>NC_080585.1:14546250-16032500 GCF_029962835.1 Magnolia sinica | reverse complement strand
TGAGCTCCTGTTTGACGGAAGCAGATTGCGGAGTAACTTACTACCCTTAGCGTACTAAGTAGACACTGTGAGGTCCACCATATTGATTTATGTATCTGATCCACTCCGTCCATACATGTCACCATATGATGTTAGGGCTTGAGCCCAAAATTTAATCATATAAAATGTTCAAATGAACCACACCACATGAAATAGTTGAATTGAACATTTACTGTTAAAAAAATTCTTGGGGCCCATGGAAGTTTTGGATCAAGGTTATATTTGTTTTTTCTTTTCATCCATGTTTGGATGTCTTATGAATAGATTGGATGACAAATAAACATCACTGTGGGGCCTAACATGATTTCAATAGTTGAAATCATTATTCCCACTATTTCTTGTGATATGATCAACTTGAGACTTGGATTTGGTTCAATTTTAGGCTCAACCCCTTAAATGATACGGAAAAATGGATGAAAGGGGTGGATTTCTCAAAAAATCCCACGGTAGGACCTACCTAGGATTCTAGTGCACTGTTTCGTGCTAAAGGCTTTTGCAGGAAATACTCCGAGTCATATTTTAATAACCGGTTTCATTGGTTTTGTTTCTCCATTTATCCTCTAAAATCTTACTGTTGGGTTGGAATTTTCAACATCCGACCACTTGTGTGTTGCCATCTCTCGACCGTATGGAAGGTAACATACGGTCGAGCGTATAGTACCTTTTCCCATATATATATATATATGATCTAGGTTAGGTCTTAAGATTTTAAAAAAATAATAATAATAAAAATAGCTGGAGGTGTTTCATGATAGATGTGTTTTATCCATGCCGTCCATCCATTTTGCCATATTATTTTAAGTTATGGCCTCATAAATGAAATAGATTCAAATCTCAGGTGGCACGCACCATAGTAAACTGCCAGGATTTTGTGTGTGTGGGTCTAACATGATGTGTATAATTCAAAACTGTCATTAATCAGGTGTAACTCATTCGATGAAGATATAATGCAAAAGATCAGCGTTATCCAAAACTCAGGCAATCCATGCCCATGAACATTGTGATTTTGTAAGTAAATTTGCATTTTTATCATTGATGGGGTCACATGAGTTTTTAATCAAGGCCTATCTTCTAACCACATTAGTGCTGAAAAAGCTATGTGGGTCTTACCATGATAGATGTGTATTATATACGTCTTCCAACTATTTAGCCGGCTCATATAGGGCATGAGCCCAAAAGTGGAGCAAATTCAAATTTTAGGTGGACCACACCATAGGAAAAGCGGTGATTTAATGTTCACAATTAAAACTTCATGGAGTTTGCTATAATGTTTATTTGTCATCCAACCTGTTGATTAGGTCATACAGACATGGATGATGAGAAAACACAAATATCGGCTTGATGTAAAAGTTTGGATCATGTATTGCGGTCCACTTAAGATTTGAATGGACCTCATTTTTAGGCTCATGCCCTAAAATGAACAGTCCAAATGGATGAACAACATGGATAAAACATATGATCATGGTGGGGCCATAGAGCTTTTCGAGCACTAAACAGCACTTATATTGGTGCCTCGTTTGACCTTGCATGAAAAGAAGTGTCGTAGACAATATTTCTCCACAGGATAGTGTCCATGTTCGATGTCAATTTCCTATAACAAAATTGGGGTAGAAACCCAGCGCAAAATAAAGCTCTTTGGGACCTACAAGTAAATGTGCATGACATCCGCTCTATTGATTAGCCTAAAAATCATGCACTGTAAAATTCAATAATGGGATAAGAATAGTACACTTAGAATCCTTCGTCACAAGGTTTATAAGAAGAGTCTTCAGTAATGAGATGAAAATTATGTTAGAAATAATGTATTGAAAACAGTAAATAATATTTGAATAAAATAAAATAAAGTAAGAAAAAATGACTCCTTTATTTGAATGGAGGCATGATTGGGTAACTCGACTTGAAACTAAAATTTTCCTCCTCGGACTGTTTCCAAGTGTAATAGGAATCTTAGATAGTTGGCTTCCATAATACAATGACTATGACTTGATCCCAATGATGCAATCATTGTATACGGGCATGAACCGGCGTGTATAACTTAAACTCGAAGTGAGTTGACTCGATGATGAACTCAGTTGCAAAACATCAAATCAAAAACTTATTTTAAAGAACCAGAGAGAAATCGTTGGTTTTTAATTGATGAATTTGGAAAAAAAATAGGTTTATAATAGACCATGATTAGGTGCTGAAACACTGTTTCAAATGGATTAGGTCCATTGGGTCCTTACTCTTGCTTCGATGGTAGACTCTCAGGAATTTCATTCCCATCCCAATTCTTCCTTATGTTGTGGTCTACTTAAGATTCAGATTAATTTGATTGTTTCGCTGACAACATAAAAATAGCTTAAAAAAAAGCCCTAGTGAATGTCATATACACATCACAATGGCTCTAAAGGGCTTTTCGTTATAGGGTCTCCCTCCATCCTAGCCATTACAGGAAATTCAAGTAAGGAAAGCTCAAATTGAAAAGCAGTGTGTGGTGTATTTATTATACTCACACGGTCCATCCATTTGGTGAGATCATTTTAGGACATGAACTCAAAAATGAGTCATATCTAAAGTTCAAGTGGACCGTTTCACAAAAAGCAGGGGGGTAATGATTCCCACCTTAAAACATTTCTAGGGCCCTCCATGATGTTTATTTGCCATATAATATGTTTACAAGGTCACATAGACAGGAAGGAAAAAACAAATTTCACATTGATCCAAAGCTTCCGTGACCTTTCCACTACTTTCTGCAGTGTTGTCCACTTGAGTTTTGGATTTGGCTTTTTTTAAAAAAAAAATTTTAATTTTTTTTTTTGGTGCTCAAGCCCTTATGATCTAGCAAAATGGATATTGGATGGTTTGGATATACCACATACTTCATGGTGAGTCCCATAGAACTCGGTGATGGCAACCCACCATCGAGGTTGGTGGTGAGTGTAGGGATGCACATCGAACTAGTAAAACCGTAGAACTGGACCGGAACTGACCAAACGGTCCAGTTCTAGAGTGCACCAGTTCCGGTTCCGGTTCCAAAAATTAAAGAACCGTTTAGTTCGATTCGGTTCCGGTTTGGAGGTATGTAGAATAGAATCGAACCGTGGATCCGAACCGTGAATCCAAATTATGGATTCGATCTGTGGAACCGAACTTGGAACCGAACCTGAAACTGTGAGTACAATATATTTTAATTGTATATTTGAGTCATGATTTATGGTTTACAATGCACCCTTTGTTTGTTTTCATAAATATATTTTTTCACACCGTATACAATATCTAAATCATTCATCAAGTGGATCACAACACGAATAAACATAAGCTAAATTATAAAATAAAACATGCAATTGGGCCAGATTATAAAATGCCGAGAATCATGGAACCAATCCGGAACCGAAACGGTTTTCACGGTCCAGTTTCAGTTCAGTTCTAGGGTGCTAACGGTCCGGTTCCGGTTTTGAAAATCCTAGAATCGTAAGGAACGGTTTGGTTTCGGTTTCACCCCATAACTGGACCGAACCGAACCATGTACACCCCTAGGTGAGTGGCACACCATGCAATCTGTTTCCTTTGTTTTGCACCTTGTGCCTCAGGAATTGGGATCGCCAGCACGTATCGCTCCTGGGAGCCTACTTGCATAGATGATGGTTTTACGATTAAAGGCGTTCACCTTGTCGGTGCCATTGTACTATGGTGCGATAATTGCGCTTCTACTATGATCCTGGCCTTTGAATTTTGGAGTTGAATGTGAGCCCTTGAAATTGGTCTTTTCAATGTTCTTTTCATCTACACATCGTGGGGATTAGAATCGTCCGATCAGACTAAGTTTCCTATTGTGGCTTCTACATATAATAGAATTTGTAACATGGACCACTTGGATCATCAGACCATCTCAGCATGGCCCCAATGGTGTGACTCATGCAACAGATCCCGTGTAACGCTCGCGGCATAGGCAAAACGAACCCGTGGGATGATACAAGACGGTCTAGGTGGTGGTGTGTCGATGAGTTGGGCACTCTAGAGCCCAACGCCGTGTACATATTTTATATCTACACTGTCCATCTAATTTGCCCCCTCATTTTAAGGCATGTACCAAAAAATGAAGTACATAATAAGCTCAAGGTGGACCACACCTTAGGAAATAGTGGAGATAGTGACACCAACCATTGAAACCTTTCTAGGGCACATCATAATGTTTATTTGTCACCTACCCTTCTGACAAGGTCACTCGGACCTTGACGAACGGAAGATACAAATACAAGTTTGATCCCAAACTTTTGTGGCCTTCAAGAAGTTTTTAATGGTGGACGTTCAATTACCATGATTTCCTATGCTTGTTAGAGGTGTACACGAGTCGAACTGAGTCGAGCTTGGCACTACTCAACTCGGCTCGGCCACTAGCTGACCCTAGCTCGAACTTAGCTCGGCTTGGTCTTCGAGCCCGACTTGCCAGCTCGGCTCAATTCGGTCAGCAAGTTGGGCCAGTTCGAGCCAAGATCGAGCCGAGTTTGCCTCTGCGACATTTTCACAACACACATGGACTACACATTCAAATTATCACTGTTTGTAAAACAGCAATAGCGGTTTTACAGGTATTTTATCAAACACCTTATATGCAACATCAAAATCAAGAAAAATGGGTATTTGTTTCACATACATACCTCCCTTGCCACCAGCAACACGTCATTGGGTCATTTCATCAAACACTTGGTGAGCAACATCAATATCAAAGTATCGGAGTCACCGAACTGGTTTAATCCGAGTTCGATTTGAGTTGGGGTTCGATCTGAGTCGAGTCGAGCTCGGCCAAGCTTGAACTCGGTTTGAAATTTTTTTAAGCTCAAAAAATCAACTTGACTCGGCTTGAACTCAATTTTGAATCGAGTCGAATGAGCTTCTTCGAGCCCAGTCTAGCGAGCTAACTGAGCTATATAACTTGGTTCGTATAGTAGCGGGAGCCTATACAAACTAGATATAAGTTGGCCCTATGGATCAAGCTAATATTTATGTGGTCCTTTCATTCGTATCTTTGTAGCCAAATAATAAGTTGGATGGAAAATAAACATTATGGTGGCTCACTGGCTCACAGGGCTTTTCCAGCACTACAGTGTACAGATAGCGGTGGGCTTTTCCAACGCACTACAGTCTACGGATGGGGGTGCTGTTTTCAACACTGTTTTCACCTTGGAGCTCCCACATGTGGCAGTTGGGAGAGTTGATAGGCGCCATCCATTTAGCAGGATACACTTTGATGAAGCAGAAATGTAGAGCCACATTAATAGGATCCTAGCTATCCCATGGATGATCGGTCAAAATCATAAATAGTTAACGGTTGAAAGTTAGCCCAAAAATAACGGCTAGGATTGGTTGTTGTTTATGAAGTTTGGGTGATCCACGTTGATGGACGTCCCTGGTGGCAACCGCTGTGATGATTCGCTGACTGTGGGGCCCACCTCAATGTATGTGCCTCAAATCGACTCCGTCTATCCATTCTGATAGCTCATTTTTTTAACATGATCCAAAAAATAAGCCGATTCAAATCTCGGGTAGACAACATCACATAAAACAGTGGTGGTCGACCATTAAAAATTTCTTACCGGCTATAAAAGTTTTGGATAAAACTGATATTTGGGTCGTACATTCATTCAAGTCTCTGTGATCTAATCGATAGGTTAGATGGAAAATAAACATTCCAGTGGCCCCAAGAAGCTTTTAATGGTGGTATTCAATCACCACAGTTTCCTGTGGTGTGGTCCACCTAAAATTTGGATCTGCTTCATTTTTTTGATCGCGCCCTAAAATGAGCTGCCAAAAACGGATGGACGATGTGGATGTAATGAACATACATCACTGTGGGCCCCATAGTCAGGGATCCACCGACCTTGGATCCACCGAAGCCGCGACAGTCCCCGATCAATCTCACGATGCAGAGTACGGAAAGTTCCCATGCAAATATTGTATGTACGTCATTTTCGGGACAACGTTAGATGTGGCCGGTTTTGAACTCTCGAATCCCGAGGTGAATCGACGTTGGTGAATGGGATGATGTGGTTTCGTTATTGGGGAGTTATTTGGTACACTGGCAGCGGATGATGCTCGGTACACAGGCCCACTCTACACGTGGCACACTTAATTCAAATTAAGCTGTATAAATTGTGAAAGCAACTCTATCTAAGCCAGAATCCCAAAATCAGAATGGCTGAGAGAATCCTAGCCTCTGATTCATAGACACTTGTTTACCGAAATTGAACGGTTGGATATTTTCTATTTCAACCATCCCATAAATATTCCCAATCCAATAGTCATACAACAAATAAGTGTAGTTTTTTTGGTTTATGAATTATGATACATATAGACTGGGAATTATAAGGTGGCCAGTTTAATCTGAATTGATTTATGCCACGTGTATATTATTCAGTGCCTGAGTATCATCCATCAGAGTCTGCCAGAGTATCAAAGTCGTACTCTTTTTTATTTGTTATTTATTTTTATTTTTTACTTTATATGCTTGTATTAAAAGGAAAGACTGCAAAAGGGAAGGGCACCCGGTCGTTCCTTGGTGTGAGAGTTTTCATCTTTTCATGATATTTTATTTCTTTATTCTCAAGGTGGGGCCCACTTAGCACGTGGTAGAGCTGGAGCTTGTGTCAGCGTCCATGTGAGAGTGCTTCGCTCGTGTCAAAAGCAAAAGCCAGCGGTGGTCAATGCCACTTGTCACGCGGCCATTGCAGCTTATCTTTTTCCCAGATGCTTCCGCACGTGCTTCCCGTCTAAAAGCGATGTACGTGCGCACGGGCTACTAATGACGTCAGATGTATGTGACTCACGTGCTTTCTCGCGTGACATGCCACGTGGTTTGTGAAATTGAGGATGTGACCCGCCTTGAGAGCGGGTTAGGTGTTACCCGGGTAACACTTAGTGGGTGTTACCCTTACAGTGTGGGGCCCACCTTGATTTTTATTTTTTATTTTATATCCACACCGTCCATCCGTTTTCCCATATTGTTTTAGAACGTGATTCCAAAGATTAAGCTGATCCAAATCTCGACTGCCACTGGAAACAGTGGTAATTGCCTATTAAAAGTTTTTTGTGAGCCACAAAAGTTGTGGATCAAGCTGATCTATATATTTTCCTTTCATCCAGGTCAGGTTGACCTTATCAACGGTTTTGATGAAAGGAAACATTACGGTGGGAGTTAATATGGGTCCTACTAAGTTTTCAAGGGCGAGTGTTCAATCACCATTTTTTTTTTTCTGTAGTGTGGTCCACCGGAGATTTGTATCTTAATTTTTAGAACGTCCTAATTGGGCTGGAAAAATGGATTGACGGTAATGGATATAATGTGGGCTCGAAGCATGGGTGAATTATACTGAGCTGATTGATATTTTAATATGGCGAAGAGGATGTTACATTTGACTGGATTCGCCTATGGTCCTACAATCGGCAACTTCGTGAAAAAGTTAGGAATGATATTTCAGAGAATTAGTTTGTACAAATATATGATCTATACTCCACAAGATCCCATAAATTATTGAGAATTAAGACTAGTTTTTGGCACCAACAATGCACACGGTGTGCAATGCATGTAAAATGTGATGCCTATGACATGATATAGTCTCGACTCAATAAATTCACTGTAACTCTTCCACTTGCTGAAGCGATTAAATAATCGGTCCAAATTTCTTATAGGTAGGATCTTACTGTATTAGCAAGTTACAGAGCATACGTTTAAACATATCAGGTGATGAGTGTTATGTATGCATTGCAATATATATGAAATGTTGTGTGTGCGATGCGGTGTGGGATGCAACGCCTATAACGAGGTGTTGTATCGGCTTGATAAATTGGCCTTGAGTCTCTCACTCGCGGAAGCATAAACTAATCAACTAAAGTTTTTTATGAGCAAGATCTAATTATATTGACAAGCTGCAGAGCATAACTCGAGACAATTAAGTGCATAATGCTATATGATGAAATTCATGTACATGAGATGAGTGTGGGGTTGAGAAGGGAATGAGTATTGTACAATGTTAATATACGAAGTACACGATGCTGATTGAAAGTTCGACGGATGGACGAAAGAGTCGCAAAGATTAGGTTGAATTGCTAGGATTAGGGTTTTAGTGGCTTAGGGGGCTAGGGATTTGGCCGAACTAGGGTAACTTGGGTTAGACTCCTTCCTATCACTCTCACTTCTCTTTGATGAAGGGATGAATGCGCATCTCCTGGATTTTCAAGATCTCCTGGAATGCCTTAAGAATTTTCTGATGCTTCAAGTGTGAAGGAGAACGAGTTATTTATAGTCCCCAAACTCGATTTTTTGACAATTTTGGAGAAGTCCAGTGTCTATAATGGCTTAGAAGGCTAGGAGTCAAGATTCCCCTGTTTTATGATCTGGATGGCTGGGTCGATTACTAAAAGTGTGATTTTAAGCATAAAGGGAGGGGTATAGAGGGCTTTGCATGTCTCCACATGATTGCATTTCGCACTAGGGAGAACTCCACATGCGTTGGAGACCCCTACCAAGGCAGGGGGTTTGCCACGTGGCCAGCGATGCCTAGGGCGCCGCCTAAGCTACATGTCTCCCCCCGTTTTGGCAGGGGGTCTCCCACAAGCGTGTGGGAGCTCCGGTCCCCTGGGTGCTAGGTTGCTGCCTCTTCAGATTTTCTTTAGGGGGCTTTAGACTTAGGCTTAGGTTCGGTTTGACCCTGTGTCAGTTTTGAACTTATCTTAACTAGGTGAGTTGACTCGGTGGGTCGACTCAGTGAATTGACTTGGTGAGTCGGCTTTGTGAGTCGAGTTCTAGGATTTTTGATTTTAGGCCCCTAGGGTTTAAGCATTTAGGGTTAGGGTTTAGGTTTAAGGCTTAGGGTTTCATATATTGTGTTAAACTCCCAAACCTTCCAGTATTGATATTGAATGAAGCGTGGAATTTGGAAGGGAACAAATGAGATCACAATTTCTCTTAGGGCTGACACTCTTTTAACGACTCATATTTGTTACGAAGAAATGAAATTGCACAAGGTTAAAAAATTATACTTTAATTAATACATACACTAGTTTTGTGGAAAAAAAATAAATAAATCATTACTTGCAATGGAAATATGTAGCCGTAGATGCTGTAGATTTTCCCTATCCTACATGATGCCTTGGCTGCTCCTATGACCCCTTAAGTCATTGTCTTGAATGTTAGACTATCCAAAGGATACTTGTGGAACTCCTCTAAAGAGTCAACCAAGTCAATTTATTCTGACTTGAAGAAATACTTGGTGTTCACCTGCCTAATGAACCACTCTACGCATATTAATAAGCCAACATTTACCACATCTTCATGCCTATTAGTGTCAACAATTCCATCAAAAACCTTTGCTATATGTTTCTTTAATATGAGATATTGTTTCTTTAAGTACTTTTCTCTTATGGGCTTCTTACTAGTCTTTATTTTGAGAATAGAAAGGTTTCCAGTCTTAAGTCCTATTATAAGGACAAAGTCCATCTCAGTAAACTTCAAAAGTTTTCACTGTATCTTGAATACAAGTTCACCAAGATCACGTCCGTGTCTTAAAAAAAGACTGTGCACTAGGGTTCCTAAATATCTAAATGATAAAATGTCCAACAAGAATGAAAATTAGGAATATCCAAAAGATCTAACCTCGTTGTATTCTTCTCTAAACCAATCTTCACTTTATCAAGCCACCATGTTGGTGAACATTTGGCGAATAGGTTTGGGATGATATTGCTTACCTTCATGGAAGTCTCTTTAATTTCTAACAAAAAGAATGAAATGCAAAATATATCACAAATAGTTGACAAGATAGTTCGTAAGTTCACAATTCACAGTTCACAAGTAAATAGGTCATAGTAGAATCATATCTTGTGTAAATAGATCACAAATAAATATGACATAGAACCATTAAAAAATTAGTTCAACTAAACAGGTACTCAGTAAATATTTACCGAGTATAGAAGAAAAGAATGTTAAGAGTATTTTGTTGAATGCATAGTTCACAAGACACAATAATCCAATGATAGTTCATAAAACACTTCAACTGACTAAGTACTTGGTGAATACAAAAATGTTTGATTTGATCGAGAAATTGACCAAAATTACAAGGTACTCGATGAATACAGAGATGCTTGATTTGACACAGAACTGACCAAAATTACACGGTACTCGGTGAAGATTCACCGAGTACAGAGATGTTTCATTGAGAACTCGGTCAAAATTACAAAGTACTTGATGAACATTCACCACGAACAGAGATATTTGACCGAGATCTCGATTAAAATTATAAGGTACTCAATAAATTTTCATTGAGTATAGAGATGTTTGATCGAGAACTCGGTCAAAATTATAAAGTACTTGGTGAACATTCACTAAGTATGTTCATCAAGTACAGAGATATTTGACTGAGAACTCAATCAAAATTACAATGTACTCATTGAATTTTCACTAAGTACAAAGATGTTTAACCGAGTACTTGGCCAAAATTACAAGTACCCAATGAATTTTCACCATGTATAGAGGAATTAACCGAGTTCACAAGACAGTTCACAAATTGACATTCACAATTCGAAGACCGAGTACTCGATGAATGTTAATCGAGTGAAGATCAAGTTCTCAGAAAGAACTATAACCCATTCACAATTCAAAAAAACCTCCATTCGAAACCAACCATTCACCATTTGAAGTCTTCCATTCAAAAAAATCAACTATCCACCAAACCCTCATCACCATTCAACATTCAAAATCACCATTCCGATTCACCATTTGAAATTCACATTCCAACACATCATTTAGCATTTGAAATTACCATTCAACCGTTCGAAAAAAATAATCATACATGTGCATGGCTTCTTATGAGCCATATTCTCCCTCTTTTCCTCTTCAAAACTCTTCAAAACCTTTTGTCAGAGTTGGGGATGAAATCGGTGGAGTGGGGGCGGCGTTGGGGATGATATGCAGTGTAAGGGCAGTATTAGAGACCAGCAGAGTGGGGACTATCGAGCTTGAGGGTATTTTTGTTCCCAAAAAATACATATATTTATATGAAATTTAAGAGTGGAAAGTATAGTATTATAATTTTACTTTGGCTGACGGGGTAAAGGTGAAGTCTACCGTCCGGCACAGAGTTATACCTGTGCCTAGGGCTTTGTGGGGCCCACAGAGATGACCGTGACGAATCCAATCCGTCCATCTGTTTTGAAAGACCACAATAGCATAGGCCTAGAAAAATTAGGCAGATCCAGAATTCATGCGGGCTATGCCACACCAAACATTGGGGATTGAACGCCTGGCATGACAGAAGTTTTGTGCCACGATGATATTTGTTTCTACAAATTATCTGAGTGGTAATAACCCTTTGGACGGTTTGGATGGCATACAAAAACATTGTCAGATCCCGGGAGGTTTCAACGGTGGACCACCTGAGTTTTTCACTTACCTGACTTTCATGAACCTGTACTCTTGTGGTCTCTCAAAACAGATGGATGGAGTGGATTCGTCACGGGCATATCTGTGGACCCCACACAGCCCCGGGCACCGGTATATCTATGTGCCCGGGGTCACAGGCAATCTCCTTCGAAATGTGCGTACCAACACCCAAACCAATAGATACACTGCCTGCACACGTGCCACACATTAACTCAACTCAAACATCATAGAGTATTGCGTGTTCTTAAGTCACAGTGCCAAAATAAAATGATTTAAACCATTCTAGCATTTGATTCAAGAGAATTTGTTTATTGAAATTAAATAGGACCATTGGATTATTGCAATTTTAACCGTCCAATAAATATCTACCTATCTGATAGCCAAGTGATCTAATGATCTTCAATTTCATTTTCTAATACAAGTATATAAAAAAAATGATCCATAATTTGGGTAGTTTATTCTGAATTAATTTATTACAAGTAGTTAATTTTAAATTATTTTCTAAGTGCCTGTGTATCATCCATTGCATTCTTCCAGAGTATTCAGTGCTTTTCTCTATTCACTTTTCCCTTGGTATGATCACATGCCCTTGATAGTCGGACATTCGAGCAGTGTGGGGCCCATTGTGATGTTTGAGTACCATCAAATCCGTCCATTGTATTTTCCACCTCATTCTAAGCGTATCCCCCAAAATTCCTCCGGATCCATATCGGTAACATCAGGGAGGGTGATCCCCACCATAGAAAATTTCCGATGAAATGTACCGTCTACCAGATTTTTATGTTCCATCCAATCCATTCACCAGGTGTATCCCATAATAATTAATGGTCAAAAAAAAATTATACCATGGAAAAGGATAAGTGGGCCACACCTCCTTTGATTCCCTCGTTTTTCCACTGCTGGGAATTACTTGATACTCTGGCAGCATATGAAACTTCCTACGTAGGCACTTAGATATAGTCCACTTGGCATATAAGAACTAAAATCTATTCGTCTAGATTCTGTAATTTTTAAAATTTTTTATTTGTAAGTTACAGCCCAAAAATTAAATGGGTTGAAATATCCTAGCCTATGATGCAGGTACACGTATTTGTTGAAATAAGACCATTGAATAGTGTCCTTTTTTACCATTCCATACATGTTAGTCAATCTCTGATGGCCAGTTAATCAAATAAGTGTAATTTTTTGTTCGCTATACATCTAAATTGTTACACATCATTTAAATTGTTTACTTCTAATTATTTGTAAGTCAAATATGTAATTTTAAGTATTTTTAAGTACCCGTGTATCATTCATCACACTGCCAGAGTATCAAAAGTTCTCTCTTTGACTTTCAGGCAAAGGGACGGTGATCATTACAGGAATGATTACGTGGGTTGGACGCATGGTTGTTATCAAAGGTGTCAGCCGTGTGGGGCCCACACTCAATGTGTATGGGTCCAAACCGTTCACCAGGTGAGATGCCTTATAGTCACCGTAAATTCCAGAAATCATAGCAATCAAAAACTCAAGTGGGACTCACCACAAGGATCAATCTACAATCAAACCCACGTCACTTATATTTACTTCTTGGGGCCCACCTAAACTTTAGAATGTTTATTTGAAGTTCTTAAGCTCTGCCTCCTTGTTTCCTAGTGTTAGGGCCCATACAGTTTTCCAATTACAAGGTAAATTGCTATAAATGAAATAATGATTTATTACTCCTATAATTATGTGGCGACATTACTTACATATGAATGTAATAATAATTATATTATATTCTTTATTTAATCCCTCATGATAATTTTATAACCTATTTGATTTTTCGAATTCTTATGAAATGTAATGCAAATAAGCCATTTTTATCATTTGCAGGTGCTTGTTTAAGTAAGAATTGTGGCTTATAAATCATGAGTCAAATATACTCGTAAATGAAGTTTACAAGTGTTTCATTTACAAGTGTATTTGACTCTTAATTACAAGTGCATTTGAAGTTTGTAAGGACCTCCACATTTCCTAGTGTTAGGGCTAGTATGGTTTTCCAATTACAAGGTAAATTGCTATAAATGAATAATGATAATTAGATGGTGACGTCACTTACATTTGAATGTAATGATAATTTTGTTACATGGTTTATTTCACCAAGAAGTTTAAGTAAAAATGATAATTTTGTAGCTTGTATGATTTTCCAATTTCTTATGAAATGCAAGGCGAATGAGCAATCGATATTATTTGCAAGTGCTTGTTTAAGTAAGAATTGTAGCTCATAAATCAAGCGTCAATACACTTATAAATGAAGTAAAATAAAATAGAATCATTAATATAATTTTGTATTCTAAAACTATCATTATCACAATAATTTCAGAGTAAAACAAACAAGATAACAAAATCATCAATATAGTCAAGTGCATGTGACTTGACGTGGCCATACAATTACATGTAAATAATCATCACCCATTTACAATCATTTACAGCTATAATTGGAAAACTAAATTACCCCATGTGATACTATAATTTTCTTGATCTACTTCCTTTATAATTATAATTTGCTTTATCTATTTTCTTTACAACTATATTCAACTTTTAATTTACGAGGTATAATTCATGTTTAAACAACAACTTGAAAATGACAATGCTAACTTAATTGGCATTTCATGGTAAATTGAAAAACCAAACCAAACATTAAAAAAATAAGTAAGTAAACTTTAATAAATATATTTTCATATTATAAAAATATCATTTTAATGAGTTTTGAGTAAAACAAACAATGTAACAAAATCATCAATTACCGTAGAATATAAGTGATGTCATCGCACAGTCATAAGGGTAAATAATCATTAGGCATGGACAATATATGTTGTAATTGAAAAATCAAACAAGCCTTTAAATTCAAATCCCTTCTATGTCTATTTATCAAATGCCTAAAAATTAACAAATTTCTAAAATTCTCTTAAAATCTACCTAGGTGCCAAGTCCGCAGGTTGCTCATATTCCTTTGGCTTAGGAAAGGTTTTTTTTTTTTTTCCCTTTTTTCATAAGAGAGTATTTGGTTAAATCAACAAAAATCCCATTCCATTTTTCGCACTTTTACAACTTTTTAAATCCTTTTTCATATCAGGCTGTATTCATGTTTGCTTTTGGTTTAGCAATGCCCTGAGTGTTTTTCTATTGCAAAAGGAAAAGAAAAGAAAATTACTTTTTTTTTTTCTGCTGCTCATGCCTTAATAGAAATAAACGTACGCAAGCTTACCATGTCTTTTTTTTTTTTTTTTGAATGACAGAATTCCTTTCATCGATGGGTCACTATCTAGACTCAGGAATTGCTCCATATGGTGGTGCACTTATAAGTGCATTTGTCGTGTAAAGCTGATTGATCCCTTAGATGCACTTGCACCACTACATAATATTTCAGCCAGTGAATGCATTCAAGGAGATTGATGAATATTTAATGCATCCGACGGATGAAAACCGTCGTAATCACAAGGAGTGGTGCAAGCTCCTGTAGGTGATCAATTTTCTTTGTCACGACACTCAGAAAAATAAAGAAACAGGCACTGAGCTTTCCTTCAGTTGGTGGGGAAAACCAACTTGGGGTCAGGCCTCAATGATATCATTGAGTATTAGTCATAGACCCAGGTGCCATAGCAATGATTCCATGAGTTAAAATCCTAACTTAATACTCCTAGAAAAAGCAGCCGTGCATGTGTATATTCAGCGGTCTTCCTTATAGCTTGAGTACTTTTTTAGATGCCCATGTAAGAAAGCATTAGAGCCTTTTTGATTGAAGCGTAAAAATGACATTTTCTCATTTTAATTCATTCCAGCCATCTATAACATTTCTTTAATATATATTGATAACTAACCATCGCTATCTGATCTAATGTATAATTGGGAAATATTCACGTAAAGTTGCTTGTGGTAGGATTGTGTAGTGTGGGGCCCACCATGATGTGTGTGGACATCCACCCATTCATCTGATGTGCCATCTTATGATGGGCCATAAATGCAAAAGTCAGGCCAATTCATGACTTAAGTGGGCCCAATATCACAACGAAACAATTGAGAGTGGATGCATACTTTTAATTGCGTGTGGGGCCCACCGTGATGTAGTTCAAACATTTGACCCGTCCAATCTCTTTGTGTGTCCTGAATAGGATTTCCACCAAATTTAAGGCCATATAGATTAGGCCCACATGACATTTTAGAGGTTTTAGGACAGTGTTGGCACACCTAATGATGATTTTTTATTTTTTATTTTTCAATTTTTACTCCATGTATCTTCAGGTATGGCCCACAATTTTAATGGCTGAGATGTTCCACAATAGTGACCCGTTAGCAGAACGGAACAAAATTGGACATTTCTCTTACTAGACATAGTGCATATATTAAAATTTGTAATTATCCATTGATCTATGGCAAGATTTGAGTATAGGTGTATGGCCCACCTAATGAGTGCATTTTTCTAATTTTCACTCCAGATTTTCATGGAATGGCACACCATTTGTGATTATCCGTTGATCTTCATCTAGGGCATTTTTTAAGTGTAGGAGATTAGGTGAGTCCGGGGTAACAGATTAGTGGGTGAGTTTCTAACCATGGGCCCCACAGATTTTACTATAACGTACTGACTACGCTATACTCAAGTCCGCAATCCACGCTCAGAAGTTTTGGACCGGGGAAGATTTCAAAGGTAGAGATTTTCCTTCCCACATTTTCCTCTCCTGTAGCTCACTTGAGTTTTGGATCAGCCTCCTATTATAGCCAATATTCTACGTGAGCTGTCAAAACGTATGGACGGGTGGATTTCTCACAAACATCACAGTGGATCCCACATTTCCAACTGCAGGAATTCAAGGGTTGTAGGCAATCCGCGCCCGGGAATATCGGGCATGATCCAAAGGAGTGTAAGGACCTGGGAAAGTCTCAATGTTGAACATTCTCTTCCCTACCGTTTCCTGTGGTGCAGTCACTGATGTTTTGGATACTTGTGCCCAATGGACGGAGTGGATGTCGCACGTACATCACAATGATCCCATGGGGACTCTGTCCTGACATGGGCTCTGTGGGGCCCATCACAACGTATGGGTTTTATCCACGCCGTCTATCCATTTTTTCATATCATCTAATGTATATGTCGAAAAAAAAATATGCCAATTGAAGTCTCAAGTGGACCACACTACAGGAAGCAGCGGTGATAATGATGCCAACCGTTGAAATCTTCCTAAGGTCCACCATGATGTTTATTTGCCATTTAACCTATTCATAAGGTCCATAAAGCTGGATGAAGGGAAAACACAAATATCAGCTTGACCAAAACTTCTACGCGGCCTCTCAAAAAGTTTTTAATAGTGGGCATTCAATCGCTACTTTATGGTCTGCTTGAACTTTAGTTTTGAGCTCATGACCTAAAATCATATAACAATATAGACTGGTGAGGTGGATTAAACTCATACATCATAGTGGCCCCCACATAGCTCTACTGAGACCAAGTCCGTCCAGGACAAGGCAGGATGAAATCCGTTTCTCCCGTGGCACTTGTATGAAACCCACGTCCGGAAATTAAGGGCTGAAATGATGTTTTTTGGCAATCTGTTGGAAAGGTAGGTGGCTGTTTTTGGTTGCAACGTCCAGCTGATGTGACCTTCGGTGGCTCGGTTAATGGTATTGGGTGCATTGATAAAGACAATACATAGCCTTTCAAGTGCGCTACCCAACTGTAAATTTCATCTTTTACCTAAGGATGTGGCTGTCACCAACACATACCATGATTTTTTACATGACTGATATTTCCAGGCTGAATCAAGAAGGATATGTATTATGTTTTTAAAAGGTGTATTAAAATGAAAATAATAGACCTTATCAAAAGATAGAATAAAGGTGAGGAAAGGTCATAGTACGTGTTTCATATGTATCACCACATATGCCAAAAATGTCATATGTAGGATACCCATGTTCATGTACTACACATGTGCCATTATAATTCTTTAAGCCCCCAACTCATGTACTAGGTGTGTTAATGTGTACATACGCCATAAGTGATACATGTGCTACCATCCATCTTAACCTCCCCAAACATGTACTACATGTGCTACTTCCGTGTTAGTACTCTTTTCTAAAGTGCTTGACAAACAATAAACTAAATAGCTTGTCTAAGACAAAGTATAACTTACCTAAATAATCAAATCCAAAATGATGAGGGTTCGTTTAGATAGCACTCAATAAGTAACTTTTTAATTTATATTAAGTTAATAAGCTACTTTTTAACTTGAGTTAGTTTGATAAGCACCTTTGTAAAAGTAGCTTATATGATGAAAGTTACTTGTTCCTGTAAACTTATACAAAATATACTTTTATATTCTTTGACTGATAATTATATTATTTACCAAATGTACTTATTTACTAAATGAGCAGGAACCAAAATGAGTTACTTGAGGCATAAGTAGCATATGTAAAATAACTTATAATTCGAACACCCCTTTTGAGTCCAATGACCCCACAAATGTTTCAAGCATGAGCTGACTCTAGGGAACAAGCAACTTCATGCCAGTGACTCAATGAGTCATGAACCATACAGGGCCATGTGCAGTGCCTTCCATCCCTTCATGGCCCATGCATGGTTTGGTGATCTAGTCATTGCTGATGAGTCCCAAAACAAACAGGAGATGAGTCGAACATCCCCAAATCAGAAAACCATGACCAACTTGTAAATGGATGATTGAAAAAAATATTTAAGCGATCCACATATGGAAAATAAGGGCCGGTATTTAGATACATATAAGGGAGCATCATCCATTTTATCCAGGGACCATTTGATCAATGATGCCTAATTCACTGAATTGAAAGAGTTCCATCATTGTATTTTTACTATTAATATTCCTTGGACGTTTTCTACAGCATGTAGAATTATGCGAATGGAATCTAGTTGAAGACCAATAATTAAGGCCTTGGTGCATGAACAAAGTAAAGAAATTTCTTTCAAATGGTGTGCTGATGGGAGGATTCTGTGCATATGATGTGAGGCCCATGATTTGGCGTTCCGAACCTGCTCCCGAGATCTTTTAGCTTGTAAGATTACAAAGGTTTGCTAGAAGAGTCTGAATGTATTGCAATCATAGTTCAAAAATTCATTAACTCAGCTCAACTCGGTTCTAAATTATAATATGGTATCCAACCTGTGAATCATTTAAATCCCACTATGAAGATGGGATGCCCTGAAAATCAAGTTTATACCTAGGTGGACCGCATGACAAAAACAATTGATATCCACCCAATAACTTCACATGGTGGCTATGTGATGGTTACATCAACCTTATTTTTGGGGCATCCCACTTTCTTGGTAGGTGAAGTTGGATTCTATTCATGTGAACCGTATTTGGCCAACAAGGAGTTGTAGAAAAATCTTTTTCTAATAAGTTAATAATCGCAGTTCAATTTGATAGTGAGAGGAATAAAAATTCCACCGAATATGAATCTCATGGGCACCCAAACGTACCTTAAAATCCATGACAAGAGGCATATGAAAGATAGAGAAAGGTTATCTCAACAGTGCCATAAGGTGGCTTTCAAAAGACTTGTCTCCTCAGTGGCTAGCATTGCTCTATAGACGTTTAAGTGATGAAGTATGGCCTCCTTATCTGTTGGGAGGATTTTGGCATTTGCATTGATGCCATCCTACTCTAACTTGCCATTGTATTTTGATATGTGGTCGAGAATTTTATGATCGTGTGATTGCGTTGGAGCGTGTGTACTTGTTTAAGAGAAGAAGTACGGCCTCTTCCTTATCTGTTGGGAGAATTTTGTCATTTGCATTGATGCCATTCAACTCTAACTTTCTGTTTTATTTGATACACTGGTGGAGAATTTTACGATCATGCGCTCGCGTTGGACAAGTGTACTTGTTTAAGATATGAAGTATGACCTCTTCCTAATCTGTTGGGAGGATTTTACCATTTGCATTGATGTCATTCTACTCTAACTTGCTATATACTTTGATATACGGTAGAGAATTTCAGGATCCTGTGCTTGCATTGGACAATTACATTTGTTGAGGCCCATGGTTTCATGACCTAGATAGATGTTCCGATGGACCATCTGAGTTTTATGGACTGTGGCTATCTTTTTATTAGCTATTTATCCGCAGGTAGGTTCGTCAATGGGTACCCAAGCCCACAATTACCCAATGGACCAACCAAATTGAATGGGTCCAGGTCTTTTTCTTTTCTCTTTTTTTTTTTTTTTTGAAAAAAAAAACCCATCAAGGGATTGGATCAAGTTTGAGGTCTCACCTTTTAAGACCCACTTAAATTTGGGTCTAGTCAAGTTCAGGCCAGGTCCATCAAGTTGGACCTGGTTAAAATCAGATTAGGTTGGATCCAATTCATTTTTATAGTAATATTATATATTAAATGTATATTAACTATTCTAACAATATAATAAAGTTTTCTAAGCTACATGCAATTACCAAAACCTATATACCACAAATTTTTAAGAGTGGCATTGTGTGAGAGTTCTGATATATCCAACCAAAAGGACTAATCATGTGACTGTTCTTATTTTACCCAAAACCAACTAGAAACCTAGACCTAAAAAAGACCAAATGGGCACCTGCAGATACCCAAACTCTTTGGATTGAGGTCCAAGTCTTTAAAATCCTGACTTGAACTGGAAAGGACCTGGACCCAGAAAGACTAGAACTGGTTTAGCTTGAGTACAGGTAATAGAGTACCCGACTCATTGATAGTCCGATACTAACCAAGGACTGAGATTGTTCCACTTGGGAGATTTTGGTCCGCTGTCCATTTGTTAGGGCCATAGAATCAAATCGCAGTTCTTGGATGAGGTCTGCCTTTTAATCAATGGAGTACGGGTGTGGTGGACACTAGAAAGAAAATTAACAATCACTCACACTCAAATGGGCAAAGTTACACCCAGATCCATAGCTCAACTGGCAGACTGAGTGGAGATACCTCGTTTCAACACTTGAGGTCTTGGTATCGATCCCTAGCGGGGGTGGCTAACATGGAGTGTGTGTACTGACATGGTTGTGTACTAACAAGCTAACCCAAAAAATAAAAATAAAAATGGGCAAAGTTCATTTATTAGAAGGGGTGGAAGAGTCCTGTCAAGATACTTTTTGGTTAGTGGCTATTTAGTTGTAAAGCCTATCTTAGATCATCACACACGTGCCATGTGCATGGCACGTGAGATGGGAGACATAAAATACCCTCGTCTCTTCCTACAAGCAAAAAAGATAAATACGTTCAAACGCCCTCATCTTTTACTATGTTATAACCAAAAATTAAAAAACGCTCAATTTTTTCAATATATATATATATATATATATATATTCGCTTCTATATGAATTTTAAATTCAAGATTTCAAATCCATGCTCCCAAACCAGTCTTCAGGGACCACTGCTGGCCCATCTGAGATTGTGACTACTGGGTTGGATGGACTAACCATCCAGTCTGACAATGACAAATGGTATGGATATTACACCACTCAGGCAATCTACCCGTTCAATTAATTTGATGCACCAACTCCAACAAATGCTTTTTTTTTTCTTAAAAAAAAAAAACATGGTTAGAACCATTTCAGCAGTAAAATCAGGACGGATTTCATACAACAGTCCATCAATTTAAAGGGCCTACAGGATGGAATTTGGGGATCATTTCAAGATCAGTCAAGAGCCATAAATCTTATGCGAGACTCAGAGACTCGTATTTTGAGGGTCGCTTTTCCGAATGAAGCCAAATCTCCCTTCTTTCCTCATAATATAAGGAAAAAACAGGAAAAAAAAAAAAAAGAAATAAAGAAAGAAAGAAAGAAAAGCAAACATAGGGAAATTTTAGACAAATGATGCCTAAGCTAATTTTAGGCTACAATTTAATTAATGCGTGACATAAAAATACAATAAATATCAATTAGTTGTATTTAAATGCTGATTTGGGATCTGATTATTTTTATTAAAATATTTTACTAAATTAATAAATTCATGAGAAACTTACATCATCTCTAGAGGTTTCAATAATCTAGATACATGACTTTGAGACTGAAAATAAAGAATAGTGCAAAAAGAGAAAAATAAAAAAGTTCTTAGGTAGGCTGAGTAGCACAAGATTGGCCCTAATGACTAGCCCAAGCTCACCCAAGACTCAAGTGACTCATTTGGGTCAGCCTAAGTCTACCCCACCCTGCAAGGCTTGTCAACTTGACCTCTCCGAGTTCGACTTAGGGCAGAAATGGTGACCTGGGTGGCCGGATGAGCCCAATTCACCTTTTGATTAGTCTTGGTCCTATTAGTTCGGCTTGTGGGAAGGCTTGGGCCTGACAATATATGGCTTAACCAATTTTTGGCTTAGGCTTTAACAATAGCCCAAACCGATCTAACTTCATATATATGCTACAAATATGCTATTCTAATCCTTAATTAGGTAACCTATGAATCTTGAATGCATATTGCAAATTTTGTTCCTCTAGATATCTTATTCTTAGGGCCTATTAGGGAGCACAGGTTTGGAATCCCCTGGATTTGGAGTCCCCCATACTTGAAGCCTCATGGATTTGAAATCCTCCTATTGTATTCGGCATATTGGAATCAAAATCCCCTATAATCCAAAAGTAGTTATGTATAGTATATCTATGAGGATTTGAATTTAATTACTAAATCAATTTTAATATCTATAATTAGTGTACCTATGTGACGCAAGTGAGGATGTGAGGTCGAGCACCGTCTTCCTCAAGAGGATAACTATTCCGAATCCACGGAACTTCTCTGAACTCCTCACAGAGACTTCTCAAATCTACGAGGAAGAAAAGTAGAAAATAGAAACAAATTCTAATAAATTCGAAATTGATTAATGAATTCATAAAAACAAGTTCATAACCCTTTAAATAGGGGTACCAAACAATGTGAAAGAAATTAGAATCAAACTACAACTAAAACTCCTAGAATTCACGACTTACTATAAATAGTAAACTTACTATTTATAAATGGTCGTGATGTCTACTAGTGCGCAAGGTTTTCGGCCAAAAATAGTAAGTGTCTTATTTGGCTTCACCAAACTGCTCTCCTAATTATTCTAAGCTCTTTTCACGTTGGGCGCACTCTTAAAGCCCGACGGATGAAGAGTTATAATCAAACTAAAACTTACTATTTATAGTAAAAACGAAATTAAAACAATGAAACGACTGTCGATTCAGGGATTTTTTGCAATTCCGGGTTGCGCAACCCGACATAGCGGGGTTGGTTGGCTAAAGTAGCTCGTTCTACCCAAAATCATATATTTTACGTCAGAAAATTCATTTCGGATTGCGAGATATGCCCAATCTAAGGTCTGACGGTCCGGATCACTTCTGTCGTCGACCGGGTCTATTCTGATCCATCTTGGCCATGAAACTGTCTGCGACCCGCTCTACATTACTATGTAATGTTTGACACAATGGTTGTACTAAGCCAGTTAAATATATAATTTGCCTGAAAATGATGAAATTCCAAGTCTTCGATGCGCCACAACCATAAGATCACATTTGAGTGACTAACCAACTATTTTTAACTGTTGATTTACATGGATAATGTTTAGATGGCACATACCATGGTATTCAAGTAATTATAGTGATGCAATTGGAAATCTAATTGTTTTGGGATATCATCAATGGGTCATGTGTACATAGATTAAGTCCAGTAACACACATGTTACATGTGCAACTCTTGAAAGGATTTTAGAAGGAGATTTCAAAACCCTTCTATAAGGGAATTTAAAAACCGTAGTTACTTTATAGTGCCAAACATACCAGAGGATTTGAAATCCCCTCGGATCCTTCAAACCCCTCCAAATCCATTATGCCAAATGATCCCTTAGTGCATTTGTAGACGACTTGATCAACAGTTAGACTAAAAACATTTGAGTGAGAAATATAGCTTTTAATGATTTTTAAGTTGGACAGTTGGGGCGGGCCTTGGCCCTCTTTTTTTTGGCTCGGTCTCAGGCTTTCCGTGCTAGACTCATGCCCGGCTGGACCCGGGACCTTAAATGTCAGGCTAGACTCAGCCTTAGACAGGCCCGGTCCTTTGCCGACCTTATTATGAGCTGAGTTTGAGTCCACTCGGACTAGTGCTATTGGACTCGGACGAGTCTTCAATCATGGTTAGATGGCAAAAACATCCTCTTCCGGGTGGGATGGAGCCTTCTAGAAAAGACATACTATGATCAGTTGAAGGGTCTAATCAGTGATGAAAAATGATGTACCCACTTGGCTGCAAGGACGAATGATCTGTCCTGCATCCAACGGTCCTAATCATGGTTAATTGTCCGAATGGGGCCTGGCTTCGAAGTGGGTGGGATCAGGATCATGGGACCACATACACTTATATCTATGCACTATATATCCATGCTCTCCGTCCATTTTAAAAACTCATTTCAATACGTGGTCCCAAAAATGAAGCAGATCCAAATACCAGATGAACTATTATTTCGAACATTATTAAAAACTTCCTGTAGGTTGCAAAAGTTTTAGATTAAGCTTATATTTGTGTGGTCTATTCATTCAGGTCTCTATAACCTATAAAAATTTTAGGGACCCATGAAGTTTTTATTGATAAGGATTCAATCATGACTGTTTCATGTGGCATATATGGTCCACCTAAGATCTGGATCTACTTCATTTTTGGGATCATGCTCTAAAATGAGTTCTCAAAATAGAAGATAGGTATGGATTTAAGGCACATACATCACGCTGGGCCCACAGTTAGGGATCCTCCAACTCCGGTGGATCCACCAACCGTTCCGGTCTGAATGTGGCGTCGGTCTGACAACTTATCCATCCATATATAAACAGCCACCAAACCTACGGTTAAAATAAAGCATCCAGCAACCCGGATTCAACGGTAACGTGATATTTGGACCAGATTGGGCACTACCGCTGCGTGCATTGACATTGGATTAGCAACTACGGAAGCGGATTGGCTGGTGGACCGCAAAGCACTGATACGGCTGTTGTATTGACGTCACCAAGTTCTGTGGGTCCCATTAAGAGTTGTATGTTATATCCAAACTGTCTGTCCATTTGGCGAGCTAGTCTTAAGGTTTGAACCAAAAATTAAGATAGATCCAAAGATTAAGTGGACCACACTGCAAAAGGCAGTATGTCTACCATTGAAACCCTTTTGGGGATCACATAAGTTTTGGATTAATATGATATTTGTTTTTCCTCTTCGACCACGTCTGTGTGATCTTATGAACAGATTGAATGAAAAATAAATATTACGGCAGGCCTATGCATGTGTTTAACAGTAAGAATCATTGTCTCCGTGCTATTTGTGGTGTGGTCTACTTGAATTTTGGAAATGACTCATTTTTAAGCTCATGCTCTAAAATGATCTCACCAAATGGATGAAGGGTGTATGTATCATAAATACATCATGGTGGGACTCATGTAACTTTGATCTCCTTTGAATAGTTTGTACAGCTCAGAGCTTTAGTGCACATCATCATGTGATGACGTACCCACAGCAGCTAGGTGGTGGTGTTTGGTACACCAGCCAACAGCTCTTGGACACTAGCTTAGTGTCACACCTGTTTGTGTAGGCATCTCAGGTACAAGCAAGCATAGCCTGATGGGATTTGATGCTTTCAAAGATGAGGACCAGTCCAAATGACTTTTCTATTTGTTATGGCAGTATATTATCCAATCAAAGCCTGTCATCCAATTAAATCTTATCACATGACGTCAAGTCAAATCAAATTCTATCATCCAATTAAATCTCATTACATGATGTGCAATCAAATTCCATCACATGATGCTTCTATTAGAATAAGCTAGACTAGTACCTAATATATGCCCACAGCTTTCAAACATGATTTGCATTGGAAGTACATTAGCCACCCTTATATTTGCCCATTTTGATATATTTATTTTATATCCAAATCATTCGTCTGATTTTTAAAATTATTTTAATATATGAGCCTAAATATAAAGAAGGTCCAAAACGCAAGTAGACTATACTACAAGAGACCATGGTTATTGAACACCTTACTATTAAAAACTCCCTAATACACCCAGATCCAGAGCTCAAGTGGTAGACTAAGTGAAAGATACCTCATTTCAACATTGAGGTCTTCATTTCGATTGCCTGATGGGGATGGCTAACAACGAAGTGTGAACTGACAGGAGTGTACTAACAAGCTAACAATGAAGCGTGAACTGACAGTGAGTGGTGACAATGAGTGTACTAACAAGCTAACAATGAAGTGTGAACTGACAGTAAGTGGTCCCCCCCAACCAATATATATATATATATATATATATATATATAAAAGACAAATGTTACCTTGATCTAAAACGTTTGTAGCCCATTAATAATCAAACGCCACTATTTTCATATAATATGGTTCACTTGATAATTGATTTTATATATATATATATATTTGGGCTCATGCCCCAAGCTGTTTTGGCAAGGCAGTTGAAGGGACATGAATGTTGAATACATACCTCAAGGTGGCCCCATAGTAAAGTGCCATGCCATCTTGGCAAAGGCTGGAGGCGCACCTAATGGGCCCTCCTTTGTTTAGGCCTCTCTCCAGCAGGAGCAGATTAGATGTTACCCCTGTAACACATTAGTGGGTGTGTACTCTAACTGTGCGGGGCTCACCTTGATGTATATATTGTATATCTGTGCCATTTATCTGTTTTTTTCATCTGATTTTAGGATGTGATCCAAAACCTTAAGAAGATTCAAATCTCAGGCGGACTATACCAATAAAAGCAGTAATGAAAAACCATTAAAAACTTTTTTAAGGGCCATAAAAGTTTTGAATCAAGCCTAATTTTGTACCTTACCTTCTTCTTAACATTATCAACATGTTAGATTACAAATAAACATTAAGAATACCTTACAAGGGACCCTTTAGAAATTTTAATGGTAGGGCACTCCATCACTACTGTTTCAAATGGTATGGTCCACCTGATATTTGGATTTGCATAATTTTTGGAACCCGTCCTAAACAGATATATGATCACTTTTCGGGCCAGGCTCTCAGGCCGGGCTTTCAGCCTGCTGCGTCCAAGAGGCTCAGCTCTTGGGCCTGACAGTGTTGGGCTAGACTAGGTCTGGCCCCGCCTTTTCCAGCCTAAACTGAAAACCTGATCCATTGCTACCCGAATTTTACCTGGCTAAAAAAGGAATGCATTTGTGCGACACATATGCACCTTTCATGTGGGGGGACCCAAATTAGGCTACATGCGCTCTTTTATTAGTCATATTTGTCGCAATTTCCTGGAGCCCTTGCAACCCTAATTTATGTGCCACTGTGATGTGGTCCATCAGTTTTGCCCATGAGCCTAAAAAATGAGGCAGATCTCAAACTCACACCATAGGAAACAATGGAGACGGTAACAC
The DNA here is from genome assembly GCF_029962835.1 of Magnolia sinica. Classification (NCBI taxonomy): domain Eukaryota; kingdom Viridiplantae; phylum Streptophyta; class Magnoliopsida; order Magnoliales; family Magnoliaceae; genus Magnolia; species Magnolia sinica. The sequence goes on along the minus strand of NC_080585.1, from coordinate 16,005,671 downwards.
TTATGGATTTAGTGAGGCAGAGACAGCAACTTAGTGGGTGAGGTTAGGGGTGCACATGTAACCGGTAAACTAGACTGAAACCAACTAAACCACACGGTTTGGTCCGGTTCTGTAGTGCACTGGTCTCGTTTCAGTATTGAAAATCAAAGAACCGATAAGTTTAGTTTGGTTCTTGGTTTGGGGTTATGTAGATCCAAATCGAGTCGTGGAACTAACCTTGGAACTGAACTTGGAGCTGAAACTAGAACCAAACTAGGAACCGGACCATCCCAAGAAATGAATGTTAAAACTTAAAACAAAAAAAAAAAAAAAAACCATAATCTTTTGATTTTCTTTGTGCTGCCCCTGCTGCCCCATTCCACTCTCATCTCTCTCTCTCTCTCCCAATTGGGCTAGATTATAAAAAGCCCATAATGTATAACGGATCCGGAGCCCAACTAGTTTTGATAGTCTGGTTTCGGTTCGGTTCTAGGGTGCAAACGGTTTGGTTTCAGTTCCAATTTCTCGTAACCGTCGGGAACGATTTAGTTCTGTTTTCACCCCAGAACTGGTTTCATCCTGGAACTGGAACGAACCAACCCCTGTGCACCCCTACGTGAGGCTTGACCATGGGGCCACTCTGATATTTGTGTTGTATATCCACTCCATCCATCTGTTTTAGCAGATCATTTCTAAGCGTGGTCCCAAAACTGAGGCAGATCCAAATCTCAGGTGGATCACACAGTAGGGATTGAATTTCCACCGTTAAACACTTCTTGTGGGCCACAAAGTTTTGGATCAAGCTGCGATTTGTGTTTTCCTTCATCCAGCTCTGCGCAACCTTATCAACAGGTTGGATGGAAAATAAATATTACAGTAGCCCAGGGATGCACCACTGTTTTTTTATGGTGTGGTCGACCTAAGATTTGGATCTGCCTCATTTTTGAGAATATGCCCTAAAATTAGCCGGAAAAACAGGTGGACGTCGTGGATATACAAAAAATAGATCGAGGTGGGCCCCACAGTCAGGGCCTCACCCACTTAGCTGTTACCCCTGCACCACCTAATCTGCACCCTGTCCAAGTGCTCGGTCGAGGCATGTTCATACTCGTCCCTACCTGATGAATGGTTCGATCTCGCACAAAGCGTTTCTGGTGGGCAAGTGAGCCGCGAAGAACCCTTTCCATCTCGCGCGAACCAGTGAGCAAGCCCTCGTGCTCTGGAAGTTTTGAAAAAAGAAAAGCCAACGGATCTCGTTCTGTTTTTATCGGAGAAACCCTAGAATGGAAAATATGGCGGAAATGCATCTCTAGAGCAACCCTAGGAAGAGAAGAATCGGATCAGATCGAATGGAGTCGACGGGAACGAAGAAGACGAACCATCTGCTTCCATGGTTGAATGCCATGGTCACTGAGCCCTACTTCCTGTTCCATTTCCTCTCCTTCTTCTCCTACGTCGTCGCTCGCACCTCTGCTTCTGAATTCCTCTCTCCTGATTCATCTCGCCGCCTCCTCCGCCGGGTAATCCATTCACGTTCCTCCATTCTCTCTCTCTCTCTCTCTCTCTCTCTCTCTCTCTCTCTCTCTCTATAAATTTCTCTCCGTATTAATATCAAGTTCGTGGCATCGATTTTGATCTAGGATTCTCATTTATGTAGGAAATTCAAGCGTTTCTGGCATTCTCTGTTGTGACCGTCATTAAGGTCTGGTTTCATTTGAATTTCCAGGGGCAGGTTTTCCCTTTCATTGGATGATTACATTGAACTATTTGATTATATGATCGTAGTTTCCGAGAACACTTTGGCAATCATGCTATTTTTTCATGCTTTGAAAAAAGGTAATTTCAAATTCGGAATGATCTTCTTTATAGAGCATATGAACTCTTGATTGCAACTTATTCAGGTTGTTGTTGAAATCATGAATTCATTTCCAGTATTTCTGAGTTTGGATGCTTAGCTGAATTGCAAAATTCAGCTCAAAATATGGAAAAGGCCGATGTAGAGCTAGACCAACTCCATTCACAGTGAAAGACTAGCTCCTTAATGGCATCTCAGATCGTTCTGAGTCCAACTTGAAACTCATTGAATCGCAATTAAGAGTTGATTGAAAGTATGTTATCCCTCATCTATTTTAGTAATCTGCCTTGTGCTTGAATGAATTATTGCAATTCAGCTCAATTAAGGTTGCTGAAAGAATTGAGAGGAAATTAGCGCGTTGGAAGTGCCGATATCTCTCTTTGGGAGGGAGGTCGACCCTCATTACAGCGGCCTTTTCAAACCTACCAATTTATTTTATGTCTCTCTTCAAGTGCCGATATCTCTCTTTCAGAGGGAGGTCGACCCTCATTAAAGCGGCATTTTCAAACCTACAGGTGTATTTTATGGCTCTCTTCAAGTGTCCCTAGTTGGTGTTGGACAGGCTAGAAAAGCTGAGAAGAGACTTTTCTTTTTGGGACAAGGATGACCAGAAGTTTCACCTCCTAAAATGGGGGGGTTTGTAAGCTGGTTGTGGAAGGGGGAGAGGGGATAAAAATAAAAAACTTGGGTCTCGTCAATTTAGGGCTCCTTGGAAAGTGGTATTGGAAACTTGGCATTGAAACAGGTAGGCTTTGGAGAGAGATCATTGTTAGCAAGTACGGAGAGCAAGAGGGAGGTTGGTTTGTGAAGAGCTTCTCTCTATATCATGCCTCTAGCATATGAAAAGTGATTGCGTCGACAGAGCATTTGGTTTGTAGAGGGATTGCATTCTCTCTTGGGATTGGGAACCATATCTGACTTTAGGTGGATATTTGGTGTGGTGTAGTGTTTCAAATAGCGTCTATAGCGTAGCGGTAGCGTAGCGTGGCCGTAATGCTACGTAGCATCCCAAATAGCGTAAATCCCTTGTAGTGTACGCTACGGGGGTCGTAGCGTACACTACATCTACGTAGCGTGTAGCGTCCGTAGTGTAAGCTACAATTTATTTTTTTACTATTCTATTTTTTTTTATTATTTTTTTCACGTTTTCTTTGTTTCTAATGTTGAGGAATGTGACACTTATATTATACTTGATACTTTTAACCCATGGGATTTTTATTTCTTTTCATAATTGTAACTTGTGGTTTCAATTAGATATTATTAATTAAAGTGGTTTGCTTAGAAAGTTGTTGATGTGATAATTATTTGATTTGGCTTATATATGTAGATTGGCTTTTGATAAATGATAACTAATAACTTTTTTGTACATGCTTATAATTGATAAAATGAATCATCTTTTAGGCATTTTTATATATTTTTTCTTTCTTTTTTCACTATTTATTATATTTGTCCTATTTTTAAATTAAAAAAATAGAAGTATCGTGTAGCTTACGCTACACGCTAAGTATTTACGCTACACGCTATAGAGGGCTGAGCGCTACGCATCATGCTACCGCTATTTAAAATACTGGTGTGGTGATAAGGTGTTTCATGATAAATTCCCAAGATTAGCTTCTCTTGCTCTGGATCGCTTCATTTCTGTTGCCAGGTGCTACTCTATATGTGACGGTTTTGTTGTTTGGAGACCTCCTTGCCATAGAAATTTTGCGGATGATGAGTTCTTAGAATTTGTTAGCCTTATGGAATCTCTCAAGAATGTTGTTCCTACATCTCAGGAATAGGACTTGTTGATTTGGATTGGGCATTAATCCGTTAAATTCTTGGTTTGCTCATTCTTCAGCTTATTAAATGATTCATCTTGCAATCCATGCCGTTCTCATCCGTTCCATCATTGGTTCTATGGAGCCCTCCCTTGCTTTGCGGTCTTCATATGGCTAGTTGGAAGGAAGAGAGTTTTGACCATTGATAATCTTCAGAGGAGGTCTGTAATCCTTCCTAATGTATGCTTGACGTGCATGGAGAATGCAGACACAATTGACCACTTATTTATCCATTGCTCTTTTATTCGAAAAGTGTGGGAATTCTTTCTTGCTGTGTTCCACATGGTTTGGGTCATGTCAGAGTTAGTGGAGGATCTTCTATGAGCATGGCACAAAGGCAGAGTTAGGAAAGTTAGGAAAGTTGTTTGGAGGCTTTTCATCATGGCTCTATTTTGGGCTATTTGGAAGGAGGAAAATGAGTTGTGCTTCATGAATGAGAGGTCCTCGGTGGATGGGGTGATTTCTAAAGTAAAGGGCTATGTCATGGGTTGGGCTCCTTGCGTTAATGCAGCAAAGGCTGCTAATTTGTCTTTTCTTTTCGAGCTTTAGTGTTGTGATGTATTCTTTTCATGCTTTTCAACAGGTGTTCTAATAAAATTTCAGTTCTCTCTCTCTCTCTCTCTCTCTCTCTCTCTCTCTCTCTCTCTCCAAAAGAAAAAAAAAAAAAAAAAAGAAAGAAAGAAAAGGATCCAAACACACCCTTAAAAGAATAGTGATTGTGGAACCTTCCGTTCAATATTTACCAGTAGGCTTTAATCCCTCTGATACTATATCATAGAGACGTCATAAACACACACCCTTAACCTTCAATGAAAAATATGACTTGATGCAATGTGAATATAAATATTTCTTCTTTAAAAAGTGGGACCCACAGAGGCCTAGATCACAATACTCACCCCCCATATGAGCTATTTCCTTCTACATGTATCTCAAGTGTTTTTTTTTTTTTTTTTTTTTAAATCTTTGTAAATGTGAGGTGAACTTTGTAAACTGTATGGGATGTAAGACCAGTGGAGTATCTCATTACTAGGCAGTAGTCCACATGGAATATCTCATCTTCTAGCAATTGTAGAGATAATCTATGATTCAGATTCAACCATGACTCCAGAGCAGTTCGCCCCTTTTGTGATGGTGCTATCGTGGTGGAATCCTACTGTAGTTGCTACTGTCGTTCCTGTGTTTCATTCATTCTCAAATGCATGCAACAATGAGCAAAGGGACTTCTAATTGCTTCAAAGTCTGAACTTAGCCTTTGTGGTTCTAATAGTCCAAACTAGACCAAGCCAACACATGTGTCACGGTGTAACCCTTTTCCTAGAAATTTGTTGGAATTTATGTGCATGAGCATATTTACATGCATGTCCCAAATCCTTATCTTTGTGTCCAGATATTCTCTTTGGGCTTTTGGACGTGTCAAGGTATGAGTTGACATGTTTACCCGTTTGGTTGAGATATTGAGCAGAGCTATGCGTAACTGGTGATGGGACAATGAGACCTATCGTAGCTAAGCGGGCACAGACTCCAGCTCAGCTGGATTGGGAGATGAGATTCAAGGGAAAAGCCTACATGACCAGTTCATATACTGTTGTAGGTTTCTCTTTTCTCATCCAAATAAATAAGAAAATAAGTGAAGTTGTATGCTTATATGTTCATGAACCTTTGCTGGAAAGAAAGAGTCATGGCTTGTGATTCACACAATGTTAGAAATTGTAACTGGTGTAGATTTACACAAAAGTTGTCTTCCCATTTCTGTAGACCATCCACCATGGCATATGCACATTTCATGTACCCAACCTTGTGAATGAGGATCAAGCTGGAACATTCAACTGCAACTGCAACTTTGGGTGGAATATAGGATGAAATAACTTCGAGCAATAAAAATGTTCATTTTGGGTTGCAATGTGTTTTGGTCCTTTCGGATTTCATAGCAATGCAATTTAGGTCCATACGATGACTTATGTCCAACAGTAGATTACTTAGTTTAGATCTCTGTGTTTCAAGGCCAGGGTGTACTGCAGAGAAATACTAAGAGGCTGTCTAAGTATAGTTGATTTAGTAAATTGATCTGATAGATATTAACATGCATTCAAATAAAATTAATAGTCAATGGCATCATGGAGCATTTTCCAAAGTATTTCAAGTGCTATTATCATTAGTATTTAATTTATACAAGAATTTAATTTCTCATGGATGAAGTGCCCGATAGTTGAGTTATTTGGTTAGATCAATTCAGCAGTCAATTTGGTGCAGATCCATAGAACACTGGGGAATTGATTCTATGTGTTTTCAGCCATGAGTGGCCATAGGAGATCCATAGAACACTAGTGTAGGGTGTTTCAGAAGATCTCTGACCTATGCGATCAGAAGGTCTATGGGTATCCACATAAGTCCTACCTCGAGCCATATTTGAAAGCACAGTATGAATGTAAGTCAAACACATTGGTTTATCGGATCATGAGGTGGATTAGTTGCTGGTGAACATAGCAATTGAAAGAACAACATGCAAGACCTCTCCTACAATTCTACACATTCCTATCTGATGGAATGGAGGTCTGGTACCTAGCTGCAGAAACCTTCTAGTTGGGCACAAGTCCTTTTTCGTAAGCATTTACAAACAGACACCTGTCATCCTAGATACTGTTTGCTGTTGTTCCTGTATCTAGTTGCATGAATTCGATTCAGAGAATCCATGGGGTTGTATAGAGTTTGAATGACATTATGCATGTCTATTTCCCTGATGGTATTCTTTTGATCCATAAATAAGGTGGAAATACGATATGAGAATCATAAACTATGTAACTTCCATCCCACATACACTTCACATAAGCAGCACTCATCAAAGTTCCAAACTTGTGTGGTTGGACACAACGCTTGCTCACCTTTGGGGTTCCATGAGCGCAGTTTTCCATATTAGAAACTCACAGTCACAGTGACAATTATGTCTTCTTGACTTATCATGAAGTATGTAACATACAAGGGGGACTCTTTGTGCATGCATGTACACCTTGCAGATTTTTTTTTTAGGCTTTTGCAAGCTTGAAATTTTAAATGCTTACTGGATTCCCTCCATTGTCTTTTAATGGTGAGGATGTGAAAGCGCAACTTTCTTAGTGTTGAGTGCGTCTAGTTGTGCCCATGTATATAACTACCTTTGCAATATAAAAATGAAAAATGATAATAAAGTTAGTACATTGACCCGTCTTGCAATATATATTTTCTCTGTTAAGAGCCACTTATACCATGTTTGCAAAAACATGTTAAAACTGGAAGTATCTTTCTTCTGAGACTTTTTATGAAATATCTCATTGTAGTTGTTTCACAGAACCACATTGGGTAGAGCAAAATGTTAGCCAGTGAACATCATATTTGGTTGTTGATTCTGTTTATCCTTGTTCAACAGCTGGTCAAAGAGGAAACTTGGGAGGCCTTTATTGCTGATACTCTGCTTTTTGCAAAGGTCCTGTTACTCTTCCTGCCTGAAATACACGTCATGTGTATTAGGAAGATTGTTTAGTGTTAATTTGATATTAATATCCATTCTCTTCATGCCATCCCAATCTTAAATTTGGATTGTTTTTCTGTTTTTCAACATAAAATCTCTGTATCCATTTCTTCTCACATGGTTTTCTTTTTACAGGGATTCCTTATCGCAGTTTCTCTGATTTTGGATTATCACTTAACCCTCTGTTACATGGTTGGGTTTTTAGGTACAGTATATTTTATTTCTACATCTTGCCTTTTTGAATCATTGGCTAGGAAGATCTTGAGCACTCTGTCATCATGTGCAATTGATATCGTTACAAATAAACTTGAATGGGTGTTAGAGTGGATAATCCTCTATATCCGATGTTTTATGTATGAGTATCACACTATGTATTGCACCCTTGGGGTACAGAAACATCATGGGAAACATCACGGAATATTGCATGCATCATGTAATGTGCCATAGTCTAAGGGAAACATTAGGGAACCTTTAGGAAAATGGTGGAATTTCAACAGAACTCGGGGAGATGTTAAATGACACATGGTTACACTTAGAACTCAATATAGGAAAGATGTAGTTCGCAATGCACTTTATAATGTTGGTGTGTGGGTGTGTTGTGTTCACAATTCTTTTGTCCAAGACTTGAAATTTGCATCTGTAGAATCTGGAGCTTTGTCCAATATATACGAGATGATGGTCTAAAAGACTTACACATGAAGATCAAGAGGATAAGAGCTATGATATGTACCAAGGTTGTAGTGCAAAAAAAAAATAATAATAAAAAATCAGATTATAAGGATATTGTTTCTGCTAATATTTCTGGTATTTGCAAGTATCGGATTAGTCTAAAACTTTTTATAACGATGCATCTATTAGTCTATTATAACTCTATAAAATTTCATATTAATCCAAAGTTTATAAAAAAAAACCTAAAATTTGGAAATTTAGGTCTACCCAGAAGTAGACGATTTCTAACTAGTATACACCTAAATTAAAATCGGTATAGGAGAAACCTAGATTTATATTTTTGTATTATTTTTCTATAAAACTACACTTGTTAATCTACAATTGAGATTTTGAATCGCCTTAAACGGAGTTATAATTAATTATTTATGATTTTTATAATTCAAGTGTTTTATACTTACTATTGCTGTCCAACTCACCGTGCTATACTAAAAATTCTTAAAAATTTCTTAGGGTCCAGTTTTGGGCTGTTAGTTCAACGTTAAGCTTAATTAATATCATATTTGATGTCATACAGATACATAGTTTTTTTTTTTTAAGTCCGTATTTTATTTTTATTTTTATTTTTATAACAAAAGCAAAAAATCTTATATTTAAATCTCTAATTCAATCTCCATCATAGGTCCTCAAATTGATTCTAGCCTAGGCTTAATCTAACCATTAGTGTAACATATATCAAAGGTCCTCGCGAGAATCTAAAACCTAAGCTCTGATACCAATCTGTCATGCCCCAAAATTTGGTACCCGAGTTGGCCAGGCCCGAACCCGAATTCCAGGACTATGAGTTGTACTTAGACAAAATATACATCGCAACCCACATTATTTTCATGCATTTTCAAGGCAATCATGCCCACTGCAAGTAGTTGTTACCGACTTACCGTTCAACTTTACTGTTGTGATTAACAAGGGATGCAATTCCGAAGGTCCCACACCAGATCCTGAAGACATCTTGTTCTCCATAAGGATCTACACAAAAGATCCAAAGAGATAAACAGCTCAAGGAGAGGACCACAGGGTAGAGACAATCACCATCTAAAGAAACGTAGTTCCAGATGAGGGTCTGAGGGTCCAAAAACAGAGAAGAAGAAGCTATGCAACAACTGAAGTCACAGAAGGCTTGAACACAACACACCCACACACCAACATTATAAAGTACATTGCACATTACGTCTTTCTTGTACTCAAAACATTAAACACCAAACCCCGAAAAAAAAAAAAAAGGAAAAGCAGAAACGAAAAGAAAAGAAAGAAAAGCTTGGTACGCTAGCTTTCCATTGTTTAGGGACAAAACACTGATGTCGGACAAAACTATGCTCCAACATACCTCTTCGATTCCGATTCCTCTACCAATTTTGTGTTTTGAAGTGAAACAAATCAAGTGGAGTTAAATCTCAACTGCAAAGAGAATCCCCCAAAAATAAAAATGGTAAAGATGTTTTTAAATAATTTTTTTGTTTGTTCTGATTTTTTTTTTTCTTATTTACAATTGTTTCAGTCGAAATATCACAAATATCGCCTTAATATCGATGATGCATTGGCAAAATATTGTAGATTTCACGATATTTTGCCATGTATCATGATATATAATTGTCAATATTGTTGGTACATGAGAATTTTGCAAATACTCTGAGATTTTATATCGCCAATGTGCAGTACCAACAATGTTGGCCGATATATGAGCTGACACCATCGGTGCATTGATCACTGTAGATATATATCTACATGTTTGTTTCATTTATTTATTAAGAGGTTTGGTTTAACTGATTTCTTTTTGTCTACTTGGTCCCATCTTCTCTTACAGTTATATCTATCTTAACTCAACAACCAGCTTACCATGGACTAGGTATTGAGCAGCATTTTTGGTTATACATTTTTCAATCTGTTTATTATTTTATTCGTTACATGATGATACCATTTCTTTAGTTGATTTTTATAAACCATAAGCTAGAGCTGTGAAGCCACTTTTCCATGGTACAAAGCTTTCTGCGGAATCAATTGTCTAACTCATTGATATGAAGCAATGGAGTAATACTTCAACTACATGATGGTTACATTTTTCTCATTTGAGTTCTTAGGTTTCATCACATGATTACTGTTCTCTGGTGATTAATATTATGTTTGTATCAGTTCCTTATGCTCCATCATCCTGCTTGCTCAATTTTATGTTTTGTGTATGCTAGTGGTGTTGATGTAAAATTTCTCATTTCACATTGCTATTTGGGCTACTATATAAGTGTTTTGTAGTGGGTTTAAAGCATGGTGTGCCAAAACAGTTACGTAATGGCCGTTACATAATGGTGGTGGTGGTAACCATTACACATTACAGGGCCGAAACGGCCGTTACAAAGAAAAGGACCTGTAACAGTCCCAAAACAGATAAGGCCATAATGGCCGTTACAGCCCGTATTGCAACAGTAATGGTGGTGACCATTCTGGCCACCGTTAATATTATGGAACACCTTAGTTTGAAGTTAGAAGCAACATCTAAGCTAAGATTAATAGCCTGCAAGGATACAAGGTTTCGTCCTCCTTGTGGTCTCAAATGAGAGGTGCTGATATAGGACAATTAACCACTTGCTCTCAAAGCTCGAACTATTAGAGTATGGCGAATTAATTCCTTTATCTCATAGCCCTGGTCCCACATCTTATGGATTTAGGACCTTGGTCGAACCCCCTTCGTGGGCCCCAAATCACATGGGTCACCCACGCGAGTGTGCCCCTGCATCTCACAGGCGACCCCACTCGAGCCCAGTGTGAAAATGTCCCTGCATTAATCACCCTTGGTGAGGAGTCTCGAATACGAGACCTCCCGCTTTGATACCAATTTGATGCAGGACAATTAACCACTTGCTCTAAAAGCTCGAACTGTTAGAGTATGGCGAATTAATCCCTTTATCTCATAGCCCAGGTCCCACATCTCATGAGTTTAGGACCTCGGCCGAACCCCCTTCGTGGGCCCCAAATCACATAGGCCGGCCACCCTGAGTGTGTCCCCGCATCCCACGAGCTACCCCACTCGAGCCCTGTGTGAAATGCGCATTAATCACCCCTGGTGAGGAGTCTCGAACACAAGACCTCCCCCGTGGGCCCTAAATCACATGGGTCACCCACCCCGAGTGTGCCCCTGCATCCCACAGGCGACCCCACTCGAGCCCAGTGTGAAAATGCCCCTACATTAGGTGCAGGATCCTCTTAAAACAATGTCCACACCTCTTAGAACAAGGTGCTATGTGATGAACCTGGTTATATGAATTTGGTACACAAAATGGTGTATGATTAAATTTACACAAAAAAAAAAAACTGCCAGTTAATAGATCCCAATTCCAAAGAGACTTTCTTTGATAAAGCAAAGTAGAGAATCATAACACTACTTTATTTAGTGAAGTTCAAAAGGAAGAAGAAGAAGAATAGAAAGGCAAAAACAAAAGAGGAAGTTTGAGTTTAGGGAGAATAGTGGAGAGAAATTGCAGCCTTCTTTCCAAATGGTGGTGGAGTTTTAGGGAGGAGCAAAATGCTCTTTAAAGAAAGATTATTGTTAAGAAAATATGGGGAGGACAATAGAGGTGGAACCTGGGTTGCAGCGGAGGTAGATTTGTCTATGTAGTTTGGGGAAAAAAATTTCAACGTTGGGACTGACAATAAGGCTAGAATTTTTTTTAAAGAATTAACCTCAAAGTCAAGAAGGGATAAAAGGTGAGATCATGTGTTGTGTTCTTGGTATCGCCAATATTATCAATAAAATCAGCTTTGTTGGGTTAGTGAGATGGATATTGGAGGGGAAATAAAATTTGCAAGTATTATCGATAATATCACCGAGATTGTCACATGTATCGACAATTTCGACAACATTCTTTGGAAAAACTACACTATGATCGACGATACCAACATTAACACCTCTGAAATTCCAGAAGACAAAAAAAAAAAAAAAAGAAGCAAAACAAAATTTTCAAAAAATTTGGGCTATCTTTCCCTATGGTGTTCTAAATTAGTGCACTATGTGCTAAGTTATTGCATTATTTCTTAAAGTCTATATATATATATATATATATATATATATATATATATATATATATATATATATATATATATATATATTCAAAAGAAACAAAATTTTCTTCCATTTTCTTAATTTAAAATAATAAAATATATACTTTTATGGAAAAAATGAAAATTTGTTGTCAATAGAAAGATCGGTCGACACTCATGAATATATACAATTTCCACATTAATTAACAGTTGAAAACATGTATTTTCCAATTAAATAGATTATTTATTCATTTGTTTATGTTTTAAATAGTTTAATTTTTTCCTAAATATGAAAAGGTATTTTCAATTGACAGATTGGCACTCACTGATGAAAAGTTTGGGATTTTCTTAAAATTGAGATAACTTTATATTATGCAGGTATTGTATTACTCATATATGCATCTAGGTGCAATTTTTATTTATTTCGTAAGGGATGATGAAAAAGGGAGAGAAATACAGAGAGAGGTGAGAGTATCCACCTTAGCCAGCTCATCAGCAATGGAGTCAGCTCCTCTGCCAATATGGGCAAATGAGTAGAGAGCATAATGATCTAGGCTGTGAACTTGAATGATTCTTCAAATGGTTGTTCATATGGGATTTGAATTTGCAATTATATTTAAAATTTGTCCACAACCAGCAAATTTATGTGAAGCTGTTTGAGGTATTTCTTTGACACTGGAATAACTTACAGTACCTTTTGATTCTTGTTGTTTCTCTCCTTCTTTTTTTTTTGGTTGAACATATATTGTGCATTTTGTGACTTGTGAAAATGATTTATTTCATTTCAATTGATTCTTTTAGGAAATGCAAATCAATTGACCCCATTGCAATTGGAAACCTTCTTGACTGAAGGAAATACCTCAAGATTCTGGCTGGTTTGTTCTACAGACTCATTCACGGATTTTTCTATGTTTAATAAGTTTCTCACATCAAAAGGCATGCAGTGTCATAGGAGAGCACATGCCCTCAGTCACTTACTAATACAAATCCTGACTGTTGGATCAGTGAATCTTTGGAATAAGAATCTACTGATGGATTCACAGGCTAGTTTAGGCAAATATCAAAAAATTGGATGTGTTGTATCTATCAGACATACAAGTCTCCACCGTTTAGTGGAAGGTAGATTTAAGGATCCAAGATGAGAGTTATGAAAGGTTACAAAAATGTAACGGGATCACAGAGCCAAGGGTCCATTTTCAAGAAGTTTGTGTCATAAGGAAAAATCTGATTCTAATCCCTTGACTTCCAAGAATCAATGGGATTGTCAAGTAGCTTGTGCATGGGTCTGTCACTGAAAAGCAGGCAGGGTTTCTGGATTCTTTCTGCATTTCAGATCTTTGGATTGGAAACCTTAAATCTGGGGATTGCTTGAGGGAATAGTGTGGAAGACTGGAAGTGAAGGGTTCGTGTGTGAGAACTCCTCTGTTAGACCTTTAAATAACATCTGGATATTGGAGAAGTTAGTCTTTGCATGCTATGGTAGTTGTGTTAGCTTCCCAAATTTGGAAATATTTGGGTTTCCTCAGATTGAAGCTAAGAATTGGGAGAACCGATCTTGTCTGGATTGGGCATATTTTCCGAACCGAGATATGTCTGAGATTCTTTTCACCATGTTTCTGGGGTTAGCACTGTGGCCTACTGTTATCTTTTTTACTATAGAAATATGCGATTATCCCCAACAAATCTCTCTAGCAAGTGTAGCCTAGAACCTGAATGTTGAAGAAACTGCATCTAAGCCTTAGTATTGGCATTTCATCTTGTAAAAAAATAATTTGACATGGCTGTTATATGCAACTTTTCTTTTTCTTTTTCTGATCCTGCATAGTGTGAAACTCTTCATGGACAACTACCAAAATCATCATTACTACTAGGCTAAATTTTGATTGGATTGCTTTTAGGTCAGCCATTATTGGAAAAGCTATTATTTGGGTCCACAAATGATCTGCCTTCCAGTGCTGTTGTTGCAGTCATAAACTAAAATCTAACAAACAACTGCAGTTCAAATTATTAAATTGTTTATCAGTTATGTCCTCTTATAGCAGACTATAAATCCTAAGATGTTCTTCTCCACTAGGTGCAAATGTAGAAACTTCCATCACGGGAATCATTACTTCCATTGTATACTTCTGTAAGAATGCAAAGATTACTTTGCAACTAGACTTAGAATTTTACAACCATGCCATATGTGCCAGCATCGCATGCCTGTGATGTATCGAGGCTGTTCCTCGGTATTTCATGCTTGTGATATACGCAGGTTGTTCATCAGTGTGGCGTGCTTGCGATATATCCAGACTCTTCATCAGGTTGGCCCACTGATTATGTACATAAAACTGAAAATCAGGCCGAATTACTCATGAGGCATGAAACATTTATTATAAACCATTGATCAATCTTCTTTGACTACCTGTTTTCTTTTGGTTTACAAATGCGACCCATCAGTCCAATTTTTGGGTCAGCATACATAAAAAGTTGGGCCTGCCTGATGAACAACATGGATCTCAATAACATGTGCCATGTCGGCATGTGTAACCACAAATTGGACTGTAATCCCTAATGCAAGTAGCTTCATTACGGTTTTATTTTTATATTACAAGATCACTTTATGGTCCCAGCCAATGTCAGCTCCTAAATGATAATCCAACGCTATTTTTGAACCCATAGTTTTAGAGGTGTTATGTCAGTTTTAGAAGTGTTATGTCCATGTTAAAGAACAAAACTGTATGTGAGTAAATCACATTGTGTTCAAACTATGCTTCCTTGAGAATGCCACTCTACCTGTTTGGCAGGTTGAATTTCGTGCTTTGTGCTCATCGACATGCATTCGGACAAGTCGCTTTTTCCCTGATCTCTCAATCACGTAGGTTCTTTCCCTATACCTCATGCTATGCTTAGGTTTAAAAATGAGAAACAACGCCCTATTATGATGCATCTCCTTCATACAAATAAGTTCGAGAAAATGAGAAGCAATGCCCTATTTTGATGCATGTGCTTCATGGATTCCATGAGGCATGCACCAAAACAGCTCTACTGTGCACGGCATTTTTGTATGGTGATCCATACCATTGATTTGGTGGACTGCCACATGGATGGTCCATAGCCTGGAAGGCAAGGTGATTTACTGTGGTAGCCACTCAGTTGATATCCCAAAGAGTACGATTAAGTAAAAAATTGAGCAATTGTCCACATTCAGTGGGCAAAATTCACATTGTCGAATCACTAAGGTTTTTGGCCTATGCCCTTTCCATGTGGTGGTGGGCAGAACATTGGTTCCAATCATCATGCATGTTCGCCACAATATGGGGAACAGTGGAGGCAACAATTCATGAACTTCTGTGAGGCATGATTGCTCCCTTTAACATATTCATGTCAGCTCAATACAAGATTGTTACTTCTCTTGTCATGTTTCAGTTGATATTCTCCTTCTTATTTGTAGTCTTTCATCCTTCAACGCTTGTTTGAGCTAGTACCTTCTTGCTTGTGTATTCCTTTTCTTCTTCTTCTTCTTCTTCTGATAAATATGTTGTCATAATTTTATATTGAATTTTGCAAGCAGATACTCAAATAAAAATATATCTTTCGGGATAGTGGATCTTGGGCACTTTCCAAATGCTGCGGAAAAGTTCGGGATATCATTGGGCGGTAAATTCTTTATATGCTCATGGTTTCCTCATCATACTCCATTGTCATGGATTTTGGTCCTAGAGGTCTGCTAGAGATGCTCACTAGCCAATTTGGAATTGGAGGCTTGCTCTTTCCCAGTATCTTCTATGCAATGTTTTCCGTATCGTTATCGCATATGTATTGCACTCTTGGGATATAGATACGTATTGGCTATCACATGAGATATGTTGGTTGTATCGCATAATTTATCGCTTTTGTTAGGAAAAATGTTGAAATTGGTCAAAAATTTTAATAAAACTTCAAGAATTATTTAAAAAGACACCAATACACACTTAGGAATATATATATATATATATATATATATATATATATATATATATATATATATATATATATATATATCTCAAAAGACAGGTGCACATAATAGGTTTCCTTTGTATAGGGTCCTAATCTATGCGTTGCTTAACTGAACTGATACAATTATATTTAAAGTCAATTCATAAAACTTATAAATATACGAAGCCATGTATGGAAACACAAGCATTACATTCAAAAACAAAAGAAATAGAAAACTAAAAATATACCTATGGATTTCGAAAAAATATAAATATTTTAAAGCATTTTTTTAATTAATTTTTTTCTAAAAATTCCCAAATTGCCAAGAATGTATCGATCAGGTTATATACCTGTTTGATCTTGAATTTGGACACTGAGATTGTAACCTATTTACAAAAAATTGGAGAAATTTTGATTTTTCTCCAATTTTTTGCAACTTGGCCCATCTCTCCCAAATCTCAAAATTGAAGCCCAAAATCCATAATTTTTCATGCAAACCATGAAGAATCGTGGATTTCTTACCATTTGACACTATTCATAACATATAAAAACAGAAAAGAAAAAAAATCAAAACAAAAAAATACAAACCTTTAAGAATTCAGCCACAAATAAACTTGCGATTGAGATTGCGATTTCGAAGATTTTCTTCCAACAAGTGGACTGCTCGAAATCACTTTATGACGTACTAAGAAGTTCTTTCTTTTTTCAAAAATAAATTTGATTTTTGTGAATTTTTTAGGATTTTCCAGAAAAAAAAAAAAAAAAACAGCGCCGGTTTCCTTTTATCTCTTTCAATATCGCACTCGGTATTGATATATCGCACAATACATTAAGAAATTATAAAGGGGGAGTGTGGATATATCCCACGATATCGCGATATCCATGATGTATCACGATATTGTGCAATATATTGCTCGATACCATAAAAAATAGATATTAAAAGCTGGGTTTTGTATCGCCCAACTGGGATAACAGATATATTGGTCATATCGCAAGTAAAGCACTACTTCGTACATGGTACACTTCTTCTAGTGGAACCAGAATTATTGATCTGATGGGCCGCCAAACTAAGGGGTGCAAATCATAACAATCAGTCTTACCCATTGCATTAGTGGCCTGCAAATGGACAGTTAAGAAAAGGTTGAGCAAGTAAAGAGGAAGGGTCCACATTCAATGGGCATAAGTTTCACTAATAGAGTGGCTAGGTTTGTAAAGTAAATGTGATTTTTGGACTGTGGTTTGTCTCCATGTTAACCTTCCAGATCAATGGCTCCCAAATGTGTAAGATATTTTCCACTTACCTAGCAGAGATGCTAGAGACAAGGACCGTACATCTCCAGCTCCTTCGTTGTATTACTCTTTCTTATATGTTAATTATGATGTGATGTAAAAACTACTTTTCTGTGCAATTGTATCCAAATTTGTTTGGAGTTATTATCTCTCGCTGATCAGCATACTGATTGACTTTGTAGTAAGCATGGGCCAGCTTCCAACATACATATTGTTTGAGAATGCAGTGGAAGTTGCTCGTTTTCCTGAGGTGGATTTCGAATCAAAATCTTCTTCTCCAACTATTACCAAGGTATTATTATTACCTGTGAAATCATCTTTTGAAAAATAAAAATATTACCTGCAAATAACTGTACATAGCGTAGAAGGGACTTATAGATGGTCATAATAAATCTTCATTTTCCCAGTTGCTATTTCATCATCACCTGTGAGTAACTTCACATGGCTTAGCAGGAACATCTATTGAAAATAGATGGTCAGAAATAATTCTACCTTTTCTCAGTTGATCATCACCGTCATCGTCGTCGTTATCGTAGCCTTGTCCTAGCTATTTGGTTTTGGGTTTGGCTTTCAAGATAAAATTTGGCTACCAGCTTCCCCGTCTGAAATCAACCCCTCCTTTACTCGGGTTTGGGATTGGCCGGCACATTGCTACCAGGCGGAGTTGATAGAAGTTACAAACAGAAATAAATAAATAAAAATCTATTCCTGGTTGCCATTTATGGATTAAAAATAACCAGATTTCACCTTTGTTTCTGATTTATCAGTGAAGGGGTGTTGATGCTCCATCCGTGGTTAGGAGCAAACTTGCCCCGATGTAATTCTGGCCTCAGGCCTACTATTCTTCCTTTTCTCTAAGATTCCGTAATTCACTGAAAAGGAAAAAAAAAATGAATAAAGAATAAAGAACTGAAAGGCTACAGGGAAATAAATGACTAAACTACAATTGACTATTGTTGGAATTAATGAAGTTTCACCAAGTCGAACAGAATTTTGGCCATTAATTGAGTTCCACACAGAGAGAAGGGGATGCGGGCTACATGAGAGAGGGAGAGAGTTGAGGGAGGGAGTTCATGACTCTCCAAAGACTAATTACATGGGTAAAATGAGAGAGATGCGTGCAAGTTCAAGTTGAGGGCTCCAAAAACTAATTATGTGGTTAAAATGAGAGAGGTGCATGCAACTTCACAACTCTCCAAAGACTAATTGCATGGGTAAATTATCCATCACTATTCACATTATATATAGTAGAGATATGTCATTGACTGTCATTCGAAATAAAATGACTTGGATCGTAGATTGTGCTATTCCGTTGGTAATTTTCCTTGAATTGAATCCACAAAATTTTCACTATTTCTTGGATTGCTTTTGCCACAGAACCTACTTTGCCGACATTTTGAGCTGGACCGACGCCTTCTTGAATATGTATCTGGAAAATAGACGTAATTGAGAAATACATGTATATGATTGCCGGTACGTGTACTTCTCAGCCAGACTTGGTATTGGTTATTTAAAATATATACATTGTGGAACTAAATCTTGAATTAATGCGATTAATGATCCAATTTTTTTATTTTTATTTTTTCTGGAGAAAATACTAGCCTTAAAGGGCTGCATTTGGATGGTTCATGGCAGGCCTATACCTAGCTGGCCACCCTGGGCTAGGTTAGGGTCAATGTAACCCAACTCTCCTTTTTTCCTTGAGGTCCAGGCACAAGCCTATAGCAAGCTTCAAGATGACTAGTGATTGTAGTGTTTAAAAGTGAACTGATATGGGAGCCTGCCCCAATTGATTTGATTGCATCTATTTTCCGTTTTGGGAATTCATGTAGGTACAAAACATACTATTTCAGTTCCTGAAATGGAAAATGGGGTGTCAACATATCAACAAGGTGGCGGTAAATCATAAATAGTTCTTGTATTTTAGAATAATAAAATCCATAACTTGAAGGAGGTTTCTTTTGACAGAAGGTATCAATACATTGCAACTAATGTGTTCTTTTTCCAATTTATCTACAGAATATCCATGTTCCAAAGCATTTCATGTCAATTAACCATTTATCTGGTGGGCTCCATGTGGATGGACCGTGCCTGAAAACTGTACAGATTGAAAGATCCCCCACCTGCGTTTGGTTTTTATTATTTTGGGTGTATTTTGGTCTTGACTGTCTACTTTTTTCTTTTCTTTTTTTTACACACACACTTATGCCTTAGTGGGATTTCACCACCTATGGATACTCGATCCCTTGACCAGGTGTTGAAACTCCTGAGAGTCTACCACCGGAGCAAGAGTAAGGATCCAATAGGCCAGCATTTTAAAGGTCAGGATTGGCCTGTTAGAGGTGTCGATAGGCCAGGTTAGGGCCGGGCCAAGCTGTGTCCAAGCAAGGACCGCATTGTGCTACTTAAGCCCAAACCCAGCCTGCTTGTGACGGGCCAAAAAGTCCAGGCGAAGCTCGAAATGTTGAAGTTGGGCTTGGTCACTGTGAGCAAGGGGTTGGTTGCTTGGGTGGGCCTCACCATGATGTTTATGTGAGATCCACCCCTAGCACCAGGTGCGTTAATGCTACGCCCAGGGCCCACAAATCAGCTCCATCCATGATTTAGGTAGACAATACAGTTGGAAATAGTGTACGGGGCAACGCTTACCCTCCAAACTGTTTCCCTTATGTGGCCCAGCTGAATCATGGATTTTTTTTATTTTTTTATTTTTTTGCCTCGAGGAATAAACTTTGGCATGTCATATAATGGTTGGAGTGGATTTCATACAATCATTATGGTGGACCCTGTAAAAATCAAGGGTGGATGTTTGTATCTCATATGTTTCCTATGGTGTGGCCCATGAATCACAGATCAGCCTGATGTTTTGGCCTTGGGCTAAATGTGGGATTTCACAGCCAATGGTCAGAGTGGATTTTACACACGTGTATATTATTGTGGGCCCTTAAAGAAATGAATGGTGGGTTACCTTCTCCCAAATTTCCACTGCTAAATTTATGGGAAAAAATAAAAATAAACTACTTTACGTGGACGCTTGCCCTTGATTTTTGATGGGCCCACCTTGACATGCGTGCAAGCTCCACTCACGTGTAATCCCCAGTTAGGTCCAGGAACAAAAAATAAGGCTGACATGTGTTTCAGGTGGGCCACAATAAAGGAAACGGATAGGAGAGATATCGGCCCTTGATTTTTTAAAAGGCTCACCATGATGAGTATATGAATTCCATTCCAACCATTAGATTCCACACAAGCATTTAGGCCTATAACCCAAAAATCAGAATCGATATGGACCGGGATCCATATTTATTAATAGTCTAGACCATGATACATACTTATCCATCTAGGTATCCGTCATTCATGTGAGCCACACCAAGGGAAACAGTGGAGGGCGCATGATTCATGTGGTCTACTTGAATCATGGATGGGCTGCTTTTTAGCCTGGGCTTAACATGGGGTGATGCAACTGCTGGTCGGGGTGAATTTTACATAAACATCACGGTGGGAGCCACCCAAGCTGCCATCTCACACGGCCATCCCTAACCTCCCCTTCCAGAAAATGCTTTTACTCTTATCAACTTGACCTTTGCAAGCTCTAACAGGCATGGCTGGGCTGATAGGCTTTTTTGGACATCTTGTCAGAGACTGGCCTGATTTAGAAACGGGCTTGAATGTGAAGCCCGAATCAGATCCATGGTCAGAAAGAAGAGTCCCCCACATGTTGGAATCCATATTCATAACAAATGGAGAGTCTGCCTCTATTTGTGGTGGGTTATTTATTTAATGATCTGGTGGAGCCAGGAGAGAAGCTGAATATGGCAAAACAACCTATCCACAGTCCAGGTGACAGTCCTATGGTTTAAAAGTTAAAAATAATAATAAATGAAAAAATAAGAGTCGATAATTCAAATTAAGTAACTAAATGTCCTATGTATGGTCTTTTCATACTGCTCTATCAATTTTGGGTCCGAGAAATACAGTTCAGTGTTTCCTGAAAGGGAGCGGATTAGGTGCGGGACCTTGATGCATCCGTTTTATCAGATCATTTTAGAGCATGAGCCCAAAAATGAAAAAGATACAAATCTAAGGTGAAATAGTGGTGATTGAACACCCTACTATTAAAAACTTCCTAGGGCCCACTGTAATGTTTTTCTGCCATCCAACCTGTTGATAAGGTCACGTAAACCTAGATGAAGAGGGGAAAATTTTAAAAAAATCAGCTTGATTAAAAACTAGTGGCCTATTAATGGTCAATCACCACTATTAATGTTCACCACCAAATACACCCCTGCTTCGGATGAACTGAAGATGACTGAAGTCATGTAAACTTTCGAAGGGGTAATGTGGCAGACATGGAGACTATTTGAGCTCCTCTGGCATGCCCCAGCATGGGTGGACCACATCCCCGGATGATTGTGGCCACTCGATTCGTAGAAACGGTAAAAGAAACAAGTTGGACAGCAATCCACATTCATTGTACAAAATCCTCCAGTGAGCAGTTTAGATCATTGGACGGACGTGATTTCTTGGAAATGGCCCATCCATCGTCATCCAATGAGTGGTCTAGATATCATACACGTTTACCATGCTTCCCAAGGTGGATTAATTCTTTATATTTTAGAAAAATCGGACTGAAAGGTAACAAAAATCTGGCTAGTGAATTTTTCAGCAATATCTTTTTATATGGTCAGGATTGTCTGACCATTGTGATTTTTATCCATGGTCCATTTATTTGTACGGCAGTAAGTGAATATATAGGCGGTAGACATGACTACGTTTCTCCTTGTGGTGTCCCACCTGAGTTTTCAATAGAGATTATTCCTGTGATGTACGGTTCCATGAAAATTCTCACCAGATGTACGATGGGGATTCCACATGCACATCATAGGTGGGACCCACACTGCCTGAACCTATGGTAATTACCATGCAATTCGAACGGACGTGTCATTCCCCATGATGAAATGTGGTGAGAGGGAATATTGATCTCGAAGGCCACAACATTTTAGGAAAATAACTTTGATACAACGGTCCACATTTGACTAGCAAAACTCAGAAAATCAACGGTCAAGAGTTATCTAATCACTGCAGTTTTAGCCTATGGTCCATCCATGTGGTGGCCTGGTGGATGAACAGTGCCGATCACTGCACACGTTTTGCCACTTGTAGCGTGTGGAGAAACTGCATACAACTTCCTGGAGGACCGACGGGTAAAATACAAGCATCTTTCCACATTTTTGCCATAAAATGTAGAAAGTTATCACGTACAAACTTGCAATGGTGTACCTTCACAAGTAGAAAGTGTCGTTTTTTTTTTCTTTTTCTTTTTCCTATGGCATGTGTTGTTCCAATCTTTTCAAGCAAAATGGAGGTAGACGACCTAGCACTGAAGCCAAATCATGGTCCTGCAACAGGATTGGGATAAGCATGAGGCCTGGCTCAGGAAGTGGGCCCCTCTGCAGGACATGCAATGAAGGGTCCTTTTCTTTGAAGCTTACGTAACAATTTAAAATGGTTTGATTTTATATATTTTTTTAATGATGATAGGTTGTACCTGATCTTTTTTAAGACAGACTATTTCATGTGGATGTATACAATCACCTGTGAATCATGTGCATTGGGTAAAGTACAAAAAAGGAGAATTAAACTTGCGTGTGCCAAGAGAAAATCAACTACACTAGTGGCTCACTGGTTCAAACCCTAGGCAGGTTGGTAGATTATTTTTACAAATCATAATATCCCAATGGCTCATTCATGTGTGTTAGATTTCTTAAACAATGATCATTTATACAGATGGCTTAACTAGTGGGCATTGTTAGTAATTCCAAATCATAATTACCATATAATCAATGTGAATTTAAATATTCAATTGTATTCAAATTTAAAAATTGTAGTTGACAACTTAATTGGAATGTACTGAAATTTTGTAATATATTCATAGAACCTAAAATTGATTGAATAAATCAATCTTAATACTCTAAATTAGTATATATTTGACAGAGTAATTTTAACAAGGCCATCGAAATATATTCAAGGGTAAAAAATGAAGAAAGTCTAAACTTGAAATGGACCACAAATGTAACAATCCCAAACAATGCAACTCACCAACATTTTTTAACCGTTCATTAGATAGCCAACGTTTGGACAACTTGGATCATTCTATTAGTATGATTGATCAGTGATTCAGCCAATAATTAGATTGTTTTAGGGATCATTAGCATGCCACTTGTATGGCAAATTAATAGCCCGTTGATACCTTTGTTCTTCCATGACTCTTATGTCTTTTGAGCTAAAAAAGGTATTTCATACCAAACTAATCTATCTATAGCGAGGCAATGGATTTCAAAACACACGAAAAGACAGCTTTTCATTTACCATGGATTATATGGTGCCAAACGCATAAAAATGTCCAATTACTATTGACTCCCACCGAATACACAGTGCCAGTGCCAGACAACATCTAAGACATGGACGCCTCATAAAACATCACTGGTGACATCATCTAAAATCTCATTGGAAAAAAAAATAAAAAAATACTGGATTCATCTTCAAATTTTCAATTTCTTGGGTTGCCAGATGTAAATGGAGACGTGTTACCATTAATGGCCCGTGGGATATTTGGTCCGTACAAAAAAGATGGCCCCATTGTAAAGATTTCATACTCTAAAATCAAGCTAAACCACTCATCAGGTGGGCCTATCCGTTGCATTCAGGGCTGCATGACAAGTTAAAATATAGACTGTCCTCATTTTCAGACAAGCAGAGCAGAACCAAATATATGGCTGCACGATAAGTTTTTATATAAGATTAATTATCATGGTTCATGCGAAGAACTTCTATGAAAACTTTTAAGACCTGACCAATTTTAGTAGATGGAACATTTAATTGACAGTTTGGATCCCACACACACACAAGTGCATTGGCATTTGTGTTGATTGGATATTATCACTCCTCTCATACTCATTAGGTGAAATAGGATCTCTCTCTAATCCTCTCTATTTGTTAAGGTTGTTATAAATTGTAATCTTGTATCATTTATTGTGGATTTGCAAATGATCATATGGTTGTAAATCAGTTGTAAATCCTCTTCAAAACAAATAGCAATATAAATATATAATGACAAGGTGAGAGATTACATTCCACGGAATTCATTTCTTCTCTTTTAATAAGTTGGACTGTTTGGATGGGAGTAAATGGAAATAAATAGGGAAAATTGTGAGTACATGAAAGTCGATGGATTTTGAGGTGTTTGAATGGGAGTAAATGCATTAAAATGAAATGAAATGGGATTAAATGAGCATGTAAATGAAATCCTATTTGTGAGAAAGGATTTAGAAGTACTAACTGGGATGAAATGCCATGTTAAGTTCCCTTTAAGAGTCGCACAGTAAGTTAAGGTGCTACTACACACGTCCACCATGCATGTGACACACTGATGATGCATTCGAAACAATTTAATTATTGACTACATCATTAAAATTACACCAACAAAATGATTCAAACTATTCAAAGGTCTAAATGGAAGGTTAAAAAACATTAGAAAGCTGCTTGTTTATAACTCTTACATTTGTGGTTAACTCAAGGTTTGAAATTTTCTCATTTTTTACTAAATTATATATTTCAATGGCCTATTATAATTATTTTGTCAAGTATCACATATGTACACTACTTTGAGATGTTAAAGCTGATTTGAGATATCACATATATTTCTAAAAAAATATTAAAAATTTTCAATGTGTCTAAGTTCTTCTCATTTACTCTCATCCAAATAAATATTTAGAATTTAAATGTATTTTCATTTACTCACCTCTAAAGATAACTGAGTAAGCCATTTACTTCCTATTTATTTACTTCCAAATTCATTTCCCATTTACTATCATTTACAAGCTCTCAAACAAGCTCAAATTTGTTAGGATCTATCCTAAATGACAATAACATTCTTCCATTGAAGAATTCATTTCACTTGCATCTGAACCACCATTGTATAAATGTGAGCCAACCTGTCTAGAAGGTCACTCCACCGCAGATAATGGACAACAAAAAAACCAGGCTAATTTGATTATCACGTAGACCACACCAAAGGAAGCAAATGAACAACCATCTAAAAACCCTTAAATTCATGAGGTATTCCACATGGTGGTTATCTCTTAAGTATTTTCAATGGTTCTCATTTAGATAATGGAGTGTTCATGATGAATAGGTTGGATGATATCCGTCCATTATCATGAGCTCATGCATGCCTGCCAATTGCCCATTGTCTTTAGGGCCCGTTTGGGAGCATGGATTTGGAACCCCCAGGATTTGGAAACCCCTGGATTTGCAATCCTCCCAGTGTGTTTGGCACCCTAGAGTGTGAATCAACTTTAATTCAAAAGTACCTATGCATGGTATATTTATAGGGGTTCGAATTTAATTACTAAATCAAC
Organism: Magnolia sinica; assembly: GCF_029962835.1. NCBI lineage: Eukaryota > Viridiplantae > Streptophyta > Magnoliopsida > Magnoliales > Magnoliaceae > Magnolia > Magnolia sinica. The sequence goes on along the minus strand of NC_080585.1, from coordinate 15,980,096 downwards.
TTTAATATCTCTAATTAGTGAGATATGTAATTTTTGACACAAGGGCTGTAATAAGCCCATTGAAATATATGCTTTGCCTAAAAATGATGAAATTCCAAGTCTCAGATGGGCCGCATGCACAAGATCATGTCTGAGTGACTAACCAATGATTTTTAATAGTTGATTAATGTGAACAATGTTTGGACAGTGCTAGACAATGTTTGGACGGTGCTGATCATCATTAGTAGGCCATGTGCCCAATAGAATGATAGCATAGTGACACACATGTTACACCTGCAACTTTTGAAATGATTTTAGTGTAATCCAAGCTCTCACCGTGGATTGCAAACCTCATTTGGAGGGTATTTGAAATCCCCAATTACTTTATGCTACCAAACAACCAGGGGATTTGAAACCCCCTCAAATCCCCTCCCATCCACGGTGCCAAACAACCCCTTACTCATGCCTAGGTGGTAGACACGTAAGAGTTTCAACATGAGCTCATGAGTTCAAGTACCATTGTGATGAAATTCTATTGTGGTGTGAGTATGTTAGTGTGTGAACTAAAAAAATAAAAATAATTAATTAATTAAATTATCCAAAGATAATGGCATCAACAGACAAACAACCTGCAGTAAATTTGCAAACAAACATAGATAAGAAACAAGGGAGACACTCATGGATAAGATCATTTGGTCATTTGACTATAAGGAGCATTTATTGAACGGTTAAAGATATAAAATATATATATATACAATAGTGGCTCCAACAGATGAGAAAAATGTGCTTTTGAGGTCGACCTTGTGGGAGCTCTATGGCCCCACCCAACCCATACTGGATATCCAATTTATTCATCAGATGAACCTTTCATGGTGGGCTACGCTGCACTACATATAGCAGTCCAGAGTATATACATACACTTTGCAACCACACCATGATCCATAGCTCAAGTGGTAGATTGAGTGAAAGATACTTGTTTTAACATTGGGGTCTTGGTATCAATCCCTAGCGGGGGTGGCTAACAGTGAAGTGTGAACTGACAGTGGAGTGTACTAACAGGCTAACAGGAGGAAAAAAAAACCTACATTTTGCAACCTTAATGGCCAATTGCAGGGCCCACTGAAATGTGACTAGACATTCAGCCCATCCATTGTGTGTGTCCCACTTGCATGAGAGGTAACACCAAGTTTGAGACCCTGCCAAGTGGTTCTAGATGTTTTAGGCACAATTCCATGTGATTTCTAATGATATAGCCACTTGGATTTTAAGATAGCTGGTTTTTGAAATATCCTATAAAATAGGGAAGACCCAACAAATGCACGGTGTGATCTCAAACATAGATCCCAGCGGGGCGTAAAGAGCTCGACCTCATATATGAGCTCGTAGTACCATTCGGGTAGCAGATGGTTCAACCAATTTGTTGTTGGGACTGCTAGTGACCGTCGTAATTCAATTTCTCATTCATCTCTACTTGTCCGAAACGTATTGGGTGCAGCCCCGTCCTCACTCAATACGGTTCATCCCTGACCGTTGGCTCCCTTGATGTATGTTTAGCATAACCACGCCGTACATCCGTTTTGCCAGCTCATTGTAGAAAATGAGCTCAGAAATGAAGAAGATAAAAAACTCAGGTGGACCATACAGCAGGAAACAGTATTGTGATGGAACGCCCACAATTAAAAACTTCCTAGGGCTCACCTTAATGGTTATTTACCATCTAACTTACTGATAAGGTAACACAGTTATGTCCGAAGGAAAAAACCAAATATCAGCTTGATCTAAAACTTTTGTGGTTCACAATATGTTTTAATGGTCAGTTACCACTGTTTCCTGTATTGTGGTTCACCTGAGTTTTGGATCTGCTTCATTTTGATACAAGCCCTAAAATGATCTTAAAAAACGGATGGACAGCTTGGATATACTACACACACATCAAAGTCGACCCCACGTCCAGAGCCGCACAGTGTTTGATGATGCCGGCACAGTACCTAATAAGCTCCCCTACTTAATAAGCGTGATGCACTGCTAGTGTATCTAATAACTCACGCCTCCAGCGTCGATAAATGCGCTCACGCACCATTAATTTCCCATATCTGAAATCATAATCCTTCGTTTTGCGGCAACAGATCTATAATTTCAAAAGACAAAATAACAACCGTCCAAATACGACAAAAGAGTCCATTAATCAGATGGCTATGATCTCCCAATTTGAGAGATTCTCAGTACATGGGCCATCACATCAAATCAGCGGTCATGATCACTGGCCACACCTGTACTAACTGCCCAAGAGCAGTGAATAAACTGTGGGGCCCACCATCTTTTAGTGCCTCAGGTTTAAAACACATGTTGCGCATGCGGCGGACCATTTCTGACTCTTAAAAAAAACTCCTCTTTGGTGCACGTTAAAGCCGTGCCGCCGCCTAATATTCCGCCCATCGAATTCTTAAATCTCCTGTGCATTTCAGTATACATTCGCGCGAGTGTACTTTTCTATATATACACTTCTACCACGTGCAGATACGTGGCACGTGCAAAATCCAAATCCTTTCATCACGTGTGGCGGATCGTTCTAACTACTTTGAGAAAAAATTCAGGATTTTTTATCTTTATCTAGTTATTGTTTAAAGATACTTTCGACGGTTGATATTCAACGTACCCATGTAAGCTAGATGATAAGCGAACTAGAATTATTTCTGCCAGTAAATCTCAACAGTTCGAAGCGTAGAATTCAAGGGTTTGATCTTTTCTACGCGTGAATTATTTACACTTGTGAGCTGTAATTGCCGGAAGTGGAATTCGCGCAAGCGTAGTCGGTGTTTTTTTGTTGTTAATCACACTTAGCCACGTCACCATCCAGCTCAGCAACGCCTCTGCTTTCATGCCGCGGTGGGACCCACGTCTTTCGCTGTCGGCACACTCCTCTCACATCGCACTGACATTTCCACTATCTCAAAGTCGGCGTGCCTTACAGCGCCGTATGCCCATCGTATGCCAGCTCACCATATGACTTATTTTAGAAGTTTCGGACCGTATGTGACTCAATTCACATGCATGTTTCATGCCAACATGACATACCTCTCACATACATACATGCTGGATGTGATATACGGAAGCGGATTGCGTCCTGTCCTTGCCTCGACGGACTCGGTCCAGCAGGGCTATGTGGGAACCACCGTAATGTACTGGTTTTATCCACGCCGTCCATCTGTTTTTCAATATCATTTTTATGGTACGAACCCAAAAATGAGACATATCTAGGCTTCAAGTAGACCACACGACAGGAATAAGCGGTGATAATGATGCCTACCGTTGAAATCATTTTTGGGCCACCGTGATGCTTATTTACCATCCACCTTGTTCATGAGCTATATGACGAATGGAAAACACAAATATCAGCGTATCAGATGCTCTGCAGCTCCCAAGAAGTTTTTAATGATCCGCGTTCAATCCCAACTTTGTGATTCAACAAAGCCTTGAATCTTACTCATTTTTGGGCTCATGCCCGAAAATGATCTGAAGAAATGGATGGACGGTGGGGATAGAACCCATATACCACGGTGGGTCCTACTAAGCCCCTGTCTGGACCGAGGGAAGATGAAATCAGCTTCCAATTGTAACATGGTAGGTCCCAGTTCGTTGAGGCCGTATCATGGCCAGATTTGATTGGACCACTGCTGCTGTGGCCGCACGGACGCGGATAAGGTGGCCCCAAGCAGTGGTCCGTCCATGCGCTGGGCTCTATGAGCCCCAACATATTGTGTGTGTTTTATATCCATTCCGACCATCCATTTTGCCCCCTCATTTTAAGATATGGATCAAAAAATGTAGCAAATCCAACGCTCTAAGTAGACCAAAATACCAGAAAGGTGATTCAACGTCCACCATTAAAAACTTCTTGAAGTCATAGATCAGGATGATATCTGTGTTTTTGCTATTATCTGGCAGGTCAGATGACAAATAAACATTTCAACAGGCTTAGAAAGGTTTCAACAATGGGTCTCATAAATCCTACTGATACCAGCGGTGGTGTGGTCTTCTTGTGGCTTGGATTTATTTCACTTTGTTTCGTATTAAAATAAGCTAGAAAAATATCACATTTGGCATTACAACGTTGGAGACATCACATGTTGGCAACGCCACCCAATCTATCCTTATCCTCGTTGCACAAACCATGTTTGAAAGTGGTTGAATATATACTCCATATGCAACGTTGGACCAATCGAATCTCATCACATTAGAGCCTTACCCAACTCGATATTTTCCGACCTCACCCAAATCTGTTCCCGCATTATAAGGCTCAGATTAAGCGAGCCAGGATAAATACTTAGTGAGTGAGTGAGGCCCTCACTTCATTGTATATGTTGTTTGTATATTTACGTTGTTCATCTATTTTAGTAAATTATTTTATAGTATATAAAATAAGGTAGATACAAATCTTAAGTAAACTATCTTATATGGATTGAACTCGTATCATTAAAAACTTCCAACGGCCACGGAGCTTTAGGATCAAAGTGTTGTTTGTGTTTTCCCTTCATCCATATCAATTCCAATATAATTTTATTGACAGATTAGATGAAAAATAAGCATTATACTAGATAAAGCTATGCACAAATTGAGTTTGCTGAGTTAGCTCGCTCAACTCGACACGAAAAAGCCCGATTCGACTTGATTCAAAACTACGTTGGAGCTAAGTTGAGGTGATTTTTTGAGCTCAAAAAATTTTCCGAATCAAGTTTGAGCTTGCCTGGGCTCGACTCAACTTGGATCGAACCCTGACTCAAATCGAACTAGTTCGGTGACTTAGTTATTTTGATATTGATGTTGCACACCAAGTGTTTGATGAAATGACTCAACAAAGTGTCTGCAGGTGGCAAGAAAGGTATGGATACGAAACAAATACCTTTGTATCTTAATTTTAAATGTTGCCTACTAACTGTTTGATGAAACACCTGAAAATTGTTACTTATGTTTTACATTTCAGTGAGATATTGAAGGTGCATTCCATGTGTTTGTGAAAATGCCCCATTGGTAAACTCAGCTCGAACTCGACTCAAATTGGCCCAAGCTATTGACCGAACCGAGTCCATCTAGCTAGTCAGGCTCAAAGACCAAGCCAAGTTGAGTTTGAGCTGGAGTCAACTAGTGGCCGAGCTGAGCCAGTTCGACTCATGTACACCTCTAATGATAGATAATAAGAAACTTTTAATAACAACTATTTAATTACCATTAGTTTCTAATGGTGTGGTCAATTTGAAATTTTAATTGACTAATTTTTTAGATCATGCCATAAACTGATGGGACGAGACAAATATACAACATAAATACACAGTACATACATCAAGGTGGGTTGAGAGACAATACCTCGTACACTAAGATGTCACCCTTGCCTTACCTAACTTGTGTCCCAATCTCTAAAATACACGTGGCAGAGTGATTTCCATGTCAACTCCAGACAAGCATGAATGGGTTATTTAAAAATTACACAAGTAGAAAATTCAATCCATTTTATATTTAGTCCGTTAAAGTGACAGTAAAGTAGGAAAATAATTAAACGGTCAAAGCAGCACTGGATGAAGTGGACGAAGGGGAGCAGCAGTGATGGATATGATCCTGATCCTGCCGTAAATACTAATTTTAAAACGTAAGCCATCCATCATGCTGATGCCAATATATATAAGGTGGACTTTGACTGATGCATCACCTGTTACGTGTCATGTGGGGAGATGGCTCGGTCTCTTCCTGCTCCACCGTATGTGTCCTATTTGTGCTACGCGGACTGGGTCCTAGCCTTATCATGACCTAGCTAGAGACGGATGATCCTGTAGGGCCCAGTGAGGCCATATATATATATATATATATATATATATATATAGGCGCCTATCCATTTTGAAAGATCATTTTCGAAAATGATCTTACAAAAAGAGGCAGGTGAAAGGACCAAGTAGACCTACAATGATCTAAAAATAAAGAGAGAACTCGAAGGCTCCAGTAAACCACCCACGAGAATAAGTGGGGATAAATGCAATTAGATGAAAACCACTTGAGAGCCATGAAAGTTTTGGATCAAGTTGGTATTTATGGTATTTATGTTTTCCTTTTATTTATGTCCATATGGTCTTATGAAGAGGATGGATAGTGAATAAATATTATAGTGGGCACTAAGAAGGTTTCAACGGTGGGGTTACTGTTACTACTGCTTTGTGCGGTGCAACTCGCTTAAGCATTCAACTTGTCTTCCTTTTTTGGTCATGCCTTAAAATAATTTTGGAAAGTAGACGAACAACTTAGATAATACAGATATATCATGGTGGAAACAAAAGAGCCCCAGATAGCACTGTCAGTCTCTAGCCAGGTCCTGGTGTGGGAACCACCCAATCCCTGCCCGTATCTTGAGCTTTAATGCACAAGGAGACTAGTGGAGGAAAGCGACTTAGTTGTTACCTGATTAGCAACTTCTTCCTGAGTGTTACACTTAAGTATGAAGCCCACCTTGATGAATTCTTTTCATATCCACGTAGTCCATCCGTTTTTTTAGCTCATTTAAGAACGTTATTCTAAAATTTAAGCATATCCAAATCTCTGGTGGACCACACCACCAGAAAAAGTAGATCCAAGCCTGGGTACTATAGTCATCACTCCTCGGTAAACTTCATAGGTATGGTATCAGTTGTGGCCATCCATCCAATGGGGCTAGCATGGATGGTATTTGTTTGTTTTGGAAGCGGACGGCCTGATGTGCCACACACCACCAACCTTGGTGGTGTGTTAACGTGACAAAGTTCTATGACCCCACTATGATAGATGTGTTATATATATCCATATTGTTCATCTATTTTGCTAGATCTTTTTATTGCATGAACTCAGAAATGAAGCATGTCCAAACCTCAAGTGGAGCACACCACATGAAGCCGTGGGGATGATGACATTCAAAGTTGAAATCTTCCAATGGCCCACCATGATGTGTTTTTATTTTTTATTTTTTTTAATTTTTGTTGTTATTAAACTGTTCGTAAGGTCTCACAAACCTGGATCAAGGGAAACACTTATATCAGCTTGATCCAACATTTCCGCGGCCTTGGGAAGTTTTCAATGGTAGGCATTCAATCCCCACTTCTTTACGTAGGTTGGTCCACTTGAGTTTTGCATATGCTTCATTTTTGGGCTCATGCCCTGAAATGATCTCGTAAAATGGATGGAATGTATGAGTATAATGCACACAATTTTCATACATTTTCCTTCATCTAACGCAATTTTAATATCGAAGCCCATGTACCTGGGCATATGTATGAATAAGATTCGCGTGGGGCCCACTTAGGTGTATGTATGACATCTGATCCTTCTATTGTTGTGGCTGTCCACTCGAATTTAGAGGTTTTTGGATAGTTTTTCATTATTTTTTATGATGGGCCGTGCATTATATGGGCCATATTGGAGGGACGTAAAAATAAATAAATAAGGCTTATACCATCAATAGGTGGTCCACACTATAAAAAATACAAAACCATTTAAAAACTTACAAATTCACGTGGAGGCCCACGTAGCGTGAGTTAGGATGATAATTAGGGCTTTTCAACTTCGATGGTAGAATGACTTTGTTAGATGGTTTGGATCACCTTGCTAGATAGGTTGGATGTCATTGCGGACTACAACAAAAACTAACGTCATGAATATTTCAGCATTACTTATTGTTGAATGGCCATTGGCAGGATGGATAAGCCGTCTAAAAGATGCTACTTTTTAAACATAGCCATTGATGCTAGGACCAATACATGAATATGTTATATTAAGAAATATAAATTTCAAAAATTAAGTAATTATTTTAGAATGTATATAAATATATTTTATATGGAAATATTTTTAAAATTTTCATATGGCTAAATGGTAAGAGGGGTTTTTGCCTTGACAAGACATGATTTCAAAACTCCACAAGGCACACACATGCCTAATCTTTTTGTGCTATGGACCAATCCCAGTTATTATGAAATTAGAAGTGGACCAAGGTCTAACTAGAGGGCACATGATTTGAACCCATCTAAACCATTGTGCAATTGGGAGTGAACTAAGGTCTAATATTAGGTTTGACTCGCTGTCGTCTAAAGTTTTAACCGTAGTGTTGGTTGAGAGTGGTGGAGACAGTTGTACATGTCATGTACGTGACAACAATTGTAATGACTAGGATCTAAGTTACAAACCACAACAATTTCATACTATTGAATAACCATCTCTATTTAAAAGTGTAAAAAATAACTATCACAAGACAAATTAAGGGTCATGCTCATTCATAATAAAAAGTTTAATTGCTATAAATGAATATGTGAATGTCCTTAAGATGTAAATAAGTGTCTCTCCAAAAAACACACCATGTCCCTTCATATTCTATATAACGTAGGACATCATAGTCCATAAAAGACATACTCTCCATTCCTATATCTCGCTATCTATATATAGCCCCATGCTGTCACATTTGTGCTCTTGCAATTGTCTTTTTAAGAATGGTTTTTTTTATTTTTTATTTTTTATTTAGGTATAGCAATGTTAAAACTAAAAATTCTCTCAAACCTAAAGGCGTAAATTTTTGTGTTAAAATTTGAATTTATGAGTTATTTATATCTTTAAGATAATTTGTCATTTCCATTCTTTTACAGTAGTTGGAATATCTAAAAAAGAGCAACAAATTGTCTTGAGATATAAAAAGTCAAAATTTGAACCTACAAATTTGATTTTATTCATCCAAAGTTTTTTCATTTTCTCCATCATGTACTATTTATTTCCTACATAATCCACCCAAATTGTACACCATCACGTGCAGTTACTTTGAAAATATCATTTGTCATAGTTTAATTAGTTTTTTCTCATGATAAATTCATCTCTCTATAGTGTGCTCTTTCCTTAACAAATTATGTGCTTTTTACTAGCGATCTTTTGTTACGATGCATCCATAAGATAAATATAATTGAAAAGTATTTAATTGTGAGAATTTTTTGAGGTCTTTATATCCTTAAAAATTTGAAGTTCAATAAGCAATATATTGTGAAGCCTAACTTACCTAATATTATAGACTTCAAATAGTGTGATGAGTATACTACGTATGGTGTGACCGTTGGGTGTTGGTTAGTCTTCATCATAGGACATTGTCTCTACACATGTGTAAGTGAGTGCATGTGTACACATTAACTAGATTTAGGAAGCCAAGTTAGCTTAACCATTTGATATTAGCTTGTGCTTCATTTGCTTGTTATGCTTATTCTTATACTCGAAAGAACCTATGATTTTAATGAGGACTTAACTTCTTACATTTTATTTATTTATATGTAAGCCTTTTAAGTAAATCATGTTGTGTTAAATGATTAATTAGAATTCTTAACAAAGATTTATGGTACTTAATTATGAATTTGGCATTATATCAGGATTTAGAATAAGCTAATCTTGTTTTGTAAATTATTTTGATTAAACAATTAATTTAAAAATCATTAATGCATTACTTTAACAAAACATATGATTTTGATTTATTTTTGGATTGATCAATCATGGCTTTGGAAAAAGTTCTTTTAGGACATTGGACCTTAAGGCTATACATAGAAAGATATATGTATAATAGTACAATATAAAGCATTTGCATACATTTATGTAGCGTATATGAGGAAAAGTTTAAATTCGAATATTTTTTACTTGGTTAAAATCCATACGTTGTTAGATAATTGCATTATGGATACGACCTGTGGATGATATAACCAATGAAGTACCCTAGAGAGTTCCCTCTATAATAAGAAAAGTTAGGTGACAATAGGTTCTGAATATAAATACACTGAGTGAGTAATTTAAGAAACTGGTAGAGCTTTGTGTTCTAAAAAAGCTTATCAAATGACGTAGAAACTCAAGGTGTACCAATTTCTGAGGGCAAAAGTGCCACACTAGTCATCTTCCTCCCGTGATCTTCATTGAAAGATACCTCTTATGTTTATGTTAAACCATATATACCGCAAAATAGATCAAATTATATTTTGTTTTGTTTCTACTGTTATAAACTCTTTCATACATCACTTGTGACACAAGGAGATCATCAATCAGGCGGAACATCTACGGGCTTTGTCATGGATGCCTCATGTTTTAAAACCAAACCTAATAGGGCATGCTAGGTGGACACCTAACAGTTAGTTAATTTCATTTTAATTAATTATAGTTATTTAATAGAAATCATAATCATTGGTTATCAAAATTATATTTAATGCCTGCCTAAAAAACCTACCACCCCCAAAAAAAAAAAAAATTTTAAAAAAATCAATTGAATTAAAAGATTACCTTTTCAAGATTTCTTGCATGTGGCTAAAAACCGTATATATGCATGAATCTTACCATGCAGGAAATTTTCTCTATAATTACAATTAAATTAAAATGAGATGAACTCAATCTGTTGGGACATTGAACCGGTTGTTTCCAATGTCTTGTTCGACATGTTGAAATGAGTTCATCTCATTTTAGTTAATCCTAATCACATGTTAGGATACATTTGGTTGCATTAGATATCATAAAATATCATGATATTTCAGGATTAATTAGCCTAATCTGGTGCAATTTTTCACGACAAATCATGAAATCTGGTGCAACCAAACACACCTCTAGAAATATATTTGTTTGTAGTGGGGATTAAAAATAATCTTAACAACCAACAATCATGGTTTCTCTATTGACTAAAATGAAATGAACCTACTTTTAAGAGTCTCCCAAATAGGCCCTTAGCCATTGGTTGACCAGAACTACTCGACTCTTATGTACTTTGGGGAGCGGGCCTCACCCAACACCGTACGGTCTTGATGTTGAGGCCCTGAACATAGGGCCCACCTTGATGTATTGTATATCCACACCATTCATCTATTTTCCCAGATGATTTTAGGATATCAACCTAAAAATTAATCAGATCCAAATTTCAGGTGAACCACACCACAAGAAAAAGTGGTGATTGACCATAAAAAACTTCTTATGGGCCACAAAATTTTGGATCAACCAAATATTTTTTTTCCTTTATCCTGGTCTGTGTGACCTTATCAACAGGTTGGATGGAAAATAAACATTACGACGGGCACTAGGAAGATGGTAGGCATTCAATCACCACTGTTTCCTATCGTGTGGTCTTCCTGAGATATGGATTTACTTTATTTTTTATTTCATGCAATAAAATGATTTATAGAAGAGGATGGACGGTGTGGATATACTACTTGAGGGGGCCGACTGATGCCTCACTCTGCAGTGTGTGCTTTTTAGATTTCGCTCTGTAAATGCTACAAGCAATCGCTGGCGTGCACGTTTGAACATGCAGTACTCCCTCACACGTGGAAAGTTAGCATCCGTGTGCGTGGTACATGGGAGCCCTTTTAATTTGCATTTTTAGCTCACGTGGAATTTGGCATGCCAGTGCACCATCGGAGCCACTCATCAGGAGAACCCTAGATACGAAATATGAAACTAATTAAGATCAATGAAATCTTGAGGAGGCCCACCTTGAATAAACCATATGAACAGATTAGAGAATATGAAACTTTGATACTATGGTCATGTGGGATGGATGACATGCAGGTGCACAAAAATTCCTTTGAAATTTCATACATGGCATACTAGTGATTCAAATAAAACTGGCTGGTTTAGATGCGTCTAACGATTATCTAACCATTGGATTGGTGGGCATTCATTGGATGGTTAAAAGTAAAAGAATGTGGCCAAAAATTAGACTTTAGGGTTGTCTACCAATTTTATTTTGGGAATGTTTGGTTTTTTAATTTTCTTTTGTAACTCAGTAAAATAAATAAGCTATCATTATCATTTCAAAGTATTTATTTAAATAAGAGTTAAGGCGTATATATCAAAAGCCAGATATACTTTTAAAAAAATAATATAATAACTCCATTCTCGTAATCGAATACAGCTAATGTCATTGAATAATTATAATTAGAACAAGTAATCGTTACCTACTTTCAACCATCTGTTGTCATAAACCATCTGTTGTCATAATTGAAAAGTCAAACACAAACAATATGTCATGTGAATACATTCAAAGGACCTGTGTATCAAGTAACAAACTTTGCAAGGTATCACCATCGAACGGTTGAGAGAGTTCCGTTTTTTATTTTTACAGAAAATTGATAACCTGCCGGCTAATGTGGTGTGATGCCATCTTTTCTACCAACATGACATTTGTGTAAAGCATCCACACCGTGAAAACCATAGGCAAACCCAGGTAGATCACCATTCTAGAAGATGAGGCTGATCCAGCTACTAGATGGGCCATAACTGTTTATTGAGACAGAATGTCGGTTGTCCATTGATTCCAATGTAATGGCCCATGAGATAATCAAACCTGCTTGATTTTTATGCCAAGTGACCTTCACGTAGGGAGCCTACCGTTCCCATGGTCCGAATATCCTAAGAAATTGGCTTGTTGTGGAAAAAATGGCATGGGAAACGTTGCCTTGAGATGATCTCTTTTTCTATAAAGTAACGAAACAAGAGCCGTTGAGTTGACAAATGGGATGGTGTATTTCCTCGGACAGTGTCTTTATGGTGCGAACTCTACGCGCCGAAAGCGACTGGAAGTCGCCCACTACATGTTCTTCTCTTCTCTGTCTCCTTCCTTCTAAAGAAGAATCATGTAATGGATTCTTGACCAGACTCGAGGATGTAAAACAGTATCCTTGACTTGTGATGCTACTCAAGGGGGAACCACTTGTCCTTGTTCTAGACCCGAGATGATCCACCGGCCATAATATATGAGATGTGCCACAAAGATCCAATGAATGTGAACCGTGCTTGTATTCCTATTTTTGACTGTTTATTTTTCGGCTGCATGGACTTAAATTCCAAATTATTTGTCATCTAATAAAAATTTCAAATTTCGAATAACAAATCAAAATCTCCTGCACTGTTAATTAAGTAGATTGCGATGGCACCTGCATGATGTGATGTATATGTTTGAATGCTGATTTTCTGCTATAGCCTTTCACACGAAGTTTTATGTAAATATGTTAGGTGAGGCCATTAAGATGTTTGTAAGAAATTTAACTTGTGCATTTGTTTTGTTGAATCATTTTACGACATGCAACAAAAAAAGAAGTGTATCCAACACTCAAGTGAGCCTCATGAGAGGAAATAATTGGCATTCAGTGATCATTGTTAAAGCATTCTTATAATCATAAAAGTTATGTATCAAGCTATCTTTTTAGTGTTTTCATTTTATCCCATGGGAATGGCTTCATTAGGGTTTAGATAATATATAAACATAAAGGTGGAGTCCAACAAGGTTTCTAAGATAAAATTTATTTCTCCAATTTTTATATTGGTGTGACTCACTTAAGTATTTTATCCACTTCATGTCCTAAAATAAGCTTAAACAATGGATGCACGAAATAAATTTCTCACATGTATTTTAGCGCCCCAACCAGCATCCTTGTGGAGTAACTTCATCCTGTATGTTTGTCCACATGTTCATCCATTGTACCAACTTATTTAGAGATGAGCCAAAAAGATGCATATCTAAAGCTTAATTGGACAACACCACGGAGAATAGCGGAGATTATGTTTATGCTCGATTTGCCACGGTTTCTCAAAAATAGTCAAAAATATGGTATAATAGATTGAACACCTATCTACCGTAGAAAACCTCTTGAGGCTCATCTTGATTTTTTATTTGCCATTTAACCTGTTTGTAAGGTCACAAAAACCTAGATGATTTGGTAAACACATATCCATGTTCAATTCCAAAGAATCAACGGTCAGGATCACCAAGATACACTCTTCGTTTATAATACAATCTGATGCAGAGCCTCAAGTGCAAATGGAGCAGCATCCCTACAATAGTTGTAGCAGGAGCGCCCAAAACACGACCTCTGTACATCTACTTCCTACATCAGTCTCGACTAAAAAAAAAAAAAAAAAATCGAAATCGAATTGTGGACTGAGTTATTCAGTATGGTAAACTCCGTTGGGCACACCGTAAATGTATGAGATTTATCCATGCTGTCCATCCTTCTTTACAGCTCATATTAAGGGTTGAGCCCAAACTTGAAGCATATACAAAGCTGAAGTAGACCACACCAAAGAAAACCATGTGAATAATGATTTCCACCATTGAAACCTTCCTAGGCCCCACAATGATGTTTATTTGTTACTCAAGTACTTGTTGATAAGATCACAAAGACATGGATGAAGGGAAAACACAAATATTAACTTGATCCAAAACTTATATAGCCTCAAGAAATTTTCAACAGTAAACATTCAATTCACGCTTTTTCTTGTGGTGTGGTCCATTTAAGATTCATATATGTTTCATTTTTTTAGATAAAAACATAAAATTATCTATTAAAATAGATGGAAGGAGTGGATAAAATACATAAATCACAATGGGCCCCACAGAATTTACTCAATATGCAATTGGCTTCCCAAAAAATCAGGCACATGCCGCATATCCAATGTTCAGATCCTCTTTTTACCATGTTGTTTATACTATTCCAACCTATTTATCAAGTGAGGCCCACTAAGATGAAGAGAAATTCAGAAGAGAATCAGAATTATCCGTGACAGTAGGGGAAGCGGATTGCATACTAACTCATTACACCCCAATGCGTACCGAGTAAACTCTGTGGGGCTTATCCTGTCTTATCCACGCCGTCCATCCATTTTACCATTTTATTTTAGGGCTCGAGATAAAAATTGAATTATATCCAAAGCTTAAGTGGACCACACAACAGGAAACAGTATGAATTAATATCCTTACCTTTGAAAACTTTTTGGGGGCCACGGAAGTTTTGGATCAAGTTGATATTTGTTTTTTCTCTTCATCTATGTTGGATTGACCTTATGAAAAGTTTGGATAATAAATAAAAATCACTAAGGCCCTTATGAAGGTTTCAATGGTGGACGTCATTATCCCCACCGTTTTCTATGGTGTGGTCCACTTGAACATTGGATGTACTTCAATTTTGAGCTAATGCCCTAAAATGAGCCGGCAGAACGGATGGACGGTGTGGACAGGACACATATATCCACGGTGGGGCCCATAAGTACGCAATCTGCTTTTGCCGGGAGTCTTCACAGAGTTTATTTTGTTCCGACCAAATCGGAATGCGTACTGAGTAACTCAGTATTATTTTATGGTACTGAGTAAATTCTGTTGGGGCCACCTTGAATTTATTTGTCTTATATCCATGCCGTCCATCCTCTTTTCTAGCTCAATTTAGGGGTTGATGTCAAAAGTGAATCATATACAATGCTAAAGTGGACCACAGCGCTAGAAACAGTGGGAATAATAATTTCTACGTTGAAGGCTTCTTAAAGCCCACAGCGATGTATATTTGTCACCCAACCTATTCGTAAGATTACACAGACATGAACGAAGGGAAAAAAATATCAGCTTGATCCAAAACTTCTGTGGCCCACAAGAAATTTTCAATGGTACAATTCAATTCACACTCTTTCCTATGGTGTGGTCCACTTGATCATTGGATATGGTTCATTTTCAGGTTCAACCCATAAATTTATCTGATAAAATGAATGGACCGAGTGGATAAATCATATAAATCACGCTAAGCCCCACATAGTTTACTCAGTACGCGATCCGCTTCCTGTTCCGACGATGTAGCCAACCTCAGTTTTGTACAAGTCGCCGACACCGACTACAAATACCCCATTGACAATGAAGTGTTAGGTATGGGCCATCTGTAGTTGGAACTTCAGTCCTTACCTTTGTTTTCTGGTCATTCTAAGGCTGGAAAAAGATAGGCCAAAGGGCCCACACAAATACATTGAAGGTAGGTCATGGTCTTATTTTTCGAGAGCACAATTCCAATGAAATCAGGGAGTAGGCATAGATGTGCACAAAATATCAAATCATATCCACCTCAGTTAAAAGTGAATAATATTTGTTGGATTTATTTTTTATAGTTGTCCATTTTTTATACATTTGGGTCACTTAGTGAGGCAGTCAACCTATTCGAAACAAGTTGTGGACTGCTATTTAGTCCACATATATTAAAAAAATGAAAACTACAACATGACTATGGGTAGGCATACCTATAGGGTCTGCCTACCATATTTTTGGGACCAAAAATTTTATATGCAAAGATCCATACCGTCCATCAGGTGCAACACCTAATGTTTTTCTTTGATCCCGACCACTACACAATGGTCAGGTGGGCCTCACCATAAGAACCAGTGTAAAATCATGCCTAAGACATGGTGTTCCCATGTTGCCCAGCTGCGATTGAGAACAGAATGATTTTTTGTGTATCCCTTCATCCTGATGGTTTGCATAAGATGAACATATTAGATGGTGTATATAAACCATAGTGGGCCATGCACTCAATCAATGGTGGGCATCTTATCCTAACTTTTCCATCCGGTGTGGCCTGGCTGAGTATTGGTTAAGGCTGATTTTTGAAATCTAGGTTGAATATGAGGCACCTTACATCATGGATGGCGTTGATCTCGTTCACGTATCCCCACGTGCACGCTCTGGCTGGCTATTGTTTTTTTTTCCCTTACGCCTCCCTATCTGGCTAGCCTGATTTTCGGGCCATCTTCAATCCTTACGTTGCCCGAGTCCCACCAGTTGTAATATGAAAGGAGTACACACGCTCCCTTTGCCATTCAACGGGTCCACATGTGTGGCTCATGACGTGGCGTCCTCGTGTCTAGCACGCGGCTAATAAAGCATGGGACACGTGTCATTGTCTCACAGAAGCTTGACTTGTGTTGCGAGCTTGACTCATGTTTCGCGTTTTCCACCGTCGTGCGCCGGTCCGGGTCACCTCCACTACTCTCTCCACTAGCAATTTTATAAGAGTAGATACACGGAGTATAGTAATTTATGTGCACGCACTTGGGAATTATATAAGTGGCAAGCTTGTAGGCTTAAGATACACCGTTCAGATCATGGGATCCAATGTAGATGAACAATAAATATAAATTAGATTAAGTGAATGATTCCAGTATTTGATTAATGGATGTCAGTTCGTGGAATTCTATTTTAACGGCTATTCCATGTCCACTGACTATTAGATTTCTAATTAGACTTATTAAAATAGAAATCGTTGATTTGAGCGGTTTGATTTGAGGGGACATCAAGCTGTGGATGAGATGGGATTGCCGTTCGACTCTACCGTTGATGCGCAGGGCCTGATGATTGGATTGCCAGTTGTGGATGGGTACCATTTTATGTGGGGCACCGTTAAGAAAAAACTTGTTTTGGATGGATGATTCTAATCATCATGCATAGATGATTAGATGTATAGCACTTTAAAAAAAAAAAAAAAAATCTATTTAAATAGATACTTTTCAACTCCTTAAATCAAAGAAAATGAACTACTTGAATAGAATGAATCCATGATGTACAGTGTTTGATGGATTTATAAAAGTGCTGTTTAGTTGGCAAGTAAAATTCTTGCATATGGATAGATAGCAAGTGAAAAAGTCTTATAAGTAGAGCCTAGAATCCATAATTTTAATTAAATATATGTTTTTTTGATGATCTAAACAATTATTAATATTTATTTAGTGGAGAACTAATTTTTAGAAAAAAGTTCCTTATATCCAAAATAAAAAATCTAATAATTAGAACAATTTTCTTTACAATCCAAATTATCACAAATGTCAAATTGATAGGAAATTTATTATTATTTATATGAACTCCTTAAGGGTGTTAGATTTTTTCAATAAATTATATATATACTTGAATATAAGTAATGATTATTTATTTTTGTAAATAACAACACTTATTTTGTCTCTAAACCCAATAAGCCAAGACTGAATATAAAAAATTTATAGGGCCGACCGTCATGTATGTTACTAATCCACGTCATCTCTACCTTCTGCAAGTTCATTTTAGAGTATGAAATGAAAACTGAGATAGAATTAAAGCTCAAGTGGACCACGTCTGAGGCAATTATAGGATTTAAATGCCTATCCTTGAAAACTTCTCAAGGGAATAAAGGTTTCATATATTTGTGTTTTCTCTTTATCTATTTCTATTTGATCTTATAAGTAAGTTAGATAATAAATAAACATTAATGTGGCTCATAGAAAGGAAAAAATAAATAAATTCATTGGTGGATGTCTTTTAGATCACTGTTTTGTGTGGTGTGGTCCACTAAAGCTTTGGATCTGCTTCATTTTTTAGCTCACGCATTAAAATACTTTATAAAAGAGATTGATAACATGGATAAATTCATACATAGTTATGAGGCCCACAAATTTAAGTAAACCCTTTTCAGACTGATTTTTTATGCAAAAATGCTCTCTGATCTTCATATCTTACCTCATTTACAGCAAATTTGAAAAATCAAACACCCCTAAATTTACACAGCTTTAATGATCCTCCTTAAAGAACGAGTAATGGATCATAGCTTATTTATGGTAGCATCCACATTGTCGGTGGTTCTAATCATCATCAGACCATCGCAGCATGTGTACCCATCACATTCTACTTACAGTATCGGACAGCCTCCCTTGATATGAATGGAAATTGGAAAAACCTAACCCTAAAATGAGTGGAGGAATCTGCCGTGATGCGATTGAGTTGCTCTAGCACTAAACTAGAGATCAACACTACTCGCACCAGTAAGATGGAGAAGGGGAGGCACACGTATGAAAGTCGTAGGCCATTCTTGGTTGAGGACAGGCCAGTCCACTTATCAACTGGGCCAGAAGTATACCATTGTTAGTTTTTCTAACTATCCAACCTGTTAGACTGGTTTGGCATACCGGATGAGTGGATGGCCCATCTGCATGAATGGCCTAGATCTTGCACATATTCCATGCTTGTGCCGCATGGTCAAAGCTAGCATGAGTCCAGAGATGGAACGGTTGGTGTGATGTTGTTTTCACCTTATGTTATTGACCATCAGATCAATGGCCTGCAAAAAGAATAACTAGAGCAAAGTTCCACATTAGACGCCAGAAATCACGGTAAGTGGATGGGCTGTCCAATCACTAAATATCAGTAGCCTCTGTCCATTCAAGCAATAGCTAACAATCCTGATAGCTGAAAACGTTTTCCATGCGTATCAGCAACACATGGTAGCGTCACATTTTTTTTGTCTCAAACACCTATGATGAGGCTAGATGGACACAGTTGACATGATCAGAATAGTTCAAATAGCATGTTTTACGCAATCCATCCATCATTTAGATTGTATGTGAATTAGATAATTTTGGCATAAAAACTTAGATGAGCCACACCAGTAAAATTTCTCCCAAAATAAACTTAGATTCCAAATGCTCAGTATAATTTCTGATTTCAGAGTATGGAGTGATTTGCGGCATTTAGAATATCGACGGAAGTGGAGATTTCATGATGTCGTTAGTAAAATGTGGCTCTATCTCCTCCAACAAGGTCTCAACTCAGGTCGCGTGACCCGAACACGGTATGCTTGTCAGATGTTGCCGATCTGCCCTCGTATCTTCCTAATTTCAGCGTCTTAGGAACCTTTTTCTCTTTACGTATTAGGCTGATTTTTGTATCGTTCTTTATCTTTAGTGACTTACATTTGATTAACAAATCCGATCAAAGATATCAATCATGGTGGACCCACATACAAGCCTATGTTTGGCATCACATCCTCATTGTTCCATGTGGTGTGTCCCATCTGAACTGTGGATTAGGTGATATTTGGACCCGTGAACAAAAATCAAGGATAGAAATTGATAGATCCAGTGGATTTTACGTATACAATACAATGGGCCTGCCAGATCTAGTTGACCTGCGCACTTACTATTTTAGAGGATTCCAGTCCCATGTTGGTAAATCCAACCCTCTAGGAGAATAATTACATTCTTTTATACCTTTTAAGGGGCACATCATATCGTGTATGAAATCTGCTCGTCTTCTTGTTGATGTCAAAATCTGGATCAACCTATATCGAGCCTTGAGTACTCGGAACGAACCCTGGTCCTGCACAAATCAACAAGTAAAGGAGACCCTGTCTCAAGCAGAGGACCCTTCGATGCTTAAGTCAGGCTAGCGAAACAGGGTCTAAGCGGTATAGAGTAGAGTGAGGATGTGAGATCTTGCATACCTGTATAAGTAGAAATTATCTGTATTTATATTGAGGGTTGCAATGAACGTGTCCGATAATTTCAACACGGTCATCGCCACTATGCATGGGCTACGCGCGCGCAGTTGTCGACGGTTACCCGGAGATCGTGCTATGAACTTTACTCAGTCGTGCATTACTGGGGGTGTGCGTTAGTGCTATTGCTAACCAAGTTCTCATCCAAGCCGACTTCATGGTTTGGATCTTACTTGTCGACCCGAGCCCGTGGATAAGCGGATTATTGGCTCGGCTTGAAGGAACACTGGATGGGTAGGTGATCCTTTCCTGCATTTTGAGTCGACATAATCGAGTCGGATGTGTTGTTGCTGCTCCGAAATCTAGCTCGTATGATGTGCAATGACTCCTTCTGAGTCTTGGGTCGGCTTTGTAGTTTTACATGAGCTACCGTGTAGGATGTTCACCTTACCACGGACGCTGATAAGTCTGAAGCCTTGCTCATTAGTACTAGAGTTAACCTCGATGCAGCTTGATTCGGAATTACCATAACACTTCTCATGATCATCGTGCAGATAAAGACTTGTAGGCCCGAATACAACTAAACAATGTAAAACCGTGCTACCTCGAAGTCTTGGTGCGGCTCGCGTTATAAGCGAGGGACGCGGATTGGGTCCTACACCTGCCTGTCTCTAGCCACGAACGGGTGGTTATGTGGGCGTGGCCACGGTGATGTATCTGTTTATCTACACCGTTCATCCCTTCTATCGTATCATGTTAAGGTATGTACGCATAAATGAGTTAGATCCAACGAGACCAGACTGTCGCATTTAATGCAGCTCGTATTTAATGCCATGTACATTTAATGCAATCAAGCTTATTATTCTGTGTGGTCCATTTGAGCGTCGGAACTAACTCATTTTTGTACGAATATCTTAAAATCATGTTCGAAAATAGATAGACCGTGTGGATATACGTATACATCGCTGTTGGCCCACCCATAGAACTGTCCGTTCGTGGCCGGAGACAGCAGGGTAAGACGCAATCCGCGTCCATAAGCAAGTGGCGTTTTAAGATATTCGGCAAGGGAGTGGATTAGATCGCCCCTGGCCTTACCCGAGAAGGTGTGATCCTTGCCGGGGGCCCACTTTGATGTATGTATTCTATATACAGGCTGTCCATCAGTTTTGTCGACGGATCATACCGTAGGAAACGGTGGTGATTAAACGCACTTCCATTAAAAACTTCCCGAGTTCCATTGTAATGTTTATTTTCCATCCAACCCGTTGATAAAGTCACAAAAACCTGGATGAAGGAAAAAAATAAATAACAGATTGATCCATAACTTTTTTGGCCCACGAGAAGTTTTTAATAGTAAAAAAACACTATTCCCTATGAGATGGTCCAACTGAGATTTGGATCTTCTTCATTTTTGGGCTTATGTCCTAAAATCATATCAAAAAACAGATGGGCGGGGTGGATATAGAATACATACATAAAGGTGGACCCCACTGCAACGCCTTGGGTAAGGTCGGGGCCGCACCTAATCCGCTCCCATTCGGCAACTACAGCATCATCCTCTACTTGTGACATACAGTTATCTGTCTTCGTACATGTGTGGCCCACCTGATGCAATGGCTGTTATGTCTCGCAAGGTTTGTGTCGCTTAGCACTTAGCGGTTTGCAAAGCTCCAAATGCAAGGTTCCAAGTCCTATCTTTTTTATGCCAATTGCATGCATGACATAAGAGTCCATCCAATCATGTATGTATCTATGTATGGTACAAAAATCATGTATGTTGATGGATGATGGCAGGTTGATGATGATGTGACCAAAGGTGATGATGATGTTTAAAAACGAGAAATCGAGGCGCATGCAAAACACTCATAATTCTGTCCTCTCTGACCCACGCAACCCTCTCCACCCCATTCTTCTCTTTTTAGTTTCGGATGCTCGCTTACGCATGAATATCCAACCTAACCAAAATGCCACTATTCATCCTTAATATTACGGACGTACCCTTCTCAGAGGTGCTGTTTAAATTACTAAAAACCTGCGCGTCTTTGAACGATGAATTAGGGAATACTGAGCGGCTTGCATCTCGCACAACGTACACGAGTGTTAATTATTACAAGTGGGCCTATGGCTATGGATTTTTAATCCAGACCATTGGTCTGTTGAGTCCCACCATAGATGGAGCGTGCTATAAAAATCTCGGCTGTTGAATGTGTATTGATGTTTTATTTCTTTTCAACCGTACATCCGTGGGCCATAAATCAAACGTTGCGTACTAGAAACAATCCATGCCGTCTTATTAATTGCTTTGAAATGGACATTCAGAGTAAAAAAGAACATGTCCGTACAAGTGAGCCATTCATGGCAGGATCCAGCGCGTGCGATGTCTGGATCTACCAACTGTCGCCACAGTAATGTGAATGAGCTTGTTCAGGAAGGACTGCCGAGAATGCATTTGATGCCGTACCAGATTGCACATGTAAGAACGCAGAAGGTAGGTTTTCCAGTAATTGCGATTTTCCATACTCGACCAAACAGCTAAAAATGGTTCTTGAGCTTGTTTTGTTCAGGTGGTGAAATAACGGGGAGCGGAATAGCTGAGAACCCAGCCACGCCCAAGACGTGGGACCCACCTTGACGTGTGTATTCTGTATGCACACCGTTCATCCTTTGTTACATATTATTTTAGGGCATTATCCAAAAAATAAAGGAGATTCACTTATCAGGTGGACCATACCATAAGAAACAATGGTGATAAGGTCACGTAAGCATGGATAAAGGGAAAAACAACATCAGCTTAATCCAAAACTTTTGTGGCCCATTAATGATTAATCATCATTGTTTCCTATGGTATGGTCTGCCTGATAAATGGATCTGCTTCATTTTTTTGCATAATGCCCTAAAAACTATCTTGAAAAACAGATGGACGGTGTGGACACGGAGTACACACATCAAGGTGGGCCCATAGTAAAGGCTGCACTGTCTTAGGTGAGGCCAGGGTCTCACCTAATCTGCTCCCTAAGTAACCAAGGCAATTTCATGCATTACATTGTTACGACAGTAAAAGGCATCCCTATTAGTATTTTGGCGCTGGAGTATGATAAAGTAAACAATCATAAAAATAGCATTAATTTTTAAAATTAATAGATTTAAGGCCTATTTAAATTATTATTTTCCATGGTAAACAAATGTAAAACATCAGCCATTACAAATTTATAAAAAAGAGGTAAATGAATTAGCAATCATTACAAATTGTAAGTAAAAATCTTCTAGTAATACTTAAGAATAAATGTATTTTATGTGTTGATGTGATTTAATAAGTTTTTAACGGTAGATGTTCGATTCCCTAAATCCTGTGGTGTGGTCCACTTGAGCTTTGTATCAGCCTCATTTTTTTAGTCAAGCCATAAATTTAGCTGGCATAACAAATGAACGGTGTGGATAAGCCACATACATCTAGGTGGGCCCCAAATATATTTCGTAGTGTCCTCAGATTTTTAGCTTAAAAAGTAATTGTCAAATCTAAGCAGAGGTATCAATGCCGCAATTTCTAAAAGAAATAAGCCCATTTGCAGTGTATTTACAGTTGGCTTAGAAAATCAAACACACCCTAAGCCAAAATACCATGATTCATTGGAGACAATATTTGATATTAATTAGTGTTATAACTAATTTACATGCACGTATTTTAGCAGATAGTTATCTGAACACACCCTTAGTATTATATAATTATAAATATATATGTAATAATATTCATGACCTGGTGTGGACCAAAAAACCATTTTTCCTTTAGATTATTAATCATGAAATATCATAAATTCATGTGATTTTTGCTACAACCAAACACACCATTAACTACACGTGTCCCTCATCAACTCAACCAATTTGAGATTTCTTCAACCATTATGATTAGAGTTGGGCAGGATTCGACTCAAACCGACGAATCTGACCCGACCGAACCGATTGGATCCAATCAAACCCAAACCGAAGGCCAAGATCGGGTCGGATTGAGTAGGCCCACTCAAATTCGACCGCATAATGAGTCGAGTTCGGGTCAGTAGCCAATCTAAACCGATCCGATTCAGGATCTGATCTGATCCTATCTACACATCGTTCATTCAAAACTGTTTCCTTTAATGTTGTCCACTTAAGATTGGGATATACCTCATTTTTTGTTTAATACCATAACATCATCTAGAAAAATAGATGGACAACATGGATGAAATAAATACATCATGGCGGGGTCCACAGAGCACCGACTACTAGCCATTGGCTGGTGGTAGGGGGAGTAGCCAATCTGTCTCCTCTCAGGCCTTGAGCACCGAGTTTTGAGTCTTTTGACTCCTGACACTGTGTATTGACATGACGTCAGGAAGTGACAGGTGTACCACACACCAGCTGTGTATTGACGTCAGCAAGTTATGTGGGTCCCATCATGAGGTATGTGTTATATCCAAACTGTTCATCCATTTGGCGAGATCGTCTTAAGGCTTGAGACAAAAAATAAGACAGATCTAAAGATCAAGTGGACACACACTGCAAAAAAGCAGTGGGGGTTTGAACGTCTACCATTGAAACTCTTTTAAGAGTCACAGAAGTTTCGGATCAATATGAAATTTGTTTTTCCTCTTCATCCAGGTAGTTGTGACCTTATTAATAGATTGGATGGAAAATAAACATTATGGTGGGCCTTACGATTTTTTTAACGGTGAAAATCATTTTTTATTTTTATTTTTTAATTAAAAAAATAAAAATAAAACTAAAGACTCAATTCGAACCATACCCAACTCGAGCCGACTCGGTTTTCATGACCAAGTTGGACTCAGTTCAAGTTAGGCTAGCAGTGCAATAAATCGGATTGAGTCAGATGACCCGGACTCAGTCTCGGATCAGATCAAGTTCATTGAAAATTTCGGACCGAGTCGAGTTGGACCCAATCTAGTCCGACTTGGCTCGATGCCCACCTCTAATTACAATCTGCAAATATGAAGTGTTGTTAATGAGTTGAACTTAGGCCTAACCAATGCAAACTTATTGAATGTGGCTGGCATGATGGTTTGGTTTGAAAAGTTCATGATTCGAACCTAAGCCCTAGATGCTTATAACTGCGTGGATATGAACAAATGCATGAGTTAGTAGGTTTAAAACACAACACATTTAGTATACGATTTGGATCTAATACACGTGAAATGGTTGGCATCCCCCAATTTGGGGTGGAATCTAGTCTCTCAAGCGATCATTTCTAGGTAGAAAAAAATATTTAACTGATACAATTACACATGTTACTCTATTGGTCCGTTTGGGAACTTGGATTGGGAATGCATTGGAATCTAAATCACAAATACATTCTAATTAATGTAATTTTGAATCATCAATTATGTTTGTTTGAAATACGTTGGAATCCAAATATTTAGTCTGGGAGCTTGTATTTATAATGCATTTAAATTCTTCAATATATTTACTAGACCTGAATTTGATTAACTAAATCAACTTTTATGTACCAAGTTAGTATATATATGTAATATTTGATAGAATGATTATAATAAGCCTATTAGAATATATACTTTAGCAAAAAGTATGAAATTTTGAGTATTGGATGAGCCATAAATATAAAGATCACAAAACTAATTTTTTAACCGTCCGTTTATATGTCTAATATTTGGATGGGTTAGATCATTTTATTGGTGTGATTTTTGTACTGTGGCCAATAATTCAAGTATTTTAGGATATCATTAGTGTGCCACGTGTATAATTAATTAGTAGCCTAGTGACACATTTGTCACACGTGGGACTCTTCCGCCTTTAGAAAGCAGCTATATATATATATAATCATTTAAATTACATTAAAATCATAACATTTTGCTGAGATTTCAAAACATACATATATATATATATATAATCATTTAAATTTGTAAGTGCTATAGTTTATATCCCTGTCTGTTGTCAAATTTGTGGTGCCAAAATCACTGTTATGTTATATATAACTTGCATAAGTGAAGCTCTCTCAAGGATCAACATTCATGAACAAGCTAAGCTCACAACAAGCAAAGCTCACAAGACAAGACTCAAGCTGAAGAGTTCAAGGCAGTTTGTACATTTTCAAGATTGAGCTGCATCAAGATTTCAAGATTGATCTACATCAAAACTTCAAGGCTCATACTTCAAGGTCACTAGTTCCTAGTATTTCAATGTCCTTACTTCATGGTTGAGGTTTGACTGACCATAGGTTGACCTTAGAAGTAGGTCATTTCGGATACATAAACCGAATGTTTATTTTACATGTGATTGGTCTGTTCTTCGACTAGTCCTAGGCCTTCTTCGACTAGTCCTAGAGTTGCTACGACCAGTCTAAGAAATTCCTCGATCAGTCGTGAGTTTGTTACAAATTCCGGATGAAATCTGTTAGACTTCGACTAGTCCAGGAATCTATTCGACCAGTCGTAGGAACATTGTCGATTGCATCTACGACCAGTCGAAAATCTTCAACTCAAAATCCAAAGAAGCTTTTCAGGACCTACGACCAGTCGAAGGAGACCTACGACCAGTCGTAGGTGACCTATGACCAGTCGTAGGAGACCTTCGACCAGTCGTAAAACGGTCAAAGCATATCCCGCCGGATTTTTCAAATATCTGTTATTGCTTCGACTAGTCGAAGAGCTCTCTAGACCAGTCGAAGACACGATCTTCTCACCTATAAATAGTGCACGAATCTCAGAAGAAATGATCGAATTAATTAATCTATTCAAGCCAATCTTCGTCGAACTTTTGAGAGATAATTCTGTGCTCCATCTAAGCTAAGTGTGTTTATTTAATATTCTCTTTCCTTAGCTTTATTTTAATTGATTTTATTTCTGCTATTCCAATCTGATTTGATAAGAGGAATTATTATTCCCTTTCTTTGGAATCAAAATCAATTAAGGCAAGCCCTATTCGGTTTAATTTAAAATCTATTAGAATTAGAACCATTGTAATTGAGTACTAGACATTGAACTTGGACATTCAATCATCTACTCTGATTTGGTTCTACCGAGCTGCTACATCGAAGGAGATAATCAGGTATTTTACATTTAATTGTAAATTCCTTTTTGTTTTGGTTTCTTTCAAGATTTGTCAGAAAAATCTTGTTGTATTGGTTATCTGAGGAGAGCCAGGAAAACTCAGAAGTGGAGTTTTTTTAATTGTGTAAGCTCACAGACAAAGACACAATTGTGAAGGTTTTGGGTGAACCTGGGAAAATCTATTTTGTTAGTGAACGCTAATATCCCCTGTGTGAGGATATTAGGAGTGGAGTAGCATTTTGTGTGGCTATTGTTTAACAGTTGGTGAACACACAGGCGAACCACTATAATCCCTTGTGTTGTGGTTGAATGGTTTATTCTTCTGATCTTTAATTATTCTTTTGTGGGATGTATGTATGGTGGTGAATGTTGTAATCATTTAATTCAAGCATTGTGAGAATGTTGTAATAGTTTAGAATTTATTTTCTGTTATTTCTTTATCAGCTTGATATTTAATTTCTTTTGAAAGTTGTTCCAGCAAGGTTACCCTGCCATTTTTATGGTGTATGGCTGTCCCTAGAACAATACATTTTTTATTACAATTTATTTCAATTCAGTTTGTATTTGTTTCTATATTCCTCCTCGATTTGAGATTTGATACAAAGATCTTTCTAGAAATAAGGTTGTCCTACCATAAACTCTGGTTTTTGGTGTAAGGTTGTCCTTAGAATAACATTTGTATCAACCTCTCAAGATCTGAATTTTGAGGTTATTTTACTTTCCTGCATTGTGCTTTACTTTGGCTATCATATTCTTTTCAATTCCGCTGTTTTAAGTTTTATTTGGCATTGTCCTATTCACTCCCCCTCTAGGACAGATAGCTTGGCCTTTTCAAAATTACATTAAAATCATAACATTTTGCTGAGATTTCAAAACACATTAAAAGATGTTATTTGAATACCTTTAATTTCATTTATGGCCAAATTTAATGTTGTTAAAAGCAAAAAATTAGCCACTTAGATTTAAAATACATTAATTTTCCTCAAAATTCAAAATCACAATACTTTATGTGTATTCATTTTTTTTTTAACTACTATAGATTAAACTTAATCTATAAAACATATTCATGTCTATATAAACTATAGGTACAAAACTTAATTATGTGCTTTTGGTGGTCATCCATTATTTTCCATGGGGTGATGATGATTGGATTGACATTATTTTTTTGTTTTTTTTTTAATATTAGGTAGTTGTTTATTGTTTTATATGACATTCTATTTTTTGGTGAGGACATGATTTTTCGTTTTTTCTTTTTCTTATACATCCATTCACATCAAATTTCAGAATCATAATGCTTCATGTATGTTCACAATTCTTTATATATAATTATGTACTGCTGATTAAACTTAATTTACAAAAATTATTCATATTTGTATAAACTATAGGTATAAAACTTATTTATCTGCTTTTGGGGATCGTCAATTATTTTTTATATAGTGATGATGATTGAATTGACATGATTTTATGTTTCGTATGTTAGGTAGTTGTCCATTGTTTTATATGACATCCTATTTTTTGGCGATGACATGATTTTTTGTTTTTAATATTAAGTAATTATCTATTATTTTATATGACATCCTAATTTAAGTTGATAATGTTATTGGCTGGGTTACATGCCATACAAACACTTAGCTCATACACATAAAGTTGCATGAAATATTTTCATCTACATTGCTATAAAATAATCAGTATCTGAGATTAGATATATTTAAAGCAATTAAGCAACAATTGCCACTGACATCATTAAACACTTTAGATAGCCATTGTTGTGACTTGATGCATCAAGTTTAAAATCCTGATTGGAGCTTCCCAATTAGATACCATACACACAAGAACAATTAATTAATTGCATAAAAATCTCGTTTATACCTATTGTAAAAAATTGGCATGTAAAATTATATATACTTAAAATAATTAAATGACAATTATGATTAAACATTAAAGATCTTAGATGAATGTTATTCTGACCTGATGCATTAATATTTCATATCCTAACTTCAAGTTTTCCAAATGTTAATTTCATAGAAGGAGAATCCATCACCCATAGGTTCCTTCAATACATACATAGCTCTTTTGTCACAAAATATATTAAAATAGTAAGAATTAATCATATATAAGTTAATGCAATGCATTTTTAATAAAATAATAACGTTCGGGGAGTCATAGATTAAAAAATTATAAAATTTTATTGTTGAAAACGCATTACACTACTCTTATGGTACAAGTAGCTTATACCGATGTTAGACTTTATGTGGCTCATTAGACTATTAATGGCATGTGTATATATATATTTATTGGATTATATTAAGATTTTTTTAATTATCTTCGACTATATATGTATAATGTGGATTATTTCATGATAATGTTTTAGCATAGATATTAGGCATGGTTCTGCTTATCAAATCATTCCTCCACATGGACCCCTTGAAAGCAATTGATGCTAATGATCCTGCGTCGCTATTTGAGAAAAATAAGTTTGACGGTGGGATTATTAAGTTCTTTTTACCTATGTGAATGGCCTAGGATGAATATGTGATGCTACGTATTACCACATAATGAGATGGTTTAATGATTTCAAATGTCCACATTGTAAGACCCGTATCCTATACTGTACCGTTCCATAGGCTTCCGCGGTCCTTCCGGTCGAATTCCGGCGACCCGCGATCTGTTATCGACATTTGCGCGTGATCTTAAGTCGTATCCCGTATTTAAGAGTTAGCTTGATCCGAGACTTGCACCCTAGCGACCGCGTCGTCGCTGCGGTTCCGATGCTGCGTCTCGTGCGCCAAGGCGATACCCGGGCCAAGAGACGTGAGCCTGCGTCCAGTTCGAAAAAAATACCACACGTTACAATTTCGAAAGAATCTCTACGAAATGTCACATCAATCCATCAATCAATCAAAGTACTCCCACCACCTCACACCCTATCCCGAAGTACAACCACCCCTCCCCTAAAATCAACACTCTGTTACAACCAAGTACACCTACCCATCACTCACCATCCCTCTCTCTCATCACTCCTCTCCCATCATCTCTCTCTCTCATTCTCTCTCATTCTCCCAAGCAACCCTGAGAGAAGAATCATTCATGGCTTCCATGGAGAAGCCATGTGTGGCCCACCTTCTTATCACCCAATCCCAACCTCTAAAATCGATCTCAACCGTTGAATCTTGTTCTCTTGAAGCTCTACAACGCGTTGGTGGAAGAATGAAGAAGAAGATCCTAAGGTGGGTGTTCACTTCTTTTGATTTTGATGTAGAGTCCACAAGATTTGGGACCCACTTGATGTATGCATCATATAGGGAGGGCCCATAGTGGTGGGTCCCTCCCTCTATCCCACCGATCTCTCTCTCTCTCATGTGATGGTCCACCATGATGGACGATGCTGATTTCTCCGCACCATGTCTGGACGGTGCTGATCTTGTTGGATGTGGGACCGACATGCTATAAGCCGTCCGTTTTGTTGTCCGTATGGGAAACCACCTTAATGTATATGTTGCCCTACACCGTCCATCTGGTAGACGCTGCTGGACAACTGTCCAGCAGCCGTGGGACCATGATTTATGTGTTAGATCTCACCATCCATCCATGAGTGGCCAACCTTGCACGTGTCACACGTGCAGGTGGTGGGACCCACCTTGATGAAAATATTTTTATAACCTCACCGTCCAGAGATCTCTGGACGGTGCTATGGAACCTACCGTGATATCTGTACATCCATGCCGTCTACCTATTTTGGACAGGCCATGGGGCCCACCCCACACGTGTGACACGTGTGGGGTGGGACCCACCTTGATGCATTGATGTTACAACTTCACCGTCCAGTAATATGGACGGTGGGACCCACCAGCACATGTGGTTTAAATCCACACCGTTAGCCCAGACGCTGGGAACTCTCTGATTTTTTTATAATATTATAATATATTATATTATATTATGTTATATTATACATATATATATATATAATATAATATATTATATCAGGTGGTGGGCCACACCCTCGTGATGTCTCCACCGAATACATCCAGTCGTCCATTGCTGGACGCTGGATGCTAGATGGTTATATAATATATATTATTATATATTATATATATTATTGTTTATATATAAAATTAAAATACAATATATATTAGATTTTATATGATTGTGGTGGACAGCCGTCCATACGTGGACCCACCATGATTTATATTTAAATCTGCACCGTCCAGATATCTGGACGGTGGAAATCCCACCTGCTGGGATGGACGTCAGCAGGGTCTGTGGGCCTCTATCATGAGGTATGTATCATATCTACACCGTCCATCTATCTCTCAAGATCATTTTATGGCCTGGGTGAGGAGATCCAGACCTCACGTGGACCACATAGCAGGAACTAGTGGAGATGATGACGTCCACGGTTTAAGCCTTTGCAGGCACCACCCAGATGCATGTGTTTTACTCCAGGCCGTCCATCTCTGTGGACCCCACACGCGACAGCTGCTGTATCAGCGCAGTAAGTTCTGTGCATCCGATCACGTGGTATGGGTTTGATCTGCACCGTCCATCTGGACGGTGCTGTGCAGGCCACCATGATGCAATGTGTTATCTGCACCATCCATCTGGATGGTGCCGTGAGGGGCACCATGATGTATGTTTCATCCCACACCGTCCATCTGGACGGGAGGTGTGGGACCACCTTGATGTATGAGCTTTATCTTGCACCGTCCAGCAGTTGCTAGACGGTGGAACCCATAGCTGATGTATTTATATCCACGCTGTCTATTTGTTTAGGCAGTTGTGGGCCCACCCCACACGTGTTGCACGTGTGAGGGGTGGGGCCCACCTTGTTTGTATATGTGTTTTATCCAGCCATCCACCAGTGGATAACTCACCATGATATATGTGTTTTTATCTCCACGGTCCAGATTGCTGGATGGTAGGATGCACTATGATGCATGTACCTTATCAACATCGTCTATTTGTGGAGCCCACATGTGATGTATGTGTTGTATATCCACGCCGTTCAGACCACCTGGACGTGGACCCCACGTTGATGATCCACATCATCCACTGTCCATCTGGACGGTGGGGACCACCCTCTTATACCGCTGTTGTTTGTGACCACAGCAAGCTCTGTGGGTCCCCTTTGATGTATATGTTTTATATCCATACCGTCCGTGCTATACACGAGGGGCCCACCTTGATATACATGAGGCCCATTGGCGCGGCCCACCTTGATATACATGAGGCCCACTGGCGCGGCCCGATTTGATATAGATGAGGCCCATTGGTGCAGCCCGATTTGATATACATGAAGCCCATTGGTGCGACCCATCATGATGAATTTTGGCCCATGGGCGGGGCCCGCCCGTTTGTATTGTTAAGACCATGTAATGAGGCCCACTCGATATATGAGGCCTAGTATTGAGGCCCGTGCGATGAGGCTCGTATGATATATTTAAGGCCCAGGTGCAAGACCCATTGTGATATGTATTAGGCTCATTATGTGTGGCCCACTTGATGTATTCGAGGCCCGATGAGATGTATGTTGGCCCAATATGACGAGGCCTATGTGACGTAAATGAGGCCCATCGTGATTGCACTTGAGGCCATGGGCTACTATATGTTTGGCCCTATGTAGACCACTCCTTGGAAGCAATGTTGATTAGATGTCCACATTGATAGGCAATGATAGTTGAATGTCCACATTGTGACATTCCCTTAGGCCTTGTTAGGCCCATTCTCATCATTCCCTTAGTGGGTTAACCCAAATAAGTGGGCCCCATTTGCCGTAGACGGATGACTCTGTGCTATCGAATTCAATATAACCACGGCCGAGTGCCGATCTTTATACTATGGTTGATTGACTGATCATTTATGGACACCGCTTTGTTTATCTGTTGATTATAGGTGCCATTGCCGTGGCTGATTGCCGATTCCGATTGACGTGACCAATTTGCCGATTTCGATTATTGATTGATCCTGATTGTCGTGGCTGATTGCCGTGACCAATTTACCGATTCCGATTATCGATCGATTCCGATTGTCGTGGCCGATTACCGATTCCGATTGATGTGACCGATTTGCGGATTCTGATTATCGATTGATTCTGATTATCGTGGCAGATTGCCGATTTCGATTGACGTGACCAATTTGTCGATTTCGATTATTGATTGATCCTGATTGTCGTGGCTGATTGCCGTGACCGGTTTACCGATTCCGATTATCAATCGATTCCGATTGTCGTGGCCGATTACCGATTCCGATTGATGTGACCGATTTGCGGATTCTGATTATCGATTGATTCCGATTATCGTGGCAGATTGCCGATTTCGATTGACGTGACCGATTTGCCGATTCCAATTATTGATCGATTCCGATTGTCGTGGTCGATTGCTGATTAACGATCAAGGCAGTTTATCATGACCGATTGCCGATTCCGATTGACGTGACCGTTTTGCCGATTTCAATTATTGATCGATCCCGATTATCGTGGTTGATTGTCGATTAGCGATCGAGGCTGATTATCATGATCGATTGCCAATTTTCGATTGATGTAATCGATTTGCCGATTTCGATTATCGATCGATTCCGATTAACCGATTTGCCAATTCCGATTGTCGTGGCCGATTGTTGATTTCGATTGTCGTGGACGATTTGCCGATTTCAATTATCGATGTCGATGCTGATTGTTAATTCCGACTCCGATTGTCGAGGCGATTCTAATTCTGATTATCGAGGCCGACTCTGATTTGTCAAAGGCCGATTGTATAGGCTGATTCCGATTGTTAAGGCCGACATCGATTGTCGAGGCCGATTTCAATTGTCAAGGCCAATTATCGTGACCTATATGATGTACATGTGTTGAGGGTCAAATATTGCATATTAGACCCCAGTTACTACCTGGATTTACGAACATGACATTACTTAATGATTCATTTTAATCGTATTTGTGATGCAGGGTGTATTTACGAGCTTGGACTGAAAAAGATGTTAAATGCATAGAATTGATGTTCTAGAATCACCAAGGCAAGGGACGGACTCCAGGGGACCGAGATCGACGGAAGTGCACGCCAGATATCCAGGAAAATAGAGAAACTGAAGCTCAACTGGCCCGAAATTGGTCCAGAATGTAAGATCACATGGTTCCCACCATCCGATTGACAGAAGACTTCATACATATGATGAGAGCCATAAATTAACCGTACATATTAAATTTTAACAATTGAAGATCTCTGGAAGTGGGCCAACGGACAGATCAACCCCTTAATTCACTAAATGGGGCTCACTTGCTATTTGGATATGCTTCAAAATTGTCCTTGACGACTTCAAGAATATGAGAAAAAGGATGGATGGTGCAGATTTCTGATAAGCATCATAGTGGGCCCTGCATATGGTGCACGTATATCATGTACATTGTATGTACGCTGAGCACCATGCCGCCTTCCAAATCCAAACAGCGCCCGCCTGCGCCTGACCAGTTTCCAAAATAGAAATGGCACTTGTTGTTTTCAGCTGCGTAATGAACGGCCACTGGCCGTTTTTGCGGACCTCTGTGGGACCCACACGTCACCCGTACGGAAAATTCGAGCCGTCCATCTTGTAGATTGGCTCGAATAATACAAAACCTTACTGAAATTTTACACCCATGCATGCACACGTGTGTGATACAGAGGCCACAAACAGGTGGTTCTGTGACGTTCAAAATTATTTTTATTGTGATTTCTTCTTTGGGCCGTGTCAATGGACGTTCAAAACCATCCGTTCTTAACTGAAATTTCGTCATGAATGCAATGGATGGGGTGAATTTTCCTGGAAACACCTCTGTGGGGCCCACCGGTCACGACAGCGAAGCAGTGCGAAAGCTTTCGCAGATCCGCGAAAACTGACTTTTCCAGGCGGTTGTGGCCCACCATCTTTTATCATATGGCAGATATGAACTGTCTATCATGTAGAGGGCTCAAAAACGTCTTAAGGGACGGTGTTTCTTTAGAAATTGAGCGAGGAAAGTAGGAAGTTTTGAAGCTCCGAACTTGACTGCGAAAAAGCTTTCGCTATGGCTGCGACAACCCTCCACCGCCTTCAGCAGCTATAAAAGAAGGTTTTGGACGTGGGGAGAAGGCATTCAGATCTAGGGAAATCCTTGGACGTGCACAAGAGGGAGAGTAGAGTTTGTAAGGTTTTTATTTTTATTTTTCTATTTTATTTTTTCTTTCTTTTAAGGTGTAGCCTAATCATGTTGCTAGGCTAAAACTCTTAGCTAGGGCTAAGAGGTGAAGCTTGTAGTGTGATTGGGTTGTTAGCTTTGCTTTGATTCATGGTTATTGAATTCTTGTGAATTTTAGTTTGATTATTAAGGAATACTTTTAGTTTTTAATGGTTTATTGTGACTCAAATTACAGTAGATCTGCAATAGCTTTGAGTATGTTCTTTTCATTATGAGATTGTGAACTTAGGCGACTCGTAGTTGAGGCCCATTGTAACACGTATTAGGCCCATGATGCATAGCCCATTTGATGTATTCAAGACCCATGTGTAGGGCCCACATGTCATGTATTTGAGGCCCATGGGCAAGGCCCATTGTAATGTATTCATGGCCCATGGGTAAGGCTCATTATGATGTATTTATGGCCAATGGGCAAGGCCTATTGTGATATGTATTAGGCCATGAGCAGGGTCCACCTGTTATATATATGTTGTAAGACCCGTGTCCTAATCCGTACCATTTCATTAACTTCCGCGGTCCTTCCGGTCAAATTCCGGCAACCTTCGCACCGTATTCGGTGTTTGCGCACGATTCTAAGCCAGGTCCCGCGCACCGACGTCGGCTTGATCCGAAAGTTGTATCATAGCGACCGCGTCGTCGCCGCGGTTCCAACGCCGTGACTTGCGCACCGAACCGATACCCAGGTAAGAAGATGCCGATCAGCGTTTATTCCGAAGAAATACCGCGCGTTGCGGATTTCGAGGGAATCTCTACACAATTAGTCCCATCAATCATCATTAAATGCAACCTTATCTCAAGTGCAACAACCATACCTCAAAGTACTTCACCCATTCCCTCTTTTTCCAAAAGTCCACCATCTTTCCACCTCACCATTCCTCTTTTTCTCATTTTCAACTTCAACCATCCCTCTTCTCCACCAATTTCAAACTAAACCATACCCCTCATCACTTCTTTCTTACAACCATCACTCCACCCATCCCTCCACCCATTATTTCTATCTCTCCCTCTCATTCTCTAGCAAATTTTCCAAATCCCATGAGAAATTTCACTCATCCAACACTCCTCTCTCAACTTCAAGTGTGGCCCACCCTCTCATCTCCAATCTCAACCATTCATCCTTCATCAATCTCCATTAAAAGTGAAGGTAAGGAGCTAAGGAGTCCAAGGGAGCTAGGAGAAGGAAGATAAGGTGGGTGTTTTTCCATTAATTTAAATTTTAGGGCCCACTTGTTGGTGGGACCCATTTGGATGTATGTGATTTAATCAAGAGGGCCCATAGTGGCGGGGTTCCTCTATCTCACCGTGTATCTCTCTCTCTATCTCTCCCTCTTTCTTTCTTTGTAATGGTGTGGATCCCACCAATATGTGTTACATCTCCCCCGTCCATCTACACCAGACGGTGTGGTCCACTCTATTACAGGTGATGATCCACACCATCCACTATCTAGGTGGGCTAAATGCTTTATATATAAATATATATATGTTATATTTTATATAATATATTATGTATTATATATATAATATAATATATATATATTATATGTATATAGGTTGGTGGGCCACATCTACGTGGGACCCACCCCAATAATACACTTATGTATGCCGTCCAGCGTCCCTGGACGCTGGACGTTGGTAAAGGGAGTGTGCACAGGCAATGGGTGTGCATTATAAAAAAAAAAAAAAAAAAGGGAAGGGAGAGGTGGGCCACTCATGCAGGCCCCACCTTGATGTTTTTATACAATCAAAGCCGTCCATTCTCTCCCTAAGGTAATTTAAGGCGTTGAACCGAAAAATGAGGTTGATCTGGTGTCCTGGCGGGCCATGGTATAGGAACCAGTGTTTTTACCCTTGATTTACTCCCTGAAGCTCCTGTATATCTGAAATATCCCAATATTGGACTCTAAGTGATGGTAACAACTTACAGGGACCAGTGGCGGGATCGGATCAACCTGATGAGGGCCCTACCCTAGGAAAACCGTGCAAAATTGGTTTTCAAAAAAAAAAAAAAAAAACCACACTTAGCAGCTGCTGCTGCTGTCAGCGCATGCAGCAGGCCCTGCCAGCGGGTGACGGACGGGCGACCGGGCTGGGGCTCACGGCCCCAGCTATGGGCCCCACGTGATGCGTTTCGGACATCAACACCGTGCATTTGACGGGTCCCCTCAGTATACACGTCCACCCCAAAAATCAGCAGTAAATGGAACTTAGGTGGGCCACACCATCCGAAATAATATGAAGACATGTCTAAACATATAAAAGCACTTGGTGGGGCCTACCTGAGTTTTGGATGTCGTTGAAACTTGGTCTGTACGGTCATTTGAATGGGACCCACATAATGGATGGGCTGGATTGTGAATCACATCTCGGTGGGCCCCAAAACAAAAAAAAAAAAAAAAAAAAAAAAAAAAATATTTTAAAACAGCAGCAGCAGCAGCGACGGGCGGCCAAGAGGCAGGGACCCACGGCTCCATCCGTGGGCCCCACCATGATGTATATTTTGTATCCACATCGTCCATTTGGTGGGCCATTATTTGATATGGACCCCCCTCAAAAATCAGGCCAATCCAGCGCTCGGGCGGCCCACATCACAAGAAACAGTGTGAATTGAACTCTACCATTGGAAACCCTTTATGGTCCACAGAAGTTTTCAGATCAAGCTGAAAATTTTGTTGTTCCCCTCCTCCCTTGCCCGTGTGACCTTATGAATAAGTTGGATTTCAAATGAACATTTCAGTGGGCCTTACCCAAGGTCCAAGTGACCTTATGAATAGGTTGGATTTCAAATAAATATTATGGTGGGCCCTGGCCCATGTGGTGGAGCCATATTGATGTATTTCTGGCCGTTGGGGAGGCCCACCTTGATATATATATAAGGCCCATGAGGTTAGGCCCATTCGACGTATTGGTGGCCCGATGTCGAGGCCCACTCTGATATATATAAGGGCCATGTTACGAGACCCATTGTGATGTTTTCAAAGGCTCATGGGTTATGGCCCATTGCAATGTACATAAGGCCCACTAATGCGGCCCACTTGACTTATATAAGGCCCATATGAGATGGCCCATTTGATGTATCTGAGAACTATGGGTCGAGGCCCAATGAGATGTATATTAGTCCATTGCAATGTGTGATTTCCTATGGTTGTGTAATGGTACTTTATGGCGGGCTATGCCTTGGGAACAATGTTGGTTTGACGTCCACATTGTAAGGACAATGTTGGTTAAATGTCCGCATTGTCACACTCCTTAAGGCCACTGATAGGTTCATACTTATACTCTGCAGGCCGTCTGCCCATTTCTGTGATACGCAGAGCCCATCCCTATATGCATGTTTAGTATAGATCCATGGTTCATGATCATTCGCATCATATGTATGCCTGATGTGAGGATGACTGATCATAGCATACACCTTTGGATAGACTGTTTATGGGCTCCCTGATAGGCGGAGTTGCCTCATATAAGTGCATGGTATATACGAGATTGTTGCATGACTGATAGTGTGACTCATGCACTTGCATTTGTGTGATTGTAGTTACTATATGCCCTAGCGACATCAGGGCCATAGCCTCCACAGACACATCGTGGATGGCTGGGTTGGATACCGGAAAATGTTTGGTTCTAGCATACGGGCACTATAGATGTCCCTGGGTGAAAGTCCCTAAACCCGATGGTACCAGAGGATGACTCCAACGTCGAGACCGAGTGGATATACGAGCGCACGAAGGCCGAATACCAGGAGGCCGTGTCTCCCACTGTGTCGTGGTCGGTTGGGAAGGAGTGTGGCCTTACTCGCCCGAGGGTAGGGGGCAATACTAGGCTGAGTTTGACCAGCTCGCGAATGGGTCCGCTATCGACGTGCCGGATAGGTATTGGCAGACTATTGGTCAGGCGGATAGTGAGGTTTCTTACGCTCATTTGGACTGTGCGGCTAGGAGAGCGACAGTGCCATTTGGAGTGTATTGAACCCTGATTATCCCGAATGAGAACTATCGATACATGTTGAGGATTGGCATGCTTGAGTTGCATTTCACATCGCATGGCCGTGTTTTTGGCCGATGGCATTCATATCTTGCACCGCATAGCCTTGGTACGGCTGATTGCATTCATGTGCTCATTACCATGTTTCCACATCACTCTGACCTTGCATTTTGAGTACGTTTATATTGCGCACACACTTACACCACCCTCTAAGCTTTCCATAAGCTTATGCACGATTGATGCGTGCAGGTGACGCCAGGACGCAGTCGCAGCCATAGTCTAGCCACAGTTGGAGCGTGCAGCCGAGCTTCTGGAGTTTTGTTTCTTTTGTTGCATTGTATTTCCCCTTTCTGCCGCATTGTACTCAAAAGTTTTTGATCATAGTGGATTTTGTGGTGGTGTTCTTGTGGTTATTGTTTGTGGGTTATGCTTTTGTTATGCTCATTATGAATCAGACTGATGACTTGAAATCCTCCTTGTAGTATCCCAGGATCGGAACCTGGTGAATGGGTGCCGGGATCCGAAAATGGGGTTCTACGGAGGCTGTCGGCGCCGGATTCGGCGATCGGGAATTTTGTGAGCCCGGTTTCCGAGTTCGGGGCGTGACATATGTGGCCCTTGAGTAAGGCTCATCGTGTTGTATATTAGGCCTTTGTGTGAGGCCGTGGGCCCATTATATGTTTGGCTCTATGTGGCTATTCCATGGAGGCAATGTTGGTTAAATGTCCACATTGTTGAGGCCGATTGTTGATGCCAGTTATTGATACTGATTATGAGTATGTGACAGCATAACATCAGAATACATGCCCATATGCATCATCTGCATGTTTGTTATGAGATGTGATTGACCATTGCATATGCCATAGGGCAGGTTGTTCATAGGGCTCCCTGATAGGCGGAGTTGCCCTATATGAGAGCATGACATGCATAAGATTGATGCATGATTGGACTGTGTGACACATGCATCTCGCATTTATGTGACATAACTACCATACGCCCTAGCGACATTAGGGCCATAACCTCCACAGGTATTTCGTGGATGGCAGATGGGACACCGAAAATCTGTTCTACATGGTGTGTTATAGATATCTTTGGGTGAAAGTTCCAGAATCCTCTTGGTTCCAGAGGTTGCTCCAACGTCTAGACCGAGTGGATGCATGAGTGCATGAGGGCCATATACCATTAGGCCGCGTCTCCTACTGTGTCGTGGTCTGTTGGAAGGGGGTACGGCCTTACCTGCCCAAGAGGAGGGGGCAATGCTAGGCTGAGTCTGACCAGCTCGAGGAATGGGTCCGCTATCGACGAGCCGGGCCCGATATTGGTAGGTGGATAATGAGGTCTCTTCCACTCATCTTGTTGCGCGCGATGGGACGATAATCTGGTTTGGAGTGTAATAGACCTCGGTGATTTTTCAGAGAGGAACCCTGCTGATATGTGGACTTATTGAGTAGGAGTGCATACTCATGTATTTGTTTCATTCACTATCCACTCGGGCTGGTAGTGCGCAACTAATTGTTATGTACCTTCGCATGGTCAGGATTTCGGTTGGGCGCACGATTAACCTGAGATCAGGAGTTTACTACATTGAGTCTGACTATTCAAATTTAAGTATGAGACTGGTTTGGATAGAAGTCCCTTGTGATGGACCCCATAGCCTGCGATACTACGTACCATCATCCCGACTTCACACTCCAATAGGGCCATTACATTCGCACCGCATAACGCATTACATCCGCAACATATGACATTTTAGGTTGCTATGTTTCTGTATTTATATGGCTTAGATACGACTGACGGTATTCGTGGACTCATCAGGATTTGCATATTGCATCGCATCATCAGCATCTGATATTTGGCTTGCTGTCTCAGCATTGCATAACTGATCTGCATTGCTTCATCAGTTTATGATATTTTTTTTATTATATTTCTGTATCGCATAGCCTGGATAAGGCCGATGGTATTTATGCGTCTATCAGTATGTTTTCGCATTACTCTGATGTCGTATGATTCATGATCTTGTCAGTATTTCCGCTTATTTCCGACATTGTATGATTATGGCATTTTATTGAATACCTGACACTTATTTTGTGCACACACCAACACCACCCTCTAAGCTTTCTATAAGCTTATGCACGATAAATGCGTACAGGTGGCGTTAGGTTGCAGTAGCGTTGAGCTTGGAGCATGTAGCGGACCTCTGAAGCTTTGATTTTCGATATATGTATTTTTCTTTCAGCATTTATTCAAATGATTATATTAATAGATATGTTATGATGATGTTGCCTTTATGATTTGGGTATACTTGTGGTTGTGCTTATTAAGAGATAAATGTACAAAAAAAATCCTCCTTCTAGGATCATAGGATCGAAATCTGGTGTATGGACGCTAGCAGCCAAGAATGGGGTACTACGGAGGCTGTCAGCACCGGATTCGGTAATCGAAAATTTTGTGAGCCCGGTTTCCGAATTCGGGGCGTGACACACATTCCCATTATCATTATAAATAATTTATTTTCCCATAAAGAGTTGTTCCTCCCTACAAAATCTAGGATTTTAAAGTTTTATCAAATTATTATGCCCATATCCTTATCTCTTAAGGTATTCATATTCATTCATATAATTGGACATTCGTATTCATTATATGATAATAAAATATCACAAAAATTAACCTCCACGTAATTATCATCTAAGTCATGCGTTAAACAAAATTGAAAACCACTAAAAAAGAAATAAAGAAATTTATTTTTATAAGTTAAAAAATATTTAAAATTAATTTAATTTTGGACCATGACTATCTTACAATGAGCTCGATGTAATGCCTTATGTGTTTATATTATGTTTAGAAAACATTTAATTAATCGCATTCATTATCTTATCAATATATTTCAAAATAGCTTTAGAGTCTCATGTTAGGCTTAAAAATTGGAAAAAGCTTTGGAGTCTCATGCAAGGCCTCTAAATACAATTCTTAAAACTCATATACTACATAATAAAGTTGAAAATCTTAGATAAATTTAGGGCCTATTTGAAAGAATGTGGGATTAGGTGGTATTAAGCTGCATTAAGTGAAATTAACACTTATTATATAATAATTATATAAGTACCCTACAAATGTAATCAATAAATCAAATTTCACAATTGATGACTTATATTATATGCAACTCACGTGGAAAGGCCGCATATGGATGGTCAACTTAGATAAAACACATGCATCAGCATTGGCCATCCATACCGTGGGTTTTGAATTTAAAAATAATAATACTGGCTAATCTCTTACTTGAACTCGATGATATGATACCCCAGTTAATCCCGTTCTTCCCTTGATTCTAAACCCATGGTGAATTTTAAATTGGACCAAATACAATTCTATATGGCTTAAGCTCCAAACAAGATTTCAAATCCAGGACTAAGAACGGGGGACCTTCCTTTTTGAGTTGAATGCCCAGGCATAGGATCTAATACAGAGAGTGATGGTCGCAACCATCGGCTTAGCGTAAGGGCTCGTTTGGCCGGGCGGATTGGAAGGGATTGGAAGTTAAATTCGAGGATTCACCGGGCGTGCCAAACGGACTGGGTGACCTGATCCCGGGATATAGCAATCCCATGGATCTTAAGACAATCCACTGTCAACACCAGCATTACCTTTAAATCCCATCCAATCCACCCTGATCCGTTCAAATATGCCCGGGACATGTTTGGTTCGTGGGATTGAAAGGGATGGGAAGGCTTAACCCCAGGATGGGAAGGGATGGGAAGGTTTAGGCGTGCCAAACAGACTCGATATAGTAATCCACTGACAATCTACTGTCAATACCATCATTACCTTGAAATCCATGCCATCCACCCTGATACCATTCAATCCCTTCCAATCACCCGGCTAAACGGGCCCTAAAAGTTTCTTAACGTGGACTGTATAGCTTTATAATCGGCAGTACGGACGGTTCTATCACTCCATTTGGGCGATACACGCTGGATGGTTTGTCGCGGAGGAGGCGAAACAAACCCGAGAGCATCATTCCGGACCTTCAATGCACCGATCCAGGGCATTCATGTTAATAACGAGCCATATGGAGGGCATTTTCGTCTCAAAGTAAATATCTATATAAACTCCCTTACGGCGTTTTTAAACAGTAGTGTGAGCTGAGCGGAAAAAAAATCAAAGAAAACGAGAGCGGCAACAGCAAGAGCAGAGTAGTAGAAGAGAACAGAAAAGGGGTTTTACTTTCGCTTCAAATTCGGCTGTTCGGCGGAGATTTTTACTTGAATTCATGCATCTTCCGTCGATTCTATACAAATCGAAGATCGATAATCGATTCGAGTTGCAAAGAATCGTGGTGGCCGAAATCTCGTCTTGAATCGAGCATTTTCTTCTCTCATTCCATGCATATTCCATTCCGATTCCTCTTCTATCCTTTACTGAGAATCTCCTTTTCGTTTCCGGAGCCCTAGAAAAAAAATCCCCGCGAATATACCTGAAAAGACTAAGATCTGTCGTAGGGATGGATGAGGCTGGGACGAATAAAGAGCTATCGATCTTGAGAAATCTTGGCATCGAGCTTGGATTATCGAAAATGCGAGCGTAGGACGCATTTTTCAGTCCTGGTAATAGATTTGGAAGGTATCGGAGAATCGCCGAGTCGAATCGTCCGGTTCGTCCGTGTCAGAGAAAAGCTTCAAATATCGAGAAAACTCTGGTGTGAAAACCTCCTCTCCTTTGCTTTTCCTTTTCTCGCTTTATTTTTTTCCATCCGTATCGCTTTGGAGATCGGGAAATAGCAGCTGCGGATGCTTTTCGGCTTTGTTTTGGGGTTAAAGGAGGAAAAGAGACACCGATTCTGCTCTTTCGGGCCTGTGATCCTGCATCTCCAGTAGAAAAAAAGCAAGGATAAAAAAACTTCAAATCTTCAAATTTCGTGATAAAAATCTCATTCATCTTTTGTTTCTCAGCTCAAGAGTAGGAGAGAACGAGTTGGAATTTCGGAACTCTTTTTTCCCCAAAGGAATTAAAATTGAAGAGTTGTTTGATAGGAATATCAGTGAATATTGCAATCTTCAATGCTGCCTTTAATTTCTGATAGAGAAAATCGCAGTCCCCGTGTTTCTATCCTCTTGTCTGAAGCCTGCGGTTTCGTTTCCTGGGTTGAGAGAGCTTTTATATCGATTTCAATGGAGGCAAGTCATGAATTCGAGCTGTTGCAAGTTGAAATTTGAATCTTTGAAGAGCAGAGGTGAAAGTTGGTGGTTTTTTATTCTGATATTTGAGCTTCTTCAATAGGGACGGAATGATGGCTGTAACTCCGTGTAAGGAACTGAAAGCGGGAATGGACCCTGGGAAATATGTCCGATATACCCCTGAACAGGTCGAGGCCCTTGAGAGGCTCTATCACGAATGCCCGAAACCGAGCTCGATCCGCCGACAGCAGCTGATCAGAGAGTGCCCTATTCTCTCCAATATAGAGCCAAAGCAGATAAAAGTCTGGTTTCAGAACCGAAGGTATTGTAAAAACAAGATCACTTTTTTTCCCCCCTCTTTCTCTTGTTGTCAATAGATTCTGATGTTTGAAGTATCTGCTTGTAAAACTCTTCAGATGCAGAGAGAAGCAGCGAAAAGAGGCATCACGCCTCCAGGCTGTAAATAGGAAGCTGACTGCAATGAACAAGCTTTTAATGGAGGAGAATGATCGGTTGCAAAAGCAGGTGTCACAGCTGGTATACGAGAAT
This sequence comes from Magnolia sinica, assembly GCF_029962835.1. Taxonomy (NCBI): domain Eukaryota; kingdom Viridiplantae; phylum Streptophyta; class Magnoliopsida; order Magnoliales; family Magnoliaceae; genus Magnolia; species Magnolia sinica. The sequence continues at coordinate 15,935,110 of NC_080585.1, read as the reverse complement.
GGCTATTTTCGCCAACAGACTCAGAATGTATGGGAATTTATTTATTTATTTATTTATTTAGCATCTCCTTCTTATCTTGTTTGTTGTTTTTGAAATTGGTTTGTCCACTTGCAGACTACGCTGGCTACTACTGACACCAGCTGCGAGTCGGTGGTGACGAGCACTCAGCACCATTTGACGCCGCAGCATCCGCCAAGGGATGCTAGTCCTGCAGGGTATGTCAAAATAGCCAGTGTTTTCCTTACTTACATGGGTTTTGCTGAATTGCTTATGAGGTTGTGTTGCATTTTCTGTAGACTTTTGTCCATTGCGGAGGAAACTTTAACAGAGTTTCTATCAAAGGCGACTGGAACTGCTGTGGAGTGGGTCCAAATGCCTGGGATGAAGGTTATCCATCTCTGTTTCTTGCCTGTTAATCAATGTGTTGACTGTTTAGTTCTGTTTGAAAATATAAAAAAGGAAAGGAAGCACCGAAAATGATATTCCTTTGTCTTGAAATATTTAAATGGAAGTATTTTCATTTGATTTTCTTGTTCTTGACACGAATTGAATGATGCCATCTTAATTCTTCTGTAACTTGGGTTCTTTAGCCTGGTCCGGATTCCATTGGAATCGTTGCTATTTCACATGGTTGCACTGGAGTGGCAGCACGTGCTTGTGGCCTAGTAGGTCTGGAGCCTACAAGGGTAAGTTCTTCTCAATTCTGTGCATCCCTTCCTTCCTTTTTTGTATACTGAATGCTAATTGTTGAGCTAGATGCAAGGCTTACTTTTAAGTTGATTTCAGGTTGCAGAAATCCTCAAAGATCGCCCATCATGGTTTCGAGATTGCCGATCTGTGGATGTTATAAACGTGCTGCCCACCAGCAATGGTGGAACCATTGAGCTGCTCTATATGCAGGTAGGTAGTGGTTTCTGTGGGCTTACCATATGTAGTGGAATACTTGTGAAACATCTAATTAGTGTGGGTCTCAATCTTTGGTTACTGAATTGCAGCTCTATGCCCCGACAACGTTGGCACCAGCGCGCGACTTCTGGTTGCTGCGCTACACTTCGGTTTTGGAAGATGGCAGCCTTGTGGTACGTTTCTTGTGAGTCTCCATGCTATAGGAGAACAGATTTGGATCCATTTTCAAAGTTCTTAATCATGCAGCTTTGCTATGAATTTGAATTGATAGTCTCATGTTTACTGTGAACTTGTTAGGTCTGTGAGAGATCTCTTAGCAGCACTCAGGGTGGTCCAAGCATGCAACCTGTGCATCCTTTTGTGAGAGCAGAAATGCTGCCGAGTGGGTACCTCATAAGGCCTTGTGAAGGAGGCGGGTCAATGATACACATTGTCGATCATATGGATTTGGAGGTATTTAACCTGTATTGGTGTCTTAATTGAATGATGCTTATTAATTATCACAAAAAAAAAAGCGAGTAAAAAATTCTACCCACCGATGCTTAGAATTTTAGTTGTTGATGTTGTGAACCAGCCATGGAGTGTACCTGAAGTGTTACGCCCACTTTATGAATCATCTACGGTGCTTGCTCAGAAGATGACAATGGCGGTTAGAACCAATCTTCCATTTCCTAAAATTTGAAAATTTCCTTTCACCATGGGCCTTCTATTCTTATTTCATTTGGGTTCATCAGAAGAGGATTATTACAAGCACAAGGAGGCTATTGGAATGATAGGATAGAGTTGGAGACTATTAATGTCTCATAACCCAACTGCTCTTCTGTTTCTGGATGTTTTGTTCAGGCTTTACGCCAGCTTAGGCAAATCTCACAAGAGGTTTCTCCTTCCACTGTCACCAGCTGGGGCAGGCGACCTGCAGCTCTGAGAGCACTTAGTCAGAGGCTGAGCAGGTGACCATTTTGTATTGAATTTTATTTGTGGATGTTCTGATTTTGGAGCCTGATAGGTGAGAGCTTGCAGGGGCTTCAATGAAGCACATAATGGGTTTACTGATGAGGGATGGTCGATGATGGGAACCGATGGAATGGATGATGTCACCATCCTTGTGAACTCCTCTTCTCCTGCCAAGATGATGGGTGTAAATGTTGGCTTCGCAAATGGATTTCCAGCCATGAGTAATGCTGTCCTGTGCGCCAAGGCATCAATGCTTTTGCAGGTCGGGATACCTAAGTCGTCACATGTTGTTGGATGTAGTCTCATAGAGTACGAAAATGCAAATTGGTGAATGCTTAAAGGAAATTTCTGCATTTTTTAATTGACAAAAGCTGCCTGAAATCAACAGAAACCAACCAGATGGGATGTATTTGATAATTTGAAGTGATGTTTATACCCATCTAATAATTAAAAAAAACTTGAAAAATAAAGCAAGTTTTCTTCAATCAAAGAAAGCTTGAAATTCAGTTTCCGTGACTTGCTCTTTTCTTTTTTCTCGATACCAGATGGTTTTGAAGGCTGTGCAATACATGATATGGAAATGTCTCTCTTTCTTTCTGTCGGTTGCTGTTATTTAGCCAGGCTGAAACATAGTCGAATCATTGATCTAATCCAGAACTAATTTAATGTCTGATTGGCTAGAAGGGTAACTTTTCTGGCTGATCCACGCCAATTTCCATTGCTTTCATGGATAATAGTTGTTACTTATTGCATTTTTAGCCAAACCAATATATCTGTTCTGTTTCTTTACATGATGACAGCTGCCCTTTTCCTCAGAGGTCTCTCAAAATGTAATGGTTCAAAGATGTGTTTTCCAAAAAATTGGAGGTTTTATCTAATTGGTGCCGCTAAATGCCAATTAGGCAGGGCTTTACAAAGTCTGCTTGTTTTAGGATATGAGATGCATTCCATTCCTTAGGATACTCTTTAATGGGCTTGCGCAGAGTTATAAAGCTATCTGCACGTGCAATAAACCTAACAACTGACATCTCTTAAATTAGTCACCTACTTTTCTATTAACCTTCTATATATTCACTTTCATAAAATGTTCAGCATTAAAGTTCTTGTATGGTTCTCTTATCTTTTTTCTTCGTATTTCCTTGCTTGCTATGTTTCCATTTCCTATCTTTCAGACCGCTCTTATTTTGTTACTTTCATCTGCCTTGTTCTTTTCTTGCAGAATGTACCCCCTGCTGTGCTCCTCCGATTTTTGCGGGAGCACCGATCTGAATGGGCTGATAACAACATTGATGTTTACTCGGCTGCGGCTGTTAAAGCTGGCCCCTGTGGTTTAGTCGGGTCTCGAGTTGGTGGTTTTGGAGGCCAGGTTATCCTTCCACTGGCTCACACGATTGAGCATGAAGAGGCAAGCTATTTTTGTTTCTAGTTATGCTCATCCATGTGATTGCTTATTCCTAGTTTATGGCCCCTGGCATTCGTAAGCATTTTTATATGAGATGTGCAACTGAAATCCTTCCAATTTGATGTACACAAACATATTTACTGTTGCTGTTTTTGCTGTAAACAGGTACTGGAGGTCATTAAGTTGGAAAATGTTGTACATAGCCAGGAGGAAGCCATAATGCCTCGAGACATTTTTCTCCTGCAAGTAAGTGTTCTTAGCTTGTGCCGTGCTCTTCTAAATGCAGTTTTTAGGTCTGTTTGGACGAGATAAACACTTACCTGTTTTTTTTTTTTTCCCTCCTTTTTTTGTTATTTATTTATTTGTTGGGGGGAACCTTAGAAGTTGGATGCTTTGTCTATCCAAAATGTCCTATTACATACTCATTCAATTACTTCAAAAATCGCCCACAATTTGAGTTGGTCCGAAACTCTGGTGGAGTTGAAGGGGGATAACCTGGTTTCTTTTCTAAAACCTGAATCATGTTGAGAGTTACTCGAAAAACCGGACTAAACATTGTAAACATAGAATAGCTAAATAAGAAATCTATGTGTAAGAACCATTATGGAGGAACTTAGAAGATGAGGTCTTACCCTTTCACAGATTAAAGAGCCCCTTAACAGCATAAATACGCTTTGAATAAAATTTACAAATGAAAACGCTTGATGAAACATGTCCTTGATCGGGACATCCCAAGCTGGTCTTTGTTTTCTGTTACTGAAACACCTGGGGTTCTTCAGGCTACCTACTTTCTTTAGCTACTTGTTAGCATCTCTATTGATGGCGGTAACAGTTGGCTTTAGTGCGTACTTGTTTTTAAACACTTTTGATTGGTTAATGGTTAGGTTCTAACTTGCAAATATTTGTATCATTCAAATGGCTTAGTTCCCTTGTGTTTACTGCTTTGGGCCTTTGGCAGCTGTGCAGCGGGATGGATGAGAATGCTGTTGGCACCTGTGCCGAACTTGTCTTTGCACCCATAGATGCATCTTTTGCTGATGATGCGCCACTGCTACCTTCTGGTTTCCGCATCATCCCTCTTGACTCTGGTGTGGTAAGTATACTTTAGTTAGAATTCACTAGTATCATAGCATATTTGGTTGGTGATATATGTGAATGTCTAGATCTTGTACCTTAAAAAAGAAGAAGTCTAGAGCTTGTGATGTAACAATGATTTGTCAAGAAAATGCTGGCAGTCTTTTTTCCCTGTTGTTCGTGCAGAGATCCTCAATCACGTTGCTGTGAAAATGATGCAGGATTCCTCCAGTCCAAATCGCACATTGGATCTCGCTTCTGCTCTGGAGGTTGGACCTGCTGGAAATAGAGTATCTGGTGATTATTCTGGCAATTCTGGCGGCATGAGATCTGTGATGACAATAGCATTTCAATTTGCATTTGAGAACCATCTGCAAGAAAATGTGGCAGCCATGGCTCGGCAATATGTTCGTAGCATCATATCATCTGTTCAAAGGGTTGCACTGGCACTATCACCCTCTCGCCTGGGCTCTCATGGCAGTCTCCGTCCACCACCGGGAACACCTGAAGCACTCACACTTGCTCGTTGGATCTGTCGGAGCTACAGGTATGTTGTCTGAACTCCTCTTATCTGTATTCTAAACTCAAAGAACTCTATTATCCTTGACCCAAAGATATGAATTGTATCCTCTTGAGTTTTTGGTATGTACAAGTGGGACTGCCTGTCCAATGGTCCCTGCGCCATGGATGGAACATGCCCCAAAAGTCTCATCAACGGGACAATCCTAACCCATAAGTTGGTGGCCTGCAAATAGATGGTTAAGACTAGAGAACGAAAAAAAGAAGAATAGTCCACATCCATTGGGGAAAAAGGACAAATAAAAACATCTGGGAAATATCCATGGTGTGGATCACTGGAACATTGCTCACTTGTACAAACCATGTGTATAGCATATCAGCGCAAGCATATCGGGTATCGTTGGATGCTGATACATTATTTTAATAAGAACCGGTCATAACTAAAATTCACTCTTGATACATTCCCAAATTGCCTTTTCTCTTTGCGTAGGAGACAGGTTTTCTTTTCTCCCGTAAAGTTGTATAATTTGTAGGTTTGTAGTATATAGTTACATGTGCTTCACTTTACATACAAGTACACAATCTTTTACATTAATTGATTTTGAACTTAAAAAACCTTGAGACTCTGAGGTCCTGTTTGGTAGACACCTAAAAATGAGTTCATCTTATTTTAGTTAACAGTGATGATGCATTAGAGATCTTGATCTCCAATAGACAAGTACTGATAAATAAAATGAGACGAACTCATTGTGTTTGGAGATCCACTATTAACTAAAATGAGATGAACTCATTTTTCAGCGTCTGCCAAATGAGGCCTAAAGCTATCCACCAATGAGGACAATGATGAGGTGTCCACCAATGAGGACAATGATGAGGTGTAGGAGCCCCCTCCACCCTTGTGATACCGACTCTACCTCCTTAGACAACTCTAATGGCAAATAATTATTTATAGAGGCAGATTCGTATGCTAGTTTTGCACCATTTAAAAAATGGTGGTGAATCTTGCAAGATACACTGCATAATTGCACAGTGATCCAGCCAGTCCAAATTGCTGACCCAACTTTGGATGGAGCATGAATGAAAATTTGTACTGAGAAGATAATATTAACCATCCAATTTTTCCCTCCGAATTTGGACCATTCACTAATTAACTTCTAAAACTTCTAGGTGCTCAATGACCCAATAATCTCTCAGATTTGAAGATCCTAGCCACCTATGGGTGGACATTTTTTTCAGCTGAATGTGGACCATTGTGTTATTCCTTTTCCAAAACTTCTATCTGAAGGCCACAAATTGCATATCGTCCTAACTTGGTGATTTTTGAACATGGTCCATCCATGGTGGTGCCCATCAGACTATACTCATGATCATTGAACTATATACATCAATTGTGTAGACTGATAACTGACGATATTTTGCATTTCCTTGACTAAAGGATTGTAGGATTATTCATTTATATAGTCATGTGTCATTCAATGCTGTTGTATGGTGGAATCTTGTATTGGTGTGGGGGTGACCTGGTTGCATTTTGATCCTAACATGCATGCATCACCTATGTCTTTTCTGAAATCCAACTGTACTGGACATTGCTAGAGAAAATCTATGCCAAAATAATTGCTTCACTAATTTATTTTCTTGCGTTTATGCTGATCTGGATTCTTGTTACTTAGGTGCCATCTGGGAGTGGAACTACTCAAGCCTGGTAGAGATGGGAGTGAATCTGTTCTAAAAGAACTTTGGCATCACTCAGATGCAATCATGTGCTGCTCTTTGAAGGTTTGCACAGCTGTTTTCAATAAAATTTCTTGTATAAAAGACATTCCCCTACCTGTGTTAAATATGGTGTGCAACCATGTGAGGAAAACACCTGTGCCTGCCCAGGCAGTCTCCTTAATTACACATTGTACTTGATTTTCGTATATCATTGTACCCAGTGTTTTAAATAGCTTATGGCATTTAGAGTGCAGCTTATGCTATTACATAGTGTAGGATAGCCTTAAGGCTATGTAGCTTATGAAAATAGCTTAAGTTGCCAAGAAACCTATGCTACACGCAACACAACCTACCTAAACGCTACTTAGCTTACACTAGAAGATATTTTTTGATAAAATATTAAATTCAATTAGTGTTTTTAATGTTTTTGACATTTGTCTATTTTCAATTAAAATTAGTAATTCTTTTCATTGATTTTAGTAAAAAATAATACAACTAATAGTTTCAAATCAAATCTGTCTTTCCTTTATCTTTATACTTCATCTTTGCTCTATTTTTCCAATTATTTTAGGCTATGTTTGGTTGTACCAAATGTCATGAAATTTCATTATTAATCAGTAATTTGTTCAAAAATATCATGAAATTTCATTATTTATCTGTAATTTGTGCTAAATATCATGAAATTTCATGATATCTGTGCAACAAGGCACAAGAAAGCTACACACCATGCAGCTCACACCTCACGCTTTGAAAGGGTGATTCAGAAGGGTGAATGCTACATGCTATTTGCTATTCAAACACTGATTTTCAAATCAGTTCTTTGACCTTTCCTTCATCTTTATCTTTAATCTTTGCTCCATTTTCCCAATTATTTTAGGCTATGTTTGGTTGCACCAAATGTCATGAAATTTCATTCTTAATCAGTAATTTGTGCAAAATATCATGAAATTTCATGATATTTGTGCAACAAAGCACAAGTAAGCTACACGCTATGCGGCTTACCCCTCATGCTTCGAAAGGGTGATTCAGAAGGGTGAATGCTACTTGCTATTTGCTATTCAAATACTGATCGTACCCTTGTCCAGCTTTTGTGGTTGGCCTCCAAGGTAGCATGGAGAAAGTTGCAAACTGTATGCCTGCCTGACATCAGCCCTCCTTTACCCAGGCTGGGACCCAGCTGGCTCTTGATTTTATTCTCCCTGATAATCTTAATTTCAATACTGATTTCAAATCAGTTCTTTGATCTTCCTTCATCTTTATACTTAATCTTTGCTCTATTTTCCCAATTATTTTAGGCTATGTTTGGTTGCACCAAATGTCATGAAATTTCATTATTAATCAGTAATTTGTGCAAAGTATCATGAAATTTCATGATATTTGTGCAACAAAGTGCAAGCAAGCTACACACTATGCAGCTTACCCCTCATGCTTTGAAAGGGTGATTCAGAAGGGTGAATGCTACATGCTATTTGCTATTCAAACACTGATCGTACCCTTGTCCAGTTTTTGTGGCTGGCCTCCAAGGTAGCATGGAGAAAGTTGCAAACTGTATGCCTGCCTGACATCAGCCCTCATTTACCCAGGCTGGGACCCAGCTGGCTCTTGATTTTATTCTCCCTGATAATCTTAATTTCTTTTTAAAATTCATGCAGGCATTGCCCGTTTTCATATTTGCAAATCAGGCGGGTCTTGACATGCTTGAGACGACCTTGGTTGCCCTGCAAGACATAACCCTCGATAAGATATTTGACGACCATGGACGAAAAGCTCTCTACACTGAGTTCCCGCAGATAATGCAGCAGGTCAATCTCCACTGCTCTTGATAAATTAAGAAAAAGAAGTATGTGAAAAACAAAAAAAGGAGAGATATAGATAACTTAAATAAGATGATTAGTATCTTGTATATCCCCCACTAAAGTCAAATTCATCCCCCCACTGAGGGAAAGTTGGATTTTTTTTTTTTTCGTTTTACCATTTATTCAAATGGTGTTGGCATTTGGCACCTGATCCAATGAAATCACAATGGTTCTGTGCTCTGCTCTTCCTCTAGATGCAGAGGAAAAATATTTCTTTTGGATGAAGCAGTTCACCTTTCTCATGGGACCCATGATCCATTCTCCAAAATGTTGGGACTGTGTGGCTCCCAACCAGCAAAGCCAACATCAATGAAATGCAATGGCTCCTTGTGGAAGTATGATTTAGAGCCCTGATCTTTTGGGTGACACATGGAATTTGGACCCATCACGTCCTGGCCTAAAACAAGCAGTCCTGTAATCTGGTGCACCATATGCATATAAAAAAATATGGATGCCTGAAAAGGAGTGATCACTGGAGCACCAATTTTGACATGCATGTGTGGCCCTCCGCCATGCCACATCACCTGCACGGTGAAAATTGCCTGTTGAATGGCCCGGATCTCACACATGAAGCTGGATTCAGACTACTATTGAGTAGGTATCTGGCAGGGCTCTCTTTTTTCTCTGTTCAAAGTCAGAATCCTCCAACCTGTGAAAAATTTTTGAAAATCATTTTTCAACAGACCTCTTAATGTTGGTTTTTTGTTTTGTTTGATTTGCTGTGGCAGGGTTTCACATGTCTTCAAGGAGGAATCTGTGTATCAAGCATGGGAAGGCCTATCTCATATGAGAGAGCTGTGGCTTGGAAAGTGTTGAACGAGGAAGACAATGCCCACTGCATTGCTTTCATGTTCGTCAACTGGTCTTTTGTCTGAGACGCACCTACCCTGAAACAGAGACAAGTAAAACAAAATTTCTAAAACCTTTCACTTTCTCTTATGCTTTTGAAAATGGGAACCCCTTGAAATGCCTTCTTCTACTTTTGATGCCTGCACTGGATTTCTTTGGGTTGAAATACAAGGTTGCTTTCATTCTGAAATCTGGTATTTGTCTGTTGTGTGTATGAATCTCGTGTCTATGTTATGAAGTAGGGCTAGACTCCTGTGTCAGTCTTGCAACCTATAAAAGGTGGTGCTGACTTTTCAACTGCACACTTGGCATAATAGTTGTACCACGATCCAGACATTCCAAATCGCTGACCCAGCTGTGAATGGAGCATAATGAAACATTGAACTGGGTAATTGAACAGGACATGGAAAAGATAATGTTCTCAAACTGAAATGGAAGTTTTGTAGGATGGCTATAAGACTAGCCATGCTTTGTGGGACAATGTTGGGCAGTTAAGGAAGAATATGTTCATAGAACTGAGTAAAGCATAAATGAGGATGTTGAGATGGATGAGTGACAAGCCCGGGAAGGATAGAATTAGAAATGAATGGATTCAAGGGAGCTTAGGACTAGCACCAATAGGTAATGAGATCAGGGAAAGTAGACTTGGATGGTTCAGTCATGTGCAATGGAGACCAAAAACTGTGCTAGTTAGGAGTGAGTTGGTACAAGTTGAAGGTTCTAAAAGGGCTGGGAAGGACCGAAAGGATGTTGATGGAGGCAGTAGGAAAGGACTTGATGACCTATGGTCTAACCGACAGTATGGCCCTTGCTAGAGTGGAATGGGGGAGGAGGATTCATGCAGCCAGCCCCAAGTAATTGGGATGATGCTTAGATGATGAGGATGATGACCATGACATTGAGAAGGTAATGTTAACTGTTTGATATTTCCCTTTGAATGCGGATCACTCTATTTTGCTTTTAACCATCCATTTGATAGGGCATTAATTGGATGGTTAGGATTACGTGAGGAGTGTGATTTTAGATATATGATACATCTGCCGCAGGACCCACATTTTGGATTGTCTGGACAACTGTACACACCATTGCCACATGTGAAGAGGATGAATCACCACTATTGTCGAGTTGTTGCTAAGGGAATCTAGCTCTATGAAATAGTGTAGGATGCATGTGGTGCGGATCCCTAGCAAATCTATTTGCTAGCAAGTAGTAATGCGTGGAGTGTAGACATCTTTTACCATTTTATTAGAAGTAAAATCCTCTTGAGTGCATGGATGAATGGGATAACATTGATACACCATCCTCTCACTATTTTACAACTAATAAAAGCAAATCATGCATTAAGTACTATATTTTATATCTTTTGGAAGTTCATTTAAGAGTCGTGATATTTGGTGCAACCAAACACCCTTAAAGAGGGCTCTAAAATTGTTCAGAGAGATTTTATGCTAATGATTTGGTTTCATTTTGTACTAGTGGGCCCCATTATTTAGTGATCCAAACTGTTGTTATTATGGACCCACTGAGTGACACCTGGCCAAGGGTTCGAGTATCCATAGGTGGTGAAATCCCCCTACGGTGTGAGTGTGTGCGCGTAAAATTTTTTTTTTTTTTTAAAAATCACCAAAATTCTTTTAGATGGAGAACTCCCTGACTTCTCAATAGGTGTCCAACAAAAATAGGTTAAGAAAGAAGATTCAGCAGCATTTCCTTTCCAAGTAATCTATGGCTATGATGTTCCAGGGGATGTTTGCTGCATGGGCCATCACAAATCGGTTGTAGCAATGTTTTAGATCACTGGACTGTGGGTCCTTACACAAACCAATTGCCTGAATATACTGAACAATCTCACTGAGCATTTATTGACATAGTTTGTGAAGAATCAAATGTATTAGTGGCCTTAGAAACTGTCAATGTATTGGATTGCCCAGGGGTTTCCGTATGAAAATGTATTCATGGTTGTAGAAACTGTCAATGTAATCCTGGCTGATCACCTGACTTATATGGACCCCACCCATGTACAACATTGCACCATTCAATTTGCCTTAAGAGACATGCATTGCCATTTTCTTAGGAGGGTGCACTGAAACACTTGGATCTTCTATATAATATCCATTTAGTTAAGAAAGGATGCCTTGATTGACTGTGCTTACAAATGCTTCTATCATATGTGTGGTAGTGTGTTAAATCAGTCCACTGCATTTGTGGGCTCCACTATGGATAGGTTTAAGCCCGAAAATCATGAATGTGTAGTCCCATCCTTGTCTGTTGAATAATGGTGGCGGGCGCAAGGTTCTCTTCCAACCACTATTGATCACCCTAAAGACTGGTGGGTGCTTGTGTTTTCATTTGTATTGTAATCGACACGTTGAACAGTTGAGGTAGGCCATGGGTTCCACTAAGTGATTTTGGGCATTCCTACATGCCATCCTGAGTATGATTCACTTGAAAACAAGAAAACAAAATCGGTCGTGTCATCCCATGGGGCCGCCGTCTGCATCCAAATGCAGAAATTATCTGATTGATCATTGGAAATGTGTCTTCCGGGTACTATCAGATAATCCGACCATACCAGCGTGTGGGTCCCAATGGGCTCTTAGAGGAGATAGCTGGTTTCAAAATGCAACGGAGATGTTACATTGTCACATGGCTGACATCAAGGCGTTGAATATGGTCTAATTGGCATGTATTGCCCACCGCTACGACCAAAAATAGCTGTACTGGCTCCAAATTGTCTAATATGGGGTGAATGGGTCAATATGATCTAATTTCGGTGGTGACTGATACGATGGGTGCAAACCGATTTTCAATCCATGGCCGACATAGAAAATGACAGTTAATAGTGACTTTAGTTGAGTGTGTTAGGTGTGTTAGGACCCAGCTGTAGAAGATTAATCTCTTCCCTTCTTTGATCTCGATATCTGCATCCGGCTTCTGATTCATCTTCGCTCAGTCGCTGCATGTTCTTGTAACGATACAGTGTTAAAAGCTCCCATTTTCGCGCAAGAAAATGGGGTGGAAAAGAGTACTGGAAGAAGGATGGTTTTGCGTCTGTCGACTCAGAGCATGTGTTGTTTATTCACATGCGGAGATGATTCGATGATTTAAAACGTCCATTGTCCGTTGCTAATATTACAAAGAAACCATAGACACCATCATGCATCCGTGATGATCGTGACCTTTGATTTCTCAAGTCGAATATGACCATTGAATACCTTATTTCAGAGTCATCTGTTCAGCGTCAGTTTCCTACAGTCGCATGTACGGCATAGAATCCAGAACGTGCACGGTTCTGATCATCCAACCATCTAGAGTGCCATGCCCGCACAGGTGCACAAGGCAGTTCATGTGTGTTGAACCTACTGTGCTGGCGCGGCACATACGAAGAAGATCTGATCCATCCATCATGAGGGTCCCACTAATTTTTTTTTTTTTTAAAATTATTATTATCATGGACCAAGAATTAGGTTAGTGCGTTGCTCAGTTGGGCACAATTTACAATACAAACGTGTGGCTGAAAAACTTTGGTTTCTGACAGTGGGCCACCGAATGAGATGACCAAGTTGATATCCAATGGAGGGCATCTACAATATCAAACCCTCCTGATGGACAGCTTCCATGTTGCACGAGTCTGGCACGCTGGCACGTATGGTGGCGTGTGGATGGTTCGCCTTACACACGCGTGGGCTTAGCAAATCTCTACCATAGAAGAGATATACAGTGTAATGCATCCAATCCATCAAATCCGTTCAAAAGTCCGATCCAAGGGTGAAGATCACCGGAATGAAAATCATGCCGATCCAAACATCACTTTGGCTGCAACTGTACGTGATTATGACAGCACGCAATGCCCTTCGTCTTTTTTTTTTTTTTAACCCACGCACACTCAACCCCACACACTCACGCCGGTGGGATTTCACCACCTATGGGTACTCGAACCCTTGACAGCACGTAATGCTTGATAATCAGGCGCTGAGAAATTGTACACGTCTTATATTGGTAACTCAAATCAAACCGTTCAAATCATGGGTCCCAATTTAGATGGCTTGTGAACTGAAAATTCACACATTTGAGTTTATAGCTGGTTGATTGATGGGCATTTAATGGACGGTTGCTCAACAGTTCAATTTTTACAGACAAATGACCGTTAATCATTTGGATGGTTGGATTTGAATTGATGTATGCCACGTGCCAACCATCTTATTCACCAGTATCACATAAATCCCCATTTGAGTAATGATCGGTCAAAGGTCCGTTTTCAAGGGTAATTTAGGGGGTATGGAAAAATCAGGATGGGACCCAAGGGGACCCTCCAACAATTACGATTAGCCATGTCATCCATCCCTTGAAATATGAATCGTCCATGAAAACGGCCACTTCTCACACCACCTGAGAATTGAGGCCTCATACACGGGTGGGACAGCTGAACCCACAGTATCTGCAAGTTGGGGGCTGCAGTACAACGGTCTCCACAGCTGTTTGTGTGGTCACAACAAGTATTGTTTATGGATTGAAGTTGGGATTGCAATGGGCCCACAATAGCCTGATTGGAACGATAGCCTTCCCAATAGATAATGGTCCTTCTCCAGCTCGTTTTTCAACTGGGCCTCAATATAACTGTGAATCTCATAAACACCCAGATTTTATCCAAGCACGGGAGAGATAGGCTACAACTGATGTCGCAGACTGTCCGAGATAGGCCCCACCTGACAGCCCAACTGGCCGGTCCACCGTAATTAAGAAGTTTCCAATGACTGTTTTAAGCAGAATGCTATTTGCATCTGCACATCCAGCAAAAATAGCACTGCACATGCTGTACATGTGCGGTACAGAGCTCATTAGATGGACCTACCTGAAATCCTATTTTTGCAACTGTCCACAGCACATATAGACTGTCAATGGGACCAGCAAGGCCAAGGAAAATCAACATTTTAATGATATGCTCAGCTAGCAGCCCAACTCAATGAATTCAAATGCAAACTAAAGTCGATCTTAGGACAAACATATTAAAGATATGAATCATGATTAGTAGAGATTATTATAACATTAAAACCATGTTTGGTTAAGAAATTCGATACCAAGTATTTGGATATCTTTAATCAAATTCTCAAAATGAGCATATTTAGAAATATGGGGAATAAGAAAGTCTTGAAATCTTAGGAGGGTTATGTTGAAAGTGTTATTTGCCGCTTCAATTTAAAAAAATTCAATCCAGTTAGCACTGCATTTTTTTAATTAGTTGCAAGTTATTTTCAAATCAATCTTAACATAGAAGTGAAGAAGACTATGTTTCAAGTATTATATTTATCGGTGGTGGTAAACTTTATGTTTGGCATATCATGGATTAGACTAGACATTGCATAAGCAATGGAGGCATTCAATAAATATACAATGAATTTGAGTAAAGATCATTGGACTGCGGGTAAAAGATCATTGGACTATTGCGAAGTGAATTCTTCGTTACTTAAATAGTACTTTCGAAACGTTTATTTATTATAGACTTAAAGTTGATTGAGTTCGTGAATGCAAATTATGCAAAAAATTATGATAAAAGATCTATTACAAATTATGTTTTCTTTTTAACTAGCATTGTTACTAATTGGATGTCAAGATTGTAGTTGGTGGTGGAATTTACTTACTACAAAAGTAGAAAACATGTAAACTATATAAGCATGTAAGGAAGGTACTTGATTAAAGAGGTTGATGGAAGAATTGAAAATTCATTAGAAAGTGGTGGTGATACATTGTGACAGTTAGGTACATTTGGTTAAGAAATTGGTATTCACACTCGAGCTATTTAGAAAATATTAAGAATAATTGAGTAACCCAAAATGAGGAACTCTAGTGAGAGCTTCATGCTGAGGAGAATCTAACCATTAAAGACTTCCATCATCTCCCGCCTGCAATTCCAGATTCGACGAGGAATTGAGTAAGGGCTTAATAGTTGGAGTTGACAACTCTCCAAGGGTTCCCTCATTTGGGATCCCTAAGAAGAGGATCAAATTGTTCATTACAAACAACTTCTTGATGCACTATCTCCCTTTAATCATTTGAGCGAAATGTAGCGAAGGAAGAAAAATCTATGGACTACGTTCATTGTTTCCACCCTGCAGGAACTATGACACATTAATGTTTATTATTACTTTGTTCATGATGTGATGGAACGTTAACAAATCTCATGACAAAAAATTCACACCGAAGACAATACAATAGATATGCTACGGAGTCTATTGCAAGGGAGAAATTTATTTTGTGTAAAATTTCTCTTGGAACTCTCGTTACCTAGCTAGTTAATGGTAATATTTGAGTAGCTATTATTGAAAGTACTCATACTAATAAAAAAGTTAGTTTTCAAGCATGAGAATATTGATGATGCCTAAGAAAAGGAACCCCCATGTGTGTGTGTGTGTAAGGAGGAATATAAGTAAAGTTGCATTATCTTTTGCAAAATTTTAGGCGAAAGATTTCTTGTACATTGGTAGTGTAGGAGATGTGGGATTTATATTTTTGTTTTCTCTTATTTAGTGAAGAAGAAACCTCTGTGCTGTGCTGTTGGCCCATGAATATAAGCATATTGTTAAACCATGTATACCTTTGTGCCTTTTATCTCTTTTTTATGTTTTGATAATTGAGTTTTTTTTCTATATTTTTTATTCTTTTCTCCTTTTGTAGTTTTCTTTTCTCTGCATCAGTTGTGTGAGAGTGTTTTTCCACAACAATCATGACATGGAAGTTAGAGTCAATCACATGATAAGAATTTGAATCGATTATGTTTTGGGAGTGTTTGGTTGTTGGTTTTTATATTTCTTGACTTGGTAATTCTCCAAAAATTTTATTATAAAAAAAATTTGGTTCACATTTTTTTTATTAGTTTTTTCAATCCAATTCGACTGTCCAAAAGAAGCCACCATCTTAATGCCTTAATCTAAGAATTAGGTTGATCCATTGGTCATATGAGCTGCAGTTTGCAAAACAAACGCATAGTTTTAAAAAACACAACTAAAATTTTCTAACACATTCACCTGTTTTAAATATTACAATCCACATGCTGAGGGAACTGGATTTATTTTTGGGAAAACACACGGGAGGTTGGAGCAGCCTGATGGATGGATTTGATCTCACACCTATATACCATGCTGGCACATGTTTGACGGGCTGGGTACATGAGCTTAACTGCACGCCCATGTGATGAGCAAAGCTCACAAATAAAGTTAAGCATGACAATTTGCATTCTTCCAATCAAAGGACAAATATTTTATGGCTACGATCTTAAAATCCGACGATTTTTCGTGCATGGGCCACCCACAGTAGATCCTAACATACACTAAGGTTTTCCCATATGGAAGCATGGGCCACAGTCATATGAACCAAAATCTCAAATATACAGTCCAAAGTTTACAAGATTTTAACCAAACGTGTATCGTAATTTGATTCAGTTGCTCGGGTTGGTTGATGGTTGTTTAGCCTAGATTTTAAACTGTTTGGGCTGAGCCAGATTACGGGCCTATTCAAAATATTGCATTTCCTAAGCTGGACCTGACCCATTAATCATAATTCACTTTCAATCAGCTTTTATTATAGAGCTAATAATACAACCATGTCATGTCTCATAGCTTAATATGGAAAACTTTCTTTATACTCTAATGGTGTAAAAATTGAAAAAAAGAAAAAGAAAAAAAAGAAGGTGTAATAGACTTAACTTTAAAAAAGAAAAGAAAAAGAAAAAGAAGAAGAAGAAGAAAATTTGAGTGACAACCAATCAATGGTGAGACGGCCACAACCAAATGTTGGGGTTTGTTTTATAGGGTTGAAAGATGTGGTTTTAACATCTCTTTACTAATGGGAATCTCATGATTGTGTTTAATCCTCACACATTCATTCATCTCTATTTACTTTCTCCATATTAATGCATACACTACAAATGTATGTCATTTTCAGTTTCTTTTCTTTTCTTTTGTTCTTTTCTTCCTTTCTTATGAGGGATGACAGTGCTTGAGGCTGATGTAACCATGCATTGATAGGTTGCAAAATCTAATCTCTATCTCTATCAAAAGATATAATCTAATTGTCAGGGACCTTGATTAGGAGTTCTTTGATTGTCTTTCTTCTAAGAAGAGAGGAATCATAGTGGTGCGTCTCTCTATCAATTGTTTCCCTTTGTGTGGCTCATTTGAAGTACGGATTCATCTGATTTTTGAGTTGTAGGTCTAACATGGGGTGATGAAGCCAATGGTCGGAATGGATATGAGAAACACAATACATGGGGCTCTACGGCCCAATCGATTGTTCACTATATATGGGTTTATGGGAAATGGTACTACATGTTGAGCTTGGTGGGCCCCACTGTGATCTATGTTAGACATCTACACTGTGTATTTGGTGGGTCCACTCCAAGTTATGGGATATCCCAAAAATCAGCTGTATCCGGAATTCAGGTGGGTTACACCATCTTACGCTCACTGTTAAAACATGATTTTTGGATGCGGCTGAAACTTGGTATGACCCCTTGTCCAAGGGAAACATGTGTAATAGAAGGAATGATGTCCGAACCACATCTCAGTGGGCCCTTACAAACAATCATGAAAGTTTCAATGGTTAGGTATCCACTCTCATTTGTTTTCTGTGATGTGGCCCACCTAAGTCATGGATGTGGGCCACCTAAGTCATGGATGGACTATGACTTATATATATATATATATATATATATATATATATAGAGGGAAAAGGTACTATGCTCTCAACCTCACGATAAGCTCCCGTGAGGTCGAGCTGTGTGGGCTCCACCGTGATACGTGTCGACCATCAACACCGTGCATTTGATGAGTCCCCTCTGAATTATGGGATATCCCAAAAATCAGCCGTATACAGAACTCAGGTGGGCCACACCATCTAAAATCATGTGAAGAAACCGTTAAAACATATAAAAGCACTTGGTGAGACCACATGAGTTTTGAATGCTGCTGAAACTTGGTCTGAACCCTCATGCAAGTGGGACACACATAATGGATGGGCTGGATTTGCAAACCACATCTTGGTGGGCCCAAAAAATATTATGAATGTTTAAATGGTGCACGGCCCCTCCCCACTTCTGTATGTGGTGTGGCCCACACAAGTCACGGATTGACTTGATTTTTAAGACCTAGGCCCACGATGGAATGGTGCATCTGATTGATGGGGTAGATGTCGAAATGCATCACAGTGGGGCCCACACAGCTCGACCTCATGGGACGGAGTCAATCCGTGACTTGTGTGGGCCACACCACATACAGATGTGGGGAGGGGCCGTGCACCATTAAAACATTCATAATCATTTTTTGGGCCCACCGAGATGTGATTTGAAAATCTAGCCCATCCATTATGTGTGTCCCACTTGGATGAGGGTTCAGACCAAGTTTCAGTAGCATTTAAAAATCCGGCAAGCCTCACCAAGTGCTTTTATATGTTTTAACGGTGTCTTCACATGTTTTTAGATGGCATGGCCCACCTGAGTTCCGTATACGGTTGATTTTTGGGATATCCTATAATTTAGAGGGGATTCATCAAATGCACGGTGTTGATGGTCAACACGCATCACGGTGGGGCCCACACAGCTTGACCTCATAGGAGCTTATGGTGAGGTCGAGCATAGTACCTTTTCCTCTCTATATATATATATATATATGAGTCATGCTCCCCTGCGCACCTACGCACGTGCGCACCTTTGCACACGTGTCATGGGTGTCTAATTTGAACGGTCCATGTGATGCGGAATCCCATGAAACCCTATATGAAAAATTTTCACCCTGATCTAACATTCTGGTGGGCCTTAGCAAAGAGAAATGTAAATCAAGGGAGGAAACTGTTTTCATTTTTATGGCCCATCAAAGTTTTAGATCAAATTAAAACTTGGTCCCGGGGGGTTTCACGAGGTGCTGCTTCACATGAACGGTTCAGATTTAGATCCACATCACGTATGATGGGTTCTCAAAAAAGTTCGTATATAGTATGTACGAACTGGTTCGCAAGTGAGTGTTTCCGTGTGTGTGTGTGTGTGTGTGTGTGTGTGTAAATAAAGTGACATGTGGGATATCCAATCATCAATCTTGACTACCCATTCTTTCACACAATTATATACCATAATTGGCTATGTTGCAAATCATGCCAATCTTATGATTCTAAGCATCCAATCAATAACATAGAAAATGGACGGTCAAGATTGAGCGGAGGAAAAAAGAATAGAATGGGTTCAATCTTCTTCTTGAACCCTCTATTTAATAGATCCCACTTTGTATTGCTTACAATTCCAAACAGTACATTGGTTTGACAATTCTAAACATGCAATCTATGGATTGTAAAAATGGACCGTTGAAACAGTTTGGCCTATTTCGTAGGGCCGGGATCACTATGGCTTTCTCCTAATGGTACTGTTGAATGAACGGTCCAAATTGATAGTTGGGCATCCCACGTGTTACTTAAAAGCTTTGGGAACTTTGTTAGTTGCCCTTGAGCCAAGGTCAATATCTTATTGTTGCTTTTGAGAGATTCATTGAACCATTGGTTGCATGGTTAAGATCTTACATGAATATCATGGTGGGCCACTTCAAAAATAAGACAGGGCATCCAACGCTAAGTGTAGATAGTAAAAAAAGGAATGAAATGGGATGTTGCTCTTGATTTTGACAGGGCCCACTGAGATGTTTATGTAAGACCATTAGCTGTCATACAAAGTTTTTGGCTTGGGAATTAATTCAGGATAATTCGTGATCAGGTGCGCCATGTCAAGGGAAATAGTTTTGAGAGTGATTGTTATCCTGCACACCTATGCCCCCTGCATGCACTTTCACCCAACTGACCATTGAAAAAATGTAACGACGGTAGTGGAATAATAATAATATCGATTAATGAGGTTTGAAAACCTTTATGAAATTGGCACCAGAGTATAAATTCTATATTAGCTAGATAGTTCTTTAATGCAGGGGCATTTTCACACCGGGCTTAAGTGGGGTGGCCCTTGGGATGCAGGGGTACACTCGGGGTGGGTGGCCCATATAACCTATGGATTTAGGGCCTGTGTGAGGTGGATCTCATGGATTTGGGGCCCATGAGGAGGGTTCGACCAAAGACTTAACCCATGAATTTGAGACTTTACTATGAGATAAAGGGATTAATTCGTCATGCTCTATCAATTCGAATTTTTAGAATAAGTGGTTAATTGTCCTGCATCATTCTTTGTAAAATTTCCTGAATAGAATCAAGTTACTAAGAATGGAATTTTATCTATGATGATTATGATGGTAATGGGCCGGATTAGGATAAGGCCCGAGGCAGAAGCCTACCTTGAGTGCATCAACATCAACCTAGTACATCAGGCTCAACCTTGAGCTTTAAAAATTGGTTTGGCCAATGCCTTATCTGATACGGCTTAAAAATTGATAAAATCACTAATTCCCACTTGAATGTTCCTAATCCATCTGTTGATCAAATGGGCCCCACATGCATGATGAAAAAGACAACCAATCATTTGTGTTCAAGATGCATGCTTTAGATTAACCAAGGATTGGAATGGCATAATACATATACATGTAAGGTCTGGTTATCCGGATCAGATTTTGGACTGGGCTTGGACCTATTAGCTTGGCCCATGTGATGGGCTTGGGTTCAAGTCATTTACAAGCTTGTAGTTAGGGGTGTACACAAACCGGGCTAGCCCGGTTAGCTCGCTCGACTCGGCCCGAAAAAGCTCGACTCGGCCCGACCCGGAACTAAGTTCGGGTCAGGACGGGCCAATTTTCTCAGCCCGAATTGAGTTTGGGCCGAGTTCGGATAGGTCCCAGTTCGGCCCGACTCGGTCCGAAACCCGACCCGACTTGGCCTGTACTCGACAATGAGGCTAGGCCCTTTGCGTGTAATTGTGGAAAGAGAAAAACTACGATACTCTAGTGTAGTGTGATGTATGATACACAGGCAGTTAGAATTACATACTTTTCACATAAATAATTAAAATCAAACTGTTCAAATTATAGAATTTAGTTTAGATTTATTAGTATAAAAAGTTACAGCTTTTCTTTATTTTCAAACTATTGGAATTGTAAGCATTTATTGGACTGTTAAAAATTAAAATGTCCAATTGTACTTCTTTACAGGCATCTGTCTACGAATCAAAGGTGGGGATTATTTAAACCATCTGATTTTGAGCCCAGATATTAGAGGATGAGTTTCATAATTTGATTTTAATTAAAGCACGGTATGTTTACACTTTTTGAGTGCCTTTGTATAGAGTGTTATACTTTGCCAGAGCATCAAATAACTCCCCTGCGAAAAGGTGTCTTGATGGTCGATGTGTGACATGAAGCTTTAAAAACGAGAACTTTGATACTCTGTACAGAATGATGGATGCTACGCAGGTACTTAAAACTCAGTTGAAAATTGTGTACTTCGCGTCTTGAGAACCGTCAAACACACGAAACCCATGAATAAACAAATTTATTTGAATATCTGATTGGCCCGTACTTGGCCCGATTGCTGCTGGGCCGGGTTCGGGCTGGAGATGTTGGCCCGGTGACCAGGCTGGGCCGGGTTCGGGCCTGGTGTGGCTGTTGAACGGGCCTGGCCGGGTTGAGCCCAGTTCGACTCGGCCCGACCCGTGTACACCCCTACTTGTAGTAGGTGATTCCATGGCAAGCTAGGTCTCTTTATTTTAAGATGGATGCAGCAATTAGAGGAGATTCGATCCACGGATCATCTGACTCGTCTGAGTTGACTCGGACTCAACTCAGGACTGGAACGAGTCAGTATGGGTTGCCGAGTCAAAACATTTCAGCTACCATTTCTAACAAGAGTCATCCATCTCCTCTGACTAAATCAACGAATGTAAGGCCTCAGACCAGATCGGGAAAGGAAGTCGGCCAGTGCACACGTGGCAAGTTGGGTTGTTGATCCGGTCCGTCCATCTGATTGGTACTAGCTTGTTTTCGGCCCTTGCCTGGAAATCGCATTGAAAGGATCATCCTGTTCATTAAAAGTCACCCGTCGAATCCATTTTGATCTAAGTCGTCCATTTGAAGGCAACTGTCTAAATGGATAGGGTTGTTTATTTCGTTTGATTTTCAATAGGGTCAATTCATGCTAAGGAACGGTTGGATGGGCAGTCTGGATTAATTGCAACATCTGCCACGTGTCACTTAATGCAAAAAGAAAAAAAAATCTATCGTGATCCAGTGGGCCCAAGGCAATACTTACTCTTGAATTTACATGATCTGATTGGAGAAGGATCCTATCTTGCTTTAATAATATCAGAACGTGTACTGGAATTTTTATTCTCTTCCTCTCATGGCCTCTAATCATTTAGCACAAATGTACGTCTGTCCGCGTATGCACGTGCGTCCGCATGTGTGCATGCTCATGCATGTATGTTGGCTATTCAGTACCGCACAAGAATGATACGTGTATGTGTGCTGGATGTCTGTGTCCACACAAGAACGACCGACTCGTCGGTGGACATGCACGTGCACCCACACAAGCGTGAGATGCGATGAACTGGAAATGGAATCCTCCCCTACACCTACTGCATACAGTAGGTATAACACCCGAGCTCTGTGGGTCCCATGGCGTCGTATTTGTGACATCTGCTCCATCCATCAGGTGTATTTATTTGTGTTAGTTCGAAGAGAGAAAAGTGCAGAATTATCTACAACCCAAGTGGACCACACGACAGGGAATTATGGGTAAGATACGCCAACCATAGGTTTGTATGTGGGCTCCACCATTGTGTGCACATTTCATCCATCCGTTCATTAGGTGGGTCTCACAAGGATGAAGGGAGACTCCGAATAAGACCCTGACCGGAACACAAGCGGGCCATCCAGCGTTCGTACTTAAGAGCTTTTAGGATTAATTTCAAATGTTTCCACATGGCGTGGCCCACGTTAGTTTTATCTCATTCTAATATTTTATATATATGGGTAAAAGGAGGCAACACACCTGATGGACGGGCTGGATATCAAAAAACCAACATGATGTGCCCCACATAGCTCGTCTGCTGCACACCTCAGTTGAAGAAGTGGACTTGGTCCCACTTACAAGACGAAAATAGCCTCTAGCATTTGAAAAATAGACAAGAATACTAGTCAAACCAACAAGGATAATACTTTTACCGACCAATCCCCACCCTTGGATTGTGTGTATAGTGGGTTGGTGATGTGTAATGCGATGCACGTGTACAGAAACATTATAATCGAATTCAATAATCAGGCATTGTCTGAAATTAGTGAAACATACACGTAGAATGTTCGTCATTTGCTCTACAAACAAAGGAAAAAGAAATTGAAAAGATATCTACTACACCTTTTAAAACCTTCTCAGTCTCTCACAGACCCAAGACTCTCCTTTCAAAAAAACCCAAAAGAAAGGGTCTTTTTGAATAGAAGAAAGGAGCCTTTTGCATGGTCTCCAAGGACTATCATTCAAACCTCCATACACTCCTTGAGCTTTCCAATATCAAAACACCATCAACCCATGCCAGCAAAACTGAGCTGGTTTTTGGGGTTCTTTTAGGTCAACTAGTGTACATTTTTAGGTGAAGATTAAGGTTACTCTGGTCTACTTTGGCTATCCATACTCATGCGCACGGGTGTTATGTGTGCAGCAGACTTGTAAATCGATCTGAATAGTTGCAATCGAGGCTGGAACTGGATATGGGGCACACCCATCAAGCCAGATCAACTGAAAGATTCTCACTGAATTTGGATCATTGGAACTTATACTTTTGACCGTCCATTTTATGCCACCGATCGGACGGTTAGGGTTATCCGTTTGGTGTGGTTTTTGGGCTATAGCCGATCCGTGATGTTCTCCACTATTTGGATGTTTTGGATTGAGGCAAAAAGATGCTGACACGTGTGCAGTGTCCAGGGACATGTGGATGGAATATCCTGCTTGGACATGGAATCAAGTGGCTCTCTCTCTCTCTAACCTCCTCGGGCAATGGAATCTTCCTATGCATGTAAAAGGAAGGAGTTTTGCAATTGAAAGAAAAGGGAAGGGTTGCTGTCAGTAGTCACAACCATCATTGCTAGGAAGGAATCAATGAAAGGCAGTAGACATCATCATGCAAGCTTAGAAGGAGAGGTGGGTCACGAGAAAGGTTGTGGCTGGGCATGGTTGGCAAGAGCCCTTCTCTAAATTCACCTCCTTTTGACTCTTTATTAACTGTATTTTAGTCTATAACAATGCTAAGTTAATGAATTAAAAAATAAAATAAAAATGCATACTTGTTGAAGCAATATGAGTGACCATGGTTCAGTTCGCCCTGCGTCAGGGTCAGGGTCAGCTCAAACCGGTGCTATTAACAGCTGGGCTGATATTCTGGCCCTGGCCCTGAATTGTTTGGTAGTCAGTCCTTTAATTTCAGGCCGAAGCCCACGGATCAAACCATAAATGGGTCACATTGGGCTAAGGTAGGGCCTCGATAGAAAATTTTCAAAACCATGGCCCCCATTCAGTATGATTTACTCAGCTTCAATGCCTGGGTCCAGCCCTATAATATATGGGGACTGCAAAAAAGATAAAAGAAAAAACAGAAAGATATGGAATCAATGGTTAGTAGTAATGTTATACAGCAGGTTAAAGGAGGGAAGTGCTTTATAACGGTAAGGAATTTTCGGGTAAAAAAGAAAATTAGGAAAAAAAATCATAGTATAAGTGTCACAACGGTTGAATCATGCTATGATATTATTGCAAATGAGTGTTTGGATTCGGGTGTGATGCCATATGAGTTTTAGATAATAATTCATTATCTTGGCTTCAATTGTCAACCCTAGGATTATCACATCATCTAGGGTTTTAGATGGGTGAAAATGAATGAGAATGAATGGGTTATTGTGATCAATCAAAACGTGGATTTGAATGTGGATTGGATGGGTAAAATGACTATTAGTCGTGAGAATGTAATGAACCATGGGGTGCAGGCATCCATGGTTTAGCCCATCATATAGATGAAGGTTTTGGTATAAACCCAAGAATACAATAGATGTCATGTCAAGCATTCTGTTATATATTACATGCACTACGACGTGCATTTTGCTCATATCAATGCAATAAAGTGTACGGCTCTCATGCCAGCTATTTGATGCATCCTAGATGGTGATTTCTTGATGTTCAGCCACATTGTACAAACCTTGGGACCTGTGTCTCTATTATTTGTAAAGATGCATGATTTTACATCTGCAGTTAATTTTACAAGAGCATAAGAAAAGTACATGAAAAGGCATTTCAAATAATGCTAAGGATATTTAAGTAATTTGAAAATATATAACTAATTAAGCATTTATGATTTAGATTTTAAATGAAAAATGCATGTTAATAGAATCTTATGTTAATGGCCTAAATTTTACCTATAAAAAGCTTATACCCCTCTTCTTTGAAAAAAAAAAAAAAAAAACTATTTCTCTGTGTACCTAACACCTTTATTTCTTTCTGCATTGGATCCTCATAATCTTTTTCCTTTTACATGTAGCTTATATAATAAAATCGTATAAAATGAATTCTTCAATTAGTGTTCGAATTCAGGGTTATGTTACCGGCATCATTAGAGATGAAGATGGCAAGGTCATAGCTGCTACTTAAATAAAAGTGGAATTCAACTACTCCACAAATGCTTAAACTCTCACTAACAATTTTGACCTGGCCCATGGTGAAATTCGTTTCATTTGGTACAAGATTTCATCACACATCAGCAATCGAGATACACATTTCAAAAGACTGAAAGCCGAATCTCCCATTATCTTACCCTTGTCCACTACCATTCCAAGTGTTAGGAGCTTGTACGAGATTTGGTTTGACTGCCCTAACTGTGGTGGAATATTTTCGGATATTAAGTGCAGACCATATAATTTAAGATGAAGCTTCAAACTTTGCCAATTGACAAAATAAGGTATCTTCTAATTGTAAGAAGTTTTCAAAGTCCCATAGAACATGCTAGTATCATGCAAACCGTCTTATCTAGAGCAAAAGTACTCATTATTGAAGTTGATACACCTTGTTCTTAATGCCCTAAATGATGAGAAAAAAAAAATAATAATAAATCTCAGTGGAGGTTACAGTATGATTGATTATAGGTAATTATAAATAGGCAGCAGCAGGCCGTAGGCACATAGGTAGTGTTGAGCATTTTTACAAATAGAAGAAGAAAGATAGTTATTAGGTCCATGTGACCTATTATTTGATTTGATTCAGGTTGAAGTTTTTAGCTAGACTCATGTTATGATTTTGGCTTTATGAATTGACTTGAGTACCAAAGGAAATTAGAGGTATCATTAAATCTCTGACCATGGATAAGAAGTGAAAAGAAATAAAAGTCAGGTCATTCACTCAAAAATCTCAACAAAGAAAAACACATACATTTGTATGAGATCTAAAATTACCAATCCAATTGCTGTTTTAATGGATTGGCTGGGAGATTGACATCTCCATGCACATGTGCATGTACAAGTTAGCTAATGCACATGCTACCATATATGCTAGTGTGGAAGATAGATACGATACCTGTTTGCCAAGCATATGTGCCAACTTGCGCATTTGGTGACTTATACAGGCGTGTGACCTTGGCAAATCTCTAGGGTTGAAAGCCATCTACTCACTATTTATTTATTATTATTTATTAAATTATTATTATTATTATTATTATTTTTTAACACACGCACACACACCCCACATACTCACGCTAGTGGAATTTCACCACCTATGGTTACTCGAACCCTCGATCAAGTGTTGAAACTCCTGAGAGTCTACCACCCGAGCAAGAGTAAGGACCCCGCCATCTACTCACTGTATTGTGAACTCTTCTAGCTAGAGTGGGCTTTTGGTAGATGAACTTTTTATTTTGGTGGGCCAAACAAAAAGAGAGTGAATTCTTCTGTGTGAATTGAAGCATAAAAGGTCATTCTCTACTAATTTTTTGGCGCTCACGCGTAAATGGTGTACAACATCCAGGCCATCTAAAAGATGGGCCTCACATGTAAAGAAATTCAATGGTGGTGAAACCAAGATGGTAACTAATTAGCAAGCTATAGCACCAAAATCTAATAGAGATTTGATGGTCTGACTCAACATATTGGTGTGGTCCACCTAATAAGTGGATTGGTCCAGATTTTTACCCAAGTGATCTTTGTTGTATGTCCTGACTTTTGTACGGCTCGGATGTGATGTTCTACGCAAGAAAGCGACATGTTACCAGCAATGAAAACATTGGATGTGAAAGTTCATATACAAAGTTGAATGTGATATTTGCAGGGCAACACATCACATGTATGGGACACCTAAGCGCTGCATATTTGGGAGGTGTGTCCCACTGCGAAGGTAACATGGGGTAAGATCAACCAGTAAAATCATCAGGTGGGCCACCCTGTACAAAACAGTGGACATCTTTGAAACTCTCCGAGGGCCCACATGACACCACCTGATCAGTTCACTAGCCGGCGTTTTCTGCAAGATCGTCTTAACTGTGGCTCCCTGCTTATGGATGGTTCAGATGTCCCACACTTCGGCCACGTAGACACGTGTCTCGAGTATCAGGGGGACCATGGGGCTGGATAATTTTCGTCCAAAATAGACCACAAGCAGATCACCAGGACATCCCGTTTGCATGGACCCGGTTTCGGTAGTGACTGGCCCCTCCATTGCCGACTTCGGTGCAGGAAAAGCTCTGTGGGCCAACCATGATCTATGCTTTAATCCACTCCGTCCATCCATTTTTCCAGATGATGTTTGGACATAAACCCAAAAATGAGGCAGTTAAAAGTCTTAGGTGGACCACACCACAGGAAACAGTGATGATTTAACACCCACCATTAAAAAAATCAAAGGGCCCACAGTGATGTTTTATTTACGATCCAACCTATTCATATGGTCACACAAACCTGGACGAAGGAAAACACAAATATCATCTTGACCCCGAGAAGTTTTTAATGGCGGGCATTCAATCACTACCTTTTCCTGTGGTGTTGTTCACCTGAGATTTCGATCTACCTCATTTTTTGGATCATGCATTAAAATGAGCTGGAAAAATGGATGGACAGCGTCGATAAAAAATAAAAAATAACATAAGTCATGGTAGGGCCCACATAGCTTTTCCACCGAGCAGCAGAGACATGGGTACCCGAAGGGTGACTGCCGAATCCGAGTCTCGTTCACATGGCTACATTCATTGCAGATTATTAGCACACAGCCCCCAGTACTGGTGGCATGCATGCAGCTCGATCCCAACCATTTAAATCATCGGGCCCATATTCATAACTAAAAACCACTAAAACTATGATCCCACCTGCTTGTTTTATGTCGATGTGGTGGATGATCTTAACGAGAAATCGTCAGCCATTCAAATTTAACAAACAACTAAAATTCAATGGGAGATTAAGATCATCCAATCGTTCTGGCCCATCTAAATTGGGACCCATCATATGGACGGTTTGTATTAGAGTTACACACGTGCTAGGTGTATGATAGTTTTGCATGTGCGTGTGGGAATCAGGAATATAAATTCTTTTGTGAAGTGATATCTATACTCCAAAGCTGATTGTGTCCTGCCCCACCTACACCATAATCCATCTAGGCAGGAGCTCTATAGGGCCCACCGTTATATATGGGTTTTATCCACGCTTGGCATCCATATTTTCGGATCATTCGATGATATGACCCAAAAAATGAGGCAGATCTAAAGCTTCAGTGGACCACACCATAAGAAGCAACAGTTACAATGACACTTTATGATGTTTATTTGCCATCCAAAACTTCTGTAGCCCCAAATAAAATTTCAATTGTTGGTATTTAATCCCCACCGTGTGGTCCACTTGAGCCTTGGAACTGACTCATTTTTTGGCTTGTAACCTAAAATGATATGTTGAAGTAGGTGGATAGCATGGATGATACCCAGACATAATGGTGGACTCCACATAGCCTGCCTGGAAGGATTATCATCAACCTCCCTTCATTTCTTACTTTGGAATAAAGTTTCTTTTAGCCTTTTCCTCATTTTCCTCTTCAAACTCTTTAAAAAAAATTCTTGTTAGGATTAGGCATTAAAGAGCCTTCTTATATATATATATATATTGCATGTGTGGACGGTTGGACTAGGCAATAAGCAAGCTGAACAACATCAGACGGTCCGTATTGCATGTGTTCAGCCCTAAAAAGTAAGGATGGGCTAAAGTAAGGCCAACAGGCCCATCTCATGAGCGGCGCATGTACACCACATGCACGTTCTTTGGCTATCATTTTCTTTACTGTCAATTTCATATTGCAACTGTAGCCACCTGTTAAAAAGGGGCTGGACAGTTGGGCTTGGGAGCATTCCCTCGTGACTACCACCTAATGAATATACTGGATATCTGGCACACATGTGAAACGCTGGCACGTGCTAGGCAATTGCATTTGGTGGACGTTGGAATTTGCATGCATGGTCTGATAAACACTACGATCAATGCTTCGGTATCCACAATGTAAATATGCTTGAAGGAGCCAAGTGGATGGGACTGGAATGTCTACCAAATCGACTAGATTGCCGATCAGTGGAGGCTGTAGAAATCCTTTGGTGGCTTCGACATTACTTAAAAGCACCACATGTGCCTTTCATATGCAGGTTTAAAACAGTTTCTTTCGTTTAAATGATGATTTTTTCATTTTTACTGTATGCACTATATCAAATAAGTGCACATGAATTTTATTTTTATTGAGTATTATATTTTTATCATCTTCCATGACAACAATTTATATGAAGTATTAATTTTAATCAAAATTCTATTGAAATATGAAATTGCATATGTATATATGCTCATGCACATACAAAAGATCATCTCAATGAAAAAGGCTTACATGGTCATTCTGATTAAATGAAAAAAAAAGAAAAAGAATAAAGCTCATATAACCTAAACTAATGTGAACACTTGTGGGACCTTGGCCGGTCTAAGTTTTGTTTCCAGCTGATTATTATTATTATTATTTATTCTGAATTTGATTTTCCCTTTATCCGCCATTCTATGATGCCCGATATACAAACCAATGGTTGAGGCATCATTTCCATTTTCTGTGGTGTCTGAGTTTATATAAGTCTTTTGGACAGCGCTTG
The DNA here is from genome assembly GCF_029962835.1 of Magnolia sinica. NCBI lineage: Eukaryota > Viridiplantae > Streptophyta > Magnoliopsida > Magnoliales > Magnoliaceae > Magnolia > Magnolia sinica. Next base: position 15,904,740 of record NC_080585.1, on the reverse strand, counting down.
TATATTTGAAACATGTATATAGATTTTCTTCATGCTTGATTAGTTAATCATTTGCTAAGTTGCAAACTCTTTTAAATAAATTATATATATATAATTTGATTATTTTTAAAGATTAATACTCAGATTTTTAGAGAACGAGTCGTATGCTCAGATTTTGAAACGTTACAATGTGTGTTCCCATCTCTAATGTCCCTCATGGCATAGCCCACTTGAGTTATAGATCAGGCTGGATTTTGGGATTCAGGCCTAAGAAATGAGAGTGGGCCACATAGCTGGAACTTACGATAATTACCATAAATACGTAATTACAGTAGTAGGTTGGGAAGTATGTAGCCATTTCTAGTATATATATGTGCTTTGTCGGATTATGATGAGAAAGAGATGGTAAGCAGGCTCACACATGAAAAAGCCTGCGCATGCTGGTGGCACCATCTGCCCATCACATGATGATGGCGATCGTTTAGGTCCCACCATAGATGGCCACAAGCCAAAAGTGTCGGTGATCAGAGATCGGTTGCATCAGTACAAAAGCTGACTTAGAAACAATCAACGAAAGCTGTTTCTGGTCAGCGTTTTTTTGCCACTTGGTGTCCACGCCATCTCCTCTCAGATGAACGGTCTAAATCACCACATTGTGGGGGCAGAAGAGTCCAGGGAAGTGACATGATAGAGCCGAATACATGTTATAAAAAAAAAAACTGACCACACTTCAGGACCGTACGTGCATCTAATGAATATCCGACTGTTAGTGTCCAAGGGTTAGAATTTCATCGAAAAAGCATACATGGATAGTAAAACGGGAGAGTAGATAATGGTTGAAATTAGCAGGATAAATGTGAAAGAAATCGATGGCGAGGATTGTATCCTACAATTGAGATTTATTTTTTGCCTATATACTAATAAAGGATGTACCCACCAAGTGGACGGTTCGGATCTACGCCTACCCTGACATATTTACGGTAGAAGGCATTGATTTCCCGTGGTGAATGCACAAAGCAAAAGATTGCGGACGCGAATTAAGTAGAGAGGAGCTGGCCGGGCTATAGCGTGGAGTGGATACTCTTCTGAGGTGGACCTTAATGTATATGTTTTATCCACGCCGTCCATCTCTCTCTGTTTTATTTATTTATTTATTTTATTTTTAAGCTTAATTTAGGGCTTAATTCCAAAATTAAAGTATATTCAAATCTCAAGTGGACCACACCATAGGAAACAGTAGGAATTAAATGTCCATGGTTGAAAACTTCCCAAAGACTACATAAGCTTTTGATCAAGATGATATTTATGTTTTGCCTTCGTTGAGATCCGTGTGACCTTATGGCTATGTTGGCTGACAAATAGGCATCACTGCTAACCCTAGATACATATCAATGGCGAGTGTTATTATCCCCACTTTTTTTTTTTTTTCTTTTTTTGGTGTGGTCCACTTGAACCTCGGATATGCTTAAGTTTTGGGATAATTCCTGAAATGAACTAGAAAACGTGGACATCGAGGATAAAACCTCTAATTCACATGGAGTGGCGCTCCTGGTATTTTGATCAGGATGTTTTTTGTTTTTGAACTAAATCCCGGTGAGTTACACCTAGACCAAGAGTTTGATGAAAGATACACAACGTGGTTGCTCTACACACAAACCTACCGTTGGCATCCCATCTCCATTGTTCCCTGTGGTGTGGCTCATATCACTTTCGGTTTTCCCTATTTTTTGTTGCAGATCTTAGAATCAATGATAAAATCTGATAAACGGAGTGGATTTAACACACACATCGAGGATAAAATCTGATAGACAGTGGATTCAACAAACAACGTGGTGGGCCTTGCAAGGTTGAGGTGCTTTAAGATCCATGGGATTGCTACATTGAGTCTGTTCGGCAGGCCCACCCAATCCCGTGATTAAACCTTCCCATCTCTTCCAATCCCACGAACCAAACATATCCCACATATCCCAGGCAAATTTAAACGGATTAGGGTGGATTGGATGGGATTTAAAGGTAATAATGGTGTTGCCAGTGGATTGTCTTGAGATCCATAGGATTGCTATATCCTGGGATCAGGTCACCCAGTCTGTTTGGCACGCCCAGCCAACTTCCAATCCCTTCCAATACCATCCAATCCCTTCCAATCCGCCTGGCCAAACGGGCCTTAGCGTACTAAGTAACTCAATATGCTAAGCGGACTCAGTAAACTCTGTAAGGTCCACCGTGATTTACATTGTTTATCCACTTCATCCATCCATTTCATCAAATAATTTTAGGGCTTAATACTAAAGATTAAGCATATAAATAGCTCAATTGGGCCACATCATAGGAAACAGTGTGAATTGAATGTCTACCATTGAAAAATTCTTGAGCGTTACAGAAGTTTTTGATCAAGCTGATATTTGGATTTTACCTTCATCCATGTCTGTGTGATCTTATTTACAGGTTAGTTGACATATAAACATCATTGTGAGCCTTAGAAAGGTTTTAATATTGGAAATTATTATTTTCACTATTTCGTGTGGTACGGTTTTGGGCTCAACGCCTAAAATGAGCTGAAAAGAACGGATGGACGGCTTGATAAATCAAATGCATCAAAGGTGGGCTCAACAGAGTTTACTAAGTACGATAGAAGCTTCCCGAGTAACTGAGCAGGCAATCCAATTTCAGATGGCAGCGACCCCAAGTCCGTCAAGAGTACTATCGTTGGTTTTACCTCTGTCGCAACTGAGGAGAATGCAGCGTGTCGCCGCACACTGGGACCATGTGCTGACTGGCTCAGTGATGGGACCGTCATGCTGTGATCACAAGCAGAGCGGATGATTGCGAAATCGCAGGATTGGCTACTCCCCCTGCCAACAGCCCCGTGGCTGATGGTCTGTGTTCTGTGGGGCCCACCATGATGTATGTGTTTCATCCATTCCGTTAATCCATTATTACAGATCATTTTAGGGCTTCATTCCAAAAATAAGATGGATATAAATCTCAGTTGAACCACACCACAGGAAAAAAAAAATAGTGATTGGATATCCACCATTTAAATCCTCCTAAGGCTCAATGTACTGTTTATTTGACATCCAATACATTGATTAGGTCATACAGACCCAGATGAAGGGAAAAAACAAAGATCAGCTTGATCCAAAACTTTTATGGCCCTCGAAATTTTTTAATGGTTGACGCTGAATTCATTCAACGCTCTTTCCTGTAATGTAGTCCTTTTGAGGTTAGAATATACCTCATTTTTTGTTTAATATTATAAAATGATCTAAAAAAAATAGATGGATGGCATGGATGAAACGTATACATCATGAGGGGCTCACAGAGCACTAATGGCTGGTGGCAGGGAGAGTAGCCAATCAGTTTCCTAAATCTCCGTCTATTTATAAATCTTGAATAAAGGTATAAATTTCAATGTCTTGCATCCATGCGAACTGTCGGTGCGGACACAGAAGTGGTTGAGGGGAGCCGACTAGGTGTTACCCGGGTAACAACTTAGTGGGTGTTTCAGTGACAGTTGGGCCCACCTTGATGTAAGAGTTGTATATCGGCTCTGTTCATCGGTTTTTCCAGATTATTTTACACTATGGTTTAAAAAATGAAGCGGATCCAGATCTCAGAGCGGACCACATGACAGGAAGCAGTGGTATGCGAACGTCCACTATTTAAAACTTTCTAGGGCCCACTGTAATATTTATTTGCCATCCAACCCATTCATAGGGTCACAGAGACCTGGACGAGGAAAAACACAGACATCAGCTTGATGCAAAACTTGTGGCCTCCAATAAGCTTTTAATGGTGGACATTAAATCCTTACTCGGCTCCCAGGTGACCCCTCCTGTACCGAGCTAGGTACTGGTCGAAGCTATGTGGGCACTATTATGGTGTATGTATTTTATCCACACCGTCCATCCAATTTTTCAGATCATTTAATAATACAGTTGGAAAATGAGGTATATCCACATCTCTAATGGACCACACCACAGGAAACATTGAGGAATACATGCGTACCATTGAAAACTTCTTATGAGCCACAAAAGTTTTGGATGAAGCTGATTTTCATATTTTCCCTGCATCAATGTCTTTGTAACCTTATGAACAGGTTGGATGACAAATAAACATGGTGATGGCCCCAAGAAAGCTTCAACTGGGCGTTCAATCCCCACGAATTCCTGTTGTGTGGTCCACTTGAGCTGTGGATCTGCCTATTAGGCTCATTCCTTAAAATGAACTCCAACATGAAGGGATGGAGTTGATAAAACACAAACATAATAGTGCCGCACACATAGATCTTCCTGTACCGATCAGTACCGATCTCAGTACTACCGAATTCGAGATCCTCCTTCGCCGTTCGATGCTTTTCTGCGAAAGACAATAAGCCACAGTAATAAAAGATAAAGCAAAAAGGATGGTGCATGCAGTTAAAATATGGGGGTGCAAAAACCGAGCTGGTTTGTCTCCGCTACCCAAGATCTACCTTGTGTGACCGCTACCGCTCACTGGGCTCCGCACATTGTGATAATACGACCCTTTGAACCGTCCACAATCTCATTATTACCATACGCTTGTGTGACTGCTCACTGGGTCCCACAAGTTGTGATACGTCCATAATCTCATTATTACCATAAATAAGCTATTAGCCTATAGTCACGCTTTAATGATGATCTTGATGTTTAGACGTTAATGTAATCCATTGAAAAATTTCTTTTCATCATTCTAAATCTAGTCACAATCATCCTTCAATGTTAAATTTCCTTAGATGATCTTTTTAGTATATATATAGTCCACAACATGGATGGTTTTGATCGTTGAACCACTCAACATATGGCCCATTGTGCAGCCGCACCAGTTGGATCTAAGTCACCATAGAAGCAAAACAAACAGTTAAAAATTGGCTTCGATGCAATTTGGGACATAAAAGACAGTTGATACTTTGGTAGAGTAAAATGTAAGATAAAAGAACTTAGAATATTACAAGTAATTCAAGCTAAATTATCCAAACTAAGGGTCTTAGTTTGTATGTATCATGACCTAAAATTATGCACATTTAATTATTTTAGTACTGGGTTAGTAGATATAATTAGGAGGCCGGATGGACAATAAAGGCAAAGTTGGAGCATTTTAGGTGTTTTGATTGAGGGATTTCTGAAATAAGAGATGGTTCGTGACTTCATTATTATTATTGTTTGTTTATTTTTAATGAGAGGAGAATATGGTGGTCACTCTGATCTAGCTCTGATATCATGAAGAAATTTAAAAATAGCACGAAAGAGAAATAGATTATCATACAATCTAATAGTGATATTCACGCAAATCGTCTGCCTCTCGTTTCGATGAATTTTTTATATATAAAATTCAACAATAAAAGTAGAGTGCAAGTAAAGGAAGATCAAATGAGTAATGGGAAGAAGTAAAGGAGTAAGAAAGTAGATGAGTAATGGTAGAAAAGTAGGTAAAAGAGTCTTTCATGTGACTTTCTCCACATGTGTAACCACACGTGTGTTACATATGCGGAGAACTTAAAAGTCTTCTTCCTTTATCATTTTGGTCCTATTTCAACAGATAAGCGTCCATGGACTATGGTCAGCAACCTTAAATTCTGCGATTTAGTCGGTTTAATTTGAATTTGGTTTTGCCACCGTGAATAATTCTTGAGTGCATATATATTAAGCGAGTCCAATCCAGGCGGGTGTAAATATCATTTCTCCCACAAACGAATGAAGGAAACGTTAAAAAGATGAAAAAGCTGTAATTCATATATAAGATTTTAAGTTATTTACATTTTTACACTCCTTCCTATGTATAACAAACAAAACTTGGATTACACTCATGTGAAATCATTATATCAAAAAAGAAACACATTGAGAGAGAGAGAGAGAGAGGAGATAAGTAAAAACAGGGAAAAGAAAAATGAAAGGAAAGAAAGAAAAAAGAAAAGAACTAGAAAGCTAAATAGGTACTGGAAATTTCATTCTTGAAACCCAACAGCCATCAGACCTTCCAACGGATTCTAGGGTTTTCAAGACGTCGGCCGTGGAAGGTCTGGCGGTGGGGTCCACTGCAGTGCATTGGATGGCCAGGCTCATGGTCTTCACGATCTCATTCTGGTGTCCTGACACGTCTCCTTTCATCGCCGGTTCAATCCACGTGTCGAGATGGCACTCTGAGTAGCAGTAGCGGGCCCACTCGACGACGCTAACGTGAGCGCCGAGCTCAGGATCGACTGTGCATTTCCCGGTGAGTAGTTCGATCAAGAGAACGCCGAAACTGTATATCTCGCTCTTGTCCGTGACTTCCTTGCTTTCTACGATTTCTGCCACGCAAATAAAATATTACGAAGATGTAGGGGCATTTCCGACATTTTAGCTTTAAGGGATGAAATTCAACCAAGCATGCCATAATAGTATAATTAATGCAGCAAAATGACTGGAATACCCTCTGAGAACAAAAACCATGGCGTCGAGTGGCTAGAGGTTATTATGGCCATTTCGAAATGTTTAACGATTTTACTGTGGCTGGCGTAATCACGTAGTTAGAATCCAACAGCACTTTTGCCTTCCGTAAAGTACTTAGTAGCAACTCATCCATCGTACACGTGGCATACATCATATACCGACATTCAGACTAATGATAGGCATTCCCAAATACCGATGTTTCAAACAAATTTAGACAGCTCTCTTTGACGTGCATTTCGTTACACATCCACGATGGGGTTCATTATCTGAACGGTCTGGATGTGCGTGAGTGCTGCCACGTGTAAGAGGATGGCACAATTTAGCGAACGGTAAGAAACGCATTATAAAATTTAAACTAGAGCATCCAAGGTTAAAATTTCCATCTGCAGATACCGAAAGAGCACAACTTTAAACTAGGAATGCATGTTTGATTGTCACACCATCGGCTTGGCGGATATTCATTGGACGGTTAAAATGAAAAATATCCTATGGTCCTATTTCCACACAAAAAATCGGGTGTTAGGATTATTCGACTATGATTTTGGGACTGTGACTTAGAGACAGTGCGTTCCACTGTTAAATCGGTTTAATTTGAATGAATATATGACGTGCAATTTCTGAGTGCCTGTATATCAAGTGTCATGAGCTAGAAGTGTATAAATATCCCCTTACCGAAATACCCTCAGAAGAAGTGTTAATAAAAAAGATCAGACGAGAAGGACAATTCGGTCATTTACCTGGCGCAACGTAGCCGGAGGAAACGAACCCTTTCGAATCAGATATGGGAAACCCGGGCAGCACCAGCTTTAGGTGAGGCTCGCCTTTTCCGTCGATAATAATTCTCTCCGGCAACAGGATCCCCTGAAAAGCTGCCGGAAAAGACCCACGATGCAAGAATCTCAGGCCTTTTGCTACCCCGAAGGCGATTTTCCACCGATTTTCCCAACCTAATTCCCGCCCAAAAACCCCACGTAAAACCTCGCTCAAACTCCTGCCATCGATATATTCATACACCAAAAACCCTTCATTCCCCGATTTGCATATTCCCAGCAGCTTCACAATGTTGGGATGACGGAGATTCCCAAGCCCAACGATTTCCGTCCAAAAATTCGACGAACGAGACGAAATCTCCGATAACTCCTTAACGGCGAAAGGGAACTCCTTCACGGAAGACTGGCCTTTGTACAAAACCCCGTTCCTTCCTTTAGAAATCGCGTTACCCTCTTTCACGGTCGTTAAAACGTCGTCTACGGAAATGAAATTCAACATCCTTTTATCGAATACCTGCAAGTTCCAGACTCCGTCTTCGTTCTCGACTTTCTTCAGCTGAAGCTCCTTTCGTCTTCGCAAAGCGACAAAAGCGGATAAAACCAATAACAGCAGCAGAGAAACCGCCGCGGCTGACAAGAGAAACCACCGAACCGGCCTTTTCCCGGCTTTGCATGACGGCAAACCGCTCCCGCTGCCACCCCCGCAGAGGCCGTCATTCCCCGCGACCTCGCTCGAGTTAACTGCGAGGAATGCTCCCGTTAACGGCAAACCGTCTCGGAGGTGGTTATAAGAGATATTGACCAAAACCAGAGATTCCACCTTCCCCAAATCCGGCGGTATTTGGCCAGAGAATCGGTTTTCCGACAGGTCGAGCTCGCCGAGAACCGGCATTTCCGACAACGCGGTCGGGATTCCACCGGAGAGCTCGTTTCTGTTGACGTCGAGGCTCACCAGCTTCTTACACGTGGCGATTTCCTCCGGGATGGCACCGGTGAGCTGGTTCTTACTCAGCTTCAGCTGCATCAGCTCCGTAAAACCACCGAAACTTGCCGGGATGCGGCCGGAGAAGCGGTTTTCCGACAGGTCGAGAGTCTCGAGCTTTCTGCTCCCAAAAGATTCCGGTAGGCTCCCAACGAAGCGGTTCCTCGCCAAATTCAGCATCTGAAGAGAATTCATCCGCCATCTACGGTCGTCGATCCTTCCGGACAGATCATTTCCAGAGAGATCAAGGTAGTAAACTAGTGGCAGTTTGGTAAATTCATCTGGCAATTCGCCGGTGAGGAGGTTATCCTGGAGACGAATTCGCTGCAGGCTTCTACAGGAGCTCAAATGCTCGGAGATTCTCCCTTCGAGAGAGTTTGAGAAGAGGATGAGCTTAAACAGCCGGCCAGAACTGCATAAACCTGCCGGAATCTTTCCCGTGAGATAGTTTGTTGAGAGATCAACTACCGTTAGGTTATTCTTGTAGCCGAGATTCTCCGGAATCTCGCCGGAGATTCTGTTCGACCAGAGCGCGAGGACCTGCAGGCGAGGGAGAGAAGATATAGCTCTTGGAATTGGTCCGCTGAGATTGTTAGAGAATAGCTGGAGGACCTCGAGGTTTTGCAGCTGAATTATCGATTCGGAAATTTCACCAGATAACAAGTTGTCGCTGAGATCGAGAGAGATTAGTTTTCTCAGGCTGTAGATTGACAACGGGATCAAGCCGGAGAGCTTGTTCTGATAGAGAAAGAGGTAATGAAGATTGCTGAGATGTCCGAGGGATGAAGGAATTTCTCCGCTGAGATTGTTGTAGACAAGATCGAGATGATTGAGACCCGACAGATTGCCGATCTCAGCCGGAATTCTGCCGGAAAGATTGTTGTAGCCTAAGTATATCCACTCCAGATTTTTCATCTGGCCTAGCTCCGGCAGAATCACGCCGGAAATCTCGTTTCCGGCCAACGTCAAGAACCGCAGGTTCTTGAGATTGGTGATCGATCCCGGAATTACGCCTCTCAGGGCGTTTCCGCCGAGATCGAGAGATTTCAGCTCCGTCACTGATCCGATTGTGGACGGGATCTCGCCGGAGAGAATGTTGCTGGAGAGATCTAGGGTTTCGAGGGCGGGGATCTGGCCACGAGGGATACGAATCGGGCCGGAGAAATTGTTGTTGGGGAGCTTGATGGTTTGGATGAAGGGAAGGCGGAAAAGAGAGGGAGGCAGGCTGCCGGACAAGTTCTTTCCGGAGAGCTCGATTCCGATGACATGAGAGGCATTGCTGCAGGAGATTCCATGCCATTTGCAGATATCGGATGAGGAATTCCAGCTCGAGAGAGACCCAAGCCGATCGATCACAGAAGCTTTCAAAGACAGGAGAATTTCCACTTCTCGTCCACCGATTTCAGCAGCAGAAAAGCGGAAAAACAAGAAAACGACCAGCAGAAAGCATGTTTGAGCTCCTTTATCCGCCATCTCTCGTCACAGAAGTGTCTTTTCAGAGAGAAATTCGACCTAATCGAGAAGACGGCTCTTTGCTTTCGATTCAAATAGCTTTTACTAGCTGAAAAACCAAGAACTGAAAAGAAGAAACAGAAGAAGAAAAGAGAAAAAAAATTAAAATAAAATCAATAGAAGCTTCTAGGAATTTCTATACATAATTGTAAGAAAATCAACTCCTTACCGTATTTCTCTCAATCATATAGCTCGTCGACTTCGTTTTCGGTGAAATCCTCTATACTCCAGTCTTTTCAATGGAGAAAAAGGCGAATTTCTGCGAAGATTTGAGAGGGGAGAGGAGCGAGTAACGAGAAGAATCTGAGACCGGAAAGGAGTGTTTTCACTTCTACGAGCTTTTTTATAGGAAGGATTAGAGAGAAATATTCATCGACGCTTTGGTAGGAGAGAAAACGTCGGATTCCTACTGAAATCGCTTCGTTTCTCAGCTAAAAAGCCAGAAAAAAGAAAAATCTATGGAAGCGTGGATTGAAAGAGAAGCTTCAATGAGAGAGAGAGGTGGAGGCGAGCTGACGGAGTAGGAGCTCTTTATATAGAGGTGATCGATGAGGGGGAGATAATGGACCTCAAGTTGCCAGAAATTACGAGAATACCCCTTGACTTGCTTTGAAGTTTGAACGGAGCAGAGGGTCCGCAACGGTTAAAAGGAGATGGGTGCAGGCGCAGAAAAGCTTCTTAGCTGGTCGGTTTTGCCAAAATGCGGTTTGACTGCCTTTGATAGGGACAAAAGGTCCTGCAACGGTTGAAAATGCAGGAACTGAGCTTACAGGCTTCAGCTGAGAGAATCAGAAATAGCCCCCGTGATGTACAAAATTACAGTATTGCACCTTAACACAAAAAATAGGATGGAAACATGTACGTACGGAGAAAGAGGAATGACCGTACGTCCCCATGGTTCTAAACTCATCCACCACACACGTGGCATATAAATAAGCTAATCCGGAACGTCTAAATCGTGGCCCCAGTTTGGATGGAGCGTAGGGTTGAAATCTAACGGACCAGATGGCTTTTGTAATCCAATGGACAAGATTGTCTAATTACTTTGATTTAGGTATGTTCTCTTTTCGTAACGGGTCCCACATTTGGAAGGTACAAATAGGCGTGCATGTATGTGAATAGTACACTTATTGAGTGGGTTGTACCGTTGTAGCTCCAATAATTCTTCGGCTAGAGAGGACCACACCTTACAAAAATTTAGAAATAGAAAATAACCTACAAACAAACCAATCAGGACCGTCCCGTCGGTGGGCCACGTCGTGAAAGGGGCGTAGGACTAAATTGACACCGATCCGATGACCTTACCTGTCCAATTGGTTAGCTACTATGGACTTCAAAAGGGAAATGCTTAGCCAGTGGGTGCTTGGGTTTGATTTGAGTGTTTCTTGATAGATGGTGACAGCTCATGAAAGTGCTCACATGATGGACGGTTAGGATTAATCATGGACCATTTCCGTCATAATTAATCTTGACCATGCATTTTAGCCGCTTTTGTAGAAATGGTCAGGATTGTCTCATCAAAATATTCTTCAGAGATGATAATATCATGCACACATGGGACACGGATTTCCGGCCACAGGTGGCTCATTGTGATGCTTGTGAGAAATCCACTCCATCCATCTATTTTTGGAGATCATTTTATGACATGTGACAGAAAATGAGGCATATCGAAAACTTAATTGAGACACACGATAGTAAAAAGTAGGTAGGGAAATGCCTACCGTTGAAATTTCTTTGGGTCCACTATGATATTTATATGCCATCCATACCGTGGATAAGGTCATTCCTATTGGGATGAACTGAAAACGAAAAATATTAGCCTGATTCAAAACTTCCGTGGCCCTACAAATGTTGCAACGGTAGATGTTAAATCCTCACCGTTTCCTTTTCGTGCGGCCCACTTAAGTTTTGGATCTACCTCGTTTTTCTGTCCCATTTTTCTAAAATGATCCGGAAAAATGCATGGACGGAGTGGATTTTTCACAAACATCATGGTGGGCCCCAACTTACCTTCCCGTGCAGGAACTTCCTCCAAAAGGCTTTCCAGTAAATCCGCGTCCAGTACAGGCAATAGAAGGTGGTGCCCACGTGATGGACGATTCAAATATATGGCTGAACCTTTTCGGGTTTTTTTAATCTGTAGTGTTCGTATCAGTTGCCATTGTTAGATGATTAGGACTGTCTCATCAAAATGAGATATCGGAAATCGAAGGTAGAGGCCGCAGTAACCATTTCATTTCGTAATTGATGTAAACAATTCGTTTTGATGGCCATTAATGTAATCACAGGCGTGGGCCAGATGGTGTATGGTCCATACTATGTTGTATTCAATTTGGAGCGTTTGTTTTGGTGGCCATTGATTGGAATACTAGAATCAATGGACCAAATTAATTCTCAAAAAGCTCGATCAACCAAAATGGCAAACCACAAGGTTGATAATCTACGTCCATTACTCCCACTACAATCAACGTTTGGATTGTGCATCGTATCAAAGCAATGATGTATCCCGATGCAGCTTCTGAATATATGTGAGTTTCTTGTGGTATTGGAATGAATTCTCAATGCAGCTATGATTTTGCTACCGTGCTGTGCTTGAGTCGATCCATCGATGATACACAGTACTTTTGGTGCATTCCCTATTGCACTAATGACGTTTGACTCGTGATGTTCGTATTTCATATCTGGTTGATTTGTGTTATACATCCCATCCATTCAACTACGATATTTCAGACCTTTATTAAGATGTCCAAATGGCCCACTTATCAAACGGTTTCAGTCAGCTGACCCCTTAACCAGCCAATTTCCATAACAGAATGGTTCCGGTCACGGTTCACTTGAGTCTGAGATGAATTGGCCTGATTCGGCTGAGTTGCAGGTGACTCGTGTCAAACCATGCACATCAGGTCTGACTGGTCCTAGTCGACTTGGAGGGGTCTAGAGGACCCGTGCTAGTCTTAAAACCATGGACCACAGTCCCCAGTGTGCTTTTTATGGTCTTATGGACCTCACAAGGGAAGGGCATGACATGATGGCAACAATGGTTAACTAGCATATGGACATAGTTTACACATAGGGATTTGAGCCACTCATGAGTTGGGGTCATCATGTTGTTGCCTAAAAATCAAATAGGTCCATACATCAGGTAGCCACACGTATAATAAAACAACACAGGTGTCATATCCTTGTAGAACTCCTATATTTCTCTCCTATGGGTAGGGCTAACTAGATGAGTTTTAGAACTTGCTAAAAACCTCAATTATGTCAATAGGAGGTGAGTTCTATGATATTCAAGGAGTCATAAATTGAACATTTGGCATACATTAACTTACATTAATTAACTGACTAAATTGTGGACCCCACTGTTGTGAAGGCATAGTCCTAAAATTAGATTGTTTGAACAGTACTGACCACTGATTTGATAGACGCTTGAAATAGGATCACCGGATACTTTTCAATTGGGCGGGCTCGGGCCTGAAAATGAATTTTTAAAAAGGTTAGACTGATGGGCCGGCCCGAAACAGTTCACAATCCGAGCAGAGGCCTACCTCAGGACTGACCCATGGAGAACCCTAGCGATGACCATGAGTGACGTTAGAGGTGTACATGGTTCGGTTTGGTATAGTTCTGGGGTGAAATCAGAACCGAATTGTTCCCAATGGTTCCAGGAAAAGCAGAATCAAAATTGGACTGTTTACACCCTAGAACTGAATTGGAACATACTGTAAAAAAACCAGTTCGATTCTAATTTAGTTCTACTGTTTTGGGCTTTTTTATAATTTAGTCCATTGCATAGTTTGTTTTTATAATCCAACCTAATTGCAGGATTTTTTTTCAATAACCCAATCCAATTTCATGGTTTTTTAGAGACAGAGAGAAGCCTTAAAAGAGAGGGAGAATAAATAAAGATAAGTGTTTTTTATTTTTTACATGTTTTAAAAAATTTAAAATTAAATATTTATTGACTAAGGGATCTGGCTTCAAGTTCGAATTTAAGCTTCAATTTTATGGTCCGGTTCACGGTTCAATTCAGCTCGAATTGAACCGAACTAACTAGCTCTTTGATTTTCATATCTAAAACCAGTGCACTTCATAACCAAATCAAACCTTGCACCGATCCGATTTATTGGTTTGTGTGCACCCCTAAGGGTGTGTTTGGTCCATAGAATTGAATGGTATTGAATTGTATTATATGGGATTAACATTATTATTGCACAATAATTACATATTTAGAAATACCATAGTATTGTAGCTATGTAATCCCATGTTTGGGATACAAATTTCGCTATCGGAAAGCATTTGATTAAGCAAAATCATGTTTGGTGGACTGTGGAATTATAATCAACAGACCAAATTCACAACGTATGTCGTTCACTTGTACACATGTATAACTACAATGTCACATGTAAATAAGGTACATGGATGAACGGCATGGATAAATGCATGCATCAATGTAGGGCTCATATACGCGTGTGATTTAAAAATCCATGGAAATCATACATGGGACCAAATGTAACTCCTGAGTAAATTAAATTCTATCCAACCCAATCCATCCTCCTCTCCCAATGCGGGATGAAATTAGTTGTGGGGGGGGGGGGGGCGACCTAGCGCCAAACGTCCCCCGAGCGACATGATGGGAGGCAGATTGGTTACAACCGGGTTGGACAGAGCTCTGCACAGGCAGGAGATTTGAGGGGCCACCATGATGTATGGGTTCCATCCACACCGTCCTACCATTTTCCCATATCACTTTAGGGAAAATGCCCAAAAATCAGGCATTTCCAAGCCTCAAGTGGACCACACCACAGGAAATAGCCGTGATAATGACACCAACAGTCGAAACCTTCTCAGGCCCCACCGTGATGGATAATTGTCTCCAACTTATTCATAAGGTCACATAAACCTGTATGAAGGGAAAATACAAGTATCAACTTGATTCAAAATTTATGTTGCCCCAAGAAGTCTTCAACGGTCGGCATTAAATCCCCACTTTATAATCTGCTTGAACCTTAGATCTATCTCATTTTTGGCCTTTCCCATAAAACGATATAGAAAAAATGGATGGACAGTGTGGATTAAAAAACCAATACATCACGGTTCCAATCTCGGGATGGGCGGGATAGTACCAAATGCGCGTGCATCCCAATCCACAGGGGCAGCTTCGTAAAATTTGGAAAGAAGCAAGGTCAGTCTGCATAGAAAGGCACGCTTCATGCATGTAAATGCAATATTCTCCGTACCTTTTAGCGAGAGTGCTTTGAATATTTATCCATGTCTGAGATACGAAAGGTTGCGGCAATCGGAATGGAATGGGAATGGAATGGACACATGCAAGAGACTCTGCCCAAACAGATGAGAAAAGCAAAAAAGAGAAAAAGTGGTATGTCTTTACGTTACTGCTCGTGCGCCCACACCCTCCTAGCCTGGACCCACATCCACCCTTCTTTCTCGAACGGAATATACAGTGTGCTGTCTTTGTCGCTTCGAGCATGCATGCCCCTGCCCTAATACCCCATTTTCTAGCTATTCTCGTTCTCCCCACCTCTTCTTTTTCTTTCCCCTTCCTTCTCTCAGTATATAAATCATTCTCTTTAGTACTCTTTCCTACTCCAAAGCTAATATTATTTTCTTTTGTGATTATTCCACTACCCCACTCTACTTTAGAAAGCCATTAGATCTCCACAACCTTCTACAGTCTTTTGGTGGCCCACCACCATTTTCTCCTCACATGGGGGACTCATGTTCAGACATCCACACCATACATATTGTGAGGCAACTTTGTTGATGGAGCATAGTTTCTAAATCACATTGATCAAGGTACCAGAACCATATAATTCGTAGCCACTAATTGGATGGTTATGATTTATTGATGAGTGTGATTTAAGAGATATGGTAGATAGAGTGGAATGGCGGAAGAAGATTTGTGTAGATGATCTTCATGAGTTGAGATAATGGTTAAATGATGTTAATGATGATATCAATGGTTAAAAGCAAAATATCGAGTGGGCTAACTTTGAACGGCAAAATCAGGTGGTTATTGTCATCTTCTCGGGTGTTATGATATCTCGATCAATGGTTAAAAGCCCAGTGAGTGTTACCCTATGTGGGCCCACCTTGATTTATTTATTATATATCCATGTTGTCCATCTGTTTGTTATTATTATTATTATTATTATTATTATTATTATTATTTTTAAATTTTATTTTAGATCACAAAGATGATCCAATATGAGGTATACCATACCAATAGAAACTTTGATGGATAATTATTAAAAACTATTTGTGGGCCATAAAAGTTTTGTATCAAGTTGATATTTATATTTTTCTTTAATTCAAATCTTCTTGAAATTATTAACAAGTTAGATTGCAAATAATCATTATCAAAACCTTAGGAAGGGCTCTTTGTAATTTTTAATGGTGAGTCATTCAATCCCCATTATTTCCTATGGTGTGGTGCACCTTATATTTGAATTTGCATAATTGTTGGATCGCTGTCCTAAAATGCACTGTGGAAATGGATGGATGGTACGGATATACAACACATCATCAAGGCAGGCCCCACGTTAAGGGTAACACCCACTAAGGTATTATCCGGGTAACACCTAATCCATTTCCGACTAATATTAAGTTAAATTAAACCATCTTAATTGGATAATCGACCATGGGTATGTCATCAACCATCAAAATATTTGATTGAATGGATATTTGATCATTGAATTGAAATGTTGACTACAATCCTCTATTAAACATCATCGATTATTGAACACTAAATTCGTTTGAACTTTGGTTTATGATCTAATCTAAATTAAGGCAAGTGATTTGGACGGTTTGATTTGAGTAATATGCACTCCACATGTACACTGTCTTAATACCTGAGTATGAACCAGCAAACTCTCCCAGAGTATCTGTGTTTTTCTGTTATGGAATGGCCGCATCTTAGGCTTGCAATATAGCTAGTTACTTTGGACACTTGGATGAAGAAATCATGGATCTGAACCGACCATACATTATGTAACACTACTGGAAAGACATAATGCAAAGTTCATGATACCGTTTGATTGATCCTGGCCCTTTGAATGTTGGCCATCTGTTCCGCTAGCCATAGATTGGGTGTCTAATATCATCTAATCCAAGCATATCTTTCGAATTATAAAGAATCCAAAGTGGGGTACATCCAGGATTTTACATGTTAACGGTGAGATCCATTGTTATCTACTTCATCTTATATATCCTTTTTTCATCCTATTGATCAGATGGTTAGGATTGCCTGATTAGGGCGATTCTTGCGTGGTCACTTGCCAAGAGCTATTGGAATGATTGGACGTTTCAGATTGATGGATGGATTGCCTGTGTCCAAAATCTACCAGTTGCATCGAGAACCATTAATACAATTAGTTCCATTCGATCGCATACCACGAGGAATTATATATCGAGTCCCCTTGAATGTGAATTTTGTAAAGGTGGGCCTGTTTGTACACGTGTCGACCATGATCCGGTGATCCGCACTGTTGATCTAATGGGCCCCACTATGGATGGGTTTTGTCTGAAAATTTTCCAGATTTGGATTCCACACTATGAATATTTTTCCTTTTCTTTTTTTGGCTGCATCAGTCATCCAAAGTTATGCCCCATCCAATCAACGCCCTGCATCACCCAAACAGACCAGGCTTGTGTAGAGCGACTGCGTCGAGACAGTACCCACGGGGAACGGATTGGCTACTCCCCTGCCACCCGTCAATGGCTGATGGTCGGCGCTCTGTGGGCCCACCATGATGTATGTATTTCATCCATGCTGTCCATCTATTTTCCTAGATCATTTTAGGGCATGAGACCAAAATGATGTATTTATCATTCTCAATGGACCACATTACAGGAAACAGTGTTGAAAGAGTGTCAACATTAAAAAAATTTAGGGCCATAAAAGTTTTAGATCAAGCTGATATTTTTTATTTTTTTATTTACCTTATTATAGGTCTGTATGATCTAATGAACAGATTGGATGCCAAATAAAAGTACAGTGGGCCTTAGGAGGATTTTAATGGTAGATATCCAATAACTATTGTTTTCCTGTAGTGTGGTCCATGAGATTTCTGTCCCTCTCATTTTTGGGATCAAGCACTACAATGATCTGTGAAAATGGATGAACGGAATGGATGAAATACATACATCATGGTGGGGTCCACATAGCACCGACTATCAGCCACCGGGCGAGTGGCAGGGGGAGTACCCAATCCGTTTCCGTACTCATGTTTTGATTCATGAGTACCTCGTCTGCATTTGCACATGCACGTGTGTAATATGTACACGTGGTTTGCTACAGAAGTTACGCAGCCATGTATGCAGAAATATATGAAGCTATCACCCACTTGTGAGACGAAGATGCAATCACCCACGTGTGAGACACAAGTTGTTCAGTTACATATGCGGTAATCGAAAAGATAATTAGCACGCCATGCTTACGCCATGTGTAGCTTGCTAGAAAAAGGTTTTTTTTTTTTAGTCTGAAAATTATTTTTCAAATCTTGAGTGCACTTGGTCAGTGACTTAATTAATCAATTTTCAAAAATATATTTTCAATTTTTACATGATGCCTACCTCTTTGTTTCTTGCATCGTTTATGCTCCTGTCAACTTACGAAAAGAATTCATAGAATACAAAGTTTCTCTTGTTAGAAGGTTTTGTTGGCTGAATTCAATCAAACATGAGGCCACATCTATGTTCAAAGGCCTGTATTTAGATTTAGTATGTGGTTAAAAATTGTTGGTATGCTTGAGTCATACTTAATTGACTTAATGTATAATTGAACGTTAGTGCTCCTACAGAATTTTTAGGGATTGGATGCAGGATTCAATTATCATCTCAACCATCAAGACAATACTTACCCAACATAGGCCAATAGTTCAAATATAGTGTCCTTTACAAGCATGCTTGGCTCATATTAATAGTAACATTTACAACTAGTAGCTTATTATGATACAACAAGTAAAACTTAACATCACAAGTTTAGACAAAAATAGTTCATCAAAGCTACATTGGGCGGTGAGTTTATTAAAGGATACATAAAAAATGGATAAACCTAAAAGCACGCAGGCATAAAGATCCACAAGATGGTGTGTCTACAACCTAATTTCCATTTAATCCATTCTATAAAGGGCCACTAGTGCAATGAATATCCAATAATTTCCAAGTAGCAATCCACAACATATATCAAAGAAATTCTCTCATCAATTCATTTACTCACAATCTTCAATTGCAACACACGCGTAAGATATTCTACTTAACAAGATTGGAGAAATAAATTCCATGATTTAAAGCATATTAGATTCTGCTGAAAGTAAATAGATTATCTATGTAAGTAAGCATGAATAATAGACTAAGTATTGAAGATAAAAAGAAAGGAAACTAATCTAATTATTAAAATTGGGAAAGCTTGAAGTATGATCCTCACCTTTTAATTTGTATTGCATTCTAGATGAGTGTAAGTGCTTTGCATCAGATCCTCGACGCATCCGACTCAAAATGACTAAAACGACCACGTCCAAAAGTGAAACCTCCCTGCATAAGATGTCCACCAGGTTTAATCCAGCAATTGTCAACCATATGGTTGGTATGTTTGCAATGAGTGCAAAAAAGAGAACCATGATCACAGCCTCGAGTTCCACGACCACGGCCCCAATCATCAGAAAAATGAGCATCAAGCTGTAAAGCAGACTGCATGATCGAGGCATGTGGAATCATAATCTGCTTTCGTTTTTCTTCTCTTGTAAGCTGAGCATAAACTTGATTCAAGGTCATCGTCTAAGTGTTGTAGACGATTTGTTGTCGGAGTATCTCGTACTCATTATTAAGGCCATTTAAGAATTTGAAGATCCGGCGTCGCTTCTGACATTTCTTGATAAGAATCACATATCAAGAACAGTAGGTATTTTCTTCATCATGATAGGTGAGCTCCTCCTATAAACTCCAGAGTTTAACATAGTACTTTGTGAGGCTTTTGTCGTTTTGTTGGAGAGAAGTGATTTCCTTCTCTAATCGAAAGATGCGTGACATGTTGTGCGCATCACTATAGAGTTCATAGACCATGTCCTATATTTCTTTCACTGTCTTTAAGAAAAGAAGGCCACTCTGGACATTGTCGGCCATGGAGTTCTATAACCATGACATGACAATTATGTCGTCAGATTCTCACTTTGCTTTTTTGGAGTCTCCTCGACTGGACAAGAAAGGGTCCCAATGATGTGGCCAAGTTTTCACTTGCCGCCAATAAAGATGTGGACAGCCTGTTGCCATTGGAAAAAATTGGGTCCTGTGAGAGGAGATGATGTGATCTTTAGACCTGGATTTTCAGACTGTCCGAAATCCTCATCATGAGACGAAGAAATATCGTCAAAGTCCTTTGACGATGCCATAGAGAAATATCAAGGTTGAGGGGCACCAAACCTTTTTTTTTTTGGAACACTAGACTGACATTTCTTTTTGAAATCTGGCCATTAACCGGTTCCCATTACAACCGTCCATTAAATGTCCACCAAGCAACTATTTTGGTAATGCCACATGTACAGTCTCTTAAAACTAGCACATCAACCATCGCGGAGCCGAGTATCAAGTCTCCTGGGCCCTCTCCTCTGTACATGTTCCACACACTTGCTGTGTGTACGTGTGGAACTTCCCAACCTTATTAAAAAAAAAAAAACTCAGAGTCTTGTGTATGTGTGGGACTTCCAAACCTTATTTTAAAAAATAAAATAAAAATAAATCAGGCACTTATGTACATGTGGAACTACCCAACCTTAAAATAAATAAATAAATAACTCGGACTCTTATCTTCCTAAAGGTGAGAGAGAGAGAGAGAGAGAGAGAGAGAGAGAGAGAGAGAGAGATGGTTGCTGCTGCTGCTACTGCGATTTCAAGGATTAAATTTTCATAGAAGAATTCGAATCTGTCTCTCATCTTCCCATCTTCTTCTTCTTTGAATCTTTCTTGATTCCTTATCAAGATGCAAGATGTTTCCGTCAAGAAGAAGATCTTCACTCCCCAGAGATGGTGGTGTTGCGCTTGATAGAGAAGAAAGTAGTAATAATGCAGCGGCATACAGAGATGGTGGTGCTACGCCGGTGGAACTCACGTCTCCCCGAGAACAACCTGCTTTGATACCATGTTATAAGACACGATTTGAGAATGGAGATTGTATATCTTTTTAGCCACACACAACCATATTTATGCTAGAATTGAGGAAAAGTAAAAATAGAAAACAATGAAGAAGAAAAAGATACAGAGATATAAATGAGCTGGAATGGATGCGCTCATATCATGAAGAAAATACAAATGAACTGGAATGGATGCACTCCTATCACGAGTCCGATGGGTTTGGCATCAGACTCAGACTCGTTCCTTCAACAGAATCTAAGTGTGGGAATGATACGAGAGATCGTGATCTCCTACAAAGTAATCAACTAATTATCTAAAAAAATAGATGAAATTAAAAATCCTCAAATTATTAAAGGTTGACTCACCTTAAACACCAATCTTACAAGACCCGAAACGCTTCAACTTGGAGCAAATCCAATCAAATATAACCCGATCGAATAGCTTTACGTGGGGCTTAGAGAATCTAAATTTCTCGACTTAATAAAACTAAATCCAAATAATTCTAAAATTGGAATAAAGCTCTACTCAGTACTATGAAGATTAAATTAACTTAAATCGAGTGATTCAAGTCGACTTTATAATATAATCAACTCGGACGCTCAACTCGACTTGATTAAACTAGAAAACCTAAACTTCACAACCTAATTGTTGTGTTGTTAGTTGGAACGACTAAAAAACAGCTCCCAACAAAGGCTAGACTCAGTGTAATTCATTGAGTTAACTCAACTTTCAGAATTGGATGTCACAAATAGTCATTCCATGAATAAATAGTGTCACGTAATTCATCTGATTCATGTGTTGTATCGTCTTGACGTATTTATGTAAATCCGCGGTAGTGTCAGACACACCAATGAATCTCCGTAGTTATGGGATATGAAGTGAGCCAGATTTTTATGAATTATAATTCACAATGTGGTGATTACTACGTATGATGGGTCACACACACTATGCTAAGCATGCATTCATGTAAGTTGGTTGCACGTACTGATACTATTCGTAATGTTGGAGTACGAGAAGTATCGGAACACTTATATTGTTTTACTTTGAGAAATTACTTGAACTGTATTAATATTAAAGGATAACCATCAGTACGAGTAGGGCGTTGACCCTCTCTAACCATACAGATGTTGCAGGTGATGCACATGTTAAAGATATGGGCAATGCATGATCTCCGTATGAATACTACGAGTGACGTCGGATGATGTTGCTGATGCTTTCACCTTAGTGTAGTTTCATTTACGTTTCATACTACTAATTTAGATATTTGTAATAAGATGATCAGTTGAACTTTTACATTTAAATGAAATAACATTTATAGTATGGTTGGTTTTATTCTCGTGAATGGTTACCTTCATGAATTTAAGTGAATGTAAAAAAGGGATAGGTCTATAAACTATTTCTTATTTTATTGCTTTCGTTTAGTTAATTTAATCAAACACAAGGCTACACATGTGAGCGAGGGTTTATATTCAGTTTTTATGTGTGGGTATGATGTGTGAGCGCTAGAGTCTACTTAACTCAAGGTTTGATTGAATTGTTGGTGTTTTCCTATGTTGAGACAAACAAATTGGAGACCAGACACAGGATCTAGTTATCCTCTCAACCATCGATTGCGCTCAACATTCACGCGATTTGTAAAAGGGTAGGGATTAGCCCTTCCAAATGAATTCTTTTTGCCACATGAGAGTAGATGTGCATCTACGGACTTAAAGACTTGTTCTTTTGGCATGATCTACTACTATAGTTCAATATTTAAAATAAAGAAAGAAGATATAAGTTAAAAGTGCTTTTCTATTAATAATTTTTACAATAATACGTTCACAATTACCTTAAGGGATGACTATTCGTTCGTTGTCTAATCGGGACTAAGTTTTGTAGCGAGACAGTTGTGATGTGTGGATGGTCGTCTGTTTGTTGCTCGATTAGAAATCGGATCTTAGGGTGAGATGACTGACGGAGGGTGGATCTTCAACAATTTATTTATTGCTCAGTTGGAATCAGGCTTCGTGGCAAGATGGCCGAAGAGGTGATAACATGTTTATGGTTTTGACGGGAACCAAGCATATGATAAGATAGTCTTGAATCGATAATCCGTTCGTCGTTTGGTGTGGACCAAACTTCATGAAAGATTACTTACAGAGTCACCTAGTATGTAATAGGAAAGCCTCGTAACCTTCTATTAAAAACCAAGCGATCTTACTTAGGATCCAGAGGGATGCCGTTAATGAAGGGTGGAGAGATAACCAAAGTATTAAAAACTATGGGCCCAAGATATGAGCAGCGATTGGGCTAAACTAAACCAAAATAAAAAGATTAAAAAATGTCCATGGTGAACGGATAAATAAAGCTGGATTTGGTTGTAATAGTGTGAGGCATGTAGCCCTTCATGGAGTGCTGTTTATTTAGGCTTCTGGGAGGCAGTGGCCTTAGTCTTTAGCATCATAAAGGATTTGGATGGTCGATTATGAAAATATCTTTGATTCTTCCATGTTAGCGTGGCTTGTTACGTACGGTCATGTGTACAAGAAATATACTCTCGTGTGCATAGGTTGAAATTATCATGTATCTAGACTCCCACATTAGAAAGTTGTTGTGATCATTATGTTACTTTGGTTTGACATCCGTAAAGAGTTGCTTTTGGCAAGGCTCTAGTATTTAATGTTAGATGGAGATTTCTTTCCATGAGATTCTGGCATTTAATGCTGGGAATGAAACTTGCTTTAATGAGACTCTTACTTTTTATGAATAGTATTTTTTATATAACTCTATCATTTAATGCTTTATCATATGAAGTCTCTGATTCCTCATTTTGAAGTCATTTACACCACAGATGACATGGCTGTCACGTGGCATCTTCTGAATAATTTGATATGTCAGGCCAAATGTAAATAATATTCTTGGTACACAAGTAGGATTTCGTCCATCATTTAACGTATACTGTTGAGACGTGGCGGCATCTCATTGGCCCATGTATTTGTGCCAAAAATAGGTATATGCAACTTTTCTATAAGTGTGTAAGGTGCAGAAGATCATGACAATCGTCATTGACAATAGCTTACCAATCAAGTATATATGGTTTCGATTCAATTATTCAACATTCATATAGGATGCATAATTTGATCATCTTCATTTTTATAAATTCTAGTTTACACAAGGTAGGAAATATAAAAAAAACAATCTTTTTCTCCCTCCGCATGTGTGTGCCCACACACACACACACACATATATATATAGCACTTGTCGAGGCTCACTGGAGTTTTGAATATGGTTGAAAGTTGGTGTGATCCTTCATCCAAGTGGCACACACACAATTGATGAGATGGATTTCTAATTAAACCACATCTTAGTGAGCCTTATAAATGATCACAATGGATGAGTTGTATTTCTAAACCACATCTTATTAAGCCCTACAAAGGATCACAATGGATAGGTTGGATTTCTAAATCACATCTTAGTGAGCCCGATAAATAATGGGAAGGTTTCAATGGGTGAATATCCATTCTCAACTGTTATCTATGATGTGATTACCCAAGTCATGGATTGGCCTTCTTTTTAAGCCTACGGCCCACCATGGAAGAGTACATCTCATTGATGAGGTGGATGTCCAACATACATCATGGTGGGTCCCTCACAGCTTGACCTCATGGTACCATTTCGTATCCTTAGCAGATTCGTATCCTTTTCAATCATTTACCACCTAAAACGCTGCTCTAAGCAACTTGTGTCTTCTTATTTTTATAACTCATTACTTTGAAGCCAACTTCCAGTAGAGATACCCATCATCAACCTAAGGAGTTTTAAAGAGTTTTTGTTTTTCTATTTTAATGCATTCTACATATAAACAATATCCAAAAACTCAATAAAACCTCAACATCGCTGTCACCAACTCCCCACTTCATCTCCCTTTCATACTTATAAAAATATATATATATTTTTAAAAAATTAATACTTCCATCAATCTTGTCTTATAAGGCCATTAGACATTTCAAATTAGGTTTTGGTGCCTTACACATTATTATTATTATTATTATTATTTTAATTAGCTTTTTCTAATCCATCCTTTTATTCACTTTTTCATCTAATGTGATGCTTCTTTTCCTTGATTTAGTGAGGTACGCATGACGAAAACGCATCCCGGATCCGATGGATACAGAAACATGGCTCGAACCATAGATCAAAGTACCGACTGGTCCAGCTGAATAAACCAATGAAGTTTTGCACATGTGGCATCTATTTACCTCCATCTACACCGTCCAAATCGCTTAGATGGGACATAATCGAACAATAGACTCCATAGATATCCTGACTTTAAGGTTGGTCACTAACCAAGAATGATGAATTTACATTTTGACGGTTCGGATCAAGGTAAATATATGACATGTGTAAAAATACGTGTCTGCATGTGTATGGATAGTCATACTTTGCCAGAGTATCAATGTTTTTCTTTTTCTTTTGAATGGTTACCAGTTGTTCCATCGTTCTAGATTATGTTTTTCTTTAGGAAAATGCTATGATGACTCGGCAATGAAGGTGGCCACCATGGGTCGTTGTCCCCATAATAGATGGCACATTACGCTGTTTGATTGGGACCGTTGATCTAGTGAGCCACCATTTGAATGAACCATAGATCACAAATCTTTCTGATTGGACACCCAACTTTCTTCCAACTAAAATCTAATTTTGTTTTTAACGGTCCACCGCAGGATGCTACGATGGTCGGTTAAGATTAAATGTTCACTAGATTTATGGACCTTGAATCATCTCAAAGATTGTGTGGAATCGATGGCCGAATATCTTTTGACTCGTGCACTAACATGCCGCAACTTTCATGTAACTAGGGCTGACATGCTTTGGAGCTTTCAAACCCTGGAGCAAGGGGGAACGCACGTGTCTGAATCAATGAATTAAGACCCATGTAGGGATGGACCCGTTTCATCGGGTCGGGTCTGACCTGGTACAAGTGGGTTGACCGGTGACGTTTTATTAGAATAAAAATATTTTAAGGTATAAATATTGATTTAAGGGATTTTTTTATGAAATTCTGCTGGCTTTTATGCATAATTAGCACGGGGCGGCAATGGGTCAGGTCAACTTACCTAACCTACCTTTTGAGGTGGGTTAGGGCCAAGCTAAATGGGTTGCAAGTGAGTTTTATGTTATAAATATGACCTAAATGAGTTATAGGCTTGAGTTGAACAGAATAGGATGAATCAATTCATTTATCTCATCTCTCAGGCCCGTATCCCATGGGTTAGGATATCGGTTGAACTCTCCTCTTGGACGCCACTTCACATGTGTTTCGCTTCACACTAGCTACCCACTTTACATGGGTGGGGCCTACCTTACATGGGCCACCTACCTCACATGGGCTGCCCATGCACCCTGAGTGTGTCCCTTCATTTCACAGGCGATCCCACTCAAGCCTAGTATGAAAATATTCCTACATTATGAATTCTAACTAACCAGACACAACCTATCGGCTTAGGTTGTTCAATGGGTTAAGCCACCCAAAATCCAAAACAAAATAAAGAAGAAAAGTATAGATTTATTTATTTATTTAAAGTATATGTATGTTACCATTGTCTGGGCTTTGCTGTGCATGCCCAGAGTTTCATATTCAATTCTCAAATTAACCTGAGTTGACTCCTCTTGGGTTGGGTTGGGTCAGTAGAATTGGGTCGGGCTTGATGAATTTTTAAGTAGGTCAAGTGGACCAGAGGCTAATGGGTTGTGGGTCGAGTGGATAATGGATCATGGCCCGACCCACCCATTTCTATCTTTAATAATTTGACAGGAGCTGAAGTGTACGTGCTAGTGCAGCAAAGCTCATGTACATGCCACACATGTGTCAACATGGCACCTTACATGTGAGATTTAATCCATCCACCAGTTTGGTCTGTTCTTTCAATTCTTATTTTTTAAAAAATATAAATACGGTCCAATCATCTTGTGACCCACCGGTGGAAATAGGTGTACATGTGGTTTAGAGAACTTCCACCAAGTTTTTCAGAAGAGCCATACATTTTTCTTGCAAACTATATATAGCCCACATGACCAGTGATTCAGCCTTATTCTTGGACTAGGGCTTCAATCTAGCTATTGGTGCCATTTTGATGGATGGATTAGATCTCAGCCCTATGGTGCCATGCTGGCGCGTGTGTCATATACATGAGTATTATTGTCCATACATGTAGGTAGTAAAGCTCATTACACAACGACCAATATATTTTTTATTTACATGTGAGCACCTATATCCTGAGGGTTTCTTTATTTTACAATTTTTCATCAAATCTAGATAAGGATCATTATCTTATTTTGAAAGAGAGGAAAATAATCTCATAAGTAGTGAACATATCTTTGCATATATTGATGGAATACAGATCTTTGTCGAGGATTTTGGAGTGATAGTGCAGATCACTATCCATCTGCTCTCGAACGGTCTAGGTCATTGTCAACTCTCTTGGAAATGGTCTAAATGGTTGTTCAAGTACTTTTGAACGGCTTAGATAGCAGTGCACTTACTTTTGAGCAATCTAAATCACTACCCACCTAATGTTAGAGGATATAAATTGTTGTTATAAAACACTACGTGCTTTTGAACGGTTTAGATTGTTGTCCATGATTATATTTTTAAGAGGTATTATCGTCATTTTAAAGATTAAGCTAATGGTCATTATTTTGATTTAATGGAAAGTGATAAAACAAAAATATGAGTGGTGGGACGCGGATTGCATCCTACCCCTTCCCGGATGGTAATCTGTCCGAGCATGGCTCTGTGGCGCCTAACGTGATGTAAGTGTTTTATCCAAGCTGTTCAACACTTTTCTCAGATTATTTTAAGAAATGAGTAAAGAAACGAGGCACGTTCAAGGCTTCATTGAACCACAAAGTGGGGATTGAACTTCCACTATTAAAAACTTCTCGGGAGCCGGAGAAGTTTGATCAAGCTGATATTTGTGTTTTCACTTCATCCACGTATGTATTACCTTATGAATAGGTTGGATGTTAAAAAAACAATACGTTGGCCCTTAGAAAGGTTTCAACTGCGAGTGTCATTACCAGTGCATCTTCCTTTGGTGTGGTCCACTAGAGCTGTGGACCTGCCTCATTTTTAGTATCAAACCTAAAAATGATCTGAGAAAAGTGGTGAATGGCGTGTATAAGATACTTACATCATGGTGGGGCCCACAGATCCCTGCCCGGATGGATTACGGGTAGGACGCAATCCACGTCCATGAGTGGTGACATCCAAATAAAATTTTTTTGGTAGTTTTGTGTAATTAGGCTAGCAAAAAGGTGGCGTATCTTAAAAAATCTCTCAATGTTACTAAAAAAGAAAGAAGAAGAAGAAGAAGAATGAAGAGGAAAGATAGCATGCTGTCTTTTGCCAAGCATTGAAAAGGAGAGGTGTGGAAGATCACCAAGGCTAGTTACACGCCTACAACCACCACAGCTAGTATCGCTTTCATTTTCGAATCACAAATGAGTGTACCAGGCGTCTCATCTACACGCCAGCTGATGTGCTACCTTGTTAAAGAGGCATCAGTTCAAAGCCGTCTATTTAAGTCTCTTCCATAATTTCAATGCTATAATTCAGGCCAAATACGTCTTCAGATTGACCATATTTCACAAAATAAATGATTAGTGTAAACGGTTCCGTTAAATTTTCTAAGCTAGACGGGCTTTTGACAATTTTTGAACATGATTAATATAAATGAGACGCACATTAGGAAGTTATTTTGAGGCGATTATCAAGCTTAAAGATTTATTTGAATCCCTCCAAAGCAATAAGAATGCTTGAGATTAACCTTCTTGAAGCCCAAAGCCCCTATGGCATGGTTCTATTTTGTCAAATGCGATGGCCTTATTGGCTAGCTAGTCAAATCTAAAAGCAGGTTAAAAATTAATACTTTGAATTTGGGTCTTCTTTTCCACCTTACTTTTCTTTGTATTTTTTGGGTTGTTTTATCTTTGATAGGTAATAAAATTTACTTGCCTTTAAAGAGGGGATAAAAAAGGAAAAGGAAAAAAGGAAAATCGAGGTGTTGCTTTACAGAAGATAGACGGCCTCGAATTCAGATTATTATTCTTTTATTCATTTGAGTTAATAAGTGAGTGCATATGAAAGTTCTTAGATCTACTTAGATAGAGGAAAGTGTTGGGGTTTGGTCTGCGGAATCACACATATATGAATCTAGGATAGCAATCGAAGAGCACCAAACAAACACGAGAGAACACATAAATTTAACATGAAAAATCCTTTCGAAAAAAGCCACGGCACAAAGTGACAAAATTAAATTAGAAATTACAAAGAAAAATGACTTAACCAATTCGAACAACCTTGAATTTCATCCTTATTACACCCTTTAGAAACCCTAAAACTCTTTTACGAACCCTAGGAACCCCTTTAGAAAGCCTTAGCATGCCTGAGAATGGCTATAAGGACTCCTATTTATAGATGGAAAAATCCCACTTATGCACCTCCTTAGAAACTGCCTCAAATTTATGCAGTCCACGCACAAACTGCGCACTGTCTATGTAACCCTCGACTAGTCGAGCCTGGGCTTCGACTGGTTGAAGGACCCCTTCAACTGGTCGAGCCTGTCCCTCGACTGGTCGAGTGCCCCATAATTTTCAAATACACTGTTGCTGGACTTCGAGTCGAATTGTCTTCGAACAGTCGAAGGGACCTTCGACTAGTTGAGCCAATCCCTCAACCGGTCGAGCATCATGGTGAACTAAGATTTAAGATATCTGTTTTACAACAATCTTCATTATGCCTTCAATTTTTAACCGTGTAGCTTCTTGACCTCTTCTCTTATCTCTACATCGCATCATAGCTTTAATTAGCGCTTCTCATGCACACTCCGTCCTTCTTTTACTCTATCACCAAGCCTAAAGAAGTTTCACAGAACTTGAACCTCTTTACAAGAATGACCTTGGTGATCATGTCTTCCGAATTCACGCCGGTGTGAATCTTCTCTTGTGTTACGCATCCTTCCTCAAACACCTGTCAAATAACATGAACATCCAACTAATTTCTCCACCCGCTAGTACAAACGAGTAACCTGAAGTCGACTTCCTGAAATCCATACGGCCTGCTTAATCTGAATCCACATACCATACCAACTTTGTCCCTGTCTTTCCAAAAGTAAAGACGTAGTCTTCTTACCATCTCACCGCTACCCAATATTGCTTGCGGGGGTATTTTCTCACAATGATAGCCTATGAAATAATCGATCTAATCAAGACCATGACATGCACTGCCAACCGCATTCGAATAAGGTTCATGAGATATATATGCGCAGCCTGGAGTTCTTGGAACATGAAGCACAAACGTACCTGTCGACTGAAATGAAAGAGAACTAGCATATGTATATATATACATACATATACATGACCAAAAAAATAAAAGGTCGCACGTGTCGTCACCCAACAAAATCACAAAAGAATAATATGTCCAAAAAGAATAGAGCTGAGCCCTCTGCGCAGCGATCCAGCGTGCCATCTACAGGTCCGATGAGGGCCCGTACATCGGCTGGAAGTAAGAGAACTCGTCCTCCTCCTCGAGGCTCGCGTCGTCAGGCTCCACGAAATCTGTATCACCTGCATCTATGAACGGGTCTGGTTGGGGTTTTAAAACACCGTCCCAGAGTGGGAGTGAGTGATCAACTCAGTGGGTGCTATTAGTCATAAGTTGTAACAAGCATCAATTATGATAAGAATTTAATGAAAAGGAATCAATCATAAACATCTATCTAGTCTTGTTAATGCGTATGCATGCAAGATGATATGATGTATGCCCTCGCCACAACGCTCCCTCAAGCGACTCCATGTAACGATCGCGTTTGACAACACTCCCTCAGTGCGACCTCGATTGCTGAGTCACCAACCTAGCTAATGTCATGCAATGATGATGTTAACCGGCTTCTAAGTTAAGTTCATTCATACAGCAGATTTGGGAATCTGATACACTCCACGTATCAAATGCCCTGAACTAGTTGCGAGGCCAAGGCCCCCCAATGTGTGAAGCCGAGACCCCGCGATCCTTAACCCCGTCGGATTTTCCCCATCCCCGACTTCAAGCACATGAGGGGTGCTGAATGTGGGGTCACTCGCGGTCACTACGGGGAAGCGCGTCACCCCAGCGTAGGCCGACAGCTGGGACAGTGTCCCATTCCACCATGCCCGGCTCACGAGACAGTGGATCGATATTCAATTCGTTATTATCGATGGGCTACAACGGTGGTAGGGTATTCCAGTTTTCATACATATGTGAACAAATAAGGTTAATGAACCAGGTGGGTCAGACAATGGACTAAACCGTACGAGCCCAAGCAAGTACGTGGCGGAACGACATCGGGTACAAGCGTCCTATGTAGTCTAACTACTGCCGCCCACACGCACTCGCCCAAACTCATGGGTTTAGCCTCAATGTGGTCCTACCAACAGAACCACCTTCGCTCTCCTCATGTTCCTGACGAACCCAAGGGTAGGAATAGTGATTCATAGCATGCCAACTACCAATGTAACATCAAGCATATTCAACACCATGTTCTCATGTTACTTAACATACAATTCAAATTTATCTAGCAAACAAACTATTAATATCATGAATAAGGTGTATGTGTGTGGTGTGGGTTGATGAGGAAGTTAAGCACTTCCCACACCTCAAGGGATTAAATACATAAGAGCAAATGAATCATACACAATATGAAGTAACACATATGAGAAAAAGAAATTAACCAAACATGAGCATGTAATCATCCATACACTAGATCATGAGAATGGCAAGATTAACATCAAAGAGAAATAAACATGCAAATCATACAATTCCAACAACATGTCATCCCTAGGTTCCTCTAGATTCTTCTATACAACATACCAAGCAAACAAAATCATTAAACTCCAACTATAATTGGTGCTAGGCCACCTAAGGATAATAGTCCGCACCTATGGATCGTTGAGATCTTGGAAAACGACCTAAAAACGCCAAACTCGATGTTGATCGGCCGGAATCCTAAGACAATGCACTTGCATGTTAGGATTTCATACAAATCCTCAACACAAAAGATTACAAAAAGGATGGGTGCTTACCTCCCCAATCAGATGAAATCACTTGTATTTGTGGATGTGGGATTTCTTAAGCAAAGGGAAGAGGGGTTTCTAGATCTCACCTCCCTTGGGCCCACCTTTCTCTCCCTTCTTCCTTCTCTCCTTCTTTCTTTCTCCTCTTTTCTCCTCTTTCTCTCTTTCTCTCTTTCTTTTTTCTAGGGCAAATTCGTATAGGGAGAGGGGTGCCCCAAATGAGGCCCTTTTATAATGCCAGATTTGGTGACAATGGCCCCAAGTGTTGGATTTTTACTATACTAGACCTATGAGAGGGTCTTTTTAGCCTCTAGGGCCCACTATGGGGTGTACAAGTCAATATACACCATAGAATAGCTAGCCCTAATGATGATCTACGTATGGATATGAACGGTCCGCCATTTGGATGCGCCGATCGACAGATATGATAAGAAGTCTGTTCAACGGTCACCGATAGTCGATCAGGGCCGCGGCTATACAGATATGAGCAGGGAAATATCCTTACTTCATAGGTAAAGTTTGGTCGCAAACCGACGGTCCGAAATCCTCAAGTTTGCATAAGAGTGGACGACTCAATTCACTTAAGTTCCAACTCCTTCCTTTAGGGTATTTGCACTTCTCATGCACTCGTCCTTTGGCTCAAGTTGACCGGTTCTGGACCGTACCCACGTCTGATTCCCACGATGGACGTCAAGCCCAATGAGACGGACATTATTCTATAGTTTTGGAACTAGTGGTCCACCAACGAGCGGTCTAAAGCTTGTTTGAATAACCGGGGCAATTCTAGTGGCCCTTTGACCATGAGACTTATAGGATAGGTGCTCCATGGCTCGATGAAGGGCTTGCAAAATTTGGGGATGATCAAATATGGGGTTTGGTCACAAGGGTCTGATTCGCGATCAACGGTCACCGTGCCACGATCGGGACCCAGATTTTGTGGGCGGACGTAGAAAAATACATTAGACCTTTACCGTAAATCTGGAAGAAATCCAACAGCTGAAATGTCTGAAATCTCAGTTTTATATACTAGTGCCAGATTCCAATTCTGGCATTGGTGGGTTGCATTTGGCAAGTGTCGTTGGGACGACCTGAATAGTTTATTTTTGGTTATCCACTGGGTCCGTGATCCGTGATGGTCTCCAAGCCCAGTGAGATCTATGCTCCCTTGAATTTTTATAATTTTCTGACCTTCCCGGGTCGCTGTATAGCCCGCACGGGCTGTCGCTAAGTGTAAACGGCCATCTGGCTTGGAGGCCCGCACCAGGTTCTATTAAGGCTCGTCTGGTCTATTCAATTGGGTTAATCTTAGTCTAATTTATTTGTGATACCTCACTATGAGTAGCCTAAATGAACGGTCCTGTGGCAAATCCTACGTGGACG
This sequence comes from Magnolia sinica, assembly GCF_029962835.1. NCBI lineage: Eukaryota > Viridiplantae > Streptophyta > Magnoliopsida > Magnoliales > Magnoliaceae > Magnolia > Magnolia sinica. The sequence continues at coordinate 15,871,432 of NC_080585.1, read as the reverse complement.
CCCCAGGACACTGTTCTGGTTGGGCGGGACGTTACACTACACCTGATGTTCAAGTGATCGGGCGAATTCATTGGCTTCCTATGGCTGATTAATCGAACTGGTGCAGCTCTTTACTGATACCACCCCTGTATACACTGACATTGAGTGCTAATGGTCATTAAGTAATATTTAGGTTAATTAAATAAAATTTAAAAAAAATTGATGGATTTTTGGAAATCCAAAACAGTGAAAATCAAGGATGTTACAGATTGCCAGGGTAATTGCTCACAACACCAATAGCCTGTGAAATAACCGATCTAATACAGACCATGTCATGCACTGTCAACCGCATTCGAATAAGGCCCATGAGACATATCTTGCTTTTCCTCATCTTTTTAGGACATGTCCTGAGGAAAACTTGAGAAGAGACGTGTAGCGAACTGTAACGCCTCGAGTTTTCAGGACCCGAGCATACGACCCGTTTTTCAAAAACTCGAGTTTTAATTTATAAAGAGCCAAAGTCCATATATATATATATATATATTTTTTCTTTCATCAGAGTAAGCAGATGAGCGTAGTATGCACAAATCAGCATAAAGGAAAATTTTATTTACATTTGGAATATACAAGAAGTTGCCCATAATGACTTATACAAACCAATGTCCCCACTCTTACAATACAAAATGAAATAATATTACATGTGAAATAAAGTAAACTATAATAATCTTGAGATGTGAAATCCTGTAGCAACCCTGTGAACAGCATCGACTTGCTCTATACCTGCATTAACCGTTACAATTTGATAGCGTCAATGGCTATCACAGTGAGGAGCACCCTCTAAGATTACGCACTCATCATTCATAATCCAATATAGATTACAAGTCATGAAATTATATACACTAAATAGGGCATTTCATAGTCATACTCATGTTAAGAAAGTCAAACCAATCAGCAGAATTTCATCATAAGCAAAATATGTTGGCAGTCACAATACAAGGAAATATGTCCAGGTAACCAAACAATTAAACATACGATTTTCTATTACGTCTGAATCACATTGTACGTGAACTCCACAAGATGACTAGAAAATCGATAAGCGAACTTCAGATCCACCCGAAAATCATGGTACAAGTGGAATTCGCAAGGCGAATAGAAAATCATCCTTTAAACCTCTTCTTCATCTAGAGATCATGTAGTACGTGAACACCGCAAGATGGTTAGAAAATCGCTAAGCGAACACCCGCTCCACCCGAAAATCATAATACGACTGAACACCATAAGATGAAGAGAGAACAACATACTGACGTCTACTTCACCCGAAAATCATATCGTACGTGAACACCACAAGATGGCTAGGAAATCGCTAAGTGAACACCCACTCCATCCGAAAATCATGGTATGACTGAACACCGTAAGATGAAGAGACAAGCAACATACAAACTCTAGACCACCCGAAAATCAAATCGTACGTGAACACCGCAAGATGGCTAGAAAATCGCTAAGCGAACACCCACTCCACCCGAAAATCATGGTACGACTGAACACCACAAGATGGCTAGAAAACCAACATATAAACTCTAGACCACTCGAAAATCGTATCGTATGTGAACTCCACAGATAACTAGGAAATCGCCAAGCGAACACCCGCTCCATCCGAAAATCACAATATGACCGAACACCGTAAGATGGAGTCCACAACAAGTCTCATTCTATCCATTAAATGATCACAAGTAGCAACGTCTAATCAACTAGCAAATTATAAAAATGAAAATAGCATGTGAGCATGAATCATTTATACTTGCTAAATTTAAAGAGACATGTCCATTATATGAATCAATTCCACAACAGATTAACATATTCATATAATAAGGTAAGTAACTCAATAAGAGAGATCAGTGTACCATCCATATCTAGATTGATAAATTTAAGTGGGAAGCTCAAAGGGTGAGTCCTCACCTTATGTTTGAACCACCTGTACCATTGCTAAGAAGTGAGTGCTTCCTTGGAATCATTCACTATCCACTCGGTCTGGTGGTGTGCAACTATTTGTTACGTGTACCTTTACAAATGACCAGGATTTTGGTTGAGACGCGTGACTAACCTGAGATTAGGAGTTTACCACATTGAGTCTGACTATCCAAATTAGGTATGTGAATGATTTAGATAGAAGTCCCTTGTGATGAACCCTGTAGCCGGCGATACTATGTCCTATCATCCCGACTTCACACTCTAGCTTGTTCATTTCATTCGCATCGCATATTGCATTACATCTGTACGCACATGGCATTTTGGGATTGTTATGTTTCTGCACTTATATGGCCTAGATGGACTCAGTAGGATTTACATATTGCATTGTACCCTTGGCATCTGATATCTGGCTCTCTTGAACTCCTCATTTGCGTAGTTGATTTGTATTGCATACTCTGATATTGTATGACTCATGGACTTATCAGTATTTCTGCTTACTCTGATACTGTATGGTTCATGGACTTATCAGTACCTCTGTTTACTCCGATATTACATTCTGATCACGCATATACTGCTCACACACCTACACCACCTTCTAAGCTTTCTATAAGCTTATGCACGATAGATGCGTGCAGGTGACAACAGGTTACAACAGTATTAAGCTTGGAGCGTGCAACTGTCTTTTGGAGCTTTGATTTTTGATATATGTATTTTCCTTTCAGCATTGTATTCAAATGTTTATATTAGTGGATATGTGATGATGATGTTGACTTTGTGATTTGGGTAAACTTGTAGTTATGCTTATTACGAGTAAATGTACATTAAAAAATCCTCCTTGTAGGATCCCAGGATCTGAATCTGGTGTGTGGATACTGGAAGCCTAGAATGGGGTATTATGGAGGCTGTCGGCACCGAATTCGGTGATCGAGAATTTTGTGAGTCCAGTTTGTGAGTTTGGGGCGTGACAACTGCCTAAGCAACAGGTCATACCATGACATCCTGCAAAGTTTTTTATCGGCTCGTTTAAACTTCGAAGTCCTCTGGTTGCTTCATGTAGATCTGCTCTTCTAATTTTCCTTACAGAAGTTCAGACTCTACATCTATCTCTTCCAGCTCAAGATCGGATTGGCCAACCAGTGCCAATCACGAATTTAATAGACATCTATTATACCGTTGATGTGAATATATCTGAGAAGTTATTTCCTTCTCTCTGAGCATAACCCTTCTCTACTAACCTTGCTCTGTATCTATGATGTATCCTCTTGAAGATTCACCTACTTCCAAATGCTTCCCGGTCCACTGGAAGCTCCACCAGCTCCCATGTGTAAATCTGGTACAACGAGTCCATCACATCGTCCATAGTCACCTTCCACTTCTCAGCACCGGGCTCACCTAAAGCCATTTGAATAAAGGATGGATCCCCTGCGATATTGGAGTTGTCCATGTACCTCGCTGATATCTTGCGATTATGTCGTGTGATTCTTCTCATAGGTGGTTACTCCATTTGCTCTGTATCCCTATCCTCACGTCTCAGCCTTCTTGCCCTGCCCGCTTATGTGGCAATGTCCAGCATGCCACAACGTGTAGAGGTGGAATCTGCTACAGCCACTGCAACTCTACCTTTTGAAGTACTCCCGATCAACCTGTACATGTTACCGAGTCGTTACGCTTTCATGATAACCCGTGCCCCCTCAGATACTTTAAGAGCACCATCAATACTTGTGAACTTAAAGACCATTGCCTCAAGTACACTAAGAGAAATCAGATTCTTCTTCAAATCAGGAACGTGCCTGACATCAATCAAGGTACGCTCCACCCCATCAAACATCTTGATGTACACCGTACCAACAGCTACAACATTACAGGCAATGTTATTGCCCATAAACACCTCTCCACCATTGCACTTTCTGTAACATGTGAACCAACTCCGATGAGGAGTCATGTGAAAAGATGCCCCTATGTCTAGAATCCACTCGCCCATATGATCATTGTATGGGCGTTTTATCATAGACATAGACAAGACATCACCATCACATCCACTCGATCCATCTGACGTGGTAACGTTGGCCTCCTTGTACAAAGCTTCAGATTCTTCTCTCTTCGATTTAGGATTTTCACAATCCTTCTTCATGTGTCCTTCTATCCCACAATTTCAGCACTTTAACTTTCCTTTGCCCTCACCCTTGGATTTAGATCTTGACCTCGAAGACTTCGTATCTTGCTGAGAATTTCTGCCCCTCATAAACAGTGCATCAGAAGATGTCCCCATGTCGCCATTGAACTTTCTTATGGCCTTTCCTTGAATGGCTGATATAACAGTGTCGACACTCAGAGTTTTTTTCGTGGTGCACATAGTATCCTTAAATGACTTATACGATGTCAGAAGAGAATTCAACAATATACATGCTTGTTCCTCATCTTTCATCACTTCCTCCATATCCAGCAATTTACAAATCAATTTATTAAAGTTGTTGATGTGAGCCTCCATATCTCCACCATTTGCCATCTTGAAGTTATACCACTACCGTTTCAAGTGTAAGCGATTTTCAGAGAATTTTTTCATATAGACATCTTCTAACTTTGCCCATAATTTAGCCGCATCCTCTTGACATTGTAGAGAACCTCATCCGTGAGACATAAACAGATCGATGATAAGGCCTTCTTATCAAGAGTAATCCAATCATTACTAGTCATAGTAGACCTTCGCTCCCCAAGAGCACCATCTTCGCCTTGCTTGATTAAGGTACTGATCATCTTGATCTTCCACAACTCAAAAATATTTTTCCCTAAGTACTTCTCAATATCATAGTTAGTGCTTACCATTATTGTTTATCCCTCAAATTCAGATTTGTGCCCCCAACGATTTCTCTGATACCACTTGTTGGGGTTTGGTCTGCAAAATCATACAGATATGGATCTAAGATAGCAATCCAAGAATACCAAGCAAACATAAGAGAACACACAGATTTAACGTGGAAAATCCTTTTAGAAAAAAACCACAGCATAAAGCGATAGAATTCCACTATGAAAATAGAAATTACAAAGAGAAAGGACTTATCCGATTTAAACAATCTCGAATCTCAACCTTGCTACATACTTTAGAAACCCTAAAACCCTTTTAGGAACCCTTGGAACCCCTTTAGAAAGCCTTAACATGCCTGAGAATGACCCTAGGAACTCCTATTTATAGATGGGGAAACTCCACTTACGCACCTCCCTAAAAACCGCTTCAAATTTATGTAGTCCGCGCACAAACCGCGCACCGTCTGCGTAACGCTCGACTAGTTGAGTCTGGGCTTCAACTAGTCGAAGGACCCCCTCGACTGGTCGAGTGTCCCAGAATTTCTAAATACATCGTTGCTGGACTTCAAGTCAAACTGTCTTGGACCAGTTGAAGGGACCTTCGACTAGTCGAGCCAGTCCCTCGACTGGTCGAGCATCACGGTGAACAAAGATTTAAGACATCTTTTTTACAACAGAAAGTATAAAGGATCCATTTGTTTTGCTAATTATTTTGATAATGTATAAAAATAAAAAATAAAAAATAAAAAAAATAAAAATAAAAAGAGAGAGAGAAGAAAAAGTGGCATCATCATGATTTAACCATCGCCAAATCAAATATAGAAAATATTGGTTAAGAATAGATGCATCAAGGATACAACTAAAAGAATTTATAATCATTATTCTTTTTCATGCCATTACTAGGAAAAATTGAATCCAAACAACAACATATTTTTGTGATATTTTGACATTTAGATGAATGCAAAAATGCTACCATTGAGAAGGTCAAATGTAAATCTTGTCAAAAGATAGAGTAATTTGTAACCATTATATATTTCACCAACATTACTATGGTAATTGGTTAAATAAATAAGATATGTTTCACCAATTAGAAGGGTAATGTAAAAAAAAAAAAGGTACAATTATTACAAATTACTTGCCTCTTGACAAACGCTTCTATCCGAGTGTTGATTTCCATATCTATTTTATTAGCATGAAATTATAATGATGACAGCTTTACATTATTTTAATGTTAAATCGTAATCGAAATATTTGGATTCAAAATTTTGACATTAATATCAAGAAATTATATAATGATTATAAATTTCTTATTTTCAAAATACATTTACATTTGACTAATGATTTCATATATTTGGTTTGGCGGTGGTAAAATTGTAGCGATAATATAATTTCTTTGCATTATGAGGGTGATAGGCGAAACAAATAAACCCTAACATGAAATTTTTTTTTATCTGAGTGAAGAGATGAATCACAAACATAGATCAAATATTGTAGCCCACTTTAAAAAAAGTTCATATGTTCTAAATGATAGGGTATACTTGATGTGTGGCTTAGATGCGCATTCTGGTTGGAGCATGAGGATGCACCTTACAAGGTTGATACTCTGTTCTATGTGCTTGCATATTGGAGAAAATCTTTGATACTCTGGTAGAATGTGACAGTCAATACGCACCAATAAAAGTTAAATGATAAGCGTATGGTTGGAAATGAACCATCCAGCTTGTGGGACCAAATTTAGATAGTTTATCAAACATAGAGTATGCTTATTGTCTAATCTTCTTCTTCTATATATTTTTTTATTTTTATTTTTTTCTTTTCACATACACACACCCCCACACTCACGCCATAGTGGGATTTCGCCACCTATGGATATACAAACCCTTGACCAGGTGTTAAAAGTCCTGAGAGTCTACCACTGGAACAAGAGTAAGTATCCTCCTTATTGTCTACAATCTAACTTGCCAGATTAATGACAATTTAGTGATAACTAAAACCAAACTAGCAGCAGGTTTGAAGCTGACAAACAACGGTCCAATACTCGTAGATTAAGATCATAAAACAAGTCTAACCAGGAATGTTCAATGTCTAAAGTGGGTCTCTCCAGTTGAGCACTTTAGTTCACTTAATGTATTTTGCGTCCACAGTTTCTAAATGTCTGCATATCAAGTATCATACTCTAATAGAGTATCAAATAACTCTTCCCTATTTGCATGTTCCAAGAGTACTGCAACCTAGATTCTGCTAACAAGCATGCACCTGTGCCAATGTGGAACCACATTGGAAAAATCAGAGCTTTCCGTTAAATGGGCTTCATTGAAAATAGACTTCTTTACACCTCATGTGAGCCACAACATACAAAGTAAATGAAGGGCTAGAAAATTTTGATTTATCCGTGATGTACAGCAGGTTGTGTATAATTTCATGGCCAAGATAGCCCAAAAAAGGTTCGATCGGAGGTGGAAGTGATCCAGATCATCAGAAATTTAAAACGAGCATATCTCACAAATCGGAATGAATCATCCGGCGTGCCATACATGATTTTGGGGTAGGATGAGACACTTTAGCCACACTACCCTCTATGCCGTGTTGCCCAAGATGAATTTGTGAGATTTCATTGTATCGACGGTCGAATTTCTGTTTTTAAGTTTTAGTTTGATTGTAGCTCTTCATCTGTTAGACTGTAGAAGTTGCGTCCAACATGAAAAGTGTTTAAAATAATTAAGAGAATAGCATGATTGAGCCAAGTGGGACACTAATTTTGGTTGAAAACCATGAGGTCTAGTGAAAATCATGACGGTTTATAACCAGTAATTTTAGTATCTATAGTAAATCACAATTTTAAAGAGTTTTAGTTGTTGTTTAATTCCAAAACTTATTCCTATGATTTATGTTATTATTTAAGAGTTTGTAATCTTGTATTTTATTAAAAAAATTTTTTATCATCAATCAATTTATTTTAACTTTTTAGAAATTATTTTATTTTTCTTATTTTTCTCATAGATTAAAGGCATCTTGGTGACGAGTCTATAAAAGCTCCTTAGATTAAGAATAGTTATATCCCGAGCAATACGGTCCTCAACCTCAACACACCCTCCCTGCGTCAATCCGTGGCCCATCCGAGGAGTGGAATGGCCCGACTTTTAGAAAAGCAAAAAGTGAAATAGCCTCTCGGTAAGTGGGTTCACTCGCCCGGAGGGTCGCTCAACCCACGTGCGTCAGGCGGTTGGCCATTTAGTCCAAAAAACCGACCCGACCGGGCGGTCCAGCTCTAAATGCCGTGACTATACATACGACAGTCCTGGCCGTTTCATATGGTGAACTCGATCCAATCGGTCCTACTGCATGGTCCGGTCCGGTTCCGAAACACTGGCTTGAATCACGTGTCATCTTGGTATTTGGACCTATTACTGCGTGCTCATGTTAGGATCATCGACTGGCTAAGATTCTTACTTTCCTACTTTCTAACAATAATGCCCTCCTACAGCCAGCTGTAGGTTACCTACACATACAAGGCATCTCATGTCACTTTTTTCAGGATATGCAATCCATGTAAAAGGTGGGCCTCATGATGATGATCACCATATCAAAAGTGAGAATTTTTTTTTAAATAACGGTCCACTCATCGGGCAGACGCCACATTCGAGCAAGAACTTAATGGTTGTAGGTCTGATTTGAACCGCACAAGACGGTGGCCTGCCTAATGAGTGGACGAGCCTGATTTTTGGAGTGGGTGATTTTCATGGTAGGGCCAACATTTTGTACGGCTCGGATCTCCTCCAAATTGGACACATAATCACATGAGATGGATTGTGAAAGGGGACGTGGATTGCGTACTGAGAGCATCAGTAGCGAGGTGGCTACTGACAGTGCTCTGTGGGTCCCATAATGATGTATGTGTCCTATCCATTCCATTCATCTATTTTTTCAGACTATTTTATTACATAAGACCATAAATTAGATGGATAAAAATCTCATATGGACCACACCACAGGAAAGAGTGGTGATTGAACACTTACCATTAAAAAATTCTTAAAGGCCACAAAAGTTTTAGATTAAGCTTATATTTTTTTTTTCTCTTCTACCAGGTGTGCGTGACCTAACCAACAGGTTGGATGACAAATAAACATTACAGTGAGCCCTAGAAATTTTTTAATGGTGATCATTCGATATCCACTGTTTTCTTGTGGTGTGGTCGGGTGGAGATATTAATATCTCTCATTTTTCGTATAATGCACTATAATGATCTTTAAAAATATATGAACGGCTTGGATAAAACAAAAATACACCATGCGGGGCCCGCAGAGTATTGTCAGTAGCCACATTGCTACTGACGCTGTCAGTACGCAATCCGCGTCCTGTGAAAGGCTTTCGGAGGAAATCCGCGTCCACCCTACCTGCCCATTCAATGGGCCAACGCCCATACAAGCCCACTAGCTACTTGGGCAGTTAGAGATGGGCCTGGTAAGACCCAGGTGCTACCTTAGCCCTGACCCATGACGGGCCATAGAAGCTGGTCCGGGCCCTGATTGTGTAATTATATATGGCTCAAGCCCAAGCACAGAATGGCACTTTTGTGCAAGATCTGGGCTGTTTATTAGTTGTGGCCCACCATGCATGATACATGACAAAGATGCTAATGAAACCCTAAACAAGTCGGTCGGTTCGATGGGCTCCTAGGCGTAGCCGGAGCCCCACCAGATTAATAAGCGGTCTTCGATAGTAGGCCCTGCCCTATGGCGACACTAGTTCAGTCCAAGCTCAACTCAAAAAGCCTTGCCCTAAAGCCCGGCCAGCCAGCCAAGCATTTTGACCCTAATGTGTAAGCTCGTTGTTAGCTGCGTAGATGAGTAACGATGGGCCGTTGATCTTGAAGCTTAGCAAGGCAGATAATGGGCCATCCAGGCCCTGATCAGCCTGCTATCTGAGGACGTAGGCCCAGCTCTATCCCATCTTTCTAGCCATTGACACAGCCTGATAATGTTAAAGCAGATGGGCCATTCTAATATATTGACCTTTGTGGATGGTCCACTGCAGGTCCAGTCTAATAAGTTAATGGCCCTCAAAAAACTCTATAGCACTGCTCATCAGCCCAATTCCGACTCAAAGTGCTCACTTTTCAACCCACTTGCACCATGTTCATGAGATAGAACCAGCCATAAATCTAGGTTTTGAGTGACAAACCAATGGCTGATGTGCCGTGATTTATGGAACATGGCCCACTTGCATGCACTGCAAAAAGAAAACCAATTATAACAGGTGGGCTGTTAACTGCAATTGGATAGGTGGGCCAGCAGGTCATCTAGCCCAACTCACTCTGAGATGGGTTTAGGCTAAGATAAATAGGTAGTAAGGCTTAGGTTCAAAAATGTGACCCATTTACTAAATTGGTTGAGCTCAGGTTGAACCGTACCCAACCTGACCCACCCATATAGCTTATTGATAGGATGGGGTGGATGATCTAAGTCACCCAATCTGGCTCAGGACCCTAAACAAGTTACAGACGACAAGTTCAGGGGCAGAGCAGGCATACCTTTAGCCTCATATTCCATTCTTAGCCCCCAGCATGGTCTTACCGAGCCCAACCCAATTACAAGGGTCACGTCAGGCCATAGGGTAGTGATTGTGGGGGCTGTGTTCGAGCCATAATTCTGGCCTGTTTGGGTTCAGCTGAAGCTGAACCTGATCCCACCCTGACTGAATACATTGCCACCCATAATCATGATCAAAATTTCATAAATCTGGTCTTTATAACCATTCAATTTGTACGACTTTCTTAGCTATTTATTTATTTGATTATTTTGATGATGTTTATGTTTAATCAGTTATGAACTTCATATTGTTGAAAACCGGATACATCAAATCTATGCTAAAATAGGGGTCATTGATCGGTTGACAGGTCAAAGGATATCAAAAATATTCGATTTTTTAGCAAAATTCCGTGTGGTCGACCGATCGACACATTTCGACCGGTTGAATCGACATGTCCATGGTTTGCGTAGTTTGCGCGGGTTTTTTTTTTTACTTAGATATATGGGTCTAATCGGAATTAGGGCATATAGACTAGACGCGCTTAAGGGTTTGAAAGGGTTTTGGAGAGAGAAAAAGATTAAAAAAATTTCTTTTAGGGCTTTGAATCAATAACGTTTCATCTCTTGTAATCACTACAAGAAAGTGGAGAATTACCGGCTTATTTTTACTGGCAGCCATTAAAAAAAATGCCCCTAATGTTATGAGGTGGCTCTCAGTAAAAGCTCTTAATAGACTTTTTAAAAAAGAAAAAAAAGAAAAAAAAAGCCATAGCTTATACTTTTTATTTCTCTCTCTCTCTCTCTCTCTCTCTCTCTCTCTCTCTCTCTCTCGCTCTCATTCCCTTCGACGTACTGTCCCTTCATCGATCTCTCTCCAATAATCGAAAAAAATGGAAGAAAGAAGAGAAAATCAAAGGTACTCTCTTGATCCCTCTCCCTCTCCAACAATCGAAAAAAATAGAAGAAAGAAGAGAAAATCAAAGGTACTCTCTTGATCTCTCTCCCTTCATCTTTGCCTCTCTCACTTCCCCTTTTGATGGCCAGAATTTGGGTAACAGCGATAACAGCGGTAGCCATATTCATCGTTGTTCATGGCCACTGACATATGTATATTAATTGTTTGAAGAAATGCTTCAACCAAGAATCTTCTTGGATAAAACCATGCTACTGGTCATCTGCAACGACTCTCATTTCTCTCATTTGTAAAATAGGGATGGGTGTGGTTCTATGCATAGAGAAGGCCTCGTCTTAATCCAATGTAGTTGGGCAGGACGTGAACTACATAAATATTTGTTTTGGCCAGAATCCTGAGGTATTGTGGTTGCCTTTAGTCAACTTTCTTGTATATATCTTATCTGATTAGCCTCCCTATGTAAAGCATGCAGGTGATAAATATGTTTTGTTCGATGAAAGCTATTTAAGTGTAGTGTTTGTCTTGACATGCAAGATATGGGTATAAGATAAACACTATACCCAAAGCAGCTTTCATCGAACAAAATATATTTACCACCTGCATGCTTTACTATGTCACTAAGTGAGAAGGATGATTTTTACAAAGTCTTGAAGCGGTGAAAGTTTCAGATGGCTATGTAGCCAATATTTCACGTTGTGTGCATATCAAATACTATAAAATTTTAGAACTCGAAAGCCATAACTGTCATGTTATGATGTAGCAACTACTTCCATTAATTATACGAACAACATTGTCGAAGTATATAACCTCAGTTTTACTTGAATTCAGCGGTTTCTTTAGGGAATTATGTTCCAAAGTTGGTCGAGTAAGAGACTTTCACTGATTGGAATCTCAAACTGCACTAACACTGTCATCTAGAAAAAATTTTCCCCTTTGCTTTTTTTATATCATGGTGCATTTGCGCATTTATTTAGCGGGCGAGATAAAAATAGCTGGATCGGTACAATACCAATAAATGTATCCCATGGAGAGGTCATCTTAATGTTTAGAAATTAAAATTATTTATCATGCTATACAAGTCTTGCTAATTGACTATATATTTTTAAACTTCTTAATATTGGTGACCACATATATCTGCTCACATTAAAGTCATGTGTACATAATAGAAGTCGGCCCGAGGGATCAATTGTGGAAAGGTATTTGGTGGAAGAATGCTTAACATTCTACTCAAGGCACTTGCATGGTGCAGAGATAAGGTTCAATCAGCCAATACGGAATGACGACTATAGTAACACGGTTATAAAGAACAATCCTCTCTTTTCCCACAAATAGGTCCTGTATTAGGGAAGTTTGAGGATTGTGTACTGGATAAAATTACATTTGCACAGGTATATCGATATGTCCTGTTTGAGTACCATGCACTCAATTCATTATCACTATTCCCTTTGAGAACCAATCAGGGGGGATTTATGTGTGATCTGTACGAATCAGCATGGTGTATTCAAAGATCTACAAATATGTACGAAGAAGATTTCTTAATAATAATAACTGAAGCGTATCAAACAATGTCGTGTCATTATTTAAGGGATCGATGAAGAAGCAATTGTGTGAAAGCAGTTACAGGACAAATGACAAAAGAAGAAACGGAGGAAGTCAAGTAGTGTTGAACAGTTATAACAACCGTTAGAATGTAGGAAGGATTTGGAGGCCTAGATTAAAGCTACAAATAGCAAATGTGCTCAATATAAAAAATCGTCTCATACCATGCCCAATCAAACTAAATCTATATTTCAATTATCAGTCAATTACATTCCATAATGTAATTGTTTACTTTTCTTGTCAAGTAAATTACATTTCTTAGTGTGATCTTTTATTTTTCAACCTACTGTTTACATTCCATACTGTAATCCTTAGCGTTAACCTAGTTAGTAATTTTAGCTATAATATGAGTTTACGCTCGCACACTGAATTCAGTTTTTCAATTAAAATGTTATTTTATAACTGTTCTTCATTACCGAATGTAAGAATCTCTTTCACATTTTTATTTATTTGTATTGAAAAGTCATTTCGTAAAGAATATAAAGGTACAACTCATCATCAGAGGACGAACCCAATCCTCTAAATATCGTTTGATCTTGTTTACACATTGAGCGAGTGGCTGAGCACCCGATCTCATCAAATCTCGGTCATACATTACATGTCTGCCTATCTTGGTATTTGGGGTTATCGTTGTTCATTTAAATTAAAGTTGCAATTTTAATTTTGGCACGCCTGCACACATATGGTAAAAAACAATGGCAACAGGTGCATCTACGCTGCATGCCCCACTTGGCAGATAGCTTGGATCTCTCACTCAAGTGTCGTATCAGCACATGCGATGGAATGTAGATAGGTTAGCCTTTAAAACGCCTGCAGGGTTGGTAAACCTCAAGTCTGCACATTTCTCCTGCAAAATGTAGTAATCAAATTACAAAGTTTGGCTCCTCTGCAAGTCATTGTACAATGGATTACTGTACAAGGGCTGTTGATGGGCCCACTGGAGCGTCCACGGCATCCAATCTATCTCGCACTATCAGAAAAATCTAACCTTTCAAATATTAAATCATCTTTGAGCTACCAAATTTGAAGATCATTGAATGATTGGTATATTGGCTTTTCCAGAAATTTTCTAATTATTGCAATATGCTTGTCTGCATCATGGTTGACTGCATTTAATGCAGCAGCATTGACATGTCAATGATGACGTGGACCAATCATATTATAACACATAAAATATCCATGCTTGTGCTTGTTACATGCAGAGAATTAAGATTCATTTTTAAGGCATCTGACTTTCATAGTGCCGTGACCTTGCTCGACTGGACAGGTTAGATGCCGTAGACACACTGGGTGGGCTCCACGCACAATGCCTGTACAGTAAAAGTATTTTACATGGACTTGTGGAGGACCATTCCTCATCAGATCACATAACATTAATAATTAAAATGCACCACAAATACAATAAGAAACAAATGTAAATTTGAACTAAAAATGGTAAATTGTATGTCACATACACCGACTGAGAATGTTAACATGGCCCACTCTACACAAACATTTCCTTCATCCAAATCCCATTTCCCATCAACTCAATCAAGTATTGATCCACCGATATCTACCTTCTGATTACCACTAACATCCGACCGTCCATCTCCCTCATGATTCGTGGACCCATCCAATCGTTCATCTCCATCGTAATTCCCTTCACCATCCGACCGTTCATTTCCCTCATTGTTCCAGATCCCCATCTCCCTCACAATCTCCCCCATCCGACCGTTCATCTCCCTTGTGATCGCCGGGATACAACTCGAGCTCCTCGTGATCCCCACCTTCTGTGGCCCACCCCTATCCCTGGGGCTATTTGATTTGGACCTCACACCTCTACCCTCCAAACTACTCTTCTTCAAAATCTCCCTCATGACCTCAGCTTGGTAGAGGACTGGGTAAGCCCTACCAATCTTATTAAACCTAACACAAACCTTCATATGTTCATTCAAAGCCTCTTCTTTTCCCACTCCCTTCTTCTCTATCTCTTCCTTCACTGCCTCCCCACACAGTCCACATATCCACTTCCCAAAATACCCCTCCCTCACATGCCGAATGTATTCCGGCGTGCACTCCTCGCACAAGCCACAGCACTCGCATTTCACGTCCTCCACCTCGGAGATAGCTGGGAGCTTCGCACCCATCTCTTCCCGGCTTAGTTCGAATGATAGATCAGAGATGGTTAGTTGGAGGCCTTCCATGGATAGCCTGGGAGGCTTTTGAGCATTGTTCCTGATGTAGGAACCGACAAACGTTTCTCCGTTAGGTGGCGGTGGCGCCATGGAAATTGAGCTGAATGGCCACTTGGGTGCACTCAAAAGATTGGAAAGAGAAAACCCAGATGAGGAAATTGAAGTATTTTTCAAGTTTGAAGAGCTTTGTCTGGAGATGTTGGAAGGAAATGAGTTTGAGATTGTTCCTGATACATGCATGGAAGGGTAGGTTGGTCTTTAGAGCCTTATTTATGGCATTCTTTCTTTCTTTTTTAGAACCCCTTTAGTGCAAACATGTGTTTGGACTGTGGAAAGTCTCGTGCTTACAATCAATTGTTAAAAATTTATAATTAAAAAAAAAAACAAAACAGAGAGAGCTCTTGAATGCACTAGATTTTTCATGAAGCGGTTGAGAACATTGTTCTAAAACTCGGTGGATCGACTCCGGTTCTGTTCAGGTATTTTAGTTACGTTAGCCGTTTTCAACAATTTTAAATGCATTAAATAATTAAATTATTAAATTGGGGAAATTAAAGAGTCAGTCAAGCCTTCGAGCTACATATCGAGTAGAGTTTTTTATTTTTTGTACTATAGCTGAGAATGGTTACTGATTTTTTCTTAGAATTACAGCTTCTCTTTATTATATGAGGCTTCTTCCTTTCCTGCATGCAGCCATGCACGTATGAAAGTTTTTGTCTAACTACTGCATTTTATCTAACCAGATATTTTTATCCATCAGGCGGGTCCCACCGTGTGGATGCCCATCCCTGTAAAATCAGGCTGGTCTACTGGGTTGGTGGGCCACAATCTATTTCCCAAATGGATGGCTAAGAAAAGCTGGCCAAGCTTTTCTAAACCATCTATTTGTTTTTACAACCATAGACCATGTAATGAGTTGTGACCCTTTATGGCGACAGTCAGATTAAAAAAAAATAATAATAAATAAAAATAAAAAAACAGGCAACAAGCAGTAAAAAAAATGATGGACTCTTGGATTAGATCTGCACCATTTAAAGAATGGTGGTGACTCTTTAAACGTACAAATCACTGACCTAACTGCTGATGAAGTATGACCGAAAATTTGCACTGACAGATGATATTGACCATCTGATTTTGCCTTCAAATTTGGACCACTCACTATTTTTACTTTTAGCCATCCATTTGATATTTGATTAATTGGATGGTTGGTATTGCTTGATCGGTGTGGAGATATTCTCCATCCACAATGTGGCCCACAGTTTGGATGGTCTGGACAGCCGTACATCCACATGGGAGGAGAATGTAACCGCCACCATTTTTTAAACGGTGTGAAACTAACACCGAACGGTTCCGTATTATAAAAATGCGGAAATCATAAAGCAAGTTAGCTTTATTCCTCAACCGTTCACACAAGTGGAGTCTTCACGTGCTGCTATTTACGCAACTGCGTTTGCTAATTCCTCACGCGTGAGGGACCATGCAAATCCATACGCGAGAACACGTGTCTCAATCTGACAAGTGTGTACAATCTGAACTTTCCGTCAGGTGATCAACCCCTTTTTAGGTCTTCCAACATAAAATCAGGCCATTTCACACCCCAGACAGACCACAGCATATCGATACTAATCAATGTCTATAGATGAATTTTGCAACCATCATCAATTTATATTGTACACTGTGGCCCACTGAAGAGTAAAGTAATCTGATTTTTAAGGCCCGAAGATCTAAGCATTATTTCCAACCTTATGAAATGCTCAGATCTCAGACACGTGTTTGATATTTGCATGTGTGCCCACGTATGGAGATGAACGGCTCTCGACACGCGTTGAATTAGCAAAACTGCGAATCCCATACATGCCCATCTTTGTCGTCGAGCATTATCCTTTTATATGTAGAGAAAGATAATAGAAAAGGAAAGGTGAGACATGTTTGTTCCTCCACCATACATCAGAGATATCAAAAGGGCACTAACATCACGAGCACATCAATCAAAAAGCCGAGCAACAAATCAAGAGAAAGAGAGAGAGAATCACCGCAATAAATTCAATGAGAGCTTAGCTGTAAGTACATCGCGATTTATTGCTATAGCATACGTTGAGACTTTAGCCTTGGGATTTGGATTCGTATTTCAGTGATCGATACCGTCCATATAATGGGACTCACGTTAGATTGGATATTATGCCCCTTTGATCATTTGAATTTTTTTTTTTCAGTTGAAAAATGAGGGCTTGCTTAATTTTGGTATAATTGAAGGATGAAATGTTTCAATCCAAGAGTGTTTTTTTTTTAAATTTTTCTTTGTATTTTATATATCATACCCGTCCGTCGTATGAACGGTTTGGATCATTGAACAGGACCTTGATCGAACCATTGAGGTGCCGACGTATCCTAAAGGAACACATGGGGAATGTATGGAATCTTATTTCCTACTTCCCCACAGGTGCCAATGCATGTGTGAGATCAAGGCGCTCACCGGGAGTGTCCCACCAGGGAATTTCCATGACCCAGGTTCGGAAATCGGGCGAACAATAAGTGCAGGTTGAATATGTACATCTGGCCCATTCATTTATAACCGTTGATTTTTTACATACCGATTACCGGATTGGGATGATTTTGATATGTAAATTGGGTCCACCAAGGATTCTCTCAGCTCACTCGGATTTTTCAGTACGGACAACTGGAATAAGTGGACCAGTAATCCAGACCTTTGTTCTGTTTTCTCTGACCGCGGTGGGACCCAGCCCCCAAAAACCTCTTAGTTTCGGAATTTCTATCCACGAATCATGGGACTTTTAATTACATGAATTTGTACTATTATTTGAATTCTCTTTTGGACGGTTAAGATGTCAAGATTAGAAAGCCCGAAGCTCAAAGGTTAGGAAGAGTGTTGGACCCATCGCGGCTTAGACCTGTCAATGGAAAGGCTTGGGCCAGTCGAAAAAAAAATTGTGAATAGACCTGGCCTAGCCCATCAGGCCCGTTGAACAGTAGCCAACCCAAGCCCAGCTTGTTGACACCCGATGCAATAGACCAATAGTATCGAGTACCTAACAATTGAGGATTGTGGAAGATCTGACTTCACTCTGTCAGTTGACCGAGCCAATCAAAAGGAAGCATGGTTTAAGACTCGGCGACTCAGAATAACTCGTTCGGTCCTGAGTTGAACTGCGACTCGGCTGCGTCAAGCTTAGTCAGCCCTGATTACAGTACCAACTCATGGTTTCCAATTAGATCCGAGTCAACCGAGTCAGCTTCCTAGTCGACTCAGGCAAGTAGTCAATCCATGAGAACAGGACGGGCAGGTTGTTGCTGTCCCGTGCTAAAAGGCCTTCAGCTAGGACTGGAATTGTCTACAAACACCTCTTAACCCACCACGTCAAACACGGCCATATTGTATATGTAAAATCCACTCTGTCCATGAGGTGAGATCTAGTATTTATACCATTCTTGGTTCTTGTAGAAGATAAGCTTAATTAAAAGTTTATATAGGCCACACCAATGGAATCATTGTACAATTCCTCCTAGAACTGAAAAGTTCACACACCATACATATATATATATATATATATATATATATATATATATATATATAATCTTCTCTTTATCCCATTGAGTTACACCTCAGAAACAGGTTTGATGAAAGATACGCTCCATGATGGCACCTCACACAAACCCCATTGCTCTACATGGTGTGGTGCATTTGAGTTATTTGGATTTAACTGAATTTTCACCTCAAGGCCTAACATTAAGGAAACAATGTGATGGATGGAGTCGATTTTATATGAAGAGTATGTGGGGTTAAAAATAGTGTGGACTATCTACTACAATTTGCAAAAGTTTATTGGAGCTTAGAATTATAGTAAGTTATAGAGAGTGAATAGGATCACTTAAAAATATTTGCTAATTAAAAATAATTAATACTTAGACTTTCAAGTTAAATAGGTCCAATTATATAGACTACAAATGATATAACTAATTAAACAACTAATTTATGATAAGAGATGTGAAATACATATTTAATGTGATACAATTTAAGCACTTAACATACGTTCCAATCACGCATTCATGTGAATTAAACGCATTCAATCACTAGTAAGAACATACATACACATCCACATAAGCAATTACAAACATAATTGCTTCAAGAATTAAACAAGCACAAGATAAGCGGATTCAAAAAGTGAAGACACATCTCAATTATAAAGAACATTAATGGGTCTCAATCCACTAGGGGCTGCAGGGAGCACACGATAACATACGTGGGACCCACTAGGGGCAGCCATCCTAAGCCGTGACATAAGCCATCTGCAAGAGGAAATTAAAACTATTCGACAGTGGGCTTTTCTTCACTTGCTTGAAGCCAAGAAATCCCAAACTCCTCACAGATCTTATGAGTAGTGCGGAAAATTTCATAAATTCTTCTTTGGGTTAGGACAGGATGAGCCTGTGCCCAACTTAGATTATTAATTGGACCTAAAAGTCAGGCTCAGGCCTAGTAAAAGCAATCCATCTTGATGACAAATTCCACAATAACAAGAAATAGAAATTTAGCCCATTTCCTAATCCGCCTCCACAGACGAGCTTTTATTCAAACTTAGCAACTCTCCATAGAAGATTTTGCAAGATGTAGTGGGCATGCGCCAAACCTGTTTATTAATCCAGATTCAAAACCTATATCCCACTCCAACCAGCAGGCCTCTATAGGCTGCTAGGTGGGCGTTGAGAAGACATAAGAAACTCGATGGGCCACCTGGCCAACGGTTAAAAGACTCAACGCTTATTGACTCATTGGTCTCAAGTCAAGTTGGGACTCAGCTGAGTTGGGGTGAATCGGGTCAAGTCAGTGGTGACTTGTCTGGTTAACTCATGGTGTCTAACTGAATCAGGTCGGACCAGTCCAAGTAAACTCATCCTAGTCTTGAAACCATGATCCCGCCCACTGCCACCCCTAAATTTCCACAAAAAAGAAAAAAAGAACCACCTATTCGTGTCTCATCTCACAAATTCTAAGCTCCTAAAGGGATGTGAGTGCATGACTACAAAAGAAATCATAATTTAAAGGAAGTAAGATGTCAAGATCTTTTCAAACAAAATGATTAGGGCAGGTTTGATAGGCACCTAAAAATGAGTTCATGACATTTTAGTTAATCATAATTATATATTAGTGATTATACTTTTCTTTTATAAGGATTAAAAATAAGCTCGACTTTTTAATAATTTATCATAAAATGAAATAGTCTCAGCTTTATCTCCCTCTCTTCCTTTTTCGTTTTTTCTCTCTTAGCAATGTCTAGTGAGCCAACAAAAAGCATTGCTTGATGAATTAGTTTAGAGTTTTTTACATAGAACCCTTATTCTTTTTCGTATAGTGCAAAACCCTCCTCCCCCATATGTTTTTGTAACTCACACATCTTGCCCGTTTAAGTAAGAGAGAGTGATGTAGGACAAAGTTAACAATCAAATAGACGGCTAGGATCAAAAGAAATTGAGCTAGAAATTTCAAACCATAGATTTAGCGCATTAGAGCTTACAATGGCCATTCAAGTTTGTGGTGCTTTTTTGGATCAATTGGAAGTTAATTCTGAAGTTCAACTGAAATCTTATAAATTAGTTTCTTTCATTATTTTTTTATAAGATGTCTACAAATATACTAGGTCATGAGAATGATTCTTAAGAAAACGAAAAGGTGTTTAGTCAATTAGGAAGAAGTTCTATCTTAAACCACGTCAAACCAAGATCTTTATTAAGCATCTGAACCTATTTTATATAATTTTATTGCCAAATACCTCAAAATTTCTATTATTACCGAACATTTTCTTTTGACACTTTAAAATTCCCAGGGCAGATGAAATCACCAAAATTTCTATTATTACCTAATATTGATGTGGGATTGTATGCTGATTGGTTGGGGTGGATTTTACATACACATCATGGTGGGCCCCTTATAAAATCAATCTTCACATAATCACGTATACTCCAAATAAAATTCATCTCTATACACAAACATCCGTCCAACAAATGCTTCTTATAACTGCCCTAGTAACATGGAATCCCGAACACGAACGGTTCAGATCATGATGACATGCCTTTACGGCCCTCCTAAAGTAGCATATGATTGTGGCCCAAACCCAGTTTTTATTGTATGTTTGGATGTACTTTCACAATCCCTATCGAATCTCTAACCAATAAAAAATGTTGCAATCCCTGACCGAGACATGATATAGAGGTTCTTGTCTCTATCTACGCATCACCTTCTTGATTTTTTGCTTGCCGTGTTTAAAACTTTCTACGTCTAGGAATGATGTAATCCTCCACTAGAGCTTTTCAAACGTTTTCAGTTCTAATTGCTTGCCGTGTTTAAAATTTTCTACTGGAGCTTTTCAAACGTTTTCAGTTATAACAAGTGGGCCATGGTTAAGTAATCCAAACCACTGGTCCACTGCATCCAACGCTACAGTGCATTGACCATGTCCCAAAAATCTCCCAGCGTAGGGGATCTCAGCCACTACTCTTCAGATTTTACCCATCGATCATGGATTGTGCTGTCTTCCTCTTGTTAACCATCTATCTACAGGTTAGGCTTGTTGTTTATGGCTGATTTTTGGGACATGGTTGGTCTTGATTATCGAACCATGGGTCCCACATGTTAGAACTCAAATGTAAAAACCTGAATACACTGCATGTGAAAAGCATGTGTCCGGCGATACAATAATTCAATCCACATATTGCATGGTGTAAATTTCCAAGTCATGATCATGTGACCACATTTTCAAGGTTAGAAAGCTACGTGACCACAACCATCCATGACCACCAAGTCAATATCTACCAAAAAGAACTAAATCATTCAATTCAAACAGGTTATTCAATGAATGAGTTCTTTGATACTCTAGCAGAATATGACTTTCCATACTCATGCACTCAGACATCATGTGTACGGCATGCATGTAACTTGAATTAAGCCGTCCAAGTCACTATACCAGGTAGATGGGCCATGACCCAAAAGTTACTCTGAACTCGTGACTCATTGGTGTACATCTAAAGTAGAATTTAATGAAATATAGACAATGTCCAAATTCTAACAAAACTAATGTCCGTTGATCAAAGTTATCAATGTCCAACCCATCTGGTTCTAGGATTATGACTAATCTATAGTAGACCACACTATTTGGAAGGTTTGATTAAGGTTATAAGAATGGAATGTGTACGATTTTTTAGTGCATGTGTGCGTATTTTATGTCTGAAGTCTGATTTTGTCTTTTAAGCCTTGTCATTGATATCGACCCATCCTTCAATTTCTCACCGGCCAAAGCCAATTTGTAAGCCCTAAAGGTGTAGTATTATTCGATGAAAGAGACTCAATCATAATGTGACAAATGCTGGGGAGATTAGAAAATCTCCCAATTTCTAAAAAAAATTACCATGTTATCTTTTAAATCTTAACTATATTTTTTTGTGATTTTACTGAGAAATAACTGTTGTTTTTATGCATAAATTACTTAAAATTTTCAATAACTAATCATATATATATTTGTGCGCGTGTGTGTGTATTTGGGGTATGGCAAGTGCAACATATATGGAGCAAGCAGAAAGGTGGAGGAAATGTTGAAGCTACACACAAGTGCATCCACACACAGAGGAACAGCTCATCCTCGTTGTTTCCCTCATGGTGGTTCACTTAAAGTCATCTATCAACCTAATTTTTAAGCTAACATCTTAATATGAGCTAACACAATAAACATAAATATTATATGTCATATATTCATAAAATCTTTGTGGCATAGTTGATCTAATAAGATGCGCTAGGGGTGAGTGCAGACTATGCACATTAAAACAAATTGAAAAATAATAATAATAAGTTCTAAGCAGAGGTGTAGTACAATCAGTATTGTTCCTTACCAACTAGCTACATTTTAATAACAGATTTATTTTCATATAACTATAGTTTTAAAAATGTCCAAAACTACTATCATTGTATCTTAGATGGATATATTTTAAATTTTAAATTTAGTTATTAATCTATAAAAGTGGTATTTTATTATAATGATTTTATTGCACACAGCTCTCTATATCGTGGAGACAGCCAGTGAAGTCTGTGAGCCTATGCCCAAGTCCATTACAAAAACATAAGCTCAAGCTCGTGGGCCTAAACAGCCGTTACAATGACACACATACATATACACACACACACAAAACGGATAATGAAAAATAGCTCAGGTGTTGCATCGGCTACCTACAACAGATGTTGGAGACGATTATGTCCTGGGCGCAGCTTCAGTAGATCCCTCATTGTGGGGTCCACCGTATTGTATGTGCCTTACATGTACGCTGTCCATCCGTTTTGGCTTCTCATAAACATCACATTTTAGGATATGAGTGCGTAGGTGCGTGTGGGGGTGTGAGTATGAAAAAAGGATATGATTCTAAAAATGAAGCAGATCCAAGTCTCCTTTTGAACACACCGCTGCAAATAGTGTTGATTTACCATTAAAAGCTTCTTGTACTCCACAAAAGTTTTGGATCAAGCTGATATTTATGTGGCCCCTTCGTCCAGGACTTTGTGACATTATCAACAGGTTGGATGGAAGATAAACATTCCAGCATCCTCATAAAATTTGTTAATGGTGGGTATTCAATAACCACTTTCTTGTGGTGTGGTCCACCTTAGATTTAATCTCCTTCGTTTTTTTAATATTCCCTAAAATGAGCTCTCAAAATGGATGAACGGCATGGATGTAAGGAACATACATTAAGGTGGGCCCAACAGTCAGGGATCCACCGGAGAGGTGCCCTTATGTCCTATGACAACCCATTTTTAAAAGCATTTTGTGTTGAAAACTTGTGTTCAGTAATATAAAAATTTTAAAATATGTGATGAGATCATTCAAGGTATTTCCCCAGTCGAGAAAGGGAGCTGATTGACTATGATCCCGGGGCTGTGTTGGGTCCACAGATATGTCGGTGACAAATCCACTCCGTCCATCTGTTTTGAAATACCACAATAGAATAGAATCATAAAAATTAGGCAGATACAAAACTCAGGTGAGCCACACCAAGAAAACAGTGGGAACAACAAAGCCCACC
Organism: Magnolia sinica; assembly: GCF_029962835.1. Classification (NCBI taxonomy): domain Eukaryota; kingdom Viridiplantae; phylum Streptophyta; class Magnoliopsida; order Magnoliales; family Magnoliaceae; genus Magnolia; species Magnolia sinica. The sequence continues at coordinate 15,847,388 of NC_080585.1, read as the reverse complement.
ATTGAAACCTTCCTGGAGCTTACCATAATGTTTATATGCCATCCAAACCGTTCATACAATTATTAACACTCAGATAAACTTTAGGAACAAATATCATACTGATACAAAACTTCTGTCACCACCAGGCGTTCAATCCCCACTGTTTGGTGTGGTATGGCCCACATGAGTTTTAGATCTGCCTGATTTTTAGAATCATATCCCATCGTGGTCTTTCAAAACAGATGGACGGAATAGATTTTTCACGGACATCTCTGTGGTCCTCACACAGCTCCAGGCGAGGTTACAGGCAATCCGCTCCCATCCAGCAATACCAAAGCTCGGTCAATGAGAATATAATACACGACCGGGGGACTGTCTCCGTTCCTTCAGCGCAAAAACGTCTTATCTTTGCGCTGAAACTTGTTGAATATAAAATGCAAAAACCTCTTCTTTCCGTGCACCCACACGGAAATATTATAGTTAGCTTCCACGGAAACTTTCCCACGCGCTTGGATAGTTGGTGTCCACGTCACCTATTTAGACCATCATTAGGTCCAGTTAACTTTTCATTGGCTGCATTAAAAAAATAAATAAATCATACAGATTAGATGATCCAAGCCATCCAGTCAACGGCATGCAACAATGGATGAATAGGATCGTCGTAGAATGTAAGTCTGGTCACAGATGTTTAGGGATTCGATTGCCCAGTAGAGAAAGAAGAGTAGGCTGGACTTGATGTATTGATCAGATACAACATGTGAATGCCGCCAAGTCCAAATGTAACTACATGCATGAAAAGGTTTCATCCACAGCCCATTATCACTTTAGCCAGCATGTCCCAGTCCCGGAGACGGATTGGCTACTCCCGTGACACCAGCCCCATGGCTGGTGGTCGGTGCTACGTGGTACCCACCATGATGTATGTGTTTTATCCATTTTTACGGATCATTTTAGGAATTGATATAAAAAATTATAGGGATATAAATCTTAGGTGGACCACATCCCACGAAAACAATAGTGATTGGATATCCACCATTAAAATTCTCCTAAGGCCCATTGTACTGTTTATCTGACATCCAATCTGTTGATTAGGTCATACAGGCCTAGATGAATGGAAAAAAAAAAAAAAAAAAACAAAGATCATTTTGATCCAAAACTTTCATGGCCCCAAAAAGTTTTTAATGGTCGACGTTTATTCAACATTGTTTCCTGTAATGTGGTTCACTTGAGATTGGGATATACCTAATTTTTGGTCTCATACCATAAAATGATCTAAAAAATAGATGGAGAGAATGGATGAAACACATAAATCATGGTGGGGCCCACGGAGCACCAACCATCAGCCATTGGCTGATGGCGGGGGAGTATCCAGTCCGTTCCCGATTATTTGCTGTTGAGCTGTAATCCAAGGAAGCAGATCGCGTGGTGTGCCACACAACACTGACTTCAGTGGTGTGTTTACGTCACCAAGTTCTGTAGGTCCCACCTATATGTATGTGTTTTCCAATGTTATGGGCCCAAAAAAGAGGCATATGTAAAGCTCCAGTGCCTCCGTGTCATTTCTAGACACGCGGTTATATTGATGGAATCAGTGCCGTTCATTCAGTGGGCTCAATAATTTTTAGGCTATTATAAAAAATCCCAATGTTTGAACAATCCTGGCACGAGGGAACACTCATTCCCCAATGCACTCGTGGGACTCCGTTTGTTTTGCTCGTGATCCTACATAGAAATTGCTTACGTCAAGTAACTCAAGACCCAATGTTTATTGTGTCCATGGTCCCTATTTCAAAGGAAGCGATTGAGCCCTCTCCATGTGAAGCCCTCCATGATACATGGGTTTTGAAGAAAGAGCTATGTGAAGCTCTCCATGATATATGGGTTTTGAGGAAAGAGCTATGTGAAGCCCTCCTATTTTTCTTTTAGAACATTTTAAGATGTTTGCCAAAAAATGAGGCAAATTTGAGGATCAAATGAGCCATAACACTGGAAGCAGCAGCCATAATATCAACACCCACTATTAAAAACTTTCTTAAGATTCACTCTAATGTTTATCTTCTATCAAATTGCTCGTAAGGTAACGCAGATGTAGATGAAGCCAAAATAGAACCATCATATGCATAAAAGTTTATGCCACTGCTAAGAAGTTTTTAAAGTGTTTGTATTTATTATGTGGGCGTGTCAGAATTGATATAGTGGTATAATTTAAACCAATCAACTTTGGCCTCGAGCACTAAAATAGTCAGGTATATCAAACTTATTAATATATAATTAAATTTGAGGAGATTTGTTACCTACTCAACCCTTCACAGAATATCTGTAATAATCAAGTGAGAATTAAATAATAGAATTCTTCCTCTGAAGATAAGTTACACCTTGCATTTCACAAAAAATAATATTTTAATATATCAATGCAATCAAACTAAAGGAAAAGAGTTTTGTGAGTTATTGAGGAGAACAATCACAAGAATACTTTTTTTTAAAGAACTGTTTGTATTGAATAAGAATCAAGTCCAACGTATGAACATAAACTTGAATTACAAACTAAGAGCTATTAAATAATCACTATTTTTAATGTACACTAAGTTAAAAATAAATTGATAGACTTGTTTTGTTTATTCGATGTTATTATGTTGTTCTACTCCACTAATCTTTTTTTTGTTTATAAATTACTTCATAGTTATTTTTCAAACATATTTCTTTTTCATCGGATAATTATGACAATTGAGATGTCATCATCTAAAACTTTTTCTTGTTATGTTTTTCAGTTTTTACCGTTCATTTTCTCCCGGTCAAGTTCTATTTATCTCCATCGGGGCCTGCTTTACGTATCTTACGTCTCTCTTACAAAGCACATGTCACATCTCTATTGCTTTTTTTTTTAATTTTTTTTTTGAATTGGTCAAAAAATAGAATATAATATAATAACGATTGTTGAATCTTCATTGTGTGGTCCAATTAAAATTTCGGACCGGTCTACTTTTTGACACATGCAAGTGTAGAAGCATCACGGGAATGACTGCGTGCAGGGACGGCAGGAAGAGGATTTTCCGCCAAAGCCTTTCAGGTATGATGGGGTGGGGCCCACTGCAATGTACGTAAGAAATCCATTCTGTCCATCCATTTTGTGAGCTCATTTTAAGAAGTCAGACTAAAAATCAGGTGGATACAAGACTCAAGTGGGACACACGAGAGGTAAAATTGAGGAAAGAAATTCCCACCGTTGAAACCTTCTTAGGCTCCACCTTGATGTTAATATGCTATCCAAATCGTTTATAAGCTCATTTCCAATGGGATGAGGTGAAAACACCATAACGATGGACTGATAAATGAATGTTTCAACGGTGCTCACTGAATTCCCACTGTTTCCTCTCTCGTTGCCTACTTGTGTGTTTGATACACCTCATTGTTTGTTGCACATCCTAAAATGATATAATAAAACGGATGAACGGGGTGGATTTCTTAGTGGCCCCACACATCATCCTTGCTTAGGAACTTCCTTCGAAAGTCTTTTGCTAGAAATCCGCGCCCAGACGAAATCAGCTACCTATAGGGCTACCATTGATATTTCAATCAATCTCATCGTGGGATTGTAAGCAGCGGATTAGGTGTGTTACCGTGTGGGGCCAGTTTAATGATCTTTTATATATATCCACGCCGTCCATCCGTTTTTCTTTATAATTATAGATTGTAATCCCAAAACTTAAGTACGTACAAATCTCAGGTAGAGCATACCATTGGAAACAATGGTAAATAACAATTTATAGTTTTTTGTGGGTCACAAAAGCAAGTTGCTCTTTACGTTTGCCCTTCATCCAGGTCTGTTTGACCTTATCAACGGGTTGGATGAAAATGAAACATTACAGCCGGCACTTCAGTTGTCCCTATGAAGTTTTTAACGGTGAAAGTTCATTCAACACTGTTTCTTTTGGTTTGGTCCACCTGAGATTTTTGATATACTTGATTTTTGAAAGAAGCGTCCTAAAATAGCCTGGAAAAACGGATGGACGGTGTGGATATATAACATATCGTTAATGTGGGGAACACTGTAAGGGTAACACCCACTAGTAACTCCTAGACCGCTCCCGGATTGTAACTGGTTTCCACGATTTTGTTGATGTGCGGATTATGTGCGGCCCAGCCTCACCTAAGACGATGCGGCCCTTATTGTCGGGGGGCATCTTGATATATGTATCCTATGTCAACACCGTCTATCTATTCTAATTTTAAAGCACTAGCCTAGAAATGAAGTAAATACAAATCTCAAGTGAACCGTACCAAAGGAAACAGTTGTGAATAACCATTAAAAACTTCATTTGGGCCACAAAGGTTTGCATTTTTTCTCCTTTATTTACGTTTGTGTGACCTTATTAACTGGTTGTCGCAGAAAGATTACCACAGGTCCTAAGAAGTTTTTAATGGCTCAGGAGTTTCAACACCGGGTCAAAGGTTGAGTACACATAGGTGGTGAAATTCCACCACGGCGTGCGTGTGTGGGGTGTGAAAAAAAATAAATAATTCCCAACTATTTCCTATAGAATGGTCCACCTAAGATTTTCTCCTGTTTCATTTTTGGGTAACGCTGTAAAATGAGCTGGGAAAAAGCAAAAACGGCGTGGATAAAGAATAAATACATTAAGGAGGGCCCCACGGTAAGGCCGTATCATCTTGTTAAAGGCCGGGGCCGCACCCAATCCGTTCCCATTTTGTTGGTTTAAACCGAGTCAATATATGCCACGTGTGCAATGTACGAGTGCGTGTCTAACATGCTCTCCGGCGTGGGTAAGAAGAAAAGATGCTCGTATTCTTTTTTGATCTCCAATTTACGATCAGTATCAATTCTATCTGACATACTTGCATAATAATTCCTTTGTGGGGTCCATGTAACCCATCTGTGGTCAGTAAAGACGGTTAGATTGAATGAATTTACCAAGAATTACAAAATACTAAAAAAATGCAAAAATTGGATAATGAGAACCATGAGATGAAGGGCATGTAAAATGGACTACGATCATGAAAATGATTTGACCATCCATTCTGCATGCCCTTTCTTGAATCGATTTGATTATTTATTCAAGTTGACATTGGATATAATTTCAATCCATGTTTGATTCCTCTAATTAAACGGTCCACTATAACTATAGATTGGTTCACTTATTCCACACGTGTCAATGTGCACCATAACAAGTTACTAACTATAGGCACTGTATCATGGCTTAAATGGCATCTCGCATCGCAATCCGCGTAAATCATTTTATGTAGAAAATCCGTTGCTGCGGACGACAGTTGCGTGTAACACCTGTGACACGTATCCCGTGGGACCGACCAGATGTCCTATCCGTCCATGAGATCCGTCCGATCATTTTAGAATGTAAGGTCAAGAAAGAGGCAGATTTAAAACTCTCAGGTAGAAAACACCATCAGAAGCAGTGGATTTGAACGCCTACCGATGAAATCATATTGGGCCAAAAGGTTTTTATAGAGTGATACTTGACAATACCCTACATCCTGATGGGAATCACGTTATGAATGGGTTGGATGGCATATAAAAGTGATGGTGGGCCCCTAAGGTTTCCGTGGTCCGTGTTTCCATCTTCACTGTTCATGTGACGTGGCCGAGCTGAGTTTTGATTTTTTTTTTTCTCAATTTTGGTCTCACGTCCTAAAATAAGCTGGAGAAATTGATAGACGGAGTGGATTTTCAAACTGACATCGTGCTGGCCCCATACATCTTTGTGTCACACAGCCGTGTAAAAGGCGCCACGCAAAAGATCTGCCGGGTGCTCGTTAGGGAAAATGACACGTGTGAGAACCTCGGCCACAGACGACAGAGAAGTGAAAGGGACCGTAATCACCATGTTATATGTATATATGAAATTAGTTTTGGATGAAGCTGAATTTTCATTATACCCTTCATCTTTGTGAGTTGCATCTGATGAACGGTTTTGATGAAAGATAAAAAGAATGGTAACCCCACACAAATCTACAGATGACATCAGATCCCCACCGTTCTCTGTAGTGTGACCCACATGAGTGGCGCATCTGTATGAATCTGGCGTTAAGGCCTAGCATCGAGTAGCTTATCTGATAGACCGGGTGGTTTTTACATATTCAACTGGTTCCAAAGAGCTTGGGTGTTTCGCGGTAGACGATACCGGTCCAAGTGAGATGCTAGGAAGGTCCGTCGACTTTCAACACCGTCGATTATCCATTTGCTGGGTTTTTGTCATAGTTCAGTCGTGAGGCTTTCACCACACACGTAGCTTCTCGGTCATATCCGAACTCCCAGATATGGATTGGAACAGAAATATTTATATAGAAATTACGGACTTCTAAGGAAAAGACTAGTGAACGGTCCCAATTCGACGAAAAAGAATCCATTGTTCAGATATGAGGTTAAGATTGTCCGATCAATCTGATTTTGACCATGTATTAATTTATAGTGTTTCTCACTATTTGAACGGCTCGGATTTTAATATTGTGCATCATGTAGTGCAGAGAGAATCACCTGAATCCTGGCCCACTGCGCCATTTCAAAACATATAGTGAACGGCTCGGCTCCGGTCCGCTCGATCTGATGCCTGAAACTACAAAATTCACCAGCGCGAGTGCACTTTCAGGTTCTAGCTTCCTCCACGTGTAGTTACGATGCACGAGTAAAAGATCCAAACCATTAAAAAATTCTGCAGGCAGGGTATAGATTATCTGGGTGAAAAGTAGGTTGTTTGATCATCGGTTTAGCTACAAATGTACCAAAGGAAAGGACGGTTGTAAGACATTGAAACCCTGGCCCACATTCAAATTACTTTTGTTGACCAACTGATATGGGACCTGCTTGATTTTTTCCCAGCCGATCTACACGGTGGTCCCTCGTGATGATGTGTTTAGATGTCACATGCGTGGTATAATCAGCACGTGTGGGATTGAGTAAAGTAAAAGGCACTTGCTTCAGTTCATTTCGTATTTTTGAAGCGGAATCCCTAGCAATCTGCTTGCTTTTTTACCGTCCAATTCTGCTTTGGAGATTGAATATTTTTTTTTTTCTTCTTTTGAGGCGTTCTAATTACACACGTTGAGCACCGTTCATCCACATGCAGTCACACGTTCTAAGAAAAGCAGATCTGAAAGATCTGAGTTTTCCATCCAGCTCAAGTCACGTTTGATCTTACGCTGAAAAATCAGATGGTTTTACTCCACACGCGCGTGTCCCACAAACGGACGGTTAAAAAAATTGTCCGTATATCCGCTTGTTTCCGTATGCTATGGCCCACCTAAGATATGAAATGGCCTGATTTATAAATTAGGCAATCAAAACACTACAGCCAACCTGATCGAAAGCTCGGATCCCAGACACGTGTCATGATTTGTTGCGTGTGGCCGCATATGGATGTGCAGGTCTCCCATGGAACAAGCAAACCTCTTTTTCTTTACCAAGGAAATATGACATGCTTGGACAACATAATGTCGTTTCCTGCATGCCGAGCAATTCTACCGGTGGGGCCCACCATAGTTAGTATTGCATGTCCCCATCGTCAATAAATATATGATGGGAGCGTACGAGTGGGGCCCATCCCTACATGTGGCGAGTAAATTGCAGGGGTAGCCACTTAAGTATCGTCCGAAACCGGTACACATCGCCTGATACATACTGACATCGCCCATGAAAAATACCGGTGTAGCAGCCTTGCATGTGGGGCCCTCGTTCATTGATCTGGACAGTTCGCATGGCAGTTCCATCGTAAATGGCAGAGGTGCAGATGAACTTAACCTGCCCCATTCAATAATTGGGTCTAGAGTTTAAGTTGGGTGCACCTAATAGCTAGTTTTGGGTTTTTATCATGTGCCCGCCCTTGTGCTTTTAAGTGTACTTTTAGGTCTTTTAGTAAAACTAAATTGTAGCAATTGAAAACAAGTGTGTGTGTGTGTGTGTTTGTGTGTGTGTGTATATATATATGTGTGTGTGTGTGTGTGTGTGTGAGAGAGAGAAATGCTCACACACAACTAGTTGGACAGTTAATTAATTCAAGGACTAATCAATGCTATTTAATCCCAAGATAGAAAAGTTAATCTAAGAGGAAAAGTAGCCAACAGTAGTAGCCCTACTATAGAGTTAAAGTGAAATCCACCCCAACCATCAGCTGAGTCACCCTATATTAGAACAGTGGATTAAAAAATCAGCCTTATCTATAGTTCAAGTAGACCACATGATTGAAAACAGTGTACAAGAACTCACCTTCCATATTATTTTCATTGGTTTGGCCCACAAGAATCACGTGTGCCCCTGATTTTTAGACATTAGGCATAGATTTTTAGTGTGTCATCTTAATAGTTGGAGTGGATTTCACATGCTTGTCATGTTGAGCTTAATAAAATCAGGGGTGGACGTCTCTCCCAATGTTTCCATTGCTGTGGCTGAATTGAATCAAAGGTTAGCATGATTTTTTTGGCTCTAGGCTCATAATGGGATTACGCATCTAATGATTGGAGTGAATCTTACTTACACATCATGGTGGGCCTGTAAAAATAGGAGGGTGTGTTTTACGACACTTGTTCAAGTATTCGTCTTCATCAAAGGTCATATCTTCAGTCACATGATTGGTCGTCCAGCCTTTTCTTGCAACTTTCATTAGAGTCCAGATCCTCTGTTATCAAGTCAACAGAGAATTCCTGATACCCAAATTCTCATTGGTCCACGTCACCACTCACTAAAAAAATAAAAATAATAAAAAACAGCTTCGGACGCCAAACCATTAGGGTAACAGGAATTCTCTGTTGACCTGATAACAGAGGATCCCGACTCCTTTCATTAATGTCTTTTTGGACCTCAATTTATCTCTTATTTTCATAATATTACAACAAATATAATAACTATGATTAGTTATACATTGTATATGTATGGAAAGAATTCATATATATTATAACGTAACAAACACAAGAAATTTTAGAGTCCTCTAGATGATTTTCAATATATATTGCTTTATCCTAGTAGGATTTAAATAAGAGACACGTGGAAGATAATAAAATTAGAATATATGAAAGATGCAAAGATTATACATAATCTGAATTAGCTATACATGAATAGAATATATATATATATATATATATATATATATATATATATATATATATATATATATATATATATATATATATATATATTATATTAATTATCAAATTAAAGTTGAATAAATTAATGATGGTAATAAAAGTAGCTTATTTAAGCCAAGTTGTCAGCATTTCTATTCAGGCAATACATTATGAGGTCGACTTAAAAGAGGTTCAAACTAGATATGTCTTACAAATAAGACTATATATTCAAACCAACTAGTAGTTCCAATTTGATACAATTCTGGGTAGGGCTTGGGTCCTCCCAAAATCAACCCAATCCTACTGGACCTTAACCCTTTTTAAATGGTCTAATTTAAGCCATGTTAAAATAGTTCAAAGTAGACCTAAATCAAGGAAAAAGTAGTTGATTTAACCTAATGGGGCTTCTTTTTTTTTAAAAAAAAATATTTTTAATTGCGAGATGGACTGTAATGGTTCACCTACTTTACCTAAAACATGATTACAATTCATAACAAAAAGAACCATGCAAATTGTAGGCTCTATTGGAACACTAATTTAACTACAGTTTCCATTGATACCTAATTAAGCACGTTCTTTTTGGCTATATTGCATTTATGGTTCACCCATGGTTCACTACTCATGACAAATAAGAACCCTGCAAAATATAGGCCTTATTGCTAATAAAGAATATACCAAAGATCACAATAACTTGATTATCGTAATCATTTAATTTTACCCATTGAATTTGGACTATTGATTATTTTATTAATTTGTGTTTACACCTTGCATAGTCCACATAACTTAATGGGGCACCTCCACATGTCAACACTATTCTACAAATGACAGGAAGCAAGATCACACTCGCACTTCAAGAAATCTTCAATTCATACCAACAGGGACACATAACTTGCTAAAAACAGCATAACCTAGAGTCGAATGCATGTTTGCAGTCAAGAAAAGAGAGGCATTGCTTGAAGGACACGTGACCATCGTATGAGTGTCACGTGTGACCGAGCAATGTATGCAACAAGCCACATAAAGCCCTGTAAATGCCAGATATCTCACAATTCAGGATACACACGGCAATGCCATCTCGCACAATCATGCTAAAAAGAGAAGTGGTTCAAAGATGAATGATGCTCTCATGGAAACTACATAGGGCTAATAAATAGATTCTTCTAGAATTAGATGGAGATCTACTCTTGATGACCTAAAGAATCTGAATCCTACTGGGACATGGCTGAGAAACTTTCGTGGACTATGCACATGATTGGTCATATCTTCAGTCACATGATTGGTCGTCCAGCCTTTTCTTGTAACTTCCATTAATGTCTTTTTGGACCTCAAGTAAATATAAGCAGCACCGGACGAAAAGCTCTAGGCCCTCACCATATGCAATCAAACAACTTGTACAGTGCAACATTGCCTATCTTAATTTTAACTTTTTAGCTTAGATTTCTCACTTTTATTTACTCACGTTGCAATAAGTTTGAAATCCTTAGTTTATCATAGATTTTTTACTATCTATGGACGGTTTTGATATAACACATTCACCATGATATAATACATGCACCATCATCAAACCCACCATAAAACATGCTCGCCAATGGATGGACTTGACGCTGACGCCGTTCACAACTATTTTACAGCTGCAACTTTTAATGCCTCGACCCTCGAGCTCTAAGTTGTACGAACGGCTCTAATGAGTTCAAGATGGCCCCCACATTGTTGTATTTATTATATCCATACCATTTATCTATTTTTCATGTTCATTTTAGAGCATTTGCTAAAAAAATGAATCATATCTAAAGCTTAAATGGACCACACGAAAATAGCCACGAGGATAATGATTTTCACCGTTAAAAAATCTGATCACGATCGACTCGGTTCGGCGGTTCGGGTCAGACCAAACTTGCATAGGATCTGTTCGATTCCGATGCCTTGGACTCGGTGTCGGATCTGATCGGGTTCGGATCCGTCCACGTGGATTTCGGACCTGATCGGGTTAGTGCCAGATCCGTCCGACTCAGGTCCGATGCCCGAACTTTAGTTTTTATCATGTGCCCAACCATGTGTTTTTAAGTGTATTTTTAGGTCTTTTAGTAAAACTAAATTGTAGAAATGATATATATATATATATGATATATATATATATATATATAATATGTGTGTGTGTGTGTGTGTGTGTGTGTGTGTGTGTGTGTGTAGTAGCATGTTGTGTGTGTGTGAGAAATGCTCACACACAACTAGTTGGACATTGCATTTTAGTCCAACTAGTTGATTAATTCAAGGACTAATCAATGCTATTTAATACCAAGACAGAAAAGTTAATCTAAGAGGAAAAGTAGCCAACGGTGGTGGCCCCACTATAGAGTTAAAGTGAAATCCACCCCACCCAGCTGAGTCACCCTATATTAGAACCGTGGATTAAAAATCAGCCTCATCTATAGTTCAAGTGGACTACATGATTGAAAATAATATACAAGAACTCACCTTCCATATTATTTTCATTGGTTTGGCCCACCTGAATCATGTATGCCCCTGATTTTTGGACATTAGGCATAGATTTTTAGTGTGTCATCTTAATAGTTGGAGTGGATTTCACATGCTTGTCATGTTGAGCTTAATAAAATCAGGGGTGGACGTCTCTCCCAATGTTTCCATTGCTGTGGCTGAATTGAATCAAAGGTTAGCATGATTTTTTTGGCTCTAGGCTCATAAAGTCATAACGCATCTAAAGATTGGAGTGAAACAAACTTACACATCATGGTGGCCCGGTAAAAATAGGAGGCTGGGTTTAACGACACTTGGTCAAGAATTCGTATTCATCAAAGGTCATATCATAACAGAGGATCCCGACTCCTTTCATTAATGTCTTTTTGGACCTCAATTTATCTCTTATTTTCATAATATTACAACAAATATAATAACTATGATTAGTTATACATTGTATATGTATGGAAAGAATTCATATATATTATAACGTAACAAACACTATAAATGTTAGAGTCCTCTAGATGATTTTCAATATATATTGCTTTATGCTAGTAGGATTTAAATATGAGACACGTGGAAGTTAATAAATTTAGAATATATGAAAGTTGCAAAGATTATACATAATCTGAATTAGCTATACAAAAAAAGAATGCATATATATTATCAAATTAAAGTTGAATAAATTAATGATGGTAATAAAAGTAGCTTATTTAAGCCAAGTTGTCAGCATTTCTATTCAGGCAATACATTATGAGGTCGACTTAAAAGAGGTTCAAACTAGATATGTCTTACAAATAAGACTATATATTCAAACCAACTAGTAGTTCCAATTTGATACAATTCTGGGTAGGGCTTGGGTCCTCCCAAAATCAACCCAATCCTACTGGACCTTAACCCTTTTTAAATGGTCTAATTTAAGCCATGTTAAAATAGTTCAAAGTAGACCTAAATCAAGGAAAAAGTAGTTGATTTAACCTAATGGGGCTTCTTTTTTTTTAAAAAAAAATATTTTTAATTGCGAGATGGACTGTAATGGTTCACCTACTTTACCTAAAACATGATTACAATTCATAACAAAAAGAACCATGCAAATTGTAGGCTCTATTGGAACACTAATTTAACTACAGTTTCCATTGATACCTAATTAAGCACGTTCTTTTTGGCTATATTGCATTTATGGTTCACCCATGGTTCACTACTCATGACAAATAAGAACCCTGCAAAATATAGGCCTTATTGCTAATAAAGAATATACCAAAGATCACAATAACTTGATTATCGTAATCATTTAATTTTACCCATTGAATTTGGACTATTGATTATTTTATTAATTTGTGTTTACACCTTGCATAGTCCACATAACTTAATGGGGCACCTCCACATGTCAACACTATTCTACAAATGACAGGAAGCAAGATCACACTCGCACTTCAAGAAATCTTCAATTCATACCAACAGGGACACATAACTTGCTAAAAACAGCATAACCTAGAGTCGAATGCATGTTTGCAGTCAAGAAAAGAGAGGCATTGCTTGAAGGACACGTGACCATCGTATGAGTGTCACGTGTGACCGAGCAATGTATGCAACAAGCCACATAAAGCCCTGTAAATGCCAGATATCTCACAATTCAGGATACACACGGCAATGCCATCTCGCACAATCATGCTAAAAAGAGAAGTGGTTCAAAGATGAATGATGCTCTCATGGAAACTACATAGGGCTAATAAATAGATTCTTCTAGAATTAGATGGAGATCTACTCTTGATGACCTAAAGAATCTGAATCCTACTGGGACATGGCTGAGAAACTTTCGTGGACTATGCACATGATTGGTCATATCTTCAGTCACATGATTGGTCGTCCAGCCTTTTCTTGTAACTTCCATTAATGTCTTTTTGGACCTCAAGTAAATATAAGCAGCACTGGACGAAAAGCTCTAGGCCCTCACCATATGCAATCAAACAACTTGTACAGTGCAACATTGCCTATCTTAATTTTAACTTTTTAGCTTAGATTTCTCACTTTTATTTACTCACGTTGCAATAAGTTTGAAATCCTTAGTTTATCATAGATTTTTTACTATCTAGCGTCATTATTATAGTACACCTTAGGACTAGATTAAATATCCACAAACTTCATCGTTGGATTCCATTGATTCCCTAGTCCATACTTGATAGATCACACTAGTCACATCCTACAGACTATACACCTCAGTTGTTTTGTCCGTAATTCCTCTTTATTTTCCTTACTTATTTAAATTTACTCTCGTTGACTATACTGATCTTAAATGCAAATTAATAAAATAAATAATCCAACTTTAATTTTTAATCTTATTTATCAGTCATTGTATTACTAAGAAATTTAATAACTACGATTAGTACCAGTAATGGATAAGTCCTTAACACAAGGCAAAAAATTTGATGCAAGGCAAAAACTTCTCATCAAAGAACTAACCCTCCCATTTCAAACCTCCTTATCATTGCAACATTAATGGTTGAACCATTATATCAACCTTCACAGGTTTGATCCTAATTTGGCTAGTTAATTCAGTGCTTCGGGTCACAAGCGTCAATCAAATTCAAGTCAAGTATGATTCTAGCATGCCCAGTAATAATCTTAATCGACATGTTAGACCAAATGCAGGCCGTTGGTTTACACGTGGTCTCATGTCTAATTGACCAACAACAATTTAGAACACCATTTATATAAAAACTCAATTGTAAGTGTTAAACCTAACTTAAACTCAAGCTCTTAAATAAATAGGTTGGCTATTTTTTATTTGAACCCCAACCAAACTAGGCTTAAATTTTAATGGGTTGAATTTGAATACAAAATTTTAATTAAATTCTTAAGTAGGATGGGATTGAGGCCAACTTTGATAAGAGCCATTTCCACCCTTAGAGCTTTTCACATATTGGTTAGGTACCTACCTAACTCTTGGCTACATTGGTTAGGTACTGTTAGGGAAAAAACACCAAGTCCGGAGACCCGGTTATGAAATTGACCAACTCTATCGGCACTGCCCGAGAGTCCGAGGCAACGTACGAGACAAAGCCTAGAGGAGAGACTTAGCTCGGATTCCTAGGAAACGAATCCTGACTGAGACCTTGAGAGTCAAGAGCCATAGGCAAAGTAAGGCACATAAAGTTAGCTCGGTTAGCGAGGCAGCAATGTCTAAAGAGGCCTATTGAGGCCCTGAAGCTAAAAGTAACCTGACTGACCATAAAACCGACCCATACAAGGCCGGATGTAGTGTTGGGTATCGGATTAAGAAAGAACGTCGGCCATAAGCCGATCCTGTTCCATCCGACAGGGGGCAGAAAGCTTTATCCTTGTAGCTAGCCGGGACTCGTTTGTTACTTGAGTCGATTTAGGCCGAGCCGAGCGAGGAAGAAACGGTGTAAGCTTAAATACCGTTTCGGAAGTCACGGGAAAGGATTCTCGATCCCGAGATCCTTGGGTCGGGGAGCATCCGTAAGAATGTTATGGCTAAATCAAATCTCCAAGAAATCAGGGAGAGAATTCCCGTACGACGTGATCATCCCTCTCCTATAAATGATAAACATTTGAAGGGTGAAAGGTACGCAAAAACTCTCTCTTAGGACCCCTCAATACTGTAAGACCCAAATTCCTGGCTTGACTTTGGCATCGGAGGGTCCCCTGCTCTAGCCAGGGTCTCCTTTGTCTTCTTCCTGTGCAGGTACACAAAGGTCTAAAGAGGGTGGACTAGATTTTTACATCAATAGGTACTTATCGGGATCTAAGCTTTTAGTGTATTGGCCAAGTGCCAGGTTTGGCAATGGGTAGGCATGGGATAGGTTAAGGCTCAAATTTTGAATTGTTAAAACTAAGCTTATTCAAAGTATTATTTTGCCTGGCTCAAGCTTATCCTATATATGTAATCTTATTAACTATTTACTTAGCCTTGGTATCCAATATTCGATGCTTAAACCCATTCGTTGGACAGTGAGATTAGAAGGGATTAGGTGGGATGGAATTGCATCTGGTCCCGTGCCAATTCCACCCTATGTTTGGGAAGAATGGAAAAGCTGTAGATGGAATTGCATTGGGTCCCATGCCAATTTCACTCAATGTTAGCAAGTTGTGTAGGTCCCACCATGATGTGTGGGCTATATCCACACCGTCCACTCATTTTTTGAGATTATTTTAGAGTATGGGCCAAAAAATAAGGTAAATCTAAAGCGCAAGTGGACCCCACCATAGAAAGCAACTAGGATTGAATACTTACCATTGAAAACTTCTTTGGGGCCACATAAGTTTTAGATCTGCCTCATTTTTAGGCCCATGCCATAAAATGAGGTTATAAAACAAATGAACGGTTTAGATATAACACATGTGTTATTATCAGTAATTTCAAATGATGGTGGGTACATCCATTCAATGTACCACCGTATTACCAGCAAAGCATGGAATTAATCTCATCCCATTGCATCAAGTGACAATCCCTGCCATGGGTAATAATTATGTTTTCTTGAATCCCATCCCGCCTAATCCCTTCTAATCCCACCGCCCAAACACGCCCTAAACCACCCTGGATTGTAACAAAATTCAGATCCACAGATTGTCATCAACATGTCTAAGTCGGAAGCGGCTTGCCCAGATGCAACTCACCCGAGTCATTTGGGGCTCAATCGAGTCTGATTTGGTTCAGTGCCACAAGTCACCCTAATTAATTTGCCTGACTTGGTAACCCATATTATCATTCCCTACTTGGGCAAGTCGAGTCGGCCAAGACCAGATGAGTCGAGCTGACTCAGAGTCTTACAAGCCATGCCAACTACGACTAGAACCAGCTAACCTATCATACTCGGAGCAACTTCATACACCATCTTAGTTGAGGAACCCACCTCTTCCAACATACAAGGAGTGTGATGTCTGGTGTTTTAACTCACCGAGCTGAGCGGCGGAGACAATTTAATAGAAGGAGGTATGATGTTCAACCGGTTGGACTACCATTTATAGTCCACTTATATAATAACTTCTAACTTATTAAGTGGATTTGAAATCCAACCCTTCCAATAGATTGGCCCCAACATGAGTGTAATGAAAAACTCAGCCCTATATGCGAATCAAGAGGCCACACCATATGAAAAAATATCCACCCATTGATAAATAGTAAAACACAAGTATTATCCACTCAATAAGGTTTTATTTCTGATTTGGTGATCCTCGTAATGGTTCTAACCCATTGAACGGATTGGATGTAGTATATCTTTGAAAGGTTGGAACTTATTGGCTGGTTGGATCGCAACTTATATTCTGACCGGTTGGACTTGAGACCTTCTCATTTAATATTTGATAATTTCCTTCCAACAATAACAACGGCACGAGGATTTGGACGTGGATTTCCTCTCGCAGGAAGTTCCTGCGATGCTGGGTGGGGCCCACCGAGATGTTCGTGAGAAATCCACCCCGTTCATACGCTTTGAGAGATCATTTCAGAACCTTCAAAAAAAAATGATGTGTATCCGAAACTTAAGTGGGTCACACGATAGGAAACAGTGGGGATTCAGTGTGAATCGTTGAAACATTCCTGGGCCATAAAATTTTTGTGTCAGAATATTTTTTGGTATTTTCACTTCATCACAGTGGTAATGACCTTCTAAAAGGCTTGGATGTCATATAAACATCAAGGTGGAGCCCAGGAAGGTTTCAACGGTAGGAATTTCTTTCCCCAATTTTCCCTCTCGTGTGACCCACTTGAGTTTTGGATCGTATTATTGTATGTAAAAAATCCTAAAATGATCTATAAAAACGGATGGACGGGATGAATTTCTCACAAACATCTCGGTGGGCCCCACCTAGCATCCTTGCGCAGGAACTTCCTGCTAAGGGCTATCACAGGAAATCCGCGCCCGCGGTGCGGTGGTTTGGATTTGCCTCAATCGGCATGTATTTAGTCTCCCAACAAGGCACACGTGTAGGAATTTTGGACCGTATCTATTGGGCCCTACCATGTATGGACCATATTAAAAAAGGATAATAGCAGTCGGAATATGTCTTTCAAAATAACTTGAACCACAAATTGGACTTTTTGAGGTCGGATTCGCTACTAACAATGGTAGAAAAAGCTTTCTCTTGAACTTAGTGGCTAAATTGTAAATGCTATTCGACCGTCTGTGTGGGTCCTACCTTATAGTGTATACCCCATCTAACCTGCAGAATCAACTAGTCTTGCCATGAATATGGGATGCCCAAAAAACCAGGATTATAAAATCATTCAGTGGGCCACACTGTAGAAAACAATGGACATCCACTTAAAAACTTCCAAACTTACGTGCTGGTACACGCAATGGTCAGATCTGTCTTCTTCTGGGAAACTTTTCTGGACGGGTTGGATTCTGTCCACAAACTGCAGTGGCCCCACGGGCAGAGTTGTAAACAAAGCTTTTTCTGCAGTGGTCCTTCAACAGTCGGGATCTCTTGATTGGTGTGATTTTTAGAGTTCAATCATTCGCAATATGATCTAACAAACAAATGTTACATACCCGGACATGCATACGAGATACATCAAAATTGAGTACTTGAGAACTAATCCAGACCATTGACTTATTAAAAATTTAAATAATAATAGAAATTTAAAAAAAAAAAAAAAAACAAACAAACTCTCGGACAGCACCAAATATCAGGGCGCTTTCAGATGAATGTGGACCTTTATCTATCCATTGTGCAGAACCCCTAATGTTAACATCATCCAATCATAATAATGTCTGATTCGAGTGCGGTTTGGGTACTAACCCCAGCGGGAATTAGCTTGGGACGGACGGTCCTATCAGGGCTGGATTAGGTGAGACCCCGGATCCACAGAGGTGGGTCGGACCTCAGTCCCTGGGGCTCAAAGTGATGTACGTGCCTTAAATCCACACCGTCCAAATATTTTCAAAGCTCATTTCAGGTTATGATCCCACAAATGAAGCATGCTAAAATCTTAGGTTGACCACATCACAGGAAACAGTTGTGACTGAATCCTCACTATTAAAAACTCCACGGAGTCTACGGGATTGTTTATTTGCCATCTTAGCTGTTGTTGTTAAGGTCACAAAGACCGATATGAAGAGGCCACATAAATATCATCTTGATCCAAAGTTGGTTGACAAGGTCACAAAGACCTGTACGAAAAGATCACATAAATATTGTTGATGACTAAATCTGGACAACACTCCACTCCGATCTGCAAACTTCGAGCAGCGCCAATGCCTTGAACCTGCACACTTACAATAAGCAAAGGAGACCATGGTCAAGGCAGGGGACCCTCCGATGCATAAGTCAAGTCAAGGGAATCTGGGTCTAAGTTCGGGTGTACTAAGTGAGTGTAAGATATTGTGTACCTGTAGTAATAGAGTCTTATTGTATTTATACCTGCATCTCGAACGATCTGGGTCCGTTAATCTCGGCACGATTCACTCCATTAGGGCGTGTTTGGCCGGACCGATCCCATGGGATTTGGTGGGATGGGATCAATTTTAAGGTAATGATGGTGGTGTCAGTGGATTGTCTTAAGATCCATGGGATTGCTTATATCCCGGACAAGTTCGCTGGGTCTGTTTGGCAAGCCCTGCATATCCCGGGATTTTACCTTCCAATCCATCCAACCAAGGGACAGGATCAATTTTAAGGTAATGATGGTGATGTCAGTGGATTGTCTTAAGATCCATGGGATTGCTCGTATCCCGAGACAAAGTTCACCGGATCTGTTTGGCACGTCATGCCGATCCCAGGATATTGCCGATCCCATCCCTCCTAATCCCACCTAATCCCACATCCAGCGCCCGGCCAAACACGCCCTTAGTGAGATACTATGATCATGGGGATATTGTTCGTAATCTGGGGATCATGTAGCGTATCGTGTGTATCTGCGGGCAAGATAATCGGACATGTTCACTTAAAGTAGTTTCTCAGTTTGGCACATGGGACTGTTCACCTCTGGCCTCAGCCTCGGCTTGGGATCTCTGCCTAAAGAGGCCCTGACTCCGAGCCTCGGACCAACTCCGAGCCTTGGACCTGGACTAGTATATGCAGGACAGTGTCTAGATGTTGAGACGAGTTTTAGTCCGAGCTCATGGTGAATTCGGCATCGCTCGCCTGTCAGGTACCCTCGAGGTCTACCCACTGAGCCCCAAGGTGGGCGGCAAACTTCACCCGCCGAGTTAGATTTCTTCATAACGGGTAAAACGTAGATGGGGGTAGTTGCATAATCCATCTATGGTCAAGCAGTGATGGGACGATCAAGAATTTCATAAGTAGGCTTCGATCTGAGCTTCGCATTGACAGCCCCGACCTCAGATTACTATGAACCGACTACCTTGGAGCAGGAGCACGACTGGGGCCGAGCCGAAAATCTTTCTTTCCTTCAGTTGTTTTCACCATTCCAGACCTCTTACGTATCTGATCAGATTAAGATGGCGTCGGACCTTGGAACTGAGGGGATTCAGATCTTCCCATAAAAGAAGCCCCCTACTCTTCAAGTTTGGACACAAACTCGAAGAGTAAATATATGCGGAAGATCAATGGTTTCCCCTGTCATACATTCCATGCGTGCGGTTACAATTATGATTCCTGTGTTTGAAGAGATGCGTCCTCGGTGCTTTTCGTCCGCAGGTTAACCTCCACCAGACGCGTGGTGACGGTTAAGATTTCGAATAGTCGCTGAGCCTATGGCTGACCACCACGTATGCCATGGGAGACGTTTGAGCGACATTTTCCTTGCTCGAGCGCCACTTCTGCTACCCAGAGCTCGTCGTCCCATGTCAAAAGCATGCTGTCTGGCAGACCTCGAGCCAATGATTTACGGCCACGTGGGTCCCGAAGTCGGCTCACGACGATTCGGCTGCAGCCATTATACCTTATCATTAATGCAGGGATCCCTCCTAAGCTATATAACCATAGCGCTTCGAAAATGCTTTTCATTTACGCATTCCGAATTTGTATGATTGTTGATTTCCTAAGGAGGCGATTTTCGACGAAGACGATTTCGGCCAATTTGAAGCTTCCGGCAAGGCGATTCCGACAGATCAGGCGTTTACAACAGAGGCGATTCCCGGTGACCATCTGGTGAGTCCTTCTTTCTTCCAGTGCTTTTTTATCTCTTCTTTATGAGATATCGTCTGATTTGGATATGGTCCGAGAAGATTATAACCTAGATGATGATTCCAGGCCGGGGAGCTCGGATGACTGAAGGAGGGCATCAGAAGGCCACTTAGAAGCAGTGTCTCTCTTCCCTCCGCCTCAAAGAAGCAAAGAAGCAAATGCTCTAACCTACTAGGCTGGCAAGAAGAAAATTGCCCGAGCCCCTCGAGATTCAGCGGCAGGCATTGCCGAGATGCCTGGAAGCGGGCGGGTCTCGGAGACCGTCCCGGGAGGCTCTGTATTGACAGGGTCTCAATTGGGATGGATCCGCTCGGAGTTTGAGATCTCGGACTCCGTACAGATAAGGGCGCTAGAGCCCCTTGACACCGCCGATGCTCCTACTGAAGGGGAAGTCACTATTTTCCTTTGCGTTTTTCAATATAGACTCCGACTTCATATGCATCCTTTCGTCCGAGCCCTGATGGCCTACTTAGGACTAGCTCCCGGTCAATTTACCCCCAATACCTGGATGGTTTTAATTTCTTCATACATCATCTGGCGTCGAGTTGGGAACCCAAAGCTGACTCCAAAAGAGTTAATAAGCTTGTACTTAGTTAAGCAAGATAGCCAAGAGCTGTAGTATTACTTCGCGACTCGTGGTAGCAAGGGGTTGGGGCTGGTTATGAATCTTTTATCCTCCAACAAGAACTGGAAGAACAAATTTTTCTGGGCTTTGGGCGAGTGGGAGGCTGCGGCGGAGGAGCTTAGGAACTTGAGGACTCGGGCCCCCACCCGATTCACCATAACAGGTCGGACCTTTCACGTTTTTCATATTTTACTTCCCTTTCTTGTCTGTCATGATTTTGGCTGAAGTTTTCCTTTTGTCTCTGTAGACTTTCTGAGAGGTTCGCCTCTCCTCACCTCGGACTAGAAGAATCAGGTTGCTAAATCCAGGGCGCACTCAGGAGACCTCTGCTCGTAGTCGGATCTGATCACAGCCGCCACCCTTCATTGGTCCGGACTTTACAAGTCCAAGTCACTCCCCACTTCCTACAGTAAGTTTTTCCTGCGTTCCTTACTTTGAAAGGACTGAACCTATTAACATGGTTGCTAATTCATTATTTTATACACAGGCATGACCGAGGCTTTTGGGTCCCGGAGGAGGAAGGGCGCCCTGACGGTGGAGAAGATGTTGAGGGCCGAGCCCCGAACAAAGACAACTGTTCGGAGGAGGCCGACGGCTCCTCGCGGCGAGAGCCCCTCGGCCCTAATTTCTGTAGTTGTAGCTCCAGCTGTGACTCCAATTTCTGTTGCTGTAGCTCCAGCTACGACGCCTGTTGGGGCTGAGGTCACCGTTGACAAAGCTTGAAAATAGAGACTGAGCAAGAAGAAGAAGAATGATCGGACATATACCTGTCAAGAGCAAAATAAAGGATATGACAGAACGGAGTCGGACCACTGTGTGTTCACGCGCAAGTTCTCAAATGGTGATTTCTTAGTTCTGCTGTTATGCATTGATGACATGCTCATCATAAGAAAAGACATCAAGAAGATCGACAGGCTAAAATAGGAGTTGGGCAAGTCTTTTGCGATGAAAGACTTGGGCCCAGCTAAACAGATCCTAGGAATGGAGATAACCTATGACAGAAGCAGCAGGAAGCTTTAGCTGTCACAAGAGCGGTATATTGAGAAAGTCCTAGAGCGGTTCAATATGAATGCAGCGAAACCGGTTAGTACTCCACTGGATGGTCACTTCAGATTGAGCGACAAGTAGTGTCCCAAGACGAAGGCAGAGGTAGATGAGATGCAGAAGATAACTTACGCGTCAGCAGTAGAAAGTTTGATGTATGCTATGGTATGTACGCGCCCAGACATAGCATACGCAGTTGGTGTTGTCAACCGGTATCTTGTCAATCCTGACAAAGAGTATTGTGCAGCAATGAAGTGGATATTGCGGTATCTAAGAGGCTCATCTAGGTTAAGCCTATGCTATGGTAACGAAAAACCTGTGTTAGAGGGCTACACAGATGCAGATGTGGCAGGTGACATAGACTCTAGGAAGTCTACATCGGGGTTCATGTTCACGTTTACGGGGGAGTAATTTCTTGGTAGAGCAAGCTAAAGAAGGTTGTAACATTGTCGACGACAGAGGCCGAGTACATTGCAGTTACAGAGGCATGTAAAGAGTTGCTTTGGATGAAAAGGTTCTTATAGAAACTTAGCCTGAAGCAGGAGCAGCACGTAGTCTATTGCGATAGTTAAAGTGCCATACACTTGAGCAAGAATTCAAGTTAGCACTCCAAGTCAAAGAACATAGAGATTCGGTATCACTGGATCAGGGATACTTTGGAACTGAAAGTGTTACAGCTTGAGAAGGTCCACACGGATGATAATAGGTCAGACATGATGACCAAGGCATTGCTCAAGGGCAAGTTTAAGGTTTGTAGAAACCTGACTGGCTTGAAGAATGTGAATTCCTCCTGAGTCGAAAAGGGAGAGATTTAATAGGAATTTTTCTCCTCATTGTTGGGTTCGATGAAATCGAACGCTGGTTTCAATATCATCGATAATTGTCGAATTTTTCATCGCCGGATATCATCGAAGGACTTTAGATGATATCAAGGTTGTCATCGAGAGTGGTTCAATGACATCGATAATTGTTAGAATTTTTCACCCCTGTAGACACTTTTGGTGTCTGTTTGATGTCATCGAAGTATCGTTGATGATATCGAAGACTGTTATCGAGAGACCGTCGATATCATCGAAGAGTTAAGCAGATGCGATTGGAAACGCAGATTCTGCAGATTTTGTTTCCTATTTGAATTCTACCTCTTTCTATTCTTATATAAAGGGTTGTATGCGGGATTGTGGTGTATTCCAGGGTTTAGGGTATTATAGGGTTTCCTAAAGCTTTGCAAGGGTTTTCTAAAGGGCTTAGGGTTATCAAAGGTGTAAGAGAGAGAGAGAGAGAAAGCTTGTGGAAGGGAGGCTATGTTCATAGAGGTGATCTACCATATCTCAGTGCTTCCACGTCCTCGTAATCGATGAGATCTCTTTTTTTGTTTCTCTTATTGTTTATCCATTTCTGCGTGAGTGAAGAAGGTTTGATCCAATCGGTGTCTATGCTTGTGATCGGTTGTAACGTTCGACTTTTCATAGTGGATTGTTGATCCGGACGAGGTCCCGTGGTTTTTACCTCTTTGAGGGTTTTTCACGTAAAAATCCCTGGTGTGGTGTGGTTTATGTTTTAATTTAGTTCATTGCATTATTATTCCATAATTTTGGTTTGTTTCGGGAGGTGACTCAGAGTCTTACAAGCCATGCCAACTACGACTAGAACCAGCTAACCTATCATACTCGGAGCAACTTCATACACCATCTTAGTTGAGGAACCCACCTCTTCCAACGTACAAGGAGTGTGATGTCTGGTGTTTTAACTCACCGAGCTGAGCGGCGGAGACAATTTAATAGAAGGAGGTATGATGTTCAACCGGTTGGACTACCATTTATAGTCCACTTATATAATAACTTCTAACTTATTAAGTGGATTTGAAATCCAACCCTTCCAATAGATTGGCCCCAACATGAGTGTAATGAAAAACTCAGCCCTATATGCGAATCAAGAGGCCACACCATATGAAAAAATATCCACCCATTGATAAATAGTAAAACACAAGTATTATCCACTCAATAAGGTTTTATTTCTGATTTGGTGATCCTCGTAATGGTTCTAACCCATTGAACGGATTGGATGTAGTATATCTTTGAAAGGTTGGAACTTATTGGCTGGTTGGATCGCAACTTATATTCTGACCGGTTGGACTTGAGACCTTCTCATTTAATATTTGATAATTTCCTTCCAACAATAACAACGGCACGAGGATTTGGACGTGGATTTCCTCTCGCAGGAAGTTCCTGCGATGCTGGGTGGGGCCCACCGAGATGTTCGTGAGAAATCCACCCCGTTCATACGCTTTGAGAGATCATTTCAGAACCTTCAAAAAAAAATGATGTGTATCCGAAACTTAAGTGGGTCACACGATAGGAAACAGTGGGGATTCAGTGTGAATCGTTGAAACATTCCTGGGCCATAAAATTTTTGTGTCAGAATATTTTTTGGTATTTTCACTTCATCACAGTGGTAATGACCTTCTAAAAGGCTTGGATGTCATATAAACATCAAGGTGGAGCCCAGGAAGGTTTCAACGGTAGGAATTTCTTTCCCCAATTTTCCCTCTCGTGTGACCCATGTGTGGGTCCTACCTTATAGTGTATACCCCATCTAACCTGCAGAATCAACTAGTCTTGCCATGAATATGGGATGCCCAAAAAACCAGGATTATAAAATCATTCAGTGGGCCACACTGTAGAAAACAATGGACATCCACTTAAAAACTTCCAAACTTACGTGCTGGTACACGCAATGGTCAGATCTGTCTTCTTCTGGGAAACTTTTCTGGACGGGTTGGATTCTGTCCACAAACTGCAGTGGCCCCACGGGCAGAGTTGTAAACAAAGCTTTTTCTGCAGTGGTCCTTCAACAGTCGGGATCTCTTGATTGGTGTGATTTTTAGAGTTCAATCATTCGCAATATGATCTAACAAACAAATGTTACATACCCGGACATGCATACGAGATACATCAAAATTGAGTACTTGAGAACTAATCCAGACCATTGACTTATTAAAAATTTAAATAATAATAGAAATTTAAAAAAAAAATCTCGGACAGCACCAAATATCAGGGCGCTTTCAGATGAATGTGGACCTTTATCCATCCGTTGTGCAGAACCCCTAATGTTAACATCATCCAATCATAATAATGTCTGATTCGAGTGCGGTTTGGGTACTAACCCCAGCGGGAATTAGCTTGGGACGGACGGTCCTATCAGGGCGTGGATTAGGTGAGACCCCGGATCCACAGAGGTGGGTCGGACCTCAGTCCCTGGGGCTCAAAGTGATGTACGTGCCTTAAATCCACACCGTCCAAATATTTTCAAAGCTCATTTCAGGTTATGATCCCACAAATGAAGCATGCCAAAATTTTAGGTTGACCACATCACAGGAAACAGTTGTGACTGAATCCTCACTATTAAAAACTCCACGGAGTCTACGGGATTGTTTATTTGCCATCTTAGCTGTTGTTGTTAAGGTCACAAAGACCAATATGAAGAGGCCACATAAATATCATCTTGATCCAAAGTTGGTTGACAAGGTCACAAAGACCTATACGAAAAGATCACATAAATATTGTTGATGACTAAATCTGGACAACACTCCACTCCGATCCGCAAACTTCGAGCCGCGCCAATGCCTTGAACCTGCACACTTACAATAAGCAAAGGAGACCATGGTCAAGGCAGGGGACCCTCCGATGCATAAGTCAAGTCAAGGGAATCTGGGTCTAAGTTCGGGTGTACTAAGTGAGTGTAAGATATTGTGTACCTGTAGTAATAGAGTCTCATTGTATTTATCCCACATCCAGCGCCCGGCCAAACACGCCCTTAGTGAGATACTATGATCGTGGGGATATTGTTCGTAATCTGGAGATCGTGTAGCGTATCGTGTGTATCTGCGGGCAAGATAATCGGACATGTTCACTTAAAGTAGTTTCTCAATTTGGCACATGGGACTGTTCACCTCTTGCCTCAGCCTCGGCTTGGGATCTCTGCCTAAAGAGGCCCTGACTCCGAGCCTCGGACCAACTCCGAGCCTTGGACCTGGACTAGTATATGCAGGACAGTGTCTAGATGTTGAGACGAGTTTTAGTCCGAGCTCATGGTGGATTCGGCATCGCTCGCCTGTCAGGTACCCTCGAGGTCTACCCACCGAGCCCCAAGGTGGGCGGCAAACTTCACCCGCCGAGTTAGATTTCTTCATAACGGGTAAAACGTAGATGGGGGTAGTTGCATAATCCATCTATGGTCGAGCAGTGATGGGACGATCAAGAATTTCATAAGTAGGCTTCGATCTGAGCTTCGCATTGACAGCCCCGACCTCAGATTACTATGAACCAACTACCTTGGAGCAGGAGCACGACTGGGGCCGAGCCGAAAATCTTTCTTTCCTTCAGTTGTTTTCACCATTCCAGACCTCTTACGTATCTGATCAGATTAAGATGGCGTCGGACCTTGGAACTGAGGGGCTCGGATCTTCCCATAACAGAAGCCCCCTACTTTCCAAGTCCGGATATGGACTCGGAGAGTAAACATACAGGCAAGATCAACGGTTACCCCTGTCGTATATTCTACGCGTACAATTGCAATTATGATTCCTTTGTTAATGAGATGCATCCTCGGTGTTTCTCATCCATGGGTTAACCTCCAGCAAACGCGTGGCGATGGTTAAGATTTCGAATAGTCGCTGAGCCTATGGCTGACCACCACGTATGCCATGGGAGACGTTTGAGCGACATTTTCCTTGCTCGAGCGCCACTTCTGCTACCCAGAGCTCGTCGTCCCATGTCAAAAGCATGCTGTCTAGCAGACCTCGAGCCAATGATTTACGGCCACGTGGGTCCCGAAGTCGGCTCACGACGATTCGGCTGCAGCCATTATGCCTTATCATTAATGCAGGGATCCCTCCTAAGCTATATAACCATAGCGCTTCGGAAATGTTTTTCATTTACGCATTCCGAATTTGTATGATTGTTGATTTCCTAAGGAGGCGATTTTCGGCGAAGACGATTTCGGCCAATTTGAAGCTTCCGGCAAGGCGATTCCGACAGATCAGGGGTTTACAACAGAGGCGATTTCCGGTGACATCTGGTGAGTCCTTCTTTCTTCCTGTGCTTTTTTATCTCTTCTTTGTGAGATATCGTCTGATTTGGATATGGTCCGAGAAGATTATAACCTAGATGATGATTCCAGGCCGGGGAGCTCGGATGACTGAAGGAGGGCATCAGAAGGCCACTTAGAAGCAGTGTCTCTCTTCCCTCCGCCTCAAAGAAGCAAAGAAGCAAATGCTCTAACCTACTGGGCTGGCAAGAAGAAAATTGCCTGAGCCCCTCGAGATTCAGCGGCAGGCATTGCCGAGATGCCTGTAAGCGGGCGGGTCTCGGAGACCGTCCCGGGAGGCTCTGTACTGGCAGGGTCTCAATTGGGATGGATCCGCTCGGAGTTTGAGATCTCGGATTCCGTACAGATAAAGGCGCCAGAGCCCCTTGACACCGCCGATGCTCCTACTGAAGGGGAAGTCACTATTTTCCTTTGCGTTTTTCAATATAGGCTCCGACTTCATATGCATCCTTTCGTCCGAGCCCTGATGGCCTACTTAGGACTAGCTCCCGGTCAATTTACCCCCAATACCTGGATGGTTTTAATTTCTTCATACATCATCTGGCGTCGAGTTGGGAACCCAAAACTGACTCCAGAAGAGTTAATAAGATTGTACTTAGTTAAGCAAGATAACCAAGAGCCGTAGTATTACTTCGCGACTTGTGGCAGCAAGGGGTTGGGGCTGGTTATGAATCTTTCATCCTCCAACAAGAACTGGAAGAACAAATTTTTCTGGGCTTTGGGCGAGTGGGAGGCTGCGGCGGAGGAGCTTAGGAACTTGAGGACTCGGGCCCCCACCCGATTCACCATAACAGGTCGGACCTTTCACGTTTTTCATATTTTACTTCCCTTTCTTGTCTGTCGTGATTTTGGCTGAAGTTTTCCTTTTGTCTCTGTAGACTTTCTGAGAGGTTCGCCTCTCCTCACCTCGGACTAGAAGAATCAGGTTGCTAAATCCAGGGCGCACTCAGGAGACCTCTGCTCGTAGTCGGATCTGATCACAGCCGCCACCCTTCATTGGTCCAGACTTTACAAGTCCAAGTCACTCCCCACTTCCTTCAGTAAGTTTTTCCTGCGTTCCTTACTTTGAAAGGACTGAACCTCTTAACATGGTTGCTAATTCATTATTTTATACACAGGCATGACCGAGGCTTTTGGGTCCCGGAGGAGGAAGAGCGCCTTGACGGTGGAGAAGATGTTGAGGGCCGAGCCCCGAACAAAGACAACTGTTTGGAGGAGGCCGACGGCTCCTCGCGGCGAGAGCCCCTCGACCGTAATTTCTGTAGTTGTAGCTCCAGCTGTGGCTCCAATTTCTGTTGCTGTAGCTCCAGCTACGACGCCTGTTGCGGCTGAGGTCACCGTTGACAAAGCTTGAAAATAGAGACTGAGCAAGAAGAAGAAGAATGATCGGACATATACCTGTCAAGAGCAAAATAAAGGATATGAAAAACTCATATGAGAACACTTCAACTACCATAATCATGGAATTAAAGAAGAGAACATCTAAAAGAATAGCTAAGTAAATATCTCCAAGTAACTAAAGGATTAGTAGAACGACATCATACATGTTGATGACTAAATCTAGACGATTCTCCGCTCTGACTCGTGAACTCTGAATCGCCTTAGCCTCTTGAACTTGCACACTTGCAATGAGTAAAGGAGACCCTGATCTAAGTAGGAGGCCCTCCGTTGCCTAAGTCAGGTCAAGGGAATCTGGGTCTAAGTTGAAGAGTAGAGGGAGAGTGCAAGATTTTGCGTACCTGCAGCACTGGAGTCTCACTGTATTTATACTTGATTGTCGGACGGTCCGGGTCCGTTAATCTCGGCACGATTTACTCAATCAGTGGGATACTATGATCGTGCAGATATAGTCTGTAATCTGGGGATCGTGTAATGCATCGTGCGTATCTGCGGCTAAAACGATCGGTCGTGTTTGCCTAAGGAAATTTCCTGATTTAGCACATGGAGCGTCCTCATCCTGCCTCGACCTCGGCTCGGGATCCCAGGCCAAAGAAGTTCTAATTTTAAGCCTCAGACTTAGACCAACATGCACATAAGCCTTCGCCATTGAGTTGTTGAAAGGGGGGCGCGTCGCGAGTCCGAGCCGAGCCCCGGCCTGGACTCATGACTTGACTTTCCTTATCTGTAGAATATTCAGGAGATCTCCCCCTTCGAGTTCTGAGGCGGAAGGCGGACCTGTCATATCGAGTCGAGTATTCCCGCAATGAGTGACACTGATGTGAATGACCAAGTTCCCTGTTTCTAGTCGGACGATAGAGGGACGGTCTGAAGTCTTCGGTCTGAGCTTCACGCCAACTATTCCGGTCTCAGATCACTTCGAACCAACTACCAGCCTCAGAGCGAGAGCTCAACTGTGACCGAGTCGGGAATCTTCCGTCCCTTCAATAATATTTATCATTTTAGATTGACTCTTATATGTCCGATCGAATTAAGGGGATGTTGGCCTCGGAATTGTAGGGGCCCGAATCTGCCCATAACAGAAGCCCCCTACTCTCCAAGTTTGGACACAAACTCAGAGAGTAAATATACATGGAAGATCAAGGGTCTCCCCTGTCACACATCCTGTGCGTGCGGTTGCCATTATGGTTTCTGTGTTGAAGAGATGCGCCCTCGGGGTCTCTCGTCCACGGGTTAACCTCTAGCAGACGAGTGACGACGGTTAAGATTTCAAATAAGTGTTGGGCCTATGGCTGATTGCCACGTATGCCCTGGGAGGCGTTCGAATGACGCCTCCCCTGGTCGGGTGTCGCTTTCACCACCCGGAGCTCATCACTCAATGTCAGAAGTGTACGACCTGGCAGAGCTCGAGCCAGTAGCTAGCGGCCACGTGTTTTCTGCAGTCAGCTCGCAACGATTCGGTGGCGGCAATCATGCTTTGCCATCAATGCAGAGATCCTTCATAAGCTATATAATTCCCAGTGTTTCGGTAGCGCCCCTCACTTCTGCATTTCAAATTTGTGTGACTGTTGGTCTCCTGAGGAAGCGATTTTCGGCGAAGGCGATTCCGACCGACTTGAATTTCCCTGTGAGGTGATTCCAGCCGATTAGAAGTTTCCTTCGAAGGTAATTTCTAATGGCCATCCGGTGAGCTTTTTCTCCCTTTAGCATACTTCTCTTTCCTTCGCTTCTACGAGATGTCGTTTGATATGGACATGGTCCGAGAAGACTATGATGATTTCGAGCCGGCAAACTCGGATGACAGGAGAGGGGCATCCGAAGGTCCCTTGGAAGCAGTGCCCCTGTTCCCTTCACCCCGAAGAAACAAGGATGCGGTGGCTCGAGCTTGTCGGGTGAGCAAGAAGAAAGCCACCCGAGCCCCCAGAGACTTGACTACGGGTATCGTTGAGATGCCCATAAGTGGGTGGGCCTCCGAGGCTGTCCCAGGATGCTCCGTATTATTGGAGTCCTAAATGGGGTGGATCCGCACGGAGTTTGAGATCCCAGAGTCCGTGCTGATAAGGGCACCGGAGCCACTCGTCACTGCCGGTGCACCCGCCGAAGGGGAAGTCGCCATTTTTCTCTACCTATTGCAATGCGGGCTCCGACTCCCCATGCATCCTTTCATCCGAGCCTTAACCGCTTATTTGGGACTAGCTCCCGGCTAGTTCACCCCCAACACTTGGAGTGTTTTGCTTTTTCTGTCATTATCTGGTGTCAAGTCGGAAACCCAGAGCTAACACTAGAAGAATTATCAAGCTTGTACTTGGTAAAACATGACAGCCAAAAGCCGTGGTACTACTTCGTGACTTAAGGCCCACAAACGGCACCAAAAATGTTGATGACTAAATCTGGACGACTCTCCGCTCCGACTTGCGAACTCTGAATCGCCTTAGCCTCTTGAAGCTGCACACTTGCAATGAGCAAAGGAGACCCTGGTCTAAGCAGGGGACCCTTCGATGCCTAAGTCAGGTCAAAGGAATCTGGGTTTAAGTTAAAGAGTAGAGGGAGAGTGCAAGATGTTGCATACCTGCAACAATGGAGTCTCATTGCATTTATACCTGACTGTCGGACGGTCCAGGTCCGTTAATCTCGGCACGATTCACTCAATCAGTGGGATACTGTGATCATAGAGATATGGTCCGTCATCCGAGGATCGTATAACGCATCGTGCATATCTGCGGCTGAAACGATTGGTCGTGTTCGCCTAAGGAAGTTTCCTGGTTTAGCACATGGAGCGTCCTCATCCTGCCTCGACCTTGGCTCGGGATCCCTAGCCAAAGAAGCCCTGATTCCGAGCCTCGGACTTATACCAACATACACGTCAGTCTTCATCATTGAGTTGTCAAAAGGGGGGCGCGTCGCGAGTCCAAGCCGAGCCCCGGCCTGTACTCATGACTTGACTTTCCTTATCTGTTAAATATTCAGGAGGTCTCCCCTCCGAGTTCTGAGGTGGACGGCGGACCTGTCATGTTGAGTCGAGCATTCCCACAATGAGTGACATTGATGTGAATGGCCGAGTTACCCATTTCTGGTCGGACGATAGAGGGACGGTCTGAAGTTTTTGGTCTGAGCTTCATGCCGACTATTCCGGTCTTAGATCACTTCAAACCGACTACTAGCCTCGGAGCGGAAGCTCAACTGTGACCGAGCTGGGAATCTTCCTTCCCTTCAATAATATTTATCGTTTCAGATTGACTCTTGTGTGTCCGATCGGATTAAAGGGATGTCAGTCCTGGAAATTGTAGGGGCTTGAATCTGTCCATGACAATACAAAAAATCAACCATATAAAAAATCACCTATCAAATCAAATCTACCAATTTACCTTAGATCAATCTATCTTACCAGTAGTGATAATTCAATAGTAATAATCTCTTAATTGTAATTTAGATTTATGCTCAGACTTAATTCTTATATAATATAAATGGTTTTTTCAAAAAAAACATTCTTGCCATTCTTATTGACCCACCATAAGTTCTCTTTGCTTGATTGCCTTATATGAAGTTCTTTTTCTAAGGCACCGTGCAATTCATCTTTGAAGGCAAAACCCCTCACTCGGAATAAATCCTAATCATTACAAATATTTGCTAGTGGTTGAGCGGACAATGTATCTCTTCATGTCTTGATCATGTATAGTCAAGCTTGATATATCTTCTTATTTTAGTTCTCGGGGTAATGTGTTAATCCAAACGTCATTAGTATTACCCCGGCACACACCGTACGTGACTAAAAAGAAATAGAATGCTAACCGCCAGGTTCCGGTTAACCTGGCCCGTTCCTTTTTTCAAACGGAGAGCCGATCCGATCCAAGCCGAGCCGAGTCGAGCATTTTAACCTTTCAGTAAGCCATTGACTTTGTATCGAAACCGTAGTTAATTCCTACCTCTACGATAAGCACATCTGGTTAAATCTCCACCGTCTATAAATATCCCTGCAGCGAAAGCACCTCTTTTCATACCGTCTACTCTCATTTTCCTTCGTCGCCCACTCTAATTCCGTCTATGGCCATGGAAGCCGTGCCCGTGGAAGAGCTCACCTCAGGAGCGAGCGGCCGTATAATTCCCGTGTTTCGTGATCTACGGCATTCAGTGCTTTCGCGGCGCTCTCTCCGTCGTATCGTCCTCTTCATCCACTCCTTCTTCCTGTGGTTCCTCCTCCTCTTGCCGCGGAACCGCCACCAGTCTCAGTCTCCCTCGAAAGCCACCGCCTTGAAACGGCGATCGGTTTTCAGGAAGGCGGAGGAAGAGGACGTGTCGAGGCGTCGGGCCCTGGCAGAGGGCCTGGAGATGGTCCCGGAGACGGACGACGGGAGTCCCTGCAGGTGGAATACGTCGTTGTTCTTTGGAACGAAGAGTAACGCGCTTTTCTCACGGTCATGGTTCCCGTGCTCCGGCGAGATGAAGTAAGGTCTTGAATCCATTCTCCACTCGCGTTATTTTATTTTATTTTTTTGTGGTATGGATTGTGTGGTTTTTGGTAGATTAGGGTTTTGATTTAGAAAATTTAGCGATTGGAATGAGATGCCCTTGCGTTCTGTTCTTCTTCCATTTGGGGAAGCACGTGGCACCTGCCGATGACAACTCAGCATTTGGTGGTTGTCTTGTAGTTAGGAGTGCCCATTGGAAACCAGGAACACGAGAATCCTCATAGGTTCTGTTTGGTTGCCACTTGGAAATCAGTTCATCTCATTTTAGTTAATATCAATTTTATATTAGAAATCATAGTTTATATAAATAGTTGCTGATATTTTTAATCCCTAAAAAAATAAAAAATAAAAAAAATCTAATACATAATAAGGTTAAATAAAATGAGATGAACACGTCTTTTAGGTGGCATTCAAACAATTACCCTGGGGATCGGTTTGGATAGGTGGGGTCCACGCAGATTGCATATGGCACCAAAATTACCCTGATTGGGTAATAACAAGATCTTTATGTTAAGGCCCTGCAAGATGGGTGCTGTGGAAGAAATGCTTGAATTCTGGTTTTCGGAGGCTTGCTCCTGCTGTACATCAACTGAATGTTGAATTGTTTTTTATGGGCCCACATGCTTCTGGAGCAATAGAAATGGGATGTGGTATCATCTGGTGGTAGTAAGCTGGAGTAGGTTCTGAACTCGGAGCTGTTATCATCTGGTGAATCAGTCATTTATGATGTCGAGTTGATCGTTATTAACTGTTCATTTCTTTTATAAACAATTTGGCCCACAAAACGAGTGGATTGGCTTGATTATTGGGTCAGGGTGTGTCCATGGTCGGACCTGCCTGTTTTTTAGCTTCTTTCTTGGTAGAATGGTTGCTTCTTTGTAGGTAAGGTTGCGCTCTGGGTATAATGATTGCTGCTCTCTATTCAGATTGCTTTCTTGGTAGAATAGTTGCTGCTTTGTAGGTAAAGTTGGATTGGTTTCCATCACCGTAAGTGTCATCAGCATCATCATCCAAGAAGTAGTCATGCAAGGACTCTGTTAGTTGCACACCTTGAATTGAGTGTTATATGCTTAGTTTCTAAAAGTGGTAGTAAGCTGGAGTAGGCTCTTGTTGACTCTCAACCAGACCCAATACAGCAGCAAGCCATAGAAATAACTTATTTAGGGCCTGAGGTCCTGAAGTAAGGAGTTGTCAATATTTGGAGCAAGGTCCTCAGTCCCTTTGGCATATCATAGTGTTTAAAAAGAAAGCGTGTGAAATGGTTGATAGCCAAAGTTGGTGAGACCTTCACCACTAGGGGACGACCAATGTGGAAAATGTTCCTATATGCAGTGATGTGGGTATAGTGAAGGAAAAAGGTGAAAAAGAGAAAAATTATAGGCTTTCACCACTCAGTGGGATTAAGTGGGGAAAACCATAAAAATTAATTGTCACAGTTTCAGATTTCAAAGCAGTACCAAAGATTGGGAAAGGAAGGATCAGCTGTTATTCTAGTGGGGAAAGAACATGTGAACATGCACCTGGCACTTGGAAATTGAAATCTGATGAAACTCCTTGCCCATGGACTTCGATAGGTTTGTAGAACTCAAAATGAAGAGAAAGCATAGGCACTCGTGGAAGGATGGGGATTTTTCATCGTCCATGTTGGTTGGTTTAAAATTGGAGGTTGATTCCAAGCATGTCAAGTAGGCATCATCTCAAACATCCCCAAACTTTGCATTGTCTGTGGGTGTCAATGGGATCCAAGACGCAACATCAGTGTGAGATGTTTTTTCCCCCCTATTTTTTTGGGTAATGTCATAAGTAAATGTCAGAGTCGATCCTTGCAATGAAAGGGGTGATATCTTCCTCATTCTCTAGATAACTAGCAGTGCTGTTGGCAGTTTCTCTTTAGTAGTGGTTTTAGAAGGTGGAATAACATAACTGACCTGTGAAATAAAGGGGTCTTGATCTTCTTATTTGGAGCAGAGAGCCTCATCCACCCTCCCAATGTTAATAGATTAACTACCACCTGATTGAATAATCCTGATGTTGATTTAACAAAGAGAACTGCAAAGGGACCTTTGCACCAGAGTTTAGGCTTTCAATCACATTAGAATCAAGGCATGGTTATTTAGTTTTGGCATTTCCTTTCAGTAAGACCTGTGCACATCATGTCTATGCTTTAGGTGGTTGATCTATATAGCCTTCCTAATGAATCCAAGGGGTTTCTCTTCTATGTATGTGAAGTTCTTGTCTATCAGGTGTGTTTCTGCTTTTGCTCATTCTAGGATCTAGAGCTAACAATGCATTGAGTTCCATCTGCATTTTCCTTTTTGACGAGCATTGCTTGAAGTTGAAAGGTTGTTCTTTATCTATCAATTTCCATTATTTTTTAGCCAAACTCTTATCACCTATTAAAACTATGGTGCCCAGGTTAGAAGGGTGAAGGTGTCCTTGTCTGAGACAGCTGCTTGGCTTTCATTTTTATGCTTCTTTTGCATGTACGGTTTACATTCTTTCATGCTTGGTATACTTCCCTTCAAAATTTCGGTCTTAAAGACATTCTTTTTTTCTTTTTTCTTTTTTTCCAGGGGAATAATGATTATTATACATGGGCTCAATGAGCACAGGTGATTCTGATTTTTCTTGTCTTTTTTTATTTTTAATGTCATGCCCAATACGTTATAAAGATGTTTTTTTTTTTCTAAAGTTTGCAAGCTATCAATCAGTTGCCTCAAGGTTGTGGCTGTTGGTGGTATTAATCACTACTGAGTCAGGAATTCCACTGAACAGTTTGCTGACTACTCTCTGATTACCATTTTTCAGTGGAAGATATGCTCATTTTGCTAAGCAACTAACTTCATGCAACTTTGGAGTATATGCAATGGATTGGATTGGTGGGTACTCTTGGTTACTTCACCTCCCTTATTCTAAAATAGTCAAAATGTGGCTGCTGTACCAGCTGCTTGCCCATGTTCACTAAATCCAAAATGGGATAGAATTTCAAAGAACACAAAAGTTTTTTCAATATTCAGATACACATTAATGCACAATATAATGCTGACATAGATGTTGCCTTCTCAACAACTTTCTTATTTGTCAAAGAAGTGTACTAGGGTGCATCTTTCTCTCTTTATATAAACATTTTTTTTTGGAAGGCAGGATGTGTTTCTATATATGTTTGACTCTATTGAAAAGGTATCCCCCATAAAGGGAAAAGGTAAAGTTTCAATTTGTGGCCAAAAATCTCCTCAATAGGACAATCCTGACATTCAATTTATGGCAACAATTGCAAAGAAAATACGACGGCCCATCCACAACTGCAAAAATACCAAGATTGGTGGATACGATTGTAGATAGAGGAAATTCTTGAGCGCAGTCCATCCATGTTGTGGCCCAACAAATCAATGGTCTAGAACATTGAATCATGGCTTTTATTAATGATTGCAAGCACACTAAAAATCTCTCTTTTATAATCTGTGTAGGCCATGGTGGAAGCGATGGATTGCACGGATATGTGCCGTCACTTGATCATGTTGTTGCAGACACAGTAAGTTCTTCAGTGCTATTCTGCAAATTCTCTTGTTTGTTGAATGCTTAATCCGTGATACCAATCTGTGTTTGTATTTTGCAGGGAACATTTTTGGAGAAAATTAGATTGGAAAATCCTGGTATACCATGCTTCCTTTTTGGTCACTCAACGGGTGGGGCTGTGGTTTTGAAGGTAAGATGATGGAAGATGGCATCATAGTTTGTTTGAGTGGACTTCTTTCTTTATAGATTGTTTAGGATTAACTGTTGCAAGGTTTGCTCATTTGATTGGTTGGATTGTTTAGGCAGCCTCGCATCCTCATATTGAGAGCATGCTTGAAGGAATTGTCTTGACTTCACCAGCATTGCGTGTGAAGCCAGCTCATCCGATAGTAGGGGTAATTCCTCGTTCATTATTTTATTTATATGTAGGATGCATGGGTAAAGTTGACAGTGAGAAGAAATGTTTAATAATAAAAATTGGCTGATTGTTCTATGAATTTTCAATTTCAATTAAACTTAGTTGATGAAAGAATAATAATAAAAACCTCACCTTCTTGTCCAAATCGATGATGTGGATTATTGTAAGAACTAGTTGCAAGTTCTGGATTCATTCCCAGTGTTAGCAAGAGTGCCCTTCCAGTTCCAGTTCCCGTTCCAGTTCCTGGACATTGGAATTTCTTGGAGAAGAGGAAGCACAAGCATCTGGGTTGGGCACTCCCCATAGACAAGTGAATGCTAGGTTGTCATCTGTAGGGCCCCAGATGGACTTTTGGAGCAAAACCGGAACTGTCCCTAAACAAACCCTAATGAAAATTTGATAGGATATGGAACTATCACCTGGTGTTAATGGACTCCTTTTTCATGTGTTACAGGCTGTGGCTCCTATATTTTCTCTTGTTGTTCCCAAGTTCCAATTTAAGGGTGCTAACAAAAGGGGTATCCCTGTGTCGAGGGACCCAGCGGCTCTTGTGGCCAAGTATTCAGACCCGTTGGTCTACACTGGCCCCATAAGGGTCCGGACGGGCCATGAGATCCTTCGCATCTCCTCTCACCTAATGCAGAACATGAAATCCGTCACCGTCCCATTCTTCGTTCTCCATGGAACAGCCGACAAGGTTACTGATCCTTTAGCTTCCCAGGACTTGTACAACGAGGCTGCTTCCAATTTCAAAGACATTAAGCTGTATGAAGGCTTCTTCCATGACCTTCTCTTCGAGCCGGAACGTGAAGAGATTGCCGGGGACATCATCGGCTGGATGGAAAAGAGACTTCAGCTTCGGAGCTGGTAAATAAATCATCTTATACAGATTTACTATTTATCATCAGCTCTTGGGCTAAAGAGGGGCCCAATTTGGGGTGGTGTTTTGCACTAAAAGCATAATCAATTCATATGTTAGGATGTTATACTGATGTGATGGAAAGCTGTCGTAAGACTTGGAATATATATATATGTGTGTGTGTGTGTGTGTGTGTGTGTGTGTGTTAATACATTATTAATAAATGTGTTGTTTGGGTACGAGCATTGTCTGTTTGTATGGTACATTTAAGGTGTTTTATTCGTAAATTGTCCTACAATTTCGCTACAAATTAAGATTTAATGGTATTCTTGTGAGCTTTTTCTTTTAAAATCCCTACCTTGGAAGGCCCACTAATCAGATGGCCAGGGATTGGTTTGAACCGTATGAATTTCAAGTCTGTCATCAGTAGGGTATGTGGATGGATGGTCCAACTAATACATCACCCTGTTCCCTGGTTCTAATGCATCAGCTCCCATCAGCAGAAGTATTAACTGAGATTCCCTTTGAGGGAATGGCCTGATTTGCCAGGTCTTTGGTGTAATGCTCCGCATGTTTCAGCTGCCAAGGGATCCAGTGTCTTCTGTAATTTCTACTGATTATAAATGACCGGACCTGATCCACTTGCCTCCTGGAAGCATGGGAAATAAGGTGCGCATATGGACTATCAGTGCCTTCTATTGCATGGGAAAATGTCCATTTATCATGGTTAGGAGGGCAATCCATAGGAGATCAGATCATTAAACTAATGCCGAGAAATGGATATACCTTTTGTGCTTTGTGGATGCTTCCTGTTGTTTATACAGCGTTGTAGATTGTAGTGGCAGACGATTGAAACTCATTAGTAGGGGATGTTGTAGATTGTAGTGGCAGCAAGGATTGAAACTCATTAGTAGGGGATGATAAGGGGTGTGATGCCGCTGTATTGATGATGGACCTGCCACCTGAAAGCCCAACCTGATTTAAATGGTTATGGGTTATTTTGTTGATGGTACAGATTCAGGTGATGGGACCTCAATTGAACCCATAACCTAGTTGGAACCAACCCAACAGGACCTGGGCTGGATCAGTTCGGGCATTGTTACACCCGGATCCCGACTCTTTTACTCTCTACAGTGCGCACTACAAAACGAGTTGCCCAGATATGCAACGTGTGCCATTAGACTGGGGACCAGGCCCCGGCAAGAAGAATTGAAACAAAACGCATGTTTATTCTTAATTCAAGTCCTTTCGGATTAAAGAAACCAGTTCTTTTCAATTCTAAGTATTTTTGGATTAAAAAGCCATGCTAGTTAAGAACAAACAGAGGGTTCTTATCCTACCATCCCTTTCACTATAAGAGTAGATTAGAAAAAGAACAGGGTTCTTGTATCAAATTTGGAAGGACTTCTCTGAAAGTTTTTATCCAATCAAGATTCTCAACAAGAAAACAGAAGATACAAGAAGATTCGTAACTGATGAGATTCAAGTAGTCAATGAAACAGAAGAGATGTGGGAACTACAGTGTAAAGCCCCAACTGCTTTTTGAACCCTTTCTTGCTCAACTTTCGGCTTCATTTTGTGCCAGCACCTTTGGTTCCAAAGACTCGGACGCTGCATTATTTTCTTGCTCAGTTTCTGGTGTCCCACTGATGCTCGTTCCACTACTATTGGAAGACTCCAACTTACTATCTTCGTGCTGCGTTTCTGTAGTTCTGTCCACCAAGTCCTTACCAGACTCGGAACTTGTTTCTCCAGTGCTTACTGCCTCAGAAACATTATTTCCTTCTTGAGATTGAACAGCCTCAGCTTCAGGACCAGTCCTTTCAGCTGCCACCTCTATTTCATTATGGCCGCCAGGCAGGGATGAATTGGAGAGTAACTCAGATCTTGGTTCTGTATTTTCACCAGCTTGGGTGTGGCCATCTGAATCCGAAAAAGTCTCCTCAGCTGAACTAGTTGCTCCATTATCTTCGCTCCTTCGCATATCCATTTCATTTTGCTTGTTGGAAGGAGATGAATTGGAAAGTTCCTCAGTTGTTGGCACTGCATTTTCACCGGATTGGGTGTGTTTATCCAAATCTGATGCAGTCTCTTGGTCGGAACTTGCTACTCCCTGATGGCCACCTTCTGTCTCTTTAAACATGGAACTTGCAGACTGATTTCCTTCTTCAGGAAAGCCACCAATCGCATTTGCTGTTTGGCTGTCCATTCCATTCGTCTGTAACAGCAAAGTCTCCTCCACACTTCTACTAGAGTCCCTCCTCTCTTCCCCGGCACCATTATCTAGAACCGTTGCTTCATCTCCCCCTCTACGGTCAGTGTTGACTTCTTCATCAGTGTGTGTTTCCTCAGGGTGAGTTTCTGGTTCCTTTTCACCCTCTTCATGTGTTTCCTCATGTCGAGTTTCTTGCTCCTTTTCATTCTCTTCATGGCGATCCTGGTCTGAAACTGTTGCTTCCTCTCCCTCTTTTACTTCGATACTGTCATTTCTGTTCTCTTCTTTGCTGTGTTGACTCTCATCCTGTTGAGTTTCTTGCTCTTTTCTGCTCTCTTCCTCTTCATGATTCGCTGCATTTTCCTTTGGATCTTCATGTTCGTTTGTAACCCCTTCATCAGCCTTTTCAGAGACTGTTGCTTCATCATTACCTTGAGTATTGGTGACATCTTCCGTATTACTTTGTGTTTCCTCTTGTTGATTTTCTTTCTGCTTTTGACTCTCTTCCTCTTCAGTCCCTGTGGCATTGCCTTGCAAATCTTCATGACCCTTGTCAAGAGCCTCTTCCTCACCCTTTTCCAAACCCGTTTCATCTCCACCTCTTATTTGATCACTGACATTCCCTTCTTCATCTCGTCGTGGTTCATCTTGTTGCGCTTCTTCCCCCTTTTCACTCTCTCCCTCTTCATGATCCGTGGTGTTGTCTTGTGAATCTTCATCCATCTTTTCTTCAACCCGTTCGGAGTTTTCGGAGTTCCCATGGTCGCTCTCCATCTCAATCCCACCATTGAATCCCACTTTCTCTTTACGCCCCAAATTCATGTTTCCATATCCCTGACTAGCCTTGTTTTTCTCTGCTTCATTATAATCCTTCTTGTCATATGAATTCTTGACCTGGTAAATCAACCAAATGCACACAGCCAAAAGCACCGCTACCTGCAACACCTGCTTAACTTTGATCCCTTTGCTTCTTTGATTCCTCATCGCAGAATGGTGAAGCATGACCGCCGTTCGATAACTCCCTGGAAATGATAAAAGCTGAAGTGAATATAATCAATATCACAACCTTAGCAGTTTTTTTTTTTTTTTAAAAAAAAACATAAAAACAAAACCCAAGTCTTTTTTTTTTCTTTCAAATTAAGAAAATTTAACAAATTAGAATTTTAACCATTCTCAACCTAAGGCTTTGAACAATGTATGTTGGTTTTCAGTCTGTACAAGTGGGACACATGGCCCTGAGGATGGACCACCACCCAAAGTCAGCCTTAGTTGGATAACCCCAACCTCTAATTTCACTGCCGGAAATAGATGGTAAAGAAAAGAAATACACTAGTCCGCACTCGTTGGAAAGGCCCAATGCTGGTGGCCAGACTATTCCAATCTGGGAGATTTTTGGGGCATATGATCAATAGACAGTCGGGTCCAGTAGCCTAATGTTCCAGATCTCTGAAGCATGGCCCCACTTGTGGAAACAGCAAAACTGACTTTATTGTGAAATGCATGATTCCTCTTCAATAAAAACCAACTTGGACGTTCGACTCACCATGTCAAATGAGTAGAGACATCAATCACAGGATTTCCCAATCTCTCAAAAGGCTGGTTAACCTAGATAAATACACTACTGAAACACAACATCTCTAGAATTGCATGCTTTTAGGGATGTAGCTTCTGCAACTTCAAGCATAATAAGATTAGGAAAATCCGAATTGAAAATCATATTCTCCAAATCAAACTCTCTACCAAAATTTTCAAAACAGAGGATAGCAGAGTACTGTTTTACAACAAAACAACCAACCAATCTGGAAGTTATATTCTCAGAAAAGATGCATGGAATTCACACAATACAAACCCAGATGAAACACACCAATCTCAACCAAAGTCTACGGCATTCTTTGTTTGCTAGACAAGCTCACATTTCTGTGATCCAAGCCGTTCATCTAGTGGGACAGACGTTGGTTGGATGGATCATTCCCGTCGCCCCTAACAAGATGATCTATAGTTACAATCACTGGTTTCTTCTTGTTGGATGCCGACTCTTAAACAGTCCAAACAACGAAGATGATCCAATGGAAGAGACGTTTCGGGGCATGGCGCATCGCTAATGTGGCCCACCAAACAAACGGTCAGAGCACGAAGTTGGGTTTAACTTATACAATTGCCGTCCCAAAGAGAGTGTCGTCTTCTAAATAAAAAGCCATCGATCTGGAATTCAAATCTGACTACTTCTACACCATTGAATATCCACACCAACAGATCTGATATTATCAAAACCGGATTCCTACTTCTAGGCCGAAAGAAGAAGCATCAAAGTCGATCAATCTCGACTGTTGAAATCAAGATATACAATTTCCAGGCAAGATTTAAGAGCGAGAAATGATTTCAGCAAAGAAGCAGGAAATTCTCATTAAAGATTCGGTACGTTACCGTTTTTCGGAGATTCGAAGAGCTGCAATCTGAGAGCAAGTGCAAAGCGCGTCGGATCAAGAGCAACTGCAACAGCGCGTTGGATGGAGATGAGGTTCAGAGAACACTAGATCCGGTGAGCTTAGATCTGAGAGAGATCCACCGACGGCTTTTCTAGTCGGTGGTTGCGAATCCGAATGTAGCGGTTATTTTCACATTATTGCTCCCAATATGTCCCTGATTTCTTTGCTAAATTACATAATTGCCATAAGTTTGGACAACCTATTCCCAATACACCCTTCATTCTTTGTTAAATTTCATAATTGCCTTAAATTTGGACAACCTATTCCCAATACACCCTTCATTCCTTGTCAAATTTCATAATTGCCATAAGTTTTGACAGCCTATTCCCAAAATGCCCCATCCATTTGCAAGGCTTGCACGTGGACCCACGGAGGGGTGTGTATGACATCCAACCTTTCCTGTCTGGTAGCAATAAAAAATAAAAATAAGACCGACCCAACTATCATGCGGGCGAATTTGGAAGTTATGGACCGTTGTACATTTTTTACAAGTGTGTTTAACGATCGTAGAAGACTGTTTTCCGGAGGTTATATTATCAAGGTGGGCCCACGTAATGAAAGGTTTGGATGTAAACATGCGCAACAAGTGGCGCCCTCCGAAGAAAACAATCGACAACCGTTCAAAAATCTCCGAATTCACATCCACTGGTTGTAAGCCATGCGTACACTCTGGTGGGCCACATGTTCCACTTTCCACAAGGACTTATGGAGAAACCGGTCTCATTGCCGTTTCGTGTGAAATTACATGATCCAGACCACGTTATTGATTAAAGAGGAACGAGTTCGTCCTGCCTTTGTTGCATTCGTTTCACCACTGGGGCCCACGTGCTGAGTAATCTGATGATCGGAACTGTTCATTTTGTGTAATCTATGCTGCCACCATTCTCCATAACAAAATTATGGTGAATGGATGGTTGTGACTGTCACTATCTGTATATGAATTTAAAACAATTAAAAGAGATTTTTCATCGCTCTCATTTGACTCTACAAAAATCAAAGGTTCCGATCATCAATGAAGTGTGATTGTGCAACACTTGCTTATTTATGGTAGTAACAAGAATATGAACGATCCAAATCTTTTCACCCTCTCAGCACGTGGGCCCAATGGCGGTTGCACAGGGTCGATCTTAAGTCATCGTGGCAGAGGAAAAACGAACTCAAGAGTAATCATGGGCATCGTCCATCCACTAGGGGTTCAACAAAGCTATGGTCTAGATCATCCAAAGAGTACGGCCCAACCCTGGCTGGACTCGGATTCCGTTGTGACTTCTCAGTGCCGACGGGGCTGATGGAAAATCTTTATGGGCCCCACCATGATATAACGTGCGCAACTGTCATGGGCGTTTAACCCGAACAGTCCATGTAATGCGGAATCCCATGAAATCTCGAGGGGCAAATTTTCACCCTG
Organism: Magnolia sinica; assembly: GCF_029962835.1. NCBI lineage: Eukaryota > Viridiplantae > Streptophyta > Magnoliopsida > Magnoliales > Magnoliaceae > Magnolia > Magnolia sinica. The sequence continues at coordinate 15,803,192 of NC_080585.1, read as the reverse complement.
ATCTAAAATTTCAGTGAGCCATAGCAAAGAGAAATGTTGTTTTCTTTTTTCATGGCCCACCAAAATTTTGGATCAAAGTAAAAATTAGGCAAGGGGTATTTCATGAGGTGTTGTTTCACATGGACCGTGCTCACCTGCGCACTAGTTCGCATGGGAACTGGTGTGAACTGTTTTGAGAACCCATCATACGTGATGTGGATCCAAAATGCTCACCTGCGCACTAGTTCGCATGGGAACTGGTGTGAACTGTTTTGAGAACCCATCATACGTGATGTGGATCCAAAATCTGAACTGTTCAAGTAAAGCAACACCTCGTGAAACCCCTCGGGCCCAAGTTTTACTTTGGTCTAAAACTTTGATGGGCCATGAAAAATAAAAACAGTTTCCTCCCTTGATTTGCATTTCTCTTTTCTATGGCCCACTAGAATTTTAGATCAGGGTGAAAATTTGTTACATAGGGTTTCAAGGGATTCCGCATCACATGGACCGTTCAAATTAGACACCCATGACACGTGTGCAAAGGTGCGCATGTGCGTAGGTGTGCAGGTAAGCATGACTCTCTCTCTCTCTCTCTCTCTCTCTCTCTCTCTCTCTCTCTCTCTCTCTCTCTCTCTTTATATATATATATAATGGCCGAATGCTCATTGCGCCCCAGTTTACAAACTTTTTTCAGATCTCATCATACGTGCTGTAAATCCCAAATCCGAACAGTATATGTGAAGCAACACCTCATGAAACCCCCAAACCTAATTTTTATTTTAATCCAATACTTTGGTGGGCCATAAAAAATGAAAACAGTTTCCTCTTTTAATTTGCATTTCTCTTTCCTATGGCTCACCAGAATTTTAAATCATGGTGAAAATTTATCCCCTGAGGTTTCATGGGATTCCGCATAACATGGACCGTTCAAATTAGACACTCATGACAAATGTGCAAAGGTGCGCAAGTGAGCATGACTATATATAGTTCTATGCTGTCAAGCTCATGGGAACTTCCCATGAAGTCGAGCTATGTAGGCCCCACCGTGATGCGTGTTGAACATCTACACCGTGCATTTGATGGGTACCTTTTAAATTATAGGATATCCTAAAAATCAGCTGTATACGAAACTCAGGTGGGGTCATACCATCTAAAATCATGTGAAGACATGTCCAAAACATATAAAAGCACTTGGTGGGGCCCACCTAAAATTTGGATGCATCCGAAACTTGGTCTGACCCCTCATCCAAGTGGGACACACATAATGGATAGGTTGGATTTGTGAAACACATCTCGGTAGCCCAACAAATGATTATGAATGTTTTAATGGAGGATAACCCCTCTCAACTTTTGTATGTGGTGTGGCCCACACAAGTCAGGGATTGACTTGATTTTGAAGCCCTAGGCCCACCATAGAATGGTCCATCTGATTGATGGGGTAGATGTTCGACACGCATCATGGTGGGGTCCACACAACTTGACCCTTTTCCATGATCTCGACCGCATAGAACCATTTCCATATATATATATATATATATATATATATATATATAACTTCCCGTGAGGTCGAGCTGTGTGGGCTCACTGTGATGCATGTTGAACATCTACCCCATCAGTCTGATGCACCATTCCATGGTTGGCCACGAGCTTAAAAATCAATTCAATTTGTGACTTGTGTGGGCCACAGCACATACAAAAGTTTAGAGGGGTTACCCTCCATTAAAACATTCATAATCATTTGTTGGGCCCACCGAGATGTGTTTCTGTAAGACCCTAAATTTTCGCTATTTTGGGTTTGCTAAATTTCCTTTTAAAAATTTTTTAATAACTAGTCACGGCATCACTTACGGACCATTGACGCTCGATGTGAACTTATACACAGCTGGTACCGAAAAAAAACCATACAAATAAGATTGATTAACCATAGAAAACCGATGAAACTTAACTGATCACTTGAACATCAAGTTTAGCCCTATGATTTATTCACGTAGGGCCCAAATTTAAACAACTCATCATTAACTAATCAAGACAATCATAATTAAATTAAAGATCTAACTTAAGTCGAGTCAGATAAGGTCCGGATCTTGACTAATAAACCAAATCAACCTCATTACTCTTTTTAGCATAAAACCGATGGTTTAGAGTAATCATGACCAAATCTCTACTTTCACTAGTTTTAAATAGTTCACACTATGAACATAGTTAATCCAAACATTAATCATTGCCCACGAGAAATCTCAATACCTAGTTCATTCCAGAAATGTCCCGATTTTCCGAACAAGCTCTATACCGCTCGTTAGTGGGTCACTAGTTCCAAAACTTTAGAGTAATGTCCGCCTCTCGGGGCTTGTGGTCCATCGCGGACTACATACTTAGATGATGCTTGGAAATGAGATTCCCGCGTCGTCTAGTCGGCACTTGCCAAGTGCAACTCGCTATAATCCTGGACTGAGACTTGAAACTCAAAATCACTGGCTCTTTCTTGATATATTAATATGGGGCATTTTAGCCATCGGATCTCTTCTAAATTTACGCTGAAGGCTTAAATTAATTCCCCACACTCGTCCGCATAGTCTGGACCCCGATCGAGGGATGATGACAGTTGATTGCAAATCGGACCTATACAGTAAAATCCCGAGTCCGTTTGTCGTCAAACTTTGTACAACCCTTCATCGGGACATGGAGCATTTATCCTGTAGATTTCATGGCTAAGGGGGCATCAGAGTGACCCCAGCAATCAAAACTGGGCCCCACAAGGCCATTTGAATATCGGACCCGTACGATAAAACCCCACGTCCGTTTGCCTTCGAAATTTGCCCAGTCCTTCATCGGGCCATGGGGCACCTACACTACAAATTTGGTGGCCAGGGGGGTGATAGGACAACCCCAACAACCAAAGAAGGGTCCCACAGGGGCATTGGAGGGATATTATGAAACTTAAGGGCTAAGGGATTTAATTCCCAAAGTATATATGATCCAACCCTCTCTCATTTGCTGATTTTCCAGCAAGAGAAAATCTGAGGGGGGGGGGAAGGGCCCACCTTGATGTGCATGTGAGCTTGGTGCTTAGATTTTGGAGATCCCTACACCCTCACTTCTCCTCTACTGGCAAACTTCATTGGATTCTGCCGTTGGAAGAAAAATTCCAACTCATCTAAGGGCCCTGACACCTCGAGCTTGCAGACCCGGCATCGCTAGGACCACCTTAGCAACTTCCGACTAAGAATAGGTGCGAACCATTATCCTTAAGTAGCCAAGTACCAATTTTAGGATAAATTTAATGATTGTAAATGTTAGAGTGATGTGCATGAGTGATTTGGGAAAAAACCTAGCTAGAAACCTACATAATAGGTCCACCAACATTCATGTAATGATAAATTGTTGTTTGATTGGTCTTCAACATGTTTAGGCATGAAATTGGTGTTGCATGTTCATCTCACATCTGATTCTTGCATGATCTTCCCTGTAGTATGTATGATTGTATTATTTCTTGATGTAATTATTCTGTACTATGAGTGATGTGTTTGCCCTTAGTCTCTTAGGTAATCCAGCACCACACGCACACACGTTTGATTTATGCTATTAAGAGTAGTTGCATTTATTTTAATATCTTAAAATTTTATGCTTGATGTATTGTGCGAATGATTCCACCTGTACTAGAAGACAATTTCTTAATTGCTAGACGTGTTATTGAATACAACCCATTTTCTAGGTTGGTCAGGGAACTGAGATTTGTGAAGGCAGTTCTGTTAGTTGGACCGTCCTGTGACTACTCCGACTGATTTGGGCGAACGCGAATGGGTGACGGTAGTAAGACTACATAGGTTGCTTCACTCGATGTCTTGCGTTGCGTGTTCGCCTGAACTTGGGCGGTCTAGTCCATCGACTAACCAACCATGTTTGTTAACCATGTTTGTTCACGCTTGTTTGGAACCTAAAACACCCCTTGCCCACTGACGCCCACTGACAACAATTAGAATCTGATCCACAATCTTGTGAACCGAGCATGGTGGAATGAGACACTATATCCGAGCTGTCAGCCTACGCTAGGGTGACAAGCCTTCCCGTAGTGACCGCGAGCAATCCCACTTCCCAGCACTCCCCACGTGCTTACAATCGGTGGCGAGGACTCTGATGGGATTAAGGATCACGGGGTCTTAGCCTCGCACGTTAAGGGGTCCTGGCCTCGCAAAAAAAAAAAGTTAAAAAAAATTTAGGTTGTTACATTTATTGGATAAACGGAATTAACTAAATACCCGGCTAACAATATTCATGCATTGTATTAGTTAAGATTTGACGACTCGGCAGTTGAGGTCGTAATGAGAGAGTGTTGATCATGGGTGACTATGAGACGAAGTCGCTCGAGGGAGTGTTGTGGGTGAGGTCATACATCATACCATAATTCAAGCATACGCATTTAACAAGATTAGATAGAAATGTTAAATTTATGCTTTTCATTAAATTCATTATGGAATTGTTATTTGATGTAACTTATGGCTAATGACACCCATTAAGTTAATTACTCACTCTCACTCTGGGACGGTATTTTAAAACATCAACCAGATACGTCATTAGATGCAGGTAAGGTGGAGCTCGACGAGCTGAGCGGGGTGAGCATGGATGAGGAGGAGGAGCTTCCCTTCTTCCAGACTTTCGGCAGATCCTTCTATTCTGAGTTCGGGTAACCGAGGGGTATGGGCCAGGGCTCTAGTTACTTTGGGTCATGTATGGGTGGGATTAGTTCCATATTTAGATGACTTTAGATTTGTAGTTTGGATATTTTTATATTTAGTGGCACTTGATACTGCTTTAGGACTTACTTATGCTTCATGCCTTGATAAACTCTCCATTGTTTATGAGATCATCCAAATATAATTAAAAGCTAAAGCCTATTAGGGCACCCGTGGCACTAAAAAATTCGGAAGTCGCGTTCCTACACGGCCCCTAAAAACCCGATGTGTTACAGTTTCACAAATCTAGCCCATCTATTATGTGTGTTCCACTTGGATGAGGGGTCAGACCAAATTTCAAACGCATCTAAAATTCGGGTGAGCCCCATCAAGTGCTTTGATATGTTTTAGGCATGTCTTCACATGATTGTAGATGGAATGGCCCACTTGTGTTCCGTATACGGCTGATTTTTGGGATATCCCATAATTTAAAGGGGACCCATCAAATGCGGTGGGTCCCACACAGCTCGACCTCGCCTGTGCACCTACGCACATGTGCACCTTTGCACACGTGTCATGGGTGTTTAATCTAAACGGTCCATGTGATGCAGAATCCCATGAAACCCCAAGGGACAAATTTTCACCCTGATCTAAAATTCTAGTGGGCCATAGCAAAGAGAAATGCAAATCAAGGGAGGAAACTATTTTCATTTTTCATGGCCCACCAAAGTTTAGGATCAAAGTAAAACTTAGGCCCGGGGGGTTTCATGAGGTGCTGCTTCACATGGACGGTTCAGATTTTGGATCCACATCACGTATGATGGGTTCTCAAAAAAGTTTGCACCAGTTCCGTGCGAACGGGTGCGCAAGCATTTCCCTATATGTGTGTGTGTGCATGCGCGTGCATGTGTGTGGAAAAGTTTCAATACCCATGGGAATTTCCCATGAGATTGAGATGTGTGGGCCTATCGTGATGCGTGTCAAACATCTACCCCATCAATCCGATGCATCGTTTCATGGTGGGCCTGGGGCTTAAAAATCAAGTCAATCCGTGACTTGTGTGGGCCACACTACATACAAAAGTTCAGAGGGGTTTCCCACCATTAAAACATTCATTATGTATCCCACTTGGATGAGGGGTTAGACCAAGTTTCAGATGCATCCAAATTTCAGGTGGACCCCACCAAATGCCTTTATATGTTTTACGCATGTCTTCACATGATTTTAGATAGTATGGTCCACCTAAGTTCTGTGTATTGCTGATTTTTGGAATATCCCATAATTTAAAGGAGACCCATCAAATACCCAGTGTTGATGTTCGACATACATCATGGTGAGGTCCACACAGCTTAACCTCATGGGAAGTTCCGATGAGCTCGACGGGACGCGGTAGAGCTCATGGGAACTTCCCATGAGGTTGAGCTGTGTGGGCCCCACTGTGATGGGTGTTGAACATTTACGCCATCTGTCAAACGCAAATGCACGGTATTGATGGTCGACACGCATCACAGTGGGGCCCACATATCTCGACCTCATGGGAAGTTGCCATGAGCGTATCCATCATGGCAGGACCCCAAGAGCTTTTCCTGCACCGACGTTGGTACTGGAGGGGTCACTATCGAAATCGAGTCCGGCCAATGCATCTGGTCGCAGACGTAAGTAATGTATAAGGTGGAGATTGGGCCGCTCCACCGGTCGAAGTTGTCCAAAGATCTACCAATAATTTCAAGAGAGGTGACGGGTTCCCATTACAAAGGCGATTTGCCAGATGATGAGAGTGGGATGGGATGTTTACATTCAAAATTCTTACTTTACCCCTACAAGGAGTTCATACACATCTCTCAATGGGAACTATTCGCTTGCGGACTGGAATTGTGGCGAACACCCACGATCTTTGGTATACACCATGTTATACATGTAAAATCCACTCTATCCATCAGGTGAGGACCCTTGCTTTCACCATACAAACAAAATATAAGCCATATTAAATATTCATATGGATCATACCAATGTAAAACTGCTCAAAAGACACTAAGTTCACATGCAGTGGCCCGCATGATTTTGTATAACGCTGTTTTTTTATATCATCCCTTTAACCTGGTGGGTCCCACTTGATTAATGGATTTGATTAAAGATGCGCACATGGTGACCTCACACACAAACCTACGGTTTGCATCCAATCCCCATCGCCATTGTTCCATGTGGTATGGTTCATTTGACTGATGGATACAGTTGACTACACGTGTCACGTTCCAATGGACAGAGTAGATTTTAGATGCAGAGAATTGGGTATTTTACAAGGCAAAACACAGCTGTTGCAGACGATTCCGATGCATCACTTTCGGTCGGCTGCATGCTAACTTCTCATGCAACCTCATCTTTCCCGCTAAAATGCCGTTTGTGTGCAACATCCGTACCATGCAAACACTAGGTTTGTCCATGGACATCCCCCGTTTTGGAAACGGACAGATAATCTCATTACATCCACACACGTGTATCCTGAGTTAGAATGACGGTTGTCAATTTATTCCAACATGTCAGCCCACCTGATGAATGGCCCAGGGATAATTTTTGTACCAGGTATTCTAGTTGGGAGTCCTGCCGTTTCCATGGTATGGATGTCTTAGACCATATGGCAGAAAAGACCACGTTGCATGATAAGTTAGCTTACAGCCTTTTGTAGCGATGAATTCTACTCCACGGCTAGTAGTTGCATTGTAGGCTGAACATGTAGCAGGAAAGGTGAGTGTGTGGAGGAATTTCAGGCGTCAATGTGATATAACGTAGCGCCAATGCTTACCGACTGTTCACTTGATATTAGCATGCATCATCGCCATCTGTGGAATGTAGGTGATCAGTTATGTATAATTTCAAGGGATAAAGGTTGGTGAATTGGGTTGTACGTTAGCTTACAACTTGTTGTAGGTTAACAGTCCTTTCACATACCATTTAATCAATAGCCATGAACAAAGATTATTTTTTGGCATTTTCCTTCGGAGGTATGGTCGCCACGTCCGCACGCTTTATTTTTCCGCCAACGCGTGGACATCTGAACTGTGGAAAGGGAGGGCGCGGATTGGGCACTACTCCCCACCAGGACTAGTTAGAGACGTACGGTAATGTCAAGGGCTCCATAAGGCTCATAGTAATCTATATGTTTTATTTACACTGTTCATCTATTTTGAAAGATCATTCAGTGCATGAGATTAAAAAAGGAGATAGATCTAAATTAAGTGAACCATACTACCTGAAATGGGTTTAAAATTAATCATTGAAAATTTTTGAGAGCTACAGAATTTTTGAATCAAACTATATTTATGTTTTCTCTTCATATAGATGGGTATATGTGACCTCATGAACAAGTTAGATAACAAATAAATATTATAGTGGGCATTAGGAAGTTTTCAGTAGTAAGAGTCCAATCCCCACTACTTACTTCAGATGGTGTGGTTCACTTGAGTCTTTGATCGGCGTTCTTTTTAGCTCGTTCTTTAAAATGATTTATCAAAATAAATGGTTTGCGCGGATAAAATGCATAAATCATGGTGGCCCGGCAGAGCTCTTGACATGACGGTCCGTCTCTGGCCGGGTCTACCCAATCCGTGTTCGGAAAAGGCCCCTATCATTATGTTATAAAATATTGATTTTATATATAAATATATTTTAAAATAAAAAATAATATATATAATATATAAAATGTGTTGAAAAAACACTTTTTTCATGGTTTTGGGAATAGTCCCACATTGAAAAAAGAGAAGAACTTTTTGTGGTTTATATGACAGTGATAGAGTATTATAATACTTACCCATATGGTCCAAAGGAGAATGGAACTTGCGTGTTCCGCTCGGGCTCGGTGCGAGGGCATGTGCATGTGAGGAAGTGTGGTTGTAGTGGCGCTAGTGGCGCACTTTACACTTCGCAAATACGCAGAGGGTTGCTCCCTTCAGGAGACGGATGCGAGTCGCAGTACGACTAACTGGTTAAATCGGATGGCTGGCTAAAGGGGAGACTAGAGGACTAAATTAGAGTCCGAGCCATTAGTGCAGGGTTCAGCTGTAACCGCTGCATGGCTAGCCCAACAACTAGAAAACGGCTAGTTGTTGTCTCACAACAGTCATTATGAGATTTATTTCCTTTGACCATAACCCACAGCCACCACAGCCTATATAAACAAGGGTTGGATGGGTTTCCAAACCATCTCACCACACTCCAGCAGTACCAATTCGAATCAAAGTATCTCATTTCCTATATACCAAAATATCAGCAATATAACAAGGTTGATCAGAACCATTGCTTGAAGAATAGACCAACGGTGTGGTGTAGAACAATTCAACTGAACCAGTGGCTGAATAACTAACCAATGCAGTAGTCTAAATCACATATTCTTTTCTCTTTTCTCTTTTTGAGATTTTTCTTTATTGTAATTCTTCTAGATAGTGTGTAATAGAGTTCCATTAGTGGGCCTTCGTGTTTGCTGAACGCATACCCACATCAGGCTCGTCATATCCTAGAAGTACTTTGTCTATAACCTATCAGCATACTCAATCTTTTGAGTAAGGGAAAATAACGCTTTAAGGAAAGCATCTCAAACGTGCTTCAATCTATCCTAATTTCAGATCATCTTGATTTTTCAGATTCCATATTTTACATAAATAATTTTATTATGTATAATTTTCAACACATTAAAGTCGCATGGGATAAAGGGCTTTTTATTGATTTAGATAATGAGGCCCACCGTTGTGTCCACATTAGATCCACTCGGTCCATCAGTTTCATCAACTCGTGCGAGTACATGAGCCCAAAAATTAGGCAAATCCAAAACTTAAGTTAGCATCATCACATGAAATAGTGGGGATTGAATGCCCACACTTAAAAGCTTCTCAGAGTATACAGAAGTTTTGGATCACACTGATATTTGTGTTTTTCTATCATCCACGTTTTAATCACCTCGTGAACCTGTTGGATGGCATATAAACATCACCATGGCGTCGGGAAGGTTTTAACGGTGAGGCATTTCCTTTCCCACCGTTTCCAGTGGTGTGGCCCAGTTAGATTTTGGATATGCTTTAATTTTGGGCTCATGTCTTAAAATGAGTTGGAGAAACTTATGGATGGAATAGATGTCACAGTGGACCCAACAAAGCTTAGGGTCTAGGATATTCGCTTTCATATGAGAGGCAAGTTTCATAGATACACGTGGACAGTTCAATTAATGGTTCATGGGCCACCCTGACACAATCCACATCAATCGATGATCCGTTCCATTAAGAAGGCTGGCCTTTCTTTCATAGCCATTTGTAATCCGAACCATGGATGTGTTGGCTAGGATCATTAATGCAGGATGGGCGCCACCAAATCGATGGTTAAAATGATTGATTGGACCTATTTTCCGCTAATATTTTTGACCATCCATTTATATAGGATATCGATCGAGGGGAAGAATTGTTCTGCCAGTGTATGCCAGTCTACGCTACAAATGTCGCAAAACCTGATAGACGGTTCTGATTGATTGGATGACCGTCCTAGTTTTGATCTTTATTTATTTATGACTAAAAGATATTAGGTAACTTATTGGAAGATTGAGGGTTTATAAGATGGGAATCGCCCAGTTTTACAGTTTTCTTCCCACCTCCGAAATCGGTTTCTAACTGCCATGAGAGGGAGCCCTGTCCCAGGAATCAGGTCAGTCCAGTAGCCAGGTGAATAGAAAGTTTTTTTTAATACCAGGGTAGACCTGGTGAGTACACCCACCTTTATCTTTCAGCAGTACCACATGTTTTTACTTGAATTTGGTCAACGTATGAATTTGATATAGAGCTAAGACGGTTTGTGGCCTTGTTCTCTCCCTCTAATGGATCTGTAAACACTATAGAAAATATGAGCAGTAATAGATACTAGTGGCTGGTTGTGGACCATCTGATACCTAAGTTAGACTTGTAAAAAATTATCACAAGTAGATTATGACTTGGATGCGTTACCTTTTCTTTTTCTTCTCTTTTGTCCCCTTGGTATAAAGTCTGTAGTCGTATATATGGGTGTGTGAGAAGGTTTCGAACCTCTAAATCCTATCGTGTTATGCTGGAGGATCCCTTATCTAACGGGATTCTTATCCTAAATATGTCAGGGTGATCTTTGCCTGAGATCAGGTTGGATCATTATTTTCCAAATGTAGGGTGAGATTTGCTTCGAATTTCTTGCACCCCCTCTCTAGCAATGGTCAACCTGATTAGCTTGGGATGTTGGGGAGCTCCGGGCTTAGATTCCAAGCTCCTTCCCTGTAGGCTCCTTACCCATATTGTAGATATTCCTGGCAGGGTGAATCTTCTCCTACCGAGTTCCATCCTATGATGGCTTGCTAGATCTGTCATGGTGATTTAGTCAATACAAAGGTGTACCTAGATTGGGGGGCGTGCTATCCCTATTGTGTTGGGCCCTTTCCTATAAGGCCCCGCAGTTAGGGCATAAGCGCCCTCTTGTTACCCATATGTGAGGCGTTGTCTTAGATTCCTGTTCTTGAAAATCGACACTTTTCCAAATCCAAAAGATAGACGAGATTTTAAGATTCCTCCTTAGGGAGAATGCTTTTATGCATACCTCTTCGGGTTGATACACACCATTCTAGCTTGCTTCCCTTTTCAAGCCCTTATTTAGCTTGACTATATAGGGCTAACTTAATAGTGTGCTGGCTCACTTGGTGAAGCTCCGCCCCATCTAGTGACAGGTAAAAGGCTTGTCTCTAATATGAAGGAATTGCTCATCCTATGCTGATGGCCTTTCTGCTCAGACCTCAGCTACCCCAGCTCAAATGGTCCTCCTTAGCTTAGAAGCATATCACTTATAAATAATTGTTATTCTTCACATGGGAGGTATCACTTCGGTTTTCTACACAACACTACCTACAAGGTGATGCCCACACAGTGGATGGTTTGGATAACACACAGGTGTGTCACACTGGCATATTTGGTGCGGATTTGGATTGCCTCTCCGAATCAAGTCCATCCTAGCGGGTTCTTTGTGGGGGTCACAGTGATGTATGTGTTTTATCCACACCATCCAACCATTTTGGCAGTTCATTTTAGATTATGGGCCGAAAATTGGGGCAGATCAAAGGGTTAAGTGAACCACACCACAGGAAATAGTGGTGATAATGAAGCCCACTACTGAAACCTTCCTAGGGCCCACCATGATGTTTATTTGCAATTAACCTGTCATAAGGTCACTTAGACATGAACGAAGGGAAATCACGAATATCAACTTGATTTGTGGCTTCCAAGAAGTCTTTAATGGTGGGCGTTCGATCCGACCGCGGTTGTCCACTTCAGCTTCAAATCTGCTTCATTTTGAAACCGATATCCTAAAATGTTCTATCAAAATGGATGGACAACGTAGATAAAACAAATACATAACGGTGGGCCCCACAGACCCCCTTGCCTTGACCAAGTCCTTCCAGGCAGCGGCAGGGGCAGGAGAATCCGCGTCCATGTCGTGCCCTGTACACGCGTGGGGTGTTCGCAAATCTCCTTGGTGAGACTATCTAATAAGGTAGAGCCACAACTACCAAAACAACGTAGGGGCATCTCCGCACAATGCGCGTGACGGGGTTATGTGTGGATCCGGACCGCCCATTTAGGGGGTCCAGTGATAGATGGCCCTTCTTTTCAAAGACCACAACTTTAGGCAATCGCATCTCTCATCTTCTTTCATTTTTTTATTTTTTTTTATAGCACTCACCGTTGCTTTTTAAAGGCCAGAGATCAGATTCATAGGATCATCTGATCCATGGGGTATCTTTGTCATCCAAAGTGGGACCCACTGGTTTATTGTGGAAGATGGCTCTAACATAGATCATAGAGTGGTAACAAGGAACATGTATGCAAGACCAAGCCGCTCTTGGAAGGATCTTACTCAGTGAATGCCTTCTCTCAATAATCGGACTGATTCATCATCAGATGGGCAGCATTGTACATTGAATTTGCATACTTCGGTCAATTTTATTGAACCATCTTTTTTCTTTTAGTTTGTACACGTGTGGCCCACCTGATAATTGGATGGACCTGATTTTGAGACATGGAATATCCCAATAGATGATCCCAACCACCAGATGTGGGTACTGTTAAATGTGGACAATTATCCAATTTAAATGGATGGCTAGGATGTTATGGTATATTTTGTGAATGGATCATCCCATGGTAGGCCCATCAGACCGATTGCCTATTACTGAAAGGTGCGGACTACTGCTCGTTACAGGCAAAAATGCCAATTCCCTCGACCTGTCAACGTCATCATTTTTATATATATATAAAAAATGTACATGTGCCACTCATGTTAAGATCTAGATCTCTCATTTGTTGGGTCCTGTTGTAAATGGGCCACAACAAAAAATCACTGTAGTTATTTGACACTAGCCGCTTTTGCCCAATGACTATACAGTACTAGTCCCAAGTCCTCTAATTTGATGGTTAAGATCCCTGGAGTAAACCCGTCCATGACAGGGCCCACCAGATGATGGCCTGGATTGCATACATATCAGTAATTGATAACTAAGAACTAAGATGTAACGCATAGGAACCATTTTCCCAACAAAATGCCGACAGACTTGCGAACTCGTCATTTTTTCACTTTGAGTCGTGATTCGGTGAGTGAGTCTTCATGTAAACGACCAGAGATACATTTGTACGGAACGAATTCTAGAGATCTGGGCCGTTTATAAGATAGGGTACATCGTGAGCATGGACCGAAAGTAATGTTGGTCCACTAATTAGATAGGTCAAACTTAAACTTGTATGACAAAAGATGGATAGTTAGGGGAAAAAAAGGGCGCATTTATGATGTTAATGGGCAGGCATGGCTCTAAACCAAAGGTTCGATTGTTAAACAGGTGGGCCCGAGCCTGAGTTTTAGGGCCGTTTAACAATCGAGTTGGGCTCACCTGTCCAAGACCGGCCCATCGCCAGCCTTAAAATCTCCCCTCAATAAATGAGGAGGTTAGATGTCCATTTCCTATTCTTTTGTTGAAGTTTCTAGCCGTACAAGTCAGGACCTCACACGTGAAAAACTCAATCCTAGGTACGGTTGTCAATGGGCTGGGTTTGACCTTAGCCCAACCAATGTCGTTGAGGCCTTGGCGCGCCAAGGTAAGGCATGGCCTACTTACTGATGTCGGGCACAACCTATCTGTTGAGGTCTGGCTCGGTCTTTCTACTGAGGTCAAGCTCGGCATTGGGTTGAGGTGGACGTGAGGGTTGAACCACTAGGTCACACCTATAGCTTGTTGGGATGTTTGACCTGGCCTGTTAATGGTAGGTTGACACATTTCCTCCATAACAGTACCCATAAATGGTGTGAGAGAAGTAAATCTTATATTTATTTATTTTTCATTTTAGTGAAGAAAAAAATTTTAAATTATTATCATAAAAACATAAACATACACATCATCAAATTACATAAATCTATACATTTCTCATCTTTTGTTTTCAATTATACTCTCTGACTTCTTTTTTTAACGTCTAGCTTGTCTCTCATTAACCATGTGCATGTGTTTTTCTGTAACAAATAATAAAAGTGCAACTCAACCTAAGGTGCTCAACCCAAGTCCTCTACACTTGACCTAACTTGATCCGACCCAAATATATACATATGACCATTTCCAACCCAACCCAAATACTTGTGAATGTTCCAACCCGCCCCAAAATTGCTCAGCTCAAATTCAAATTCAAATTCAAATTCAAATTGGGTTGGCGTTTTAAATTCCACCCAAACCCAACATGAGGACCTTGACAACCTGACCCTAACTCAACCTCAAATCAGGTTGCGGCCCTTTATGAAAAAAAAAAAAAAAAATCAGGTTGCAGCCCTAATCACAATAATTCAGTCTAGGATCAGATTATTCTGTTAGTTCACCACCATTGTAAGAAAATGGTAGTTACTGATCCTCGTACACATGCTTTTCATCCAGACCTTTCATATCCCAGTACCCACTGTGAAATAACACTCATAGAAATGGTTAGCAGTCCAAATTGGAGAGGAGAAATCATCCGATCATTGAGATTTTCATGCCATGATACATCCGTAGTGGTGACAGGAATCTGGACAGTTCAGATTGCCGAACATGTGCCACATGCATATGGTGTATGAGTCGGTGTTGGTGAACTATCAAAGTAGCGTGGCCCACTCAGTTGCATAGAATAGGTCAAGAATGAAGTTGGGCTGAAAGCGAAGGGAGTCCTTTCATGGCTCGCAGACGCGGTTTTCATTTACGCCGTTTTCATTGTCAATCAATACTCGTTCCTACTTGCTCCGACCCACAGGGCACCTTTCCTATCTTGTGCTTATCACTCCTGCTGTTTTTGCCTTCTAAATGTCTCTTCCTTTTCTGGCGATCTATGATCGCAACCGTATAGCTGGGCTGTAACCTAGGCCTGTCCCATTTAGTAACAGGGACTTAATTGATACTCTGGCAGAGTATGATGCTTGATACACATGCACTCAGATATTCTACACGTGGCATACATTAACTCAAATTGAAGGGACTAAATTTGTGCTTCCCACTGTTGATATGTCATAGACCCGGAATTAGATTTATTGAGCAATCGTAACCTCTGATTTATGGAGTTATTTGTTGAAATATAATCAATGCATTGTGTAGCATGCTAACAATGCAGTAAACCGAGATCCAATCTCCAATCTCACTCACAAACGATAAATAAGAAGAAATATAAATTAGAAATAGAATCAAAGCATACCAAGCAAAGCACAAGACAGCATATACGTGGAAAAACCTCAACAAGGGTATAAAAAAAAAAATTAAAAAAAAAAAAACACGGTGCAAAACTTCCACTATGAAGAAAACAATATTACAAGTAATATACTAACATTTTCTCTTGGATATAGAAAGAAAACCCCTTGCCCACAACTTAGAATACCTTTTGCATATCCTAGAATAAACCCTGGGACCTCTATTTATAATTTAGGCAATTTCCCTTTCGCACCTCTACAAAACCGACTTAAATTTAGCAGTCCGTGTAAAATTCGTAAAACGAATTTATGTAACATCGACTAGTCGAGCAGGGTGCTCGACTAGCCGAGCGGACCCTCGACCGGTCGAGCATTGCAGACTCAAAAAACATACCTCGTTGAACTTTGAATTGAGTCAGCCCTCGACTAGTCGAGTGAGCCACTCGACCGGTCGAGCAGGGCACTTGACTGGTCCAGCAGCCCTGTCCAGATGTGACTCCACATTTCAACACAATGAACTATTTTCAACCTCAAATTTGATGTAGGGAGGATGTGTAGAAGTCAAGCACAATCTTCCTCAAGGATAACACTCTGAATTCATGGAGCTTTTCAAGGAGAAGTACTCCAGTGAATCCATGGAGCTTCTCTGGACTCTCATAGAGACTTCTCGAATTCAAGAGAAAAAAAATAAAAATAAATAAAAATAAATTCTATAAAATTCATAATTTGATTGATATCTGAATAAATGAGTTTACGCCCCCTTAAATAAAAATACTAAGTTATGGAAGAAGTTTCGAAATTAAACTACAACTAGAACTCCTAAAATTCACAAGTTACTATAAATAGTAAACAGAGAGCTGTGATTCCTACCAGTGCGCATGGTTTTTGGCCAACCAAAAATAATAAGTGTCTTATTTGGCTTCACCATGTTCTCTTAATTATTCTAAGAACTTTTTATGTTAGGCATAACTCCTATAGATCTAGCTCAACGGATGAAGAGTTGTAATCAAACTAAAACTTACTATAAATAGTAAAAATAAAATTAAAACATGAATCCAACAGTTGATCTAATGGTATTTTGCAAATTCGGCCTGGGCAACCCGGTTTAGCTGGTTCTATCCCAAAACCATATATGGTACATTTGATAGCTCATTCCAGTTTGGGAAATACATCCGTTTTAAGTTCTAATGGTTTGGATCACCTCGGCCTTTTTTGGTCCATCTTAGCCACGAAACTGTCCCTGACCCACCCTACATCAAAATGTCCAATAAATATTCAGGGATCGGATTGTATTGTGATTTTTTATTCATGATGCATGCATCCTGATATCCATAATTTGGACTTTAATTTGAATTATTTGTCTACCACGCGGGCAATTTCTAAGAAATATCTTAAGTGCCTGTGCATCATCCATCCTACCCTGCTAGAGTATCAATGTTTTTCTCTTTATGAATCCCCTATTAAGCCACAGGTAAGCTGTTTTCAGGCTCCGACCGGGCTTTAATTGATAATTATCCCAGAGCTGGGTGTGGACCCAACCATTTATGAACCAGCCCTCAAAACAGGTCGAGGTCCAAATTCCAAACCATGGACCTATATTACACACCAAAGCCCAGCCAGTACGGGCCTGGACCAGCCCATTGCCACCCTTCAATCTGGACCGTCCAAATCTATATGGATTTTGATAATACTCTCTTGATCTAAAAAGTTTGAGAACTCGACTGAGTTAAAGATCGAAGGTCTGTTGAGTCAATTAACTAGGAGTCCTGTGTTAGAGTAGGACCATTTTTAAAATGGTGGTGACCCATCTCCTTCAGATGTGGCATTGACGTACAACTATCTGAACAGTCCAAACTATGAGTCCTATGTATAGGTTCTATCCACACCGTCCATCCATTTTACCATATGTATAACCCCAAAAATGAGGCAGTTCCAAGGCTCAAGTGGACCACACCACAGGAAGCAAAGGTAATAATGACACCCACGGTTGAAACCTTCCTAGGGCCCACCGTGATGGTTAATTGCCATCCAACCTGTTCATAAAGTCACGTAGATATGGCAAAAATAGATGAACGGTGTGGATAATACCCATATATCATGGTGGCCCTCAGAGCCCCTGTCTGTTCCTAGCTAGGGAACAGTGAGGGTGGTACCCAATCCGTGCCATTGAGTTTAAGGCTCCCATCGTTGATTTAGCATGTCCGAAGAATCTCATAAATCAGAAAACTCTAAGCCTCTCAATCATCATGATTAGATAAAAACATGGTTAAGAAGAAATACACCAGACCTATTAATTTGAGATTGGGGCCATGGTCTATCCACAATGACTACCATCAAATCAATGGCTTGGATAACCCAACCGTGGGCCCTATATGAATGAACTTTGGGCATGGTAGAAAGTTGCCTGTTAGAAGTTGAATTATAATTTATTTTATAAAAAAAAAAAACAAATACTGTAGAACCCGAGGCGAGCTGAGTCAGATTTTTGTGAGTTCTCCCGAATGAAGCCAATATTTTTTGAGTCCAGACTAAGTCCTGGACCCAATTGAAGGATTTGGATTGTGGAGTGTGGAGCTCACCACCACTAACCTCGGTGGTGTGTTGACATCGCTGTGATGCATGTGCTGTATTTACATTGTGCATTCATTCTGCCGTATCATTTTAAATCGTGAGCTCAAAAAAGAAGCAGATCCAAAGTTGAAGTAAACCACACCATACAAAGTGGTAGAGATTAAATGCCTACTTTTGAAAACTCATTATGAGTAGCCAATGTTAGTGTTTTCCCTTCATCTATCTGGGTTTATGTGACCTTGCGAACCAGTTGGATGGCAAATAATTAAACTCAAGTTTTAAGAAGATTTCAATTGTGGCGTTATTGTTCACAATGCTTTTTATAGTGCGGTCAATTAAGCTTTTGGATCTATTTATTTTTACACTCACACCCTAAAAATAATCTGGCAAAATGGAGATGATATGAATATGACACATACACTACCGTGGGACCCACATAACTTTGCTATGTCAACAAATCATCAAGATCAATGGTGTGTATTACACCACGACAATCATCCCAAATTGAGCAATTTGAAACACGAATGACACCTGACTGATTGAGTGAGTTTTTCCAGTTTTTAACTAATGATTTGATTAGATGATCTTTGAATTTGGGGTTTTTTTTTTTTTTTTTTAATCCAAACATGATAGGACCTTGAAAAATCATTGAATTTTGGATAAAAAACAAAAAATCAAAACATAATGGACCCACGACAGCAACATATCATTTTGGGCTATTGTGCTAATATCATTTTATTTTTATAATACATTAGAGATAATGCTTTTGTTGAATTTGTCAAAAGAGAAGTGATTTTAATATTTCATTCTTTTATATGTTTTTTCCACTCTTTCATCTTTTTTGGTGGATAACCACTTTATTTGCTATTATTGGACAGCTTCTACTGCTTTTACCAGTGGGCTGTCATAGCTACAAGTATTTTGGTACTGTGACACAGCGTGATTAATGATACACTGGTAGTTAGAAATTACTCATAAATTAAATATGTTGCATAAAAGCAATTCAAATTAAATTGTCCAAGTTATGTTATTATTTTAGATGTACCATGAACTAAAAATTAGTCTTATTTGGTTATTCAACTGTCAGATATCTGTACATTTAGTGGACGGTTGAAATTGAACAATATTCAAGGGTCTTATTTTAGATATCAGGTGTCCATGAATCGAAGGTTTAGATAATTCAACCAATCTGATTTTTAGCATGTGGCTTAGATAAAGTGGGCTCCACAATCTAGTCGGTTTAATTTGAGTTAATATTTTCTACAGTTGCCATTTCTAAGTGGTTGTGTATCAAGAGTCATGCGCAGCCAGAGTATGGATCACTCTCCTAAACTATATTGTCTTGTTCGACAGGACTCCGGTGATAATTCACCACCTTTTAAAATGGTGGTGACTCATCCTCAGTACATGTGGCATTCATCCAAGTCAATCAAGTCCATCCATTTTGTGGGGTTCGTGGTATTTATAGCTTCTTCTAAAATTGACACTGATTGGACGATCTTAACCATCCAATTCTTCCAATTGAATTTTGAACGACGGAAACTTCATTCTAATTGTACATTAGGTGGCCACTAATTCATGGGTACGATTCTTCAATCGGTGTGATATTTCATCTGAAGTCCGTGTTTCAATGGCCCGTATGTCACTTCCAGTACAGGGGAGTCACCACCATTTAAAATTTGGCTGTAAACTATCACTGGAGCTTTGCCAGGAATGTGGCAACATGCTTCTACAGCCCGAATAGAAAAACGGCCCACTCAAACCTCACAACATTGAAAAGGCAACCAGTGCTCGAGCAGAATCTTGTTAAAGCGAGCGCGAGCCGTGGATAATGCCATCGGAATTGCCTTGCCGTGATTGTTCACCCACACCTTCTAAAGGGTGGTGAATCATCCACCACACAAGCGGCATACATGTAAGTCAAAGCAGACCATTCAAATTATCAGTCCAAAATACTGTACTGAGAAAATGATCCTAACCATCCAATGGTGGCTAGCAAATGGGCGGTTCAAAATAAAATGACAGTATTCCTTGTGGTTAGATCTTAGAGATCATTCATTCATCGTGATTTTAAATTTATGCTTGCCCTTTTGGTAATGAGGCCCACCATATAGAAGATCTGGATTGCCTAGATGAATGCCATCTGTAGAGTAGACAGGTCACCACCATTTAACAGTGCACCCGACCTCAAGATACCGACGTCCATGAAAACTTAACTGGGCAGGTTTATTTTTTGGGCTAGTTGCTTGTAGCCCTTCGTTGTTATTGTTTTTTTTTTCGGTTGGTTGTCCATTGTTTTATGCGGTGTGGCCCACAAAACAAACTCATCTGATTGCATAGCAAGATAAGTGAAATTATTCAAAGGAGGGAGTTAAGGAAAACTGTCATGCTGCAATTAGACCTTTTTTTTCGCACGAGGAAATTCTCACGTGTGAGCAGGCCACCATCCTTGCACATGTCATTGTTTAATAAAACATTTCCCACCGTCCATCAGTGAGAGAGTAAATTCCTATGCAGGACATGATGAAGGCTTTTTTATCTACTGGATATGAGCACTTTCTTTTACAATCTTTCTGTATACCACCATTTGAGCGGTCAGGATCATTCGATGATTGCAGGACTTATGAAAAGTCCAAATCTTGTATATGTGTGATGTGTACGATTTTGGGTCAAGGACAGAGTTTGGACACTAGGGTTTGGACAGACTGGGTAAAGAAGAGCTTACCTTTAAAAAAGTATACCCATGCATAGCATGTTTATAAAAATAATTAGGAGATGCCAAGAGGATACGACCTAATGTTTTCTTTTCTTAGATTTAAATAATCTATAAAAATAGAAAAATCCATTGTGCCAGGAAGAGAGGAGGAGGAAAATATGCAGGGTACATATTGGTAGGTGATGCATCCAAAGAAAGAGAGATACAGAGTGTAGTTTCAATGGTGGTAGATCCATCATCACCCTTTTCATTCTAAGGCTCACTCAAAGTCTTTGATTTAAGGGCATGGATTGCCTGGAGACAGTTATCATCGAGGATATTCTTGGTGATTAGATGTGATCGGATTTGATTGAGGAACCTGCTGCTATTAAAGATGAGGCTATATAAAGCATGTTTAAAAGTTGTTCGGCCAGAGTTCAACCGTTCCCATCTCTGAATCATGAATTAGGTGAGGCAAGGCTAACAACTTAGTGATGAGGCCCTAATTGTGGGGCCCATCTCAATATATGTGTTTTTGCTAAGTCGTTTGATGCATGGCAAGCTCTTAAAAATAAGGAAGATCCAAATCTCAAGTGGACCACATGGTAGGAAGACAATGGTGATTGAACGTCCAGCATTAAAAACTTCTTATGGCCCATTGTAATGTTTATTTTCCATCCAACTAGTTGATAAAGTCACATGAAGTTTTTAATAGTAGAATTCAATCCTTTCTGTGTGGTCCACCCCATATTTGGATTTCCTCTTTTTTTTTTTTCTTTTTTTCTTTTCTTTTTTTTCTTTTTTTCTTTTTTTTTTTTTTTGGCACTATGACCTAAAAACTAACCGGCAAAACAAATGGATTGCATGCATGGATATACAAGACATACATTGAGGTGAGCCATAGCAGGGCCTCACCCACTAAATTGTTACCCCTGCCTCACTTAATTCATGTTTGACAGCAACATGTGGCACAATCAAATTCTGCCACTTCAGGTCACTAGGGATATCTTTGATGATTTAGTCATTAGGCAATTTGCTTCCCTAATTTGCCTCATTTTTGTAGAATTATTTTCAAACATGATCTGACATAATAAATATATAGAATTAATGTCATACCGTGATTGCATTGGAAGCGGATTGCATCTTCCCCCTGCCTTGATGGTAATTCGTCCAAGTAAGGGCTCCATGGTGCCCACCATGATATATGGGTTTTACCTATGCCGTCCATCAATTTTTCGAGACCATTTTAAGATATAAACCTAAAAATGAGGCCTAAGGATCAAGTGGACCACACAATGGGGGCTGAATTCCCACCATTAAAAATTTCTTTTGTGCAGCAAAAGTTTTCCCTTCATCGAGTCTTTATGACCTAATGAATAGGTTGGATGGCTACCTAACATCATGACAGCAGGTAGGAAGGTTTGAATGGTGAGTTTCACTATGACCATTGCTTGTTGTGGTGCAGTTTCTTGTGGATGTCATAAATCTATTAGCGATTGGGTCTGTCTATGCCATCGACAGACCACTCAATGCCATCGAGCAGAGGTCGATGCCATCAACAGATACTCGATGCCATAGAAAATTTTTGAAAAAATTCATGTTAGTTGCTAGAATATTTTGGTGTTGCTACTTTATGCCATTGAAGGTGTTTGATGTCATCGACAGATTGTTGATGGCATCAAAGTCCCATCGAGCATGCGTAGAATTGCGTAAGTGCAGAATTTATTTCTTATTCTGGTTGTGATACTTTATATATTGGGTGTAATCGGGATTTGGCAAATGTAGAAGAGTTCTCGAGCTTTCTAATTTGTTCCTAAGAGTTTTAAGGGTATAGCTATGGCTTGTGAAGTGAATTCGAGACTTGTTTGAATCGATAACATACTATCTCTTGTAATTTCTACTTTCATGGTGCATACTCATCGCTTTGTGCCGGGGCTTTTTTCCGCAAGGTTTTTTCCATGTAAAATTCGGATGATTTGTATTTCGACTTAATTATGAGATTGGAAGTACTTTGCTTGATTCATCTTTGTGTGCTTCCGTGGTTCCCCAACAAGTGGTATCAGAGATAATATTGGAAAGCAAATCAAATCTGAAAACAACGTATCAATGGCATCTAACCTAAAATTTGATGTAGAAAAATATTCTAGAAAAAAATAATTTTGAATTATGGAAAGTTAAGATGAACGGTATCCTAGTTCAGTAAAGATTAAATGATGTCATCCTTGAAAAGTAACTAAAATCTACGATAGAAGAAGAATGGAACAAGATTTATAAGAAAGCAAGAACCTCTATCGAATTGTACTTAAGATCGAGCCTCGTGGTCCAGGTAGAGACTCGTAATATAATGGGAGTATCTTAGCTTCGCTAATATGCTATATAGACTAGAATTAATAATCACTCAGCCAATCATGATCATACATATCAATCGCATTACAATAGATTAAGCTGTTGTGATTTGGCGTTAGATTCGGGTGATGAGAGAGTGTCGGCATATGTAAAATATGCGTTGAAACCACTTGTGAGGGAGTACTAAATTGTAAGGCACATGTATCATTTCATATTCTCATTCCTGCATTTAAAAAGAGTATTTATGAAGTATTTGTTTACCTGCTTTATCATTACATACACTGATTAAGTTGATAACAGATGTAACTTAGAATAAATGAAACCATTGAGTTAGCTACTCACACCCACCTGGGACGATATTTTAAAACACCAAGTAAGTGATATTATTGATGTAAGTACTATCGAGATCTTAGAAAGGTAAACTTAGATCGTCTTACACTACTGTCGTTATGTTTTGGAGGACTGGGCAAAAAGTGAAAACTTTACATTTTACTAATTTTGGGTATGAATATTTTGGCTTGTATAATCCTCATTTAGACTGACACTACTTTTGGAATTGTACATTCTAAAATTAGCCATATATTTTCGAGTTTAGTTATATCTACTTAACTTTTGATATCGTTGATTTAAAGTTACTCTGATTTTGATCATATATGAATGTTAATCGGACTGCGCAGGCATGTGGTAACTCTTTCACTTGCATTTTCGCTATGTTCACACCCGAAAACTCATGATCAAAGTTTATGTGCTCCGGTGTCGATTTTTGAAATGTGATAAGTTAGCATGTGTTAAGAGTTTGCATGGGATAAGAATTGCAAGCAGGGCCCACCATGATATTTGTGAGAAATCCACCCCTTCCATGGTTTTAGGATCTGGGACCAAAAATCAAGCAGATCAAAAGCTTAGTGGGCCAAACGAGAGGTAATAGTGGGGATTGAACAACCATCGTTGAAACATTCATATGACTACAAAAGTTTTGCATCAGGCTGAACATGTACATATCCTCTTATTTTCCCCAAATTCAACTCAAAATCTAGATCCAAAGACCCAATGGGTACTCGAATCAAGTCCAAGAATGAGCCACGAATATGAAATGACCTGAACCCAGAAAAGCTTGATTTCAAATACCATAGGACCTGACCTGTTGAGAGCCCTCGGTGCCAGTGGGACACTATTTAGAGCACACCATTTTGAAAGACTTGATTATAGTGGTCCTATCAGGGCAATGCTCACAATAAACCTAAAAAGCATGCTCTCATCTTGGTGCTTACCAACCTCAACGGTTTACTTCAAGTCAATGTTATAAGTGTCATTCAAACTTATTAAGAATTGTTTATGATCATGTTTTATAAGCTCGTTGAAATTCAAATACGGTCTATAATGATGTCTTTTGCTACCACCTGTGTAGTGAGTGGTTATTGCTCCATTGTTAGTTTGAAGGGGCTATGTACACGATAACAGCTAATCTTCTCCGAACATCAGGAGATAAAAGTCCATCATATGACTAACCAATGTAGTGTCCCTTGCCTCTCAGGCGGGTTCACTCCGGTTAGGGGTCCCAAGAAGATGTATCAACATGGAAGGGGCCATATACACTCACTAGTCCTAAGTTTGGCCTTCCTAGCTAGCAAGTGAACCAATATTATTCATGGTCCATGGCATATTTGCAATGTGCCTTACCTAATGAATAGCCTAGATCTTTGACATGTGTGATGTACACCCAATCTTAGACGTGTTTGGCCCACTCGGCTCTGGAATGTGTATGGGCAAAATCGGATCTAATGGGATAGATTTTCAGGGCCCACATTCTATTAAAACCCTATAAGGTAAGGTGGCATTATTACGTATACAATGACATTATTGTAACACCTTCCTATAAAAAGTTTGTATACTAATACGAAAGACAGTTCCTCCACCACATGTATCTTATGCAACTCATATCTCACACAAGTGTTCTGCGTTGGCACACATGCAGATATATAGAGATAGGCAGGCTTCTTACTAGAAAGGAAAAAAAAAAAATCGATAGAGGTGGGATACACAAATGATCTTTTTCCATTACATATGATTATTAAACATTTTTTTAACGAAAATTCTTAATAAATAATTTCATAAAATTGTTATTGTAAATCAATTCTACACTCAGCCAATCATGATCATATATATATCAATCGCATTGCAATAGATTAGGCTATTGTGATTTGACGTTAGATTTGCGTGATGATAGTGTCAGCATTTGCGAATATGCATTAAAGCCACTTGTGAGGGAGTGCTAAATTGTAAGGCACATGCATCATTTCATATTCTCATTTGTACATTTAAAAAGAGTATTTATGAAGTGTTTGTTTACCTGCTGTAACATCCTGGATTTTCACTATTTTGGATTTTCAAAAATTCTTGAAATTTTTTTTATTAATTAACTTATAATATCACTTAATGACCATTAGCATTCAATATTAGTTTATACAGTGGTGGTACCAGTAAAGAACCTCACAAGTCCGATTAATCAGCCGTAGGAAGCCAACGAATCCGCTCGATCACTTGAACATCAAGTGTAGCCCCATGATTTACTCGCATAAGACCCAAATCTAACCGACCATCGCTAACTAATCAAGACAAGCATAACTAAATTAAAGATCTAACCGAAGTTGAATCAGATAAGGCCCGAATCTTAATTAATAGACCAAATCAACCCCGTTGCTCTTTTAGCCTAAAACCAATGGTTTAGAGTAATCATGACCAAATCTCCGCTTTCACTAGTTATAAATAGGTTACATTATGAACATAGCTAATCCAAAACCTAATCATTGACCACGATAAATCTCACTACCAAATTTATTTTGAAAATGCCCCGATTTTCCAAACAAGCTCTAGATCGCTCGTTGGTGAACCACTAGTTCCAAAACTATAAAATAATGTCCGTCTAACTAAGCTTGACGTCCATCACGGAAGTCGGACCCGGGTGCTGTCTAGAACCGCTCAACTTGAACTAAAGGACGAGTGCATGAGAAGTGCAAATACCCTAAAAGAATGAACTAAAACTTAAGTGAATTGGGTCGTTCACTCTTATGCAAAGTTGAGGATTTCGGACCGTTGGTTTATGACCAAACTTTACCCGTGTAGTAAGGATATTTCTCTACTCATATCCATATAGTCACGGCCCCAATCGACTATCGGTGACTGTTGAACAGACTTCTAATCATATCTGTCGATCGGCGCATCTAAATGGCGGGCCGATCATATACATACGTAGATCATCATTAGGGCCAACTATCCAACGGTGGGTGTCGACTCCTACGCCCCATAGTAGGCCCTAAAGGCTAGAAAAACCCTCTCATAGGGCTAGTATAGTAAAAATCCAACACTTGGAGCCATTTGCACCAAATCTGGCACTATAAAAAGGCCTTCTTTTGGGCACCCCTCTCCCCATACGAATTTGCCCTAGAGAAAGGAAAGAGAGAAGAGAGAAATGGAGAATAGGAAGAGGAAAAAGGAGAAGAAAGAGAGGGGAAGAAGAAAGGAAAGGAGTGTGTGGTAGGAGGTGGGGTCCAAGAAAGCTTGAAGCCTTAGAGAAATACCTTTCCCCTCTCATATCCACAATTACAAGCCACTTCCATCCGAATGGGGAAGTAAGTACCCATCTTTTTGGTAATCTTTGGGGTTGAGCTAAGAAATGCATGTAATCCTAACATGTAAGTTCATTTGGCTCAGGATCTCTACGAATCGACCCGCAAGTTTGGCAACCCTAGATCGCTTCCTAACATCTTCAACAATCCATAAGTGCGGACTATTGTTCTTAGGTGGCCTAGCATCAATTTTAATATGAATCTACTGATTTTGTTTGTTGAATGATGCATTTGGATAATAGTTAAGACCTTACACTTTAGATCCCCCCAAATTAATGTGGAATGATGATGGAATGCTTGTTGTTTCTCAAGCATGATTGGGTATGTTAATGATGATTGCTTGTACATTTCTTGCTCGGTTCATGTATGATGTTTTCCTTATAACATATTTGATGCACTAACTCTTGTGTATATTTTGGTATTAGGAGATATATGAAATGCTTACCTTTCACACTAACCCACACAACACTTGCACCTATATTTCATGATATTGTTATCATTTTCCTTCTAAAAAATCTAAATTCTATGATGGAAAGTATGAATGCATGCTATTACTTATGCTAGTTGATAACCCATGTTAGTCAGTATGCTACACATACCACCAAACCCTTAGGTTGGTCAGGAATACGAGGAAGAGTGAAGGTGGTCCCATTGGTAGGACTATCCTGAGGTTAAACCCATGAATTTGGGGAGGGTGCGCGTGGGCGACAGTAGTTAGACTACATGAGTCGCTTGTACCCGATGTCGTCTGTCACGTGCTTGCCTGAACTTGTGTGGTTTAGCCTATTTACTGACCAACCTTGATTGTTACCCCTATTTGCTCACATATGTATGGAACCTGGAACACACTACAACCGTTGTAGTCCATCAATAACCAATTGAAACTGATTCACCGCCTCGTGAGCCGGGCATAGTGGAATGGGACACTATGTCCGAGCTGTCGGCCTACGCTAGGGTGATGCGCCTCCCCATAGTGACCGCGAGCGATCCTTTTTTCTCAGCACTCCCCATATGCTTGAAGTCGGGGATGGGGAACCCGACGGGATCAAGGATCGCAGGGTCTTGCCTCACA
Organism: Magnolia sinica; assembly: GCF_029962835.1. Lineage (NCBI taxonomy): Eukaryota > Viridiplantae > Streptophyta > Magnoliopsida > Magnoliales > Magnoliaceae > Magnolia > Magnolia sinica. The sequence goes on along the minus strand of NC_080585.1, from coordinate 15,775,499 downwards.
CGTTGGGGGCCTTGGCCTCGCAACCAGTTCAGGACATTAATATGTGGGGTGTATCAGTTTTCCCAACCTGCTGGATGAATGGAATTAAGTAAAAACTTTGCTAACATTATCATCGCATCGCACTAGCTAGATTAACGACTGGGCAGTTGAGGTCGCTCTAAGGGAGTGTTGGTCATACGCGATAGTTAAATAAAGCCGCTCAAGGGAGTAATGTAGCGAAGGCATACATCATATCATCTATCATGCATATGCATTAATAAGATTAGTTAGGTATTTATGAATGATTGATTTTCATTAAGTTCATAATGTAATTGATGTCTGTTACAACTTAAGATTAATAGCACCCACTGAATTGATCATTCACTCCCACTCTGGGACAGTATTTTAAAACACCAACCAGACTCGCCCATAGATGCAAGTGATGTAGATTTCAAGGAGCCTGGCGATGCGAGTCCCAAGGAGGAAGACGAGTTCTCCTACTTCCAGTGGATGAGAGGATCTTCAACAGCTTAGTAGATGGGACGTTAGATCGCTGAGTAGTGGACTCAGCTTTATTCTTTTGGACATACTATTCTTTTTGGTGACTTTTGTTGGGCAACGCTTGTGCGACCCATTATATATTCTTTTGGACTTATATATATACTTGATCTCTTTTATTTCAGTAGACTTGTGTGTTTGTATTTCATGTTCCAGAAAATTTCAGGCTGCGCATTTAAACTTGATTTAAGCGCATATTAATGAAAATCGGTTATAAGTGACTCCGGGAACTCGGGAGTCGAGTGTATGCATGACCTCCGATTTTCAGGGTGTTACACCTGCTTTATCATTACATACGCTGATTAAGTTGATAACATATGTAACTTATAACAAATGAAACTACTAAGTTAGCTACTAACACCCACCTGGGACGATATTTTAAAACACCAACTAAGCGATATTATTGATATAAGTACTATCGAGATCTTGGAAAGGTAAACTTAGATCGTCTTGCACTACTGCCATTATGTTTTAGAGGACTGGGCAAAAAGTGAAAACTTTATATTTTAATAATTTTGGGTATGAATATTTTGGCTTGTATAATCCTCATTTAGAGTGACACTACTTTTGGAATTATACATTCTAAATATTAGCCATATATTTTCGAGTTTAGTTACATCTACTTAACTTTTGATATCGATGATTTAAAGTTACTCCGACTTTTATAATATATGAATGTTAATTGGACTGTGCGGGCATGTGGTAACTCTTCCACTTGCATTTTCTCTAGGTTCACACCCGAAAACTCATGATTGAAGTTTATATGCTCCGGTGTTGATTTTTGAAATGTGACAAGTTAGCATGTGTTAAGAGTTTGCATGGGATAGGAATTGTAAGTGGGGCCCACCATGATATTTGTGAGAAATCCACCCCTTCCATGGTTTTAGGATGTGGGACTAAAAATCAAGCAGATCAAAAGCTCAGTAGGCCAAACGAGAGGTAATGGTGAGGATTGAATAACCACCGTTGAAACATTCATATGACCACAAAAGTTTTGCATCTGGCTGATTATTTTTTTTTGTGTGTTTTTAGTTAATGTATGTGAGAATGGCCTCATAAAAGTTTTGTATGGAATATAAGCATCAAGGTAGTGTTAAGAAGGTTTCAACTGTAGACATTTTTTTCTCACTTTCCTCTTGTACGGTTTCCTTTAGTCTAAAATCCACCTAATTTTTTATCACGTATCCCAAAATGAGCTCACAAAACAGATGATCGGCCTCGATTTCTGTCAAACATCATGGTGGCCCCACCTAGCTTCCCAACGGGGTAACTTCTTGCGAAAGCCTTGTTAGGATTAACTTCTTGCAATCCTGACCCGATCCGGTGGATCCGACCAGATCTGACCCGATCCGAACTGATCCGATGGTCTGGATCGGTGCAGATCGAGTAGGGCAGTCCAGATCCGAAAGATTTTCGGGTCGAGTTCAGATCTATATCTACTCGAACCGATCCGATTCGGAATCCGATCCGACCCGACCCGATCCGGCCCCATCATGATGTATGTGTTTCATCCATTTCGCTCATCCATTTTACATATCATTTTAGGGCTTCATATAAAAAAATGATAGTGATATGAATCTCAGGTGGACCACACCATAGGAAAATAAATGATTGGATCTCCACCATTATAATCTTCCTAAGGTCCACTGTACTATTTATTTGACATCTAATCTGTTGATTAGGTCATAAGGACCCAGATGAAAGGAAACAATAAATATCAGCTTTTGTAGTCTCCAAAACGTTTTTAATAGTCAACGTTCCTTCAACACTGTTTCCTAAAATGTGGTCCACTTGAGATTTCTATATACCTCTTTTTTTTCTCATAACATAAAATGACCTATAAAAATAGATGAAGGGCATGGATAAAACACATACATCATGGTGGGGCCTACAGAGCACCGACCACAGGCCATTTGCTGGTGGCAGGGGGAGTAGATGAGTAGCCCATCCGTTTCCAGTGCGGCGCTTGCGCTCCTCGAGCTCCGAGTTGTACGAACGGTTCAAAGGAGATCAAAGTTATATGAGCCCCACAGTGATGTATTTATTATATCTACACCGTTCATATATTTTTAGAGATCATTATAGGACATTATCCAAAAAATGAATAATATCCAAAGATCATCTCGACCACACCACAAATAGCAGCAAAGAATGATTTTCACCGTTAAACAATTCGTGTGGTCCACTTGATAGTTAGATCTGTCTTATTTTTCGTCTCAAGCCTTACTACAAGCTTACCAAATGGATGGATGATTTGTATATAACACATACCCCATGATTAGACCCACAGAACTAGCTAATGTCAATACAAAATCACAACTGTGCAAGTTGTGCTTGTGTGAAAAGCAAGTCGTGCGATTTCTTGTGGTGCACATCAATATCCAGTAAAAACATGAATACGGTAGATGAAAAGCGCTTTCAGAGCCATGTGGGGCCCACCTTGATGTATATATTTTATCTAAGTCGTTCGTCCATTTTGACATATCATTTTAGGTCTTGAGCAAAAAAAGGCATATATTAAAGGATGAAGTGGACTACATCACATGGAACAATTGGATTAAATTCATACGATCTGAATCGTACCTAACTCGATTTGACTCGGTTTCTCTGACCGAGTCGGACTCGATTTGGGTCAGAAGAATCATGTATCAGATCGGTTCGGTTCAAGTTAGGTGACCCAGACTTGATTCCGGATCGAATCAAGTTCGGGTCAAACCATTGACATTTCGGATCGGATTAAGTTGAACTCAATCCGATCCGATTCGGACCGATGCCCAGCTGTAGATATCTGCTTCCCATGAAAAGCAATCGCGTGGTCGCCGGTCCGATGTGGCCCCGATGTACGCAGCTTATATCGAGCACGCATGCGTTCCACCTTTGAAATTTCTTCACCACGTGTTAGTAGGTACTGTGATTCATGTGTTAGTAGATATTATGATTCATTAGCTGCCAACTTTCCCCGGGAGGTTCATGAGCAGGGAACTCATGTACGTCCCCACCGTAATGTTTTTGAGAATTACATTCTGTTCATACATTATGTTTTGAGCTCATTTTAAGACATGGGTTAAAATTGAGCCGATCCAATACTTAAGTAGCCCGGAAACATGATGATTGAACCTCCACAGTTGAAATATTAATGGGGCCACTGAAGTTTTCAATCATTCTAGTATTTGTTTTTTCAGTTAATCCCAATAAGAATGACGTCATGAACCGTATGGATGGCATTTAAACATCACTTTCGATCGCAGGGAGGTTTCAACGGTGAAAATTTCCTCACCTACCTTTTCCTTTAGTACGGCTCACTTGAGTGTATTTGATCCTTTTTACTTTTTGGTTTCATGTACTAAAATGATCTCACAAAGAGGATGGACGGTGTGGATTTCTCACAAGCATCACGGTGTGCCCCACCTAGGTTTTCTGCGCAGGAATTCGCGGGAAAGGCTCTTGCAGTAAAATCCGCGTCCATTTATACCTGCCAACGTAGTCAAGATTGCTGACGGCTGTACTACCCTGCATATTGTTGTCGGGATCAAATGACCAAAATATCCCTTGCTTTAAACCTTTTCTCCGTAGCTTAGGCACCTATTTACTGAGTTAAAGTTCGATTGGCTTTATAAAATAAATAAATAAACAAAAATCGATTGACGTGCATACCATACGCCGGTTTAGATTTTTGAAATGCTCTTGCTCGGGTGATAGACTCTCATGAGTTTCAACACCCGGTCAAGGGGTCGATTACCCATAGGTGGTGAAATCCCACTAGCGTGAGTGTGTGTGCGTGTGTTAAAAATTTAGATTAAAAAAAAAAAAAAAGATTTTAGAAATGGGGCCATGCTTTCAATTGATTCAAACCATTGCTCGTTGGGCATTGCGGTGGACGGAATATACCCCAGTAATTCTCCCTACAGATATAGATCGATCCTCCCCTTCTAAATAGATGATTAATTACAGAAATAAAGCAATGATACAGATTCAACTGGAAGGAAAGGCCCAAGATTGGTGGCCAGGATCTTGAGAAGTTAGTGGCATGATCATCTATGGTAGTTAACCAACCAAAGGGCTGGATCGCTAAACCATCTGCACTGAAACAACATTGGGCATGTAAGGAACTTTATGCAGGGCGCCGATATATACATACGGACGGTCCTGTCAGGAGTTTTGTGGGGCCCACCGTGATATATTGTTTTATCCAAGCTGTCCATCTATTTTGTAAGATTATTTTAAGGTACAAGTGTTTAGTTGTCATCGAACCTATTCAAAAGGCCATGCAGACCTGGATGAAAGGAAAACATAGATATCATTTTGATTCAAAACTTTTGCATCTTTCGAGAGGTTCCCAGCATAGGCATTCAAGCGTTACTCTTTTCTACGTTGTGGTCCACGCAAGTCTTATATCTACCTCCTTTTGGTGATCATGCCTTAAAAATGATCTTTCAAAATGGATAAACAGTGTGAATAAAATATATATTATAATGGGCCTCACATAGCTAATGACATGACCATCCGCCTCTAGCTAGGTCTTGGTGGTGAGGTAGTACCTGGGTAAGATATTAGCTAATGACATGATCTTACTGCAGGGTACACCTTAATGACATGCCATGGTATAAAAAATTAGGCGCATTCAAATCTTAGGTGGACCATACCATAAGAAATAATGATGATTGAACGCTCACCAAATAAAAACTTCCAAAGGCCTATGTAAGCAGATAATTTTTATTTCCCATCCAACCCATTGATGAGGTCAACCAAGACATGATGAAGGAAAATACAAAGACCGGCTTGGTTCAAAACTTTTGTAGCCAGAAGCTTTTAACAATTATTTATTACTTTTTCAGTTATATGGTCCACCAAATAACCTGGCTTATGTCTTTACCAGCTAAGATGACAAGTCAAGGACTGTACGAAGATGGTAATTGAATCGGCCCTCATGTACCATTGAAAAAAAAGCCACACAAAATACGTTTCAGAGTACTTTGTTAAGTACATACTTCATTAACATTGCAGGTGAGGCGAACCAATGAGAGCCCTCCACATCGAGGCCTCTCTAAAATCAGTTTCCCTGGGATTATTCGTGAGCATTTTAAAGTGACGTTCCGGTACAATTTCGTAAGTGAACTTTCACATGCAATGCTTTTCTTGCTAATATGTTTCTCACGTGTCATATTGAATCCATGAAAATGATCAGCCACATCATAAAGATTACCTGAGGTAAAAACTAGGATAGCCAATTCATCAGGTGGGCTCCGCTGTGAAGATCAATGGGCAGCTGGATCTGACCCAATGTACATATGTGGCTGTCTAGTGAGGGTTATTGTTTCCAATTCTCAATCCTGATGATTTCCCATGGCATGGCCCACCTTCTCTGCAGTTCTGATGTTCCACCTAAAGGACGGATTAGCAAAAAATAAAAAAGATTAAACGTGAACATTTCCCAGTGACGGGATGCACTAAATGATCCCAACCGTTGGAGTTGAGATACTACTTTGGTTGGTGGTTGCACGGTTTCGTCCACTTTATGAGGTATGCCAAACTAGCACCTCTCAGCGTATAAACTATCACTGTCCCATTGATGCACTTCACATGCTCATTGGGTTGCATCTTGGATTACCACTTGGATGGGCCACACTGGAAAATTCATCAGACATGAACATATGTGGTTAGAGCTGGGCATTGAGTTGAGTTGGACCGTGTTAGGGCTGACTCCACTTGATCCGGTTTTGAAATTAGCCTAACCCAAACTTGTCCCAACTCTGTACCGAGTCCCGTATGCCTGACCCGATCCAAGTCTGGGTCTAGCTAGAATTAGAGCTGGGCATTTTAGATCTGATCCGGTGGATCCGACCCGATCAGACCCGATCCGACCCGATTCGAACAAAACCGATGGTCTAGATCGGTCTGGATCGGTCAGGATCGGGTAGCCCCATCCAGATCCGAAACATTTTCGGGTCGGGTACGGATAACGCCTGTTCCGAACCGACCCAATCCGTAATCCAATCCGATTCGGACCGATCCGATCCGGACCGTAATTATTAGGTTATATATATTTGCTTTTTTTCTTTTAAGTTTTACCCGACCCCTTGTTTTACCCTACCCTAACTGCACCCGAAGAACGCTCGCCGCTTACCCGCACCCATAGATCTCGAACCCTCCTTTGCAACCTGTTTTTTACCCTACCTGCACCTGAAGAATGCTCGCCGCGCTGGATCCAGAATTCCCGAATCTTCTCGATCCCAATCTCTACTAGTCGGGTAAATCTCTCTCTTTCTCTCTCTGTCTCTCTCTGCAACTCTCTCTCTCTCTCTCTCTCTCTGTCTCTCTCTGCAACTCTTTCTCTATCTGTCTCTCTCTGCAACTCTTTCTCTCTAATCGGGCGCAGATTAGCTACTGACAGGCTAGTAGAGAGAGTCGCTACTGAAGTGACGTCACGAAGTTTCGTGGGCCCCACCATGATGTATGTTTTATATCCATGCTGTCCATCCATTTGGAGAGATCATTTTAGGGCAAGATCCAAAGAATGAGTTAAATCCAAAGCTCCAGTGGACCCCAGCAGAGAAAACAGTGGGATAGTGACGCCCACCATTAAAAACTTCTAAAAGCCACAAGAGTTTTAGATCAACCTGATATTTGTGTTTTCCCTTCTTTCATGTCCTTTTTAACTTTTGAACAAGTTGGATTTCAAATAAACATTATGGTGGGCCGTAGGATAGTTTCAACGGTGGGAATCACTCTCCCCATTGTTTTATGTGGTGGCGTCTACTACAAATTTTTATCTGCTTCGTTCTTTGGTTCATATTCTAAAATGATATCTCAAAATGGATGGACGGTGTGGATACAATACATACATCGTAGTGGGGCCACAGAACTTGGTGACGTCACTTCAGTAGCCTAATCCGTGGCCCACCCGTTCGTACAACTTGGAGCTCGAGGAGCGTCAGTGTTCGTCTTCACATGACACATACCTAGAGCTGTTATAGCCGGTGTCAGCTAAGCAACAGTAGCACTGTACGTTTTTTTCTCTTTCTTTCTTTTGTTAGCTTGTTAGTACACCCTGTCCAGCACTGTACTTGAAGCTTCTTCAACAAGCTATAAGACTTCAAGCTTCTTCAGGAAGCTATAAGTTGGTGTGACCGTGTGAGCTTGTGTGGGGCCTGTCTTGAATTTTTTGGTTTATCCACACCGTCCATCAGTTTTTCCATATCATTTTAGGGGTTGATACTAAATTTTAAATATATCCAATAATCAAGTACATCGTACCATAGGAAACAATGAGAATAATGATTCTCATACTATTGAAAAAATGAACGATCCGAACCTTGCTCAATCCGATCTGACTCGAGTTTCCTGACCAAGTCAGACTCGGATCGGTTCTAAGTAAGCAGAGTTCGGATCTGCCCGAGTCCAATGACCCGGATCCGGTACCAGATCGAATCAAGTTCAGGTCACACCCTGCAAATTTCGAACCAAGTCGAGTTGGACCCAATCCGATCCGACTCGGTCCGATGCCCAGCTCTAGCCTGAATTGAAATGGACCGAGTTCGACCCAATCAAAAGTACCGAGTCGAGTCAAGTTGGCACTGAGTTGGATTGAAAGATGACGAAGGGAGGAAGTGGAGAGGAGAGTGAGAAGAGGAGGAAGAGGGTGGTGATGCTGGTGGGCGGTTGTCGGACTTGGAAGAGGAGAAGGATGAGGAGGGAGGGAGAGTTTGGGTTCGGATCAGGGTTGGGTGCAATGGCTAGGGTTAGATATACTTTCAACATAAAGTTTATATGTGTGTGTGTATCGAGTCGGGTTTCGGATCAAGTCAAGTCTGGTCGGATCAAGTTTCGAGTCGAGTCAAGTCGAGTTACTGGGTAACTTGGATTCGACTCGATTTGAATTCGGATTGGGCGAAGCCTACTCGGTTTGGACCGATTCACCCATTCGGTTCGGATCGAGCCGGGTTTGAACAAGTCGGACAAGTCAAGTCAGGCAAGTAGAGTCATCCCATGCCTAGCTCTATCTGTAGTCCCTTCTTTTGTGAAATCTTGTTGGCCGCCTGGAGCTGATCAAGTTGTATAAAGCAGGAAATGTACCAAGCTAAACCAACAGTGGAAGCACTCATATTATAAGTGTAAGTTAATTGTCTGGAAATAAATTGAAACAATAAAAAGCATAAATTTGAGCATATATATTAACAAAAATTGGACCATGGAAATTTTGGAGCCGGCCCTAGATTAATGGTACAACTTGGGTTGGGACCAACCTGAACTTCTGAGCCGGTCGGATTGTGTTGGAGTGGGCTCAAGCAGAAAAATCTCTACATGACCTGGGATGTGTAGCACTTGAGTTCACACCCTGGGCAACCCCCTTACACGTATTATTAGTAAAATCACAGAGATGCAGAAAATAAGGTTAATGATTGAAACGATGTATGTGGACTCTATACTATATATGATTTATGTTTGAAATGTTTGTGCATAGAAAATAGAGTTTATGATTTGAATGAGTTGGGGCCCACATGCTCGATATCTGAACTGTTCATGTTGTTTACTATGCTATGTGGGCCACAATAAGAAAATTATACCGATGGTTAGATGCTTAGTAAAATTGACCCAACTTGATTTAACCTAACCTAATTTTAATTACATTAGGGTTGAGAATTCAATATGTTGAATTTGGTCCATGGCCCTTGGGATACTCCTGCTGAAGTTGGGTTGGAGGTTGTTCCTCTACCCAACCGGCCCGACCCTGTTGAGTTGTATCCCCACATTAGTTTTGTCCTAACCCTAAAATACAACTATTTAAACAAAACCAATCTCTTATTTAGGGATCATTGGATCGTAAGTTACTTAAGCCACTTATGCCTAAAGTAGTTTATCTTGATTTTTTACTTACTAAATTGAAGTGATTAAGTAACCATAAATAATAATAAAAATGTTACTTATAATTAATCATAAACCAAACTTATCTAAAATAAGTTACTCATCTATTGCTGTAAGTAGAAAAAATAATTTATTTGGTGGAATCAGGCCCTTATAGACACCTAGTTGTTAGGTTAGAGCCTTGATATTTTTTTATTTTAACCATCCAAAAAATATCCACCAACCTGCGTGTTAAGATAATTAAATCAGAGCAAATAAATGTTCAATATTTGATACTCTGGGTCACATGCATGCCTCATGTACAATATCTAAATACCTGTGTATCAACCATTCCATGTCTGCCAGAGTAGTTCTTCTCCACCGACTCCCAAAACATGCCATTAAAAAGGACATATAAAGACGTAGACGCTGTACGAAACAAAGAAGAACACAGACGCAATTGTCTACTTGTTGGGTCACCCGTTGTGTATAGTCGTTCTCAACCTTACTATTTGTAGTTAGAATATCATGCATGGAACCAGCCCTGAAAATCTACCAGCCAAAACTTCACCATCTGACGTTGGCAGTTGAATTTGACCTCTTACCATCTCTTTAGTGGGCCATTAGATGGCCTCCAACTGATGAGCAGTTAGGATCACTCAATACATGTACGTGTTCTTCAAATGATCATGCCCACAATTTTCATAGTCCAGATTGACACACCACGCTTGCCCTGGCAAAATACTAGGTTGGTTCACTAATCAAGTGGGCCACACGTGTCGCAGAAGAAGACGATTTTAAAAAAATGATAACTACCAGTCTATAATAATGTACATGCCTGCTACACGTTAAAAGCCCATCATGATTAGTCACATATCATGTTGCTTTCAACCCTTGGTTAAGTCGTAGATAAGAGTATATTTCAACGCTGAGGTCGTGAGTTTAAGTGCCTATGTTCTGTGTATTAAAATAAAATAAATTTACTTATGTAGTTACATGATAGTCGGTCACTCAAAAAACATAAACCTGACATGCATTAACTTTAAGGGCCTGTTTGGCTGGACCGATCCTACCGTATTAGGAGGGATGGGATAGCAATGACGAGCCAAATAGACCCGGTAACTTGTCCTGGTATATAAGCAATTCCATGGATCTTAAAACAAGCCACTGACATTACCATCATTATCTTAAAATTGATCCCATCCCTTGGATGGATAAATTGGAAGGGTAAATTCTAGGATATGCGAGGCATGCCAAACAGACCCAGCGAATTTGTCCGGGGATATAACAATCCCATGGATCTTAAGCCAATCCACTGGCACCACCATCGTTACCTTAAAATCCATCCCATCCCTCCTAATCTCATGGGATTCGCCCGGCCAAACAGCCCTAATTGAACAGCCTAAATTGTGGGGACTCATGGTTGCTTGGTGCCCGGTCCTAAAATTTGAATTTGTTTTAAAACAATCTTAACATTTGATCCGGGTAAACTTCTTGTAAAAGTAGGACCATAGGATGCTTTTGTTTTTAATGGTCCAATAAATTATATAGGGTAAATTTTTATTCGTGATGTATCTAAATTAGTAACCATATCTTGGACAGTTTAATGTGACGTACATGCCCGACTCGGACGAGCCTGATGCTAACTCGTATGATTCAACTCCAATTCAATAAAGCCCTATCTGGTTCGATACAACTGAGTCACCCCAATTCAAATGGATCCAGCCCTGACCCAAGTAAGTTTGTAGGGTGAACCAGTCGGTCCCTGCGTATCACATGCATTCAATCTGCATATCGAGGGGGCACTTTAGACATTTCAACGTGCTTAAATATCTCTATAATCATCCAATCCATCATCTTTTCAAATCTCACTCAGGCCCAACGACGTTTTAGTAATTTCAAAAAATAATAATAATAATAACGAAAGAAGACAAAAATTCCCAACACCGTTTCTCTTTTTCCCCCAAAATTTTTTAAATCAATAATTTTTTTTCTGCCGTCTTCTCTCCAACCTTCCCTATAAATACTCCACTCCTTCCCCTCTATCAGTTTCAGGTCTCAACCAAAACCAGCATCTCTCTCTCTCTCTCTCTCTCTCTCTCTCTCTCTCTCTCTCCTCAGGAAAAAAAATTCCAAAAATACCCTCGGAAAAGCAGAAAAAATACAGAAAACCCCCTTTCTAGATTAGCAACAAAAAAAAATGGAGGCGAGCCCTCCCGTAGCGAAGAGGCTCTGGAACATTGTACGGATCGTCTACTATATGCTCCGCAAGGGAATCTCGAAGCGGAAATTGATGGTAGATCTTCACCTGATGATGAAACGTGGCAAGATCGCAGGAAAGAAGGCGATCGGCAATCTCATGTTCCACCACCACCCCGCCTTCATCTGCAACTCCAACGACGGACACGTGTCCTTCGCTCCGCGTGAGTATGAATTCAGCTGCAGCAACAGCCCCGCCTACCCATCCTTCCCCTTCCACGTCAGCAAGCGCAAAAACCACCACCACTACTCCTCCTATAACCGCCGTTACGATGGAGACGACGTGGCGGCCAGGTCAGCCTTCCAGAAAACTATGGAGACGCCGAGCTCCGATATATCGGAGGCCATGTCGCCCATGCCGGGTTTCGGGAAGGGCGCTGCGGTGCGGCAGTTGAGGATAACGGACTCGCCTTTCCCGATAAAGGACGCTGCTGACGAGGACAGCCATGTGGACAGGGAAGCGGAGGAGTTCATAAGGAGGTTTTACGAGCAGCTGAGGCTGCAGAAACGAATGGCGGCCTTAGAAGCGAGGTACCAGGAGATGATGATGGCCGGCTGACGGGTGAGATTCCGGCGGATGTGTCAGAGTAGGTGGGGGAGAAATAATGGGTAATGTTAAGGTCGGTGTTGAAATTTAGGGGTTAGGTGGTGAGAGTGGGAGTGGTTGTTAATTTTTGTGGGTTAATAATTATGTTGTGAATCTTGAGGATTTGTATATTTTGCAAATTTTTGAGATTTTGATGCTTCTTTTTTTTTTTTACTTTTGGTGTTTTAATGCACGCGTGATTTTAAATATATGGATTATCAACTCACCGATCTGAACAGTCCATCAGGTTTAGTTGACTCTTCATGACCCCCACGAATGAATTTGCATTGTTGAAGAGATCCGAATTTTCTAACACTGGCCTTCTTTTACATGTGTGTCATTTTTCGGCCATGGTTTGGATTAATCAAAGCACCGTTGACACTGGTACGTATCGCTCTGTGTGCCGGAACAACACAGCTTTATCGGCCGAAACAGACTGATACAAGCTTGTTTTTCTCTAAAAAGTGAGGTCAGGGGTTTTTTTCTTTTTTTTTTCTAGTCAGGTAAATTGTTTGCATAATATATCACATATTAATGGTTCTTATATTTTGTACCTTATGTAGCAGCCTAATTGAAATCTGTGCAGGCTTGATTTTTGGGCCACAGGTTGCGGTTGACTGATGAATGGTCCGGATCTTACAGAGAAGTAGATGAGTAGTGTGATTTTTGGGGCATTTGTGTACGGAATAGCCAAATATGAAAACCTACTGTACTTCCAAATCAAGTGCATCACACGATCACAGAGGAAGATTGAGAAGCCAGGGCATGAAATAGTAATATAACTAAATAATTCAAGCCAAAGGGCAGAGGGAATATAACTAGCGTTCGATATTTCTAAGGGCATGAAATTAGGTAACGCATTAAGCATTTTTTATTTTCAGCGGGTGAGTGTAGCATGTAGGGATGCAGCTTGGGGTTACCTGAACCCAATTGACCCAACCCATGTTCAGATCTGGTTGTCAAGGTCCTCACGTCAGGTCAGGTTGAGCATAGACCATTTTGGATTTAGTTCAAATGCAAAACTATTGGGAATTATACAGATTAATGTATTTATGTATAATGTTGAAACCGAAAAGTGCAAAATAATCAGAAATCGGGACAGCGAACTAGATACACTTTCCTTAAAGCATTATTTGCTCTACTCAAGTGAATTGAGTATGTTGATAGTTAAAAAGTTCTTTCTTATTCGTATGATTGCGGCCTGCGTTAAGCAAACACGAAGGCTCACCAAATGGAACTCAATTACACGTTTCTGACATTACAATATAAAGGAAAAATCTCAAAAGAAGAAGAAAAGAGAGAAAAGAGTTTTAACTTTTGCATGCGGTTCAAATCTTGACCATGATTCGATTGAACCGTTCTTGACCACACCGTTGTATTCTTTAAGCTAAGGTTTAAGTCTTGCTGTTTCTAGAAACACTAGAATATATGAGTAAAGAGGGGCTGGCTGTTTCAGTATGGGTTTGTTGGAGTGAGTTGAGATGGTTTGAAACTCATCCAAGTCCTCCTTTTATAAGCTATGGTGGCTAGGGGTTATGGTCAGAGACTTAAATTCCATTAAGTCATTTATTTTAGAAAACTACAGTTTTATGGCCGTTTTCAACTTGTGCATGGACCATTAAGTCTGCTACATGTTGTTGTGAGACAACATAGCCGTTTTCTAGTTATTGCTAGCTCGAGTAATTTGACCTGCACTAATGGCTCATCCATATCATTCTGCTGCAACAACTCTTTTGATTGTTTTATACTGAGAGATTTCTCTCCAGTCCTTTAGTCTCTCTACTAACCACCCGCCTGCCATAGCGACACGATGCGGACGTGTGAAGTACAAAGTGCGCCACTAGAACCACTACTGCCTCACATGCCTCACATGCCCACGCCTCACACCGAGCCCGAGCCCGAGCGCGAGTGCGTGCGCAGGTGTCACGCTACGCACTGAAACATGCAAGGTCCATAGTCCATGACTAGGTAGGTAAATATTATAATACTCACATCCTTCATATAAGCTACAGATTTTTCTCTTCTCTTTTTCACAAAAACCCCCAAAAAAGTATTTTTTCAAAACAACTTTTATATATTATATATTATTTTATTATTAAAATATATTTTATTAAAATCAATATTTTTGCAACATAATCACCGTAGCATTACTCAATCTAGAACATCTAGAGGTTGAGTTGGGCTGAGGTCGACCCCTAACCCGACCCAACTCCCTCAAATTACACCCCTAATTCTATCTTTACAAGGCATGGTAATAAAAGATTTCAAAATAAAATGAAACATCCCGTGAAGCTATCTCTTATTGGACAGCTGACAAAATATCTCATCCCATGTCAAAGACCCATGATAATAGCAAAACTTGAAATATATGAACTCTACACAATCCTTTGTGTGTGTATGTGAGTTATAGTCTTTGAGAATCCATTTAAAACCTTATCAGCGCCAGCAACCGGGCTACTAGGTTGTTTGTTTTCGTCAATCATGAGATTGGGCCAGGCTCCAACTTTGTAGTTGGGCTTGGGTAAACCCTAGCAAAATTCAAGTGAGCCACACATACATGAAAAGGAAAGGTAAAAGAGACGGGACATGAGAGAAAGATCAAGAGACAAAAAGGTGCATGAAACATGTTGAGAAAGAGAGAGGGCGATGGCTATACATCCGTGAAGGCTACTTATAGGTTGCGGCTTGCTTGCATAGAGAGCCTTTTTGCAGGAAATATCTTAATTTTATGTTACTAATCAGTCATACCCTCCTAGGCTTCCTGCAAGTTAAAGATTAAAAGATCCTAGCCACTAATTTCTCATACTGGAAGATCATAGCCACCAATCTCTCAAATTAGAAGCTCCCATCCACTAATCTCCTGACTCTGAAGATTCCCGAATTATTAGTTTTCGACTCATTTTTATCAGTTCTGAATTTTCTAATTAGTGATTTTTGAATTTTAAAACTTTTTTTTTCAAGGTTTCAAGCCTCATAGGCCAGGCACTGGTCTGTTGGGACCAGCTATGAATTGTCCATACTCATACTGGGTAATCTTAACCTTTCATTTTGAGGGCATACCATTAGGAAAAGGAATATCCAATGGTGCATGTTCGGGCCCACCATGTTGTGCATTTGGCATCCACTCAGTCCATCAGTTGAACCTTCTCATGTCACCATCCATCTAAAAAATTAGGCCGATCCAAGACTGTAGTAGTCTGCACTAAGGGAATGATATTGTCCTAGTAAGTTTTGGATTAAGTTGGCATGGTCAGGATCATCTGATGAATGAATTGGATGAAATAGACAAACCAAGATAGGCTTCACACGTACCTATTATAATTCAGACTTTTTGTGACAAGTTAACTCGTTACCAAAAAAATTTTGTAACAGGTATTGTTCGTCACCAATTTTATTTTCATCCAAAATATCAAATTTGTCGCGAACAAAAACATTCTGCAATGAGTTTTCTTCGTCCCTAATAACCCCAACCAAGGTTTGCGATACCTTCCATTGTTCCTTGTGTGTGACCTACATGAGTGAAGATTGGGCTTAATTTTTTGTCCCATAGCCTATCAACAAGGGAAGGACGTGATGGACGGATTAGATGTCACACACTCAACACATTGGCCTTTTACCACCGTCATACAAGAGGTGTTGTGGAGGATTGGGATTCCCACGTTGAAGTGACACAGATTAAAGCCCAAAATTACTGGATACGAACTTCTAGTACGGAAGATTTTTGGAGTATGGCCCACCGCAATGGCCGGCATCAGGCCAACGTCTCGGGACCCTACTCCTGTCCATGCTAGAATTCCACTCCCTACTGCACATATTGTGCCGCTGAGGATCCTACAATTCCTTATTACTTCCACCTTAGTGGACCGAAATTCATTGTTTAGATGGTTGACAGTTCTAGTCGATCGGGATTATCGGGTCGTGGACCACCACAGTGGGGCCCAATTGATGAATGGTTCCAGTTGTAGATGAGGTGAAGCCCGAATAAACTCTACAAGTAGGAGTAAATGCCCTACAACACATATGAGCTGACGAGAGACTGACATGAAACGCTCAGAAAGTACTATGGGTTTTACATTTTTCTGAAATCGGACTGTAGAGTTTATGGTACTGAGTAAACTCTGTTGGGCCCACCTTGAATGTATGTGGTTTATCCACTCCGTCCATCCGTTTTTCCATCTCATTTAAGCGGTTGAGACCAAAATTGAAGCATATATAATGCTGAAGTCAGCCGAATCACAGGAAACAGTGGGAATGATGATTTCCACGGTTGAAACCTTGATAGGCCCCACAGTGATGTTTATTTATCATCCAACATGTTCACAAAAACACGGATGAAGGTTAAAAATAAATATAAGATTGATCCAAAACTTTCTTGGCCGTCAAGAATTTTTCAATGGTAAACGTTCAATTCAACCTGTTTCCCGTGGTGTGGTCCATTTGAGTTTCGGATATATTTTATTTTTTGGTTCGGTCTAAAATTATCTTTTAAAAATGAAGGAAGGAGTTGATAAAATATATAAATCACGGTGGACACCACAGAGTTTACTCACTATGCTTAGCGTACTGAGTTGTTCACTGCGCAATCTGCTTTCCATTTTTCTTCCTTCTTTAACGTACGGCCATCGACTCGGACGACTGAAAAACCAAAAAAAAAAAATCCAAAAGACAGAAAGCGGGAGAGAGAGAGAGTCATAATGTGTGTTACATCAGCTCCGTCCAGTTGGACAGGACTTGTCTGTAACATAAGCTGTATGGGGCCCACTATAATGACTGTGTTATATAAACTCCGTCAGCCTGTTTCTAATACTCATTTTGGGTGATGATCCCAAACATCAGGGAGATCCATGACTCGTAAGTATACCACGCCACAGGTAAAAGTAGGGACGGAAACTTTTGCTAGCAGTAAGAAGGTTTCAACGGTGGGTGTTCAATCTACACTATTTTTAGTGGTGTGGCCCACTTGAATCTTGAATCTGCCTACTTTTACATCACTTTATTACATGGTCTAGAGAAATGCGTATGGATGGTTTGGATATAACATAAATATTCTAGTGGGCCCCACAGAGATTGGCGTTACAGGGCTTCTTGAAACACCAGTTTCCGGCAAGTGGCGCCCCATTTACGGTAGGATAAAAATTTCTTTGACGGTCTGAGGTTGGACTCGACAACATCTCAATTACAGCTGCCGTCTACGGCTTGTCAATCTGCGTGTAAGAGATTTGAACTATTCATTTGATACTGTACGCTGCCGACATGCCCTGGACAGTCCGCTGATCAGTGATCAGTCAGATTACACTCGTACCAGAAAATGGAGGTTCGGAAAATCCGACGGTTCAAATGCAACCACTAGATTACACGTGTTGCTTACTCACGAGCTCACTATCCTATTGTTTGATATATGGCATGCTTGAGTGCCCGTTACCTGATGAATGGTCTCGATCTCTGCATGTGTACCATCCAATGGTGGAATAGGTCCCGGTATGGTAGAATGGCAAGGTCCACACTGCAACAAAACCTTTAACATACACTAGATTGTTTGTGGATTAATAACGTCCTTGGATGTAAGGACTTGCTTTGCCTTGAATCATGTTTGCATCGCACACACGTGTTTCTATTAGTGTACCATAGCAAGGATGATACAAGGAGGAATCAAAGGAGATAGTTGAAAAATGCTCATTGTAAATGCCATCTTCTGCCAAATAAATATTACTAGCAAAGATGTAATGTGACCATTATCCAATGAAACTGATAATTTAGCCTCTATTCAAACAAAATCCCTTAATTTAAAATCTTATTTTATACTTTCTAAAGTAAAGATTTAAAAGCCATGTAAGTAGTGGTAAATATATATATATATACAATGATTATTATTAATAGCCCTTTTAAAGAAAGGAAAATCATTTGAGTAATTATGCATGGAGAATTAAGATTGCATTAGTCTATGAGTCCCATAGTGATGCATGTGTGTAATCCATGGCATCCATCCATTTTGTCAGTTCACTTGAAGGCATGAACCTAAGAATGAGGCAGAATGTGAGCTCAAGTGGACCACACCACAAGAAACAACTATTAAAAGTAGAAATTTGTGTAGGGCCCATAGTGATCTATCATCTGACCTTTAAGAGGTCAGAAATACATGAATAAACCAAAAACATAAATATCAACTTGATCTAAACTTTTGTGGCCCCCAAAAAGTTTTCAATGGTGGTTGTTCAATTCCCACTATAATATATGGTGCGGTCCACGTACAATTTGGATTTGTCTTTCATTTTTTAGCCTATGCCTTAAAATGAGCTGATAAAACAGAAGGTCGGCATGGATCAAACACATACATCACATTGGGCCCTACATATTTTACCTATGTCAATCTTTTTTTTCTTTGATTCCAGTGATGTTGTCAATATTATAAAGACAACTTGCATAAATTTACTATATAGGGATAATTATCCATTTACTATGGTAATAAAGGCAAAATAAACAAGCCCTAAACAACCATTGCTTGATCATTATCATTTTCATATTCACTCCTTGAATATCTTGTATATAAACACATCACCTTTTACCAAGGGATCATTTGGATACCTGTGAAGTCCTTAAGTTGTAAAAGGATTATTAAAAGTAATCTTGATTATGGAGCTGTTTGGATACATATATTTGCCTGTAAAGCCTTTATCAGCGGTAAACATATTATAATTTTTAGCTGTAATTTGAAACTTGATAAAAAGTCATGTTTTAAATTATAATAAAGTCTTCACAACTAAAAAGATATTATACATGTTAAAACACAATGATTAATATACACTCATGACATGTGGATCTCACCATAATATGTATGATACATTCAATCTATTGATCATTTTTTTTTAACACACGCATACATGCCCAACACACTCACACTAGTAGAATTTCACCATTTATGGATACTCGAACCCTTGACTAGGTGTTGAAACTCCTAAGAGTCTACCACACGAGCAAGAGTAAGGATCTCAATCCATCCATCATGTATTTCCCTTAATGCTCTCATATGGCACTAAAAAATTAGATTGCATGAGGGAAGAATGGGACGTCCACCATTAAAAACTTTTAAATTGCATTTGGAGTCGTCTTTGATGAGTAAAAGACATCCAATCCAATTAATGTTTACATACTTTAATGCTCAGGGGCTCTAAAAGTATCAAGTCTTTATTACAGGGATTTGCATGTTTTGGAAGATCCACAACCCGAGCTTTTTACTAAGAATACCTACTTTATTTAATGTAAACACCTTAGGGCCTGTTTGTTTTTCAAAGAAATGAGAAATACTTGGGAAAATAGTAATTATTACAATTCCACTGCGTTTGAAAGTTCGTGGAAATTTGTGCCTGCCAAATTGGTTCACGAGATGTAATTTTAATTTTTGAACTGCAAGGTAATGCGAATGATATATCCATTCTGTCAGTTTGTTTTATTACAATATTTTAGAGCATGAGACAAAAAATGAAGCGGATCCAACACTCAAGTGGCCCACGACAAAAGAAATGGTGGCCTTACAAAGCTTTTAACGGTAAGTATTCGATTCCCTTTTTTCTATGACGTGATCCAATTGAGTATTGGATATGCCTCAATTTTTTACTCATGCTATGAATTCAACTGGAATAATGGATGAACAGTGTAGATAAGCGAAATGCATTACAGTTGAACCCACAGATATTTTGTAATATTCTTAGTTTTCGTGTCAAAAAGTAAGTAGTTAAATCAAGTAAGTTGTAACTGTAGGGAAAGTAATTATTACTTTTTTACACTGATTTACCATTTCACGGGGAAGTCAAACACACCCTAAAAGACTAGACAAGCACACATTTTCATTACATGTGAACGGATTATCACTTACAAGCCAAAGGGAATAGCATGTGAACCTATATGTGTTTACTGAATTAAAAAAAAATTTACAGACATCCTAAACGACCCCTAAGAGATTTACTGCAGGAGTTCCGATCTTCCGTAGATACGCGCAGTATGCGTGCATGACTAGAGAATTCCATCAGGTCTATTCCATCATTTCACGCCTCAAATAGACCACATGATGCAAAATAAATGAACGGCTAAGACATAGTGGTTTTCATAATCACGAGAAACAGATGGGGTTTAATAATCACGGGAAACGAATGAAAAGGAAAGGAAGAAATAAAAAAAACATTAAAAAAAAAAGAGAGACATGGAAGTCGGTAAGGAGAATGCCACTTGCCGAAAGGAAGGGACAAACGTGTCGTGGGCCGCAAGTTGCATTTTAGTCTTCCCTCATGATAAAGTAAGCGTCATGTACGTAGCCACGTGTCAATGATGTGAAGCTTTTATTTTTATTTATTTCTTTCTTTTTAACGTTATTCATTGCTGAAAAACTTGGACCATGGGCCACTTGCACATGAGAGAGGAACTAACCTAGCTTAGGTTACTTTTGTGTAATCAACGTTAGATTTTAATAATAACCAAGGCTTGTTGGGTAGACACCTAAATAATAACTAAGGCTTGTGTTAGTATATTTGGGGCGTGCAATGCACACAAAGAAGAGAAAATTAAAAGCGGTTGTATGTAGTTTTCTAGTAGAAAAATCTGTCCAAATTACAAATGATAATCACCGTACGATTCGAGCTGTGTGGGGGCACAGCATTGATGTGCATGTAGAATATTCCAAGGTATGCATTTGGTGCGCATTCACAGTCATGCCTAAAACATGTACATTCACTTACCTTGGCCCATCTAAGTTTTGGTTTGTCCTCTCACTCATGGGGCTCGCCACCTAGTGAATGGTTAGATGTGTATGTGCAAGTAGTGGATCCCACATTTCAATTTCCACAATAATTCTGTGACAAGTCAACTTGTCACTAAATTCTAATTTTATATTTTCATAACAAGTTATAATCTGTAATTGCTAAAGCTACTGTTTGCAACAACTTTTATGTTATCTAAAAAAATATTTTTTTCGACGACACTTAGTTCGTCACAAAAAGTGGTTATTAGTGACAACTGGTTAAATCGTTATGAAAAGTCTTTCCCACCACATAATTTTCATGCGATAAATTTTACGACGACAATTGAAATTCGTTGCCAAAAAAATTTAACTATTAGCAACGATTTAAAATATCATAATAAATAGTTGATTTTTTGCAAGAACTTAAAATGTCATTGTAAAACTTTGACTTTTTTATAATAAAATTAGAGTCGTTACTTAAAAAGTCATTGCAAAAATCCTAAATATTGTTGTAGTGGGTGATTCTATAGTGGGTGTCTCTAAGTGCCCGACATAGATACCTTTGGTGTACCCCAACTGAGTATGGGATCTAGAGCTAACATGGGGCACATGTATTTGATGAGTCAAATGTTCACTCACATTTCACGGTGGACCTCAGATAGCTCAAACATATGGTAATTAATTACCATATTTCCAAGCATACATGTGTTGGGTTTGTATCCCAACTACTTGCCGATGTGTGGCTGCAGCCACCGTAGAATAAAAGACTGAAAAGAGAAAGATATGAACTGCTGCTGTATTTTCTTATGAATAGAAACGAATTACATTGCTACCTTTATAGGCTTTCTTATACTATGAAATTACTAATTTATCCCTGTCTAGATTCATCCTAGGGGCATCTAAAGAAAGAAAAAATCCAAAGGAAAAATCTACTGTTTATCTTCTCCAACTAATATTCTAAACTTAGAAAAATCTCATAGCTAAAAAAATCTTACAGCTAGCATGCACAGCTAGCACACGCACCCTTCACACGGTTTTGGATTTGCAAAATCCTCCACCGTATCCAACACTCCCCTTCAAACCAAAACCGGCTTCATTCCGAGCATCGTTCTTAGTCGTTTGAATGCATCTGTCGGCAATGCCTTTGTGAAAATATCCGCCACCTGTTCCGTAGTATGACAATACTCTAATTTCATCGTTTTCTGCTTCACATGATCTCTCAGAAAATAGTATCGGGTATCGATGTGTTTGCTTCTTCCATGCCGCACCGGATTTTTGGTAGCTCGATTGCCGACTTGTTATCCACATATATGATGTGGATTCTTCCTGCGGATGTTTCAGCTCCTTAGCAGATTTCTCAACCAAATTCCTTCACAGACGGTGGACGGCTGCCATGTACACTGCTTCACATGTGGACAGGGCGACCACACTCTTTTTGAATTCCATGTGAATGCTGTCGACCCAAGATAGAAAACATAGCATGTGGTGCTTTTTCTTTCATCTTGATCACCACCCCAATCACTATCAGAGTATCCATACAACATCGCATCATCATTGTACGGATAAAAGAGACCAAACTCAATAGTCCCTTTGATATACCTCAGTACTCGTTTTGCAGCTAGCTAGTGTGACTCTTTTGGGGCTTCCATATACCGGCTTAGAAGCCCAACACTGTAGACTATATCTGGCCTAGTGATTGTGAGGTACCTTAAGCTTCCGATTAGGCTCTTGAATAGGGTTGAGTCGACATTTCTTCCTTCTCCATCTTTCGTGAGCTTCAGGCCTGTTGTAACAGGTGTATTTACGGCTTTACAGTCGACCATCTGAAACTTCTCAAGAAGTTCCTTTGTGTACTTCTTCTGGGATATGTGAATCCCGCCGACTTGTTGCTTCACCTCAATGCCCAAGAAGAAAGACATCAATCCACCATCAGTCATCTCGAACTCTTTGAACATAGCCTGCTTGAATTCTTCAAACATCGCTTGGTTGTTCCTAGTGAACAGCAGATCATCAACATATAAACAAGCGATAAGCATATCACCACGGGCATTCTTCTTTGTGTAGACGGCATGCTCATATGGACATTTGACGAAACCATTTTCTTGAAGATAACTGTCGATCCGTGCATTCCAAGCACGAAGAACTTGCTTCAACCCATACAGGGCTTTCTTCAGCCGATACACCTTGTGTTCCTCCCCTTGCATGACAAAGCCTTCAGGCTGGTCAACGTATACTTCTTCTTCAAGTACCCCATTTAAGAATGTAAATTTCACATCCAGTTGATAAATCATCCAACTGTGATGAGCTGCAAGGGAGATTATCATTCTTACAATGTCAAGGCGAGCAACTGGGGTGAAAACTTCTTCATAATCTACGCCATATTTCTGTCACCTTTTGCTACGAGCCTTCCTTTATATCGTTCGATCTTACCATCGGCATTCCGCTTGATTTTGTACACCCATTTGAGACCAATGGTCTTCTGGCTTTTGGGGAGTGAGGTCAACACCCATGTTCGATTCTTCTCGATGGCATGAATCTCTTCTTCCATAGCCTTTCTCCAACATTCTTCATTCACAACCTCCTCGAATGTGAGAGGCTCATGGTCCGCATATAGGCAGAATAAATTCAGTACTTCCTCAGTTTTTGCGTAGATGTCATTGAGGCTTCTCATTTTTATAGGAGCCAAGGGTGAAGGAGAAATTGGATGAAGATGTGCTAGTTGAATTCTGATTTGATGAAGTACTTCCAGGAGAGATGAAACGTACTCTTG
The DNA here is from genome assembly GCF_029962835.1 of Magnolia sinica. Lineage (NCBI taxonomy): Eukaryota > Viridiplantae > Streptophyta > Magnoliopsida > Magnoliales > Magnoliaceae > Magnolia > Magnolia sinica. The sequence goes on along the minus strand of NC_080585.1, from coordinate 15,751,778 downwards.
GACTTCAGCGATTCGAAGGGGGTGATGTCTGCTCTTAAATCTCAGGTCTCTCTTCTTCGTATTCTTCGACCTCGACCTACTTTTCTTTGGCCGAGTTTTCCTCGTTCCATTTCCATGCTTCTTCCTCACAAAATACCACATCTCTACTCACTACCAGCTTATTAGTTAGTGGGTTGTAGAGCTTGTATGCCTTTGACTCTTCGCTGTAACCGATGAAGATGCATTTCTCGCCACGATCATCAAGCTTTTTCCTTCTCACTTCTGGAACTTGAGCGTAGGCGACACACCCAAAGATCTTAAGGTGCGCCACGCTCGGCTTGTATCTACTCCATGCTTCTTGCGGTGTCTTGAATCTAAACACTTTTGGTCGGACACCTATTAAGCATATAGGCAGTACATGCAATTGCCTCTGCCCAGAAATTCTTTGACAGACTTTTCTCCTTTAGCATGGTCCTCGTCATGTCGAGGATGGTGCGGTTCTTCCGTTCTGCAATTCCATTTTGTTGTGGCGTGTATGCTGCAGTGTGTTGTTGCTTGATGCCATGTTCCCTGCAATATTCTCGAAAAACATTTGAGGTGTACTCCCCACCTCTGTCAGATCGAAGAGTTTTGATTTTAAGACCACTTTCTTTTTCAACAAGGGCCTTAAAATTTTTAAAAATAGTAAAAGCAGCAGACTTCTCTTTAATTACATACACCCACAATTTTCTACTGAAATCGTCAATGAAGGTAATAAAGTATTTATTACCTCCAAGAGAGATTGGCTCTAATGGTCCACAGATGTCAGTGTGAACCAACTGCAATGGTTCTCTTGCTCTTCGGGATACTCCACTCGGAAAGGAGTTTCTTTGTTGTTTTCCAAGTGTGCACATCTCACACACATGTTCTGGAGCTTCAATGGCAGGCAAGCCATGCACCATGCTTGATGAGGACAGAAGTTTCAAGCCACTGAAGTTTAGATGGCCAAAGCGAAGATGCCATGTCCAGGAATCATTCTTTGCTTTCCCATAAAAACACTTCTCAAGCATTGTGTTTATATGGAGAGAAAACATACGATTCTTCGCCATCTGGACTTTTACAATCAAACGTCCATGGATATCTCTTATGGAAAGAGAAGAGTTCTCCATGTGTATGACATACCCTTTTTCGAGGAGTTGTCCGAGACTCAGTATGTTACTTTTTATGTTGGGTACATAGTACACATTAGAGATATAGTTTGGAACATCATTCTTCTGAAAGATTTTGATTTTGCCTTTACCTTTCACTAGCGTTTTTGATGAGTCTCCAAACGTTACATCGCCATGAACTCCTTCTGTGAGTTCCACAAAGAGTTTCTTGTCGCCGCACATGTGATTACTTGCACCCGTGTCGAGATACCATACATCCTGCTGATCACTACTTTTCTCTTGTGCAAGGAGAAGTGTGGAGCTTTCTTGTTCATGGCCTGATGCTTCAGCATAGTTGGATAACTCGTCTTGAGTTACCGGCTTGCTCCAGCAATCAGATGCATAGTGGACAAGCTTGTTGCAATTATAGCATTGGATGTTCTTTGTACTTCCCCGTCCACGCATAGATCTACCTCTACCATTTCCTCTTCCACGGAAATTGGTATTCTTCTGTTGGTTTTGACCATGACTTTGTTGGTATCCACGCCCTCTGCCTCTTGCGCGATTGTTAGTAAAACGTCCACCACGTTGTGAACTTCTACGTCCACCATTGTTATCATTTAGAGTCAATCTTGACTCCAAAGCTTGTTCCATCGGCATGGAACTGGCATTCTTCTGCATTCGTTGCTCATGAACTTGCAACAATCTCATCAACTCCTCAATGGAGAGTTTCTCAATATCTTTTGATTCTTCAATCGCCACAACCATATGCTCAAACTTGGTTGTGAGGGATCGAAGTATCTTTTCAATAACTCGGACATCTTCAATCTTTTCACCATTTCTTTTCAAATTATTGACAGTTACAAGCAAACGCGAAAAATAATCAGTAACATTCTCACCTTCCTTCATGTGAGTCGCTTCGAACTCGGCTCTTAATGTTTGAAGGCGAACCCGCTTTACTCGATCTACACCCTTGAAGATGGTGCCAAAGGTATCCCATGCTTGCTTGCTTGATGTTGCTTTGGCAATCTTTTCGAAGGTGGATTCATCCAACCCTTAATAGAGGAGAAACAAAGCCTTATTGTCTCTCTTCCTTTGATTTTTGAGCGCAGTCTTTTCTTCGTTGGTGAAGGCGGTTTCTTCTTCCATAGTGGGTTCTTCATACCCATCGGTAACGATCTCCCATAGTTCTTGCGACCCGAACAATGCCTTCATTTGGATGCACCATTTTTCATAGTTGTCCTTTGACAACTTAGGAACCTGTGGCTGGATTGTGCTAGCTATCTTTTTCTATTTCTTTTTTTTTTTTTTTAAAGAATGGACTAGAAGAAGAGATTTTGTTTTTTATTTTTGTGCTGAAATCTGATTTTTTTGAAAAAAAAAATTTCTATCTTTGATTTTTTTGAAACAGATTGTTTACTGCAATCTGATTTTTGGAAAAACAGATTTTTCGAAGTCTTATTTTTTTTAAAAGCAGATTTTTCTGCTCTGCTGCAATCTGATTTTTGAAAACAGATTTTTTGAAATCTGATTTTTTTTAAAACAGATTTGCAAACCTCCTTCTCACGGCTTTTGAAAAACAGGTGTTGAAAAACAGCTTTAGGATCTGATTTTGAAAACAGATTTTTTTTGAAAAAACAGGGAGTGCAACAGGCAGCAGGACCTCTTTCTCACGGCTGCAATTTGATTTTTGAAAACAGGGAGTACAGCAGGACCTGCCTTTTGCTGATGAGGCCCAATGATCGAATGCTGCTCTGATACCACTTTGTTGGGTTTGTATCCCAACTACTTGCCGATGTGTGGCTGCAGCCACCGTAGAATAAAAGACTGAAAAGAGAAAGATATGAACTGCTGCTGTATTTTCTTATGAATAGAAACGAATTACATTGCTGCCTTTATAGGCTTTCTTATACTATGAAATTACTAATTTATCCCTGTCTAGATTCATCCTAGGGGCATCTAAAGAAAGAAAAAATCCAAAGAAAAAATCTACTGTTTATCTTCTCCAACTAATATTCTAAACTTAGAAAAATCTCACAGCTAAAAAAATCTTACAGCTAGCATGCACAGCTAGCACACGCACCCTTCACACAGTTTTGGATTTGTAAAATCCTCCACCGTATCCAACAACATGATCATTTCTCTTTTTTAGCTTGTCATGCTGCTTCACTTTAAATTATCTAAATGCCATTTAATTGTTTGAAGACTACTCAAGAAATTCCTAAAACCTGTACATGTTGTCCAAAACCAATGCACTGGCATTGTCCATGAACGATATCGTAGTATTTGCTTATATTGTCTCAAAATAGACTTTGTTAGAGTATCCTATGTACAGCTGCACATATATGGTTGCATGTATTATAGAATAGCTATATGGACAGCTGCATGTATTATAAAATAACTATATAGATAGATTCATCGTTTATCTGCTATCATTCTAACACAAGAGAGACAATATTAAGAAACCCTATTATTATTTATCTCATTGAGAATGACATTAAAATTTAAAAGCGGTGGGGGATTTTTAAGAAATTGTAATAGATATATATGAAACTACTTACAACATGTACAGTTGTGTGTATCCAATACCCTAACAAACCCCACATTGGTGGTGAACTATTATACACACCAAAAACTAATTTGTAAATCATGACAGTGAATACTTCTTTTCCTATTCAAAATTCTTATATGGTAAAGAAAATTATCATAATTTACTAGTAAGGGTACAGGTGCATTGTATGTGAAAGAGGAAACTGAAAAAATTCCTTCGTTGCATCCCTGGACAGGCCTCATCATACATGTGCTTCCGGATTTCAGAACCGTTCATTTAGCTGATGCTATCATGTATGGATCATATAAAGAACTGCAAGTCTATTGGAAAAGTCTAACTGTCCAATTAGTTGGTTAGATTAATAGACTATTCTAAAGGGTTTTTAGTATTTAATAGAGACAGAGGGTGAGCCAACAGATCTGGTTGCACAGCAAATTTTTAGGAAGGAGAATCAGTTCCCCAAATAATTTGAACAAAAAACAAAAAAGACATGAGTTTTTTTTTTTTTTTTTTCACACACCACCACACACTCACGTGGTACTGAGATTTCACCACCTATGGGTACTTGAACCCTTGAACAGGTGTTGAAACTCCTAGAAGTCTATCACCGAAGCAAGAGCAAGGACAAATAATAATAAATAAATAAACAAGACTTAAGCTTGGGTGCATGGATGGCACCTAAAAGTGTTTCCAATTGGTTATCTTTAAAATGTTATGGGAGAAGATTTTGAATCTTCGTTAAATGGTTGTGTGAATTCACTTCTTAGCGAATGGAGCCAATGTATATTTTTCGCTTTGGCCCAACAAAAAAAAAAAAAAAAGCAACCGGCTTGCTCAAGTTGACTTGAGTCAATCTAGTGGGACTAGGTTGGACTTGACTTGACTCAATCAAGTGGGATCAGACTTGACTCAGACTTACTCGAGTATATTAGGAGAAAGATCTCTTCTCAATCACACAACAATATTGGAATCAAAGAAAGTAAACCGCAATATAAAAATTTACATGGTTTCCTTTCGAGACATCTATGGATTCACACTAATCCATCATGCTCAAAGGCAAAAAAAATGAAAAAACTACTCTCAATATAATAACAACTCTTTCTCTCTAATTACAGAATATATATTACCTAAAATGAATTAGGTTGACATAAAATTTTCATATGAAATTACAAAATTGCTCTCTGAACCAGAGGCATACTCTTAGACTCCAGCATTACCCCCCTCAGCCCCTGCAAGCTCAACATGGAGCTCGACTCCTAGGACTGTTGGCTTGATGAGCAGTACACTTCTGATGATCAGGTTTCATAAAACCTAACGGAGTTAACTTAACTCCATCAATGGAACTAAACGTGACTCAATCATGCAGTATCCTACTAGATTGAGTTGAATCAACCGCACCAGATTTCATCAAGACTTGAGAAAACTCTATTAAACCGAGTTTAGGAAAGCAAGAGAGCCTCAGCCAAAGAAAGATTTACATGTATAGATAAGTCCTGCAAGCGGAATTCCATGCACATGGCAAACATGAGCATGCCATGTGCACCGCACACTACATGCATACGTACGTACATTAATATGTCCACATTAATGAACATGCATATGGGTCTTCTTAAATTTTAACTGTCCACATTAATGTCAGACAACACACAAAAATATCAAATAGTACCTAGTTCTATCATACATAACCTCAAAAAAGCCAGTTTTCCAATTAGGCAAATCTGAATCATGAATTGGCAACTTAAAAGATAAGCTATGGACTCAGACTCGAATTCGATCTGGTCAGCCCGCAGATCGATTAGCTATGAGTTCAACCAGTCAACCGGCTCCATGGTTCAATGGTAGACAGGCTCTGTTTCAATACTAAGACGAGGGATGGAGTGCCCATGTGGGGTGGGCAAGTGTGTGAGAGTACGGGGGTATGGATGTGTATGAAAAAATAATAATTAATAAAATAAAAACCAGTAAAATGAAAAGGCATTTCCAATTTTTCTCTGGATGCGTGTAGTAATCTATGCTATTTATGAACATGTGCATGAATCATATAAAACAAGAGGTGTGGGCCCACGTCGTGTATGTATCACATCCAACCCATCCATCGTCAGGTTACCCCACGTTCCAAAAATCAGATCAATCCAAAACTCTTGTAAGCCATAGCACAGGGAACAAGATAGGAGGGGATGCCCACCCTTTATTCTTACTGTGGTCCACCCAAGTTGCGGAATATCATGATTTTTATCAGACCAGTCATGGCAGATGAAGGATACGGATGGTACACAATATAATGGGCCCATTAAAATCAAGGATGGGCATCCCCTCTCAACTTGTCTCCTGTTTTTTGGTACACTTGAGCTTCAGTTTGAGCTGATTTTTTGGCATCAACTTAACTTGAGGTGGTGCTTCAGATGAACGGATCAGATATCATTAACACATCACATAGGCTCTACTTCTACCCAGTATTACCATAGATTACAGTAGCAACGGTACCATCAGAGCACACCCATGAAACAATAATAACTTGTAGTTGGATGTTAGCACTGATTCCTGTGGGGTGGATTCATATTTATCAGTGTAAATTACAGGAGACGTAATATATAGGTTTTCAGTTCTGAAAAGTGAGGTTGATGCATGATCATCCATTCCCACTGTAGATGGACCACAAACCAAAAACCTTCCAAACTTAAAAGATCCTAGCCACCATTTGTCAGCTGAACGTGGAAGATTGTTGTACTTATCTTCTTAGCTATCTATACGTAGGTTACAGTTACACCCATCAAGGAGTTTTTAGGGCATGGTCCTACATGGTGGGACACAACAAATACAAAAGCATGGGCCCCACTAGTCAAAATCGACAAACCCATATGTTGTACAAAACCTTGGGCCGTGTATCCCACGGTACCACAGTAATCAATCGGTTTGCATAGCCCCGCCAAAAAAGGCTAGGAAAGAAAAGGACCCTCTTAAAGAGTAGGTGGAGGGATGGTGGCGGTAGCCGTCAATTGTTGAAAGGTCTCTCTCATGCACTAAAGAAAGGGTAATTCCTCAAGCATACACCCTCCTCCACAATATATATATATATATATATCTGTGTGCTTGTTGATTGATGCTTATCTCTTATGACAGGGAGGATTCTTAGGATACTTTGCTACAGAAACTAGGTGTACCCCTCTTGAATATTCTAGAACCATGTGATACTCCATCCTCTCTATCAAAGAATATGATGACATGGTCATGGTTTCTAAATTGCTAAGATTTCATGTATGCAAGCCATGCTTTAAATAACATGTTATACCATTATGTGCATGACAACATGTGGGGTGGTTGTTTGTGCCCCTGCGTTGTGACCAGTGACACAATTAGACGTAGGACGTGTTGAATGCACGGTGTTTTTAAATTAAAATACAAGCCAAGCGAGAGAAAGATCTTGTCTCTCAACCTATAAAAGTGGGTCTACGTAAAAGTGAAGAACGGAAGACTAATGATTTCAGATTCACGGGTATCACTTTATTCGGAATGTAAGTCATAGATACGAAAGATTTTGATTCGTTAAAAAGAACACGGTGAAAAGTTCAAGGTACACACCAAACATAATTTATATATTTTTTTAAGATTTACCATATTATAGTTTCACATGACCTAGCTTTAGCATAAATTGCTATTGTTCATCACTATTGCTATAGTATTGTAGGATTAGTACGAACATCCACAACCGTAAGTGGTTAGATGCTGATCAACCAAGTCATTACTTTGGCGATTAATCATTTTGGTCAAAACTTGCTGACCATTTACTTGAATTTTTTATTCAAACAGATGGATTAGGTATTTATCTTTTTTATTGTTCGTAATTATTTTTACTTTGTTGATTATAATAAGCCACATTTACATATTAATAAAATCAAATTTATTTTAACTTTTTTTTTATTTATTCATCTTCTTTTTTTTAATTTTTTTGAAATACATTAATTGCAAGTAGTGGTCAAAAAAAAAGTCACAAACATAATGCAAAAAGAATCCATAGAAATGACTTACCCTTACCCTTTTACAAATTGCCCAATCGTTGATTACATTCTATGGTTGATTCGACAATTAAGTTTTCAAATCCAACCTTATTTAGTCATCTTAGCACGAGCATTACCATTATTCAAATAAACATTGAGTCAGGTATGATTTTGTCACGCCCCGCACTTCTTAATCACACATGTAAACTAAATACAGGCCTTTGATCACACAAATAACCTCATATTTGATTGAATTGTGCAAACAAGTGGTCCACGAGTTTTAAATTTACTTTATTTTTTTAGATCATATCCTAATATTGATTAGCGCAACCAATGGATGAAATGGCTACTACATAGACAGATACCATGGTGACCCCACAGAGATAGGATTACCGGGCATTTGAGAAAAAGAAAGCCATGTCCCTATGAAGTACCATGCTCACCTCTTTGTTTTTTACCCTTTCTCATGATGCTACTAGGTTTGCTAAGCTGTCATGCATGTATAACACAGGACGCCCATCCACTTGTCAGCCTATGTTGCAATGCGGCACACATGTTTGAGATCTAGGCCACCCATCAGGTCAGTCCCGCCCAATTATCAGTCCCATTCAAGACTATGAAATGGGCACAATGTTAGAAGCCAAACCATGGCTTAGAAAAAGGTGGCCAGGAAAGGCTAGCTAGGTTTTTCTTCAGCCATCTATTTACTTATGAACTGTGGCTTACTTGATAAGTGGCCCATCCCATTCAATCTAATCGATGGCTTGAACCTGGCACGTATGCCATGTTGGCATATGCGTTGGCAATGTAAATGGGCTTCCTCGAATAAGTGACTTAGCAAACCTCTTATGTTATTTTTTTAATTTTTCCTTGTGAAATAGCCTCTTTTCAAATATACAGTATGCCATCAGGCATGTTGAAGACTATTAACATTGTGCATGCTAACTGGTTGATTATATGAAACAACCCAACCAAAAGCATCAGGGTATGCATGTTTGGTAGCTAGCCACTTAAAAATGACTTACCTAATTTTTAATTAATATTAATTATATATTAGAGATTATATAAATTGTTGGATATAATTATTATATTTTAAACCCCTCCCAAACAATTAGTATAACCTTTAATACACAGTATCAATTAATTAAAATGGGATGAAATCATTTTCTGGTGGCAACCAAACGAGGCCTGGGCCTATGATGATGGATTGGAGCCCATATAGCTCAATGGTATTGGCTGGTGCCTACCTACCAAAAGTAAAAATTAAAATTAAAAAGTCTATTATCAAGAGATGTACTTTGATACGTACTCTGGCCAAGTGGGAAGCAGATTGCGTGGTGTGCCACCAAATTCCGTGGGCTCCACCATGATGTGTTATATTTACATCGTCCATCCATTTTGCAAGATGATTTTAGTGCATGATCCCAAAATAGGCAGATACGGAGCTCAAGTGGACCACACCACAAAAGCAGTAGAGATTGAATGGCTACCATTAAAAACTTCTCAGGGGCCAAGAAGTTTTGGATCAAGCTGATATTTGTGTTTTCCCTGTGTAGTTTTATAAATAGGTTGTATGGCATATAAACATCATGGTGGGCCCTAGAAAGGTTTGAACGTTGGGCATCATTGTCCCACTGCCTTCTCTGGTGGGGTACATTTGAACTTTGGATCTTCTCCTTTTTTAGCTCGTGCCCTAAAATGATCTTGAAAATTGGATGGACAGTGTGGATAACACCTACATCATGGTGGGGCCCACAGAACTTAGTGACATCAACACACCACTGAGGTCAGCACACCACGCAATCCGCTTCTGGCAGTGTGATGGACGATCCTCATTCTAAGAGCTTGCATAGGTGTCAAGTAATTCAAACTAAACCATCTTAATTATGGGTACCAATTTAGATATATTATGGACCAAAAATTATCCATTGTTGGGCGTTTATTGGACAGTTAAAAATGAAAAATATCCAGTGGCCTTATTTCATTTAAAAAAAACAAGTGTCCACCAATCAGATGTTGGAATTCTTCAACCAAACTGATTTTTAGACTTTTAGACTGTAACTTAGCGACAGTATCATCCACAATTTGATCTGTTTAATTTGGGTTGATTAATACATGAAGTGCGTCCAATTTTTAAACGCCTGCATATCTAGCCTCATATACAGCCAGAGTATCAAATAACTCTCCATCATCAACCGATCACAAACAGGCAACGTATGGTACTGTACAATCTTCAACCCGTGATTTCACAGGTTTAGAAAATCAGTACCATGAAAATGATAGACCAACCATGAAAATCACCATTTCTAAAATCAAGTTTTTCCATTCACAAGGTGGGCACATCTGTATGTCAAGTCACACCATTGGTTATCACTGTTTCAATAGTATGGACCACCTGATTTGCAGACCGGCCGGATTTTTCTGTCAGGTGAGTTCTTGGTGGGGCCTACCATTTTTCATATTTATAATGTCCTACGTGAAAAAGAAGGTATGGTACCAGTAGCCATGAGCTGCAGGAGATCAATCCAGCAGCCAAAACTCTTAATAGTTTGAAAGATCCAAAGAATGTAAGATCTTGCTTTTTTCTTTTATCTGAGAACATGTTAGGGAGATTCTGGCTGTTGTCCAGCGAGAGACAGCATGAATTTTGTTATATGAAGGGAGAGCAATTTCATGGCTACTCGCCTGGGAACTCTCTCCACACTTGTCATGCAACTGCAAGATCTAGCCATTCATCAGACTGGCTGTACTTGTTAAGTATTATTGCTCGAGAATAAGGTGGTGGCCCACTCATCCGGTGTGCAACATCAGTTAAATGTGTACTAAAGGTTGAGCTTTTTTTAATTGTCCATTATTTTAAACTTACGCGATGCTCATGTGAATTTTGGCGAGGTGATGCACGGCTTGCTATCATAGTCAGCATGAGTGGATGTCTCATTAAAATAGGATGAAAGACATGCTCTTATAGATTAAAAGGGTAAGCTGAGCAGAATTCACATCAATGATATACTTAAAATTATATTATTGGATCTTTCAACTATCAATTGATATATTAATTCTTACAGTACCAAACCATTGGAAAAAATTAAAATTAACAATTACATATTAAATTGGATTAAATCTCCCGAATTTTATATATAATTAACCCATTATCCATGTTAGAATGGCAATGGGTAAGGCTAGGGCTAGGCTAAGATTGGCCTTAGCCGAGCCCTAGCCCTAATCAGGTAAAAAAGGCCCTTGCCCTAGGCTGACAAATAGGGCCAGACCCCTGGCAGGGCTGTCCAGGCTAGGCTAAGTTGCCCACCATTGCCATCCCTAGGTTACATCCTACTAAATGAGTGATGACTTTTGTGCTCTATTGCGATTGGACGTGAACATTTTCAGTAATTTAATTTTTGGATTGTTACATTTGGATGGATTTGGATAGTTCGATAGTGAGTGGTCCGGTGATCTTCAGATATTTGGGTAAACAGCTGTGAATGCGCCTGTCTAGGAGAAAAATCAAATTTATAAACGGCCCATACCGACTATCCAGCTCGTAGGTGGCCCTAAAAATCATGAACAATTCATTGAGGCTGTTGATGGGCTGGACCTAGCTGAGCAGAACCGAAATTTCAATTATGTGTGGCCGAACTTCAACTTGTGGCCCAAACCAGAGAATTCAACCCTTAAAATTTTAGCAATTCATGGATCTAGTAGAAGAGAGTAGGAGAGGCTTTAAGGAAGGAAACTTGGGACTATGGCAGATACATTCATTCCTAGGGTTTGCAAGGTGCCGAGCTTGGGCAAGACCATTCTATACCTGCCTAGCCCGCAATTAAGACCCAAGGCCTGAGCTTGGCATAGCCCTCTAACACCAGGCCCATGTCTGAAATTTTGACTGCGCGCAGGCCCGCTCTACTCAACCTAGCCTGTCCCGAATTTTTATAAAATCCTTATGTCCCTGTTTAATGTTGCTAATTTATCAAGTGAACCACACTTGTAGAAAGAAATAGAAACAAAGGATCAACATTCAAGATTCAAGATGGACAGAAGTTGCATATTTGTAGGATATAAGACATGTACATATAAAGTCCGCACAGTTAAAGCTGAGGCTGGGACAGGTTGGGCTAAAAATGACTAGAGCTCATGACCAACCCGAAAATTGATAGGTCATGCATGCAGAGATTTTTTTATTTTTTATTTTTTTTTTGGGTTAGCTTGTTAGTACACACCCATGTCAGTACACACACTCCATGTGGATTTTTTTTATTTTATTTTTTTTCCTTTTTGGGTTAGCTTGTTAGTACATACCCATGTCAATACGCACACTCCATGTTAGCCACCCTCGCTGGGGATCAATACCAAGACCTCAAGTGTTGAAACGAGGTATGTCCACTCAGTCTGCCAGTGGAGCTATGGATCTAGGTGTTTGTAGGATATAAGACATGTACCTATAAAGTCCATTCAGTTAAAGCTGAGGCTGGGACAGGTTGGGCTAAAAATGACTTGAGCTCATGACCAACCCGAAAATTCACAGGTCGTGCATGCAATGCCAAGCCAGCCCACGGGCTAGTAGGTCCACGCCTGGCCCAAAGCTGGGCGGGCTCATTCGCGTTGGGCAGGCTACTCGGAAATTGGAGAAATAGAGAAAGAGGTGTGAACCAGGGTCAAACTACAACGAGCCCCTGTTTAGGTTATATGAGGTTGTGAGCCCTGCCCTTTGAATAAGACATTCAAAATGTTTGGCTTGTAAAATCTTGCATACGGGAGAGCTTTGGGCCAGGGAGTTATTTGATACTCTGGCTGCGTATGAAGTTTGATACACATGCACTTAGAAATGGTAAATGCGACAAATATTTATACAATTTAAACCAAATGGTGAAAACCAGCTTTGCTAAGTTATAGGCTAGAAATCAATTGGTTGAACAATCCTAACGTCTGATTCATGGACACTTGTTTTTTGGAAATAAGACCATTGGATGTTATTCATTTTTAACCATCCAATAATTGTTCGGTAATCTAATAGTTTGAGTACCAAACATCTAAACCAGTACCCATAATTTGGACACTTTATTTTGAATCATTTGTAATGCAATTTCTTAATAAGTTCTGACTGCCTGCGTATTATCCACCACACTCTTCCAGTGTATCAAAGTATTTCTCCCTTGGACCATGGTCTGTCCATGGTGTCATGTAAGGACGGTGATCTGTACTACCGAACCATGGGCCCGATTGTGGGAACTGAAAAATCAGGTGGAGGATCCTATGATTACGTATGAGCTGGGCTACCAGGTCTGGCCCAGCACAGGTGACCGCCCTGCGCTTGGTCCACTAACTTGGCTCGAGGGCTGGGCTAGGGCTTGAATTTAGGCCTGGTGTTCAGGCCAGGCTGGCCTGGGCTAATGATGAATAGCCCAGCACACCTAGCCCATTGCACTAGTGTATTTGTATAAGTATGTAGGTATTAGTTACATAGAGTTAAAATATTAGCAAAAGTACATTAGTATATGTAGAGTACGAAGTTCATATATTAGCATAGGACATAGGTACATGCTAGCGGATACCTATGTATTATATAGTACATAGGTATTGGTACTCTGGTAGTGTGTGATGAATGATACACTGGCACTTATAAATTGTCCAAAAAATAAACCTCACTTTAGATGGTGGACAATATATTAATGCACATAGCCAAGTCTAGACATATGGTGGATAATTGAGTGGGGCATATGCTTGTTTGATGAATGATCTTATCTAATACAAGTGTGCCGGTAAAAAAAACTTTGATTCTCTAGAAGAGCATGATGATTCAAAAAGAAATGCTCACTAATTGGAATCCAATATATCACACAAGTAGTATACATGTAACTTATCTTTAACTTACAGGGCTGCCCTCTATTCTTCTTAGACCTAACCCAGCCCAAGCCCAACCCAGCCATCTAGGGCGAAGGCTAGGTGAGGCCTCTTTAGCCCATCATGGCCTGGGCTGAGTTAAGGCGAAAGCTAAGGGTTCTAGGGCTCGAGCAAGACCAACCTCACCCCAGCTCTAGCCCCTAGCCCATTGCAACCGCTATTGCTAGTTCGAAGCCCATCCCATGCTTGATTGAGCCCAATAAAAAATAGAGAAAACTGAAAAGGTGATTACTACATTTCTTAATCTGACTTTTATAGAAGCTTTAACGATTTATATTGTGAATCCTTTTGTTAATCCTATTTTATAAATGTCAAAAAAACATACCTCCTTTCTTATGAACACAGCAGACCCTCAAGATGATGGACTCATGCTCATGTGCAACATGGCAAATGTCGTGGGTGCCCAAGCCACACCCAGCATCTCATCCTTGGCTGGCTTGGCCCTGGTCATTGGGCTTGGATTTCATGGCTGGGCTTATCTCTTAGACCTAGACTAGGGGCCTAAGCACTTGACTTATGGGGGAACCATTGCTCACTCATGTTCATACCTATAATCTACACTATTATTAGAAGCCAAAATAAAAAAAATTTAATGAATTATTTAATTTTTCAGAACTTTTATTTGACTAAAATGCCCTAACCTCAGCGTCATCTAGCTAGTATCCCTGGGTTGATTCCAATTTTTACAATCTAGAGCATTGGTCATTTGCGAAAGTAAAATATCTCAAAAGGGAAAATCAAATGGGTAATCATCTTCTTAATGCAATTTGTAAGCCATGGTCCATCCATTGTTTAGTTCAATGATTTGGACAGTTGAATTTATGGTGCAACTATGTCATTGTGAATGGTCAGAACCCATAATCATTTTATTTAAAATACAAAAACTAAAATATAAATCTCATTAAGATTGTTTCCTTTCATTTAGTTTTCCAAAGCAGACTTCACACAAAATTCAATTAGTCATGCGGTTTATGGTTTACACGTTGGCATGTGTGCAAGATACAAGACATGCCAATGATCAGAACCGCCCATGTTGTTTGTTGAATGTGTCTAGATGTGTCCTGTGTTTATGTGAAAGGCAAGCTTTCCTAAAGTATCATTTTTAGACATCCCACTTTCATCTACAGAATATTCTGATGATCAATGGTCCATTACTAGTTTTTGTCTCTTCTAATTTAGGCCAAATATTATTTCCTAGAGTGCTTGAGAACAACCAACCGTCGCTTTCTTATTATTATATCCCCCTTTTGTCTAAGGGACATATTCTCTCCTCTCTACGCACGTACTCACAGACCTCGCACACACCCATGAACTCACACCACACTAGGATTTCACCAGAATAGATGCTTGAACCCATGACCATGTGTTGAAACTATTGTGAGTCTACCACTGAGGCATGATTAAGGACCCAATAGATATATTCTTTCCTTATCTCTTTCGGAAATTCTCAGATGAATACTTTTACCAAGAAAAGGATTAGAAGCACTTTAGATGTGATAGGCTTATCTCCATCATATCCGAATTCTCTATCTTATTACAATCTTCTATTTGGATTTGAATTGACTAGCTCCTTTAGTTGGTTGCAGGCTTAGGACTGCTTAAAAGTGCAATTTCTACGGGTCAGTCAAAAGAGGCCAGGTTAGCCAAGGTAAGACCTTATATCATACTACTAATCTGGAGCTCACCATGTTTATTTCATCTCTCTATGCAGAACTATAATTTTCTCAATATAATACTCTCGCATTCATTTTCATGATTTCCATATTTGGGCCTGCAGCCTGTATGAGTTGTCCAAATCATAACCAAGGGAACAAAATGCGTTTCCACATAATATTGTGACAAATTAGATCTGTGGGAATTTTCAAAGGCAAAATAAATTCCTCTGTTTTAATCAAGAGGAAGATTGTGGCATCTCTTGGGTTTAGTGGATCTTGTATTTCTGGTTTTGTGTGTGGATCTGCTGGTGCTCTTTCAGTGCCTGAATGGCCAATGAGAGCTGTCATCCTGCCCTTCTATTTCTTCTTCATTTCGTTTTAACATAATCAAATTATTGTGACAGATTAGATCTTGAGATTCATTAGAAAATTAAACTTGGATAGTATAAGAGACTTAAACACTAATCTGTCTGAGGTGTTAATGTACATCTATTTGTGCTGGCAAGTGCTTTTGTGTGCATATGTGACACACGGGAAGAGCATGAAGAGATAATGAGGAAGACCACTGTATACCTCATGCGTGCAAGCCTTGAATCTATGAGGTATAATGACTCTTGAATTCACAGGAAATTTAAAAAAATAAAAATCAAAATAATTTTTCTGATATCTGTAAAATGAAATTACAATGATTTAAATAATAAAATGCAAATCTTAATTAGGAGTCTTAATTCGGCTAAACCAAAATTTACCCAAAAGAATAAAATTTACTAAAAAGAAAAGGTTATAATTTAATTTTATTGGATGATTCCTACAATGATGAGAAGAAAATCCTAAGAAGGCATCACCTTCTATATATCATAAATATATTGTCTTCATATTTGATTTGCTCCACAACATTATCTCCAATACCAATTGTTGGGACTCATGGAAGCACGAAGAAAGGAATAAAATAAAGTAATCACAATTGCATAAGCAAATATAACAAAGAACAATCCAAATTTACGTGGAAAAATTCATGTGGGAAAAAATCACAGCATACAGCGACAATGCATTATTAATAACAAAGTTACAAAAAACAAGACATTACCAATTGAAAGCTCCTAAAGAAAAATCCTAGCCTTTTCTCTCTCCAAAATTCTCAAGTACATCTATCCATTTCCCTAATCCTGATTATACACATAAATATAAGGAAAAATAGTAATAGAAATAGAAACAAATTGTGCAAAACCACGCAAATTGCACAATCCATGGACATGTCGATTCAACCAGTCGAAATGTGTCGATTAGCAGGTCGACCAAAGTTTTTTGACTTGTTGACCAAAGTTTTCAACCCGTCGAAAACTTCAAAAACTATCTAAAGAATTTTATCAAAAAACCAAATATATTCAATATCTTTCAACCTGTCGACCGGTCGATGGCCATCCTTTGACTTGTCGACCGGACTATCGACCGGTCAATTGCCCCTGTTTTAGCATAGATTTGAGGCATCCCATTTTCTACAAAATCAACACCTTAGAATTAAAACTAACCCATTTGTGCTTGGCCAGCCTGCGTGCACACACACTTTTAGTGAACATATGCACGATCCTGAGAATGCGCCATCAGCTGCACTATTTTTCAGTGACCATGTTCTTGCCAGACTGATAACCCGTGATACACATACACAAAAATACAGTGTGAAGATACACACACCATCATATGCATCCTTGCTTGCACACTGATTAGTCGACCATGATAGGTTTTGTGCTTTGTGTCATCTATAGGAGCAAGCAGACAACCTCACTTCTAGAGAGGTCTGAGTCCTCTATGGGGCTGGACAAGCCTAACTTACCATGAGATAACGATCATCACCGCTAAGTCACAATGTTGTGGCTCAAAGCCCTTCTGGGCCCACCGTTTACAGGAAGGCTTTTCCTTATAGTTCTCTCTCTGCAAAGAAATCCTTTCCCCTGGTCGAATGCTTGTCTGAATCCTTTCTTTTTCTTGTATGGCTGATGCTGATTTGCTAATGGGAAAAAAGCACATTTACCCAACAAGGAAAGATGATAGGAAGTTTACTTTCAAGTCCATAAAATACCAAATGTGGATTTCATGAGTTCTTCTTCATTGGCAATGTTTTTAAGACCCATACTCTTATCAGGTTTTGGGGTGACCCAGCCCATTTTAATAATGTTGTATGCTCCAAACCATTCCTACCACCTGGTCTGATCCCAATTTGAAATCCTTGTTTATAGGTGTTCTGATGTGTAATTGGTCGTAACCAATGAAAATTATCGCAATTTAATGGAATGGACTGCCAATCCAAACTCAAACCAATTGGACCGCCTGGTTCATTTCATGTTTTAAATCATTGTTAATAGACATTCTGATAGGTTTAATTGGCTATAATCAATGAAAATTGTCACAATTTTAATGAAATCATTAATACTTTTTTTTAAAAAATCCCTAATAAAACCTATAAGGGAAGAGATTGTGCACCCTATCTTCCTACTTACCAATCCACTCGTAGGTCCTGCCCTCTCATCTTCCATCAGTTGTTTGCTAATGACATGGTACTGTTGGCTAATGGTGGAAGGACCACGTTAAGAAAAATCGTAGCTTTCCTCCAACATTTCCAATCTGCTTCCGGCCAGAAAATCAGCCCCACAAAGAGTTTCTTCATCCTATCAGCATCCCAATCAGAAGCCAGGAGGGCCAGAGCTGCACAATCCACGCTCAGTTTCAATTGGGGTTCAGTCCCATTCACCTAACTAGGAGTTCCGATCTACAAAGGGCGATCTTTAAGGAGATACTTCGGGCCCCTCGTTGATAAATTCCAGCAACATATATCAGGTTGGAAGGCAAAGATTCTATCCTAGGTTGGCCGTACCACCCTCGTCATTCATGTGCTGCAAAGCATCCCAGTTTATGTCATGGCTGCAACTAACATCCCCTGTCACTCCTTGGGGACCTTGACAGGGCTTGTGCTAACTTTTTTTGGAGTTGGGATGGGGACCGCAGACGTTGTCACTGGTTGAAGGAGGATCGGATTGCTCACCCCAAAGATGAAGGGGGCCTCGACATCAAGAAATTGGCCCATGTCATGGACGCATTCAAGATGAAACTGGCATGGACAGTTTGTTGCAGGGGAGACCACAGTTGTTGGGTTAAATTCATCAAACCTAAATACCGAGGTGACCTCCTTGCTCCTAGTAGGACAAGCTTATCCCCCCATGCATCCCCTTTTTGGAAGCGAGTTTGCAGTTTTGTTCCGCAAGTGCAGTCCAGATCACGCTGGATCATTGGCTAAGGTAACCTGAACTTCTGAACAAACAACTGGTCTAGGATTGGTCCACTATCGGAATAGGTCCGGCTTCCTTCCCCTTTTCATCTTACCAGGGTCAGGGATCTCATTGGCCCCCACGGTTAGATTGACTCATCCATTGTGCACGCCATTCTCCCCCAAGTGGTAGTGGACCATGTTTCGGAGGAAGGTTGCTACACCTCCACCGAGGCAAGCAAACGTATCTGGGCCCCCTCCTCTTCAGGCGAATTCCAAGTCAGCTCGGCTTAGAATATTTTGAGACAGGTGGGTTTGAATGTGTAACATCCCGGATTTTTTTTCCAACTTGGCAATGGACGTCCTTGGACATAGAACTGCCCTAGGACCTTATTTTGTTGTAATTAGGGCATAATTTAGTAAAGTATTAATAGCTTAGATCACTTTCTATACAAACTACAAAGGCCCAAGTACCACCTCAGGCAGAAATCAAATATGACCAAATCCTTTAGAAACTAAACGAGAATTAATTTAGCGCTAAACTAAATTCTCTGTGCAATGGGCCCTAATCACTTTAAATACAAACTGTAAGACCCAAAACGAGTAGAATCGATACCACTACAATATCCTAAAACTTGGATTAACCTCTAAACTCAGTTACTCTCGGAGCACCTTGAAACTTCGTATCGGACCTGGACCGCACGTCAAAAGTCCGGTTACTGCAAAACCATACAGTTATTACCGCATTACTGGACTTGACAACCTCCTCGAAAATCAAGTCTCAATTGTGTCTAGAAATGCACAACTTGAGCCCGAAGCAAAGTGTGTGAGAAACATGAATATCTTTAGAAATAAAATTTGAATTTAAGTAATCTGAGCCGTGTCACTTGCGGGCCAAATATAAAGATTCAGACCGTCAGAATCTAACCCAAATATACCCTCGGATCAAGGAAAATGTCCCATACATGGCAATGTTCTTGTGGCCCTGATCGAGTGACCGTGATCGTTGAACTGAGGCTGGTCCGCCATGGTCGATCTGTAAATCCGATTAGAGCGAAAACTCAGCCTAACCTAGATTCATGGTCAGGGAGCTTAAGTCCGACCGCATGTGGAAAAGGAGCTACCAGAAGTGCTCCGATGGGCAGAAACAGACGCCCTTTGGATATAACCTAAATATACCTTGGCCTTGAGGCCATTTTCATCAGTCCTGGGCCTATATAAGGACCTTAAACCCTCTCTCTCTCTCACCTCATACTAATTTGAGAAACCCTAGGGGAGAAAGGAGAGAAAAGAGAAGGGAACAGAGAGAAAGTGAGAGTGAGAGTGGGAGTTAGTTGTCGGAGTCTTTCCTTGACGCTCCATGTGCTTAGCCATCCTATCTGTATCGCTATACGGGCGATTCCAATTCCGTTCTTAGGTAAGAAAACCTAACCCTAACATGTTATAGGGTTTCAAACATTGTAAGCAATAGAATAGCTAACTTATTTCATATGTACGTTGCCAATCCGCCGTTGACAAAGGCTAAGTGTCTAAAACGAATCCGTTACACGTTTACCAGCGTAAGGTGCGGATTATAAATGTTTAGGTTACGGTTTTCAAGGCTTTCAATGTCGGTAATGATTGATGAATGACTTAATTGCTATCTCATATGCTTGGACACGATGTTTCCCGTATATTACACATAGATGTCAAATATGTTGATTTTAATGCATTCTAAATGTTTGTTGAAATAACTGAATGAATATGGATTCATGATTTGTGCTTACCATGATTTATGTATGAGGATATGTAATGGTTGTATGTGTGGCAACTCCTATGTGGAAGGATTTGCTACGGGTGCGTTTTAACTAATTTATTACATGTACGTAATATGTGTAGTCTAAGTGTTTGATAAAATGCCTAAGCGAGAAAATGCTTAATGTAATGTGCTTAATGATGGTGTTGAGATAGGATTCTCAATCCCCTTATCTAGGATTACAGTTTCCTTCATGTAGTCTGTTTTACTACTGTGTGATTTGTAAATTAGATGCTCATGTATGTTAACATGTATTCTATGTGTTCGTTGAGATGCTGATATGGGATCTACATTTAATTGTGTTGTTACATGTTGTTTTGGCTATTACATTTGAATGCTATGATCTGGAGTGTGTTTGGGGCTACGTAGTAGTCCAGGCAATCGGTAATGATTTACGACCAGTGGCTGAACTGTTTTAACCACGACAGATGCGTTCGACGAATCCGAGTCGTATGTCACTTGACAACAGTGGCTAGGCCACGTGGAATGCTTATGCACTCCATGTCGATTAAGTATACGTGCGCTCGTACTAGTAGAGCTCGTCAAGTAACGCGATTGACCCGATGTTGTTCACCTTGTATGGATGCTACTGCTTGAATCTAGGGTACCAAACTCACCAGCGAAAACCCCTTTAACCTTGGTACCTTGATCCGCTAAGACTCATGAGCCGGGCATGGTGGTATAGGACACCGTGGTCGAGCTGTCGGTCTAGCTGGGGTGATGAGTCTCCCCGTAGTGACCAGTGAGCAACCCAGACTCGTGAGCCGAATATGGTGGTATGGGACACTGTATTCGAGCTATCGACCTACACTGATAAGGTGACGAGCCCTTTGTAGTGACCTTGAGCGTACTCTAAGACAACGTAGAGGCGACGAGCCTTTACGTAGTGACAAGAGTACATACTAGGCCTACACTGATAAGGTGACGAGCCCTTTGCAGTGACTTAGAACCGCAACATCGTATGAGATTTGCTAGGACTGACGACCCTAGAATGAATCATTATTTAGGAATTGATATAAGGGAGGTACCTTAGCTTCTCAATCCTCCTATATGAAAAGGACTAATAAGAACTTGGTAATCATGCTCATACACCGCATTACGTGTGCGTTTGGCGTAGCAGGTCAAGCAGTGAGGAAGTGTTTCATGCGCGATCGTGAGATGAAGTCGCTGAGGGAGCGCAGGCGAGGGCATGCATCATTATTTCATATCATTCTTGCATTAATCAGAGTATTTAAGGATGTTTGATTGTATTGTTTTATCATTACTGCTTGACTGAAATGATAACATGTTAACATTTGCTTTAGAGTTTCACTGAGTTGATCACTCACTCCCATGTTACGAGACGGTGTTGTACACACCAACCAGACCCTGTTGTAGGTTCAGATGATAGCGTAGCCTGCGAGGTGAAGCCGGACTTTGAGGATGATAAGGAGGCATTCTCATATATGCAGTATTCAGGCGGGTTCTCGTAGACCGTTCTGAATCGACGGGGCTTCAGGGTCCATGCTTGTAGAGGACTACCACTCTTTTGATATTTTGTATCTTGAAACAATACTTGTAACTATTTGACCTAGCAATGCGCTCATACTTTGGGGACATACAATGATTCGTATATTTTATACACTGATCACAGTCTTCCGCTTGCGAAATTCAACTATCCCTGGAGTATGATTGCTGATTTAGCTTAATCTCATTCATGTTTTATGCACTTACATGGACATCATCAAATCATCATTATCTATGTTGCATAAGTGATGCGTTGGAACTCGGGAGTTGGGTACCTACTCGACCCCCAATTTTCAGGGCGTTACAGAAGGTGGCTTAGTACAAATGGGTGTGGCACCCGGCGATTTTGGCAAAACTCTCTCTTTTCACCTGGAAGATTATTCAGAGAGCAATCCCGATTGATGGAAGCAGACAAGCTAAGGGTGTCCACTTGGCGTCCAAGTGCATTTACTACCCCACACCTCTCCGTCCCGACTCAGAATCTATCGACCATCTGTTCTCGGCGGGCATTACTGTCGTCCACATTTGGGATCATTTTTAACCTTTTTTTGGAGTGCACTCTATGGCCTAATATTCGACATTTTCTAGGGCCAGCCAATGGTGGGCCATACTACACTCCGGGAACCGTCTGCATAGCATGCGCGCTCTCGTGCCTTCCTTCATCTTCTAGGAGATATGGTTGGAAAGGAATAGAGCTCTCTTCGATAACTCTAATTTCAACGCGTCCAGGGTCATCCTGCAAGTTCATCGCTGGATTGAAAAAGTTGGCCCATCTCTCCCCTTTCCTAAATCGTTGTCTCGGCACCTGGCCTCCTCCCTGGTGGACCTTCATATTGACATGCCGGCTCCAAGACCGAAACTCCCTTTTGTCATTAAATGGATTAGACCCCAGAGGGGCTGAATCAAAATCAACGTTGACGGCTTGGCGTTGGGGAACCCAAGCTCATCGGGAGGTGAGGGCGTTGGGAGATGTGTTGTGGGTTTTTTTCATCTTTTGTTTCTCTTCAAGCTACGGCACAGGATCCAGCTCCCGTGCCGATATTTGTGCAATCTATGATGGGCTAGCCATTTGCGTTGAGCTAAGCTTCTCTAAGATTGAAGTGGCATGCGATTCCAAATCAATTGTGGCGATCCTATCCAAGAATGCGTGTCCAATGTGGTCCTTTCACTATTGGTTTGCAAGGGTAAAGACTTTGAGGGAACGTTTGGACATTTCTTTCACCCATACCCCAAGGGAGGCGAATGCAATGGCAGACGACCTAGCCAAGCGTGGCAACGCTTCTTAGGCCAACCTCTCCTATGCCGTTCTTGCTTCCCTTCCTACCTCCACAAGAGGCCTTGATTTCTTGGATAGGGTAAATCTAGGCTACTTAAGAGTCCCTTAGTTCTTTCTTATTTTGCTTTTCTTGGGGCCCCGTTGTCTGTCTCCTTGGGCAAGTAGTTTTTTCTGTCCATTTGTGGATACTTAGGATCTCTTCAGGGTAGTTTTTTCTGTCCATTTGTGGATACTTGCATATCTTCGCCCGTGAATGAAATCAATTTTGTTTTATTTTTTTAACAAAAATAAAAATAAAAAAAGGAATCCCAACACGGTAAAAGTTGGACTTTCATGCCCGGCTCCAACCCTGTCCTCCCCCCCCAAGAGGCCCGACTTGAAAAAGACCCAAGTGATTTGGAACATGTCCAAAGGGAGTCCATGGTGTCAATCTCAGAGCCCACTGAGGAAGGAATAAGGCTCCATGCATTGGATTCTATCTAACCCTTACAAAGTTAGTAGAAGGCTAAAAAGTAATAAAAGGTAAATGCCCTGCACCATGTGTACTGCCTCCCATGTGATCTCACCGAATGAAATTTCATCATCAGGGACCAAGAGCCATCCTCCAAAAATCGTAGAGATCCTTTTTCTTTTTTCTTTTTTTTCTCTTCCCGAGCGCCAGAGCATCAGAAAGATAATAGACGTGCACCAATGTGGTATGGTATTAAAGAGTTCATGGTTTCTACTAAGATATAAATTCTGTATACATTAACATTTGTCTGTGTGTTAGGTGGGCCAATAACTAAGGATGAATAATTGGGTAGGCCACACTTGCTAGAACAATGGACGGTCCAACAAACTTGCATGTTTTTTTAGTTTGTTGGTTAGTCTTACATGTGTGATCCTTCTCAGTCCTCAGTTTTTAGCAAGATCATCTATAGAGTGGGTCCCACCTGATACAGGGCTCAGACGGCCTACATGTTGTATAGCAGTTGGGTGCATATGGAAGAGCTTAAATAGCTGTGGTAGATACGAGTTGTCCACTTATCTAGAGACCCAAAAGGGTAGTGGTGGAAATGGGTCGTTATAGCACGGTTCTGGATTTGAAATTAGATTGGTTAGATCCAAACCACTCAAAGTAGATCCGATCTGAAGTTGATCTAGAACCAACCCTCAAAATCCCTTCAATTGAAGTGATTGAGGCGTGTCTAGATAGACTAGCAGCTGGGTGTGGATGCCTACTCTCTGGGTATGACTGGTGTTTAAGTTTTTGCAGGCTTCTGATGAGGTGGGCCCAAGTGATTGAGACAATGTACTAGAATGTAAAATCATGAAGTTGGGTGCTCAAAGGAAATCTATGTGAAAATTGGGCATTATAACTAAGACCTAGCCAGCCCAACCATAGATTAAATGGATGAGGTTTGGATCATCTGTCTGACCCAATGCATCCTATTGGACTTGAACCCCATGTATATACTAATGGATTGGGTCTAGTTTCGACCCGATTGTTAGACAAGGTTGAGTCTTGGAACTGCCCTTGGTACCCACATTTGGACCTCTGTACATATCCTTTAACCTTCTAATGTATTAATGGTTTCATCTATTAGTGGAACCTTGATGTAAAATCATTTTCCATTTCATCAACCAAATATAGATAAATTTACTTTGTTTATCCTTTTTGATGGAAATCTTAAAGCATACTTCTAAGGGGAAAAAAAAAAAAGCCCGTTTGGACACAACTCAAATGGGGTTCCACTATTTTGTTCGCCAACTCTCCAAAGAACCATCTGATTTTCGACTAGTGCATATTTCTTCAGGCAGGGGATCAAATGACAGTGAGCAAAAGTGCAACCAAACACACAAATAAATTGGCTTTTGGCTTAAAATGATGTTTTGGTCTCAGTCCCACCTTTTGATGGTGTTCTCTCATACCCCATGTTATTTTCTAATTGGATGATTGGTGAATATTCAGGGGCTGTTTGGATCGTTAAGTTATTTTAGATAAGCTACTTATGCCACAAGTAGCTTATCTTGGTCTCTACAGGAAGTTGAGCATATTTGGCAAATAACATAGAAAACATATTAGGTTTCTACTAAATAAGTAGAAAAGCATATTAAGTACTTGTAATGAAAAATGGCTAACAGCACGAATTCAGCTGTAAAATGGCGGTTGCATTTATTCCATCTGATTTTGAGGTCATGTCCGGTAATTTGAATGGCTGAATATGAATCATGCCACGCCACGTGTGCAATTTTCGGTGGCCTGCATAGTCATTACACTGACTGAGTATCTAATAACTCCCCTTTTTATTGGTAGTATGGTACTATGTAACTCCACTCTGGATATCTTTCGGATACTGAGGTCCAAAAAAAAAAAAAGAGTGAATCAATACCAGCCATCTGATCAGTGGCCTTGAAAAGTACGTAACTGGAACAACATGGTATCCCATGGGAAACAGAGGATATGTGGTGTGCTTAGTCCTCACTCGAGTGCCTTTGAAAAGTGGCCCTCCTTAGGTGTGTCCAACCAGGTGTACGGTTAGGATTACATTCTTTCCGAGCAGTTTCAAGGATTATTGTGTGACCCTGCATTTGGTTTAACACGGCCTGTTTATTTCACGAAGTAATGATCCATTGTTGTTGAGCAGCACGCCAACAACGCAGTGAGCCTATATCCAATCTTAGGCCTCACCCACAAACGATAAACAGAAAGAAATATAAACTAGAAATAGATCAAAGCATTCAAAACAAACTACAAGACAAGATATACGTGGAAAAACTCCAAACTAGGGTAAAAAACCACGGATGCAAACTTCTACTATGAAAAATGAAGATTACAAAGCAATATACTAATCTCTCCCTTGGAAGCACATATAAAACCATTTGCCCACACCTTAGAATAATTTTTCCTTACTTTTTCTCTCTATGAAAAAATCATAGGAACCCCTGTTTATAGTTTAGGAAACCCCCATTTCCGCATCCCAGTTGTTAAAGGACTTGCGACACGAAATTCGCGCAAAATCGCGGAGCAAATCTGTGTAACCTCGACTGGTCGTGCAGCCTACACGACCGGTCGAGAGAACCCCACGACCGGTCGTAAATGGGCCACGACCGATCGAACACCTCGGGATCAAAAAACAGTGCTCGCTGGACTTTGAATCGAGCCAGTTCACGACCGGTCGAGCCAGACCCTACGACCGGTCGAGGACGATCTCAGATGTGGCTCCACATCTTAACAATCTCCTACTTAGAAACACATCACCTTAAACCTTCGTCTTCTTCATCCGGAGTGCATCACCTCCCTGTCTTCAAGCCTGAAGACCAATCAAAGCTGAACAGAACTTCAGCTTCTCCCGTGTGACCGCCTTGGTCAGCATATCCGCAGGATTCTCACTTGTATGAATCTTCTCCAAAGCAATCGATTCATCTTCCAGTAACGAACGAATGAAGTAATATCTAATGGTAATATGCTTGATCCTTGAATGAAAGGCTGAATTCTTAGCCAAGTGTATTGCACTCTGACTGTCACAGTACATCTTGCAATCTGCTTGCTTCTTACCCAACTCTTCTATGAAACCTTGCATCCACACCATCTCCTTGCACGCTTCTATGGCCGCAACATATTCTGCTTCTGTGGTACTGATAGATACTATCTTCTGTAACTGAGAGACACAACTAACTGCAGCACTACTTAAAGTAAAGACATAACCTGTAGTGCTTCTTCTGCTATTGATGTCTCCTGCCAAATCTGAATTCACATAGCCCTGTAGCTTAATTTCTGATCCACCATAGCACAGCCCTACATCCTTAGTACCTACCAAGTATCTAAGAATCCACTTCACAACTTCCCAATGTTCCTTCCCGGGGTTGTTCATGAACCTGCTGACAACTCTCAATGCTTGAGCAATGTCTGGCCTCGTGCTCACCATAACATACATGAGACTCCCAATAGCTGACGCGTATGGGACTTTAGCCATGTAGTCCCGTTCCTCTTGCATCTTTGCACCTTGCTCCTTAGATAACTTGAAGTGGTTGGCTAATGGAGTGTTAACCAGCTTAGCACTTCCTGCATTGAATCGATCAAGTACCTTGGCTATGTACTCTGCCTGTAACAAAACCAGTTTCTTGTTTTCCCTGTCACGCTTTATCCTCATACTTAGGATTTATTTTGTAGCTCCTAAATCCTTCATGGCAAATTCTCTAGACAGTTATTTTTTGAGATCTGAGATGTCCTTTATGCTTGAACCGGCCACAAGCATATCATCAACGTACAGAAGAAGAATGATGTATGACGTATCAAACTTCTTCAAATAGCAACAATGGTCTGCATGACATCTCCTATAATCGTTTCCCGACATGAAACTGTCGAATTTTTTATATCACTGCCTCGAGGCCTGCTTCAAGCAATATAGACTCTTCTTCAGTCTGCACACTTTGTTCTCCTTTATTAGTGTCACATATCCTGTCGGCTGATGCATATATATCTCTTCTTCAAGGTCCCCATGAAGAAAAACTGTCTTAACATCTATCTGCTCTAGATGTAAGTCCTCTGTAGCCACTATACTCAAGACCATACGAATCATAGACATTTTCACCACGGGTAAAAATATTTCAGTAAAATCGATACCTGTCTTTTGTTGAAACCCTTTCACAACCAGTCTAGCCTTGTACCGTTTCGAACCATTGTGCTTCTCCTTCAATCTGTAAACCCACTTGTTATAAAGAGCTTTCTTACCCATAGGTAGGGTGACTAGCTCCCATGTACGATTAGACTCAAGAGAATCCATCTCCTTATCCATGGCTTGCTCCCACTTAACTCGTGTATCTGTCTTTAATGCCTCTTCAAAATATTCTGGTTCACCATTATCTGTCAGCGGTAGATAATGTAAGGAGGGTGAGTATCGGACCGTAGGTCTCCTCTTCCGAGTAGACCTCCTCACAACCGGTGTATGCGGCTCTGCCTCATAACGCTCCTGTGCATGATCATCCTGTGGCGCTGTAACACCCGTGTCCTATAACTCTTCCATCTCTACGAATTCTCTCCTCGGCCTTATTTTCCTGCACACTGTCCTTATGCATCACTTTTTCATTGAAGACTACGTCCTTGCTTCTAATGATTTTCTTACTTTCTGCATCTCAAAACCTGTAGCCAAAATCATGCTACCCGTAGCCTATAAACGTGCACCTCCTGGACTTTGCATCCAACTTGTTTATGTGCTCTGCATCAATGTGAACATATGAAGTGTAACCGAACACTTTGAGATGTGCAAGGTTCACTTCTTTCCCAGTCCACTTTTTTTCTAGTAGCCCACCATCCAATGGTACTGAAGGACTTCTATTGATGAGATATGCGGCAGTATTCACAGCATCTGCCCAAAAGGTCTTGGGCAACCCTGCATGTAGCCTCATGCTCCTAGCGCACTCGAGGATGGTCCTATTAATGCGCTCAACCACACCATTCTGTCGTGGTGTCTCTGGAATCATTTTCTGATGTTTGATTCCATTTGTTGTACAATACTCCTCAAATTTCTTATCATAGTACTCTTCCTCATTATCAAATCTGAGACATTTTACTATTCTACATATCTCGTTTTCTACTATAACTTTTCACTTCTTAAATACGTCAAATACATCAGATTTGTGCTTTAAGAAATAGACTCATAGTTTTTTACTAGCATCATCAATAAAGGATACAAAATAACGTGAGCCACCAAGAAATGATACCTGTGCCGATTCCCACACATCAGTGTATACAAGCTCCAACAGATGCATCTTTGGAGTGCGTCATGTCTTCTTGAAACTTACCGTCTTCTGCTTGTCATATACGCAGTCCTCGCAGAATTTCAAGTCAATAGACTTCATCCCTGGTAGCTTTCCTTTTGACAATAGCACTTTCATCCTTTTCTCACTCATATGTCTCAACCTCTGATGTCATAACTGCTTATTCACTCCAGTTGATGTGACTGACAGTGAACAATACGATCCTGAAGTCACGTATAAAGTACCTTCCTTTTTCCCTCGAAATATCACCAAGGCACCTTTTGTGATCTTCCAGAAATCATTAGTGAATGTCGTCACATAACTGGTATCAACCAATTGCCCCACTGAGATCAAGTTACGTTTCAAACTCGGTACATGTCTGACATCCTTTAATTTTAAAATCGTTCCGTCTTTCTTATTGACATGAACCTCTCCCTTTCCAACAATACTACCCGGCCTATCATCACCCAGGTAGACTCTCCCAAAGTCACCTGACACATAATCACCCAGAACTTCCTTACATGGAGTGTCATGAAACGAAGCACCTGAGTCTATAACCCAAGACTCATTCCTCGCATCAAGACACAAGATTAAGGCATCTGTGTCACTCTCCTCGGATAGATTCACTGAATCATTCCCGCCTTGAGAGCTTCCTTCTTGTTTCTTAAGCATCATACAATCACGTTTTATGTGCCCCTTCATGCCGCAATGCCAACACCCGTCTTTGTCTTTTGGTATCTTGGACTTCTTCCTCAACTTAGAACGTCCGTGTTTATTGCCTCCTTTGTTCAGCGATCTTTCTCTTCTTTCAACGTTTAGAGCATTCTCTGAATCCCCTGAAACTTCTGATGCCTTTCTTCTAAATTCTTCGCTGAGAATTAGACTGGGCACATCATCAAATTTCAACTTTGTCGACCCTGAAGAATTGCTCACAGCAATCACCAATCCACCCATCTGTCTGGTAAACTGGATAAGATTAATAATGCCCTTACCTCATCCTCAAAAATAATGCCAACAGATTCCAACTGGCTCATGACTGTATTGAACTCGTTTAGATGTTCAGTCATGCTCCCACCATCTGACATCTTTATGTTGAATAACTGTTTCATAAGATGAACCTTGTTCGATGCTAAGGGTTTTTCATACATGGTGGCTAAGGCTTCCATTAATTCTTTTGTCGTTTTTACCTTGGATATATTAAAGGCGATGCTCTTAGACAAAGAGAATCGGATCGTTCCTAAAGTCTTCCTATCCAGTAAAAATCATTCATCATCTGTCATCTTTTCTGGTTTCTTTTATTTTCCTCCTAGAGGAATATAAAGTTCCTTCTGATACAAATAATCTTCCATCTGCATCTTCCAGAAGGCAAAGTTTGAACCATCAAACTTCTCAATTCTAGTTTTCTCTTCTTCCGTCATCGCTCCCAATAGAACTAAACCAATAGCTCTGATACCAGTTGTTGAGTAGCACGCCAACAATGCAGTGAGCCTGGATTCAATCACAGGCCTCACCCACAAACGATAAACATGAAGAAATATAAACTAGAAATAGATCAAAGCATTCAAAACAAACCACAAGACAAGATATACGTGGAAAAACTCCAAACTAGGGTAAACAATCACGGATGTAAACTTCTACTATGAAGAACGAAGATTACAAAGCAATATACTAACATCTCCCTTGGAAGCATATAGAAAACCCTTTACCGACACCTTAGAATAATTTTTTCTTGCTTTTTCTCTCTATGAAAAGACCCTACGAACCCCTGTTTATAGTTTAGAAAACTCTCATTTCCGCATCCCAATTGCGAAAGGACTTGTGACACGAAATCCGTGCAAAATCGCGGAACGAATCTGCGTAACCTTGATTGGTCGTGCAGCCTGCACAACTGATCGAGAGGACCCCACGACCGGTTGTGAATGGGTTACGACCGGTCGAACACCTCGGGATCAAAAAACAGTGATCGCTGGACTTTGAATTGAGCCGGACCCTACGACCGGTCGAGCATGGCTCACGACCTGTCGAGGATGATCCCAGATGTGGCTCCACATCTTAACATATAGATGGGAGCGGATTAGGTGAGACGGGCTATTTTAGGACATTATCCCAATAATGAAGCAGATCCAATAATTAGGTGAACCACATACTAAGAAACAGGCGGTGATTAAACACTCTACCATTAAAAACTTCCTAGGGTGCACCTTCGTTTTCCTTGGTGTTTATTTCCCGTCCTATCTTTTGATAAAGTCATGCAAGCCTAGATAAAGGCAAAAAACAAATACCATCTTGATCTAAAACTTTTATAGGTCATTAATGGTCAATCACCATTGTTTCTTATGGTATGGTCCACTTGATAATTGGATCTGCTTTATTTTTTAAATAATGCTTTAAAATAATCTAAAAAATGAATGGACAACATAGATATGGAATACATGCGTCAAGGTAGTCCCCACAATAAGGGCTTCAACAACTTGGTGAGTCCGTGTCTCACCTATTCCACTCCAATCGGAGACATTTCTATGGGAGCAGTGACCCCACTGGTACTGAGATCTCAGTGGTGGTTGGTGGGCCCCATCATGATATGTGTTTTATCCACTTTATCCATCCATTTTATTAGCTCATTTCAAGTCATGAGTCAAAAAATGAGGGAGATCTAATTCTCATGTGAACTATACTACAAAAATAGTGGTGATCGAGCACACACCATTGAAAACTAAGGCCTACTATAATATTTATTTTCCATCTATTCTATTGATTAAGTCACACAGACCAAGATGAAGAGAAAGACAAATATCAGCTTGATCCAAAACTGTTGGACCCTAAAAAAAGTTTTTAATGATAGGCATTCAATCACCATTGTTTCATGTGGTGTGGTCTAGATAAGATTTGGATCTACCTTATTTTTAAGCTCATGTCTTAAAATGAGCTGGTGGAAAGACCGCATGAATAAAACACATGTCATGGTTGGTATTGATGCAAAAATCTGGCTCACCCTAGCCAAGCTCCACGCAGTAGTGTTGAGCCCAGTAAGCCCACAAGATGAAAACAAAAAAGACCCTATCTAGAACAGGAGACCCTTCGATGCCAAAGTCAGGCTAAGAATCTAGGTCTAAGTAGTGTAGATGGGTTTCGAGTGAGAGATTTTGCGTACCAGTATCTGCAAATGAGTTCTCTATTTATACCATTTGGTTAAGGTAAACGTGTCCTTTATTCTCGGTACGATCTCTATCATTGTGCGGAAGTTAAGCGACTGGAAGTGTTGGCGGTTACCCTGAAATCGTGTGCACTCCTTGCATGCGTTACTGGAAATCATTCTTAAGCGTGATTATAGGTCGTTCCATCCGAGCCAACCCTATGCTCCGACCCTTACAAAGGATGATTCAAGTCCATGGGTAGGTCTAGCCCCATTGCTTATGGATGAAGATCTGGTCGGGGCAGAGGTCGGTGCATAGAATGACTTCTTCTAGGTTTCAAGCCGACGTGAAAGCTTTACAAAAGAACTTGACAGTTAGGCACTTGATTTATCAGTACCCACATTACACTGACCTGTCAAGTGACCTACTCGGATTCCGAATGGGCCCAACTCTGAGTTCCGCTTGTTGGCTCGGTGGGGAAGTGCTTTACTTGTAAGGTCAGTGACACTGATGCTGTCGTGATCTTGCCAAGCCGAGCAAGACCATTTTTCCCATAACAGTGGGATCCACAAAGCTTTTCTAGTACGGACCTACAGTCACTACAAAGTCAGATTCCATTTCCATGGGCGAAGTTGGATTTGAAATCAGTGGTATTCGCGTCACCTATCTGGGCCGTCCATCGTACTGTTGCTACGAAAATATCACAGTGATTGGATGCTTCTAAACATTCATTGCTGGACCTATCATCTGAAATTGATTCTGTCCTCCATTTCATGCCACAGACGGGATGGTTTGGATCATCTGATCAGTGTCATTTATGAAGGCAATCTAGGTAGAGTAATCTGACCTGATGGATTGTCCAGATAGGTAGTGTGGATGCCCATGGTTCCAAATGAAACTACGTGCATGGAAGTTCCTATGCAGTAGGCCCAGTAGATCATGTCCCTTTCATGGTAACTATTTTGATACATGAGAAGTCATCCCACTTCCGGAGGCAAGAAATTTTCTTGCGACTTCATTGGTACACGTGGCACATATATGATGATTCAAACCATGAATCCAATGGTATGCTAATTGCGTCCACCAAGTGCTAGCGTGCATTGTTCAGACTCTAATGAAAAAGCATCATGTTTTCCTATTAAGCGTGGGGCTGACAGTAAATTAAAAAAAAAAAAAGTGAAAATCATCATCTCCTTTAGGAGAATTTTACTTTTGAATGTGGGCCATGTCAGATATGTTCATTTGGTGATTTTCATTAATGCTAGATGGGTCCATGCTAATCCAATGGGCTCCGCATTATCTGTTGATGGACCAAAATGTGGTGCCATAAATAAAGCCTATAAAAAGATCAAGCGGACCACACCAACATAAACAGTGTGAATTGAACTTCTACTGTTTGATCAAGTTCTTGGGGGCCACAGAAGTTTTAGATCAAGCTGATATTTGTTTTTTTCTCTTCATCCATATCCGTTTGATCTTATGAACAGGTTGGATGAAAAATAAACATCACTGCGTGCCTTAGAAAGGGTTCAACGGTGGAAATCAATATTTCCACTGTTTCATGTGGTATGGTCCATTTGAGGTGCGGATATACTTCAATTTTGGTCTCAACGCTTACAATGATCTTTAAAAATAGATAGACGGCCTGGATGAACTACATGCATTCACGGTGGGTCCCGTAGAGCTTACTCAGTAGGATAAGAGCTTACTGTAACTGAGTACGCAATCCAATTTCATGATTGTATTCGGATTGACAATGAGTAACTCAGTACCCTAATCGCACTGAGTAAACTCTGTGGGCCCACCTTCATTCATACATTTTATCCAACCCATTCATCCATTTTAGCAGATAATTTTAGAGCTTTAACTAAAAAATAAAACCTATAAAATGATCAAGTGGAGCACACCAACATAAACAGTGTGAATTGAACTTCTACTATTGAAAAGTTGTTGGGGCCACAAAAGTTTTAGATCAAGCCGAGATTTGTTTTTTTCTCTTCATCTATATCTGTTTGATCTTATGAACAAGTTGGATGAAAAATAAACATCACTACGTGCCTTAGAAAGGGTTCAACGGTGGAAATCAATATTTCCACTGTTTCATGTGGTATGGTCCATTTGAGGTGCGGATATACTTCAATTTTGGTCTCAACGCTTACAATGATCTTTAGAAATAGATGAACGGCGTGGATGAACTACATGCATTCACAGTGAGTCCAACAAAGTTTACTCAGTAGGACAAGAGTGCACTGAGTAACTCATTAAGCAATCCAATTTTATGTTTGGATTCGGATTGCGTAATGAGTAACTCAGTATCCTAAGCCTATGGTGTAAACTCTGTGAGCCCACCTTCACTCATGCATTTTATTCAACCTGTTCATCCATTTTAACAGATAATTTTCAGGTTTTATCCAAAAAACAAAGCCTATAAAAAGGTCAAGTGGACCACACCAATGTAAACCATGTGAATTGAACTTCTACTCTTGAAAAGTTCTTGGGGGCTACAGAAGTTTTGGATCAAGCTGATATTTGTTTCTTCTCTTCATTCATATCTGTTTGATCTTATGAACAGGTTAGATGAAAATAAGCATCACTGCGTGCCTTAGAAAGTTCAACGGTGGAGATCATCAAACCATGAATCCAATGGTATGCTAATTGCTTCCACCAAGTGCTAGCGTGCAGTGGTCAAACTCTAATGAAAAAGCATCATATTTTCCTATCACAGGTAGGGCTGATAGAGTATTTATTATTTTATTTTTTTAAAAAAAAAGAGTGAAAATCATCATTTCCTTTAGGAGAATTTTACTCTTGAATGTGGGGCCATGTCAGATATGTTCATGTGGTGATTTTCATTAATGCTAGATGGGTCCATGCTAATCCAATGGGCTCCACATTATCTGTTAGTGGACCAAAATGTGGTGCCATAAATAAAAAGAGATGATCTTTTATACCCTGATTCTTAGCCAGGGCTTACTTTTTGCCTTTTAAGGCTTGTTTGTATTTGAGTAAATTTGTATCTTAACCAGTAATTCATGATGTTAAAGGTAATTGCATTGTTGCTTACTAATTTTTTTCATCCTTTGTTTATCAAATATCATGGATCAAGATACAAGTAGACTGTAGCACATGTGAGGAAAATTACAATTTAATTGGTAATGCACTTAAATTGTGGATCTGTATATTTGACACATGCCAGCATTGGTACATATGTAACCCTTTTAGCTATTGAAGATCGGTGGTAGCATATATACACACATGGGAGCATGACACAATGAAACATGCCGCGCATATGTACTGATAAATATAACCCTCATGTGTATTCACAATTATTTCTTAACCCTCCACCAAGTCACCTAATCTATGATGGAGCCTGGTGTGTTTACATCACCAAGTTTTATGGGTTCCATGATGTATGTGTTATATCTACACCGTTTATTCATTTTGAAAGACCATTTTAGGTTATGGGCCCAAAAATGAGATGGATTTAAAGCTTAAGTGGACCCACCACGGAAATCAGTATGATAATGATATCCACCGTTGAAACCTTCCTAAGGCTCATAATGATATTTATTTGTCATCTAACATGTTCATAAGGTAACGCTGACCTATATGAAGTCAAAACACAAATAGCTTGATCCAAAACTTCTGTGGGTCAGAAAGTTTTCAATGGCAAGCGTTCAATCCCCACTACTTTCTATAGTGTGATCCACTTGAGTTTTAGATATGTCTCATTTTTTTTTCATGCTCTAAAATAATTATGCAAGATGAATGGACGGCTTAGATATAACACATACATCATTATTGGCCCACGGAGTTTGGTGTGGCACACCACGCAATTAACATATCATGCACAGACATGTACGGTTGTCCATCCTACTGCTGAGGACATGACTTTGCCCAAATCAACACAGCCCCTCAGGTTCCATTGGATGCCAGCGGTTAAAGGATTAGACCGTGCTCTGATTATTGGTCTATGCCCCATCCACCACGTGACCTGAATGTACGGCTATGATATAGAGCACGTTCTCATGTGTAGCTACTCCCTGAAATCCACCCACTGGATACGACAATCCAGACCGTCAATTTGTGGCCTACAAACAAACGGTTAACAAAAGAATTACAGCAGAGGCCGGCGTCTGGTTAGAGAGAACAGACCAGGGCTGGTAAAATCGTCCAATCTATGTGAGTTTTCAACAGACCAGTGGTTTGAATTACTGAACCATGGCCCCCCGGAATCTAAACCGGAGAACCATGTATTTAGTGTTAGAGGCTTAAGCTAAATCCAATCATTCTTGGAAGTTGGCCAAGGGCACATGCGTGCTGAATCCTACTCATCCACTTGCGGCACACGTGCCAATATGGGATACATCTGATAGATTAGAGTTTTCTACTAAGTGGGCTTTAATGCATACAAAACAAATGGACTGCGAGGTGGGCTCCAATCCTTTCATTGCCCGAGTGGTAGACTCGGTTTCGACACGAGGTCTTGGGTTCGAAACCCACAGGTGGTGAAATCCCATTAGTGCGTGTGTTTAAGGAAAATCAAACACGCCCGAAAAAGAAAAATGGACTGCGAGGAAAACTGTGTAGTAGTTCACTTTTCTGTACGCTGTGGCCCACCTGATGAGTAAAACTATTTTCAGATTGATGAGTAAAACTATTTTCAGATTGATGAGTAAAACAGTCTGAGTGAGCTAATGAAAAGCTTGGATCTCACACACATCACATGTGTGATTCATTGGCATGTGTGCTCATATAAAGGATAGAATCAGATGGACAGGGCTTCACACGCGTGTAGGCCAAGTCTCCGGATGGGCCTTAATATGGTACTATGCATAATATTAAAAATTGGAACTCTAAAGACAAATTAAGTGAGGGTGGATTGTCTGTCTTGAAGGTACGGGGAAGTTCTTGGCGGTTCGCCGAACACGTCAATTTCCTCACCCGTACAATACAACTTTTCATGTGTAAGACCCCTCTAAGCCCCACAATGATTCATGTGTTAAATCTACACAATCTTCCTGAGGCCCGCCCTAAGGTTTATTTGCCAACTTTTCCAAAAGGTCATACACATTAGATAAAACAAGTAAATATTAGATTGGTCATAGTCTTTTATAACCCCAGGAAGTTTTCAGCGGTAGGCATCGAATTCCCCGTTTAACCACTTGAGCCTTGGATCTCTCTCTCTCTCTCTCTTTTTCTTTTTTGTCTTTTTCTTTTTTGTTAGGTTTTTTTCTAAAAATGAGATGGAAAATGGATAGACGATGAGAATCTGACACATACATCATGGAGGAGGAGCACATGGAAGTTTCATGTGTCAACACTTCTAGCCCATGGTAGTTTCAGGTGTCAACACTTCTAGTTTTCTTCTCTCTCATCGGCAATGTGTTGCACCACATAACAAGCGGTAGAATTTCGCAATGTGTAAAGTTTGATGAGCTTCTTTGATCCATACTGACCATCCATTTTTCAAATCATTTCAAGATCTGAGCACAAAACGAAGACAAATCCAAAGCTCAAGCATACCACACCACAAGAAGTAGTAAGAACTAAAAGCTTACAAGGAAGCTCTAATCAAGTTGATGTTTGTGTTTCCCTTCATCAGGGGTTGTGTGACCCCTTTTATCCGTTAGCTTGTTAGTACACCCACTGTCAATTCATACTTCTCTGTTAGCCACCCCCACTAAGGATCGATACCAATATCTGTGTTAAAATGAGGTATCTTTCACGGTTAGCTTTAGGAAGGTTTCAACAGTAGTTCATTTAATCTTCACTATTGTTTGTGGTGTGGTGATCTAGACTAATATGGAAATTTTGATAGATGATACAGACCTAACACATAAATCATGATGGGGCCCAAAGAAGTTCCATATGTTAAAAGTTGTGCTGTGTTGGACGCAATCTATTTGGGAGAAAAAATCAATGTATTTTGTGATTTGGTATCATCAGCAATAAGGTGGACCAAAGAGAAGTGGCGGCACAAGAATTCCCCATGCATTCAGTATAAACAATTCACACTCATAATTGAAAAATGACGGCAGAGATATCTCTCTTTGTAACTATACTTGCAGGGCCCACTATTGCTTGTCGTTGGAATCTAACCCGTCCAAAAGGGTCATGCTAGCATAAGGGGTCGTTTGGCACCATGGATTTGGGAGGATTTGAGGGGATTTCAAATATACTAGGTTGTTTGGCATCATAAAGTAATTGAGGGTTTCAAATCCCCTCAATCAGGGGTTTGAAATCCAAGGTTAGACCTTGGATTACATCTAAAATCATTCCCATTGTTGTATGTGTAACATGTGTATCTCTAGACTATTAATCTATTGGACACATGGCCCACTAATGATATCTTAAAATAATTAAATTATCAATTGCATCATTATGATCACTTTAATACGATGATCAACACCGCCCAAACATTGTCCATATAAATCAATGGTTAAAAATCGTTGGTTAGTCACTCGAACGTGATCCTGTGCTTGTGGCCCATCTGAGACTTAAAACTTCACCATTTTTTGGCAAAGTATATATTTCAAGGGGCTTATTACAACCATTGTGTCAAAAATTACATTAGTTTACTAATTAGAGATATCAAAGTTGATTTAGTAATTAAATTCAAACCCTTACAAATATACTATAAATAGCTACTTTTGGATTAAAGTTGATTCCCAATCTAGGGTGCCAAATACAACAAGAGGTTTTCAAATCCAAGGGGTTCGAATAAAGGGGGTTTCAAATCCACAATCCCAAACAGGCCCTAAAAGTGGGACACTCTAGCAATAAAGGTGATCCAACCAATAAGTCGACCACCACGTGAATTTGCAAGTTTGTGAGTACATGTACATTACTTTCTATGGCATGGCCCACTTAATGATTGCATATACTAATTTTTGGGAATCCCATCGCCATGGTGGGACTCACTTAATATGTAGGTTGGATGACATATATACAATATGGTAAACCCCACATAGAGGGTAAAATAACACTCAGGCGAATAAGTTCCACACATGCTAGTAACTCATATAGGCATATTCGAAACATTTACATGCATGTGAATAAGATTTGTAGAGAGCTTTTAGTAATGATCATACTTGTCTCTAGTGTTTGAGAAAAAATTTAACAGTCTAGTAGAGTCCTATATATAATAGGTAGGTACTTTAAAACCACTTGCACGAATATATACATGGATACAAATACTTCGAGCTAAATTGTTGACATTATGAGTCCAATTTGGATGCATCATAAACTAAAGATAATACTTATTTTGTTTTTCATTTATAAATATGGGATGTTGGACTTTTATTGGATGGTTAAAAATGAAAACTCTCCAATCATCTTGTTTTTAACAAATAAGTGTTCAGAAACCAATAGTTAGAATATTACCATGTCCTTGTATGGTGGCACACGCATGCACACGTGTGGGCACGTACTACTGTATAGCCTTTTGATTTTAGAAAACTTAAGTTTTGAGTTATAAAGCCTAATTAAGAAGGAAACTCTCCATTAAGGTAAAGCTAACATGTATTGGAGAAGAGTTCATAAAAGATTTAATTTTTATGATGGGAGAGGGAATCCGAGTTTATAAATAAAAGAGATTTTTAACCCTCCAATCGAAGTTAAAACGTATGAGGCTACTCATTTATTGCACATAATGAGAAAGAGGAGAGGCAAAAGGTAAGCTAGGGATGTCAACACATATAAGGACAAGGAAGCAACGACCGAAACTATTCGTCGTCGAGTTTGACCGCTTAAAGGAGTATTGTATGTTGTTGGTTTAACATAGCTAAAAGTAAGTTGTCAGTAACGCTTAGCTTATAGTTTTTCAATTAACAACATTGTATATGTTTGTGTTTTACAATCTTTATTAGGGATCATAATTGTTGATTAGATTATGAAAAGCTTACATATGGTATCATCGCACAAGTCTTAGGCCATGCATATGCATGTCCGTGATCAATTAAAAAGAAAACCATACGAATTTTGGCCAATTTAACACTAACTTCACAGCATGGTTTTTTTACAAGTCGCTTTCACCAAATCAAGCAGTAATAGATTCATGATCTTAACCAATCTAAGGTTATCAAGATATGTGAATTGCACAAAAAAAAGTATGGACATATAGGATTTATTAAAGAGGTTCTTTTTATAAGAAACTAATAAGTCACATATGGCATTACACATCAGGGCAGCGCCAGGAATAGTTTGGATCCTTTGGAAATGCATCGAGTGAGGCCCATTGATGTGGTGTGAGCACAGGACTATAGTATCTCACGAACCACTATATGAACTCAAATTTGTGAGTCATATATAAAAGAATTTCCTCTCTCTTCCAACTATAGGTGTACATGAGTTGAACCAAGTCGAGCTTGGCACAGCTCGACTCAGCTCGGCCACTAGCTGACCCCAACTCGAACTCAGCTCGGCTTAGTCCTCGAGCCTAACTGGCCAGCTCAACTCTGTTCAATCAGCGGCCCGAGCGAATTCAAGCCTCTGCGGCATTTTCTTAAACACATGGAGTGCACCTTCAATTTCTCATGGAATGTAAAGCAGTGGCATCGATTTATAGGTATCTCATCAAACAGTCAGTAGGTAACATAAAAATCAAGATACGAGGGTATTTGTTTCATATCCATACCTTCCTCGCCACCAGCCGACACTTCGTTGAGTCATTTTGTCAAACATTTGTTTAGCAACATCAATATTAAAATAGCCGAGTCATCGAATTGGTTCAATCCGAGTACAATTCGAGTTGGGGTTCGATCCGAGTCGAGTTGAGCTTATGCAAGCTTGAACTCAGCTCGAAATTTTTTTGAGCTCAACTCAAACTCAGTTTCGAACCAAGTCAAATTGAGCATTTTCGAGTCGAGTCGAGCAAGCTAACCGAGCTAACTCGGTTCGTATACAGCTCTACTCGCAACCGAGAAAGAGCCGTGGTGGCAAGGATGTTGCTAGCAAGCCCAATGGTGGGTAGAACTCAAATGCCAACCTATGCAAGCATAAATACAAATGTCAGGTCCTCGACCTATCTCACATTGAAGGAAAAAAAAAAAAAAAGAAGAGCATATCTTCTCGTTGGTAGCATGTGACAAAGAGGAAGAAGTT
Organism: Magnolia sinica; assembly: GCF_029962835.1. Taxonomy (NCBI): domain Eukaryota; kingdom Viridiplantae; phylum Streptophyta; class Magnoliopsida; order Magnoliales; family Magnoliaceae; genus Magnolia; species Magnolia sinica. Next base: position 15,710,759 of record NC_080585.1, on the reverse strand, counting down.
CCGACGGCTATTTTCATCTTCTCCAACAAAGCATCATCCACCGGAAACCATGACTGACGTATGTATGATTGACTATATCTTTTATTCTCTATTATTGAGTGCACGGATTCGAATCCTACATTTGGCATCAGAGCGTTGGGCATGCATCAAATTGTAATTATTTTGGTTTCCTTTTTTAAATTTAGCTCTTATAGCTCTCCCATGGCTATTTCACTATAAGGAAAGCCGCCATACTTACGATCGCGTCGACTCTGCAAGACCCACCATCTCCATCATTTTTTGGCTTTATTTCCTCTTGTATTGGTTATTTAGCCTTGTTATGTCTTAGACAGCAACACCGCTATGACACTGGTCAACACCTTACTGAATCAGACATTGTGTTGCTCATGTAGAAGTTCCCTCTCATAATGTGGCAGTGGTGGGTTCTTTCAGAGAAGAAGACTTCTTCAGCTTTAGGCCTGCTTTCAATTTCCAAAACCCAGTGAAAGTCATGGGCTTGCATGTTCATTTGAGCCCGACTCTATATGTTATATGGACCCAAATCCAGTGCCATCCATGTGGGACCAACTCTCTCCACGGGTTATGGCTTATGAACAGCCAAGACCCTTGATCATTTGTCTCTTATACCATACAAGTGCATTTGGGCCCAAATTCTATAATTATGCCCAATTCATGAAAACAATGTATAGAACTTGGAGACCTTATATGTGTGCAAGATTTAAGGCCATTTTTCGTGGGACCAACCATCCTTATACCCTGGTTAACATATATTTTTTGAAAAGTGTTTTAGTCCTATAAGTGGCACACTTACCACATTTGTAAGACTAAGTGGAATCCATTGCGTAGATAATATATACTTTAAAAAAATAATATCATGCTTGGGATGTAATTCGAGGAAAGGAATTTTTGGATGAAAAAAAATAGTACGATTGATAGTATTTTCTACTACTATGATATCAATGAGATTAGAGAACATTTCAAAAGCTTTTATTTCATTAAGTATCATTTAAAATTATATCTCTAAGTGTACAAATACATCTAATAATCCAAAAGTATTGAAACATCAAAGTACATTATTAGAATCCAAGCTCTGCTACTTTTATTGCCTGCCTTGCATTAACAAAATAAGAATAAGGAAGGCATAAGCTAAAAAGCCAATGAATACATCTCATGTTATACAACTTACCAACGTTAAAGTGCATAATGTACCTGTATGCAATGCCATATGTAGCCGGGAAACATGATGCAATGCAACAAATACTAATGCAATAATATATGCCATGCTTCTGATGCTATATTTTAATCACATCCCTCTAAATATCTAACACATATCAATACAATTAGGATATGAAAAAGCACTGGGCCCGATTCCCAAATGTACCGTGGTGTATGGCCTCACATACCTGCATCGTCGGTGGGGCCAAACGCACCATGGCCTATTAACTATTCCACTTGGTAGCCAGTAACAGACCTTATTGCACTTTACCTTGTCAGGGGATTAACTTGAACCTTTTTTTAAACATTCACTCATGCCAGGCTGGTTAGACATCGACAACAATAGTTAAACGCACTATAACCCATGTATCCGACGATGAGGCACTCGATGGTACCAACGAGGTTCATGGAATTTTATCCATGGGGCTTGGTGTATTAATCCCCAATAAAAACAACATTCATGGTGTTCCAAAAAATCACGAATACAATTGTGGTATCAATCCATCATAAATTCACATCCATCGTATGGTATCATGAATAATAAAGTACCCATATTTCATATGCATGTCATGCATAATCCACACCCAACAGTGCAATGCACACTTCATGGAGGCCCCTTGGTCCACATAAAACAAATCATAATCATGACCTATAAGTCCATATATAATCTATGTGTTCCTTTGGCTGACCTCATTTTGTTTAAAGGGAGTATTCCAAAACATTTTTTTCCGCTGCTTGGATTGCTTTCCTCACCAAGTTAAAAATAAAGGACATTATGACTATATTCAGAAATACTAATAATGGCTCTTATTTCTTATGACAATAGATTTTTTAGACAAACATTTACATTTTCTTTAATTGCCCCTACTCATCTTGGATTTGAGGAAAAACTGACTAGGAGATGGGTGCTTCCTTTATCCTAGGTATTCTCTTACCTCAATCTATTCGATCCTTTGTGGAAAACTCTGGGGACCATGTCTCTTCTTTATTGAGCAAGCTTTGCTTTTTTTTCTTCTTTCTTTTTTTTTAAAAAAAAAATTCTTATATGGTATATTTGAAGGGAAAGAAATAACTACATTTTTAAAAACAACCCCCTTATAAAAGAATTAGCCCTTAAGATTATTTTGGAGGAGATGCGATCGAGAGCAATCTCAGTCTTTGGTTCTTCCATTGCGCATTTTGTGCTTGGGAATATCTTAGCCACTTGGGATCTTTCAATTTTTTATTTTCCAATCCATAAGCATATTATATACCATCTTGACAAAACCAAACTTAAAATAAGTGTTTAAACTCTCTCCTCCACTAAAATAAGCCCTTCTAAAATTGGGCTCACTTGCTTCTTTCTTTCACTCAGAGTGGTACAGGGGTCCTATTTTCAAGACCATCACTCAAGGGTTTACAGAGAAATGCTTGCGTTTGTGTTCTTTTGGTCTTGATAGTTGTAGCTCAATTGATATATGAGATTTTTCTATTGAAGTTCAAAAATGAGAAGTTGTGTGCTTTGATATCCTGTCATGAAAAATCTTCATGGCCTATATGACTTCTTGTGTAATTGACTCATCTTCATTCAAGTCGCCTTGGAGGCCAATTTCTCATCACTAGTAAGAGGAATCAGGCTCTTATTTATAAGTTATCTAACTTGCCTCCTGACTAGTCAAATTTTAACCTCTACTGAGCTTGTTGTCTCATATTTAGTTAATCCGTGTTTTTAATTATCCACCTCCTCCCTTCATTATGAGCCTCCCAACTTCTTGGTGTTCTTTTGCTCTAATTTAAGATTTTTGTTTTAACTTTCCTAGCTTAGTGTGTGAGTATTGGTCTAAAATTCGACCATGTGGCACACGTGTATAATTTGCGGCATGCTAAAACTGATTGTGGTCTAATTAAAATCGAATGCCACTGACCCCTAGTGTTGAGATAGAGCAGTGCATAATTAATTAGTCGACATGCCATCCGTCTATTCTACTAATTGTCCAATGCACTTATAAAGCAATTTATAGAGATTTGAGCTCTTCCTCCAATGTATTCTTTTTTCCCTAGGAATAAGGACTTTTGAATGTGTAATAAAAATATTATCTCAAAATAGAAATGAGTGACCGATGTTATGGTAAAAAACGATGAAACTTAGCATTAATATGGATTGCCATCCTGTCTAAGAGCAGCGGGGTGTTTAACTAAGCAGCATGCTGATGAGCGAAGAATATAGGATTATAAAGTTACAAATTACTATCGAATCAATGTATGAACGTATGTGGATGATCTTTAAGACTACCATCTTTATTCCAATCCACCACGCGAGTGCAGATGAAAGAGAATTATGCCTACTAATTACGATAAAGTTGATCGAGTGTAAAACAATGATATGCTGAATTACTCTTAGAACCTAAGGGTTTTTACGCTGATGAGCGGTGGGAGATGATAAATGTATCAGATGACTAAATATGTGACATTGTGTTGAAATTAAGTTGTTTGGGCTTGGTTTGATTGATTGATCGTGGATTATATTGGCGTTCTCCTTTGCTACTCATAACCCTTTTATAGCGATGTTATAAAGATAACAATTATTTACGTTGCGACATTATATACTGGTAGCTGTAAAGTGATTGTTGCCTTTAATCAATTGTGTTTTACCTTTGTCGAAAGCGTAATTATCACGATAAATAGTTACAGATCGTGCATTAATATTAATGTAGCCCTAATGGTTACTCGTTCTTATCTTCGGCTCAGTCAAATAACACAACTTTTCGAAGACCTGGTCATCAATGAACTATCCTTTGTATATTTAGCGCAAGTCGTAGAGATTTCATGCATACTATGTGTCTCCATCTGCATTAATGAATTTGGCACCGGCAAATATTGCCTGAACTGTAGACTCTTTCTTTTTTGCTAGCTTAAAATATTGGTTTTTTTTTTCTTCCTCAGTAAGTGTGTGGGTATTCCCTTCCTTATTTCGGTCTCCCATAGTTTTTGAACGACTAGCCCTTTAGAATTAATATACTTTGGCTATCGTTATTACTCAGCTAACACTTTAAGGGAATCATATAATGCTTTAATACAATTTGCTACAATTTGGAAAAAATGATTATAATAATGACTTTTTTATTTTTAAAGTGTAATTCAAATGTTGTTTGGATTTAAACAGTAGGAAAATGCATTTAAATAGATAACTTTAATTACCTCTTATATATAAATCATTCCATGTTGTATTTTTAAATCACTTTCATCTAAGGCTTAAATTTGCATTATTTTTAGATAAATCATAAATTTCCATTAGGCTATTACAATGATAGCCTGGCATGCCATATATGTTTGCCGTCTTAGAATAATAAGGATGATATATTTCATCACTGTCTTGTAAATATATTATAAAACTTCTCTTTGGCCAAAATAGTCTATCAAACACAATTTTTAGATTTCAAGTAATTTTAACTCTAAACTACTGAACACATTTGAAAACAAACCATTGGAATTAAAAAATAAATAAAATTTAATTTGGATTTCACGATATTTCAAATCTTGATATGCCAAATCCATGAAGCCAACATAGAAAACATCTACACCGTCCATGATTTCAAACATCCGAGTGGCTCGCCTTCTGCTGCACATGGCCCAAACGTCACCTTGTCTGGAGGATCAAAGCCATTCAACCAAGGCCATCCAAAGTGAACAACATGAGGACCATTTTTATTCCTGCCGTCCATTTTGGTCACTCTGAATTGTACGTCTCTTGACTTGCAATCCACAGATTCAATATTGGATCCAATCGTATCAGTAGATCAGGTGGGCCAATGACCCTACGCAGGATTTCAAAATGTAATAACATCAAGAAGAATTCGTAACGGACCGTTTTCTAATATCCGGCCTAGGATCGCCAATTCCAAATGCGTCATCTTCAACCGCCAACCATAAACGCACCGCTACTTCCGTGTGAGCACGTTGTATCCGAAACCGTCAGTCTTCCATAAGCTTAAAATTAGCCTATTAGACCTATCCCGTGGGCCAAAAGGTTAGTGAGAAACGGACGGTTAGAATGCGATAGCTGAACGCCGACATTCCACAATCACATGTCGTCCACCTGATGATTGAGCCAGCTTTCAGGGAAGGCCACGCACACATGGGACCACCACATGAACGTCCGCGATCCTGCAAAGCATGCCTCATTAGCACGTTTGCTATGTTTGTCCTTGGCGCTTGAAAACATGGTGCGTCTTGAATCAGTATTCCATAATGAGAAAAACTTTGATACTCCGGTAGAATGTGACGAATGATACTCAGGCACACATGAATTACTTAAAATTGCGAACGTGGTTTCAAATTATGGTCTCAGTAAGATGTACCATGAACCAAAATTAAAAATATCTGATCATCTAACTATTGAATTGGTGGACACCGATTGAATGGCTAAAAGTGAAAGTATCCAACCGTCCTATTTTAACAAACAAGTGTCCAGGAATCAGAGGATGGAATTATTCAAACTATCTGTATTTTGTTCTGTAACTTCATGACGGTGTGTTCCATAATTTAGTCGGTTTGTCTTAGGTGAGTGTACTCCCATGAATACAAGGTCTCGGTGCCTGAATATCAAGCGTTATACGCTGCCAGAGCATAAAAAACTACCCCTCCACAATTTCCCGATGGGGATCATACACGATGTTCGGCCGAGCAAAAATGCAAGGTAATTTGGACACCAATTGCCTGACAGCCTTTTGAAGAGCTTCCTGTGATGGAAGCTAGGTGAGCCCAACTTTATGCTTGTTTGATATCCACCTCGTCCATCTGCTTTCCGAGATAATGTTTAGCTGATAGCCCCAAAAAATAATAGCCAGATTCAGAACTCAAGTGAGCCATGTTATAGCAAAAAATGGGTAGAAAAATAGCCACCGTTAAAGCCTCGTGTCTATGTTCAGACCCAAAACTTCCATGGCCCCACGAGTGCTTCAACGGTGGACGTTCAATCCTCACTGTTTTCTCTTGTATGGTACACTTAGTTTTAGATCTGAATCTTTTTAGTTTTTTTTTTTTTTTTAACAGGCAAAATAGATGTACAGATTAAATATCTTGCAAACTGGCTGGTGTACCTCACACCAGCTATATAGCTCCTGTATTGATGTTAGCAAGTTTTGTGGTTATGATCATGAGGTATGTGTTATATCCAAACTGTTCATCCATTTGGCGAGCTCGTCTTAAGGCTTGAGATGAAAATTAAGACAGATTTAACATTCAAGTAGACCACACTGCAAAAGGCAGTGGGGGATTGAATGTCTACCATTGAAACCCCTTTTGGGGTCACAGAAGTTTTGGATCAATATGATTTTTTTTTGTTTCCTTTTCGTTCAGGTCTTTTTGACCCTATGAACAGATTGGATGGAAAATAAACGTTGTGGTGGGCCCTATGAATTGTTTAAGGCTGAAAATCATTATCTTTGTTGCTATTTGTGGTGCGGTCGACGTGATCTTCGGATATGATTTAATTTTTGGATAATGCTCTAAAGTAATCTCCAAAAATAAATGAACGGTATAGATATGATAAATACAATAACTTTGATTTCCTTTGAGCTGTTCGTACAACTCGGAGCTCAAGGAGCGCTCAATGCTCGTCTTCACACCATACGTACCTACAACATCCATGTATCTATATTTGGTGTGAGGCTCACACCAACTAATCTGCTTCCGTTTCATCCATTTTAAGAGATCATTTTATATTATCATTCAAAAAATAAATCATATCCAAAGATCACGTTGACCACACCATAAATAGCACCAAAGATAATCATTTTTTAAACAATTCATAGGACTGATTATAACATTTATTTTCCATACAATCTATTCATTAGGCCACAAGGACCTGAATGAAGAAGGAAAAAAAGTTTTATATTTATCCAAAACTTTTAAGACCCTAAAAAGGGTTTCAACGGTGGACATTCAATCCCTAATGCTTTTTTGCAGTGTGGTCCACTTGATAGTTAGATCTGCCTTATTTTTCGTCTCAAGCTCTATTGTGAGCTCACCAAGTGAATGGATAATTTGGATATAATACATACCTCATGATTAGAGTCACGTAACTTGCTAATACCAATACAGCAGCCATATAACTGGTGTGAGGTACACCAGTCAATCCGCTTCCAACCGAATCCGGGTCGTACACGTATTGGTACTGCCCACCTGGTAACTAGAGACGGACGGTCCATCAGGGGCTATGTGGGCGCACTTGTATTTTATCCAAGATGCGGTTCATTTTAACCACGAGTAAATATGAGGCGGATCTAAGGCTCGAGTGGGCCACTGGACATAAAGCAGTATCACAATGACTTCTACCATTCAGTCCTTCCTAAGGCTCACAGTAACGTTTACTTGTCATCTAGCCTAATAAATAAAAGTATATATGTTTTCATCTTCCTATATTTAATCCCCATGGTTTTCAATGATATGGATCACTCGAGTCTCTGACATGCTTTTTTTCGTTTTTTTTTTTTCCCTCATTAAAATGGCTGGACGGATTGGATAAAACACATATAGCAAGGTGGGGCCAGCCCTTGATAGGACAGTCCATCTCTAGCTAATGTCCTGGCGGGTTAGTATCTAATCCGCGTCCGGGCAATCTATCAATGCGTAAACGTTCCGATCGTTCGCGTGGCATGCCTTATCATGCGTGGGCCACACACCCAACTCTCCATCGTAGAAATCACAACCGTGGAATGGTAAGATTGCAGACGGGAGTTTCACCAGCAGTCCACGTTCAGAAATTCACGAATCGCGTGGCTAATGCTTTTGCAACATACAGGATATTCCTAGGCGCACACAAGGACGATACGGTCAATCCGATGAACGGTGCAGATGGCAGAAACGTAGCGTCAGCTTATAGGTTAATGGCCGAGCAAGAAAGCCATTGTGCTCGATCGAACATTGTAGAGTTACTCTTTCCCGATATACCCCTACCAAGATAAATACTCCTGCCCTTGATGTTTTCTTGCTTTTATTTCCCTCTGGCACATACTCGAAACCCTCCCTTTCTCTTTATTTTTCTTTTTCTTTCTTTCTTTATTTTTCCTGAAAATCTGTTTCCGAAACCCTAATATCATATCATCCTCTCTTTCTCATTCGATTCCCGGCGATAATCGATCGAAAAAAAGCTGTTATTTCTCGCGTATTTTCTCTCATTTGATCAATTTTCTTCGATTCTCCCTTCAATCGGTTCCAATTTATCTCTGCCATCTGCAATCTTGGGTTTCAGTCGGAATCTAGGGGTTTTTTTTTTATCGGCATGAGATTTGATGGATGAAGGAGGATGCGGGAACTGCGTAGCGGAGTGCGCAGGGGCCGTGTGCAGCAGCAGCAGCCGATTCCAATCGGAGGCGAGAGATTGACGGCGAGGACACGGCGCAGGCGGAGCGTGAAGAACAGGCAGGATCAGGAGCCGGCAACGGCAGCGGCGGCAGTTGATGTGAATAACAACATCGCGAGGGATTTTGGTGGTCCGACGAGATCTTTCGAGGCGAAGGAGGAAGCTAGATTTTTGGAAGGCGGAGGCGATTTCGGAGGACTGGATTTGGTTGGGGAGGCCAAGGAAGGCGTTGGTGAGAAGAAGATGGAGGACTTTGATAGCGGAGCGAGGAGCGCCGAGAAAGTTCCGGCTGCGGAAGACGAGGGGAGCACTGCCCCACTCCCTGAAAAGGTTAGTTTTTTTTTTTAATTTCTTTTTGTTCTCGTTCAAATGGTTTTTCTTTTTTGTTATTGCTGTCATCGTCATCAGGAGGTATGTGTTTTTATCATGTTGATGGTATGCCTTTGTACATCTGTTTATTTTGGTGTATCTTGGAGAAAATGAATGGCATTTGGGTATTATTATGACTTTCTTTTCAAGGTACAAATGATTATTCTGGAATGATATTTCCTTGTGCAGAACCCCTTTTGATTTCTGTTGGTTTGATGAATGCACGACATTTAGGTGCACGTTGGAGTACATGAATGGTGTGTTATACACATTTTTCTTCTGGAACTAATCAAGCTTTTTGTGATGAAACTCTTCTGGTATATGTAATATGTTCAGTTTGGTCGAATGAGGGAGAAACAGGATATGTTGAGATTCCTGTTGTGGTTTTTATGTTTTATTAGAACGATACTTATTTAGGTCAGAATATGATATTGATTATATGCAAAGCTCTCTTTTGAGTGAAGCAGGTTAAATTCCATGACGATGACTATGTTATTGTAACCTTACATGACTAAACTTGAAGCCTGAAGAAATGAAATGATGTAACTTCTCCCATCAATTTTATGACTATGATAATGGACAATCAAACAAATCGACAGAAACATTTTTATTGGTATCTTTCCTTGCAAAGTCCTATTTTCCAATCATCAGAACCTTGTAAAATCAGTTGCCAGAACTCATTGGCCAAAATCTTAAATGTGAAAAGAGAGGGAAATGCAAACCAATGGTCCCTGTAAAGTCGGATGCTGCTGTGCAAATCTGCAAACAACAGCTGGATAAGATTTATGGTATGGAAATGATATTGGTGCATTTGGACACCACATTTTCTATTTATCTTTTCTTCTAAAGAACTACTATTTCGATTGAGCTTAAGCTCTTTTCTAGTTGCATTCAATTTTACTAAGGATGAATTGGAAGCATAGTTCTTGCCTCACAACCTAGGATTTGACATTTTTTTTTTTTGAAGGGGACCAAATATTATAGATTTGTTTTTTGCTGTGATATCTCGTATGAGTTATGACCTTTGCATTTGATCCTGCCACTATGGATGCTCTTTGCAAATATGGCTGCTGCACTTATCCTCTCTTCTTGATACTTAATGGTTGCTTCTTTTGTTTTTTATATTATATTTTCTCCTTATCAGGAAAGTAGCAATTGGTTCCACCAATGAGATCTTTTTTGGGTGGTTCTCTCTACTTTCCTGTTGCATCTGCGGTCGTTTATTTGGAATATGCACTCGATTGGTTGGTTTCTTTGCTACAGGTCCAGGTTGGTGGTTCGCCAATGTACAGAATTGAAAGGAAGCTTGGGAAAGGTGGTTTTGGACAGGTGTATGTGGGGCGCCGAATTTCTGCTGCCCCTGGTGGCATAGATAGGACTACTGGCCCTGGTGCTATAGAGGTTTGAAAAATTCTTAAATGTTTTATTGTTGGTAACGGCTGTGTAGTTGTATTTCCTTATTAATGGACGCCGCATCATTTGTGCTTTTAGGTGGCTCTAAAATTCGAACATAGAAGTAGTAAAGGATGCAATTATGGCCCCCCTTATGAGTGGCAAGTCTACAAGTACGTAGCTCTTTTCTTATTGTTAGATGATGTTGTCATTATTCATATTCCCTGCCGTAAAAAAAAAGTGATTCATATTCCTTGATTCGTCTGTTGTGGTTGGCTAACAATCTGGGACATTGGTTTGCAAGTTGCCACTGACATAGGCTTTTATTTGCACAGCATTCTTGGAGGTAGTCATGGTGTGCCTCGGGTCCACTTCAAAGGCCGGCAAGGGGACTATTATGTCATGGTAAAAAAAAAATAAAATTTCTTGTAAATATAGTAACTTTGATGGGTGGCAGTGTTTAAGGTTTGGTTTTGGATTGCTGTATATGAGAAACCACACCACATACGCAGGTTATGGACATGCTGGGGCCGAGCTTATGGGATGTTTGGAATAATAACTCTCACACGTAAGTTATTTGTTAAAATTTGGTAATTGGAACTGTTGTTTTCTATGCCACCTTTGCTTATTAAATTGACTGCTTGATGTGTGGTTTTTTGGTTCATGTATTTCGTGTGCAGAATGTCCATTGAAATGGTTGCTTGCATTGCTATCGAAGCAATCTCAATATTGGAAAAGATGCATTCTAGAGGGTGGGGATTATATCTTTGCATTATGAATTTCTTCTATTTTTTGTTGCACTATTGATCCATGTGAATTTCATGGTTCTCCGATATCTTATGATATGATCTGTTATTAATGGAACTCTTAATTGCAATTTTGCATGAATGTGGCAACTTGTGACAGATATGTGCATGGGGATGTCAAACCAGAGAACTTTTTGCTTGGTCCCCCAGGCACTTCCGAAGAGAAAAAACTCTTCCTTGTTGATCTTGGATTAGGTAAGTTCCATTCCTCTGATTGTGGAAAGTTTCATGTCTCTTTGCCAATATATTATGGAACAAGGCTCATTATTTCATTCACCACATATCAGCAACTAAATGGCGAGACAATTCAAGTGGCCAGCATGTTGAGTATGACCAACGGCCTGATGTTTTTAGGTTCGTAAATTATTTACAATATCGTTTTCTATGTGATTTTTTGTACTTTGCTTGAAAGTTGATTGTATTGCTTTCATGAAGCGTTCATTCTTCTCTCAGAGTCAGTGAACTTCATCTCATTAACACTCTCCTTTGATTTTGCAGGGGAACTGTGCGTTATGCTAGCGTTCATGCCCACCTGGGAAGAACTGGAAGTAGAAGAGACGATTTGGAATCTCTTGCTTACACCCTCGTTTTTCTTCTTCGTGGTCGCTTGCCTTGGCAAGGATACCAGGTAGGGCCATTCAAATCTATATTAGAGTTCCATGTTGCTGACATGCATCTAGTCTTCTCACATGTCTGTTCTGCTGCTCATAGGGAGAGAACAAAGGTTTCCTTGTCTGTAAAAAGAAAATGGCTACATCTCCAGAGACTCTTTGTTGCTTCTGCCCCCAGCCATTTAGACAATTTGTTGAATATGTTGTAAACTTGAAATTCGATGAAGAACCTAACTACGCAAAGTACATTTCTCTCTTTGATGGGATAGTGGGACCAAATCCAGATATCAGACCCATTAACACAGATGGTGCTCAGAAGGTATCTTTACGTTTTCCAGTTTCTCCTCATTTTTTATTTTGATTTTTTGGAAGTAGGTTAGTCTTGGTAGAGCATTTCTCAAATATTTTAGAATTCATCTAATTTGCAATTACATGCTGTAAAGCTTATTTACCAGGTCGGTCATAAGAGAGCCCGATTGACAATGGAGGAAGAGGATGATGAGCAACCAAAGAAGAAGGTTAGGATGGGAATGCCTGCAACTCAATGGATCAGTGTGTACAATGCCCGCCGGCCTATGAAGCAAAGGTATGTGCCTCACATGTTACATACTATTGTATCTGGATCACCACATTAAGAAGAAATTTCATGTTCCTCTTTGTGTTTTAGGTATCACTATAACGTTGCAGATGGGAGGCTGGCGCAGCACATTGAAAAAGGAAATGCTGATGGGCTATTTATCAGCAGTGTGGCTTCATGTACAAATCTGTGGGCTCTTATAATGGATGCAGGCACTGGTTTTACTAATCAAGTTTATGAACTTGCACCCCATTTTCTTCACAAAGTGAGTACTTTGGATTCCCTTTCATTTAAAGTTTATGAACTCACTGTATTGTGCTTGTACCGTACAGCTGGTGCCAACATATTCATTTCAAAATCAAGTATTCTTTGTTGTTTTTTTTTTTTTTCCATAGCATCATAAGTTCTGAGATAGACTTATTTTCTGGTTCTGTATGAAGGAATGGATACTGGAGCAGTGGGAGAAAAATTACTATATTAGTGCAATAGCAGGAGCAAACAATGGGAGTTCATTAGTAGTTATGTCTAAAGGTTAATTTCACGTATCTGTGATTAATTTGAATATTAGCAATCAGTTGTGGATTTCTCTTGACTCGCATTGGACTCATGAATCTAGGTACACAATATGCTCAGCAGTCCTACAAGGTTAGTGATTCGTTTCCATTCAAGTGGATAAACAAAAAATGGAGGGAGGGCTTTTATGTCACCTCCATGGCCACTGCCGGAAGTAGATGGGGAGTTGTCATGTCCCGTAATGCAGGATTTTCAGATCAGGTTTCTACTTGCCTTCTGTAAATAAATCTTATGCGTACACTGCATTAAGTGGAATGCTGAAACAATCATATTAAAAGATCTTTTCATGTTCATTTTGCAGGTAGTTGAACTAGACTTTCTATACCCTAGTGAAGGTATTCATCGGAGGTGGGATAGTGGCTACCGCATAACTGCTACTGCTGCAACATGGGACCAGGCTGCCTTTGTTCTGAGTGTACCAAGACGAAGGCCTGCTGATGAAACACAAGAGACGCTTCGGACCTCTGCTTTTCCAAGCACACATGTGAAGGTGAATTCTTTTTGTGCCTTTCTACATTCTTTCTACTGGATTTCTTAATGTTGCTGTGGCATCTAAGAGTACTTCCCTGGGTGTTTGCAGGAAAAATGGGCCAAAAATCTTTATATTGCATCTGTTTGCTATGGCCGGACGGTTTCATAAGCCTCCCAATTTCTTTTGGGGGTTTTGCTGACATCGATGGAGATTTTGCTCACTCGCGTAGTAGCCAGTTCTTATCATCTTGCTGCCTTGGTTGTGAGGTCAACCTCGCATTTTGCAAAGCCAAACTGCTCGTTATGGAATGTGGGCTAGAGAAATTTTGATGTGCAAGTTTTATTCAATTGTTACCCATCTCGCCTATCAGAAACGCAGTGTGCATTGCCACTGTCGAGTGTGTGGAGATGCTCTTGCAATAGTATCAATGATCTATCAATGCCTGGAGCAATGTTGAGCATCCTTACTTATTGTGAAGTTTGTATAGTGTTGAATAAATGATTACTAGATTGAAGGCATGCACTGTACCTTGTTTCCGATGCTTTTTTTTTTGGCATAGACATGCAATATGACACAAAGCATTGGAGGCAACCTTTCTAACACCCTGTTGTCTATATCCTTCAGATTTGCACCAGATTTCTTGGGGTTCATCATCTACTCTTGTATCTGATGCAAGTCTGACAAATATAAGCAAAAGTTTCCTATTTTTATGCAGTTCACTGTTATCCGGTTCAACTATTATACGTTTTATCATATGTTTGCTGAATCTGATTGTCTACGTTTATTTTCGTGCATTTGGGTGTGTTTGTTTGCTTCTCTCGGGACAATCGAACAGGTAGGCAATGCAAGCCATGTGAATTAATTGATTGGATTTGCTATGTTGATGGTGGCCTGGCTTAAGTGTTCTCTTCAATTAATGCATTGCTGTAGGATGTATGACCTCTCTAGGTTTTGCTTTGTTCTATCAAGCACTCATGGGAGTCCTTGTTGATTTGAAGGCTGGTAGGATGATAGCATCTTGATAGTCTCTGCCATAGTTTGTGCTTTCGAACAGGTGTGGGCATGGACCATAATGGATCTGAAATTCTGAATTGTGGGATATTCATAATTTACATTAACAAGTACAAACCAACTTTGAATCTGATGTGTTTCCACATTGAGGTACATATAATTAACAACCATAATTGCATTGTTCTGTATGATTTACTCAACAAAGTGACTTCTGTTACCCTCAGTATACTGATGTGAAGATCCAAGTGAGTTTATGATGATGGATGCATAGAGGATGGAGGTTGCTCCAGCATCATACGGCTGTAACAAATGCTGCCTTGTGGCTTAGTGAAGGAATGTGATACAAGAAAAAGACAAAGTGGTTTCATTTTCAATATATCATTTGGATTATTGTTTTTGTAGCTTCTACCATGGCCTGTTCCATAGCCCAGATAAAAGAGGAACATTGATGTCTGGTGGGAGTTGATCATAAGCTTTTGTTAATCTGCCATTTAATAGCTGACCTAAAATTGCAGGGAGAAGGGCTGAGTTATGATGATGGCATGGAACAGTTACATCATTGATATGCTTTTTAACTTCTATACGCCGAGTTGGGAAGCTGCTACGCACATTCCTGGAAGCAAGTTGATTGATTTTCAGCTTAAATATCTTTTTGAGGGTGCAGATCTGGTGGATTTTTTGTTCTTTTTGTAGTGTATCACATTGAGGTGCAGTTTGACTAGTCACCCTTAGAGAGGGAAGATCACAAGAAAGTCGATGGTTCCTGTGCAAGGATTGGATATATTAGGAGCTGAAGATGTTGGCATGTGATAATTTTGGGAGCAGCAAATAAAAAAGTTAATGACAATCTATTTCTCAGTGCTGAAACTTATCATGCCCCTAAATTCATTAGGGGGGAATTGTGTGTTTTTTGTGTTGAGTGTTAAACTTCTCTAGTTCGTAATATTGATAATTCTGGTTTTGTTTTTTTTCTTTTTCTCAGGGCTCCAGTTCTAATCACATTTGGTATCTCCATCGTTGCATATCAGATTTGAGTGACCTTAGGTTTGTTGGAAAGATTCTTTGGCAAGCTTTCAAGCAAGACCAAAGTCTCTTCATTTGGATTCCATTTGATTCATCAAAAGCGGGCCCAAAGTCTCAGGTCGTGGGTCACGTGACCCCACTACCAACAGCATGCAACTTCAGAAAAATGGCAAGTATCTGCTTATTTTCTTTAGGTATTCACATTCCAAATTTGGTTGTCCTTGCCCTTTGCCCAATTTTACTTGAAATCTGCTATCTGCTAGCTGTTTTCAGCATGTTGTGTTTTGTCTGAAATCTGAATGTATTTGCATGGTTCTCTACTGAATGCTCTTTCCTCCTGAAAATAGGCCCAATGAGTGGAGCAAAGCTGACTTGTATATTTGTTTTAATAATTTTTTCAAGTTCTGACTATTAGTTTTAGTGTTTCTAAGACGAACGGTGATGCTAGACGGATGACCTAGCCTAGAATGATGCAATGAGATCAATCACAAGCTTAATGAGTTCAAGTATTTAATTATGCTCAAATTCAAGACTAAATCACAACCCATCAGTTAGATCTTATAAAACATGGTTAGATAGGACCTATGGAAGGTAGGACTTCCATCTAGCATAGGAATTGATCTAATTCTAAAGGGAATCTCTTAGTTTGTTAAATGGTTTAAGAACTAGGGTTGTGGGATTTAGGGTTTTTTTATTTTTATTTTTTTTTCTGTTGCAAAATTAGGGGTTTTTGGGGAAATTACGGTTTTAGGGGGTTAGGGTTAGTGTTTAAGGAACTAGGGTTGGATTGATTTTTTTTTTTTTTGGGGGGGGGGGGTGTTGGATAAAGAAGAAAAGAGAACTAGAAAGCACTTCTCAAAAAAAGAAAGAAAAGAAAAAAGAGAGAACTAGAAAGAAAGAGAAATACCTGTTTGTTTACGAGAATAAGAAAGAAGGATAACTTGGATTCACTCTACGATATTGCACCAATTCACTCCAATCATAGGAGATTTGCTTCATCTTAAAGCAAAGAGAAAGGAGATTTTTTATTTTTTTTTTCCTTTCATATATTTAATAATGGTCTAGGCTGTGGATGTCCAAGCCTTTACAGTATTAGAAAATACTTTTTACAAAAAGATGCTCTCGGATAAAAAAGTTTCACATAAAGATGCTCAATAAAATAAATTTTGTTTTTAACTACCTAAACTCAATAAAAATATAAGCTAAACAAAAATAACAAACATATAAACAATTAAATAAACTAAACTATTTCATGGCCCACGATCAAGATGTCCAATGACAATGATCCAACGATCGGAATGGTCCAACTAGGTAGCCCACATGCATCTTTCCAGTGTGGGGCCTTCAAAGATGCATAATCATGCATGTGGAGTCTTCAACGGGTTAGGCACTCGAATTGCGCCCATGGGGCCCTATATATGTATCACTTAGCCATAAAGAAATGGGAGTTCTCCATCTCCTCCGGTATACTCTGATTGGTGCTCAAATGCCCTCATTAACTCCCCTTGGTTGAGAAGAATTCGCCTTTGGCGAAATAGAGTTGCGGTAATGCTCGAGGTCCAAGTGTAATATCTGAAGCTTTGCCTATGTGATCCATGTACATTTTGATTCTACCATGTTCTTCCACTTAATGAGATAATTCTGAAAACCTCCGTGTTTGGTGGAAACCACCCGCTCATCCAAATTATCATCAATCTTTTCTCTTTTATTGGGTATGGATGGTAGAGAAGGCAAAGGCTGGGAAGAAGAATCGGCCAGGTTCATGGGACAGGTCGAGACTATCTAGGTCAATCTAAGGGTTGGAACGAGGGCTATAGGGTGAAGTTGTTGGGCCCTTGAAGGACAAGATATTCCACATTGAATGTAGAGCTAATACCCATATTTGGTGGAAGTTCTACAACATATGCATTAGAGCTCAATTTTTCAATATCTCATAATGATCGGCACTACGGGCTTGTAATTTCCTAAAGACTCATTGCGGAAACCGTTCTGGCCTTATACGAACCATCACATAGTCACCTACTTGAAATTCTTTAAACCTACGACAAGAGTTAGAAAATATCTTGTACTTTTTGTTACTCATATTAATTTGTTTTCTAATCTCATTATGCAAAACATGGACATGCCATGCGGATGCATCTGTGGACTTTGAAGGTCTATGGATATGACTGTCCATGCACATTCACCAAGTGTCGTCTTTCTTAGGCGTGAGGAGGGTTGGCACGATACATGGACTCAAACTTTTCTTAATGAACATTTTTCTTAGAAGCTCATCAACTTGCCTCTTCAACTCCGTGTGCTTTGTGGGGTTCATTCGGTAGTAAGGAAGGTTTGGTAGAGTTGACCTAGGAATAAGATCAATGACATGTTGTATGTCTCTCATGGGTAAAAGCTCATCCGGTAGGTCCTTAGGGAAAACATTTCTAAACTCTTCCAACACATGAATCACTTCTGGTGACAACTCTACACTAACCTCGGCTCACACCTCTCTTGCCACGAGGGCATACACCATCGAATAAGCTTTAGTCTCCCTTTCAAACTCTTTGGTGTTTATTATGTGGATAGACTTAGGCTATGATTTTCTCACATCTTTATGATCACCCTTCTTAATATCATCTTTCTTATTCGGGGTGCTCTTGGGCGGAAGAGGATTTAACTTTATCCTCTTGCCTTCATACATAAATGAGCACATATTCGAGCAGTCAAATAGTGTCACATCACAATCGTACAACTAAGGTATGTCCAAAATGATGTGGCCTACATCCATAGGCAAAACATCACACCACAACATGTCTTTATAGGAAGTAAACTGAATGGGGATAAGACATTGCTGAGAAACCGATATCGAGGACGCATCAACCTTTGAAACTCGATATGGCTGAGGGTGAGGAACTGTTTTCAAGCCCAAACGATTTACAATGCTAGCGGAGACCATGTTGGTGCAATAACTACCACCATCAATTATCACTTTGCAATTTTTATCGTCACACTTAATGTAAGTGTAGAAAATTGAATTCATGCGCCAATCATTGCTCTATTTAACTTAGGCTAAGGCACATCTAACAACTGCAAGTGGCAAGGTCTTAACTCCTTCAACTTCATCACTAGCACCGATTTTTGGTTGTTATTCTTCTTCTTCACAATCGCCCTGATCATTCATATTATCCTCAAACTCGCCAATTACAAGGGCCTTATCTCTCTCTTTCGTAGGGCACTAGTATGCGAAATGACCATATCCTTGGCAATTGTAAAATCACATATGCTAACCTCCCCTCAAACTGGTACTAGCTAGACATTTGTCATTTACATCCCTATTGTTGGATTGAGTATCAATAGGGGCTTTGGATTGACTCCCAAAATTTAGGCTTAGCTCCGTGGGGAGAGGCCCTGACATTGGATTCACAAGATTCAAATTGCCTCACGAATTGCAGTTTCAGATACTGCTTAAGTTCTTGCACCACTTGATAAGCATGCTCTAGAGTGCTGATGTCAAATCGCCTCACGAATTGCAGTTTCAGATACCGCTCAAGTTTTTGCACCACTTGATAAGCATGCTTTAGAGTGCTGATGTCACGAGGAATGAGCTCACGTTGAAGCTTGGGTTAGATGCCCATCCTAAAATGGGAAAGGGTTATCAATGGGTCCTCTATATTATAACATTTCATGTATTCATCAAATTTGGTGATGTAATCACACGCATAGATCCTTGATGAAAGGATTGCCATTGATCCCTCTATAAGGTGTTAGGGTGTTAGGGGTGTGGAAAGGAGTCCCATTGATGATGGATAAGTTCAAGGTCGACATCTGATTTACATAGGTAGATGGGAGAAGAATCCGATTTGGTTAGGGGAGATTACACTTAGTATGGAATTTTCGCTAATAGCTAGAGTCGCTGAGGACCTGGAGGTGACCATAGACAGATGCATATCCTTTTGAGATGACTTCGTTGTGTAGACCCCACCATGTTGTAGGAATCTGTGGGATAAGAGGCAGAGGAGTTCTCGAGGATCTCAGAGTGGCTTCATCATCTCAAATAACATTCGGGAGTGAAAGTTTGGGCATTGCAGGAATCAAGAGATTTTTCAGTTCGTTCCTTTTATGATTCACTCGGTGAGCCTAATTCGAATGAGGAGAGCGGGAGACTATTGTTCGTTTGGTCTTGCGGTCCCCCTCCCAAATTGGTAGTGTTTATATGGTTGGTGGCTAGGAATCTGACAATTGATGATGTTAAAAACCATTAAAAAAAAGAATATAACAATCGATGATCATTAGAAGAGGGCAATGATCATCGCAAATTGTTGTGTGTTGCGTATGAAAGTAGCTGAGACGGTAGATCAGTTGTTCACCCATTGCCCTTTTGCCTCGAAATTGTAGGATAGATTCATACATTTTTTCTGGTCACCTTGGGTGATGTTGGGCTCGATCACATGCATCCTTTTAGCATGGCCCAACAATAACCGAAGAAAAAAAGAGATCTAGTGGCGGAAGCTAATGTTGATTGTGGCAATACAGGGCACATGGAGAGAGGAACACATGGTGTTTTCAAGACAAGCAAATTAGAGGGAGATGTATATAAAAGGGGCAAAAATTAATGTAGTTTGGTGGATTTCTTTCTTTAAGGATTCTATGTAAATATGAGCGTTGTGCTATTCAATAATGAACTTGTCAATTCTTCAAAAGAAGAAAAAGAAGAAGAAGATCCAAAAGGGTCAATCTACTGAGCGGAACAATTTTTCAGATTTCAATAGGCTTTGGAAGAGCAGAAAGTATTTTTGGCGTCATTTAGTAGTTTCAATTGTATGATAAGATGCAGTAGCAGCAAATGACTTGAGCCGATCTCTTTAAAGATTTATTGTTCGTTTTGGGCCAGTGGATTATGAAGAAAAATGGAAATTTTGATGCCATGTTATCCAAGCTACGTGAGACAGGGTTGATGCGTGAATACCAAACTCAATTTGAACGACTTGCTAACAGGTTGAAGGTTGGATGGAAAAGGCATTAGTGGAGTGCTTTATTTGGGTTTTGAAAGATGAGATGGGTATGGATATCCAAAATTTCCATCCAATTTTGTTGTCTGCCGCTTAGCGAGAATGCAGGATGTAAAGTTACTGAAGCTTCGAAAGATGAAAGCACTCAAGCACCTCTAATTTGGGACCACCAACCACTAAAATCGGAATGCTACTGATTAAGTGATTAATACAGGTATAATGCGGAAGCATAGAGATAAAGGCTCGTGTTATAATTGTGACAAGAAAATTTGCACTGGGGCACACCGGTATCCCGTATCGGTATTGGTTGGCGTAATGGTGCCCTCCGAAACCGATACAAATACGGGGGTGTAGCGGTGATACGGGAGCGTAACGGCCCGTAACGGTGCAAATTTATTTTTTTTTGGCCAAAAAAATATGAAAAAATATGGATTAAATTCGGAATATTCTAAGCATTCCAATTATGCATTCATTTATAAATTGGAACATGTTTATGGTGGTGTAACGGTCAACTCTTTGGTCAGAAGTTGTATCGGATTGTCTGATTTATTTTTGAACCAGGTAACCTGAATTTGACTACAAAATTCATATATTTAATTTTCTAAATATCTAATTTATATACTTGACAATTTGATATCATTTCTTCCAATAGTTCTTTAAAAAAATGAAATTAAATTCAGGTAGATGGCGTTGCCAATTTGGGACTGACTTGGAAGACCAATCTATGCCTCAAATTAGCATCAAATTCATGCAATTTATTGCCATTATCCCACTTATGAATTGGTGGACATTTATTGGATAGTTAATCATGAAAAAAAATCAAAAGGCCCTATTTTAAAAAATAAAAGTCCACAAATTAACAATTAAAACTATTCAAACAATTTGATTTTGGCATTGTGAGTTAGCAATTGCAATCCATAATTTAATTGGTAAATTTTAAGTCAATATATGTCTCATGTACAATTTTTTAAGGGCCCGAATTAGGCGGGACTCAGATGGTGAAGTGTAGCACACGTGTCAAATTTTTTTGGGCCCCACTCGTGATGAATGTGTCATATCCAGACCGTCCATCCATTTTGCCAAATAATTTTAGGGCATGAGCCCAAAAATGAGGCACATCCAAAGCTCAGGTGGACTACACCATAAGAAACAACAATAATTAAAAGTTCACCATTAAAAATTTATAGGGGGCTACAAAAGTTTTAGATCAAGTTGACATGTGTTATATCTAAATCGTCCATTCATTTGACGAGCTCGTCTTAAGGCTTGAACAGATTGGATGGAAAATAAACGTTATGGTGGGCCCTACGAATTGTTTAACGGTGAAAATCATTATCTCCGCTACTATTTTTGATGTGGTCCAGATGATCTTTGGATATAATTCTTTTTTTTTGGTGGTGCTCTAAAATGATCTTTGAAAATAGATGAACGGTGTAGATATAATAAATACATCACTGTGGAGCCCACGTAACTTTCATCTCCTTTAACTGTTCGTATAACTCGGAGCTCGAGGACTGTCAGCGCTCGTCTTAGCATGACACGTACCTCCAGCTGGTGCGCGGTACACCTCCGAAAAAAAAAAGAAGGGAGAGAGGGAAACCAAAAAGAAAAAAGAGGGAAAGGAGAGAGAGAGAGAGAGAGAGAGAGAGAGAGAGAGAGAGAGAGAGAGAGAGAGAGAGAGCAGCAGGCCACCGTAGCCGCAGCCGCTGCAGCTTCCCAAGAAGAAGAAGAAAAGAAAGAAAAAAAGGTAAGTATTTTTTTTCCCTATTTTTTAAGGCCCGTAACAGCCATTATGGGTCGGTAACAACCATTTCGCCTGTAACGGCTGTTACGGTAGCAAAATCGGGGCATTCGCCCGTTACGCTCCCATATCGCGTAACGTACCCCACCGTTACCGTTCGGCCAATACGTAATCGACATGGGACACCCTGGGCACACGTGCAGAAAGCAACAACATTTTTTACTGGATGGCGGATCGAATAGTCAAGCCAAGGAGGTTGTTAGTCAAGATGATGCCTGGAATCTCAATCCTTGCATTATTGGGCATATGACACCACCCTCAAACAACGAGGGTCTTTGGGAAAATCAAACAGCAAAAGGTGTCTATTTTGATCGATTTTGGAAACACCCACAATTTCTTCAATGGATGCAGCGCACATGAAATGGGATTTCAGATATTGTCTAGCACAAGTTTCAGGGCAGGGGTATTGGATGGTAGAAAGCTCGTATGTAGTGAGTTCTGTGTAGGCTAGAGGTCCAGAACCAATGGTTTAAATTCTCTGCCGAATTGTATTTGCTTCTGCTAAAGAGATCCTCTTTGGTTCCTGGCATCCAGTGGTTGAGACTCAGACTAATCTTGGCATCCAATGGTTGAGACTCGGACGAATCTTGGCGTCCTCGGGCTTCACTTCACCACAGATGATTGCTCTTACTATATCAAAGGCCAAATTCGTGGTGAAGCAATGCTAGCTAGCCTAAACGCGCGGAGAAGCTCCTTCATGGCCTCCCACATGGTATGCTCACACAATGCAAGTGGATTGAGGAAACCAGCAAAATTCAAGACAAACCTTCTGAAATATGCTATACTAACCCAGTTCCTAATGTGTTTTGGAACCAAAAAGGTTTCTGCCAAAGCGATCACATGACCACAAAATTTTCACCAAGCCATGGGTGCAACCAACTAATGTCAGGCCCTACAGATACCTCCACATGCAGAAAGACAAGAATTAAACACACCATGCAAGAGATGCTAAACATTAGGATGATCTGCCCATGTTAGCCTATATTCATCGTCATTGTTACTGATAAGAAAAGGATGGCATGCGGAGATAGTGTTTCCACTTCCAGGGAATGATATACTGCTAGATGAGTTACATGGATCTTGCTATTTTTCTAGCTTCGATCTTCGTTCAAGCTGCCATCAAATTTCGGTAAATGGAACAGATATCCCAAATTTGGCATTTTGAAGTGAGGCGGACACAATGGGTACTTAGTCATGCCTTTTGGACTCGCCAACACACCATCAACCTTCCAAAGTTTGATGAACGATGTGTTTAGTCTGTATTTGTAATGGTTCATATGGGTGTTTTGTGATGACATATTGTTCTACAGACACTCATAGGTGGAACACCTTCAACATCTTACAAAAGACACTAGTGTTACCATGAGAGAACCCAAGAAGAGTATCTCTCAACCACATTATTTCCAAGGCAGAAGTAGCCGCAGACCCCAGGAAATTTGAAAACATGATAAACTGGCCCGCATCGATCTCACCCAAGGGGCTATGGGGATGTCTAGGTTTGGCCAGCTATACTTGTTACAGAAAGTTTGTCCATAGCTATGGACAAGCTTGCACTCTTACTGCCTTGTTGCATAAAGATGAGTTTCATAGGGGACTTGAAGTGGAATCAGTGTTCTTTGAGCTTTAAGAGGGCTATGGCCATGACCCTGGTATTGGCTCTGCCTATATTGACACTCTTGAGCCGGATTTGAGGGCTTTGGACCGGGTTCAATGCTTGAAAGGAAACTCTTTATGCAACCCAAGCTCAAAAGAAGGTGCAATATGACAAGCATATTGCAACAATTACAACTGTATCGACTTATCATCCTTAGCTGTACCTGCCAATCTGAAGTTAGCTACCCGATTTTCCGGGCCGTTTAGGGTAATATAGTGCATTGGGCCTGTTGCATACAAATTGGGTCTACTACCAAAGTCCAAACTTCACCTTGCCTTTCATGTCTCTGCCCTAAAAAAGTGGGGACTACATTTCATGGCAGAACAGGTACTGGTGCTGGTGTCAAATGATGGAGTGATTGAGCCACAAGTCGGTCTATACTTGATTACCAAATGGTCAAATGCTGCAGTAAAGCTGTTACAGAGGTTTTGTTTCAATTGGTCAACTTACCTTCAGAAGACGCCACTTGGGAGAATCTTCAAAAACTACAACAGGACTATCCTCGTTTAGACTGGTTCCACAGGGTATTGCATGTCTTCTACTTGTATGTGCAAGGGGGACAATAAGTGGTCGGGCGTCTATAGGAGTCTTTAAGGTCGATGGTTCTTTCCTTTTTTCTCTGTTTCAAATTAGAGATCATCCTCCCCAGCTGTAGGGATCTTATCTCGAAGACAACAGATAATTGCGAGTCGAATATCCTTTTTTTTTTTTTTTTTTTTTTTTGTTTTCCTCGAAAGTAGAGGAAGAGAACAAAGCAAAGAGCGAGTAGCTACTCTTAGAAAGTTGATTTTGGACGGTGTACCTTTTTATTAAGGACTTTGTTTTGTGCTATTCTTGTTCTGAAAATTATAGGGATGTGTTTGGATTTTGATGCGCTATCAAATTGAATTGCAATTGTCTGGTACGGTGTAAATAACCAGATTCTAATTTCTTTTACATAGCTTTCAGGTTGTTGATATGAGCTTCAAATCGCAACCCTATTAATTTTTAGTTGGACTTGAAACTAACCCAATTGCAATTTGAGGAACTTTTCCCCTTTTTGTAGGAAGCAGACACCATAAAAAAAATAAATTTACCCCATCACTTTATTAAACTGCTTTTATTTTTATTTTTTTTTGCCATTCAATTCACTTTGCATCCAAATGCTGCCTAATTTTCCTGGGCGAATTATTTTGTATAACATGCATTTTCATCCCATTGGGAACTGACCCAAAAGATCGTTATGCCTGATATATACGTACCAGTTCTGCTATTGCTAAGCCAATTTAAGACTGGCTGCGCTCTAGCCACCATGCTCTTTCCTTGTATCGAAAACTTTGTACTGTTTAGTATGCAGGTGTTGTAACCAGTAACTACTACCTCTCATTCCATGCACTAGAAGCTCTGTTTCTTGCCATGTTTTTCAGTATATATTGGGGGTGTGCAGGGAGCTCCATCCCAGTCCTTGCAACACTTTAGTTGACAGATTTTGAATTTTATTTTCTCAAATTTCCAGGTTGAACTTTCTGAAAATGCAAACAAAAGAAATTCCAAATAGCTCTGCTTCTCAAACACGCAAACAAAAAGAAATTTCAAATAGCTCTGCTTCTCAAACACGCTGAAAGCTGTGGATGGTGGTCAGATAAGCTCTCTGGTAAATGGTGACTAAGTAGACAATTTGGAGGTCAAACAATTTTCGAGGGGATTGGGGGGGTCTGTTGGGATATACTTAGATGGCCTAATGATCTGATTCAGCCTGTCAATTTCATTGTCTATTGATTGGACCTATTTTATATTGATGACCTTCACGTCTTGTTTTGGCTATTTGGATTGGTTGGATGATTGCGGTGCGACTTCATGGGCAGTCTGGAATGGATCGGTCTATGGGCTGTGCAAGTGTTTCGAGGGAATTGGCACTACACGGATGCATATATGCTGAAGTTAAAACTACCCACCCCAAGCTCCCAGTAGCCTGGTTTGTATTGGTAACCCGCTTGCAGGGCATGGCTCTTAACTCTTAACATGCTTGACCAAAACCCTACCAAGAGAATGAAGCTAGCTAATTAAAATAAAACATTAAAATATAATCTAAATGCATCGAAGGGAATTTTCTGTGCAGTCTTTTCCTTCTGTAAGGCAGGGTCTTTTCTTTCTTATGGGCGCCGTTCGGCCATAAAAAGTAGAGGTGCAGTCATATCATTGGTTTGGATCAGTGAACCATTAGGCCCCACATGTGCAGATAAAAACCATCCCAGTATTGTGTAAATTCAGGTTGTATGATACCTGACTTTTCCCCGTGGTTTGCTCTAAAATTGAGTTCACTAGGAACTTGATGTTAAAAGCTAAAGCGTGTAGGAAGATGAATAAACTTCATGGATGATTTAGTGGAAGTAATCCAATAGATGAACTACACACGTTCGACTGCATGCATTCACAGGTGGGTTTGTGGGGTGTGTTTGTGCGCGGCTGCCTGTGCGTGTGATGCGATTGTTTGTCTTGCACCCTCTGCCTCTTACCTTTTGTTTAAAGAAAGGATTTCGACGATTTGTTACTTTAACCACAATGTTGGATATGTGAAATCTACCGAGTCTATCAGATTCTATCCTTGATGTTAGGCCCCATGGGCAAAGATCAGCTAGATGCACAAAACACATGCGCCACTCCATATGGGTCAATGGGCGTGGGATTGCAATAATAGGTTTGTGTGTGGGACACTTTTGTATCTTTGATCAGAACCGTTAATCAGGTGTAACTTGCCAGGACGAGGAGGATGTTATAAAATAAAAAAATCAGGCTGATACAAAATTCTGGTTTTCTCCTGCCAGAGCCCACATGAGTTGTTAATGGTGTTACTCCGTGTGTACGTTCAGATAACGATTCTCATCTAATGGACAGACTTGATTTCACATATAACACATGGTGGGCCGCTCAGAACTTGGGTGGTGTTGTAGACCATTCAGGTCCCTCCATTGTGTCCTATTCTCTCGTTTCAACTCTCTTGTTATGTGTGAGGTGTGAGCAAATTTGTCTACAATGTTGTGGGTGTGACATTCACTTTTTCCATCGAGAGACCACTGATGGGATGCCGATTCTGTATTGACCCTACAACGTCGTGCCTGTACCAACGTGGGCACATGCAGGCTACCCCAATCCGGTGGGCACTCCACACGACGAAAATCACGCCCAAAACATCTAACTACACGTTATTTGGTCCTAATGAGCGCTTAGGTTAGGCTGACTAGAGCTGTGGCACGTGGTGGAGAGGGGAAGGAAGATGAGTTAGGGGAGAGAGTAGCAGCTAGAGAATTATAGGCGCTGGGGGTTGTTTTGAAAGGATGAAATTAACCTCAGTTGAAGACTTGCACTCTGAATGCCTCAAATACCTGTACGTATATTGAAATTTTCTCCTGTGTCCTTCCAAATCTTTAGGTTGACTTTCCTGAAGTTAATCGCGAGGGTAAAATCGTTCAAATTCATTGGCGTTGTATATAGAGATTTTGTAAATGACCTTCCATCTTGGTTAGGTTCATTTGATGGATGGGTTAGGTGGGATATATACACCATCGTAAAACTTAGCACGAATGTATGGTTGGCATTCCCTTCTTGTTCTCTATGTTAGCGTCCTTCTTGAATTATGGAATGTGTTGAGTGTTGTCCTGATGGACTCACATTGAGAATCACACCTGATGAAAGGAGTGGATCTCACACATAAAACACGTTGGGTCCTACAGTAGTCTTGTACTTTTTTTCTATCACATAACACTCGGATGCTTCTATTTTTACTCCTTTTCACTCTATGGCAGAGCTTTCTAAGTACAGTAATAAGAGCGCCGTTCACAGTGAGTATGATACACATACAATTTCATTTAACTTCTTTCTACATAGATTTTATTTATTTATTCATTCTTAGAATGTTTAATAACATGATTTTAGCTCAACGTATGGTTAGATAAAGATAAAATAATTTGTGTGGGTTCGTTATTGTCTTTTATCACACTTCAACAAGACCAAGATCCAACTGCTGTAGTCGCCATGTGAAAATTACAGTGCTAGGGTTTTATTGTAGCAAATTTCGTTACTACCGCAATTAATTATTACATTTTCTTTTTATTTAATAATATTAAGTTAGTTTATCTACAAACAATGAAAATTTCTCTTGTAGTTGTACTGTCACACCTTTTTTTCGTTCTTGGTATTATTGCCAGGGTCGCACTAGTGAACCAAGAAATAATATTGGTCCGCTGGTCATTCAGATCACACTTGTATTTGTATGAGAAAATTGTTGGTCATGAAAATAAAAAATAAAAAATTCTGGTCATTCAGATGACACTTGTATGAGAAAATGGTTGCTTATGAAATTAAAAAAATAAAATAAAATCCAATTGTCCAAATTCACAGTAAATGTGCAGCCTGCACGATGAGAGTACCATCAATCAACATCAGTTTTATAAGCTCTTTGGCCCACCGTGTTGTCGGTGTGACATCCACTCCCTCCAGGTGCTCTCCTCAGCTAGGCCCTGGGCTAAAATTCAGCCTGATCCACAACTAAGGTGGACCACACTACAGGCCTACCAACCATAAAGTTTGTAGGGACGGGACGTGTACTGCAATAAGTTGTATGGCCGACCGTGTTGTGGCTGTGACATCCACTCACATTCCAGATGCGCTTCCCAATGCTGTCCCTGGGGCCAAAATCAACCAGATCCACAACAAAGGTGGACCACTCCAAAAGGAACAATGGGATAGGATTCAGACCATGGGTTTCGTGGGTGCCCCACCATATGGTGTCTACATATCTTTTATCAAACCGTTCATGTGTGTGATTCATCAGCATCAAGAGATGATGCGGAACTCAGCCTGATGCAACACTTAGGTGAGCCATGCCGCATGAACTTTTAGTCGCATTTCTACATTTTTTTTTTCTTGATGGTGTGGCCCATCTGAGCTTTGTATCAGGATGATCTTTTGTATGTTAGTAAGATGAACATAAGTTTTCACCGATGGATGGAGTGGACCTTACATATAAAACATTGTGAGACCAACAAAGCTTGAGATGTGACGTGGACTTCACATACGGGCAAAATTTTAAAGGATGCCCACTGCGTACTAAGCATGCCATACTCTGTGGCTCCACCGCGTTGTATATGTCTTATCCATACCGTCCATCCGTTTTTACAGCTCATATTAGGGCATGAGCAAAAAAATTGAAGCATATTCAAAGTTCAAGTTAGACAACACCAAAGGAAACAGTGGGGATAATGATGTCCACCGTTGAAAGCTTCGCAGTGCCGACAGTGATGTTTATTCCTCATCCATAGATGGATTGGGGGAAAACACGAATATCCAAAACTTCCGTGGCTCGCAAGAAGTTTCCAACGGCAAGCGTTCAATGTCCACGGTTTCTGGTGGTGTGGTCCACTTGAGCTTTAGATATGCTTCAATTTTGGAAACATGGCCTAAAATAAACTGTAAAAACGGATGGACAGCATGGATAAGACACATACATCACGGTGGGTCCCACAGAGTTTACTTGGCACGCAATCCGCATCCAAATTGGACTTGAAACCCTGGCACGTGAATAGTTCCGACGAAGCCACTAGATGACACGACTAGCTTACGAAAAAAGACAGGAGGAAAGAAAGAGACACCGACTCTCTCTGCATTTATCAGCTGCAAGAAGGGCGTTTCAGCGGCTACTAATCCAGGGGCTACCATCGTTTTTCTTTCATATACATCCGTTTCCATTTTTCCTTTTCTTCTTTTTATAATTTATTATATAAATAACTGAGAACCTTCCCCATCCTTGTAATACCACATCATCATGGATGGGATATCAGTGGAGAAGTTAGGTCGCCATTTCTACGCAATATTCTGCCTAGGAGTCGTCCTCATCGTCACAACAGTCGTCCATTTCACCTGCCCTCAGCTCTTGATGGACGATCCCCATGCTTCCTCCAAGCGAAGGCTGCATTCCTTTCAAAGTGCCTCTACCTTCTGAAACATCCAAATCCCAAAGACGAATTCTTTTCCGATTTCCCCGTCCCCTCTCTCTCTCTCTCTCTCTCTCTCTCTCTCTCTCTCAGTTTAAATCTCTTTTATTTTATAGTAGCTGTTTCTGGTTTTACTGATTCATGTAAGAAATGAAAGGATAATATAGAACCCCTTGGCTTTGATAAGATGATTGAGCTCTATTCTTCACTGGAGAGATATCTCCCTCTGCTATCAATGGATGAGGTAAGGGCATATGCATGAATTGGAACCACCCCGATCCACTGAGGCTGGGTGTCTGGCTGGCTCCATCACGAAGATCACTCCTTTCCTGATCCACTCATTAAATAGGCACGCCCAGATTATAACATGGACCATTGATTATCCATTCACTCCAATTCCAATGGTGTGGCCCACATGATAAGAGGACCAGCTTGGTTCTTTTTTCTTTCTCTTTTCCCAGGTGATCCTATTTGCATTGTATAGTGTCCTGCAAAAGTGACACGATGGCACCTACCATTTACATGGTACGATGTCCGCACAAGCGGCATGTTAGGTAAGTTCGCATGACAAGTTAGCCTACGGTGGCTGGCCTGTACTTGATCAATCCATTACAAAAATGTCCTCCTATCCGACGGTCAAGATCGTTCCATCTGTGCCATTTTGGTGGGTTGTGGTCCATCCATGATGGGACCTGCATGAGGCCAACCTAGTACCATTGTCACATGCATCCTGTTTGAGCGAATCATTTCAGATAGTAGAGCAGGGCATCCAGTCGAGTCTGACCAGGTTAGGTCTGACCCGACTCAATCTGGTTTTGAAATAGGCCTGACCCAAACTTTGATCCGACTTGATACCAAAGTCCAGCATGACTGATCCGGACCGAGTCCGACCCGGTCAGAAGTACCAAATTGGGTCAAGTCGGCACCGAGTTGGATAGAGAGAGAGAGAGGAGGGTGGTGGTGGTGGTAGGTGGCTGCCGGTCGGGTTTTGGATTAAGTCGAGTATGATCGGAGTTTCAGGTCGAGTCAGGTCAAGTTATAGGGTAACTCGAAATCAACTCGATTTGAGTTAGGATTGGGCGAGGCCTACTCAGTTCGGACTGACTCACCCATTCGGTTTAGGTCGAGTTGAGTTTAAACGAGTTGGACGAGTCGAGTCGTCCTGTGCCCAGCTCTATCAGATAGCATGGCTCCATTCAAGTTTAATCTCCCCAACCAAAAATAGAAGTTTATTTCCAGGAGACAGAGCCCCATAATTGAACGGTCCACCCAATCTTATCAAACGGGTTGCAACTGTTCGACCGAGTTAGCCAAATAAATAACATTGAGAATGGAAAAATCTGGGACTCGAGGGCTTCAAAATTTTAAGGTCCCCGGCCCAGGTCACCAATGCAAGATCCCAACCGTTCATTCACTCAGCCAAATGAACCATTTCGGCCCGTACACTGCCACCTGCACAGTTTTAGGGTGCAGATTGACTATGGATACCTATAGGGGTGGCAATGGGTCAGATTGGCCACTTGGACAGCTGACCCGACAAACCTATGAGGCGGATTCGGACCAAGCTAAATGGGTAGTGTGTCGTGCTTGGGCTAGAAAATGTGGCCTATTTAAGTAAATGTGGTCGAACCCAACACAACCAACCCACATGGATAACATAGGTTATCTACAGGCATGGCCAGATGACAGGACCTTACCTGGCCCAAAGCTAAAGCAATCTGTTCAAATGCTACTAATAATGCAAGCAGCTTTTAGAAACTTTTGTCAAGCAGTTAATCATAAGCAGGAGATCTTAAAAGGAAGAGGGATGCAGCCCTTTCACCTAACCAATGGTATTTTAATCCTTGTAATCCACTCATCCTGAGTAGTCTGCTCCCACAACCACAACCTCTTTTTCCATGTGGTCCCACCAACAATTTATATCAGAGAGAGTTGGACTGTCCACAGGCCATGCATGGGGTTGACTTCGGCCCATTTCTAAGTGTTTGGGCTGGGTCAGATGGCTAGCCCTATTAAAAATTTTGATTTTGCCTGGCCCACTGACAAACCCATCCGAGAGTTCTTGTAACAGAAGTTGTAGAGGGCCCACTGAGATGATTGTAACGTCCACTCCATGTATCTGTTACTAAGGCTCTCGTCAGGAGGTTAGGCTAAAAAAAATGAGTAGATCTGAAACTCAAATACACCACCGCACTAGAAAAATTGATAATAAGTTGTATATCATTAAAATTATTTAGATTAAGTTTTTCTCTTTCTTTCTCTATGTCTGGCTTAAACTTGCATGCATGCGTACATTTTCCTCTCTATTTCTCTCTACGATGGCGTGCCATGCTTCTTGGTGGAGGGAGTGGATTAGTTGTGGCCCTGGCCTCACCCAAGAGGGTGCAACCCTCACCACGGTCCCCACTCTGATGTATGTATTCTATATCCATGCTATCCATCGGTTTTGCCAAATCATTTTAACATGTAGGCCCAAAAATGAAGCAAATTCAAATCGAGGAAACTGTGGTGATTGAACATCCCACCATTAAAAACCTCCTAGAGCCTATTGTAATGTTTGCATAATGTTTATTTGATATCCAACCTATTGATAAGGTCATACAAACCTGGATTAATGGGGAGAAATTTTATCAGCACGATCCAAAACTTATGTAGCCCATAAAAAAATTTTAATGGTCAACCACCACTGTTTCCTATGATAGGTCCCCTTGAGATTAGGATCTACTTCATTTTTTGGCTCATGCCCTAAAATCATTTGTCAAAACAGATGATCGACAAGGTGGGCCCCATGGTAAACGCCACACACAATGTCTTGGGTGAGGCCGGCCGGCACTTAATCCACTTCCCCTGATGAAGATAAAAGTATAGACACGTAATGATGATTAATTGAGATAAGTTAGAATTGGAATTGCCTTTTACCTGATGTTATGTTCTGAAACATGAGCTTGGTCTTGCCGAGTGGATCCATCCAGCTCGGAAGGCTTATAATAAAATGGGTTGGGTCAATTTGGGTTGATGAATTTTAAGTGACTTGAGTCAAGAACCTGGTAATGGGTCTCCAGACCCATTTAGTAAATGGGTCCAGCTTGACCTCATCTTGAACCCGACCCATTGCCAGCCCATTGGTTGGGCTGCGGGGCGACCAGATCCATCTATGTAAAGTACACGAGACTTAGTAAAGGATTAATCTGATCGTCCACATAGTGGGCCTATCATGGATGGGCACTGTTTCAAAAATCATATTTACTGAAAATTCTTGCTTCGGTTTTCTCTTCTTTGATCCCAACCCTTGACTACTTCTGTTGCCTTCTCACTTTCAAAGCCACTAATCAAATGACAAGGATCATTCATTCAATGCATATTTTGAGCGATTTACTATCCAAAGCAGTAGATACAAATAGATGGACGGTCCCAAATGATAAGCCACCCTGCCACGTGTACGGTAGACAGATGACTCTACGAAGAAACTTATGCCTTCACGATGGGGATTTCTCTGAGTGCGCCTCGTTGCATCCGCCTCCCGTGACTGGTTTTTTACTCAAAGCGGAGCTGTCCTAACTCTTACGTGGAATTACGCGACACGCGGCCCACCTGAGGCTTCACACTGCATACACGGGTTTTCAATTCCGGTAAGAGGGACCGTGTTTCTGCAATCCAGACCACAGATCTGCTGTTGCTTATGGACATTAGGAAAGAAAAAAGGAAAAAAAAAAACCTCATAGATGAAATAAACATCACCTTTTAATGTGTGGCGGACAAAGAGACGGTTGGAAAGGGAAACACACCAACGGCTCACATTCAAGTGAAAAGAGCCTGAATCTTGGTAGCTAGGATCTTAGGACTTGGTGATTTTTAGAGTGTGTGTCGTGTTGGAGTAATAAATTTAAAGGAAAAGATCTTTTTATTTTATTTTTTTTAAGATTTTTTTTTTTTTTTTTTTTATATATAAAAAACAGTCAAAAGCTAAACGCTTCTTTTGCCCTCTTTAGTCCAAAAGCTTTATTCAAAATAGAATAGAGCCAAGGAGTATAAAGTGTTAACCCGTACATGCACATGAACCTGGCTGATGGAAATTTTTGGGAGTCTTAATGGGCTTGATTTTTCCAAAAAATAACTTAATTTTAATTAATTTCTTAAAATTAGTTTTATAACTGTTGGGCTTGACTCCACTTTCTAAGGCAATTTTCCTTCCCGAGACCAGTCTTCTCAAATTCATGCACACCTCAGCCATGTGTAATCATTTTGATATTAGGATTCTTTCTTTCTATTTATCTATAAATAATGGTAACAAAATGTTTATTCTTTTTCTAAATCTTGGTTTCTCTTCTTTTTTAGTCCACAGGGGTGTGGTGGTAGAATTGGTGTTGCGATTTTATTATGAGGATAACATGCACTCGCTAATTCCATCGAGAGGCACCAACAATCATAAATATTTTTTTATTTTTAAATTAACTTTATTTTGTCATTTTTAATTGATTGGGTTATTACTCATGCCTCGATGGTAGACTCACAAGAATTTCAACACGAGATCATGGGTTTGAATACCCATTGTGGTGTGTGTGAGTAAAAAAAAGGTTTTATAACCATTGGGTGTGACCTCCACTCTCTAAGGATGTTTCCATATGCAGCGTGTACTCTCAAATTTGGGTTAACCTCAACTACATGTAATCATTGCAGCATCAGGACTCTCTCTCCATCTCTCTCTAGATAAGAGAAATGAAATCCTCCTTCATACTCTTCTCAAAAGCTTGATTTCTCTTCTTCTCTTTAGGCATGCAAAGAAGGTGTAGTGGTGATATTGGTGTTGGGTTTTAAGCAGCTAATGCGCCTTGTCGAAACAATACACCTAACAACTATATCATAAGAATAGTGTGTTAGCAGCTAAATGCACAAATCAATTCTATCAAGGAGCATATGTTGGTTGTAATAAATAAATATAGCAGGAAAAAAAAATCTGAATATTATAAATAAGGAAAGATAGAGATGTTATCTAAAAATTTGAGGCACACTATAGATGTTATCTTAAAAACAAGTTTGCCCTCATAAGGAAGATTCTCGATGTACTAGGTCTCAGCAAATTTGTCTGAGGAATATAGCTCTCCTTCTAAAGATGAATGGCTAAGATCTATTGCACACTCGATCTCAGCCTTACGAACTCGACGTTGCTCGTACAAGTTTGCCCAAATAAAGATTGCAGAGAGAAAACCAAAGATAAACTCAAAGAGAAAAGAAGAGAGAACTTTTAAAATATTTGTTGAGAGAATACGAGTTATACTTATGGAACTCAAGAGATAGTCATTAGGCTCTAAGAGCATGGGGCAGTACATTTAATACATGTTAGCGCATGTCGACTCGTTAATAACTATTGAAATTACGTGAATTGTATCTACCACGACACGCAGAAGTGTAGCGGAGCTTAAAATTATGGCTAAGTCCTAAAGGAGGGTGCATATGATCACTTAAAAATATTTTTCAATTAAAAACAATTAACACTTAAGCTTTCAAGCCAAGTATGTCTAATTACATAAACTACAAATTATATGACTAGTTGAGCCACTAGTATATATGAAGAGATGTGAAATACACATTGTATGTGCTACAATTTAAGTACCTAGCATGCAATCTAATCATGCATTCATATGAATTAAACACATTCAATCATAAGCAAGAATAGACATGCATCCACATAAGCAACCATAAACACAATGATGTATAGTGGTTCGGCTACTTGCTTTCTCCACTTCCGGTGGACGCATTCTCCTCGAGTGTACTGGACTTCACTATCTTAGGAGTTTTCAATAAGTTTACTCATAACCTTTACAAACGTACACTCCCACCGGAGGCTCTTACGGAGACTTACACATGTACACTCCCATCAGAGGTCTACACAAGGACTTGACAAACGTACACTCCCGTCAAAGGTTTATACATGGACTTACACATGTACATACTTATGCTTGGTGGCAATATGATCCTACACAAGGACGTACAGGAGTTTGGGTCACAAACTCTATATTTATTCATACATAAGGAAAGAGTATGTGGACTCTGAATTGACAATCTTACTTATCGAATTGAATATCGTTAATGCGCCTTACTTGAGATGTGTCTTTAATTTTTAAATCCGCTTCTCTTGTGCTCCATCGATCTTTAAAGTCGGTCTTCTCCCGCTTCCTTGAATCAACTACATTACACTTGATGCTCCGATGAAGTTATCAAGATAATGAGAGAGAGGTTAAATTTCCTACAACTATGGGATAGTTGGTTCCAATTGAGGATTCACCTAGATGCGCATTCTATATGTTAAAAGACAAAGGAATTACTTATTGGATTAGTGTTTATCCTCTACAAAATGCAAGATGCTATGTTCTTCATCAAATGGAGCTTGGAATGCTCATTAGAGTGATTAATCACAATGAAAAATGCATGTATCTCTTTGGGTGAAAGCCTAAAAGTGTAGGGAAGTATTAGGACATACTGTGGCTTCTAATTCACTAAAAATTATCATTTACATAAAGATTTAATTGCTAAATTTATAGGGAAAAAAATGCTCCAATGGATATATAACGGCTAGCTTTGATCAATCGAGCCATACTTTGATTGATCGAACTTAATTTGATTATCAAACAGAAACCTTGCTAAATGTTTTCGCGAACCCTTGATCAATCGAGCAAAGGGCCTTCGATCGATCAAGACCGATTGAAGATTCACGAGACTGATCGAGGATCGATTGAACTTATGCATTTTGATATTCATTTTATCCACGCACTTTGCACATTAGCTAGCCAGCGCACACTTGTGGCTAAGGATTTTTCTATATGGAACAAGTCATTTAAGGTAGTTTGTTTTGGAACTAAGGGCTAAGGATTTTTCTATATGGAACAAGTCATTTAAGGTAGTTTGTTTTGGAACTAAGGGGACCTAGGACTAGGATTACCAAGGCACCTCATGATTTACATGTTGTCTCCAACCTTTGTACTTCAAGTCTTCGAGTTTACTATTTTCAATGTCTTCATATGGAGGTTCAACCGACTCAAGACACCCTAGCTCATGTCATTGACAAAATCGAGGCACTAACAACTATGTCGGTGCATGGCGGCTCTCTGTCCAAATTTATATGAGAGTGTCATTGCTCATGCTAGAAAAAACAATAGGTGTCCAATCAAAGACATGCCACACTACATTGCAACGGATTACGCCAAGGGCCCGTGCGCATGTGTGCAAGGCTACACCCATTGCACACTCTTGTTCCTAATATAAATAATAATTAGATAATTCTATTATAAAGCCTTGAATTTCTTGACTTCTTTCCAATGTGGGATTAAACCCAACACTAGAAAAAAAATAATCAAAGAAAGAAAAACTAATTTATTTTAATTATTTTTAAATTATTTTTTCCCATCAATCACCCAAATTTTAGGAAAAATGTCGAGGAGAAAATCAATTGAGCAAACTAGTGAAAGGAAGTATATCAGTAAAGGTATCTTAAAGATTTGAACTTTGTCTAGTATAAATATGCTTGATTTATCATGTGGCATTAACATAGAATTACCCATAAGGATAACCCAAATATATCACACGCACCATATTTTGGAGCAATTTAAAATTTTTAAGCTAACACATTACGACATTGTGTTTTATCCAAGTTTTATGAGTGCTCTAAAAAAAATTCCATTTCTCAAAACAAGGGGCCCCACTTTCACACTCATATAAGTGAGTACATCATAAAACTGGACATTCTACTATATAACAATTGTAGAACTCATCAAGGACATATTCCAATCGTCCTCACTATAGGTTATAGCACTGATAC
Organism: Magnolia sinica; assembly: GCF_029962835.1. Classification (NCBI taxonomy): domain Eukaryota; kingdom Viridiplantae; phylum Streptophyta; class Magnoliopsida; order Magnoliales; family Magnoliaceae; genus Magnolia; species Magnolia sinica. Next base: position 15,673,143 of record NC_080585.1, on the reverse strand, counting down.
ATCATAGAAATAGGATTCTCAATTTTTATTCTACAGTGGTGATACCAAATTACTTAAGACAACTTATTGTTACCGATTAAACCTAGTTTTTGTAATCTCCAATCATATAGGTTGAGTTTCCATTACTGGTGATTTATTTAGATGGGAACCAACCCCATTCTCCTCTATGTGCCCATCACTAACTTCTGACTAGCGTTTTAATTAATGGATCAACTAGATTATCCTTAAACCTCATAAAGTCAATTGCATTACCCCATCTCATATCAATTATATAACTAAGTTATGCCTTAGATGTAGATGTCTAGACTTTCCATTATAGGATCTATTGTTTGCCTTAGCTATAATAGCTTGACTATCACAATTTAGTGCAATTGCTACCATGAGTTTACCCCACATTGGTATATTCAAAAGCATATTTTTCAACCATCATGAATCTTCACCTATAGTTGCAAGAGCAATGAACTCAGATTTCATAATGAATTGAGAGATACAAGTCTACTTCTTAAACTTTTAGGACACTGCAGCTCCTCCAAGAGTAAACGCTTAGTCACTCATGGACTTAGATTCCATTGAATCTTATATCCAATTCACATCATTGTATACCTGTAACATCCTGAATTTTTGTTATTTTGGATTGTCAAAAATCCTTTGAATTTTTTTTATATATATAACTAGCCCATTTCATCACTTACTGACCCTTGACGCTTGAGGTGAGCCTATACAAAGGTGATACCAGTAAAGAACTGCCTAAATTCGATTAACCAACCGTATGAAGGCAACTAATCTGCCTACTTACTTAAACCTCAAGTCTAGCCTCGTGAATTGTTCATCTAGGTCCCAAATCTAACCGACCCATCACTGACTAATCAAGACAACCGTAACTAAATTAAAGATTTACCCAAAGTCGAGCAGCTATGGCCCGAATCTTGACTAATGGACCAAATCAACCCGATCACTCATTTAGCCTAAGAACTAACGATCTAGAGCAATCATGACCAAATAACCATTTTTGGTAATTTTGACTAGGCCACACTGTGAATTTAATTAATCCATACCCTAACAACTATGCCCAAGAAATCTCCCTCCCTACCCAATTCATTTTAGAAATGCCCTTATTACCCGAACAAACTCTAGACCACTCGTTAGCAGGCCAGTAGTTCCGAAATTATAGAATAATGTCCGTTTCACTGAGCTTGACGTCCATCACAAGTAACGAATCAAGAAAGTGCCCAAAACTGCTCAACTTGGGCCAGAAGCCAAGTGCTTGAAACATGCGAATCCCCTGAGTTGAAATCTGAAAACTTAAGCGAAATAAACCTTCCACTCTTTGGCAAAGTTGTGATATTCCAACTGTTGAATTATAATCAAACCTGCGCCATGAGCCAAGGATATTTCCCTGCTCATATCCGTATAATTGGGACCCCGATCGAACATTGGTGACCGTTGATCGTAAATCAGGCCCTTGCGATCAATTGACTCATCCGTTGACTCCAAACTTGGGACAACCCTTCATCAGGCTATGGGACACCTATTCTATAGCATAGATAGGCCAGGGGGCCACTAGGACAGCCCTAAGGACCATAAATGAACCCTATAAGGTCATTTACAATATGATTTGCCACCCTAAGGCCATTTGAGGTAAAATTCAGGCTATATAAGTTTAAGACACTCTCTCCCTCACTCCCATACGAATTTTTCCAGCAAAGGGGAGAGAGAGAGAGAGAGAGAGAGAGAGAGAGAGAGAGGAGAGAGTAGAAGGAGAGAGAGAGAGTGAGAGAGAGAGAGCTTAAAGGGTGGGAATTGAGAGGATTCTCTCTCCTACCATGACCTCACGCCGGTAACCACATCTTTGCCGCTACAAGAGGTGATTTGCTACGATCCAAAAGGTAACCACCCTACCATCCCCCTAATTTCGACAAGAGGAGCCTCATGCATGTGTCTTAACCTACAAATCCATGTGACACAGGCTCCGACGCATCAACCCACGAGTCCGGCACCACAAAAGCCACTCCGCAAGCCTTTGGCAACCCCTAGGTGCGGACCATTAATTGTAGGTGGTCGTTTATCAAATCTAGGCCGAAATTAGTGATTATGGGTGTAGAATTTGCTTGCGTGTCAGTTGCATGTATATTAATTGTGGAAGTGGAGTGTTGTTTTGAATGTTTTCCGATTTGAGGAAAACTTAGGCTCTCAATCGCCCAAGATCCTTGCATTGCACGCCTTAATTCCTGTTATTCATGAATATTAAATTAGGACACATTCCCCAAAATTTTAAAAATGATGGAAAAATTTCACTGCATGTCCCCTATACACATGATTAATTACTGATTTTCATCCTATACTTGAGCGTTTCCTTGAAATTGAGCTTGTTTATAGGCTTATTTAAATTCTTCCTTGTATATAAGAACTCTGGATGAATCATGATGACAATGTCTACTGCCGTATCTGTCTAAATCTTTCACAACTACAAGTAGATCGACATCTACTTTAATAGATTTTATTTATATATTACTCCCTTCCTGGATTGGCTAGCAATACCAGAACTCACATGGGCAGCCCCTCTGGTAGTCGAAAATTGGATAGCCGACAATAGTTGGACTGTACAGGATCTTGCTCACCAGTTAGTCATCCACGTTCATTAACCATGTATGTACATGCCTACTTGAACCTGAGACACCCTGCCTCCATTTGCTCCCACTGACAACCAACTGGTTGCAGCCCACAAGTAGATCGATATCTACTTTAATAGGTTTCATTTATATAGTGCTCCCTTTCTGGATTGGCTAGCAATATCAGAACTCACATGGGCAGCCCCTCTGGTAAGGCCGCCCAAGGGCTAATTTGACCCAACTAGTCGAAAAATGGATAGGCGGCAATAGTTGGACTACACAGGATGTTGCTCACCAGCTGGCCGTCTATGTTCATTAACCATGTATATACATGCCTGCTTGAATCTGAGACACCCTGCGTCCATTTGTACTCACTGACAACCCACTGGTTGCGGCCCACAAGTCTTGGGAGTCGGGCATAGTGGTATGAGACACTATGCCCGAGCTGTCGGCCTACACTGGAGTGACGAGCCTCTCCACAGTGACCGCGAGCAAGAACTCTTCTTTACAATTGCCCCTTGTATGATTTTATTATTGGGAGTGACGAACCCAAAACAGGCCAAGGATAGCGAGAGCAATACTGCTAGGGTCACGCGATTGGGATAGGGCAATATTGATCTGTCAAGGTATCCCAGTTTTCCCAAACTGTTGGATGAATGAACGTAATTAATCAACACGACTAACATCTCACCATCACATTACATTAGTTATGATTGACGATTCGGCAGTCGAGGTTGCATTGAGGGAGTGTTTGGCATTGCGATCATTAGACGACGTCGCATTGAGGGAGTGTTTGGCATTGCGATCGTTAGACGATGCTGCTTGAGGGAGTGTTGGAAGTAAAGTCATGCATCATATCATGTAAACATGCATATGCATTAATAAGAGTAATTAGAATTTTTGTGAATGTTTGCTTTTCATTAATTTCATCTATTGGTTTGATAACATGCGTAAGTTACTATTAATGGTATCCACTGAGTTGATCACTCACTCCCACTCTGGGACGGTGTTTTAAAACACCAACTAGAACATATCTTCGATGCAGGGATTACAGAGTTCGATGTACTTGATGGAGCAAGTGCGGACGAGGAGGAGCGGTCGTACTTCCAGATTTTCGGTGGGTCCCCATAGATCGCCTTAGGATTAGCAATGGAGTTCAGGGCAGGGTTTATATTTTTGGATTATGTGTATTTTTGTGGGACACGGTCCCTCACGTTCATTTACATTATCTTTTTTTCGGATCTGCTTACTCCATGATAGTTGCACATGTGTTTACTATTTTAGTCTTGATTTATGCTGCATGGTCTACTTAAATTTCTCCATTGCTTATAAAAACAAACCAATTATGCATATTTCGAAACCCAGTAGGGCATAAGTGGCACTTGAGAATTTAGGAGCTGAGTACCTACTCGGCCCCTCGAAATTTGGGGCATTACAATACCCCTCTAGTATGGTTGAATATTTAGTATAGCTAATATCATAGTTGCACGTCTTTTTCAAGTATTTTAGAACTCTATTTACAAGATTCCAGTATCTTCTCCATAATTATTAGTATATCTACTTAGCTTATCAAGTACAAATGCAATACCATGTCTAGTATAATTCATTAGATATATTAAATACCTAACAATACTAGATTACTCAATTTGTGATACATTGTCATCTATATTTTTACACAATTTCACATGAGATCCAAAGGGAGTATTTACAAGTGTACAATTCATAATATTATATTTTTTAAGAATTCTTTCCATATAGTGAGATTGAAATAAAGTGATTTTATTAGAATTTTTCACAATTTTGATTCCAAAAATCACATCAACCTGTCCCAGGTCCTTCACATCGAATTATAAACTTAAGAAAGACTTAGCTTCATTTACTACACTAATGTTAGAACTAAATATTAACATGTCATCTACATACAAATATATAATAATATATGCACTTTCAAACAACTTGCTATATACACATTTATCCAACTCATTAATTTGAAAATTATTTGACAATAACACTTTGTCAAATCTTTCATGCTATTACTTTGGAGCTTGCTTAAGCCTATATTGTGATTTAACTAATCCGCATACTTTATTCTCATAACCTTTTATCATAAACCCCTCGGGTTAGTTCATGTAACTATTTTCTTCTAGTTCTCTATTAAAAAAGACAATTTTCACATCCATTTGATGGATCACAAAATTATAGATGGAAGTAATAGCTATCAGTACTCGTATGATAGTGATTTTTGTGACGAGTTAATATGTGTCAAAAAAGTCAATATCTTCTTTTTTCTTGTATCCCTTAGCTAAGTTTTGAATTTCTCAACAAACCCATCTGGTCTAAGTTTAGTCTTAAAAACTCATTTGCAATATTTGGATTTGCTATCCTGACGTAAGTCTACCAATTTTCAAGTATTATTGTGCCAAATGGAATCCAATTCACTATTATTGTCTTCTTTCCAAAAGGCTCCATTAGGAGAGCTTATAGCTTTGGCATACGAGAATGGACCATCCTCTACAAGGAAGGTGTAAAAGTTGGGTCAAAAGCTAATATCAACTTTGGGCCTCTTAATTCTCTAGGTTATGAAAGTTTTTTTATTATATCATTCTCTAATCGATCCTTACAGTTGAATTTACTACTTCTACGGAAAAAGTAGCTTTAGATTTAGTCGAAAATGCATTTCATATAAATTCGCATCTAAAAATTCAATGATAAAAATGACATCAATATAATTATGAGACCTTAATATCAAGAATTTAAAAGCTTTACTATTTTGCGCATGGTTTAAGAATGCACAAATAATGATTTTATCACTTAATTTTATTTTCTTAGCTAAATATAGTCTTACTTTGACTAGGCCACACCATACTTTAAAATATCCTAGATTTAAAGTTTTTCTCTTCCATAATTCATAAGGGATCTTATCAGAATACTTATGAGGTACACGATCTAGAATATGACATGTAGTAAAGAAGGCTGCTCTCAATAAGTTAAATGATAGACTAGAACTAGAAAGCATAGCATTTACCATATTCATCAAAGTTTTATTTTTCATTTTATTTATTTCATTTTAATGAGGTGAATATGGAGTGGTTGTCTCATGTACAATTCATTTTAATTCACGGTATGATGCAAAGTTGTGAGAAATGTATTCTTCGCCTCTCTCATATTTAAGAACTTTCATATTTCTTTTTAATTGATTCTCTACCCCATTCACATAAACTACGAATTTATTTTTTTACTTCATCTTTACTCCTTATTAAATATACATTTGCATCTCGTCCAAGACTTGGTTGTTCATTTCAACACATTTGAACAGTTTCCTAAAATACTTAGATTATATACAAATTTCTACTTTAGCCAACCAACCCTCTATGCCAGGTTGCGTAGCCTGAAATTCCCAATCTAGAACCGTTTTAATTTCTTTTACTATAAATAGTAAGTTTTAGTTTGATTATAACTCTTCATCCGTCGCTTTAAGAGTTGCGCCAACGTGAAAAGAGCTTAGAATAATTAGGAGAATGGTTTGGTGAAGCCAAATAGGACATTTACTATTTTTGGCCGAAAACCTTGCGCACTAGTAGACATCACGACTGCCTATAAATAGTAAGTTTACTATTTATAGTAAGTCGCGATTCTAGGAGTTTTAGTTGTAGTTTGATTCTGATTTCTTTCCCATTGCTCGGTACCCCTATTTAAAGGGTTGTGAACTCATTTTTATTAATCAATTAATCAATTTCATTTTAATGAGGTGAATATGGAGTGGTTGTCTCATGTACAATTCATTTTAATTCACGGTATGATGCAAAGTTGTGAGAAATGTATTCTTCGCCTCTCTCATATTTAAGAACTTTCATATTTCTTTTTAATTGATTCTCTACCCCATTCACATAAACTACGAATTTATTTTTTTACTTCATCTTTACTCCTTATTAAATATACATTTGCATCTCGTCCAAGACTTGGTTGTTCATTTCAACACATTTGAACAGTTTCCTAAAATACTTAGATTATATACAAATTTCACATTTATTTTAGTTTTTCCTTTCAACTTTATAAATAATTAGTCATATATTAATCATGCTTTCAAGTGAATGATAATCCATGTAACTTAATCTAGTATGCCATATATCAAGAGACTTAATTAAGTAGGAGGAAGAAATAGTATCATTATCATTTATAACACTAAGTTTGAACAAATCATAAGATACATAACCCTTTGTAACAAAAGTCATATTCTTAAAGATTACACAATTTTCACGACCTTCACAAATTCCTTAGCAACATAAGTATGATCCTCTATCTTCTCATGAGAGGAAAAAAGCACCACGAGTCATAGCAAAGGTACTTGGTGGTTCCTGAGTCAATCCACTATTCACTCGAACTACAAGTGATGAGAGCTTCAGTGACGACCTTCACAAATTCCTTAGCAACATAAGTATGATCCTCTATCTTCTCATGAGAGGAAAAGGCACCATGAGTCATAGCAAAGGCACTTGGTGGTTCCTGAGTCAATCCACTATTCACTCGAACTACAAGTGATGAGAGCTTCAATGACGACCCTCACAAATTCCTTAGCAACATAAGGATGATGCCTTTCCTTCTTATTACATTTACAAAATATATATTCTTTTATAAAGTGACCATTTTTTCCACATTCATAACATCACTTGTTCTTTTAATTATTCTCGTTTATTTTCTTGTTCTTTTGAACATGTGGGTGTTTTTTGTTTAGTGGTTTAGACCTTTAGTTAGCTTGACCCTTTCGGTTATTACCGACAAGATGGACCTTTATTACAGATTATAGTTTCAGGGAATGTTTATCACGATTCCTATCATCTCCTTCAATCTGTATGTGAAAGACGGGGCCATCTAAACTTATATATTTCCTCTTATATTTGAGAGAATTTTTATACTCCATTTAGGATAGTGGAAGTTTTTCGATTATTACAACAACTTGAAAAGCATCATCAATCATCACAGCTTCAGATGAAACTTCATGGGCTAACTTCTATAAATCATGTATCCGATCTACTACAAACTTATCATCAGACATCTTAAAATCAATATAATAACTGACTACATGTTTCTTAGTTCCGGCATCCTCTGTCCTAAATTTCTTCTCAAAATGACCACATAGATCCTTAGCAGAAGAATGATGATAGTAAGTATAGTAGTTATTATTATTCATTGCATTCATAATGTAATTTTGGGACAGGTAGTCATCATTTTTCTATTTAGATTATTTGAATGATGCTATTGGTTCATTCGCCTCAAGTGAGGGGGTAGATTCTTTGATAACATAGATTAACTTGAGGGTTGTGAGATAAAACTTAATCTTTCATTGTCATCTCTTGAAATAATTTTTTTGTTATATCTCTTTATTACAACTAACAATTAAAGACAAATTTGCCCCTATAAGGAAGATTCTCGATACACTAGGTCTCAGTAACTCTGCCCCCAAGATACAACAACTCTCCTCCTGAAGATAAATGGCTAGGATCTAGTGTACACTTGATCTCGGTCTTACAAACCTAAGCTTACTTGTACAAGCTTGCCCAAATAAATATTGCAAAAAGAAAAAGAGAGATAAACCTAAAGAGAAAAGAAGGTATAGATTTATTTTTTTAATTTCTTAGGAGAAGACGATTTATACTTATAAAACTCAAGAGATAGCTATTGGGCTTTAAGAGCATGCAGGTGGCATATTAAATGCATCTCAGTGTATGCCAACTCATTAATAACTATGTTGGTGCACAGCGGCTCTCTGTCCATATTTGCATATGAGTGTCATCACTTGTATAGGAAAAACAAAATGTATTCGATCAAAAACACACCACACCACACCTCACCTCGCCACACCCACGGCAGTGGCATGTGCACACGTGTGAGGTTACACTTATGACATATTATTGGTTCCTAATACAAATAATAAGGGGAGGATTCTATTATGAAATATTAAATTTCTTAATTCCCTTCTAATGTAAGACAAAACTTAACACTAGGAAAAAAAAGAAAAAAAATACTAAAAGCAAGAGAAAATATTTTTTATTGCTTATATATATATACACACACACACACACACATTAACCATTTTAGAGAGAGTCATTGAATCCAGGGTCTTGTCAGTCGTCACAATAAAAAATAAGATTATCTTTTTTATTTATTTATGTGTAGATATTTTTGTATAATTATTTTTAACATTCCATCCCTAGTAAGGCAAGAAATTATAAATATTGTTAGAATTAAAATCCGCCCCATGATCAAGAATCACTCATCAGGTAATTCTAGCTGTTAGACGTGTGGTAGAATACAAAGATGGTCAACGGCTGACACTCATAAAGGAAAAGCATGTAGAAGTTATAGATAACTAAAAACTAAACTGCATAGTTTATGAACCGTGGATCATCCATGATGGTCCCATGAAGGGACGGTTCTCACATGCATAGTCTACCACATATACGGTTCTCACATGCCCTTTTTAGTATACCTATCAATTGGCAATACTGGTTCCTCTAGAACGTTTGAATAATATGCTTATTTGTACAATGTTGTGTCATGTGTGTGTCCCACCACAATGGCCCGCCTGAGTTTGGATCAGTCTGATTAGTAGGCTCGAGGGGCCTAAAAAAATGTTATAGAAGAAACTCATTCCACAAACATATTGGAGGAACTGGCCTTCCCAACCATAGCTTAGAACATGGACAAACCAATGTCGCCAATCAATCTAACCCGAGTAGGGTTATAGGTGAACCCACTAAAACCAGCCCATGATAAGATACCTGGGCCCATGACCAGGCCCATTTTTTCACACTTAACCTACTCTACCACCAAGTTGTACACGAGTCAAGCTTGGCACAGCTCAACCCGGCTCGGCCACTAAATAACCCTAGCTCGAACTCAGCTCAGCTCGGTCCTCAAGCCTGACTAGCCAGCTTGGCTCAGTTTGGTCAATAGCTCAGGCCAATTATAGCCGAGTTCAAGCCAAGATCGAGCATCCGCGGCATTTTCTCAAACACATGGAGTGCACTTTTAATTTCTCACGGAATGTAAAGCAACAACATCAGTTTACAGGTATTTCATCAAACACTCACTAGGCAACATAAAAATCAAGATACAAGAGTATTTGTTTCATGTCCATACCTTCCTCACCACTAGCCGACACTTCGTTGAGTCATTTCATCAAACACTTGTTGAGCAACATCAATATCTAAATAACCAAGTCATCGAACTAGTTCAATCCGAGTTCAATTCGAGTTGGGATTCGATCCGAGTTGAGTTGAACTCGAGAAAGCTCGAACTCGGCTTGATATTTTTTCGAGCTCAAAAAATCAGCTCGACTCAACTCGAACTCAATTTTGAACCGAGTCGAATCATGCTTTTTCGAGTCGAGTCAAGCGAGCTAACCATGCTAACTCAGTTCGTGTGCAGCTCTAACCACCATGAGTAGACTATCAAGCCAGGCCCATTGTTGAAAATGGGCCTCTAAATAGAGTCAGACTTGACCCAATGAGCAATGTGAACCCATGCCACGCGAGTAGCGGACGCGGTTTGGCTAGTATTGTTGCCACTAGCCCGGTGGCTAGTGGTCGATGCTCTGTGGGCCCCAATATAAAATGTGTTTTATCTATGTCATCTGTTATAAGTAAAATTGGATTGACTCAACGACCAAGAATAAAACAAAGGCATCATAGGAAACCCCTGAGAATGGCAAAGTATCAACCCAGCCTCAGGTGTCGACCAATGACTTTAGAGGTTAGCCTTGTTCGCTGATCTCAAAAGATGACATCGACCTCAGGTATTGAAATCGGCTTTGGATACCGACCTTGACATCGGATATCGACTTCAGCCTCAGGTACCAACATCGACCTCAGCCTCGAAATATAAAAAATCTTCTCCATATACGGGTGGGATTACCTCCCAAGATCTTTGTCGAGAATCACGCTGATCAAAGTAAAATCCAAGATATTCTTGGAATTAGAATCCAACTCCAATACAAGCCCCTCAAATCAACTCAGAAATGCAGACCTCTTATAAAGCTTATAAATACACTCTCTGCCATGAGTAAAGGTAAATACAAATACACCGATTCTATTATGCCTACTGTGAGTTCGTATGCCTGATTTAATCATCGAAGAGTCCCCGGCCATAATCGATACCCCAGTATATTCTCTTGTACCTCTATTGCAAATACCTAGTGGCTCGCGAGAAATGAAACAAGACTTCTCTTATTCTCCATTAAAGTACAGGTTAAAGGCTAGCTAATAAGCATCGGCCGGATTTGAGCATCAACATCGTCCATCCACTTTTACACATTATTTTAGGGCTTGATAGCAAAATTGAGGGGGATATAAATCTAGGGTGGACTATACTAAAAGAAAATAATAGTGATTGAATACCTATCATTAAAATCCTCCTAAGGTTCACTGTCATGTTTATTTGAAATTCAATTTGTTGATTAGTTCATGCGTAACTAGCTGATGGGAAAAAACAAAGATCAACTTGATCCAAAACTTTTACGGCACCATAGAAGATTTTAATAATCTACGTTAAATCAACATTGTTTCGTATGATGTGTTACACTTGATATCGGGATATAACCATTGTTGTGATGTTACACTTGATATCGGGATATACCTATTGTTTTTGTTTCATACCAAAAATAAACGATCAGAATCGTGATACACGTACATCAACGTGGGGCTCACATGGCACTGACAAATCCGCTCTCGCGAGTAGCATCCCGAAAGGCGGGAACACATTGAAAAAGGTTACAAAAGAAAAGACGTTGTCAAGCCAACGCGTGTTGGCTAACCATGACGAAAACGGACGTTCCGCTTTTTTATTTTATAAAATGGCGTGTACGTCACACCACTTCCACTCTCAGTTTAAGACCATTCCATCACACAAATTTACCGTCATGCCACCACTCTAGAATGTATGAAGGAATGGATGAAGGATCCTCGTTGGTTAGAAAAGGATGTCATTTTCAATCGCCGGCTTAATCATTGTAGGTGGGGGCTTTGATTTGCGGACGACACCACCGACCTCCATGGTGGACCGCTCCATGGGGCCTACCATGATGTGTGTACTTTATCCATGCTGTCCATCAGTTTTGCCATTCATTTTAAGCACTCAGCCTATAATCAAAGCATATCCAAAGCTCAAGTGAACTACACTACAGGAGATCGTGGGAATTGAATATCTATCGTTGAAAACTTATCCAAGCTTTGGATGTGCTTCATTTTTGTGCTCATCGTATAGAATTAGCTGAAAAAACGGATGGATGGCATGGATAAAACACATACATCACGGTGGGCCCCACAATACTGCCTTAAGGAAGTCTGGTGGTAGGGTCACCACGTTATCCGTGTCCTTGATATGGTGATTTATACTGTTTATTTGATGGGCCTTACTATGGATGGACCATAAAATATAAATCTCTCACATGGGATAATCATGGCCCTTCGATCTGTAAGCTGCAAATAGATGATTAGGACAAAGTACACCTACTATTGGACGGTTAAGGTCCATGAGATTTTTGTGAGATGAGCCATCCATGGCTAAGCTCGTCAGACCACCTCATGTCACCATGCCATGGGACCCCACTTGTATTGGAAAAATATCCATCCTATTTTTCGACGGTCAAGGAGCAGCGAACAAATGAGAAATGGTCAGATACAGCGGATGGAAGTCATGATATGTCATTTTTTTTTAAAGCCAACGTGTCATATTAGTAGACTATCCTATCAATCAAATACGTGGGCCACACCATGATGAATATCTGGTTTCAAAATCAATTCGATTCACGCATTGGGCGTGCCACACCAATACAGTAAGTCATACCACCGTCGGTCCATTGATATCAACATCGTGTCCCTTTCTCTATTTAGGTCAGCCGACTTCCATACAACTTGACCATCATGGCGTGACCCACCCTTCATACGGATAAGGTATTATACACGTGTGACAAGTTGGCGTTAAAAAATGGTTGTATCATAACTTATAATGCAGCCACTGTATATGATCATTACTCATGACGAAAAATGAATGGTATGGTTAGATTAGTGGTTAGATTATTCTTGTCGGGAGAGAAAGGAAGATGGATGTTTTTTATACCGTGGGCCCTGTCATGTGATTGGTCTGATGCGATGGGCCCACCCACGTGTGGACCGAGTGTGGCGTGTGAGAGGCCAACCACATGGCTGATGTTCAGCTCTCTTTGTTCCTTCTCTATGCTTCCGCATTACTCCTATCATAATTATCATAATGACGAGTTTGTGCATTGGAAAGCAAGGAGATTTGTTTTGGCCGCGGATTCGGTGGATCCCGATCCACGGAAGTAGGTGGATACCTGACTGTGGGGCTCACCTTGATGTATTTGACTAAGATCCACGCCGTCTATCCATTTTACAGTTCATTTTATGGCTTGATCCCAAAAATTTAAGGAGATCTAAATCTTATGTGGACCACATCATAAGAAACAGTGGTGATTGAATACTTAACATTAAAAACTTATTGGGGAACACTGGAATGTTTTTTTCCATCCGATCTGTTGATAAGGTCACAAAGACCTGGATGAAGGGACTACACAAATATCAGCTTGATTCAAAACTTTTATACCCCACAATCGTCAATCGTCATTTTTTACTTCGGTGTGGTCCACCTGAGATTTTGGATCTACTTCATTTTTTTGTAGTGCCATAAAATGAATTTTCAAAATGGATGGATGGCATGGATGTAAATAAAATATCAAGGTGGACCCCATAGTCAGGGATCTACCCACCTCGGATCCACCGAAGCCGTGCCCTTTTGTTTCAGTTTCGGGTGGGGGCTCTTCACCTGGCCATCCACAACACGTCCATTTCAACAGCATAGTTGGATGAACGGGATCATCCATCTGGCAGGCCATTTATGAGTGTATAAGGCACAAAAATCACTTAATTTGGGTGAGTTATGCCTGTCTCATTGGTGAGCCTTTGGGAGAGTTATCCCCGTCTATTTGGTGGGCCTGGATGGATAGTTTACATCAGAATATTGTACATGGTCCACCTCCAAGGTGGAAAAATATGATGGATGAATGGGATTACCCCATGCATGTGACTTTACCAACCATTTTCAGCAAAACCTTTGAGATGGATTGAATAGATTATGTAGCTATATCGTTGCTTTAGCTTGGCACATAGATGGAACTCATACATTAATTTCCACCAACATGTATAAAATTACGTCCACTGACTTTTTATATAGAAAATGGTTACTTATTTCTTAATTTTGTAAACACTATTATTCTAAGATTTTTTTAACCACTTTTTTATTTGACTTAATCAAAATTTAATAATTAACTTTTTTAATTAAATTAGGATTTGGCGGTGATTCTCAACTCTTTCTTTATTATCAAGTCTCGCCTGCCTCTATTATTTTTAAAAAATATTAAATTTATTAAATTTATTTATAATTAATGTTTTTATGAAAATACCCATTACTTACTTCAAACTATTTTTTTTAATCTCTCATAACTTTAATATATAAAAAATACAAAAGGTTTTCAAAATCCTTCATCTCAAACTTTTGAAAGATACAAATTTTAACTTTTCTATATATTCTGAAAATTTGTCGAAAATAATCAAATCATCAACTTAAACAACATATATAGTTATTCCCTTGATAAAGAGCTTTTATAAAACTGCATTCATTGATGAAAAATAAAACAAAACCACTTGAAAGAAAGAACTCTCTAACATTTATAAACTATGCTCCGGGTGTTTGTTACACAATGGAGATTGAACACCCACCATTAAAAACTTATTTGGAATCGTAGAAGTTTTGGATCAAGCTTATATTTGCATTTCCCTTCATCTGGGTCTATATGACCTCATGAACGGGTTGGGATAATGATAGCCCATAGGAAGGTTTCAACGGTAGGTGTTAATATCATTGTTGCTTCTTGTGGTGTGGCCCACTTCAACTTTTGATCTGCCTCATTTTTGGGTTCCTATCTTAAAATGATTTGAAAAAGTGGATGGATGGAGTGGATAAAACCCATACATCACGATGGGCCCCATAGAGCCCTTGCTTGGACAAATTATCATCCATGCAGGAGCAGGACGTAATCCGCCTCCTTGTTTTAAACCATAGAGTGTCTTATTAATTTTGTGCATGTGCCTATATTTTTTAAGATATTTAAATCCGTTAAGTTACTTTATAAACAATTGTTTTTTTTTTATTATAAATATCATCATTTAAGAATGTATTCTTCAAATCCATTTGTTGAAGTATTCAACCCATTATACATGATAAAAATATAATAATACACCTACTCAAGGACTATATATTTCATCGTAGTCTTCCCCAAAGTTCTAATAGAAAACTGTATTCGTAAATGTGCTTTGTAACACTCAACTTTTCCTTTAGAGTCTCTCTTTATATTGTGTGTCCATTTGCAACCATATACCTTTCTTTCAATGTGGAAGTTGAACTATGTTATACGTGTCATTCTTTTTCAATGTACCTATCTCTTCCTCCGATGCTGTGATTAGCTACTAACATGCTAAGTAACTAGATTTGCTACTAAGGTGACATCTCTAAGTTCTATGGGGCCCACCATGGTGTATGTGTTGCATCCACATTGTCCATCCATTTGGAGAGATTATTAGGCATGACCCAAAGAACGAGCCAGATCTAAAGCTGGAGTTGACCGTACCATAGAAAACAGTGGGGAGAGTGACATCCACCGTTAGAACCTTCCTAAGGTCCACTATGATGTTTATTTAAGATATAGCCAGTTCATAAGTTAATGCATACATGAAATTTGGGAAAACATAAATATCAACTTGATCGAAAACTTTTGTAGCCCTTAAAAGCTTTTAATGGTGGGGTCACTCTCCCCACTGTTTTCTGTGGTGGGGTCCACTAGAGCTTTAGATTTGACTCCTTGTTTAGCTCATGCCCTGAGACGATCTCTCCTAAGGACGGACGGTGTGGATGCAGAACATACATCATGGGGGACCCACAAAACTTGGTGACGTCACTTCAGTAACGAGTTTTGCTACTCAATCTATCAATAGCTAATCTGATTCCCTTCCTCCATGGCTTGTTACCACTAAGGATCATCAATGCTCTTTTTATAAGGTATTTGGCTCGCAAGAGTCGATGACCAATATCAAGTAAGCATAGTGTATATTTATGACATAATAATATGTAAGTCTTTTAATAGAAAAACTTTAACAATTATGATATCTTTATTATAGATTGCCATTTGATAATCCCATAACCTCATTTTCCTTGAATTCTTATCAATAGAAATCATTTTACTAACTTTGATTGTGAAATGATTTTCAATGTGATATCTTCATTCTAAATCATTAATTAAGATACACAATATCTTAAGTGTGTATGTAATATCACTAGGTTGATCCATAAACATTATTATTGATAACTTCAAGTAGATAATGAAGTGTGATGACAGACTCTGTAAAATAATGATGTGCTGCCTTTGTATATTCACATACCTCACACATGTGATTTTGTTTGTGTTGTATAGCTAGCATTCCATTGATGAGTCTCTTCCCGACATATACTTGATTCTTTGAAGATTGTAGTGGTCCTATATCATATGTTAGAAATTAACAATTTTGAATAAGGAACTTTGTGAACGCTCCCAAGTGAGTGGAGGTACTCAGCAACTGAATTGGCTTGATTAAATTTACTTTTTGTTTCTTTAACTATGCAATGTTATGGGTGGTGACTTGAGTATACACATATTTTGAAGTCATCACTAGCTGAAACAAGCTTATGATCTACAATCGGCTATAAACCATAGAACAATTTTGGATTCGGGGAATTGAAAGATTTCTCATCCTGGGTGACTCCTGTAGTTTGATCTGTGACTGTAAATCCTGAGTAAGGGTCTCGGTTACAAAAAAAGGAAGGGGTTATGCACCCTTTTCTGCCCGTACAATATATGATTTCTACTTTACGGGCTTTTATCAATTTTTTATGATTTTCAATTAAACTTTACCAGCATTGTGTCTATACCTTACTGCACAAGGTCTAATCCCTGAGTAAGTGAAAAGTATCTAGCCCTAATGTATAGGGTTAACTCCTGGGTAGGCAAATTTTTTTTTTTTTTTAAAATAGAGAATATAGGCAAGAAAAGAATATTATAGGAAAATAAAAGAGTAAGTGTGTGTTGTCGATGTCCTTAGAATGTGTGGAGTGGGATGCAAGTTGACTTAAGTTTATAGGAAGGAAAATGTAAAGTCAAATACTATATTTCTGTAAAAGGGATAGTTGAATGTCGCTAACTCCAACCTTACTCTGTCTTTTAGTAGCTTCAACGTCGGGTCTCCTAAGTTAGATAAAATTTCGGCACAGTTGGAAGCTCAGTCAGGCACCTTATGTGTACCCTATACCTCCTGAAACCTAGGAAATCTTTTGGGTTGCATTTTTTCTCTTCCCACAACTCCTTATAAACTCTTCTACCAATGACCATCCTCCCTTAGAGGCTTGATGCCATGCGATTTCTATAAACAGATTGTCATTGATAGTTAAAGAATCATAAAGGGAGGGCTATGGGGTAAGGTAGCTATATGGACAGGCGGTCCCTAAAGGACCTCTTGTTAGAGTATACCTTTTTTCATGCGTCGGGTGCCAAGTGGATTTCCAAGGTTTTTCGAGCCAGGATGTTTAGCCATGATTCATTCTTTTTATGGGTTTAACGTTGGCCAATTGGATTCAGTTGTTGTCTCCTAGAGGTGTCGAGGATCCTATAGTTGGAGTAAAAATGTGAATTGATAAACATGTGCATGGTTGGACCTTTCAAACAACTCGACCAATCAACATTTATTTGATTTTAACAAGATGTGGGCCCACCAATACAAACTGTTGATTATTCTTAGGTCGGCCCGAGGACTTTTGAGGCTTATAAGATTGATTGAAGGTGATTTTGTTGGAGTGATGTGCGTTTTGAGCGTCTGTAAGGTTCGAGAAGTTTGATCAAGATTGGAAAGGTCGGGCTCATGATATATCAATCTGGTTCGTTATTCATTTCCATAACTGCCATAAGTATATTATGTTCAACTTGTGTGGTCTTTCAATGAGTTTCAGTTATCTTGAAGATATTTTATCGAATCTTGGCGAAAAACAGAGTAACTTCTTCTTGTTTAGGGTAGGGTGCTTATAAACTCTTATAAGACAGTTTTATTGTGTGTAATCAACTCACTTTCCTTCCACTCACAGTGATTCTACCATTATCTTTTAGGGGTTGTTTGACATTGTGGATTGGAGAGGATTGGAGGGGATTGGAAGGGGTTTCCAATCCCCTAGTTGTTTGGCAAGATAAAGTAACTGGGGGTTTCCAATCCCCGCTTTGAGGGGCTTTGCAATCCACGGTGAAAGCTTGGATTACACCTAAAATCATTTCAATAGTTGCAGGTGTAACATGTGTGTCACTATACACTATCATTCTATTGGGCACATGACTCACTATTGATGATCGGCACCGTCCAAACATTGTCTATGTAAATCAACGATAAAAAATTGTTGGTTAGTCACTCAGACATGATCTTGTGCTTGTGGCTCATTCGAGACTTGGAATTTCAACATTTTCGGGCAAAGCATATATTTCAGCGGGCTTATCATAACCATTGTATAAAAAATTACATATCTCACTAATTAGAGATATTAAAGTTGATTTGGTAATTAAATTCAAATCCCTGTAAATATATTACGGATAGGTACTTTTGGATTAAAGTTGATTCACACTCCAGGGTGCCAAACACATTGGGAGGATTGCAAATCCAGGGGGTTTCTAATCCTGGGGATTCCGAATCCAGGGGGTTACAAATCCACACTCCCAAATAGGCCCTTAATAGAATTTCATATTCTTTATCACCAAATATAACTTGTACTCTTAGAGTTGTCATATGAATATAAGATTCCTTTGTAGCTTTGGCATATGCAATATATTGGAAAAATACTTTATATGCCCATTTTAATTTTGTAGGGCGATGGTACCCTTACCTTCAATTTTAAGGGAGTATTATTTCCAGTGATAACATTCAATGCACTCGATATTGGGCATTTGTAGCGAAAAAGATTTTCTCCCGATGTCAGGTGATTTGAGCACGTGGAATCTATATATCACTAATTTACACTTGATTTTGAAACTTGCATTGCACAAAGGGACTCTACAGTCTTCTCTTCATTTCTTTACTTACTTTCAACTGTGTAATGTCCTTCATCAGATGTAATCACTTTGTATAATGCCCATATTTTTCATAATCATAATATTTAAGTCGTTTTTTTCCATGCTTCTTTTAGAATTGTCTTGATTGTTGTTGGTGGTGGGCAAACAAGATTGTTAATGATTTTGAAATTATTCGCATATTGAATAAAATTTTGAGAATTTATTACCAAGTTATGACCTCTTCCACTTCCATAGGATTTATCATGTGTTTGTGAAAACAAAGCATCACTACTTGTCTTCACCTTTTTAAAACCACTTAGAACCTCAAAACTCTTTGTTCCTTAAGGGCCTCAAGGGCCATTTCTTATAATAACATATAAACAACCTCTTTTGTGGGTGACTTATTTTGTTAAATTAGCACTCGTATAGCATTAAATTCAGTTCATGTATTTTTCTAAATGGTTGTTATTCGAGTGTTGTTTTCCATTTTGACGCCTATTTATTTCATTTGATCACTTATATCATTCACTTTTCTAGAAAACTCTGCCATTGAGTCGTTGGTTGCTCAATTGTCCTCAATTATGTTTCAGAAAATGTATTCCTAATGCCGTTTTCTTTCTCATACATGGTAGCCAAATCAAGCACGAGATCCTTTTGTCAAATTCAAATCCATAATATTGGATAGTATATTTGATATACAAGATTTGGATTGCATGTAGAGCATTCTCGTTATTCTTCCTCCAAATTGCAAGTCTTGCTTGCATCGATGTCAGTTTGGGATCACCACCGTTGATGATATCCCGAAGGCCTTAACCATTAAATAGGTTTGTAAACATAGTATTCAATTTTTCATAATTCTTCATTGTGAGAACTTCAAGAAAAATATCACTTGATGCTGTCATGATTGACCAACATTAGAAAAAAAACTTGCAATAGAGGAGTGCTGACACAATGGAATTAGAAAAACTTAAAACATGACCAATCCATTTACTAATAAAGCTATGATATCATGTATAAAATTACACAAGTAAGGCTATTATGTGGATTGTCTTAACATCCATGAAGGATGAAAAAATAAAAAGAAGAACATATAAAACAAGAAAGAATGAAAGATGGACCAAAAGATAAAAACTACTTTATTTAAAAAGGAAGGAAGAGAGTTTTTTTCTACCTATGTTGTGTATGCACTATTTAGCCCCTATATAGTATGCGATTCCCTATTTACTAAGGGGTTGTTTGGCATATCTACTAATAAGAGCTTATTTGCTTATTCTAAAAAAATAAACTCTTATTTTGCGAATAGACTATTTGGTAAAACTCTAATTTTACTACTTGAATTTTTATTAAGTAGCCAAAAAACTCTTAAAATATAAGTGATGAAGATGTTACTTATTTTTTAAGAGTTTAGTTGGCCTATGCGAGTAGACATTTTTATAAATTTTTTGACAAGTATATTCTTAAACTTTTCAATTAATTCCCATCTTGCCCTCTTCTTTCCTCTTTACCATCTCTCTAAGGTAGGCCCACATGATGAATGACCCATGTTAAAGATGGGCCCCACATGACCCACATAACGAATGTATACATTAAAGGTGAGCCCCACATGATGGATGACCCACATCAAAGTGTGGCCCCACATGATGGATGATCCACATCATGCAAACCCCGCCTAATGAATGGTCAACATCAAAGTTGGGACACACATTGTGGATGATGGATATTTCATGTGGGACCACATGAGGGAAGGTACCCCACCTAACGAATGGTCTACATCAAAGTTAGGACACACATTGTGGATGATGGACATTGAATGTGGGACCACATGATGGAAGGTTGACATCAAAGGCGGCCCACATGATAAATGACCAATATTGAAGGTTGGGCCCCACATGATGGATGGTCTATGGTAAAGGTGGGTCACACATGATGGATGATCCATAGCAAAGGTGGGACCTATGTGATGGATGGTGGACATCAAAGGTGGGTCCCATATGATGCATGACCCTCGTTAAAATGTGGTCCTACATGATGGACTATCCCCATCAAGTGGGCCCCACATGGTCGAAAACCCACAACAATGGTGGGATCCACATGATGGATGGTGGGCATCAAAAGTGGGTTCCACATTATGGATGGCCCAGATCAAAATGTGACCCTCACATGATGGACTATCCACATCAAGTGGAGCCCACATAATGGATGATCCACAACAAATGTGGGACCCACATGATGAATGGTGGACATCAAAGGTGGGCCTGCATGATGAGCGACTCACGTTGAAGGTGGGGCCTCACACGATGATGGTCCACATCAAGGTGGCCCCACATAAGGCACAATTCAGATCAAAGGTGGGCCCCATATGATGCATGTCCCACATTAAAGTCTAGCTCAGCATGATGGACCATCCACATCAAATGGGCTCCACTTGATGGGCGGTCCTCATCAAAGGTGGGACCCAAATGATGAATGACCTATATTGAAGTTGGGGCCCACATAATGAATGGCCCAGATCAAGGTTAGCCCACATAATGGATGTAGTGAGATTCACATGATGGATGGCCCACATCAATGTGTGGCCCTCTTGTGATGGATGATTCACATCAAGGGTGTGTCCCACATGATGGATGATGGATATCAAAAGTGAGTCCCACATGACGGACGATCCACTTCGAAAGTAGTGCCCACACTATGGACACATCAAATGTGGACTCCATGTGATTGATATTGATGGGTAGTAGACACGGAGGGGCCCCACATAAAGGGAAATTAGCATTGATGATGGGCCCCACTTGATTGATGACCTACATCAAGTGGGCTCCATATAATGGATGGTCTACCACAAAGGTCAACCCCCGATGATGAATGGTCCACATCTAAGAATGACCTTGCACGATGGACAATCTACTTTGATGGTTTAACTCATGCAATGGATGGCCCATGTTGACGGTGAGCTCCATCTGATGGACGATCCACATCCGATGTATGACATAATGGATGGCCCAAATGTCTTAAAACATGACAATTGTAGCCAACCAATTCTTTTCTCATTTGGGGCATGGTTCGTCTAGGATAAGATTTACCAAAACAACTATTTGAATTGCTCTTGTAACAGAGTTGTTGTAATCCTTAAAAATGACATCAATTGCCCTTAAAAAAACTTATATTTGAAAATTTTACTAAATTTTATTTCAAATGAGAGCTTTTATTATTTCGAAAAAGTGGTTTTACCTAATCAACCTATGTAAAGCAAGAGCTATAACAAAAGGAGCTAATTATAGCAGCTCTTATTTGGAAAACCCTAACTAGATTATAGTAGAGATGACAAATGAGCCCTGCTTTTATTAACATTATTTTAGAAAGAAAATTGTCTAACAAATCAATTTTCTAATATTACTAAATTAAAATCCGTAAGAATTTCAATCAATTAAAACTTGTAAGTATTTTAATTAAATTACAATGGAACAATATTAATTCTCCACAGACATGACAAAAAATAAAAATAATAGGCAACAATCAACAATTAAGATTGCTCGCTTCTTTTATGGTTATAGAGTTCACAACTTTCATAGGGAACAATTGTTTTGCCCGTGGCTTGATGCACTTAGATATCAAACAAGTGATCCTTGTAGTATTGTTTGTTAGGGCTTCCAATTCTGCAAAGGAGGCATGGTATGGTTTTTTGACGCATTTGATATTGCATTTTAAAAGGTTAAAAAAAATGAAATGTGTTTTAAATTTTAAAAATCATTTTGTCTTAAGTGGCTCTCTTGTCATACGTAAAAAAAAATGAACAAGAAAATTAACAAGCTTATAAGAAGAAACTTTTACACAAGGAGCACCTCTTATGAGGCACGCAAAATTAATTTGTTAGGGGGCTATGCCATTAGCTCGAACATATGCTATTGAGCATGCATGCATGTGCGTGGGGTCTTAGTATTAGTTTATAAGTGGACTAAGAGTACACTAGACTAATGGTTTTACTCCACGAGTATACTTCCACCTTTGGGTTTTGTGCGAATTTCAAAACATAATGCATTTGTTCAGGTGGCTCCACCCATTGTGTTTTAACCCAATGAATCTAACTTATTTGAAACGATGCTTTAAGCATCTAATCATGGTATATAAATAAGCTCGACCTTAATCCAAATTTCCATTCAAAAAAAAAAGTTTTTTCTCTCTTTTTCTTAAAAATACATCTCTGATTCAGTGTTTTGCAACTTAAGTTCATTGCCACGTTAACTCACTTCGGTATACGTTCTGTAGCTGGTTTAAACCTATATACAACGGGCACCATTGTAACTGGGTCACAGTCGTTGTATTCTAGAGGCCATCTGCCCGAAATTCCTGTTGCACCTGTCATGCGGTTCAGGGTTAAGTGGAGTGCACTCAAACACATAAATAATCTTTTCTTTACTTTAATTTTCAACTTTAATTTTTAATTTTTCAAATATTATCTACTTTAATTTTAGTAAGTCTTTTTCAACACTTGATCTGATGGCCCCACTTCAAATAGGTTGCCCGATCCTAACGTATCTATCGGTGGCTTACTAAACAGTCACGAAAAGAAACAAATCAACGGTCTGCATTTAAAAGATGAGCCCTGATTACATGTCTGTGGATCTTCCTACAGGGGATTTTTTGCAGCATCTTCCAGCAATGGTGGGGGTGTGTCCAACCAAACGACACGGATCACCGAACTGTTTCTTGTACAGAACTGGTAGATTCCATAGTGCCTTATGATTTGCAAGCACGTGGAGTGGAGTAGACCCGAAGAATGTGCTCCTCCCCCACTCGTGCTTTCAATTAGTACAAGGTGGCTGAAGTTCATTGAGCTCATTGGTCTAACGGGTCCTACTGATGATGGACACCTGGCACGAAACTCTCCCAGATTGGAACATCTCAGACACTTATCCTGGCCCATTGAAATTGGACGGTTGCTGTACTTCCCTTCTCTTCCATCCGTTTGCGTGTTGCGAATTGAAAGGTTACCGCTGTACCGTCGAGGAGATTTCTGAGAACGTTTCATCGAAAGTGTAACCCAATTGACCAGCAGTTTGGATGAGTGAGCCGTAGCTTCATCAGTACAAAATGGAAACCGACTAACATGCTTGTCCTCCGCTCGAGGATCATATAATTCCTAGACCATCATGAATTATGCCTTTTATCCCGTCCATCCATTTTTTTTATTTCATTTTAGGGCATGACCCCAAAAATGAAACATATCCAAATCACAGGTGGACCACACCAACGGTAGTTGAATGCCTGGCATTAAAAACTTTCAAAGGCCTAAAGTTTATATGCGGTCTTATATCACACAGGTTAGGTGAAGTGGAAAGACAAATATGGGTTTAATCTATAACTTTTCCACACTTCTAAAGTTTTTAATGGTGGGTGTTCAATCATCATTATTTCCCATGATGTGGTCCACATGAGATTTGAATCCGTTTTATTTTTGTGCTCGTGCCCTATAAATGAGCTGACAAAAGGGATGGACATTGCGGATAAAATGCATATCGGGCCCTCCTGGAGTCACAGGTCGGACAGGCATGGTACATGTCTCAAAAATCTAAATAGTTGATCTGATGGACCCCACAGTGCACTGGTATTTCAATTTCAAACATCCAGGATTTTAATTAGGGAATACAGCGACGGCCCATGTTAAAGAAAAAAAAAATGATTGGATTCAGAGGAACTTGAATCAAAGAGATTTCTAGCCATTATTTGGTTCCGTCGGATCAACTGTCCAAATAAAAGATCGCTGGGTCCACTGATCAAAACTGACGGCTCGAGGATATTAGCACATCCTCGACTGGGGATCATACAATTCCCAAAGCTGAATTATAATATTCAGCAGTGAATGGCGCTTGATGCACAGGCACTCAGAAAATGTCTACGTGGCATACATTAACTGAAATTAAACCGGGTAAATTGTGGAACCCATCGTGTCCAACTTCCATTCCCAAAAGCAGATTGTCTGGACAATCCTGACCATTGACTGGGGACGCGGATTTCATGCAAAAGCCTTTCGCAGGAAGTTCCCGTGCTTGAAGCAGGTGGGGCCCACTGGGATGTTTATGAGAAATCCTCACCGTCCATCCGTTTTTTAAGTTCATTTTAGAACATTAGGCCAAAAATAAACTGTATCCAATGATCAAATGGGACGAAAACGTGATATTTGAACGTCTACAGTTGAAATATTCGTGGGGCTGCAAGTTTTGAATAATGCTAATAATTGTGTTTTCATTTCATCCCAGTAGGAATGACGTTATTAACGGTATGGATGGCATGTAAATTTCACTGTCGAACTCAGGAAAGTTTCAACGGTAGGAATTTCCTTAGCTACCTTTTCATTACGGCTCACTTGAGTCTTGGATCCCGTTCAATTTTGGTCTAATCTCCTAAAATTATCTCACAAAGCGGTTGGACGGAGTGGATTCCTGAAAGACATCACGGTGGGCCCCACCTAAGTTCCCAGCGTAGGAACTTCCTGCCAAAGGCTTTCGCAGGAAATCCGCGTCCGTAGGTTTTCGAGTTGTAAGTGCCCGCGTATCATCCATGATCCATCACACTCTGCCAAACTGCCAAATGGCATTACCGTAGTAGAACCTCGTGATGGCATTTCCGTAGTTTTTCACATAAAGAGCACCGAAATTCGAAACGCATTCTTCCTTTCAGCAGAGGACAGGGATCTGCTTTTAATTTTGCCCGCTCAAACGCCTTCCTTTTGGAGCCATTCGGTCTTGCGAAGTTAACGGCGTTACATCTCTGAAACGTCCGTCGCAACTTCTATCGGAGATCCAAATCCAGCCTCAGCCTCCAGCCTCCAGCCTCCAGCCTCCTTCCCATGGAAGAACCCTCTCTCTTACCGGATGGTCTTCCACGGATTCTAAACAGCGCCTTGTGCGCACGTTAAGGCAAAAAAAAAAAAAAAACCCCACAAGCTCGCAATCTCGCGGCTCCAATCGCTCAAACTTCCGCACCCTCTCTCTGTCCTTCGATTCTTCTCAAAGTTCTCTTTTCTCTCATCCCTTTCAACTGTTTTTTCTTGCATTTTTGATTCAATCCAAGTTAGAGAAGAAGAATCTCCCTTTCTCGGCTCCATTTTCGTCTAATTTTCGCATCTTATCACGCCGAATCGAGGTGAGCAGACGATCTCTTCTCCGCATTGATCTTTTCCTTTTATCAGTCTGTTTCAAGAACATCGAATAATCAAAGATCCGATCCGGTCCTCTTCTTGAACTGACTGGTGCCCTAATCTGGGCACGAATTCATTATCTACGGTTTTTTTTTTCCAGATCCGCGCCCCACATTTCTTCAACGAGTCAGAAAATTGCGTTAGTCACATGTTTCTAGCATTGCAAATGGTTGTAATCTGAAAAAAAATGGCTTAAAAGACAGCTTCTTTTCGTTGAAAAAAATCGATATGCGGGAAGGATTTTTTGACGGAGCTGTCAGGTTGAAAAGATCTAGGCAATGCTGCATTGCTCGAAAGATGCCTGGGTGTGGTAGGTTGCGGAGGTTTTGTTCTTGTAGGAGGAGATAACTCATCTCCTTTCAGAGAAGCCTGTGGCTTTCGCTACTTTTTTCACGGTCTTGAAATTGGAGGCCTGAAGCGGAACGCCTCGTTCTGAAGATAGCACAATGAGTTCACGGCCGGAAGAATACACAAAAGAAGACGGGGAATTCAATGGCTTTAGTGCAGAGGAAAATACTGACCTTGAGGTCGACTATGGTAGGAAAGCTTTTTATTTTATTTTTTATTTTGACTTTATCCTTCTCTTTTTCTGTTTTTGCAAACAGTTGATCTACGATTTTGTCAGTTTGTTCTACAGCTAAGCGGGTAGCAAATGTGCTAGGGTGGTTGAAGTGTATGTTTCCTCACTTAATAATGCCTTCTGAAGCTTCCGAAGAAGAACTAAGAGCATGCTTGATTGATGGGACTGTATTATGTAGCATTTTGAACCAGCTCAGCCCTGGCTCTGTACCTGAGGTTGAGTTCTTTACATTGGCTCTTCATGGAGTCATCCTCATTTCGGGTTGGAATTTATTTTTGCATATATGAATTGTCATTTACATTTTTTTTTTTTTTAAATGGTAGAGTCGAGGTGGTTCATTTGTTTCTTCCGGGCAGCGCTTGGAGAATGTCCAAAAGTTTCTTTCAGCTATCGATGAAATGGGGTTACCAAAATTTGAAGCATCAGACCTAGAGCAGGTATACATACTTTTTCCCTAACATTTTTCTTCCATTAAAGGTCTGTTTGATTTGCTGTAATTCCTTGTAAATTGAAGGAATTATGTCATCATTACAAATTTACCACGGCCAAATCAAACAAGGAAATGGCCGGTCAAATGCAGTTGTTTTAACGAGACAGGTAATTTGTAATCATCACTCTTTTCCATGTAATTATGGTAAAAATATCCAATCAAATAGCCACATTAGTTTATTTTGAACATGATGTGACATTGAAGTAATGTAAAAAGGCCATCATTGCGATTTTCCCATGGATAAATAAAACGTTGGAAAAATGCTGTCATTGCAAAATGCAGCTGATGTAAGGAGACGGGTAAAGTTATTTGTAGTCATTGCTCATTTTCTTGCATTTCCTTTACATTACAACAAATCAAGCAGGTCCTAAAGGAACTCCATGTACAAAGAGGTTTAATCCTTAGAGATATGGATGCATCGGTTGTGATAGCTATATGACCAGCCATGCTTTATGGGACAAAATATTAGGCATTTGAGGAAAAACATGTTTAGAGGATGAGTATAGATGAAATGAGGATGTTGAGATGGATGAGTGGCAAGACGAGGAAGGATGGAATTAGAAATAAATGCATTCGAGGGAACTTAGGAGCAATACCTATAGACATAAGATGAGGGAAAGAAGACTTAGGTGGTTATATAATGTGCAATGGAGACCAAGAACTATGCTGGTTAGGAGTGAGTTAGTACAAGTTGAAGCCTCTAAAAGGGCAAGGGGAAGGCCTAGAAGGACATGGATGCAGGTAGTAAGAAAAGACTTGATGACCTATCTTCTAACTAAAGGTATGGCCCTTGATAGAATGGAGTGGTGGAATAGGATTCATGGAGCCGACCCCAAGTAATTGGGATAAGGCTTAGATGATGATGACGGTGATGGTGGTGCTGAGTCGTGAATTATTTATTTTATTTTCTTCTATTCCACATAAGCATTGAAACTTTTACCAACGTTCCGCTTCAAAATATTGGAAGTATTTTTGTCATGAATATACCACAATAAATTTTTTCTGCAGTGGTACCATACAAATGACTGTATCACAATGTGTCCTTTCTATTGGTTTTTGTCATTGATATATTCCAATTCAAACCCATGGCATCAGAATTTATCATCAATACATTCCTGAAATAATTTTAGTGGGATTCAATATCACAATGTTGGAAGGTATCATGGTGTACCGGAATCTGTCAGGGTAAATTCATTCAGCAATATGATATGTTCAACGATATTTTGAACCTTGGCCTCTCTCTCTCTCTCTCTCTCTCTCTCTCATGCTCACTGTTACGTAGGTTAATTGTGCAGGGGTCTATGACAGCAGTTGTGGAGTGCCTTTTGACTCTCAAGAAACTCTCAAACTTCAACCTCAGAGAAGATAATATTCATGATGCAAACAGTTCTGCAAAATGTGGAATCCAGTCGAGGAAGAGGTGGAAACTTCCTGAAGTTGGAAATTTGGAGGGCATGGATGGAGTCCAAGGGGATCAATCAGCCTGTGCACATAATACTCTATCAGGAGAAGAAAGGGGGGCGATTTTTCCAGAATCAAAATTCCAGCGGGTTTCTTTGAATGATGCATTTTCAGGTACAACTGTGGTTGTTACTCGGAAAACTGAATTCAAGTCATAGTATACAACTTAGTAATTGAAGATAATAGAATGGGATTCCATTAAAAAAGATAATAGAATGGAATGGGAAATACTAGAGAAAATGAAAATTCTGGATAAAATAATTAGTAGCTTATTTTTAGACATTTTCTAGTTTAGTTATACATGATCCAACTTGCACAATGTCTTTGTAAATAACTACATATGACCATGCATAATGCAGGGGAACTAGGGTCCTGAATGAAAAGAACATCATTGAATGTCAGAAGCACATATTTAACCTATGTACTTGATCTGGTTAGCCTTGGTTAACATCTCACACAGCGATTTTGAGAATTGCAAATGGAGTTGAGGAATCACTTCCCAAAGTAGAAGTATTAACAAAAATTTAATTCTTCATTCTCCTATTGTAGAAGACTTTCTTGATGTATGTATACTTTCTCCAAGGCAAAAGAGATCATGATAGAATCCCAATATTCATTAGTTCTAATCACAGCCATCAATTGACAAAATACTAATAACGACAGCTATTCCAAAATCCAGTCGCCATTATATAGCTTTTACAAAAGGTACTTTGTATTTCAATCTTCACGCCCTCTCATTTGAGTTTTGCATTGATTGGTTGTACATTTTTTCAACTTTGCTTGGTTGTGATCTGACCAGCCGGTCCAAGCTTGGGTAGAGGAGGGGTCATGATCATCAGGTGGCTAGTCATTGAACTTTCACCAAGCAGTTGTAAGAGTTCACTTTTAAACAAGATAGGCAAAGCTGAACCCAAATAGCTGGGACGAGGCTATGATGATGTGGTAGTTAATAGTCATAACTCATAACACACCCACTTGTATTATCATTGCATGGTCATGGGCTTGTAGGAAAGCTAACTTAATAGGCTTTCAAACATGACCCATTTCGTGTCATTTGTATGCTGTTTAGCATGTGAAAAGTAGTTGAGGGAATACGTGACAATAAATATGTCTACCACAATGAATCACCTTAACCCTTCTTCCTTCTCTTTTGCCTCTTTAGTCTTCAAATTCTCCTAGATCGATTTATTACTCGTCATATTCTTTAGTTGTAGTGAAAATGGATTTCTAATGATTTGTTTCTTCGATTGTTTGGTTCAGTTGGGTTATATAACTTATATCAACCTTTAAATTAAATTTATGGCTTCAAAATACTGTCATAAGTATGCGGTATGTTATGAATAAGATGGCAGAATGTGAAATCTGGTTATAGGTCTAGTTATTTGCTGGTAATAAATATTCATAGTATACATTATCTTATTATGACTTGGACAAAGAAAAGACGCATCACCATCAATCTTCCAAAGGATTATTTTTCTTTGATAAATAGTTAAGCTTTATTGAGATTAGAGAAACTAGGGTAAGGGCACACGGCACATGTTAATTAACCTCCATAAAAGGCGTTCTGTGCAAGGTTTAAAGAATTCGCCCGAAACCGGCACTTATTGGGCGATATGTGCTGGTATCATCCATGAACAATATGGGTCAATTGGCCCCATATTGGCTCAAAACAGCCTGATATATGGTGATACGTAACAGTATTGGTGGTGAATGAAACATTATGTGACACACCCATTTCAAACCTTGTTTCCATGTGAAAATTGTATTCCATCATGTGTATTACCCCATCGTTGGAGAATATGCGCACGTGGGAGCATTTTGTGCAATATTCGTGTGACAAATATGAAAAATGAGTATGCATGTCCAAGTAAGCATTCACAATGCACTTTCGTCTGCACCATGCATAAAATCAAGAAGGATATCTTGGGCCGCTTCCAAATCTGGTGGACCACTCCGAACTTGGTGAATTGATGCTTGCTTGCTTGGCATGCGTGAGTTTTCTAAACCACAAGAAGATCCTCTGCAGAATGTCTTTACTAGCTATTTGGTGGGTGGTTTGGGAGGAAAGGAATGCTAGGTTTTTCAATAACACCAAAAAGCCGGTGGATAGTATCTCCCTTAGAGTCAGATTGCTGGTTTGCGATGGACTGTTTCCGCCCCCAAACTCATTAAGGGTTCTAATTTGGATTTCTTAGTTGTTTAGCTGGGTCGCTGTCTCGGCTTCCTTGCTTCCCTCTTTTTTCTTGTTTGCTGTAATTTGAGTCTCGTGTTTAATCAAATTCGTTATCTTAAAAAAAAGTGCATAAAATCAAAAGAGGAAAGACAAGTTGGGGCCAATTGTCTTGATTTTGTGGGCACTATTGTTGATTAGGTTGAGCTCAAAGGGTGAAAATAACAATTAACTATGCATGCTACCCCCAACTCTTCTCTGGCATGCAGGCCTCTGTGAAGTGATTGCTCTATGAGTCCAGTGGTGGGTACTTGCAATAAGTTTTGGGCGAGCACAGAGCAAATCTAGAGTTCCAAACCAGGCTAAATGTAGGGGTCAAGTCTCAGCGAAAGGGGATTCTACATCCTGACATGGCACAACTTCAAAGAAATGAACTAGCATAGATTACTTACCAATTAGAACATCAAAGCCTCTAATAAGAGTATGCCAATTTTTTTTTTTTAAATTTTTTATTTTTTAAAGAGTTAGAAAATAGAATGATCAAAAGGAAAAAAAAAGGTAGAGTCACACCACATTGAAAACCCTATGGAGCTTAGTTGTACAAACATTCTACTAATTTGCTGCTCCAGCTTCGAATCATGCTTCAGACTAGTGCTTCCAGTCTCACTCACTAGCTGTTTAGCTAATTGGGGCTGTTCTTGGGAAGTATTCCTTGGGGTTCGTAGCTTGGACAGGGGACCATTGATTACTCTTGTTGGAAGGAGCTTTGCCTCCGTGGGTTTCTGGAAGCTCAACGTGTATGGGAGCTCCATGAATAATCTAGGGGAAGTCTGGCTGGTATTGTGGTAACACTAAAGGATGAGCGTGGCAACATCAAATTCTCTTTCTCTGGGCTGGTTGGGATCATCTTGTCCTTAGGGAGGTAACTTGTATTGCTGATTCTATGGCTGAGGAAGGGGGGCCCACAGATATTCCATTTGTATAGGTGACTCTCATCCGATGCCTTAATGAATTTTGTTATGTATCCTTGCTTTCTTGGCTTCACTGATAAATTTCTCGTGTTATTTTAAAAAAGAAACATAATCATAACGGTCTATTTCTTTTAATTGTAACCATTTATTTCAACAAACTATTAAAAAACACTAAGATGTCCCCGAATCCCGTTGCAATCATACGTGCTTCCCATGAATAATTGTCAATGACCAACTCAAATGACATCAGAATTGTAAAATTTTGGGCTCATTTGAAAGCAAACTCAATAGACTTTCATTTGGGACCAATTTTGTGTAACCCAGACATATGTGTGCGATCAATGCCCACATATTGTCCAACTTTGCTTGATTTTTGGGCCAGTGCCTGTTAAGAGGTAGTGTCCACATGTTAGAACAACTTAGATCTTACGCGAAAATTTCAACAGCAGCATCTGTTGTTCACCTGAGCTTCGTGCGATTCCCTGGTAGTTGTAATGAAGCAGCTTCATACAATAGAGTTCCAGGCCCCCATCTATCTGATGGGTCACAGATGGGCCCTACAAGCTGGTCGATTAAAGATAGGCCATGAGTTGTAAATCAAGCCCATACAAGGTCTTGATTAAAGAATTGGGGAATCCAACTGTCCATATTGATTAAAGATCAGCCATGAGTTTGCTTTAACCCTTATTTTTTTAGGTTTTCTGTAGAAGTGTCACTGGCAGCTGTGCAGCATTAATTTCTGTTTCGTCTATTTCAAAATGCTGCTTCCTATCATTCAAGTAGCTGACCTTCTTCTTCTTCTTCTTTTTTCTGTAGACATGTCACCTCCATTGTTACAAGATGGTGGACAGAAGTTCCATGAAGTTTTTCAACTGAAGCAAGGGTGTTATTCAGATCTTCCTGCAGATAAGATTTCAGAAATGATGAAGTTGAATAGTTTAGATGTAAACTCTTGAATTCACTTATAGTGGTTGGGCCTAAGCGTGTCTATGTTGCTATCCTCTCTTTTTTTTTTTTTTTTTTTTTTTTTTTTTTCTGATTTTTTTTAAAGCATATCATTCATGCAGAATGCCTCAACTCAAACACTTCTGAACATTGTGAATGGGATTCTAGATGAAAGCATCGAAAGGAAGAATGGGGAAATACCTCCGGTAAATTAGTGAGAGACTGCATGGATGTTTAGTAATAAAACATTCTTACATTGATTGAATGTTATCCTTTATCTTCTATTCATAAGGCAAACGTTAGCGATCTTTTGGATCTGTATGGGAGACAACAGTTCATTGTTTCTCTTTTATTTTCTCTCAGCGTGTAGCGCGCCTATTGAGAATAGTCGTGCAAGAGATTGAGCGGCGGATTTCAACTCAATCTGAGCATATAAGACATGTAAGTTGCATATGTGACTCAATTCATCTGCAGATTTTTTATTTTTTATTTGAAAGGCAATGTACTGCAGAATGTTCTGTTGCTTCTTATTAATTTCCTTATGGATGCATATCTACAGCGAAATAATCTCTTTAAAGTGCGTGAAGAAAAATATCAATCAAGAATTAGAGTACTTGAAACACTTGCCACTGGCACAAGTGAGGAAACCCAGGTAAGTATTGTTGAGTAATATATAATCCTGAAGGGACAAGGTTCAGTTTCATCGGTATTTGTAAACTAATTCTTTCTACCAATATTTGCTCAATTTATTTGAAACACTCTTCATGTTTTTTATTTACAGATTGTTATGGACCAGCTTCAGCAAATGAAGGTTCGATTCTAATCTGTGAACCGACTGTTTGTGCATATACATGCTAGGGCAAGATTCCACTTTGACATTTTGATTTCCAAGCAATTTGTTTATCATGCTCTTCTAAGTAAGCCTAGCACAATCTTCTCTTATTGCTTCCTTTCTCTTGTGCTTGCTATATCTCTTGTATTGAATTGGCTTCAGTTTTGATGCATGCGTCTCTTTTGCATGGAAGCAGTTTGCATTTAAATCTATATGCTACTATTAAAAGTGAAAACTAATTTTAAGATATATATATAAATCATGGATTTTTTTCCGGACTTTTGCATGACCAACCAAACTACACTTGCCATGGTGAAAATACCCCACTCCCCCATGTTGCAATTTTGTAGGATCTTTATGCAGTTACTAAAACTGGAAGTTTGTTGTATTGTCTCAACACAGTGCCTGGAATTATCAAACCCTGCAGGAACACGTGCAAATTTGAGACCTATGTCATCTTTCCATCTGGTTAGAAGCAAAGTTAGATTTTATTTATTTTTTTGCCTAAAAAATTAGGCCATTTCACTCCTTGGGCGGGCCACGATGTAGAAAGTAAACTAACGGTTTTTATTTTTATTTTCTCTGGCAGTCCATTTGCTTTGTATGCTGTGGCTCATCTGTGATGAGTAATGGCCTGATTTTTAGGCAAGAAGATCTTAACAGCATGGCCCACTTGCTAGAAAATTTTGATCTTGCACACACATTCCATATTTGCCTGTGTTCCTGCCTGCACAAATAAAAGGGGGTTTGCTATTCCGCATGCTACTTTAGGATGTGCTGTAGAAAACCTCTCACATTATGCTAATATGTCCATACACAGTTACTAAAATGGAGGTTTCCTACAATTCCCCAAGTATTGCTATAGGATACCTCCACTGGATTTTTTTTTTTTCTCGAATGTGACAAAAGATTTATTATATACAGTTACTAAAATGTGACAAAATATGTCTATACACAGTTACTAAAATGGAGGTTTCCTACAAGTCCCCAACTATTGCTATAGGATACCTCCACTGGATTTTTTTTTTCCTCGAAATGTGACAAGATTTATTATATGGGAAAAAGGAAAAACACAGAAAATGAGAAAACATCCAGCAGCGGTGACCCTCTCATGACCCAAGGAACTACTGGATGCTACAAGAAACTCAAATAATAAAATAACCACAATAGAAGCGGCGAAACGTATCTTAACTGTAGACAATCTTCAGAAAAGATCTATGATTCTCCCCAGAGTTTGTCTAGTATGTATGGGCAATGCAGAATCGATAGATCACCTCTTCATACATTGCCCGTTTGCGCTACTTGTGTGGCCACCATTTTGCAAACCTTTGGCATAGACTGGGTGATGCCATTGTCAGTAGTCGAGCTGTTATGGATGTGCATGATGTTTTACTTGCTGAGGACAAGTTAGTGGCTTGGAGGTTAATCATGCGTGCCATGCTTTGGCACATTTGAGGGAACACAAGTTCGCAACAGTCAATGGTTTCTCAACAAACAGGGTTTGTGGAAAGCAAAGAGGATGTAATAGAATGGGCTTCTAGGATTCAATATGTTAATGTCTTTTATGTTTCTTCTTTGTTTGGAATGTAATGCCGTGCTCCCTTTTGGGTTGTAATATATCTTGTATTTTTTGTTGTTTTCAAGCAACCTTTTGATAAAACATATCCATTATCTATTATCCTTCAAATAAATAAATAAATAAATCCTACACTAGAGTCTAGAAGTGGCGAAATGGGCAAAAGTTACACCACACTGGATGCTCCACTTATGCATAATATCCTCAAATAAGAGACCTCTGAACTCAAAGAAGAGAGTGCCCAACTAGCAATCATTGACAAAATACTTGACTTTTGCTTCTATGGAGATGGCCTTCTTATAAAAAATTATCCTAGTCTTTTTCATCCAAAGTCCCCATAGCAAACTAACACTTTGTTTGGATGCTTGAAAGTCTGGTTAGAAGGGGAAGATGAGATCCTCGTAAGTTAGGTTATAGGAAAAAGACTTCCGGGAAGTCAGGTTATTGTTTTTTGGATGACAACACTAGAATTACATGGAACCCAAGTTCTTAAGTTTAGATGTGTACTCATAAAATAATAGGTCGGTGTTAGGGGTTTGGTATGCCAACATACATTGTTATTTGGAAATGGCTCGCCTAGCGAAGCTCGAATGCTCAGGGGCACTCTTACTTGCTTTGGTGTGGTGTCAGGGCTTCATGTTAATTTGCTCAAGTGCTTCGTTTCTGGCATAAATATGGATCCCATTGCTGAGGTAGAGATTGCTACCATCATTGGGTGTAGAGTTGCTCAATTTGCGGTGAGTTGGTGACACATCCAGGTATTTCTATTGTACTGGGTTGAATGTGGAGCAATTGCCGGGATGCTATCACTTGAAGGTATGGGAAGAAGCTGATGACTTTGAAAGGTAAACTGTCGTTGACAGGAAGGAGAATTACTCTCATTAAAGCAGTTCTATCCAGTCTCCTAGCCTATATGCTTTGGATTTTTGTCGGTATTCGGTTAAAGTGGCAGCCCACACAGTATACACAGAAGAGTTTCCTAATGAGGCCCATAAATTCCATTTGGTAAAATCCGAGGATGTCTGCAAACCTTAGACATGGTGGTTTGGGCATTTGAAACATCAGGGTGATGAATCTAGCTTTCTTGGGAAGTGGCAATGCTGTTTGGGGAAAGGAGAGCAGTCTTTGCTAAGGGATGTCTGAAGCTCAAATATGGAGTAGACGTGGACGGGTGGGATATTGTTCTTGCCTCGATGAGATTGGGGTCCTACATTTGGAGATCCATCACTTGGGCTCATGATTTTTGCTCAAGCTTATTTAGATTCAGAGTGGGCAGGCATTACTAGGTATTAATTTTGGGAAGACATTTGGTGTGGTGCGTTTGCGCTAGCTGAGAGTTTTGAGAGGTTTATCTTATTTCAAATAAAATAGTGCTTTGGTTAGTCAATGTTTCCATAGTGTGGTCATCACTTCCCATAGAACATGAAAGACGATGAGGCTCTTTTGTCTGGCTGCTTAAGTCTTAATACATTGCAATCAGTTTACACTCCGATTACAGGTATCGGTTGGAGAATATGGTGCCTTACTTTTGACGAGAAGCTTTCGGTCAAAAGTCCCTTTCGGTGGCTCTCTGTTAGGGCTTTGTCAATGATCCCTCTGTTGTGTCAAAGATCTGGAATTGAGTAGCCCCCCCTCAAGGTCAACGTTTTTGCCTGGCTGGCCACATTGGGTAAGATCCTAACTACTACAATTTGCAAAGACGTGGGCTCATCATCTGTAATAAGCGCATGCCATGCTACAGAGATGAAGAATCTATTAATGATCTTTTCATTCAGTGTTTTAGTGGCTGGAAGGGTGTGATATGTGTGCTTTAGGATGTCGTGGGTTTTCCCGGACTCTGTTTCCAATCTTATTTCTGGTTGGCCTGCTTGAGCATGGGGTCCCATTGGTTGCATGTTGTTGAAATTAGTCTGCCTTGTCACTCTTAGGGCATTGTAGGAGCGAAATACTATAGTATTTGAGGGCGAAGCAGCTCCCCCCAAAGCAGTTGTTTCACACATCTTTAGATTGCTTTTTCAGTGGTCTAGATCAGACGCTGGCTTCAGATCCATTCTGACCTCTTCCTTATCCTCTAATTGGAATGTAGTGCTTCGTGGTAGGAAAAAAGGGTTATATCTTGTCATTCAAACAGATGCATCCACCTCCCAGAGGCTTCAAAATCCTTTTTTATTCTTTGAGAGATGACAACAATTTTTATTAGCTAACCCACCAAGCCAAAAAAAGCAATGTGGGGAAAGAATACAACCAAAGCAACTAAACCAAAAAGGAGAGAAGGGAGGCAGATCTCACCTCCTCCACATTAGAGGCCCAGCTTCTGACGTTAAACTTGACCTTCCTAACAACCTCCTTCTCTGACGAGCTTGTATTTTGAAAACAACGCCCGTTCCTTTCCCTCCCAAATACCCCATAAGACTGCGACAATAACAAGCTGCCAAAGCACCTTTCCATCTTTCCCGGGACCCCCCACCCAAATATCATGCCATGCCATGCTTCAAAATCAGTTTCAATGGCAGTTTCTTCAGTTCCGTGGGTCTTTGAGGCATTGTTGGGGTGCCATAATAGTGTGCTGCTCATTGAATTTTCTGGTACAAAAGGAGGCTCTGATTCTAATGAGGTTGAGGCTGCTGCTCCTTCGTAGGGTCAGGATCTTGGCTCAATTCAATCTGTTCTTGGCTATTGGTTGGGCCATCTTTGGCATTTGTGCATGTAACGTTGCAGATTTGATTGATAAGGCTCGGAACATACTGTAAGCATCAGGTAGCATTCAAGCATGCCCAATGCCAAGGCTTATCAGCTCGCAAAAGAGGGCACTGCTAGATCGAGCCTGTGATTGATGACAAAAGATTGGGCTGATGCCTTTGTCTTTGCATTTTTCTAGTTCTTGTAGTTTACTAGTGTTGGGTTGTGTCCATTCTTTCCTTTTCTTGGTCTGTGCTGTTTTTGCACTTGTTGCATCTCTAATTTCTCTCCTAATAATAAGATCACCTTTAAAAATTGATAGGTTGGTTGAAACAGATAGAGGAAGATAAGGAGATTGCAGGGGAAGATGGTATTTTTAGGTTAGGTTGATGGAGAGAGATGGGCAGAGAGGGAAATAGGAAGACATTGGGGGAGATGTGTTTTTGTTGATGAAAATGGCTAGGTTTTGCAGGATGTGAGGAAGAGAAAGGAGAACAAGATTGAGGAAGATGGTATTTGTATGTTGGGTTATGGAAAGATGGAGAGAGGGAAAGCGAAGGAGATTGAGACAGGGAGATAGGTTTTGGGGGTGGGGAATGGCTAGGGTTTTGTGGGATGTAAGGAAGTGAGAGAAGAACAAGATTAAGGTGGAAGATGATATTTTAGGTTGTTTTTTCTGCAGTAACTGCACTATAAGGGAAAATTACCAGGTATACTCTAAGTCTTACTACGAATCAAAGAGCCTTACAAAAGAATCTAGTAATTTCTGCCATCCCTATGTCTTGCTCGGATGCATTTCTAACAAATATACACTACTACTGATATCCTGTCTAAGCATGCATCTCATACATGTGGACATGCTAAAATAACACCAGCTTGCTAGATATAAAGCATCCAAAAGAGGGGGCTACCCTTTACCTCTTGTCATTTCGGAAATATGCATGTTTTGCTAACTAGGCCTATTTTCCTAGTACTCTTTAGGAAAAAATATGGTTCTTTTTCAAGACAAATTTTTATACTATGAAAAGTGACAGTTTCACTGGCAATGAACAGTTAAATATTCTGAATTTTCGTAATTTGCCTTGTTCCCCTTTCGGTACTTCGTGTCAATCCGTAGTGGTTATCCTTTTAGCGACTGTTTACCTGGTTGCCTAAGTATATGGATCCTTTTTTATCCAAGTATGGAACGCCATAAAATATAGGTAGAAAATAGATGAATTGACTTGCAAGTGTTTGTTAAGCATTAACTCAATGTCACGAGGCAATGCTTCCAAAATTCAATTCATATTGGCTTTAGGTTGTTACTTGACATGTAATTTGATTTGTATTTGTTTGTTTTGAGATTGCATCCATTTCAGCTTTTGTTATGGGTATTGGTTCATTGTAGACTGAGAAGGCCAAAATGGAAGAGAGGAAGAAACTTGGGGAGGGAGATGTTGTTAGATTGATGAAGGAGAAGGAAAACAGCGATCTCGTAATTTTAGCACAGAAGGAAGAATTAGAAATAACAAAAAAAGCATATGAAGAACAATGCTTACAGTTTGAAACACAAGCTAAGGAAGCTAAAGTGGCATTGGAGGAGAGGTTAAAGGAAGTTGAGAACCTTCTGACAGAGTCAAGGAACAAGGCCAAAGAACTACAGGCAATCTCAGAGTCGAAAATCCAACATTTGAACAAGAAAGAGCACATTTACCAAAATTTCATAGGTTTCCAGTTCCAGGCTCTGCGGGTATGCCATGACTAACCATATTCTCAATTGTTTTGGTTGTTATATCTAAACTAAGGTAATTGAACTTGCAAAACCATTTAGGAACTGAGGGTGGCTTCGAAGTCCATCAAGAAGGAAGTTATAAGTACACAAAAGGGCTGGCGGGAAGAATTTAACAGCTTGGGTAAGAAAAGATATACATGTTTCTTTTACCATTTGAAGCTTTTATTGGTGTGAGTGCGCGCACGCGCGCACGTGTGTTTGTGTGTGTGTACATACATATGACAATTACCTCTCCTCTGTTTTTTATTAGTGCAGATATTTCCCCTCCATTAGGTGTTAGAGGAATCTGTACCAAATGACCAAAATATCCGTAATTGGGTACAAAGACGTTATATAGTGTGGTGCCCACTGTGGTGTATGTATGGCATCCAACCCATCCAGCAAGTCTACTCCAACATAAAAATGGTATGCCCAAAAAAATCAAGCCGATCCAATGATTAGGTGAGCTGCACCATAGAAAGTAGTCAACAATCGCCCAAAACCTTCAAATTCATGTGATGGTTGGATCTGCCTCATTTTTGGGATGCCCCATTTTCATAGTGGGGTCAGTTTGTTGGACTGGGTGGATGACATGCATTGTGGTGCCCACAACCGTCTCCAACTAGTTGCCTATGAGATAAAGGCAAATTGGTCATTTGCTTAAAGACAAAGTGCTAATAATAGACTGTGCATTCATGCCTCATTTTTTTTTTCTTACTTTCTGCCACCTCTACCTTGTGCAGGGACAAAACTTAAAGGACTAATAGATGCGGCTGAAAATTATCATATGGTCCTAGCTGAAAATCGTAGGCTGTATAATGAAGTTCAAGACTTAAAAGGTGCTACGTTATAGCATAATAACATTATATTGCCAAGTTACCAATCTCCCTATGTTTTTGGCTTATTTCTGGATGGTCTTTCATGGATAGGGAACATTAGAGTATACTGTCGGATAAGGCCATTCCTTCCTGGTCAAACCGGAAAGCTGACAACGATAGAGTATATTGGTGAGAATGGAGAGTTGTTTGTTACGAATCCCTCCAAGCAAGGAAAAGATGGCCACCGGATGTTTAAGTTTAATAAAGTCTTTGGTCCTATGGTTTCTCAAGGTTTGCATCTTCAAAAGTTTTCCTTTTTTTGTGACTCTGAGTGATTCATCAATTCCATCTTATTTTGTATTTTAATGGGCAATATGGAATAAAGCATCTCAAAACTTGGCTGTGATCATGCCAACATTAGTGCACCAGATCCAATGAAAGAAAATGAATGCTTGGGAATAAAACACCTAGAATGGCTTCATTAAATCATCTTGCATGTCTTGAATGCTGCTA
Organism: Magnolia sinica; assembly: GCF_029962835.1. Lineage (NCBI taxonomy): Eukaryota > Viridiplantae > Streptophyta > Magnoliopsida > Magnoliales > Magnoliaceae > Magnolia > Magnolia sinica. Next base: position 15,632,368 of record NC_080585.1, on the reverse strand, counting down.
CTTCATTAGTTCATAGTTTTCCATATACGATATAGCTTGGTATTGAGCCTTTCAAAACAAAGAAAAAGAAATAGAAAAAAAGCCTGGTATTGATAATATTGGTTAGTATGGACACAATGACTCCAATATGCTATTATAATCTTTATTTTTAAAAGTTTTGATAAGATTGTTGCTCCTCATTAGTTGATCTCTTAGCTTGGTATAGTATCAGTGGATTCTTCATGCCAATTCACTAAGTTGTGTTTTAGTCATATGCAGTTTCTTTTGTATATATTCTAGTGCCAGTTGGAATTTTCCAAACTTGTTTGTTCACCTTTATTTCTCAAAAATATCTCAAACCTCCATTAAAATTTCTATCATTTGTTGAAAACAGGATCGCTCGCTTATGTTCTAGAAGCTAGATTCTAACTGTGAGCACTTCCCTGGAAATGGGAGCATGTCCATCCAATTCACACTACTGTTTCAACTGAATTATGCTTCTGAATTGACAGTATGAACAACTGTGTTGTCGTTCTAAAAAGAAAGAAAGAAAATATAAGTTTGAACAGCATGGCAAAATGAACAATAAGACACAGTGGGTTTGGGTTGGTTAACAGGGATGGAGGGGATCTCCATTACAACTGCAAAGTAGCAAAGAAAGAATCTAAATAAATGAAGCATAATCTTTCATTGAAAGCATAATCATATGGAAGCTGTCACTGAAGCATCATCATGAGGAAGCTATCACTGGTTTTCCATCCCTGTACCATTTTGCCTATTTTCTCAAAGGAGGAGAAGAAACCAGAACATGCAACCATTATCACTTTGCATCGTAAAAGCTGATGAAAGTTGCTCCAATTATACTAAATTGTAGTTGATATTTCTGTTTTGTCACAACTTTTTTGCACTAACGTTATTGAATAGGTCATATTAGATGTTTGATCTTGTTAGGCTCCAACATATTTATAGTACATGATTCTGCTAATCTGATTTTATATATATATATATATATATATATATATATATATATATATATAATTTTTTTGTAGTTCACACAAACTTCTATTTTAAATTTGTGTACACAGACAGACATATTTAATACCTGTTTTTTGGTACTCGATTAATGAGTTACTTCTAGGAAACCGTTTTATCATTTTTCTCATGCTTTTACTTTTTAATAATATTGACAGAGGAGGTATTTTTAGACACCCAGCCATTGATACGATCTGTTCTTGATGGCTACAATGTATGTATCTTCGCCTATGGTCAAACTGGTTCTGGGAAAACATACACTATGGTATGCACTCTTTTGCTATTTCACATTCTGTACCTGCATATGCGTTAGTGGCTTCTTTGTTTGAGTGATGTTCTACAATGCATCTGATTGTGTTTCAAAATTTTACAGAGTGGGCCTGATGCATCATCAAAAGATGACTGGGGGGTCAACTACCGAGCGCTGAATGATCTTTTCCACATTTCTCGGAATAGGAGAAACACTTTTATGTATGAAGTTGGAGTTCAAATGGTTGAAATATATAATGAGCAAGTGCGTGATTTACTCACAAGTGACGGTTCACACAAGAGATATCCTGCTATTAAAATTTTATGATTTGTGCTCTGTTTAATAATAGTGTTTTATGGTTTCTGGGAACAATTTGAAATTTTCACCTGTGCCTGGAATTTCGAACTTTACTGACTCTTTACATTTTCTGCAGAACTGGTGATGTGTTTGCACAGATCCATTTCTGCTTTCTCGTTTCTTAATTCATTTTGGAGCTATATTGTAGTTTTGTTAATTTGTTATTACATAGCATCTCAATTTTGTTCCCTTTGACTTGCACACACTTGGGATTTGGAGTACCTCTCAACCCAATGGGCTTGCTGTCCCTGATGCCAGTATGCATCCTGTCAACTCAACTGCAGACGTACTGGAATTAATGCAAATTGGACAGATGAACAGGGCTGTAGGTGCCACTGCTCTTAATGAAAGAAGCAGCCGGTCCCACAGGTTTTATCCCCTTATCTTTTGTATTTGATGACCTTAGATAATTGTTTGTTATATTTCTTACAAGATCTATGTGGACAGTATTCTCACAGTCCACGTTCGGGGTGTGGACTTGGAGACTGGCACTGCATTGCGTGGCTCCCTTCATTTGGTAGATCTTGCTGGAAGTGAAAGAGTTGATCGCTCTGAAGCAACAGGAGACAGGCTTAGGGAAGCACAACATATCAACAAATCACTGTCTGCGCTTGGAGATGTCATCTTTGCTCTGGCACAAAAGAGCCCTCATGTACCATACAGAAACAGTAAACTAACTCAAGTTCTTCAGAGTTCTCTAGGTATTTACTTCGAAATTTTAATTTTCTATTATAAAGACATACCCCAGATAGCTTTGCAGAATCATTGAGGTGTTAAAGGTCTGCTCTTTCATCTTTTACTAAAGAGATGTTTAGGAGATGCACGTAGTGAATTGAAGAAGGGATTCATGGCACACATCCATGTGGCACAGGTTTGCAAGATTGCCTCATTCATTAAGTAGGTCCCACCTGAACGTGACCTGGCCCAAAAGTCTGATTGGGTTATTGGTCGAGTCAGCTGCAAGTGTGTGAGAAATGGTTGAAAAGGTACGAAGGTTCTGTATTGAACAAACATGTGTGACTGCCTGATGAATTGACTAGCCTGATTTTTGGGCTATGACATGTTCATGGAGGGTTGCATTTCGTGCGTGGCCCAGATCTTCCACACGTGTGCCATATTGGCATGTCCAATGGGAGTGTTTTCTTGAACCAGCCTTCGCTTGAATCTTGTTAGCATTTGTTCTTGTTCCCATTCTATGTCCAGAACATTTCCATATTCTTTTCACTATGCAGGTGGCCAGGCAAAGACCCTCATGTTTGTTCAGCTCAATCCAGATGTAGACTCATATTCTGAGACAATAAGTACCTTGAAGTTTGCTGAGAGAGTTTCTGGAGTTGAGCTAGGTGCTGCACGGAGCAACAAAGAGGGCAAGGATGTTAGAGAATTAATGGAACAGGTACTTTCTCCGATCATTCCTTCATGGTTTGGATATTCTGCTTCCCAGAAAAATAGACCCCATCTTCTTGTTAACTACTATAAATGCTTTAATATTTACAGAGCATGGAAAAATTCTTATGGGAATTTTAAGCGGAGACAATTTGGTGGTTTTGGATTTCAAGTGATTTCAGGAATTACTGATAAATGCATTTTGCATCCTTCAGCCCTAATCAATGTTCTCTCTTCACTTTAGCCGTCTCCAGTCTCTGTTTTACATGGCTGAATCATCTCAATCTGCCCTCCATTATTTTATCTCTGACCGAGCTCATTTGATAAGTATTTTCTAAATGCTCTTTGACCATGCAGGTGACATCCCTTAAGGACATAATTGCAAACAAAGATGAGGAAATCGAACGGTTGCAACTGCTCAAGGATAATAGAACTCAGTCCCCCAATATATTTAGTGAAAAGCGTGGCCCAAACTCACTGAGGAGGGCACCCTCCTCCCCTGGTAGGCTTTCCCTGGGAGGTAGGCCCTCAAACCGAAGCCGAAAACTATCAAGTGGAAGAGCAGCAGCGTCCTCTGACAAAGCGGGCTCTGACCTAGACAACTGCTCCGAGTACAGTGATAGGCAGTCTGAGGCTAGTTCTCAGCAGTCTCAAGAAGACTTTAGGCACCAAAAGGAATTTTTGCGCCAATCAAGGCTCGCTGTAGGGTACGCAGGTCAGGATTTTTCTGAAGATGTTGAGCTCTTGGGCTTCGGTGATGGCGATTCCGAGGAGAGATTAAGTGACATATCAGATGGTGGGCTTTCCATGGGAACAGAAACTGATGGCTCAATAGGCAGTGTCGTCGAGTTCACCCTATTCCCTGAAGTTGCAAAACCGGCGGAGAGCATGGATAAAACGTGAGTACTTTCATATTCTTAAGGCTTTGGGTGCATGATACATGACCAATGCATAAACCAAATAACTTGTGAGATCAATAACAAAATTAAGACAATTAACAAAAAAAAGACACAAGCATTGCCTTAACACCACAGATATATCATGAAAAAAAAAGAACATGCATAATCCTAGCCTAAGTTACCAACATTGTCATACAAGATCATTAAATAAAAGAAAACTAGGATCTAATGGGTGTAGGGACATCCAATTAGCATAGGGTATAGTGTATTTTATGGTAGAGGGCCTAATACAACATGGGATGAATTAGGGTTAAAGAGATTGAGATATATAGGAATTAGGGTTAAAGAGATTGAAATATATAGGAAGTCGGGTTAGGGTTTGGATTATTGATGGGTATGAGAAAGTGAAGTTTAGAAGAAGATGAAGATCTAGAATGGGAGAATGAAGAACCTGGAGAGAATACCTGGATGGAGGGGAAAAGAGATGAAGGTGTGGGATAGATGAAGACATCGCACTTCCGTTGATGAAGATTAACTTCACACCAATGTCCCTTCCAAATCATATGGAAGTATCTTCAAATCCCTTGAAGATGGAAGAAGAAAGCAAGAGCTTTTTATTTTTATTTATTTTTATTTATTTTTTAAATTTTAAAAATCACAAAAACCTAATGAGGGAGAGGGTCATGCACCCACCTTCTTTTTATAGCTTTAAGAAAGTTGAAAAATTACAATTAAGATCCTGTTTTGTGAATTTTGACGAAAATGACCCTAGTCTAACTAAAATCAACTAAAACACTCAAAATGATATCCTAACATAACATAAACAAAACTAAATTCTATAATGCTGATAAAATCTAAGAAAACTAGTGTGGAAGATCCACGATCAATGGCCCGATCATATGATCCAACAACCTGATCGTCATGTCCCTTCGATCCAACGGTCTGGATCACTTCATAAAGCAACCCATGTGCATCTTCCCAATGTGGGGTCTTTCAGATGCTCGCACATGCACATGGGGTCTTTAGCACAATCATGGATACTCGCCCAGCCACATGGAAATTGGTGCGGCCCGCCTCCTCTGATACGTACGCAGTGGTGTACATGAAGTGATGCCCTCATCAATGCATTTACTTACACAGATTTCTTATTTGGGTAATTAACTGAAGTGGGAATTTTAATAATTTCCTATCATTTCTTAAATATTATAAGGAATTTGATTCTTAGCAGGAGGCTTATATTCGTTGTACCCCTTAAATCCTACCCTAGTTGTCCAGTCTCCACTTCTCCCAGCATGCTGCCCTGATTCCAATAACTGAATAGATTAGTTTATATTGCTTGCTATGCTATTTTATATATGTACTATTCTTTAATAGAGGTGTGCTAGCCCTGCACTCCTCCCCCCCCTATTCCCTGAAGTTGCAAAACTGGCAGAGAGCACGCATAAAACATGAGTATTTTCGTACTCTTAAATCTTTGGGTGCATTTGCTCACACAGATTTCTTCTTTGGGTAATTAACTGAAGCAGGAATTTTAATAAATTTGTATCATTTCTCAAGTATTACTAGGAATTTTGATTCTTAGCAGGAGCCTTATATTCATTGTACCCCTTAAATCCTACCCTAGTTGTCCAGTCTCCACTTCTCCCAGCATGCTGCCATGATTCCACCACAATAACCGAATATATTAGGTTATATTGCTTGCTATGCTATTATATGTAGGTTCTATTCTTTAATAAAGGTTTGCTAGCCCGCAACCCCCTCTCTCTACACACACCTTTACATGCAGCAGTCAGCGTGCGTGCCAACCCCGCAAGTGCATAGAAGTTTGCTGGCCACACACACACCTTTACATGCTGCAGTCAGTGCACGTGCCAAACTTGCAAGTCCATGGGACATTTGAGCAGTGAACAAGGTGCTGCCTCAATGAGGATAAGAAAAAATCAGGCAAGTCCCGCCCATCAGGTTATATAAGATGAATTGCCTTCGCCTGTCAAAAAAAAAAAAAAAAAGGAAAAGAAAAAGAAAAAAGGATGAATTGCCTTCTTATTCTTGGATATTCTCAATTCATTTTCCAGCAAAACTTCACTCATTTTTTTCTTGATGTGAAGCCAGAGCTACTCTCTCTATAGGTAATTGCTGTCTTGATGAATGATGAAAATTTAGAACTACTGGATGCAGGACCAAACTTCCATCGCGAATTCCTCGACCCCCTCCAAAGCCGACACAAACGGGACTTACACAACCACCTCCAAGGTTTTCTTCAAAGGCTTCAACAAGTAAGTACTTCTGTATTATTTCTTTTCTTTTTGGTACTTTTAAGCTTGTACTATCAAGGATACTCGGACCAAGATCATAGATGCTTATAAGACAGTCTGGGTCACTGCGTTGATGGGGTGCTTTATCATTTTCAACCCATTCCCTGTTCAGTCCATAGTAACATTCAGTTATCTTTTCATCAGACTACCAAATCATTGTGGTTTTTTGTTGATCTGAGTCGTTGACATCATCATCTAAGCCTTATCCCAACTAATTGGGGTCGGCTACACATACCCCTTTCTGCCATTCCACTCTATCAAGGGCCATAAGTACACGCCCTAGCATGGGTCTGGAATGTCGTATTGTCAGGATTCATGATAATCTGAGTTTATATATATATATAATATTCCATTTTTGGTTGAACACTGCATTGCTAGGACAAGTTATGATGAAGGTCATTATGTAGGCAGATTCTAACCGGTTTATCAGTGGGACTCGAGTCCAAGATCTCTCTAGAAACAGGATGTCCTCCAACTACCGAGATCAACAGTTTGTTTGTTTTTTTTTTTTTTTTTAAAATTATTTTTATTTATTTATTATTATTATTATTTATAGATCAACACTTTGTTTCTTGTACGTACGGAAAAGATCTCTACACTTATAAATCCAGGGGCACCAATCATCAGTGTCTCAGAAGGATGAAAGAGCAAATTTACTTTGTAATTACTATTTTAATTTTATCATATTATTTAACCAAAAAATATAGTAACCATTATTGGAAGCTACCTTAAGATTTGATAACAATGACAATAAACAATAACAATGACAATAACAATCAATAAATAAATAAACAAAAAATACAGGTCATCCATGGCATATTGTGTCCCTGGTTTTAAGACTTGGACTTGGTCGGTCTCAATATGCGTCGATGTGAATCAACAAACTGATGTTCCGGATTACCAAACCATGGGTCCCACCTGTCACTCATCTGGTACAAACTCGACTAAGGACTGAACAAGTCGGTCCAAGTCGCTGAGTCTTAAAACATTTGATTTTTCAAGCATTGACAGAAACATGGCGCTCCTATTTTTAGATCTAACAACCCCTCTGTTAAATTTATATTCCACACCTAAAAGCTTCAGACTGAGCAGAACTTCCTGAGAAGAATATACTGCCTTTGAAAACTAGGTGGGTTTTGGGACAAGTGATCCTTATGTAAGCCACAACTGTCTGATCTTTTGATTTAATAGTTGTCCGATGTGGTATGGCCACTTGCTAGGTTTATGGGCTTGCACACCTGATCCTTTCAGGTGCTCCCCATGTATGAAAACCATCCTACAAAAAATAGAGGGTTCACTTGGCTCAGAATCTGGTGTGGCAAGCCCTGGATCATTCCTCAAATTTTAATGAGACGGTCGTTGGTAGGAGATGCCCTCATCACCAGTCTTCAAACTTGCAGGTTCGAGAAAAAGTGCTCCTGGCCAAGCTAGCGGCTCTTCAACCAAATCCTCAAAACGATGGCAGTAAAGGAGGCATATCAGCGGGAACAACTTTTGTACTGACATCCATAACCAACTTGTGTGTTTCCGGAGTCACACTATGCTGCTGAGTTGTACCGTTAAATCAACGGGAGCTAACATGCAACTTTGAGCATGTAATTTATGTATCTTTTAAAAGTTACAAATAGCTTGTATTTATGGGGCTGTGTAATGCATCGGGTGATTCAGAGAGGGTAGGGTCCACGCATTGCATCGGCTGTGGGATTCATTTCATTGTCAGTGGAATTCTGGTGGTTTCCGAGTATCTTTGTAATTCCTGGCATATGTTGTATTAGATTTGGATTAGTAAAGAAGCATTAACTTATCCTAAATGTGTGAGTATGGTAATTAAGGTAAGCTATAGCAGTTGTCCCTTCTGTCACTAGAGTCATATCAGGAATGGAGGGGTGACTTACAAGCAGACTCAGCAGAAATATCTGCTGCTACGGTAGCTTCCCTGAACACATGGTTTGCCGTCCAATTCCTAACGTTCATAAACGAGGGGTAGCTTTCAAGGATCAGTTGAATATTTCAGAATGACACGACTGATGTGGTAATGATTTAATTGTTTGCTAGAAATAACCTTCAATCTCTGATCTGAGCATGTGGCACTGGCTACTAACTCCAATTTCCATGGTTTTAAGTAATTGGATGCAAATAACCCAATCAAAACAAGGAAAAATTGTGTGAAAGAACTAGAGACTACTTGTGCATGTTATGGTGCATGTGCCACGTGTGCCAATTTGCCAGTGCCATTCTCCATTTTGAAGGGCAGCAAATAAGCAATGCTCAACCTTATTGTTCCTCTCAATTGCTGTATTAGTTACATATGGCCAACTTTTACAAAATGATCCATGCCTTGCCCATACAGGAAGCGGATTGCCTGCCTGTGACTCCGGCACAGCAATATACCTGTGCCCAGGGCTGTGTGGAGCCCACAGAGATGTCCGTGACATATCCACTCCATCCATCTGTTTTGAAAAAAAAAATAAAATCATAATAGGACAGGATTCTAAAAATCAGGCAGATCCAAAACTCATGTGTGCCACACCAACAAAACAGTGGGAACAAAAATGTCCACCGTTTTGAAACCTTCCTGGAGCTGACCAGGGTGTTTAAATGCCATCGAAACCCTTCATAGGGTTATTACCACTCAGAAAAACTGTAGGAGCAAATATCATCCTAATACAAAACTTCTGTTACCCCCTGGCAATCAATCCCCACTGTTTCTTGTGGTATGGCCCACATGATTTTTGTATCTGCCTGATTTGTAAAATCCTGTCCTATTGTGGCCTTTCAAAACAGATGGATGGAGTGGATTTGTCAGTGACATATCTGTGGGCCCCACAGCCCTGGGCACAGAAATATCTATGTGCCCCGGGTCACAGGCAATCCACTTCCATCCATCCGACTTTCATCATGTCCTAATCAATTTTTGGCTCATTTCAATAGAAAACAGTGTGTAGCCATTGATAAATAGCAAAATATATGTATGGTCCACTTGACGAGTGGGTAGGGCTGACTTATTCTACTAATCTATTGAACACGTTGGATGTCTCATGCATTTAATAAGTTGGGAATCATCCACTGGATAGACTGGGACCTCTGTTCCAACCGGTCGGACTTGATCTTCTCTGTTTTTTAATTATATCAGTCGACTGGTTGTACAAGTTTCAAGATAGAAGGCCATTTGATTTTGGAAGGGCCCAACAGGATGTTCATGTGAAACTCACTTTGACCATTAGATGTATAATCTCACTTTAGACATAGGTCATTAGGGTGACTTGTTCTTCCAATGGGCCACACCTAAGAAAAATGTTCGGAGAGATGCATCCACCGTTATTTTTTTACATGTCCTACCGTCTAGAGAGATGTCCACCCTTAATTTTAACATGACCTATGGTGATGATAATATAAAAATCCACTCCAATCATTAAATGCCACACCATAACTCATGCCTGGGTCTAAAAATCGACTCATCCGTGATTCAAACGGGTCACACCAAGAGAAATAATTTGGTGGGCGAGTGTTGCCATCTACATTGTTTCCAATCATGTGCTCAACTTAATCACAGATGAGGTTGATTTTTGAGCCCTATACTTAAAATAAGGCGAGGCACTTGATGGTCAGGGTGGATTTCACATAAGCATCATGGTGGGAACTACTCGAAACGACGACCATTTGGACTGAACATGGCCATTCAGAAAGCTAACAGAAGGTAGTGCAATGATAATAAGGTAGCTTTTTAAAAAAGGTACCTAAATAAATTCAGGTAGTTTATTTTTTTCAGTTCCCTTTTTTTAACAATAGAAGTTTAAAATAAGAGATGTAGTTATATCTTATTTCTCTTTTCAAACGCTAGCCATCGATGACTGGGACGTGGAATGAACCGGTCAGGTTCGCGGTAGGTTACGTTTGCTTTCTGAGCCATGTGGGTTGAACTTTCATAATACCCACCTTGTCCATCTCGCATGCTGCTTCATTTCACTATGTAACCCAATCCTCAGGTGGGCAATATCATAGTTGAGATGGGATGCCCACCATTATTTTTGTACAGGGCCCACATGGTGTTTATATGCCATCCCATCCATTCATCCAGGTGTCTCGTCATAAAGAAAGAATTATCCAAAAGTCAAAAGTATTTGGAAACATAGGTAGGCTATATTATGTGAATTTAGAAGTTTTAATATAGTTTTATCCGATGGCCCACTTAAGAGTTGAATCAGCTTCATCTTTGGGAAAAATGGGCAAACACCTGATGGATGAGGGGGATTTGGACGTGGATTAGGTGGTGTTCCTAACATGGATGTGCTGGACACTGTGGGGCCCAACGGGACGTGTGTTTTATGTCCACACGGTCCATCTGTTTTTACAGCTTATTTTAAGGCATGAACCTAAAAGTAAAGTAGATCCAAAGCTTAAGTGGACCACACCATGAGAAATAGTGGGGAAAATGACACCCTCGGTTGAAACTTTTCTAGGGCTCACCGTAACTTTATTTGCCATCCAACTCGTTGATAAAGTCACAAAGACCTGAATGAAGGGAAAACATAAATATCAGCTGGATCCAAAACTTCTGGTGCCCCCGGAATATTTTCAATAGCTCAATCCCCATTGTTTCCTATGGTGTGGTCCGCCTGAAATTTTTATCTGCCTCTTTTTTAATTTTTTTACCATGTCCTAAAATAAGCTGGCAAAATGGTTGTACAGCGAACATACAACGTGGTGGGGCAGCAGCGCTTTGACTCCGGCCAGCAGGCCGAGGTCGGGTCACCAGCCAAACCGCGTCCGAGAAAAAGAGCCGCTCGTTCCATTTCTGCCTTCCACGTGTCAGGCTGATGAGTATATGAGGAACGTACAAACGGTAGATGTCCACACTGGATGAACCCTTTTAAAAATATTCACCGCAAAATGTTGTAGCCCTACCCCACGTCTCTAGCCCCGAACGGGCAATTATGGGGGTGAGCTCACTGTGATGTATCTGTTTATCCGCCCCGTCCATCCTTTCTCTTAGATCATTCTAAGGTAGGAGTAGAGCTGTACACGAGCAGAGTAAGCTCGATTACTTGCTCGACTTGACTCGGAATTACTCAACTCGGCTTGACTCGGAATTACTTGACTCGACTCGGCATGAGTTTGAGTCGAGCATGAGCATGAGTTTGATACTCGTTTTGATTACAAGTAGAGTACGAGCTAGTCAATACTCGACTCGTACTGTATAGTGTTGATTTATTATTATTAATTTTTTGTATAAATTGTTAATATATCTCAGAAATTGATATCATATATTGCTAATATATGTCAAAAATTGTTAATATATGTTAATGTAGCTAATATATGTTAATAAAGAAATTGTTAATATGTTAATATATGTCAGAAATTCTTAATATGTTAATATAATTAATATATGTTAAGATTGTTAATATATGTTAATACAACTAATATATGTTAAATATTTTGTTTGAAAACCCTGCTCGAATTGGGCTCAAATTCGGACTCGGACTCGAAAACTCGAACTCGACTCGGCTCGATTTCTGCTCGTACTCGGCTCGTACTCGGACGAGTAGAGCACAAGCAGGGAATCCATGCTCGATGCCCGAGCAGAGCCGAGTACGAGTAGGACTCGGGCAGTGCGAGCCGAGCATGAGTTGGGTAATACTCAGCTCGGCTCGACTTGACTCGTGTACAACTCTAGGTAGAGGCATAAAAATGAGGCTTGGGTTGTATTAAACGCACAAAGCATTAAATCCCAGTTGCATTAAATGTTAGAGTAATATGTGGTGTGGTCCACTTGAGCGTTGGTTCTGCTTATGTTTGTGCTCATGCATTAAAATGATACGAGAAAAAGAAAGGAAATCATGGATAAGTTGATACATCACAGTGGGCCCATCCATAGAACTACCCTTTGGGCTAGAGACTGATGGGACAGGACACAATCCACATCCTAATTCTATCATAGCAAATGAGAAAATGACACATGCCATTGTAAGGGAAATATATAACTTGCGGAAAGTTTTTTGAAGATATTGGAACACTTTTCATGAACTTACAGTTGGCAGGATGGAGAGATGTGGAGAGCGGATGATGTGGAAGTAGATTGTAGCCGAGAAATCTGGAGACTGGTATAAGTGGAAAGTGGTCGAACGGCCAAGAAGTTCAAACTATAGAGAGTAGTCGAGCGAAAAGAGGAGTGTGATTGAGAAGAGGCAGAAGGCGGTTGAGCAGGAAACGAATGGTCCGAAAAATCTGAAGAGAAAGAAGTATAAAAAAGATCAACATGGCGGCAATGATTCAATTGCCATAACCAATGAAGTAAGGAAGAGATTGAAGTATCTAGAAGGTTGACATTGTGGCTCCTCAGCTATCATAATTGTTGAATTGAAGAAGAGAAATGCTAAATGAGCAGTTGCAAAAGGAATTTATAAATATTACGAAGATTAGCAACAATCCAATAAAATACAACATACAATTCAATCAAAACAAATCTATCTTTTATCTCAGTTTATCTTAGAAATAGCAATAATCTAGTAGTGATAATTTTTAGTGATAGTTCTTAGTTGTAATCTAGGTTTAGGTTCTTACATTGGACTTGAACCTTATCCAATATCAAGTAGTTCTTTCAAAAGACACATTCTTACAATCCACCCTAGTGTCGATTGTGAGTTTTTCCTTTTATCTGATTACACTAGTGTATTAAAGGGTTATTTCTTGTGAAAGTCAAAGTGCAACTCACTTTGGGAGAAAAAATCTTACCCTTAGATTATTGCCTGATCATTACAAAATTCTGCAAGTGGTTGAGTAGGTGACCAATCTTCTCAAATTTTGATCATATATATACACTGCTATTGGACTTGTCTGCTTATTATAATACTTGGGGTCAAAATTGATAAGTTTGAATTGAGCGGCTATATTGATTTTAAAATGCTCGCAGAGACCACATGTTACAGAAAACAAATTGAGTGCCAACACAAATTGATGATACTAAACATAAGATTGGTGGCCTATAAATAAAATAGTAGATTTTCATGACTTGGCTACCACCCTAGACCAACAACGTGGGTGGGACCCTGACCGTAGGGCTAGGGGTGTACATCGAGTCAAACCGAGTTGACTTGGCCTCAACTGGGCTCGGTCACCAAGCACACCCAGCTCGAACTCGGCTCGGCTCGATGACCGAGCCAGCATCTCCAGCTCGGCTCGGTCAGCAATTGGACTAGTTCGAGCCAAGTTAGCATGCAAATATGCTAAAATCAATAATGCAGATTTTGGTTCATAGAGGGCCAGTGGCTTGTGGCTTACCGACGGTCTGACTCGAACTGGCGAGTCGCGGCAGGGGCAGGGGCGATTGGGCTTGCGGCTTACCAGCGGTTGGACTCGGACTGGCGAGTTGCAGCAGTGGTAGGGGCAACCGGGCAAGGGAGTTGTCGCTGGATAGTAGATGTAGCGACCAAACAGGGGAGTTGCCGCTGGATAGTAGATGTGGCGACCGGATAGAGGAGTTAGGGACTTAGGGTTTAGGGAAATGGTCGGACAACGGCCATGCGGGTAAGGGAGGAGGGAGAGAGTAGAGAGATTGGACGACGACCATGTGGGTAAGGGAGGAGGGAGAGAGTAGAGAGAGAGAGAGGGAGGAAGGGAGGGTTAGCCGGTTAGGGTGAGAGAGAGGGAGGACGGTTAGGGTTCGTGCGGGTAAGGAATGCTAGGAGGTTTTTTTTTTTTTTGAAGTAGGATTTTTGTTCTTTTTGAAGGGTATATATACCCTGCACCGAGCTGAGTCAAATCGAGTCGAGTCGAGTCGAGTTTGAGCTGGATTCGATCCGAGTTGAGTCCAGCTGGGGCAAGCTCTAACTCGTTTCCGAGCTCCAAAAATGAGCTCGACTCAGTTCAAACTCAGCTCAGATCCGAGTCAAGTCGAGCTTTTTTGAGTCGAGCCGAGCGAGCTAGCCGAGCTGGCTCTCGGTTCATGTACACCCCTACGTAGGGCCCACTTCAATGTGTGCATTGTATATCCACGGTGTCCATTTGTTTTGCCAACTTATTCAAGGACATGGTCCCTGAAAATAGATCCAATTTTCAGGTGGACCACACCATAGGAAACAATGGTCATTGAACGCCCATCATTAAAAACTTTATAAGGTCCATTGTAATGTTTATTAGCCATCTAACCCATTGATAAGGTCACACGGAACTGGATGAAGGTAAAAGATAATATCATCTTGATCCAAAACTTTTGTGGCCCACATAAGGCTTTTAATTGTCAATAACCACCGCTTTCCTGTCGTATAGTCTACTTGAAATTTGTATGTGCTTCATTCACCGGCTTATTTCTTAAGATAAGTTGGCAAAACAATGGATGAGTGGATATACAATTCATATAGCGAGGTGGGCATTACTGTCAATCCTACTAACCTCGCTCTTTGGGGGATCGCCTACTGCAAGTAGGGACGTGGCTACTGGCAGTGCTTTGTGGGCTCATCAGAATATATGTCCTATTTATTTTATCCATCCATTTTTCTAGATTATTTTATTGCATGAGCTCAAAAATGAGGCAGATCTCTCGTATGGATCATGTCACAGGAAAGAGTGGTGATTGAATACTCACCGTTAAAAGCTTCTTAAGGACAACAAAAGTTTTGGATTAAGCTGATATTTGTGTTTTCTCTTCATCCATCCAGGTGTGGTGATATAATCCACAGGTTGGATGACAAATAAACATTACAGTGCAACTCAGGAGGTTTTTAATGGTGGGCATTCAATCTCCATTGTTTTCTTTTTCTTATGGTGTAGTTCACTCCAGATTTTGATCTCCCTCGTTTTTGGGCTCATGTTATATAATGATCTTGGAAAAGTAGATGGACGGCTGGGATAAAACACACATATATTATGTGGGGCCCACAGAGCACTGTCAGTAGCCACCTCGCTACTTACCCTCTCAGTGCGCAATTCGCGTCGGGTTCTGGGGTGGCAGCCAAGTCGAACGGTGGAATGCTGTGATTGTACAATTTATGGGAGTGGATTAGATGTTACCCTTGGTGAATGTGTTGTGTCCAAGTCGTCCATCCCTTACATTTTAGGACGTTATCCAAAATTTTAAGCAGATCCAAATCTCTGGTGGGCCACACAATTGGAAATGTGGTGAATGGCTTTACCAAGCTGATCTTTGTATTTTTACTTCATCCAGCTCTGTTTAACCTTATCAACGGGTTGGATGGCAAATAAACACTACGGATCTCCTTACGGTGGGCCATGAGAAGTTTTTAACGGTGTTCGTTCAATAACCACTATTTCTGCGGTGTGATTCACCTAATGTTTGGGACCACGTCCTAAAATGGCCTGAAAAAACGGATGGATGGCGTGGATATACAACACATCATCAAGGTGGGTCCCACGGTACGGATAATACCCACTAAGGTGTTAACCGGGTAACCCCTAATCCACTCCCACCATTTTTAGTATGTTTACGAATCATGAACCATCCAAGGCAGCTAAGCGGTCCCGATCCAATGTCTTCTCTGCCACGTTTTATGCTCTGCTCCATAGTATCACGGTAGGAAAGTCTCTATCATACCGTTTCCTTTTTCCATCGTCCTTTTGGTTTTAAACGCGTAAAAGGCTCCTTCCCTCCTTCCTGCGTCTCTTCCTCCTTGCTCTCTCTTCTTGGCTAAGCAACAAAAGCAGTGGTAAACTTACGATTGATGGCCTATAACTGGACGGTTGGATGAAAAATAGTAAACAATAGAGTTTCGGCTAGAATGCTAGGATTGTACTATTTAATGGGTTTACCAATCATGAACCATTCATGGCAGAGCCCATTAAGTGGGCGGTCCAGATCCAATGTCTTGCGTGACACGCCTATGCTTTGTTCCATCATGTGGGTAGGAAAGACCCTATCATTTCATTTCCTTTTACTTGGTCATTGTGGTTTCGAATGCGTAAAAAGCTCCCTCTCTGCCTTCCTCCCTTCTTCCTTCCTTTCGCTCTCATTGCTTCTTGAATAAGCAACAAAAGCAGGGGTAAACGTCACAACCTCGACCTCTCTCTACCACCTTCTTGCTATTTATACCTTTTCCTCAATCCTCGCTTCTTCACCTCTCTCTCTCTCTCTCTCTCTCTCTCTCTCTCTCATTGTTGCTTGGCTAAGTAACAAAAGCTCTCTCTCTCTCTCATTGTTGCTTGGCTAAGTAACAAAAGCTCTCTCTCTCTCTCTCTCTCTCTCTCTCATTGTTGCTTGGCTAAGTAACAAAAGCTCTCTCTCTCTCTCTCTCTCTCTCTCTCTCTCTCAGAGTAATTACTTTCGTGGTTAGTAAAAAACTCTTCTTCTTATTTGTATGTACGCCCAAATTTAAGGCATCGCTGTTTACATTTTACATTTGAAAAGAGTTTTAAGTATAAGCTGTTTACCTGACATTTTATCACTTTAAATATATTTTTAAAATTTTTATCCCATCAAAGCATGCATATAATTATTGGATTGAATGTCCTCCACTCATTACAGTGGGCCCCAAATGCGATTGAATGTTTTTAATAGGTAACATCCTTTCCTCCCTCTTGTGTGGTTCATTGATAATCAATCAAACTGTTCTCTTGAGCTCACAGGAGAACTCTACGGGAAACACATAATGTACAAATTAGATATACCACACATATTACGGTAGGCCTCGCACATTAGGAGTGAGTGGGTATCAATTATGGTGTTTTATTATGTTTAATGTCTTTTCATATGTAAAAACCTTACTTCAATATGAAGTTTAGAGGCATACAAACGACCTAAGTATCAAAACGCAGGATGAACGTGATAAAGTCGGTCATCGTCTTCTTCAAGGATAACTACTCCAAACTCGCTAAGCTTCTCTGGACTCTTTATGGATACTTCTTCAATTCAGGAGGGAAAAAAAAAAACAAAGAAAATAAAAAATAA
This sequence comes from Magnolia sinica, assembly GCF_029962835.1. Taxonomy (NCBI): domain Eukaryota; kingdom Viridiplantae; phylum Streptophyta; class Magnoliopsida; order Magnoliales; family Magnoliaceae; genus Magnolia; species Magnolia sinica. The sequence continues at coordinate 15,615,253 of NC_080585.1, read as the reverse complement.
ATTCTACGAAATTCATAATTTGATTGATGAACGAAATAAACAAGTTTACAACCTTTTAAATAAGGATACTAAGTCATGACAGAAGTTACAGAATCAAACTACAACTAAAACTCTTATAAATCATGACTTATTATAAATAGTAAATTTACTATGTATAGCACGTCATAATGTCTACTAGTGTGCATGGTTTTCGACCAAAACTAGTAAGTGTCCTAGTTGGCCGAACCATGATGTTCTCCTAATTATTGTAAGCAATTTTCATGTTGGGCACAACTCTTTAAACCCAATGGATGAAGTTATACTGAAACTAAAACTTACTAGAAACGGTAAAAATGAAAATAAAGCAGGATTTTGACTGTTTGAATGGTATTTCGCAAATTCAGCGTGGACAACCCGGCATAGCAGGTGGTTACAGTAGCTTATTCTACCTAAAATAATATATGGTACATTCGATAGCTCATTCCAATTTGTGAGATATGATGGTCCATATTACTTCCGCTTTTGATTGGGCCTTTTCTAATCCATCTTGGCCATGTAACTGTCCAAGACCTGCTCTACATTACAAACTTAGAAATAGTTAGTGCATGTTTCCACGTGCACGGTGATTGAGTTACGGCCATCGTGACATTTGTGTAAGAAAAGGTGTTACAGTGCCACAAGTTGTGGCATTGAAATGTAGGTGATAAGATCACTATTTACTTTGATGTATGCTACAGTACATCTCAGCACCAATTGGAATTGTTTACGTCGGGACCGTAGTCTTGGATCTGGGGTCAGTCGCAATGATCCAAACCATCTATGTATCAGGCCTCACGTGGACTGCAGGAAAATAAAATTAAAAATCATGATGGCATCAACTGCTCACAAAATAATGACGGTCCACACTAAAAGATGAAAGTTAACTAATCAAACGATTGAATTATTCCAATCCAAATGCATTTTTGGGGGACGCGGTTTGACTAGTGAGGCTGCCGTTAGCCAGGTGGCTAGTGGTAGGTGCTCCGTGAGCCCCACCATGATGGATGTGTTTTATCTACGCCGTCCATCCATTTTTTAGATCATTTTAGGGATTGATCAAGAAAATAAGGTAGAGATAAATTCAGGTGGACCACACCACATGAAAACAGTATTGATTGAATGTCCACCATTAAAAACCTCCTAGGGCCCTGTTGATTAGGTCTTACAGACCTGGACGAGGGAAAAAACAAATATCAGTTTGATCCAAAAACTTTTGTGGCCCCCAAGAAGATTTTAATGGTGGAAATTCAATCAACAATATTTCCTGCGATGTGGTCCATTTAAGATTTGGATCTAACTCATTTTTAGGCTCATGCCATAAAATCATCTCGGAAAATGGATGGGCGGCGTGGATGAAACACATATATCACGGTGGGGCCCATAGAGCACCGACCACTAGGCATTGGCTAGTGGCAGGTTCACTGGCCAATCCGCGTCCATTTTTGGGTATCCCCCATCTACGTTGAGGCCCATCATACAAAGAGGTTCGGATCCGATCTCAGATCCAACAACAACAGTCGCTGCATAAAAACAGCAATACGTCTGTCTACGTGCAAACTTCATTCTTGCGTACTCACAAGTCACAGCGCGCACCGTACCGAAACGGTTGGCCTCTCGTCACTAAATCAAAGCGCGGGAATTCCTTTCCGAACGTTAAAGAGAACTCAAAAACCGCGTCTCTCTCTCGCTCTCTCTCTGAAGTCACAATCTTTATTCCAAAATCTTGAAATTCCCATCACTCTTTCAAGAAACCTCATTTTCCAATCCAATCTTCTTGCTCTCATCTCCAAATTCTCAAAACCCCAGCTCCAACCCTTCCCATACCCTTTGCAGGTCTGCAGGGCCGATCACGGATCTCAAATCGATCATGGCCGCTCACTCTCTCCCTCCATCCGTGGAGGCTATGCTACACAGAATCTGCCAAGAACACTCACTGCCTCTGCCCGAACCCATGGCTCTGGAAAAGCTCTATTTGCTCGGAGAAGGGCCGTCTTTGGATATTCTACAGGAGATCTTGAAGTCTCCGGATATTAATAATCTGACTGCGTTAATCATCCACATGGTGGAAAAGGAGTTTCAGACAGAAACCGCTAAAGAGAGTGTTTCCTCTCCAGGCCTGCAGAATTCGTGTTCCGGATCTCAGCAATGTAACAGTAAGATCATTATATAATTTATGCTTATTTATTTATTCTGTTGAATGTGGCTCTGGAATAGGAGACATGTCGAGGCAATGCTACTTGTGGTTATGGGTACAAAGATGTTGCATTTGTGTGACACTCTGGTCAGTCATCATCACCGCTCCATCATATGCTTCTTGGCCTAAAAATCATTCACTGTCAGCTCATCCCGCGGGCCAGGCTTATGTTGAGAGTGGACATTTTGCGTGATGTTTTGAGATGTCCATGCTTTTGTCTATGTATGGCTAACCTGCTAGGGGAATGACTTGATTTTTGAGCCTGGTACAACAATTGTGGGGCCATCATGATGAATGGCTGAAATTTTGCACATGTTGATCACTCCGGCATGGGTGTCTGCTGGGACTCCTGGAATAATATCCCCAATCAGGTTAGAGTTTTGAGGAATCCTACTGGTTGCCTCCTTGTATCCTACCATGGATATGCCCTGACCTGAAAATTGGACAGTCTGATGACCCTAATCACGAGATTTGGAAGAAAATAAATGGTAAAAAAAATTTGGCCGATTGTCTGCATTCAGTGCTCAAATCCAATGGCAAGATCTGTCTGATTGATCTTATTTTCATGCCAGGGCATTTCTATGTGCGGTCCCAACTGGCAAGAGTCCTGGACTCACACACGTGTCATGTGTTCCAGTAGGGGGCAGGGGGCAGAAAGTACGTATGAGTAGGAAAGAGATTAGGTTTCGCATTCGACAGTTTTATTTTTATTTTTTGGGAAAATTTGAAAATTTTTATGGACGTCGATGTGGCTTACTATTTCATTAGGTTTGGCTCTGTTTTGACCTTATGAATTCTTTGAATTTTACCCTTACATTTTACAATGTCTAGAGCATAATTCAAGATTGGTTTCTCTTTTAGGGTTTTAGTAAAAGATGCTTTGCTGTAATCTTTTAGGTTTCAATTATGATTCGCTGGATGGCTGAAAGTTTGGATTTGTTTCAAGTTGTGTTTGGTTTGGATATGGAGTTTCTGATGCATCTTTTGGTTTTAAATTAAGCTAAGTTAGTGTCTATCTCCAATGCAGATGAAGCTATATCGTCTCCAGTGAGTGGTAAAATGGCCAATGCAGATGAAGCTAGCTTGTCTCCAGTGGGTCTGAAAAAGTCCCAGAGACAGACGAGTCCCCATCTACAGGCATTGGGAGAACTTGAATTCAGGAAGGCATTTTTGATATTAAGCTATATTGGGAAGTGAGTTAATGCCAGTTGTTTTGTAACTGTACTATTATCTTGTTCCTTGGATTTGTGGAATTATATTGTAGAAAGACATTGAGGGAATTGGTTTAAACTTTTTTCCCATTTGTTTGTGTGTGCCCGCACACATGCAGGAATGAGTTAGAAGATTTGTTGTCTATAGATGATCTTGAAAGCCTAAAAAACTTGCCAATGGCCAGTTTTGAGTTAGAACTTTGGGAAGTAGTTGGCCAGAATTGTTTGCCTGAAACAGACAGAAGAAAGGTGATACTTCTTGTTTGATAACTGTCATTATCATTTACATGCTATGTCTTATCCCATTAAGACTGAGAAGTCAGTCTCAGCACTATTAACCTTGTGAGGATGTACATTATGATTTTTGTTTTTGTTGCTAAGTTGTCCATTTCATTGTTCAAGTGAACTTGCTTTGGAAGCTTGTTAAAGTTCCACTTCCTGAAAATGTAAGAGCTCAGGAAGTGGCATTGCAGAGGAAAGGTGTTCTGAAATAAAAGATTCGTCAACATCATCATCATCTAAGCCTGATCCCAACTAATTGAGGTTGGCTACATGAATCCTGTTCTGCCATTCTACTCTATCAAGGGCCATAACTTCAGAGATTTCTTTTCATTAATAGATGCAAGCTTTTTTGAAAGGACATGCAGTCCGTCTTTTTTATGTTGTGTCCTTGTCAATTGGAGCATGGTTCTCCCTCTCTCTCTATCGTTGGGTAATGTTATGTAATATTTCAAGGTAACAATTTTAGTTATATTGTAAATATCTTGCATTTGCATGTTACATTGTCCAAGATGTCAAATAGCTTATTGTTACCGAGTAGGCTCATAGTATGGCAACAAACTCATATATGACAATGGATTTGCAAAAATTGATACATGAAATTGCAAATGCATTTAGAAGAAGTTATAGCATGTATATGAGTGCACCATATTTCTCTTAATTTTTGCTACACTATGAAATGCTACTTTTGCAAATTACTTTGACTGCCTAATGACTTCTTTCTTGTCATGTAGAATATCGATTGGGATTCTGAAAATGCATGTGTGTACCAATGTCATGTGGATCACGATGGAAAATTCACCTTCAAGGTTCGAATAATTTGCTTCTGCTTGTAGCTGTATTTTATGCCATTCAACTCAACCCCCTTCCTCTGCACTTCTTTTTTAACTTCACAGTTTTGTGATGGTGATGATGCATAATCCAAACAATGGTCTCTGAAAACTTCCGTGCCTAGATAATTTTGTTTAATTACAGGGAGACATCTTTCAAACGATGATCCCAAATATTTCTGGCTTCTAAAGAATACAGTTTCAACTTCATGGTTTGGGGTTTTGGATTACCTTTCCATTCTACTAATCTGCCAGTCATATATGTATTGCTTTTTTTCTTTCTTTCTTTTTTCTTGACTTCTGAAATGTTGATGGTCCTCTGAAAGGTCCTTGAAAACTGCTCCCTAGATAATGCCTTAGGAGCGATTAGGAGTGGTCTGTAACTAGTTTGAAGCAGTTGCTACTGCTTACACAGCTCTACAGAGTAGGTACTTCTCAGCTATCCTAGAAACCTGGTCTGTCTCAATGAACAGCCTGGTTCGGTCTACTCAAAGCCTGTCAGGTCAACAGGAGGGTATAGGTATTTTAATGATATTAAAATATTGTGTACAAAGTTCAAGCAATAATAAATGGATGTCAAAAAATGGGAAAAGTTATGCTCAATTAGATATTGTATTACAAAACTAAACAAGCACGAAATACATATATCATTAGAATATGTAATTTTATTTTTTTTCCATTTAACTCTATCAAATGGAATTTAGGAAATGACGGAAACAAAAATGTTACTTGACTCAAAATTCAACCAACTTGCATCGAATCCCGAGTTTTATAGTGAATCTTTTTAGTGAAAAATGGTGGATGTCTGGCATGTGCTTTAAAACATGTCAACCAAAGAATTTAATTTGCTTTTCTTCAAAGTTGGATTTATTCATAACTCAAACTCCATGTAACTGAAGGTAATTTTTGAGTAGCACTTGAGAATTTATGATATTGCAGGTGGTTTGGGACATTGCAGTTTCAAAAGGCAACTGTACCCTTCTTATAGTGTCTTTCGGATTTTCAAGTGATATTCTTGTAAACTGTGTAAGAAGCCATGCCAAATCACCAATTCCTTGGTAGAAAATGGTTGCATGATGATTTCATTGTCTACTTTGGATGGACCATTGTATTATAATCTAAGCATTCAAATCATAATGGTCAGATGGTTCTTTATGTATCAAGTTGATTCTTACATAATTATAGTTAGAAGGAAATACCAAATTAGTTGGATTTTTCTCATCTGTATATCTGTATTCTTGTTAGATTATAGATTATTGCCAAAAAAAAAAGAAAAAGAAAAGAAAAGAAAGGAAAACTGTGTTTACCATTTTATCAACCACAGTCCAACTTATTTAATGTTTTTGTTACATTAAATAACATGCTTAACCTTTCCAGGGCCCATATCTGCAAAATACAAGAACTCACCTACAAAGGGTGTTAGGAGATGACAACGTCCTAATTGTCAGGTTTGGAGATTTGGATGAAAGCGGACCTGCTCCTAGTGTCGATGATCGTAATGCTTTGTATCATCGTGTTGCAAAAGAAGGTATTCTTGTGGGTTTGCGCCGTTATCATTTTTTTGGTAAGTCACATTGTTCTGTTCTCTTGTTTTGTAACATTACTTAGACATTTAATTCATGTTTTATTCCTTGATTCCCATTGATCTTTGTTGCTGAAAGCACATTACAAATTAGCATCAATTCCAGGTTGACTGCACATACTTTGTTCCCCTTTGTTTTCTTGCATTGGGAGACAACTAAACATATTCTAACTTCCAAGCTTTAATTTAAGGTTTTTGAACAAAAACACTGCTATGAGTTGTTATTAGGTTCTATGAGTTGATATTGGGTTCTTGCTCTCAATTGCTATATTTCTTTTTCCTAAAAAGATAAGTACTATTGTAATAGCCAGCCCATAATAGCTGGGAGATGATGATGATGATTGTAAAATCAGAAAATCAATGGAGTCTGAGTTAATTACTTGGGCAAAAAATGCCAAAAGAGTTAAAATTGCTGTAAGAAGTTATAATTTCTTCATCTTGTAATATGCTTCACAATGCAATCAGATATCCTTCCCTCAATATTCACCCAAGGATATGACGAGTTTCGTGTAATATGGGGAAGAAGCACGAAGGGGGCAGCCTTTTTTTACTCAAGCCAACTAATGAAGTACAGTGGGTCACCCCTGATCCTAATTTCCTTCCATGGAATCAATCACTGTTCAATGAGAATTTGTAAAATGAGCGACTCTTATCATATGTTGACAGGATTCCGGTTGGGTTTAAAAAGCAAGGATCACTTATCTTGCTTCATCTGAGAACGAGTGCCCAATTCCAATACACCCTCAGTTTAGTGGCTGTTCTATGGGTTGGCTTTGACACCATGAAAGCTTTGGGGATTCTCCACACTGAGAATTTATTAACTAATGAATTTACGTTACAATGACATCTACAAATACTATTGGGATGTATTTTCAGTGATCCTTGATTCTTCAATTCTGTTGAATTCCTGCATAGTGTGTTATTTTTTACTCTTAAGAATGCAAACATGCTGCACTTATGCATTACTATTATGGATCAGTTTTCAAAGATGGAGGCAAGGCGGTTAAGAAGAAAAGTTCAACTTCTTCATCTGTGAAGTGTTATTTTGTTTGCACAGAGTCTGATGCCACTTTGGATGAGAAAAGGCCTAATATTTTGTTTGGTAAATCGATTCATGAAGCACGGTGTTTGTTTATGCATATACATACAGTTCCTAACATGGCTAAATATATGGCAAGGTTGGTAAATCATAATCTTTATCCCTCATTTGGAAGCTATGCATATACTTTTTTGTTGTTTGAGAACATCATGTGAAGTGGGAATGCAGGTTTAATCTGATTTTGTCCGACACTACTAAGCTAGATATAGATTTTGGGTCTGTGCATATTCAACGTATTGAAGACATACCTTGCTTGGTACAAACATTCACCTTTTCTCTGCTGTTAATTTTTGTGCTTGCTTATATTGTACTCTCTCCTTTTTAGAAGTTTGTATTACCAGTCTACTCTATGAATGACAAAATAATTCATTACACTTTGAAGGATGAGGAAGGTAAGGCCGTTTATAAAGAAGATGGTGAACCTTCTATACATACGGATGGAACTGGTTTTATATCTGAAGACTTGGCTGTGAAATGTCTGAGGACGGTACGTAAAGGAAATTATTTTATTTGTGGAAATCTTGAGATTTTTTATCTTCTCTTTCTTTTAGTCAATAATTTGCAGTGCAACAATCTCAACTTTATGCTACTCGATAATAAGAATTTTCTGAGGCCATCTAAAGATTTATCTCACCTATGTTTCTTTATTATGTAACATTTGCACAAGTTATCATGAGGCACTTTGTTTTTTATTTTTCTTTTTCCCTCTTTCTATTTGCTTACTAAATCCAATTAAATTTTCTTTAAGTGTCAGACATGAGGCACATTTTTATGGCATCACCATGACATTTTGTCCATCCTGTGTCTCCAAGGTTGGCATGACAGTCCCAAAATTTCTCTTTTTGAGGTTTGGCCTTTGCGCTCACCATCTTTGGGGCAAGCAAGTCACTTTTTTTGAGCAACTTTACTCCCTAAACATTCCATTGACCTGAATTGACCCCTTGTTGACCATCATTAAAGATGGTTACTAAAGGCCACCTTTGTTGGCTTGTTGTTTAATTTGGACTACATCAAGTATACATGCTTTGTGTAACTTGGACATGAGTGCCAATGTTGGAAATGGACATCAGGGAACTTGGAACATCTTTGACACTTTGTACTCATGCCCATATAGGCAATATTGTGAAAATGTATAGTTAAATGAAATTTTGGTTATGAAATGCATATGAAGTGAAAATCTTTTTCATAATCAAAGATACATTAGAACTTGATGGGGACATCACGCGCACAGGCACGCCCCCCTACGCATGTACGCAAGGAGGAGGGCCCCACCATTGATCTATATCGATGACAACGTCTAAGGGGGACCCCTTAGCTAGAGGACTGTGTTTTGGTTCCTTGGAGTGGACCCAATCGTCATGTGAATCCCACCATGGGATCTCATGATCGTGGTCCACTATTCGAGATGATCTAGTACTTTGAGTTTTGGTTATTATTGTTGTTAGGAACGTCATGGACGGTTTAGATTGCTTTGATTAGTTGTTATTTGTGATTACTTCGTCTCTAAGTCATAGGATGCGCACATGGCGCGGCTTTTTGGGGTATAGGGTTTTCTTATAAATAGGCACCCCTTGTAGGGTTTTTTCTTATTGATGATTGGAATAAAATTTCTGCATTCTCCTGCTTCCTTCTGAGTTGTGAAAACCTAATTGGGTACGAAACCTTCCCTTCTTCGAAGGGCTATTACCGTGGTGCGAAGCAATACCCATCCCAAACCGCCCCCATCTCCTACCATCCATATTCACCTTTTCCTACAGTCATCCAACCCTCGAATCCATCATGATTTTGCTGCCAACCCTCGTCTACAACAGATTTTTAGAATCTGTCCTTGTAGGAGGGTTGAAACTTTGACGGAGCACCACACACGGACCGGATGTCGAATCAGGCTGAAATTTGGTGGGTGTGTGGCCCACCCCTGGCCGACTAGACCCAAGGTGGCGTTTTTGGGGTTCATGGGCCCCACACACGTGCGGACAGCCATCAATGCACATGCATTAAGCCCTACACGCTGTCCATACGTGCGGACTGGTGACTGGTGTTCTCTCTCCTCTCTTTCACTCCTCTCTCATCTGATTTCCGTAACCCTAACCCTAGATTGTCCTAAATCCCCAATTTCTATTCCCTTTTCTTCAACCCTAGCGTTTCTCGAATTGAACCTGTGAATCCCTTGGATTGGGGAAATATTTATGTGCATGTGTGGATGAATTTACTCTCCTTTGAGCATTGTTTAGTCTATAATTTTAATTGATCCAGCCCTAGCATGTGTAGGCCTGGACCCGCATAGATTCCCTTTGCTAAGTGCTTGACGTTATGTGGGATGTGGAATTTTGTGTGATTGTTTCTGAACTAGTGTGATCTAAAGCCTGGAATCTCGCATATCATATTTAAATTTTCATGTCCTGCATCAGAACTATATAAGTAAATATATACACTTCTAAACAAGGTGTTCCATAATAGTAATGGTGGCTGTAATGGCCACCACTGTTACTGTTATGAGCCGTTACGGCCCTTTTTTCTTTAGGAAAAAAAATATATTTATGGACTATTACAGGGCCGTTATGAGCCCAGTACAGTCCGTTACGGGGTTGATAGCGCTGCTATGGCACGTTTTTCTGTAACAGCCGTTACAGCTGTTTCAGTCTTGTAACGCATGATGGTTACGACCGTTACGTAGCCGATTTTGAATACTTTGCTGCTAAAATACATGATTAAAAGTTGAATTAAGGTTTTTTCCTTGTAGATATGTTGACTTATGTTAGGTAGATGCTTGAGACGACTATTTTTTTTTAAAATGGTTGTGCTTGTTCTGTGTAATATATTGAGGAATCTAGTTAGCATTTCTAAAGAGGAACTATAGGCAGGGTTCCAAATATCCATATTGTCCAAATGATGTAAGCACATTGGTAAATGTAGATACCTGAAACAGTGGAGTGTATACTGACAATGGCTTTAAATTTTAAAAAAGAAGAAGAAGAAGAAAGATACCTGAAACAGGAGTGAGATGGTCTAATAAAAAATTTGTGGTCGATATGCATATAAAGGCTGATTTTCCAATTATTATTTTTATTTGTGTCTCATTTCTCCTTTTTTTTGGGATTTTATGGGAGTGCTTCTGGTTAGCTGGTGAACGAAAGGAAAGATTTGTTTCAGGATATTTGAAAAGACTTTGTTACAAAGGTTGGCCAAGTGGACGCTTATGTTGGTTTTTATAGGAATTGTCTACTTGCAAGATACTTGGGATTCCATTATATGTTGGGAGACTTAGAGTTGATATATTTGAAGAGTTATCGGCTAGAATAAAGGGTAAGGTTGCTTGTTGGAAAGGTAAGCTCCATCACCTGAGGAAAAGATTACCCTCACAAAGCATGTTTTGAGTAAGCATCCTGTTACATATCCTCTCGGCTATGCCAATTCCAAAATTGGCGAGGACTCAAATGGGAAGTATTGTCTCAAACTTTCTTTGGGGGATGATGAATGAAATCAGAAGCATCACTAGGTAGGATGGGATAGGTCTTGTTTGCTAGTTCAAGATGGGTTTGGGTATTACAAAATATCAGGATGTGAACAGGGCTAGCAGATTGAAGATGCCGCGATGGCATTATATGGTGAAAAGCCATGTTGATTTCATATTAAGCAAACATGTTGATAGATAATTTGTCTAGTACTAATCGGTTATGAGGTTCTCAAACTTGGAGTAAAATGCTTGCAATCGTAGTGAATTTTTTTGGGGTTTTTAAGTGGCTAGTTGGCTGAGGAAACGTAAGCTTCTGGATCATAGATTCATAGTCCAACCAATGATGATTTTGTTCCTCAGGATAGGATTGATAATCATGATATTTGCTCATCAAAGAAGCTTTCTACCCTGATGGTCTGTGGAAAGTGGAGTTGTTATCTAGTAATTCTCTCATGGGTTTAGTCCATGATCTAATACAATCTAATATTAAAATCAATGATGTTCTTGATAGGCTGATTTGGTCGTTAAGAGCTCAAGGAAACTTCACTGTGAAATCAACATGGAATTGATGGAGATTATAGGTCAAGAGTGGTGTGCCATAAATGGGTTTGGAGTAATGAAATTCATTCTAAGTTATCAATTTTCTCTTAGAAATCTTTCCCCAAGGTAGAATTCCAGTTGACAACTGAAAGGTGGCCTGGATGGGTGGGCCTGCAGGATTCGATGGTCTACACAATCTCCAGACCTTTGCACAAACCTAAAGATGGACAGTAAACATCCAAAGGTCCGTGTAATCACTACAGGAGCAGAGAGGATCTTGTCACATATCTGATTCTACAGTTGAGGTAGCCCTCAAAGAACGATTAGTGGCTTAGATCGTCTAAAGGCGGGCTGGATTGACAAATGGGTATTATCAACTCTTTTTCTATCTCAGGAATTTCTCTTGAATTTTGGATACTTAGTACTTGGGATCATTTTGGATAAGGCAGAGATTATCCCATCTCATCCGATCGCTTCTTCTTCCCGATCGTATCTATGTTGAATTTGAGATTCAACTTTAACTTTGAATTTCAAATTCGACTCCAAAATATGAATAATAAAGCAGAGAGATTAATTAGAGGGAAACTTATGTGAGACCCACCCACTAGTGATTGCCCACAAGTGGACCCCATGTGCCCATATCCAACAACAACGCTGTACAAGGGCTTTGTGTTTGCTGTAGTCGTAATGATGTTGAAGATGTTAATCACTTGTTTAGTAATAGGGTCCTAGCAAGTAATTTATGGGTTTATTTCAACTTGATAATATTATGTTGTTTGGGACTTCCTTCTCTCTCTCTCTCTCTCTCTCTCTCTCTCTCTCTCTCTCTCTTTCTCATCATACGTGCACCTGTTTTTTAATAAAGATTCCACAAAAAAATAGTTTGTTTTGGATAATAGACATTTCACCATTGTTAATTGCTTGGGAAATATAAAAACAATGAAATCATCTCAAATGTGAGAACAAGATCCAAATCTCGGCTGCAGTTATTAGAAATGTGTTGTTCTGGTTCCAAGATCTTAATAGGAATTGGGATTTGATGAGGATTGCAATTTTCTTAACTAGTTGATACTTTGGTATGATCATTCCATCATGCCGGTTGAGGGGAAAATTTTGTCCTAACCAAATGGTTAAGTCCTAAGCCTGTGGTTCAATTACTAAATGTGAATGGAGCTTCTCGTGGTTATCTGGATAATGGTGGATGTCAAGGTGTTATTAGAAATAGCTAGGGTGAATTCATATTTGCCTTTGCCCACTTCTATGGATTTTGATCAAATATTTAGGTGGAAATCAAAGCTTTTGTATTTGATGGTCATTGGTTATGTATGTCCCTCAATTCAAATGTTCTAGTTTTGGAAAGTGATTCAAAAGTGGTGGCTAAGTATGTCTATTAAATTCTTTCCCTCGTCATATGTGGTATTGGTGGATTCAAGGTTCTATCAAGTGAATTAGGGTGTTGTCTAAATCATGTCTATAGAGAATGTAATGAGGTGGCTGATGACCTGTCTAATATGCATTTGATTTGGAGAAACATATTGCCTTCTCTTCCCTAGGTACAATTCAATAATGTCTATGATGAAAAAATACTTTTGGAAATGATCCATACACGGTGGGCCGACAGTCCAATGGTTTGGATCACTGAACCATGGACCCCATGTGAAGATCTGAGTATATTGTCCATCTCCTTGGGTTGATGATATCATAATTACTCATTAGCTATTACTAAAGCATGTCTTGATATCATTTTTTGTTATCTTTATGTTCCTCCATCTTTTGCTTATTTTTTCGACATATTTTAGTTGAATGCCTTTCTTCCTTTAGAGAAAATTGGATCATGCTGAAGTTGCAGAGAAATCTTCAACATCAACACTACACAAATCTGTCACTAGGGATATGGTATGTACATTATATCTCTGTGCCTTTTTTATTTTTTATTTTTAATGCTAGTTCAAATCTCCTTTATAATCAATTGTTCTTGACTGAACCTTTGTTTTTGTTTCTCTGTCCTCTAGCCTTTACTTATCCAGTTCAGGTTGTTCTACAATGGTTGTGCTGTGAAGGGTACCTTGCTTGTCAATAAAAAGGTACACATGTTATCATTTTGGGATTATTATTATTATTATTTTTTTAATACAGCCACCTCCTTTTTCATCTATGGACTGAAAAAAGCCTACTTTAAAACAATAAGATAAATGAACTGATGCAACAAGGAGTACTAAACACAGAAAACACAAAGGATTTACGTGGTTCCACATTGTGCCTACTCCACGGATGAGCCCCTATCGAAAACACTAAATTTCAAAAGGCTTACAACCCTAATGATATTCTAGCCTCAAAAAACAGAAAAGAGTATCTTGCATAACCGTAATTCAACCCCATAAACAATGCTTATACCCATACATGCAAGCCTTGCAGGCTGTATCTATAACTTTCTCTACATCATTATGCAAAATACAAGACATCTATCACAATAAAAAACCACCTACCTATTTCATATACGGACTGCAAAATACAAGACTTCACAGCTAAACTATTTACAAAAAAACTACCTACCTATTCCACATAGGGACATGCAACTGCTTTTGTTGACTTTAACTGATAGATCGTTAACAGAAATAACCGTTATTTGCCAAAAAGACAGTCTTGCTCCTAATTTACCACAGTTTTCACTTATTTACCCTTTTGCATGGCACAACGTGGCTTTGCATGCATGCCTAGATGTCGGGTAAGCTTGGTGGGGCTCACCCAAATGTTCTTGGGACACACTCCATCCAAAGTGTAGGTGGGCCACATGAGGCATCAATGGTGGGATTTTCAACCACCCTCTATTTCGTGTAGGGTGGGCCCCACAAAGGCATCATTGGTAAGCAATGCCAACACCCACTCTTTTGTGCAGGCCTTCCTTGGGGTCATGAATCTGATGGACGGAGCGGATGTCACAAAAGGAGACTAGGTGGGCCTACGAAGGCATCAACAATGAGCGATGATAAAACCCATTGTTTTGTGGAGGGTGGCCCACCCAAGTGTTGGATCTGCCTACTTTTTGGGCTTTTGGCCTTTCTTGAGGTCATGAATCTGATGGAGGGAGTAGATGTCGCAAAGGGAGACTAGAAAATCCCAGTTGTCAAATGAACAACAATAACAATAAACTTCCACTCTACTTAAAATGGAAAAGTCCAGGTGTAGTTTTCACACCGCCATCTATTGATGGTGGGACCCACGATGTGGATAGCCAAGATTCACCAATGGCACAACCGTAATCTTGCTTTTTCTCTTGTTTTGCCTTCTAAGTTTAAAGAGAACACATTATGGTGGTTGTAGATAATTGTAATGATTTGAACCTTGGATGTAGTGGCTGGAAATACTTCTTTTTTGTTATTAATTACACATTTGTTACTTAAAATTTTTTTTTTTTTTAATTATATGCATTCTAATACATGCTTTTATATCCCCAAGTGGATGGCTGTTAGAGTTAAGAATTTCAGGCAATAGTTTTTTTTTTTTTTTTTTCCTGCTAAATTATTTCTCCAATTATGCTTGGTTATTACCTTTGCTTTGCATGAGTACATCCTCTTAGTGATTTTTCCCACTGTCAATATTTTTCAGCTTCCTCTGAACACCATTCAGATACGACCTTCAATGATAAAAGTAGAGACAGATCCACAGCTTTCAAATGTCCAATCTATCAACTCTCTGGAGATTGTCTCAACAAGGTATACTTGGATACGATGAATTGGGACCCGTAAGTGATTTTATTTTGACCTTCTAATTTGCTTTATTGGATGTGAATTACTAATGGCCCGGAAGAATATCATTAGATCTCTCTGTCACATGCATAATTTTTCTTTTGCCCGCTGAACATATTGGATGGTAGTACGGTCTGATTTAACATTGTTCTACTCCATTCTCTAGGGAACTTCTTCTCCACTTAGATTTCTTATTGCATTAGGTTTCTTGGTCATACGATTATTCATTTTTAATCCTTGAGCTTATGACATGTTGAAATCAATTAATACTTTAAATGGATTCCTGGTATGCCATGGTTAAAATTGGATTTTACTTATGTCTTATTTCTAATATCCATATGTAGTTCTATCCTTGATCATGGGGCATTAGATACTTCCAAACTTCTCTAATGGGTTGTGGTCCTAGTTCTTTGCAGATACCAGGCCCTTCTTTCAACAATACGAACCTTTTGCTGTGTATACGTTAGAAATAATTTGTAGAACTTTGTTTCTTTTTTCTTTTTTTCCTTTTCATGTTTAGCATATTCAGAAGCTTTGTCTCCACAAGTTGGAAGCTTCAAGGCTTAAGCCTGAGCCTGACACATCTCAGTGACACCTCTCTTGCCTATAATGCTATTGGTAAATCAACCTTTGATGCCTTTCACCCCCTTGTTTGTGGACAGTGGCTTGAGGTGCTTCAAGGCTTGGTTTTGAGCATCAGGGTTGCAAGGATACACTTTTGTTTTTGGATCAGAATGGTTTTTCTTTTCTTATTGAATCTAACCACATCTCATCTTTCTATAAATGATCAAATATGTTAGTTAATGGAAATTGTGCATCCTTGACCTTATTGATTGTCAAATCGGAAGGCGTGCATGTCCTCCTTCCTGTCTTCCATGTGGCACTGCTCGTATGTGCAATATGCGTCTACGAATTAGGTTTTTACTTAACATATTGAGATTATTAATCCTCTTGACATTTGGTTGACATTTCTCCCGATTCGCTATCTTACCTTGTCTCAGTATCTTATATGCTACCTTTTGGCTTCTAACATGGGTTCCAAAAACCAACCGAGGTGCTTCATTGGTATTGTATCAAGCATCATCTTATTGAGGCGTCTCGGGTCTGAGTCAGATGAACTTTTCTAATGTTTACCTAGCACAATGCACATAGCTTTGTGCTTCAGTGCTTCATTATGTTGCAATATAAATTATACCTATTGTGGCCTCCTCTTCATATCAGTGATTCTAGCCTTTGATGATCTATTGCATTAAGCAATTATATGAATACTTCAAGCCACATGATTTTTGTCACTTTTGTTGATTTGTGCATTCAATTAGCTAGCTGTAACTGTAAACAACTTTGAATATGTTACAAGAGATATTTTCATTGCCTCGATAAGCTTTGGGATTTCTATTTTTCTTGCATTTATCAAAGTAGAGGTGATGGGTTTTGAACCATGGGATGATGGTTTGCCATGGCTACTTATTACATAATGTAGATGATGCATTATGTAAGACCGTGAAAAGCAACCAGGGCATCTATGTAGCTAGACCTTATGTTTAATTGT
Organism: Magnolia sinica; assembly: GCF_029962835.1. Taxonomy (NCBI): domain Eukaryota; kingdom Viridiplantae; phylum Streptophyta; class Magnoliopsida; order Magnoliales; family Magnoliaceae; genus Magnolia; species Magnolia sinica. The sequence goes on along the minus strand of NC_080585.1, from coordinate 15,598,751 downwards.
GGCTGATGCAATGTACTTTTAGTACATGGACCTTGCGGTTCTTTGTTATCCGCAAATGCGATGTGAAGATTTGATCATACTACTTGTGTTCCCTTTCCAGCAACCAGCCAAAGAAAACATACCTGAGTAAGACTTTAATTTCACTACTCAACTATGGAGGTGTCCCAAAAGAATACTTTATGGATCTTCTGACGAATGCCTTGAATGATGCTCAAAATGTTCGCTCCAATAAGCGTATCGCATTAAAAGGTATATTTTTTACTTAAGACTTGTTAGAAGTGTTGTTGAAAGTGATTTTAAAAGCACATGCAACTTCCACAAATTTCTACCACCATAGATTTCTTAAAATTTTGGAGCTTATTAAAGTTTTCTGTAGAAATTTGATGTAGTTTTTCGATATTGTTTCAACATGTTGTCATCCTCTTGTCATCGCTGAATAACCTAGAAATTGTTCGTTTATTAATTATTTTGACACTATAATAAATTCCACAAATTACTAGTGCTTACAATTGCAATCACAACAATCACAGAGACATGGTTCATTTTCCTGCATTGAGAATGATTCTATGTGGAATTCCTCTTGATGAACTGTATTTGATAGGTCACTTGTTTGTGCTAATGACAGAAGAATTGAAAAGTGTCAAGCAAGGAAGGCTATATGCCAGTGACTGCTACTACTTGATGGGAACTGCAGATCCAACTGGAACACTAAATGCTAATGAAGTTTGCGTTTTTTTGTATGTAATTTTATTGCTATATTACTCTCTGTTTATCCGACTCCTGTGATGTTTTTAGACTAATGGGAGATGTTTACATTTGTTATCAAGTTAACAGTGCCATGCTTTATTTCTTACTACTATACAGAGACGATGGACAAATCTCGGGAAATATATTAGTATACAAGCCTCCTGGACTACACTTTGGAGATATCCATGTCGTCACTGCGACTTACATCCAGGATTTGGAGAATGTTGTTGGCAATGCTAAATATGTTATTTTCTTTCCTACCAAAGGGCCACGATCATTGGCAGATGAGATGGCAAACAGTGATTTTGATGGGGACAAGTACTGGGTGTCAAGAAATACACAGGTTGGCAATCGTTCCCTATTAGTTTATTAAGTAACATATTTTAGTGATTGTATTTCACAATATAATTGGTTTTGGCATTTGATTTTTTCATGTCAATTCTTTTTTCAAGTATATTACTTGGGAAACATTTCTGTAAAAGGATATCGATAAATTATATGCAAATCTTGTTATTTGGGTTTTAAGAATTATGGTAAGATCTTGGGTAACATAGAGGAACAATAAGTTTTTGCAAACTGTGTTTTTAAGGTACTGAAGAATTCTTTACACAGGAATTTCCAGCTTCTTTTTTTAATTTTTTTAATTTTTTTTTAAAAATTTTTATAAATGTTACATGATTTAGCTTTAATTTGATGTTGATCACATACTACTGCTGCTTCAGCTGTTGGATCATTTCAAAGCAAGCAAACCATGGGAACTGGTTTCTTCCAAGAGTAAAGTGCAGCAACACAAGCCGCCAGAATTTTCTGCTGAGGAATTGGAACATGAGCTTTTTCAACAATTCTTGGTGAATAGGTTTGAGCCAAGGTAAATGCTATTACCATGCTGTTCAAGAAGTTATTAATTTTGTCTGTGCAGATTCTTCCTCCTTCCTTTCTTTCTTTCTTTCTTTCTTTTTTTTTTTTTTTTTTCTTCTTCTTCTGAATTGCCTTGTTTTTTTCAGTGATAAAAACAATTGAGTAACATTTGTCTTAAGACAAGCTTGGGATGAGTGTCTAATGCTGCATCATCTCAGAGAATGTTTAACCCTATACTTTTGTGAATTCATTGGCCAAAACATTTGTTTCCTCAATAAACATGTGAAATTCTCTCAATAACAGAAGTGAAAGGTTTCTACTCCACCCCTCAGCACTGTGAAAGGTATTGCTGCATTTGATGATGCTGCAGATTTGACATTGTAGCAAAGAATTAGGATAAGTACATTCTAGCACTAGATAATCATCATCTAAGCCTTCATGCTCATGAGAAATCCACTCCGTCGATTACTTTATCAACCTCCCAATAGGACAAGTCTCTGAGCACCGTGCAGATCCAAAATGCATATGGGCCATATGACATCAAATAGTTGGAGTTGAAACGTCAACTGTTGAAAACTTCAGGAAGCCCAACAAGATGCCTACACGCACAAACGTTCATAATGTCCGTAACAATGGGAGACACTAGCCTCACAAATATCGGCCTGATTTTAAACTTCCCGTCGCTGAGGACCCCAAGGAATCAGCATTCGTCAAAAGAATGAGTGTGTATATACTAGAGTACCGAAAGCGGCATGACGGATTTCTTACTGTTTATGGCTAATATCCAAAACATGATCAGTCAATTCATTAGTATTTCATGGAACTTATGCACAAATCCAAGCACCCGTTGCAGTTGTTCAAGTCAACCCCCACCTACAAGTAAATACATGTAATCTGTAATAATTACATTGGTGCTTTACCTTACCATGGTAAAGCGAAAAACAAACACAGCCTTGGTTAGTTGCACTTACATAAAATCTGCAAATAATTCTCCATGATTATGAAGTACAATATTAGACAGTGATATGAAGTTTCTTTGATGATTGTTTAACTTTTGCAGTGGACGACAGATATTTGATGCTGATAATTGGTTTTTTTTTTTGGCTTTGTCCAGTCACACTATGGCCACAGCAGCAGATAGCTGGCTTTCTTTTATGGATGGACTGTTGATGTTAGGAGATGAATGTGCTCAGGAAAAGGATTGCTTGCAAGAAAAGATGATTAAGCTTATCAATATATATTATGATGCGGTAGATGCTTCGAAAACTGGATTGAAGGTTAGTTGAATAAATAGATGCTGAGTTTCAAGGTTTGTCTGGTGATATAAACCCATATCCATGATATGCTCATTTATTTGGGATATATAAACCCATATGCATGACATGCTAACACAGCCCTTTGGCAGTAAGAAAATATACAAAAACATTGATGGGCCCCATCATGTGTTTGTTGTGACCTGAAAATTAGATTTGTCTAGTTGTCCGTGAGGCACACATGAATGGAAATATCAGATGATTAAATAGGGATAGCTGTCCACACAACATACACATGTGGACTGCCTCATGAATGGACTTCCCTGGCCTTTTAGCCATGTTCAAACCAGTGTTTTAAATAGTCACGCTAGATAGCATGTAGCTTACGCTATATAGCATGTAGCTTACGCTACATAGCTTAGCTTAGCCTCAACACTATGAAGCTCATGAAAATAGCTTAAGTCGCATGTAACCTATGCTACATGATAATTTGCATGCCTTACACACTACATAGACTATGCCGCACGCTATGTAGATCAAATTACAAGGTATTTTTCACTACATTAAAATCAATTAATGTTTTCAATGATTTGTAACCGTTTATCTATTTTCAATAAAAATTAGTTAATCTTTTCAATTCTTTTAGTAAAATAATATAAGTAATAATATTAAATCAGTTTCATTGCTCTTTCTTTACCTTTATACTTAATCAGTTCCCTTTCCTATTACTTTAGGTTGTGTTTGGTTGCACCCAATGCGTTGAAAATTTGTTAAATTTCATTACTAATCAGTCTAATTTGGTGCATAGTAGTATGAAGCTGGTGCAACCAAGCACAACCTTGATTAAAAATCCAGAAGTAGCGTGTAGCTTACACTGCACACCGTAGATTACGACTCACACTTTAGAGGGGTGAACGTTACGCTACACACTATTCACTATTTAAAACACTGATTCAAACATTGGATGATTTAGACTTGGTGTTGACTGTGCTGCTGGGAAATAAGAGGATAATAGAAGTGGACATCCAACCATAGATCACCATCATCATCTAATCCCTATCCCAACTAATTGGGGTTTGCGACATGTATAACCATAGATTTTTTCTGTAAAGTCTAATCCCTGGACTGATTGGAAGATCCAACCCATTCATCACTTGTTAACCACCATACTCTCCTGCTGGTCAGAAAACTGTTCTTCAAATAATTTTACTTCATAGCATTTAGCTCTTGATGTTTGGATAGGAGGAATCAATGTGAAATGAATTTGTTTTGCATAAAATCAATGTTTTCCATTATTTGCATCGTCAAAAACAGTGAAATGATCACTTCCATTTCCACTGCATTTTTCGAGGTTTGGAAATCCTGATTACTTTTTCCCCCCCACAAAATCACTGCTTTCCACTGTTGGATGGCGAGAAACCGTGAGGAATTGCCTCTACCATTTACGGACGATTTCTCTTGGAAGAGAAAGCATGATTACTTCAATGAAATCACTATTTTTCACTCTTTGGATTGTAAGAAACAGTGACGAATCCTCAATACAATTTCTACTGGATTTGAGTTTTGAAATCATGATTACATTTTTTCATGTCCTCACCTCGGATTCATCCAATCAATCTATTCTAGGGGACTTCTGGTTCCTTATGTAACTTTCCTACCTCTATTCTGAAACAGGTAGAAGTTCCCGAGGAATTGAAGGCTGAAAAGTTCCCACATTACATGGAAAAGCATAATTCATACCATTCAAATTCCATCTTGGGAATGATTTATGATAAGGTGGATTCATTTATAGAAGAATATCAGCCATTGGGAGGTGAAGATTCATTCAAATCAAGACATCAAACCACACTTTATACTAATTCAGCTGCATTTTCATCATGTTGTGTATGCTTTTATGGCACACTTAATACTAATTCAGCTGCATTTTCATCATGTTGTGTATGCTTTTATGGCACACTTAATACTAATTCAGCTGCATTTTCATCATGTTGTGTATGCTTTTATGGCATGTAGAAGCATGAGAGATCCCTTGCTTCAGTGGAGAAATTTCCCATTCTTGCTGCAATGGAACATAACAGCCAGTACCAAACTGAGAAGGCCTGTGCCATGTCTATGGATGGTGAATCCAAGAACGCTGCAGCAGATGAAATTATACACAAATATAAGTAGGTATTGCAAGGAAATCTACATTTTAGCAGTGATTGTATTGTTGTCCTAATGCCCTTTTTTTTGTGTGCAATTTCAAGTTCTATTATCAGGTATTGCATGGAAATCTATATTTTAGCAATGGTTGTATTGTCATCCCAATGCCCTTTTTTAAATGTTGTTAAAGGGAAAGCTAACGTCTCACACCTGTTTTTTTTTTTTTTTTTTGGTGTGCGCGCACGCTCAATTTCAAGTTCAATTATCATTTATATTTTTTCCAGCATTATTTTAGAAATTGTGGGTAATGATCGCAATTGAAAGTGAGGATGTTCCCTCTTGGTAAATTTTCTGGCGTGTCATTTGATCACTGGTGATATTTCAGATATTATATGGAGCTGCAGAGTTCAAAGAGAGCATGAGGAACAGAGGAAAGATCTTTAGTGACGCTCTCACTACCTATCAACTCAGTTACTTTCATGCGAAAATCTCAGGGGTTGGAAGATGCAGCTTTACAAGGAAGGTTGCAGGCCGTGCTCTCGTCAGCTGCAAACCATAAAAGAGTGAAAGTTTGATCCTCTGTCTTGCATCCGTACTACATGAGGGCTTGGGTTAACCAAACTGTTATTGTTTCCAAACTTGTTATGTAAATAGGTCGTTATAAGACCGTGTTTTATTCAAAGTAATGCCATGAATAATTTGTAGATTCATTACTTTGTAGCTGCCCCGATTTGTGAAAGAGATGTAAACAGGCCTGACATAAAATGGTCTCATTTGAGAATTCAGGTGGAAACCCAATCCCCTTTGCCAATATCTTTGTTAGGCATAATTCATGTTCATGTCTTTTGTTTATATGTCCTGGACATCATTTCCTTCCACCCTGTCCATTCCTTCCCTATGTGCACCTTGTACATCTCTTTTACATCCTTGTTGCAACCATCTTTTTACTGAATCCTCAGCTATTCATCACAAACAGGAAAAGTAAAGGAAAGAACGTATTCCATATCTTAAAACACTCACAACTCGAAGTTATACAACCATCACCATCGAACCTGCAATTGTATTGATTTTTCTATGGGATTTGAATCTTGACAAACTAAAAGCTCAGACTGATAGGGGGGCCCATCTCCCATGGGTCTCGCCTCACACGAGCCACCCACCCCAAGTGTGCTCCTGTAGTAATCACCCCTCGGTGAGGAGTCTTGAACATGAGACCTCCCGCTCTAAACGCCTCACACAAAGCACCCACCCTGAGTGTGCCAGGTGAGGAGTCTCGAACATGAGACGCATGACAACTAACCACTTTTTTTTTTGATGACAACTAACCACTTGCTCTAAAAGCTCGAATCGATAGAGCGTGGCGAATTAATCCAAGTGCATCAATTGGACCCCACCAAGCAGATGGCCTCACCCGAAAAAGGGCAGTCCACTAATTGGGCAGGCCACACTTTACAACGAAGATAGATCATTGGAAATTCTGAGTTTGCTGAGGTGCAGTCCACCTGATGTGTTAATCAGCCTGACTTTTGGTGGGATCATCTACAAGGTGGGGTTCACTTGATTCACAGAGATTTCCGTGGAGAGGTGGGCTTAGCAGTGCTCTTCCATGAAATGACTACAGTGCCTTGGTTACGGTTTTTCTTAGGCATGGAGTGATGGACAACACATGCACATCATTGGAAGGCCGATCTTCCACATGCAAGATGAAGACTCCATATTGATGGCATTCCTCTATTCTCCTCCATCCATGGTAGTCCAAAGCAACTCTTCAACCAGCTGTGGCAGCAAGTCGATTTTGCTTGGCCAACAAGTCATAGTAGCTATATGCCTAACTTCTCTACCAGTTTCTATTCTACACTTCAAAAGGAACTTCCCACTAGCTACATAATGTAGGGGTATTTTTACACCGGGCTTGAGTGGGGTGGCGTCTGGGATGCAGGGGTACACTTAGGGTGGGCAGCCCATGTGAGGTGAGTGGCTTGTGTGAGATGAGACCAATGTGAAGTGGGGCCCATGAGGGAGGTTCGGCCGAGGACCTGACCCATGGGATGTGGGGCCTGGGCTATGAGATAAAGGGATTAATTCACCACGCTTTATCAGTTTGAGCTTTTAGAACAAGTGGTTAGTTGTCTTGCATCAGTGGGCTTAATAAAATATTTAATAATGTCCATTGATGTTAAGTTCACTTCGGTAGTTTTAGTAAGACCCACCAGAGGGTCCCATCATTTCAAAAGTGTTCCCGGTGTTCCAACAAATGGTGTTATCATTTCATTAGTTGGTCCCACTATTTCCACCAATCAATGCTAAGGGAACCAAGTAGCCTCATGTTCCCCACATGTATAAAGTTAAAACTCACATGCGGGGTGGGAACTCCGGTGGGAGAATAATATATTAGCGAGGCATATTTTCTGCTCTCGAGATTCGAACATAGGACCTTCCTCTCTGATACCATGTCAAACAACCATTTACTCTAAAAGCTTAAGCTGTTAGAGTGGTGTATCAATGTATATCAAGGGACTGTATCACTTCAACATATCTATCTCTAATGGTCACAACTACAGCTTTGTTGTTTAGGTAGAAGGACATCCAACCTTTCTTTGAGTAGAAGTGAAACTCTGAGCCGCTGTCACAAAAATCCATGCACAAGGCTTGCGAGTAATCTGATCTCCCGATCAGCATCAGATGACCTCAGATTTCAGTGAGCTAACCCATTGGCCTGCCATGATATTCTGGCCATGCTTGTAGAGGTAGAGAACCGGACCAATTGGAAGTTTACTATTTTAGTTTTACCTTATTATATAAAATTTAACTGAACAATAAGTAACCAGCATTGAATTGGAAACTACCTTAAGATTTGATAACAACAATAAAAATAACTATAAACAAATAAGTAAACAAAAAATACAAGTAATCCTTAATCTTTAGTTTATTTATTTATACACATTTATAATATAGTGACATATTTGCCTTTATTGCCATCCCTTTCCTCATGACTTGATCCTTAGCACATTGCGTCCATGGTTCTAAGACTTGGACTTGGTCAGACCTGATAAATGTCAATGTGAATCAACAAACTAATGGTCCGGATTACTGAACCATGGGTCCCATCTGTCACTCATCCACTACAAGACTCAGGAATGTATGAGTGGGTCTAAGTCACCTAGTCTTAAAACAACGATTTGAGTTACATGAAGCTCTAGGTCAGCATTTGAATTTTCAAGCAATGATAGAAACATGGCCCTCCTACTTTTAGATCTAACAATCCCTCTGTTAAATTTACATTCCACACCTAAAAGCTTCGGACTGAGCAAAACTTACAGAGAAGAATATACTGCCTTCGAAACCTAGATTGGGTTTGGGATAAATGATCCTTATGTAACCCACAACCTACATGGCTCTGTGTAATACATCAGGTGATTCGGAAATGATAGGGTCCATGCATTGCGTTGATGGAGGCGTTCATTTCATTATCAGTGGCAATCTGGTAGTTTCCAAGTGTTTCTGTAATTCCTGGCATATGTTGTATTAGATTTGGATTAGTGAAGAAGCATTAACTTGACCCAAATGTATTGGTATGGTAATTAAGGTAGAGCTATCGCAGTTGTCCATTCAGTCTAAGGAAGAAGACATTAGAGTCTTATTAGGAATGGAGGGGTGACATGCAAAAGAGTCACTTTGGGATGAAGCACACCCAGTAGAAATATCTGCTGCTACACTAGCTTCCTTGAATACAGGTTTTGCTGTCAATTCCTAAGGTTCATATCCAAGAGGTAGCTTTCAAGGATCGGTTGAATATTTCAGAGCGATGCAATTGATGTGGTAATGATTTAATTGTTCGTTAGAAATCACCTTCAATCTCTGATCTGAGAATGTGTCACCACTAAGTAACACAAAAGTTCAGTCCTCTACCATTTAGTAAAAGATAAGTCCATTTTCTATGGTTTATCTATTACTAAGATGCAAATAATCCAATAAAAACAAGGAAAAACTGTCTGAAAGATTTATAGGGCTTTTCTTGTTCCTAAAAAGAACTAGAGACAACTTGTCTGTGCTATGGTACACGTGCCTCATGCTATTGTCCATTTTTCAGGGCTGCAAATATGCAATGATCAACCTTTTGTGCATCTCAAATGCTCTGTTTGCCACATCTACCAAGTCATAAAGTGATCCAGGCCACATCTATACCACCGTGTACTGTCAATGCTTCACATGTGAAATGTTAAATGTGCAATTGTACTATTCAAGCTTCCCGTTGCACTGTATATACTGCCATACATTTTCAAGCATCACGTATAGGCCACATGTGGGAAGTTTTCAATGTGCATAAATAATTCTTCTTATGAATGCTTGATTAACTACTTGACAATTGTCCAAAATAATGAAATGAGAGAGCTGTTGGGGAATTGTGGAAGCACATAGAGACAAATCAAGCAAAGTACTACCAATCACACAACCAAGTCCAAACACAAACAATTCGAAAAACCCTTGCAAGAAAAAACCATAGCACAAAGTGATGAGTCACTATGCCAAAACAATGAAAAAAGACTGTCATAAAATGCAGTTAACGACGGACTACGTCCGTCGCATGGTCCATCGAATTTCTCGTATAACGTAAATGACGGTCTGTCAAAACAAACGACGGATCTGATCCATCGGGAAAAATGACGAATCATATCTGTCGTAAAAATCAAAAGCTCAACAATTCAGTTGGATTTTTTTCATCATTTTAGAATTTTACGATGGATCACATCTGTCGCTACTCTAGGAGATCAAAATCCATCAATTTCAAATCATCAACAGATTGTCCGCCATTGGATTATCTGCAAAAAATTTAATAAATATTTCATTCGTTATTTTTTGAATCTGTTGCACCTGGTAACATTCTATACATATCAAATTCATAATATGAAGGCATATATGACCATTCAAATGTACGGGTTGTAAAAACTTATAAAATTTGCATACACATGAAAATCATGGTAAATAAACAGACGACATTTATGTAGAGTACCACATTATGGAAGAACTACATGAACATATAGATCAATCTATTGTAGTGTGTATGCATGCACAAACCCAAGGTAGTAACACAATATGCAATTGGATTCCATCAAGCTCTTTCAAAACTAGTGTCTAATTAGGAAAGGCATGAAAAGTATATATTACTGCAAGAAAGAATATGACTTCAAAAGATGCATGAATTTTTTCTTTCTTTTTCACAAAAGCATCATATGGAGTTCTATATAAACGCGTATCAAGACTATTTCAAAAGTATCCATATCTTCGATTGTCTAAACAAAGTGACTGCAGTATAAATGTATTAGTGATTAGAAACAATAATTATTCATCTATGGCAGACCTTAGCTGATAACTTGAAAGAAACCATTTTAGCTTATGATATCCTCGAATAAAAAATAATAATAATAATAATAATAAATAGTAAACTGAGATGGTTCACATCAATCTTTTTAGGAGCTCAAAATATTGTAAAACATTAAGGATCTCACTCAACTTTTTTAATGTTGACTGCAAAAGGAAAAAAGAAAAAAGAAAAAAAAATGAAGATGAACAAGAGCCGAAAATCCAACTGGAAGAAGCATATATAAACCAGTAAGAGCATGTGACATCCAGCCCCTCGAATAGGTTGGCCCAACCATGAGTATCGCCTAATTTACTAGGAAAAAACATATATAAACCAGTAAAGTAAGGACAAGTACATATCATAAGATCTTCATATTAGTCATTGATACATTGATGAATGCCACACGGAAAAAATGCATATAGGATTCTTTTAGGAAGATTTTGTTAGCCCAACTTGTGAATACCTCTAGCATGCCTCAGGGAATGGCTATTGATGAAAATTTCTCTGCTCCATTTGATCAAGTATTTTCCAATTGTTTTCTTTTTAATGTTTGCCATCTTGCTATTCTCTAAGCACTCTGCAGATGCCCGATATACATTAACCAATATGATGTGGTCTCCCTCTAGGCTGGAAAAGCGTTTCCTCCTAGCTCTTGCCGGATCTCAAGGGAAAGTGGTTATCACCAATTAAAAAAAGATTGTCAGAGAAAAAGGAAAGCAACACACATGTATTGAGGCAAGTATCTTAATTTCAAACTAGGATGCAAATGCAATATTATACAACTACAGGTGAACTCGCCAATATCAGTATTTTCCATACTTGTCATTTGCATGGGCTGAATGAATGGATGCCAAATGGCAGAGAATTATACAAAACAATCCAATGTTTAGCTCTAATAAACAACAATCAAATTCATTAAATCAACATGAACCATACAAATCCTAATTTATGTGCATATCAAAACAGGAAAAACAATACGGTACCACAGATTTTTTGTAATCAAGAGTAATATGCATACTAGGAGCGAAATGAAAGAAGCTTGCTAATCGTCTCTAGCTGGATAGTGCGACTGCTTATGATACCTACACTCAGTAGCATGAGCACACACCAAATACACCAACATTTCCCACATTTGTATTTAGCTCTTTAAAGCTTTTATGATTGTACACAAGCTCGATGAGTTTGTACGGAAAAAGAATAAATTCTCTTCCATATTACTAAAAGAAACCAACACAACAGTACCTTCATTTCTGAAAGCTTCTGCTCTGCCTTTCTTTCCACTTTACTGTGCTCAATATTTAATCTTTACAGCATTGCAAACTTTCGAAACACCTAGCTAGCCAAACATGAATAACTGCATAAAAAGAAAGAAAGAAATGAAACTATATGTATTAGAGAAGTTACATAGAAGCCACAGAATTCTGCAAATGCTAATTATTTTACCTGACTACAAAAGAATAATAGCCTTTTGCTGCTCATTAAATGTTTTCCTAGTGATCCACTGCTTCATATGCATCTGAATGAGAACAACTACTCTCCACCTTACCAAAAGCTCAAACTCCTTTCTTGCAGTTTCACCCCTGACAACTCATGAATTGCAAACCATGCCTCAAATTTGCATAAAAGAGGAAAATATTGTTAGAGCGTAGGCCCGTGGCTGCGCAATAGCAGCATTTCCAGGGATGGATGAATTGATGATTTCTCCAGCCTAACCCCCAAACAAGGCATTTTCTGATAAGCTCTTCTGTGCTACTCTCAGTCTCAGAGTCATCATGAGCCTTATTCAGCACCTGAAAGAGAATGCATTAAGAAATAATTCCATGTATAGTGTGAAGGTAGGAAAAAATCATTCAGCTTGTGCACGTGGTTCAGTCTGTTCTCAAATGATTCCATCATAGTTCACCCAGGTTCTGCCTTGATCAATTCTCACTTCACTCTTCACTTTAGAATCATGGTTCGCCCGGGTTCTTCCTTAATCAGTTCCTTCACTTCATTCTTCGCTTTAAATACTGTTTCATGAATCTTTTCCATAGTTGTTGCATCTGCAATTGTGTCCCTAATTCCAATACCAAATCCATTCTGCAAAAGCCAATAGTTAACAAGCCACGACGTGGGACCCAAGAACTTGCGGGCTGCATCTGGACCAACCTCTTCCCTGTAAATCCAAATACAAAATTGATATAAAGTCACACTGAAGGCATCCACATGGGTCACAAAGAAAAAAAGGGGATAAAATCAAAACCGGAAACTAGTCACGGGTCACATACCAGATGACATAAGACTACCAGTAGATGTTCCAAGGGTCTTCTGGCAGAGAGTACCAGAAAGCAGCTTGCCAACGATATAACTAAAGAAGTAAAGATTATTGCTGAAGGCATGGATGATTGATATGCAGAATGAAAGTTCTCAAGTCATATGAACATCATAGTTCTGAAAAATTACATCGCTTGAACATGGATACTAACTAGCAAGGGAAGTTCATTTAAGATATTAATATTGAATGTTGTCTATAGATTAAAAAAAAAAAAAGTCATTCTTTTGAGGTAAAACATTATCAGCTGATCCAGGTCTCTTGGCATCTACAACAGGTCGAACTCCCTAAAATTAGCACATTCCAAACATATCTGACAGTTCAGATCAGCAATATGATGGGCCATATCTTGTGATCCAATGGTCAGATTTGAGTGAAATTTTATTTAAACATCTGAAGTCATTTATACTTCAATCTGGACTGATCAGATTGCCCTAAAATCAGTTTATATCTAGAAAAACTAATCATACCTATTTAAAAAGTGTTTTGGACGGATCTAATTCGTTTCATGTTAGATTGGGCTGAATTTTGTTCTCTGTCCCAATTAGCACGTTCCAAACATACATGACCATTCAGATCAACTTTAGGATAGACTCATCATAGAATTTGATCAATCTCATCGTCATAAGTTATTCTTGTAAAGACACTTCTATTATACTTGGGCTATAATATCAGTTTTTCAACATCTCAGTTTTTTGTTTTAATCTCAATTCTTTTCAAAATTTCAAAATTTCTCAAACATTGTTATTTTTTTTTCCAAACCTTTTAACTTTGTTTTTCAAAATCGCAATTTTTTTTAGAACTTTTTAATTTTTTAAAAAAATCAAAATCTCGTTGTTTTTTTTTTTTTTTTTTTTTAATCTCAAATTTTCAAACTCTCAAAATTTCTCAAACATTGTCATTTTGTTTCTCAAACTTTTGAACCTTTTCTTTTCGAAATCACAAATTTTTTTTTTTTTTAACTTACCAATTTTCTCTTTCAAAATGTTTAATTTTTGTCAAAATCTCAATGATTTTTAAATCTCATTTTTCAATCATTTTCAATTTTTTTTAACTACTTAATTTTCTTTTTCAAAATGTCTATTTTTTAATCTTAATTTTTCTTTTCAAAATTTATAACAAAACCTCTTCTTTGTTATCAAACTTTTCAATTATTTTCAAAATACAAATTCTGATTATTTTTTTTTTAAATCTCAATTTTTTTTCTAAAATCTAATTTAAATTTTCAAACTTATCAATTTATTCAAACTTCTCAAAATTTTCAAGATGCCAATTTTTTTCTTCAAAAACACCATTTTTTTTTCAACTTTTCAATTTTCTTTTTTAAAATGATAAAATTTTGTCAAAATCTCGATTTTTTTTTTTTTTAAAATCTCTAAATATTTTTTTTCCAAAATCTCTCTCTCTTTTTTTCTCAAACATTTTCAAATTTTTTTTTTAAAATCACAAAATTTTTTAAGTTCTCAATTTTCCTTTTCAAAGTTTTAGATTTTTATAAAAATCTTGATTTTTTAATCTCATTTTTTCTTCAAAATTTCTAACGTAAATGCATTGATTTTAAGGAGAATTTCTCACTAATATTTAAGAAAGACTCATTGAGGATTATAATGGCTCTTATAGCTCATATAGATTTGGAGTTACCTCAGATGGATATAAAGACGTGTTTCTCAATGGAGATCTAGATGATAATGTATACTATATACATATTGCAACGTGAAGGTTTTGTAGCTGATGGCTCAAAACATATGGTTTATAAATTCAAAAAATCCCATATATGAGTTGAAATATGTATCACGATAGTGATGCTTGAAATTTCATAAAGTAATTTTATCATATGGTTTTGTAAAAAAACACTTCAGATGAGTGCATCTATGTCAAAATTAGTGGGAGTAAGTTCGTCATATTAGTTTTGTATGTTGATGATATTTTGTTAACTAGCAGTGACATTAGGATGATGAACGTACCAAGAAATTCTTATCTCAAAGGTTTGAGATGAAAGATCTTTGTGATACCTCTTATGTCATTGGCATTGAGATACACCGTGACAGATCACGCGGACTGCTTGCCTATCACAAAGGGCTTATATTGATAGGGTACTCAAAAGATATAACATGTAAAATTGTGCTCTTGGACAATTGCGTATTGTAAAGGGTGATAAATTCGGCCAGTTCCAGTATTCCAAGAATGATTTAGAAAAGAATTGAACGAAAGATTTTCTGTATGTGTTAATAGTAGGGAGCATCATGTATGTTCAAGTTTTTATGCGACCGGATATTACCTTTACAATTGGAATGTTGGGCAGATATCCCTCTAATCTAAAAATGCAATATTGGATAGCTGCAAAGAAGGTGTTATGCTACCCACAAAGGACAAAAGACTTCAAACTCATATACAGAAGATATGATCATTTAGAGTTAGTTGGATACTCAAATGTAGATTATGCTGGTTGCGTTGATACAAAGAAGTCCACCTTGGGCTACATCTTCATGATGGTTGGTGGAGCTGTCTTAGAAAAGTATGAAGTAATCAACGACAAACTTATTTACCATGAAAGCTAAGTTCATTG
This sequence comes from Magnolia sinica, assembly GCF_029962835.1. NCBI lineage: Eukaryota > Viridiplantae > Streptophyta > Magnoliopsida > Magnoliales > Magnoliaceae > Magnolia > Magnolia sinica. The sequence continues at coordinate 15,583,512 of NC_080585.1, read as the reverse complement.
CTTGTAATGAAGCATTTGATGGGGATTTTCTCCTCAGGCTCGACCGGTCGAGTGCCTCGCTCGACCGGTCGAGGGTGGTGCTCAACTCAAAGTCCAGCAAGCAAATTGGTTTGGGACTTCGTGGTGCGCGACTAGTCGAGGGAGGTGCTCAACCAGTTGAGGTTATGCAGATTCATGTTCGGATTTTGTGCCGACTGCGTAAATTTGAGGCAATTTCGTAAGAGGTGCGAAAGGGAATTGCCTAAACTATAAATAGGGGTCCTTAGGGCTGTTTTATGCAATACAAGAGAGTTTTCTAAAGCTTTGCAAGGGTTTGCTAAAGGGATTAGGGCTATCAAAGGTGAGAGAGAGAGAGAACTTGTGGAAGGGAGGTTCTGTTCGTAGAGGTTATCTACTGTGCACTCGATATCTCGGCGCTTCTACGTCCTCGTGATTAGTGAGATCTCTCCGTTTTTCTTTTATTCTCTTATTATTCATCCACTCCTGCGTGAGTGAAGAAGGTTTGATCCAAGCGGTGTGTGCTTGTGATCGGTTGTAACATTCTACTTCATAGTGGATTGTTGCTCTGGACTAGGTCCCGTGGTTTTTACTTCTTTGAGAGTTTTCCACGTAAAAATTTCCTTTGTCCTGTGGTTTGTGCTTTGATTTATTTCATTGCTTTATTATCCCATAATTCTGGTATTTTTAGGAAGCTAGATCCTAAGGTTTTATGCAACGGCCCCCAACAAAGTGGTATCAAAGCTGTTGGTTTATTGAACGGAGTGAGATCAGTTTGAATTATGAAAGGTGGCTCATTAAGGATGATCAGTCTCAATGGTTCTAACTGAACCATATAGAAGGCTAAGATGGAAGACTTACTTTATTGCAAGGACTTGTATGCTCCAATCCTTGACATATTAGCAAAGACAAAGGATATGATAGATGATGATTGGAAGAAGTTGGACCGAAAGGCAGTGGGGTTTATTAGACAATAACTGGACGATTCCGTATTCCACATGTGTCTACGGAGACCTCAGCCGCTAGCCTATGATTGAAACTGCAAGGGCTGTATGAGAGGAAGACAGCCGGCAATAAAAATTTTCTAATAAGACGACTTGTGAATCTTAAGTTCAAAGATGGTGGTTCTGTGGCTGAGCACATGAATGAAGTCAGCAATATATTGAACCAGCTCTCCGCTATGAAGATGGTCCTAGACGATGAATTACAGGCTTTGTTATTGCTTAGTTCATTGCTTGATATTTGGGAGACATTGGTGGTGTTTCTAAGTAACTCCACGCCAGACGGAAAGGTGTCCATGAAACAGGTAAGTAGTTGTCTCTTTAATGAGGAGACAAGGAGGAAGTCTCAAGGGTCTACTCAGTAAGAGACCCTTGTGACATAAGAACGGGGGAGAAGAAATAACAGAAAGGGTGGGAAGGCTCGAGATAAATCAAGAGGCAAGTCGAGTACCAGGAAGAATGTTGAATGCTGGAATTGTGGCAAGAAGGGCCACTACAAGTATGAATGTCATTATAAGAAGAATGACAAGAAATGAAAAGGAAAGGAGAAGGAAGATGAATCAAATTCTACTGCGATCGCTTCAGATGGCGACGTTGTAGTTATTCTTTCAGCAGATCGTGATGTTTGTCTCACGACTACGAGTCAGGACAACAACTGGGTGATAGACTCGGGAGCCTCGTTTCATGCGACTATACACAAGGATTTCTTCACAAGCTACAAGTCAAGTGACTATGGGACCGTGAAGATGGAAAATTCTAGCATATCGAAGATCGTAGGGGTCGGTGATATTTGTGTGAAGACAGATGTAGGCTGAACATTGGTTCTCAGGGATGTGAGGCATATCCCAAACCTTCGCCTCAACTTGATATCGACAGGAAGACTGAATGATGATGGCTATGAAAGCCGGTTTGCTGGTAGCCATTGAAAGCTCATCAAGGGTTCGTTGATTGTAGACAGAGGAAAGAAGTGTTGCACCCTTTACAAGGCAAGTGTCAGTGTGTACAAGGGTGGGTTGAACGCAGCAGAAGATTCAGCTATTGACATGTGGCACAGGCATCTAGGCCACATGAGTGAAAAATGGCTTCAGCTACTAGCGATGAAGCGACTCCTTCCAGACGTGACAGGTATACCTCTCAAAACATGTATTGATTGTTTATCAGGGAAACATCATAGAGTTTCATTTGTTAAATCTGCTTCTCATATTAATAAAATGCATACATTAGATTTGGTTTATTCTGATGTTTGTGATCCTATGAGGACAAAAATCTTAGGTGGGGTATTGTATTTTGTCACTTTTATAGATGATGCATCTAGGAGGGTTTGGGTCTATGCTTTGAAATCCAAGGATGAGGTTTTTGGTGTGTTTAAATTGTTTCATACTATGGTTGAGAGAGAGACAGGTAGATCATTGAAGCGCATCCACACTGACAATGGTGGTGAATACATTGGTGACTTTTATGAGTATTGCAAGTCCCTGGGTATACGACATGAACAGATGGTTCCCGAGACCCCCCAACATAATGGTGTAGCTAAGAGAATGAATCGCACCATTGTTGAGAGAATCAGATGCAAGTTATCCCATGCGAAGTTGTCAAGACATTCTGGGGAGAAGCAATGCACACGGAAGTATATTTGATAAATAGGTCTCCATCAGCCTCGTTGAATGAAGAAGTACCCGAAAAGGTGTGGACTGGACAAGATCCATCGTACAGTCATCTCAGAGTGTTTGGATGCAGGACATTCATTCACGTACCAAAGGACGAGAGGTCCATGCTCGATATGAAGATCAGACAATGTGTGTTCTTGGGATATGGTGATGAAAAATTCGGTTACAGACTATGCGATCTGACCGAGAAGAAGCTCGTCAGGAGTAGAGATGTGGTATTCTTTGAAGATTAGTGTATAAAAGACATTGGTAAGCCAGAGAAGAACTAGCCTAGCTTGGGTGAGCTAGAGGATATGGTTCCGGTTATTCCTCCCGTGGTGCCTAATGACGGGGGAGTACAGTAAGGTGCAGAGGACGAGGGAGTTCCTACAGAAGATGGTCGGGGGAGCAGCCCACTTAATCCACCTGTTGAGCCACAGGTGAGGAGGTTATCTAGGGACAGACAGTCATCCAAGAGGTACTTGCCACATGAGTACATTATGCTGACTGATGGGGGAGAGCCAGAAGATTATTCTGAGGCCCTAGCCGACGAGCATAAGAGGGAGTAGTTAAAAGCTATGCAAGAGCAGATAGAATCCTTGCATAAGAATCACACTTATGATATGGTGAAATTGCCTAAGGGCAAGAAAGTTTTGAGCAGCAAGTGGGTGTTCAGAAAGAAGGTTGAGCAGAAAAATTCACAAACGAGGTTCAAGGCCAGACTTGTGGTGAAAGGGTTTAGTCAGAGGAAATGTATAGACTTCGAGGAGATATTCTCACCAGTGGTGAAGATGACATCCATACGGGTGTTGCTTGGATTGACGGGTAGCATGGATCTGGAGATAGAGCAGTTAAATGTTAGAACTGCCTTTCTCTATGGTAACATAAAAGAAGAGATATACATTCATCAACCAGAGGGGTTCGAAGTCAAGGGCAAAGAGCATATGGTGTGTAGGCTAAGGAAGAGCTTGTATGAGCTGAAACAAGCTTTATGGTAATGGTACAAGAAGTTCGACTCGTTCATGTTAAAGCATGGATACGACAGAACGGAGTTGGACCACTGTGTGTTCACGCACAAGTTCTCAGATGGTGATTTCTTAGTTCTACTGATATACGTTGATGACATACTCATCATGGGAAAAGACATCAAGAAGACTAACAGGCTGAAACAGGAGTTGAGCAAGTCGTTTGCGATGAAATACTTGGGCCCGGCTAAGCAGATCCTAGGAATGGAGATAACCCGTGACAGAAGCAGCAGGAAGCTTTGGCTGTCACAAGAGCGGTATATTGAGAAAGTCCTAGAGCGGTTCAATACGAATGCAGCGAAGCCAGTCAGTACTCCACTGGATGGTCACTTCAGATTGAGCGACAGGCAGTGTCATAAGATGAAAGCATATATGGATGAGATGTAGAAGACACCCTGCGCATCAGCGGTATGAAGTTTGATGTATGCTATAGTGTGTACGCGCCTAGACATAACATCTGCGGTTAGTGTTGTTAACCAGTATCTTACCAATACTGGCAAAGAACATTGGGTAGCGGTGAAGTGGATACTATGGTTTCTAAGAGGCTCACCCAGGTTGAGCCTATGCTATGGTGATGAAAAACCTGTGTTAGAGGGCTACACAGATGTATATATGGCAGGTGACATAGACTCCAGGAAGTCTACATCGAGGTTCATGTTCATGTTTACAGGGGGAGCGATCTCTTGGCAGAGCAAACTACAGAAGGTCGTAGCATTGTCAACGATAGAGGTTAAGTACATTGCGGTCACAAAAGCATGTAAAGAGATGCTTTGGATGAAGATGTTCCTACAGAAACTTAGCTTGAAGCAGGAGTAGCACGTGGTCTATTGCGATAGTCAAAGTGCTATACACTTAGCAAGAATCCAAGGCAACACTCCAAGTTGAAACACATAGAGATTCGGTATCATTGGATCAGAGATACTTTGGAACAGAAAGTGTTACAACTTGAGAAGGTCCACACGGACGATAATGGGTCAGACATGATGACCAAGGCTTTGCTCAATGGCAAGTTTGAGGTTTGTAGAAACCGGGCTGACTTGAAAAAGATGAATTCCTCTTGAGTCGAAAAGGGAAAGATTTGATGGAGATTTTCTCCTCAGGTTCGACTGGTCGAGTGCCTTACTCAACCGGTCGAGGGTGCTGCTTGACCAGTTGAGTAGTGCTTAACTCAAAGTCTAACGAGCAAATTGGTTTGAGATTTCGTGGTGCTCGACTAGTTGAGGGAGGACCCTACTCAACCAGTCGAGGTTACGCAGATTCATGTCCGAATTTTGTGCGAACTGCGTAAATTTGAGGCGGTTTCGCAAGAGGTGCGAAAGGGAGTTACCTAAACTATAAATAGGGGTCCCTAGGGCTGTTTTAGGCAATACAAGAGAATTTCTTAAAGCTTTACAAGGGTTTGTTAAAGGGTTTAAGGCTATCAAAGGTGTGAGAGAGAGAGAGAGAGAGAGAGAGAGAGGATGCTTGTTGAAGGGAGGTTCTGCTCGTAGAGGTGATTTACTGTGCACTCGACATCTCAGCTCTTCTATGTCCTCGTGATCAGTGAGATCTCCCCGTTTTTCTTTTATTCTCTTATTATTCATCCGCTCCTGCGTGAGTGAAGAAGGTTTGATCCAAGCGGTGTGTACTTGTAATCGGTTGTAACGTTCTACTTCATAGTGGATTATTGCTCTAGACTATGTCCCGTGGTTTTTACCTCTTTAAGGGTTTTCCACATAAAAATCTCTTATGTCGTGTGGTTTGTGCTTTGATTTATTTCATTGCTTTATTATCCCATAATTCTGGTGTTTTTGGGAGGCTAGATCCTAAGGTTTTGTACAACGGACCCCAATAACATCAAATCAGTCACTATGGTTACAACATTTCTTCTTCGGTTTGCGGGTAATGGAGTATATCTCAAAATTATTGAGAATCTTTTATGATAACTCAACTGCGGTTTCATTCTCTAACAACAACAAACATTTATCAAAGTAAAAGCATACCGACATTAAGCATCTTGTTGTCAAGGAAAGAGTTCAGAATCGTTTAGTGTCTGTGGAGTTCATCAGTACTAAGCAGATGATTGCGGATCCGCTCGTTAAATGGCTCCCTATCACGCCATTTCAGGATAGGCATATATCATAACATTACGTGTATAATAGCTTATACCATGCTTCCTAATTCTTAATTTATGTTGTTAAGAATGGTAGTATTTGTAACCGTGCTTAGTCTTATTTAGTTAAGATTAAATATAATGATGGCTACCACGATCCTATACCAAGTCTTAATGGATTAGATTCTAGAAGCATTACCCGTATGATCTAACAATTGCATTGGTTAACCATTCGAATGTTCTCTTTAAAACATTTTTAAAATTTAATCATTGATGTTGATCAATATAGTCGAAGTGGGAGAATGTAAGAATTTTATAAGAGCTTTATTGATCAATGGTCTGAATCTCCTTAAGGGTTAGATAATATGATCGGGCGTACCAATGGACCTCACTCCGTTATGATTGATCTAAAAGTCATGTATAGGTTGTGGTATAATTGTTTCGCATGTATAGTGTTTTAGGTAGATTGGGAATCTTAAAATCATGTGTAGCTTAAGGGGAGAAGTTTCGATGAGTTACAAACTCCTCACCCAGTAAATATAAAAACAAGACTAGGTATTTAATCCTACAAATGTTGGGGCGCGGATTCGCTACTGAACACTTCAGTAGCCATATTGCTACTGAAGTGATGTGGTCGCGTTTCATTGGTGCAAAAGTTGGTCTCGGTTGAAAGCATTTAATGCTCCTCCGTCAAAAAAAGAAACGCCGTTTACTGGCCATGTTTATACTCGGTCTCGGAAACATCCCCATTTTACTTTGATTCACGAAAAGCAGATTGGGTACTGAGTAACTCCGAACGCCACAGTAAAGTCCTTGGCCCCAAGGTAATATATGTATTTTATCCACTCCGTTCATCCATATTACCAAACATTTTAAGAGAATTAGACTAAAAACGAATCATATACAAATCTCAAATGGACCACATCATAGGAAAAAGTGTAAATTGAATGTTTACTGTTTAAATTTTTTTCGGGGGCCATGGAAGTTTTGGATCAAGCTGATATTTATGATTTTTTTTTTATCCATGTCTGTGTGATCTTTTAAATAGGTTGGATGACAAATAAACATCACTGTAGACCTTAAAAAGGTTTCAACGGTGGAAATCGTTATTCCCACTGTTTTCGGTGGTATGGTCCACTTGAGATCTGGATATACTTTAAATTTGGGCTCAATCGTTCCAATCAATGTAAAAACGGATGGACGGTGTGGATAAACAACATAGAATCAAGATGGGGCCAACAAAGTTCACTCAGTACAACCCAACTGAAGTTCTTCATTTTTCCCTCTGCAACATAGCGCGCGCGCGCTCTCTCTCTCTCTCTCTCTGTTTTTCTGCGCGCGACCCATAGTAAATTTTAATTTATCTTTTCTTCCCAAATCTTTCAAGAGTTGGGATTTTCTTTTGATAATTAGGGTCATGATTTTCCAGTAATTCGAATTTGCTTGCTTTGATATTTGAATTTCAAGCGGATGTATGATTTTGAAGCTACGGCCACGGGGAATGTCATAGCTAATCCGCCACATCTATCCTCAACTTGTGGAAGGCACTTTATTGTATTCTTTTATTAGGAGAAATACTGAAGCTTGAGATGCGTCCATCACAAGGAAAACAGAGAGACAGGAAGAGCCAGGACTGGTTTTCTGTGGTCGAGTACAAGCGTGACCAGTAACGGCGTTTCTTTTTTACGACGGAGGTGCATTAAATGCTTTCAACCGAGCCCTAAGTTTTGCGCCAATGAAACGCGACCACATCACTTCAGTAGCAACATCGCTACTGAACTGTTCAGTAGCTAATCCGCGCCCCAAATGTTGAAACCTTTTCATCCTATTATGAACCTTCTTTTAAGGGTGCATGGCGCAGAAGACTTCGGTATTAAGCTAGATTGTGGTATTAAGCTTACATCGATGGCGTTCTGTACGAATTTATTTTAGATTTCTTCATTTCCATCTTCGATCCACTGAAATGTCTTTTCAATTCCGCAAATAAAATTTTGCAGTTAGAACTCACCCACGTGGGAATCTGGCATGTCTGTGCAAGATACACTTGCTGATCTGACATATCTCACCGTGGAACCAGGATTATACGACCATATGGGGATCGATGCACCCACATCCACTGCAGACCATTTTCAAGTATTTTAAACCGTTTATTTCTTTTGTGCAAACGAATGAAGATAGGCCTATTTCTTGAGAAGAGGTCTTCCGATGCCGCGTGGAACAGTTTGGATCACTCGAACATCATAGAAGTTGACACGTGTGAAGAGTGTACACGCTCAAGTGCAGGACCATAAACGCTCCAGAAGTTTCGCTGAAACCGGTGGCGGGAGATCATTGCGTGGAATTAGAAATATAAAAGGAATCAATCTTAAAGAGAAGTGCTTATTTTCCATGTGCTTTACCACGGACGCTGATTTCCTGCGAAAGGATTTTCGGTCTTAGTCAAAGATAGGTGAGGGGCGCGTCAGGACGGTAGCTGCTTAGTACTTGAGAGTCAATCTTTTTGTATTGCTTTCGTGTCTTTGAATACAAAGAAAGAAGGGGGTCGATTTAAGCTCCTTGAAGTTCCTGTACAAGGATGCTGGGTGGGGCCAACAACATGTTTGTGAGAAATCAAAATCTACTCCGTTAATTCATTTGGAGAGATCATTTTAGATAAAAGATAAAAAATGAAGTGGATCCAAAACTCAAGTAGGTCACAGCGAGGGGAAACAGTGGGAAAAGAAATACCTACCGTTGGAGCCCTCCTAGGCTCTACTTTGACATTTATATGTCATCCAAACAGTTTATAAGGTCATTAACACTGAGATGAAGTGAAAATACAAGATATTTAGCCTGAAACAAAGCTTTTATGACCATAAGAATGTTTCAACGGTTCTCACTGAATCCCTACTGTTTACTCTCATGTGGCTGTGGTGCACTTGATTTTTGGATCCACCTAATTTTTGGCCTCTTTTTACAAAATGATTTCTCCAAACGGATTAACGGAGTAGATTTCCCACAAACATGTTGTTGGGCCCACCCAGTATCCTTGTGCAGCAGCCTCCTGCAAAATCCTTTCGTAGTTCTACGCCGGTAACTTAGGTGAGGTCTATTGTGATGTTTGTGAGAAATCCTTCCCATTTATTGGTTTTATTAGTAATGTTGCAAAAAATAAACCATATCCAAATCTCAAGTGAGCTCTATCAAAGGACTTCCTGCGTTCGAAGAAGAGCCGCCCATTAAATTTCTGCTTCACACGTGGCAGCTTTATAAGTAGATCTGGAACGTATAAATAGTGGATTTCCACCCTCAATGGGCTGCTTTTGAAAATTCACAAGAAACTGATTATCCTAAACGTTTAGGATCGGTGATCTATAAATGAACGGCTGCAGAATGAAAAGTAGTTAACGGTAGACGTTCAAGTGGAATGCTAGGAACCACCCTTGGGTGGTCCCCGATGGACCGTCGTCTTCTATGCTAAGCCAATCCACTGCTCCATCACGTGATGGTACGGAAGACTCGGGAATGGATTTGATGTTACTTGGGTAACAAGTTGGTGGGTGTTACCCTTACGGAGGGCCCCAAAGCTTATGTTTACATGAGCATGAGCTTTCTGTATATTCGCGTCCCAATTTAAACAGTTCAACTCATTGTCCACCAATAAATTAACGGTAGAAAATAAAATTGATAGTATCTTCATTTCACAGTTGGCAGATGGGTGGACATTCGATGGATGGTTGAAAAAGAAATTAAAAAAAAAAGTCAATGGCCAGTGTCAATCATAATAGGTCCGCTAATCAGAGGTTAAAAGCGTTAAACCGACATGATTTTGTAGCATGACCTATGTACAACAGGTTCTTGAATTTGGATTTTTTTTTTTTTCTTCGATTCATGTATGCAATACCTGAGTATATGCATATGAACCATTGTCCTCTACCAGAGTATCAAATAACTCCCTTTCCACATTTTCTCGCAGGAAGCTTGCGTGACCAAACTAACATTCCACTTCGTTAGAGAGAGAGAGAGAATGAAGATTGCACGGTCGAGATCTTCTAATTTGGAAGACTTTTTGGGAATGTCCCATCCAGGGTGAGGTCCACCAGATGAACGGTCAAGATCTCTGCACCACAGGACACACATAGTACCAACTGAGGGTCTAAGGACACTGCACTTGCCCTCCGGTGTAGGAGGATGTAACTCCTGCGGTGAAGTTTGTTGGGCATGGTCTGAAGCTTCTTAGGGACTGGATAACGTGATCAGGCGTACCAGTAAACCTCACTCAAAGTCACGTATGGTGGTGCACTATAAATGTATTATACGCACAATAATTTTGTTAGAGTAGAGTTTTTATGAATTACAAACTTTTAGTTGGACATTAAAGCAGGGTGGATCCGAATCCAAGGATATTAAAGCCTTTTCTTTTTAGTTGGACACATCTCAAAGGAGCGTACGGTCCAGAAGGGTTTGCCATTAAGGTTAAAACTATGGAGTTTTGTATGAATTTTATATTTATTCATTTCCATTTTCGACGCACCCAATGGTCTTTCGGACGTATCTCGCAATTCGGAATGAGTTATCTGACGTAAAATATATAATTTTGGGGTAGAATGAGCTACTTTAGCCAACCAACCCTGCTACATCGGGTTGCGCAGCCCAGAATTGCGAAAAAACCCTGGATCAACGGTCGTTTCCTGTTTTAATTTCGTTTTTACTATAAATAGTAAGTTTTAGTTTGATTATAACTCTTCATCCGTCGGGCTTTAGGAGTTGCGCCCAACGTGAAAAGAGCTTAGAATAATTAGGAGAACGGTTTGGTGAAGCCAAATAGGACACTTACTATTTTTGGCCGAAAACCTTGCGCACTAGTAGACATCACGACCGTCTATAAATAGTAAGTTTACTATTTATAGTAAGTCGCGGATTCTAAGAGTTTGAGTTGTAGTTTGATTCTGATTTCTTTCCCATTGCTTGGTACCCCTATTTAAAGGGTTGTGAACTCGTTTTTATTCATCAATTAATCAATTTCAAATTTATTAGAATTTATTTCTATTTTCTGCTTTCTTTCCTCGTGGATTCGAGAAGTCTCTGTGAGGAGTCCAGAGAAGCTCCGTGGATTCGGAGTAGTTATCCTCATCACGTTCATCCCTGCGTCAATTGGTATCAGAGCGAGGATTCCCCTCGGGCCGATGGCAAACAACGAAGGTATGAATAAAAATCATGTGGATAGTGATCCAGGGATTCGTTATCTTTCAAAAATAATGGAAGCTTTCCACCGGGAGAGTCGATTGACCATGCAAGGGCTACAGGCAGCTAGGAGGCCTTGCAGCGAGAGGAAAGCATTGGAAGCCCTGGCGGTGCTCCACCACCCGTGGTGGCTCCACCACCCATGGTTGCGCTGCACGACACAACCCCGATTTTCGTAGAGCACTACCGGTGGCAAACCGTAGGGCTACACCGGATGATTCAAGTTCTAGCGGCGAGGACCTTAATGAGGGTTTTGCGCGACGACCAATCCATGGAGGTGATCATCTAGATTGTGCTGTTGAGAGAGACTATCGAGGTAAGGTGAACTTCCTAGTTTTAACGGTTTATTACGTATAGAAGATTTTCTCGATTGGCTAGAAGTAGAGAGATATTTTGATTATATGGATGTGCGGATCATAAAAGGGTAAAATTGGTAGCGTTTAAATTAAAATCGGGTGTTCCGCATGGTGGGAACAATTACAACTCTCACGAGCTCGCCAAAAAGGCGCCTATCTCATCATGGCCACGGATGAGACGTCTTCTTCGATCTCGATTTCTCCCCGGTAATTATGAGCAAATATTATTCCAACAGCAATATCAAAATTGCAGCAAGGAAATCGAACAGTCACAGATTACTGAAGAATTTCAACAGCTGGCTACACGAAACGATCGGTCAGAATGAGTCAAGGAAGGTGGCGCGATTTATAGGTGGGTCATGCGGCCGACAATTCAGACCGAGTTCGGATGTATCCATCGGGACTCGTGGATGAAGCATTCAATTGGCGGGTAGGGCGGAAACACAACTTGCAAGAGCTCCCGCTCGTCCATATCCTTCAACTCGACCCTCCATGACGGGTCCCACGCAGAATCCAAGTGCCGCCACGAGGAAAAGACCCAGACTCAACTTCCTATAACCGCAAACCGTGATACGGGAGCGACTCATCCAGACCTCAACCCACAACAGAGAGTCCGAGTAGGATTCCAAATCCTTATGCTCGGCCAAAGTCGAATAATTGTTACCGTTGTAGCCAACTGTGCCACTTATCAAACACTTGTCCTCAACGCCCCGCAGCACACTCGACTATAAACGAAGGGGGCACAAGATGAGGCTGCAGAAGAAGACCATCGCTTTGATGAACATGAACAAACCATCAAGAAATTAACAGGTGGCGATGAAGTGACGGCGAGGATCGTGGCGAATTTCTAGTTGTGAGGCGATTCTTGTATGCCCCACGAAAGGAATTACATCCACAGCGACACAATATATTTCGTACTCGGTGCACCGTCAACGGAAAGGTCTGTGATGTGATCATAGACAGTGGTAGTAGCGAAAATATCGTCTCGAGAGTAATGGTGGACAAGTTGCGGCTACCAACGATGAAACATCCTTCTCCATACTCTATTGGCTGGATAAAAAAAGTGAATGAGACCAAGGTAACTGAACAATGCACTATCTCGTTTTCAATTGGCAAAAATTATAAAGATCAAATACTTTGTGACGTGGTCGATATGGAAGCTTGTCATATGTTACTCGGTCGACCCTGGCAGTCGGACCGTGATGCGACCCATCGAGGACGAGATAATGTTTACGTATTTGTCAAGGATAGTCGAAAAATAATCCTTGCCCCTATGGCACCAGAGAACCACCCTGAAGCCTCTAAAGTGGAGGGGAGTTCCTTCTTGACCATTCGGGATTTTATGGAAGAATCCAAGGAAACCGGCGAGGTATATGCTTTAGTGGTGAAGGGCGAGAAAGAGGAACCCTCAAACATCCCTCCAAGTTTAAGACTGCTAAATGAATTCAAAGAAGTCTGGCCTGAGAGATTTACTCGATGGATTGCCCCCATGAGAGACATCCAACATCACATAGACCTCGTCCCGGGGGAGCCCGCCCAATCGCCCTCATTATCGGATGAGTCCGAAGGAGTGTGAGATACTTCAGGGGCAAGTGGAGGAATTGATCCGTAAGGGTCTCTTGAGAGAGAGCATGAGCCCATGTGTCGTACCAGCATTATTAACGCCAAAAAAAGATGGAAGCTGGCGCATGTGTGTCGACAGCCGAGCAATCAACAAAATTACCATCAAATATCGGTTCCCAATACCACGGTTGGACGACATGCTCGATATGTTAGAAGGGGCTAAGGTATTCTCTAAACTAGATTTAAGGAGCGGGTACCATCAGATTCGTATTCGACCCGGTGATGAGTGGAAAACGGCATTCAAGACCAAGGAAGGGTTGTATGAGTGGCTGGTCATGCCCTTCGGCCTATCGAACGCACCAAGTACTTTTATGCGTTTGATGAATCAAGTTCTAAAACCGTTCACTGGCCGATTTGTGGTAGTATATTTTGATGACATATTGATATATAGCCAGGATGAGGCGGAGCACAAGAAACATCTCAGGCAGGTGCTACAGGTCCTACAACTTAACAAGTTGTACCTCAACTTGAAGAAGTGTAGTTTTTTAACTGACAGCCTATTGTTTCTAGGATTTGTTGTAACGTCCACAGGCATTCGTGTGGACGATGAAAAGGTGCGAGCTATTAGGGAATGGCCGATCCCGACAAACATTCATGAGGTGAGGAGTTTTCACGGGTTGGCGACTTTCTATCGTCGATTTGTGCGAGATTTTAGCACCATAGTCGCGCCTATAACAGATTGCATGAAAAAAGGACCGTTCCAGTGGACCGATAAAGCTGATAAGAGTTTTCATGAGATCAAGCATCGTTTGTCTACAACACCGGTCTTGGTGCTTCCTAATTTCGACAAATTGTTTGAGGTTGAGTGTGACGCTTCATACGTCGGAATTGGAGGAGTATTATCACAGGAAGGCAGGCCGAGAGCCTTCTACAGCGAGAAGCTCAAAGCCCGAAAGAAGTGGTCGACTTATGAGCTTGAGTAGTACGCAGTTGTTCAGGCACCGCGACATTGGCGACATTATCTCGATTCAAAGAGAGTTTGTTTTGTACACTCGACCATCAAGCATTAAAGTTTATTAATAGTCGGACTAACGTGAATCGTGTGCATGCTTTAGATGGGTTGCGTTTTTACAGAAATTCACGTTCGTTCACACAAGTCAGGGCAGCAGAACAAGGTGGTCGATGCACTTAGCCGTCGTGCATCACTACTAGTAACAATGAGCAACGAGGTAGTCGGCTTCGACTTTCTCAAGGATCCGTATGCCGAGGATGAGGACTTCAAAGATTCTTGGATGAAGTGTCAAGAAGGTCACCCGAGTGACTGCATATGCGAGACGATTTTCTCTTCAAAGGGAATCGATTGTGCATCCCCAAAGTTCTCCGAGGGAGCAGATTATTCAGGGAGCTACATGGAGGTGGCCTCGGTGGACACAGGGGCGAGACAAGACGCGAGCTCTTGTGGAAGAGCGGTATCACTGCACTTAGTACGCGATGTGGGAAAAGCGACAACGTTGTCATGTTTGTCGACCTCCAAGGGGCAATCTCGAGAATACGGGCCTCTACACCCTGCTACCGTGCCTAACGGCCCTTGGGAGGATTTATCGATGGACTTCGTACTTGGTCTCCCACGAACACAACGTGGCATGGATTCGGTGTTCGTGGTGGTAGATCGTTTCTCAAAGATGGCACACTTTATCCCATGCAAGAAGACCCTCGCTGCACCACACGTGGCGCAATTTTTTTTTCATGGAGGTCGTTTGGCTACACGGGGTCCCAAGACCATTACTTCCGATCGTGACACGAAGTTCATTAGCCACTTTTGGCGGACTTTATGGAATCGATTCGATACACGACTTCAATTCAAGTGCTTACCACCCACTGATGGGCAGTTTCAAGTTGTGAATCGCACGTTGGGAAACATCCTTCGCTGTATTCAGGAGAAAAACCGAAGCGGTGAGATTTGGCCTTGTCTCAAGCGAGTTTGCATTCAACAACATGGTGAACCGCTAAACAGGGAGATCACCCCAGATTATATACGGACGAGTGCCTCGCCAAACACTTGACTTGGTCCCTCCGCCCAAGCATCCAGGCACGAGCATTGCGGCAGAACATATGGCGGACAAAATCATGGGCATCCATGCGAAAGTGAACAAGCTACATGCCTCGAACGAGAAGTACAAGGAACAAACGGACAAGCATCGGCGACAAAAAGTGTTCGAGGTGGGCGACCACGTTATGGTCCATCTGCGCAAAGAGAGATTTCCGACCGGAACGTACAACAAGTTGAAAAATAAGAAGATTAGACCCGTCCCAATCATCCGAAAGATCAATGACAACGCTTATGTTGTTGATCTTCCAAATGACATGACAATCTCACAGACTTTCAATGTCGCGGACCTGACCGAGTATCATGAACCAGAGCATGACGAGAACTCGAGGACGAGTTCTTTTGAAGTGGAGGAGACTGATGTAGAGCGGATCGTGGACAGTTACATGGCCAAGATGGATCAGAAAAGGCCCGGTCGACGACAGAAGTGATCCAGACCATCGAACCTTAAATCGGGCGTATCTTGCAATTCGGAATGAGTTATCTGACGTAAAATATATGATTTTGGAGTAGAATGAGCTACTGAAGCCAACCAACCCCGCTATGCCGGGTTACACAACCTGGAATTGCGAAAAACCCCTGGATCGATGGTCGTTTTCCTGTTTTAATTTCCTTTTTACTATAAATAGTAAGTTTTAGTTTGATTATAACTCTTCATCCGTCGGGCTTTAGAAGTTACGCCCAACGTGAAAAGAGCTTAGAATAATTAGGAGAACGGTTTGGTGAAGCCAAATATGACACTTACTATTTTTGGCTGAAAACCTTGCGCACTAGTAGACATCACGACCGTCTATAAATAGTAAGTTTACTATTTATAGTAAGTTGCGGATTTTAGGAGTTTGAGTTGTAGTTTGATTCTAATTTCTTTCCCATTGCTTGGTACCCCTATTTAAAGGGTTGTGAACTCGTTTTTATTCATCAATTAATCAATTTCGAATTTATTAGAATTTATTTCTATTTTCTGTTTTCTTTCCTCATGGATTCGAGAAGTCTGTTTTTAGTTGGACACATCTCAAAGGAGCGTACGGTCTAGAAGGCTTTGCCATTAAGGTTAAAACTATGGAGTTTTGTATGAATTTTATATTTATTCATTTCCATTTTCGACGCACCCAATGGTCTTTTCAATTCCGCAAATAAAGTTTGCACTAAAACTCACCCACGTGGCAATCTGGCATGTCTGCGCGAGATACACTTGCTAATCTGACATATCTCACCGCGGAACTAGGATTATACGACCATCTGGGGTTTTTTTGGTGCAAACTTGCCACATTCAGTAAAAAGATAGGCCTATTTTCTAAGAAAAAGGTTTTCCGATACCATAAGTAATACTTTGGATCTCTCAAACATCATATAAGTTGACACGTGTGAAGAGTGTAAGCGGTCGAGTGCAGGGACCTTAAACACTCCCCGAAGTTTCACTGAAACTGGAGGCGGGAGATCAGTGCGTGGACTTAGAAATGCAAAGGGAATCAAACATAAAGAGAAGTGCCCGTGCTTTTTCCATATACTTTATAACAGCCAATGAACGTCTCATCTACTAAGTGTCAGGGACGCGGATTTCCTGCGAAAGCCTTTCGCAGGAAGTTCCTGCGAAAGGATGCTGTGTGGGGCCCACCACCATGTTTTTGGGAAATGTACTCCGTTCATCCGTTTGGTGAGCTCATTTTAGGAAAAGCGACCGAAAACGAAGTGGATCCAAAGCTAAAGTGGACCACACGAGAGGGAAAATTGGGGAAAGAAATACCGACCGTTGAAACCTTCCTGGGCTCTGCGTTGATGTTTATATGCCATCCAAACCGTTTATAAGGTTATTAACACAGGGATGAATGAAAATACAGAAAACTTAGCCTGAAACAAGGCTTTTATGGTCATAAAAATGTTTCAACGGTTCTAACTGAATTCCTACTATTTCCTCTCGTGTGGCCCACTTGAGTCTTGGATCCACCTCGTTTTTAGTAGCTTGTACTAAAATTATCTTGCAAAACGGATGGACGGAGCATATTTCCCAAAGACTATGGTGGTGGGCCCACCCAACATCCTTGCGCAGGAACTTCCTGCGAAAGGCTTTCGCAGGAAATCCGCGTCCGAGAAAAAGAGCCGCCCACTCAATTTCTGCCTTACACGTGGCAGCTTTATAAGTAGATCTGGAACCTATAAATAGTAGATTTGCACCCTCAATGGAACGCTTTTGAAAATTCACAGGAAACGATCGGTGATCGATAAATGGATGGCTGTAAAATGAAAAGTAATTAACGGTAGACGATCAGGTGGAATGCTAGGAACCATCCTTGGGTGGTCCCCGATGGACCGTCGTCTTCTATGCCAAGCCTATCCAATGCTCCATCACGTGATGGTACGGAAGACTCGCAAGTGCATTTGATGTTACTTGGGTAACAAGTTAGTGGGTGTTACCCTTAGAGAGGGGCCAAAGCTTATGTCTACGTGAGCTTTCCATATATTCACATCCCGATTTAAACAGTTCAACTCATTGTCACTAATAAATTGACAATAAAAAATAAAATTGATAGCATCTTCGTTTCACAGTTGGCAGATTGGCGGACATTTGATGGACAGTTGAAAAAAAAAATAAAACTCAATGGCTAGAGTCAATCATAAAAGGTCCATTAATCAGATGTACAACAGATCCCTGAATCTGGACTCCTTTTTTTTTTTTTTCGGTTCATGCATACAATACCTGAGTATATGCATATGAACCATCGCACTCTACCAGAGTATCAAATAACTCCTTTCCGCATTTTCTTGCAGGAATCTCGTGTGACCAAACTAAAATTCCATGTAAGTTAGAGAGAGAGGAAGAAAAAAACGAATATTGCATGGTCGAGATCTTCTAATTTGGAAGACTTTTTGGGAATGTCCCATCATCATCGAAGGTGAGTTTCACCAGACGAACAGTTAAGATCTCTGCACTACGGGACCCACATAGTACCGAGGGCCTAAGGACACTGCACTTGCCTTTCGATGTAGGAGGATGTAACTCTTGCAGTGAAGTTTGTTGGGCGTGGTTTGGATCTCCTTGAGGATTGGATAATGTGATCAGGCGTCCACTATAACTGTATCACACGCACAATAGTTTTGGTATGGTAAAGTTTTAGTGGGTTACAAACTCTTCTCCTTTAGTAAATATGGAAAGAGAGATGGCCCCTAATTTAGGGACATTGAAGCCTTTTCAATTTATTTGGACACTTCTCAAGAGGGCATACGGTCTAAAAGACTTTGCCATTAAGGTTTTTATTTTTATTTTTATTTATTATTATTATTTTTGCCATTAAGGTTAAAGCTCTGGAGTACTTTATGAATTTTATATTTATTCATTTCCATTTTCTACGCACCCAATGGTCTTTTCAATTCCGCAAATAAAGTTTGCACTTAAAACTTTTTAATTTTCCATAATACATGTAAATCATGTTAAATAAGTAATTATTACTTTTTCACTGATTGAAAATATGAGAGTTATTCTGCCTTGAAAATTGAAACAAAAGTGTTGACTTAAATATGTGGACCCCACCGTAATGTATATGATATATCCACACCATCCATCTATTTTATTAGAACATTTTGAAGCATGAACTAAAAAACAAGACAGATCCGGCACTCATATGGCTCACACAAAAGGAAACAATAAACTTAATTTGTTTACCATTGAAAGTTATTTTTTTTACTAGGCCTACATTGAGGTTTTTTCATCATCTAACCTGATCATAAGGTCACACAGGCATGGATAAGGAGATAACACAAATATCACCAAGATTCAAAACTTTTAAAAGCCCCGAGAAGTTTTTAATGGTAAGTATTCGATTCTCCTTTTTTCCTATGGTGTGGTCCGCTTGACCTTTGGATCTGCCTCATTGTTTTGTTCATGCCTTAAATTCGATTGGCATAATAAATGGGCGGTGTGGATAAATAACATACATCATGATGGAGCACATTGATGTTATAAATTTCTCCATTCAAGTGTGGAGAAAGTAAGTTATCACATCCGCACGGGGAAGGATGTAGTAATCCGAAAGATCAAACAGGCCAAACTCAACCACGTGGCAATCTGGCGTGTCTGTGCGCGATACACCTGTTAATCTGACAAGTCTCACCGTGGAACCAGGATTATAAGACCATATGGGGTTCTATACTCCCACATCCACTGCATATCATTTTCAAGTTTTGTCGACCGTTTAATTCTTTTGTGTGAACTTGCCATCTTCGATAAGAAAATAGGACTGTTTCTTGAGAAAAACGTCTTCTGATACCGAATGGAGCAGTTTGGATCTCTCGAACATTATATAAGTTGACACGTGTGAAGAGTGTACACGGTCGAGTGCAGGGACCATAAACGTTCCTTGAAGTTTCACTGAAACGGGTGGCGGGAGATCGAAGAGAAATTTACGACTGTGGACCCCACCTTTTATCCAGTGGTTTTTATGGAGCAATACAAACTTAACATACGCACGTGGACCTCTTCGTACGGACAACGAATTTGAGTACGAAAATGCCCCTGCCTTCCTCTGGCTGGCGTGCAGAGACGAGCGCTGACGGACGGTCCGGCGATGGGAACTAAGGTGGGGCCCACTGTGATGTTTGTGAGAAATCCTCTCCGTCTAAGTTCATTCATTGGGTCACAAAGACCTGAATGAAGAGGAAAAACAAATTTCATAATGATCCAAAACTTCTTTAACCCTTAAAAGGGTTTCAATGGTAGACGTTCAATTCCCCACTGCCATTTACAGTGTGATCCAGTTGATAGTTAGATCTTTCTTATTTTTAGTCTCAAGCCTTAATATGATCTCTCTAAATAGATGGATGGTTTGGATATAACACAGACCTCATGATGGACCCACGAAAGTAATATAGCAAAAAACAAATAAAATCAACTGACTGCTTGGGCGGCAGTACCGGCGGTAGTGCCGCGGCAGTTTAGAAATTTTCTTTTTTTTTTTTTATTACAAGAACTTTTTCCCCCTTACAATTTTCTCTAATACATAATTATGTAAACATGTATATATAAGTATATAAAATTTTTTTCCTATCTTTTAATTCATTTCTTTGTCTATTTATTTAAGAAGCATATCTCCTGAACTAAAATGATTTACTTAACATACCACATATGATTTTGGGGCAGGAGAAACTAATTTAGTCAACCAACCTAATTATTTTTCAAGATTCTATCGGGTCAATGGTCGAAAATCCATTTCATTCAATTCGTGGTCAATTTCAATCACTTCGCGGTCAAACATGAAATTGAGCGGGGAAAACATGAAATTGAGTAGGGGAAACATGAAATTAGGGCTGAAAGTCAGGTGGGTTGGTGCTCAACCCTAACCCAACCCAAGGTTCCTATACCTAAACCTTGACCCAACCTAACTCAATCTTGGGTTGGGAATTCTCAACCTAAGCCCAACCTAAGAGGGCTCGACAGGTTGATTGAGTTGGGCGGGTGTATACGTGCTAATATTGTCGTTATTATATTAGTTTATTATATTTTAATATAGGACTTATTTTTTGTATCTATAATTTTATTAATTATATACGCGATTATTCATCATAAAGAACTTCATTTTTTTCTTTAAAAAACTAAGCTAAAACATAGGACTACTCCTTTAAAAAGTCATGTAGCATAGCACACAATCTATTTGGGAGAAAGAAATTCGGCATATCTTGTTAGCTTGAGTCATTGGAAATGACGTGAACAAATGAGACCCGACATCACTAGTGTACCTTCTACACAAACAATCCACACTCAATTATAATTTATAAGTAACTAATATATTGATCGGATTCGGGTTGGGTCAAGCAACCTGAAACCTCAACCCAAGCCCAACCTAAGTTTTATCGGGTTGGTACTTCTATAGCCCAAGCTTGAGATCGGACCCGATATATCTTGCCCGAGCCCAACCCAATGTCGGGTCGGTCACGGGTCAGTCGGGTTGAACCCGCCCAACTTTCAGCCGTACATGAAATTAAGCGGGGTAAACTAGAAATTCAACAGGGCAATACATGAAATTGAGTGGCGCAAACATGAAAATCAGCGGGGCAAACATGAAATTGAGTGGGGAAAAGTAGAAAATCAGTGGAGCAAATTAGAAAATCAGCGGGGGAAACTAGGTAATCAGCGGAAATCAGCGGGGCAAACTAGGAAATCAGCGGGGGAAACATGAAAATCAGCGGGGCAAACATGAAATTGAGCGGGGAAAACTAGAAAATCAGCGGGACAAACTAGAAAATCAGCGGGGCAAACTAGGAAATCAACGAGGCAAACTAGAAAATCAGCAGGGCAAACATGAAAATGAGTGAGGCAAGCATGAAAATGAGCGGGGCAAACTAGGAAATCGGTGGGGTAAACTAGGAATTGAGCGGGGCAAACATGAAATTCAGTGGGGCAAACTAGACAATCAGTGAGGTAAACTTAACAGATAATTTCATGGCTTGAGCCGATAAATCTAAACGTATCCAATGTTCAAATGGACCATACTAAATGAAATTTTGAATTGAACTTCTATTGTTGATCATTTCTTAGGGGCTACAGAAGTTTTAGATCAAGCTTATAATTGTTTTTTCTATTAATCTATGTCTGTATGATCTTATGAATAAGTTCGATAACAAACAAATATCACTATTGGGCCCACTATGGTTTCAACGGTGGAAATCATTATGCCCACTGTTTCCCGTGGTATGATCCACTTGATCTTTTGATATGCTTTAATTTGGGGCTAAATTGCTAAAATTAGATGAAAAAATGGATGGACGGCATGGATATACTACATACATTCAATGTGGGCCCAACTGAGTTTACTTAGTACAATGGGAGTGTACTGACTAACTCAGTACGCAATCCGATTATGCTTGCTACGCTCCATAATGATGTTTTATTTGTAATACATCATGTTCAATACCCCTCCATTTTCATCGGAATATGTATACACCAAAACCCCATATGTGGGAGGGAACCTAGACATTGAAGGAGGGAACCTTGACATTGAGCCGGACAAAGATGAAATTGAATGGGCCAAACATGAAATTCAGCGGGGGAAACATTAAATTCAGTGGGAAAAACAAGAAATTTAGCGGGGAAAACAAGAAATTGATCGGGGGAAACATGAAATGTGGAGTCCCGCTCAGTTTGCCTCGCTATACTTCATGTTTGCCCCGCTGATTTCCTAGTTTGCCCCGCTGATTTTCTAGTTTGCCCCGCTGATTTTTCTAGTTTGCCCCGCTAATTTCCTAATTTGTTTAGATCACCATTAGATGACTGGCCTGGATCACCAAACCATGCGTCACAGTTGAATAAACTTAAGACCCGAGAGTACTATTCATATTATCTTGTCAACGATCATATCATTCCTCTCCAAGTTTTACTGTTGGCTTTAATTTTCATGTTTATTTAAATAGGTAGGAAACCATTATGAACTCACAATCATACGGTGATTGAAAATGTTAAAGCAATGGAGAAAATTAAAGAACACAATTATTTATGTAGTTTGTCATGAAAATGACTATGAGATTATTAAGTAGAGTTAACCATATGAAGATTATGAGTAAGAGTTAACTCACAATTCATTTCTTTATTTATTTATTTAACAAGCATATCTCCTAAACTAGAATGATATACTTAACATACCACATATGATTTTGGGGTAGGTAAAGCTAATTTAGTCAACCATCCTCCTCCACATATGATTTAGTTTTCCTCGCTCCCTCTTATGCTAAGCTCGCTTTAATTTAAAGTATGCTATACATCATAACTTAAAGTATGTTATAAATCATAACTGAAGTATGAGCGGGGCAAACTAGAAAAACAGCGGGGCAAACTGAAATATGAGCGGGGCAAACTAGAAAAACAACGGGGCAAACTAAAATATGAGCGAGATAAACTAGAAAATGAGCAGGGAAAACATGAAAATGAGCGGGGGAAACTAGAAAACCAGTGAGGGAAACATGAGAAAGCGGTTGGGGATGATATTCATAAGGTAGCGTGTTTTGTCATGGAAGCGGTTTGTAGGCTACCGGCCGATTAGCCTTTGCAATGTTATTTACAAAATCTTCTCAAAGATCCTAGCTTCCCGCTTGAGTAAGATCCTCCCTAGGCTTATTTCTATGGAGCAAGGGGCTTTTGTGAAAGGCAGGTCTATTACAGAGAATGTTGCTATAGTGCTTGAGGCAATGCGCAACATTGACAGAAAAGCTAGAGGCAACAATCTCATTCTCAAGCTTGACCTTGAGAAAGCCTATGATAGGGTGGATTGGGTTTTTCTCAAGAAGGTGATGAGGCGATTTGGTTTTAGTGACAGATGGATTTCCTTGATGGAGGCATGCTGGGAAAATTACTGGTTCTCGGTCCTTTTCAATGGAAAGCCTACGGTGAAGTTAAACGTTGATGTATAGGTTGTTTTCCTATTTTTTGGGCCTTCGGTGTTTGGGGAGGCCGTGGCAGGTGATCCTCCTGATTGGCTTCCCTGATTTTGGTATGGGATGCTTCTCTCATATGGTGCTGGAAAAACAGAGCTTGTGATCCAATTGGGTGAGACCACCCGAAAATGTTCCTTGTACATTGTCTGTTCATTTATCCAAAGTTTTAAGGGCATCGCCCTCCTTTTAGAAAAAAAGCGGGGGAAACATGAAAATGAACGGGGGAAACTAGAAAATCAACGGGGGAAACATAAAAATGAGCGAGGCAAACTAGAAAATGAGCGGGGGAAACATGAAAATGAGCGGGGCAAGCATGAAAAATGAGCGAGGCAATCATAAAAATGAGCGGGGCAGGCATGAAAATGAGCGGGGCAAACTAGAAAATCAGCGGGGCAAACTGAAATATGAGTGGGAAAAACTAGAAAATCAACAGGGCAAACTTGAAAATAAGAGAAAATTCACTAGAGAGAGAGAGAGAGAGGAGGGTTTCATCGGCTAAAAATTGAAGATAACGAAGAAAAATCCCTCAATTTCGAGAGAAAATGAAAATAAATCAAAGCTCATGTAAAGAGAATACCTGAAAAACACCAACAGAGAGAGAGAAGAGGGTTTGGGGCTTTGGGGCTTTGCGGCGCAGCGAGAGGGAGAACAAGAGTTGAGGGTTTAGGGCGAGAGAATGGTTTGGGATTTGAGGTCGAGCACGGATTATGAGAGACCTTTAGAAGAAGTTCGGATGCTAGGTGGGGCCCACTGTGATGTTTGTGAGGAATCCACATCGTCCATCCATGATTTGGACTGGTCTGTTCAGTCTTATTCCGGAAAGAGTAGTATATAAAATTTCAATAAGATAATCTTAATGTTTTAATTAGTCGCATAAAACTATGTAATGGTTAACATTCAACTAAAGAAGTGTCTAAGGTTTGAGAGTAGTAACTTTAAAATCTATGTGAGTTTGGGGTGCTGTCACAGTTAGATCCATCAAACTTGCATAATTGGGCATGAACCTTATGATTCCTTTTGAAAAAATTGGTAAATCCTCAAGTGGGCTCAGTTAAAAGAGTCCATATTTGCAGCTTGGATTGATGTTCTACAACGGGCTTTCCATGCTAGCATTCCAAGATATAGGGATCATGGTTTTGTGAACTTGTTGGCGGGTAGCTTGTTGTAATTGAGTTTGTGTATCATGGATTTGTTATATTAATGAGGGAAGAAAAAGACTGAAGAGAGCATGTCATGTTTCCTCCGCTGATTTTCTAGTTTGCCCCGCTGCTTTTCATGTTTCCCCCACTGATTTTCATGTTTTTCCCGCTGATTTTCTAGTTTGCCCCGCTCATATTTCAGTTTGCCCCGCTGTTTTTCTAGTTTGCCCCACTGTTTTTCATGCTTCCCCCGCTGATTTTCTAGTTTGCCCCGCTGCTTTTCATGTTTCCCCCGTTGATTTTCTAGTTTGCCCCGCTACTTTTCATGTTTCCCCCACTGATTTTCTAGTTTGCCTGGTTGCTTTTCATGTTTCTCTCGCTGATTTTCTAGTTTGCCCCGCTGTTTTTCTAATTTGCCCCGCTCATATTTCAGTTTACCCCGCTGCTTTTCATGTTTTCCCCGCTAATTTTCTAGTTTGGCCCACTGCTTTTCATGCTTCCCCCGCTGATTTTCATGCTTCCCCTGCTGATTTTCTAGTTTGCTCCGCTCATATTTCAGTTTGTCCCGCTGTTTTTCTAGTTTGCCCCGCTGCTTTTCATGTTTCCCCCGCTGATTTTCTAGTTTACCCCGCTCTTTTTCATGTTTGCCCCGCTCTTTTTCTTGCTTGCCTCACTCATTTTCATGTTTGGCCCGCTCATTTTCATGTTTGCCCCGCTAATTTTCATGTTTGCCCCATTGAATTTCATGTTTGTCCCGCTCATTTTCATGTTTGCCCCACTGAATTTCATGCTTACCCCACTAAATTAGCTTCTCCTATCCCAAAATCATATATGGTACGTTAAGCAAATCATTCTAGTTTGGATCCTTACTCTTGCTCGAGTGGTAGACTCTTAGGAGTTTCAACACCCGGTCAAGCGTTCGAGTATCCATAGGTGGTGAAATTCCACTAGTGTGAGTGTGTGGGGGTGTGTGTGCGTGTGTAAAATAAAAAAAAAAAAAACATTCTAGTTTAGGAGATATACTTGTTGAATACATGGACAAAGAAATGAATTAAAAGATAAAAAAATATTTTTATATACTTATATATGCATATTTATATAATTATGTAGTAGAGAAAAAAGTAAGGGAGAAAAAGTTCTCCCAATATAAAAATAAAAATAACAAAATCTGTCAGAATGTCGCGGCACTGCCGCCCAACCGGCGGTAGTGTAGTGCCGCGGCAGTTTGTGTTATTTTTTTCTTTTTTTTTATGTGTTGCTTTTGTGGGTCCCATCATGAGGCCTGTGTTATATCCAAACCGTCCATCTATTTGGCAAGCTCATATTAAGGCTTGAGATGAAAAATAAGATAGATCTAACTATCAAGTGGACCACACTGTAAAAGGCAGTGGGGAATTGAACGTCTACCTTTGAAACCCTTTCAGGGGTTACAGAAGTTTTGGATCATTATGAAATTTATTTTTCCTCTTCATCTAGGTCTTTGTGACCCTATGAATGAACTTAGACGGGGAGGATTTCTCTCAAACATCACAGTGGGCTCCACCTGAGTTTTTAATGGTTGACGCTCATTCAACACTGTTTCCTGTAATGTGGTACACTTGGGACTTGGATATACCTCATTTTTTGTCTCATACCATAAAATGATCTGGAAAAATATATGGACGGCATGGAAAAATATATGTACGGCATAAACTGAAGAGATTTTCAAAGAGCTGAATTCCAATACTTCATATATGATTGATCTCGCAGTTACCATTTGTTAAATTTTGTGGTTCTTTCTTACTGCTTTGTCTTATGAAGTGAGTTTGGCGAAGTGTTGCTCCTTTTGGACTCATGTACTTGAAAATAACCAGGCTGTCCTCCTAGACTGCCTCTGGCAATGGAATTTGGTTAGTAGAGAAGGATAAACTCTTTATAACATATGACCTACAACTGAGGAAAATGTTTATGAGTACATGGAAGCACACCATCAGCATCTCTGATTTAAACTCTCTGTTTTTTTCATGCACAATGGCCTAGTTTTTTCACCAAATGATTCTTCAAGGTGAGTCCCTCCTTTAGCATGGCCCTCATGTCCCAGGCAGATGATAGGTTTACATGTTAGATGGATTGTATTGTAAGCTATCGAACAACCGGTTGTAGGAGATCATTACTCTCAAAGAAAAGATGTTCAAAGTTCCAAATTCATCAGCAAAATCAGATAGTTTGCCCCTCTCATATTTCAGTTTGCCCCACTGTTTTCCTTGTTTGCCCCACTCATATTGTAGTTTGCCCTGCTATTTTCCTTGTTTGCCCCACTCATATTTTAGTTTGCCCCGCTGTTTTCCTTGTTTACCCTGCTATTTTTCTTATTTGCCCCGCTCATATTTCAGTTTGCCCTACTGTTTTTCTTGTTTGCCCCGCTCATATTTCAGTTTGCTCAGCTATTTTTCTAGTTTGCCCCGCTCATATTTCAGTTTGCCCGCTGTTTTTCTAATTTGCCCCGCTCATATTTCAGTTTGTGCCGCTTATATTTCAGTTTACCCTGTTGTTTTTCTAGTTTGCACTATTCATATTTCAGTTTGCCTCGCTGTTTTTCTAGTTTGCCCCGCTCATTTTCATATTTGCCCCGCTCGAGTAGTAGACTATTAGGAGTTTCAACACCCGATCAAGCGTTCAAGTATCCATAGGTGGTGAAATTCCACTAGTGTGAGTGTGTGAGGGTGTGTGTGGGTGTGTTAAAAAAAAATCATTATAGTTTAGGAGATATGCTTGTTAAATACATAGACAAAAAAATGAATTAAAAGATAGGAAAATATTTTTATATACTTAAATATACATATTTACATAATTATGTATTAGAGAAAAAATGTAAGGGAGAAAAAGTTCTCTCTGTAAAAAAAAATAAATAAATAAAAAAATTTACAGACTGTCGTCCATCTATTTGGCGAGCTTATATTAAGGCTTGAGATGAAAAATAAGATAGATCTAACTAGTAAGTGGACCACACTGTAAAAAGGTAGTGGGGAATTGAACGTCTATCATTGAAACCCTTCTAGGGTTACAGTTTTGGATCATTATGAAATTTGTTTTTCCTCTTCATCTAGGTCTTTGTGACCCTATGAATGAACTTAGATGGGGAAGATTTCTCACAAACATCACAGTGGGCTCCACTTGAGTTTCTAATGGTTGACGCTCATTCAACACTGTTTCGTGTAATGTGGTATACTTGAGATTTGGATATACCTCATTTTTGGTCTCATACCATAAAATGATCTGGAAAAATATATGGACGGCATGGATGTAAAGAATACATCATTGTGGGTCCCACAGACCACAACTATACGCCATTAGCGGGTGGCAGGAGTACCCAATCCGTTTCCATGAAAAGGAGGGGTATTTTCGTCCTGGAATTTATTGTCCGTACGAGGAGGTCTAGGTGCTAAGGTGCGTATGTTAAGTTTGTATTGCCTCAAGAATATCCAATGGATAATAGGTGGGGTCCACAGTCGTAAATTTCTCGAGATCGAATTAGAAATATGCAAGGGAATCAATCATAGAGAGAAGTGCCCGTGCTTTTTACATACGCTTTATAACAGCCAATGAACTTCTCGTCTACTGAGAAAAAGAGCCGCCCATTCATTTTCCGCCTTACACGTGGCAGCTTTATAAGTAGATCTGGAACGTATAAATAGTGGAATTTCACCCTCAATGGACAGCTTTTGAAAATTCATAAGAAACTGATGATCCTAAACGTAGGATCGGTGACCTATAAATGAACGGCTGCAGAATTAAAAATAGTTAACAGTAGGCGTTCAGGTGGAATGCTAGGAAGCATCCAAGGAAGGTGGGTGGTCCCCGACGGACTGTCGTCTTCCATACCAAGCCTATCCACTTCTCCATCACGTGATCGTACGGAAGACTCGGAGTGGATTTGGTTTTACTTGGGTAACAAGTTAGTGGGTGTTACTCTTACAGAGGAGCGCACATTGATGATTTTCAATATATCCACGCCGTCCATCCGTTTTTTCAGCCTGTTTTAGTACATATTCTCAAAAATTAAGTAGATCCAAAGCTCATGTGGACCACACCATAGGAAAAAGTGGTGATTGAACACCCACCTTTAAAAAATTCCTAGGTCTTACTGTAATGTTCATTTTTCATCCAACATGTTTATAAGGTCAATCAGACCTTGATGGAAGTAAAATATGAAGACTAGATTGATCCAAATCTTTTGTGGCCCACAAAAATTTTTTAATAGTGATTCACCACTGTTTCCACAGGTGTGGTCCACCTGAGATTTATTTCTACTTAATTTTTGGTATAGGGTCTTAAAATGGGATGAAAAAAATGGATGAACGGCATGGATATAGAACATATTAATCAAAGTGAGCCCCACACGGTGAAGTTAACACCCACTAACGTGTTATCATTAACACCAAATCCGCTCCCCGACAACTCTTTCATATCATTTCCAATGCCATCGTCCTTTGTCTTTTCACACGTATAAAGAGTTCCCCACCGCCCTCTGTCGTCCTCCCTCTCACTCACTCATTGCTTTTTTTTTTTTTTTTTTTTTAAATATATATATATTTATACTTCTTCCTCGATCCTCTGCACGTTTGTTCACATATCTCCCATAGGTCATTGCTTCTCGGTTAAACCACCAAAGCTCTCTTTGCCTCGAAGGTATTAGGAAGGAAGCAGTGTTTGGTAAGTAAAATATTCTTCTTTCTTATTTATAGGCATGTTAAAATACAAGTATTAAACTGGTCTGATTATAAAGCATGTTTATTTCTCCGTTGTAATATAAATAGCAATGTAAAATTAGTTTTCACCGGTGTTTGATAAAGAGAAAAATTATCATTTTAATTACCCAAAATCGGATGTAATGCTAGTAATTGAATAAGAATTGTATTTCATTAAATATGTAGGGCCCACCATAATTTATGTGTCTGATCCACGTCGTCCATCTATTTTACTAATTCAATTTAAGGCATAGGACAAAAAATGAAGCATATCCAAAAGTTCAAATGAACCACACCACAGAAACAAGTGGAACAATGATGTCTACCGTTGAAATCTGAAACTTGGATCAGAGATCATAAGGATATGTATCTGTCATCCAACTTGTTCATAAGGTCACACAAAAATGGATAAAGGGTAAACCATATATCAGCTTGATCCAAAACTTTTATGGCCTCAAGAAGGTTTCAACAGTCTATGTTCAATTCCCTTGTTTCACGTGGTGTGGTTCATTTGTGCTTTTGGATCTACCTCAGGTGAAATAAATGGTCGGCAAAGTGGATTAGACAGATACATAATCTTACGCCTCTTGTGTTTTAATTTTTCAATTTTAATGCCGAGCAATCCAAACAACTATAGCCGTCAATGTCGAAAACATCACTATATAATTCTAAACTTGACCCCCGGGGCTGGTCTGGGGCCAAAATTTGAGCCCATTTAAAAATTGGGTCTGGCTTAACATCAGAGTTTGTTAGGCCAAATGGCCCATCTATGATTTCAAGGGTGTTTTGGTCTAGATCATGCACAATTGGTGCGCTAAAGGGGGGGAGCAAATTGGATACTGAATACTTCAGTAGCCAAAAAGCTACTGAAGTGACGTGACAAAACGCCATTGGTTGAATACCAATGGGTTGTTCCCTTGCAATGAATGCTTCTCCCTTGGAGATCCATTAGCCGATCTTTTCCCGTTTCAAAACCATCAATTTAGATCTCATATACATGTTTCATATTTACATGTGTGCCCGCGAATGTATATGTGCTGCTCTACACGCGTGTGGACATAATATCCTCATTCCTTGTATGTGGACAATTGAGGCCGAGACAGTTGATTAACGGGACACCACCATGAATGGGGGTTCCCTAGAAGACCTTAACATTGAACTATCTTAACCCTTCTATCAAAGACCTAAAAATAGACAGCTAAGAAGAAAATATGTCTCATTTGAATCAAAAGTCTCAATTTACGAATTGACAGCAAATCGTTTTTCTATTATGCTTATCAACGGTGTGGATCCTCATCCATGAGCCCACTTTTCCATATCAATGCTGTGTATCCTCCACTAAGTGTATCCACCTTTATATGCATGCATGCCAATATTCACCGTCCAAATCATATATCTATGGACCATTCAAACTCTCTTAACAATCTGGTCTGATCAATAAGATTTTTCAAAGATGATCTAGCCATAGTGGGATTCATGATTTGGACGATCTGAAATTGGTGTGGATGTATGCCACGTGTCCAACTGATGAGTTGCAATAGTACAGTAATTTGCGACAAACACACGTTGTAAGGAGGTTGTTTGATTTAGGTGATTGAGAACTATATCCCAATGGATGGTGTACGAGCAGGAAATTATATAGATCTTGACCCTCCAAATCATATCCCTATGGATGGAGCATATCATAGAAATCACACAGATTAAACTCTCTTAACAATCTAATCCGATCAATGAGACTTTTGAGAGATGATATAGAATGGTGGATCAATGATTTGGACGGTTTAAGATTGGCATCGAGTGAGTAATGTTGATGTCAAGAAGGAGTGGGAGGGTGAGAAAATTGAAAGCGAGTAAAGAAAAAAAAAAAAAAACCTAAAAATGGAGTTTACCCGTATGTGGTCAAGTGCGAACATGGCTGGAACAGAAAAAGATCGGCTAACGGATCTTCAATGGAGAAGCATTCATCGCAAAGGAATAACCTCTTGGTATTCAACCAATGACATTTTGCCACGTCACTTCGTTATCCAATCTGCTCCCACTTAAGGGGTGTTTGCTATTTGGATGTTTGCTATAGTACACCTCAGCACGAATTGCTATTGTTTACGTTGGGACTATAGTTTTGGATTTGGGTCGGTTGCAGTGATCCAAACCATATATGTGTTGGGCCTCACGTGGATTGCAAAAATCCCAAAAATAAAAAATAAAAAAATAAAAATCAAGATAGCATTAACAGCTCATAGAAAAATGATTAAAGGAGAGTCTATATTCAAAAACTAAAGTTAAATAATCAAAAGGGCTGAAACATTCCAATCTAAGTGCAATTTTGGATATTCCCCATCTACGGTGAGGCCCACCGTACAAAGAGGTTCGGATCGGACCTCAGATCCAACAACAGTCGCCGCATAAAAACAACAATTCGTCTGTATGCAATGCAACAACTTCAGCCTTCCGCACTCACAGCACGGCCCGCACTGTAACAAATCGTTCGCTTCCCGTCACTGTGTATCAGAGGGAAACGGATTGGCTGCTCCCCCTGACACCAGCCCGGTGGCCGGTGGTCGGTGCTCTATTAGCCCCACTATGATGTATGTGTTTCATCCATTACGTTCATCCATTTTTGCAGATTATTTTAGAGTTTGATACCGAAAATGAGAGGAATATAAATCTTAGGTGGACCACACCACAGGAAAACAAGAATGATGAGATATCCACCATTAAAATCCTCCTAAGGCCCACTGTACTGTTTATTTGACATCCAATATGTTGATTAGGTCATATAGACCCAGATGAAGGGAAATAAAACAAAGATCAACTTGATCCAAAACTTTTATGGCCCACAAAAAGTTTTTAATGGTCGACATTCATTCATCGTTGTTTCCTGTAATGTCGTCCATCTAAGATTGGAATATACCTCATTTTTGGTATCAAGCCATAAAATGATATGTAAAAATAGATGAACATAATGGATGAAACACATACATCATGCTGGGCCCCACAGAGCATCAACCACCAGCCCTTGGCCGGTGGCAGGGGGAGTAGCAAATCCGTTTCCGCTCCCCTCCACTATCCCACTGGCTGGGGGGTGGTCCTTCGTGGGCCTACCATGATGTATGTGTTTCATCCATGCTATACATACATTTTTATGTATCATTTTACGGCTTGATCGAAAAAATGAAAGGGATATAAATCTTAGGTGGACCACACCACAGGATAACAACAGTGATTTGATATCCACCATTAAAATCCTCCTAAGGCCCACTGTACTGTTTATTTGACATCCGATGGGGAAAAAACAAACATCAGCTTGATCCAAAACTTTTATGGCCCCCAAAATGTTTTTAACGGTCGACGATCAATCAAAACTTTTTCATGTAATGTGGTCCACTTGAGATTGTGATATACCTCATTTTTTGTTTAATACCCTAAAATGATATGGAAAAATAGATGGACGGCATGAATGAAACACATAAATCATGGTGGGCTAACAGAGCACCGACCATCGGCCATTGGCTGGTTGCAGGGGAGTACCCAATCCGTTTCCTATCAGAGCTTGAACGGACGCCGATTCTTTACTGACGCTGCGAGTACCGAGATGGCTAGTAGACAGTGCAATGTGGACCCCACCATGATGTATATGTTTTATACACACCGTTCATCCATTTTCTAAGATCATTTCAGGGCATGAGCCAGGAGATAAGTGTCCCAGGCAACAAAAAAAAAAAAAAACAGTGGTAATTTAAGGCCTATCATTAAAAACTTCCCGGGGCTCACTGTAATATTTATTTACCATCCAACCTGTTGATTAGGTTACGAAGACCTGGATGAAGGGAAAGAAAAAATATTAGCTTCATCCAGAACTATTGTGGCCCTCAAGAGGTTTTTAATGGTAGGAGTTTAATCACCACTGTTTTCTGTGGTGGGGTCCACATGAGATTTGGATATAACTTAGTTTTTAGCTCATACTCTAAAATGATATGGAAAAAAGGATGGACGGCGTGGATAAAACACATACGTTATGGTGTAGCCCATGTCCACTGGCTACTGGCTAGTTACACCGTTGGTAAGCAATCCGCATGGGAGTGGATTAGGTGCCACCCCAGAGCGCAGCCGTTACCGTGGGGCCCATCTTGATGTATTTATTCTATATCCACGACGTCCATTTATTTTTTCAGATGGTTTTACGGTATCAGCCCAAGCATTAAGCAGACCCAAATCTCAGGTGGACCATACTATAGGAAGCAGTGTTGATTGAACCCTCCACCATTAAAAGCTTCTTGGCCCACCCAATGTTTCCGTAATTTCTAATTTCCATCCAATCTGTCTATAAGGTTATTAAAAACTGGATGTAGTAGGAAAAAACAAATATCGGCTTCATACAAAGCTTTTTGTGGCCACATAAGTTTTAATGGTTAATCACCACTATTTCGTATGATATGGTCCACCTGTGATTTGAATCTATTAAATTTTGGTCTCATGCCTTAAAATTATCTTTTAAAACGTATGGACGGAGTGGATATAGAATAAATACATCAAGGAGGGCCCCACAGTAGGGACCGCACCGTGTTGGGTAAGGCCGGGGCCGCACCTAATCCGTTCCCAGTTCGAATTTGGCGGCGTCCCTCCGATCTCTTTTCAAGCTGCTGTAACGCGTAAGAGAACAAAAAACCGTCACTCTCTTCGAAGTTCACTTGAAGAGAATTAAAAAACCGTCTCTTTCTCTCTGAACTTCACAATCTCTATTCCAAAACCCTGAAATTTCCATTCTTCTTTCAAGAAGCCTCATTTTCCAATCCAATCTCCAAATTCTGATCAAAAGCCCAGTTCCAACCGTTCCGGTGCCTTTAGCAGGTCTGCAGGGCCGATCCCGGACCTCAAATTGATCATGACCACTCTCTCTCTCCCTCCATCCGTGGAGGAAATGCTGCAGAGAATCTGCCAAGAACGCTCGCTGCCTTTGCCTGAACCCAATGCTCTGGAAAAGCTCAATTCGCTTGGACAAGGGCCGTCTTTGGATATTCTACAAAAGATCTCGAGGACCCCCCGTGAGATTCGCACTCTGACTGGGTTTATCATCTACATGGTGAAGAAGTTTCAGACAGAACCAGCTAGAGAGAGTGTTTGCTCTCCGGGTCCACAAAATTCTTTTTCCGGACATCGGCAATATAACAGTAAGATCATTATATAATTTATGCTTATTTATTTTTTTATTCTGTTGAATGTGGCTCTGGAATAGGAGACATGTGAAGGGAATGCTACTTGTGGGTATAAGTACAAAGATGTTGCTTTTGCGTGACATCTGGACCATTCATCATTACTGCTCTATGATATGCTCCGTCACAAAAATCATTTAGGGCTATGTTGGATGCCTATAAATTTTGTAGTTGGTAAATGATTTGCAAGTGTAAATCATTTATAGCCTGTCCTGTTTGGCTATAAGTTGTAATCTGTTTACAGATAAATAGTTGTTTGTGTTTGGATAGCCTCTAAACTGTTTAGAGGGATTTCATTTACATTAAAAATTTCAAAATTATAGCCGTTAGTTATAACTGATTTGTAGGTAAATAAAATCACAGCTTTTCAGAAGGATTTGATTTGAACTAAAATCTGTAAATGATTTACAGGCACTTTTCTGCATCCAAACACTGTTTGTAAATCATTTATAGCTAGCCCAATTTACAGGCATCCAAATGATCCTTACTGTCTGCTCATCTAGCAGGCCAGGCCTATGTTGAGTTAAGACATTTTGGGTGATATTTTGATATGTCCATGCGTTTGTATATATGTGGTTAACCTGCTAGGGGAATGACTTAATTTTTGAACCTGGTACCACAATTGTGGGGCCATCATGATGAATGGCTGAAATTTTGCACATGTTGATCACACTAGCATGGGTGCTTGTCAGGACTCCTGGAATAATATCCCTGATCAGGTTAGAAAATTTTGAGGAATCCTAGTGGCTTCCTCCTTTTATCCCACCATGGATATGCCCTGACCTGAAAATTGGACGGTCTGATGACCCTAATCACCAGATTTGGAAGAAAATGGATGTTAAAGGAAAAAGGTTAATTACCTGCATTCAGTACTCTAATCCAATGGAAAGAACTGTCTGATTGATCTGATTTTCAGGCCAGGGCATTTCTGTATGCTGTACCAACAGGCAAGAGTCCTGGATCTTACACACGTGTCATGTGTACCAGCAGGGGGCAGAAAGTAGGTATGGGTAGGGAAAGAGAATAGGTTTTGCATTTGATAGTTTGGCTCTGTTTTGGTATTATGAAATTTTCACATTTTACCCTTAAGATTTTACAACATCTGGAGCATAGTTCAAGATTGTTTTGTCTTTTAGGGTTTTAGTAAAAGATGCTTTGATGTAATTTTTTAGGTTTCTAGTATGTTACGCTGGATGAGTAAAAAATTGGATTTGTTTCGAGTTGTGTTTGGTTTGGATATGAAGTTTGTTTTAAATTATGCTGATTGTCTATCTCCAATGTAGATGAACCTAGCTCGTCTCCAGTGAGCCCTAAAAAGCCTCATGCATATGAAGCTAGCTCGTCTGCAGTGAGTCCCCATCTACAGGCTTTGGGAGAACTTGAATTCACCAAGGCATTTTTAATATTAAGCTATATTGGAAAGTGAGTTATGCCCGTTGTTTTTTAACTCTACTATTATCCCGTTCCCATTAATTTGTGGAATTATATTGTAGATAGATGTAGGGGGAATTGGTTTAATATAAAGTAAGTTTTTTTATTTTTTTATTTTATAATATCATTTGTTTGTGTGTACATGTGTGTGCAGGAAGAAGTTGGAAGAGGAGTTGTCTCTAGATGCCCTTGAAAAGTTAAAAAACTTGCCAATGGCTACGTTTGAGTCAGAACTATGGGAAGTTGTTGGCCGGAAGTGTTTGCCTGAAAGAGATAGAAGAAAGGTGATATTTCTGGTTTGATAACTTCCATTATCATTTGCATGCTTAGCTAGGGGCTGCTTTTTTTACCACTTAATATGTCACCAAAAATTTAAAATCAGGTTTCGGCCACTTGGTATGCTATTTTGAGTGTTTGTTTAACATACTTATAAAAAGGCTTCAATGGAAATGAATTCAGGGGTGGTATATGCGCCGAAACAGAAAGCAGTAAGTGATTTTGACGGATTGCCACAAGTGCTTTTGATTAAAATCTTTGGTCATTTTTTACTAAAATATCCTTAAATTTTTTTAAATATATATAAATGATAAGTTTACCCTTTTAAATGTAACTTCCATAAAGGCTTTGAAACAACTCGAATTGGAGGACATTTGGCAAAGTTTTATGAGCCCCATCATAATGTGTGTTGTATCCACATTGTCCATCAATTTTCTCAGATCATTTAAGGTCATGAGCTAAAAAAAATAGGTAGTACTTCTTGATGCATGGAGTATCGACCAACACATAAAAAGCTCCGAAGCTATTGGGTAAGCACTACAATATCCCTTTATCCTGACCCTCCCAGGCAACCCAACCAAGACCTCCCCATGGGCTACCCGCATCTCACAGGTCCCACAGTGGGACCCACCCTGTGGCTATTATGCATTTCATGTACCCCACCTTGTGTGCCACCCCACTCCAGTGTGGAGATGCACCTATATCAATCTCACATGTCCTACAGTGGGACCCACCCCATGACTATTCTACATCTCATAGACCCCATCTCGTGGGCCACCCCACTCTACTTTGATACCACTTATTGCAACACTGAAAGCTCCAGAATTGTTGGGAAAGCACTAGAATATCCCTTTATCCAGACCTTCCTAGGAAACCTGACCAAAACTTCCCAATGGCTGCTCTGCATCTCACATGTCCCGTAATGGAACTCACATCATGGTCATTTTGCATTTCACAAACCCCACCCCAATGTAGAGATTCACTTACATTAGTTCCAAAGCTGAAGTTAATCATACCACAAAAGGCGGTGGGGACGGCAATATCCGCCCACCGTTGAAACATTCCTAGGGACCACCATGATGCTTATTTTCCATCTAACTTGTTCATAAGGTCACACAAGCTTGGATAAATGGAAAATGCAAATATCAGCTTGATCCAAAACTTCTATGACCCTAAGAAGTTTTCAATGTTAGGCGTTCAATCCTCATTGTTTCTGTGGTGTGGTCCACTTGAGCTTTAAATCTGTGTCAATTTTAGGCTCGTGACCTAAAATGATATGAAAAAACAGATGAATAGTGTGGATATAGCACATACATTATGTTGAAGACACGTGTTCTAAGCTTTACGGCACTGTGTTCTAGGCTCCGCAAGTAGGACGGGGATTTCCTACTTAAAGCTGGGAAGCTAGGTGGGACCCACATTGATGCATGTGAGAAATCCATTCCATCTGTCTGTATTTCCAACTCATTTTAGGACATGAGATAGATAATGAAGCGCATCCAAAACTCAAGTAGGCCATACGAGAGGGAAAAGTGGGTAAAGAAATGCCTACCGTCAAGACCTTGAGGTCCACCTTGATGTTTATATGCCATGCAAACCGTTTATAAGGTCATTTCCACAGGGATGAACTGAAAACACAACAAACATAGCCTTATACAAAACTTCTGGGACCATACCATGTCAATGGTGGTCATTTTATCTTTGCTGTTTCCTCTGGTGTGGCTCACTTGAATTTTCCATCCAAATAATTTTTTAGTCAACTGTCCTGAAATGAGCTAAAAAAGGACGGAGTGGATTTCAACAAACATCATGGAAGGCCTCACTTAGCTTCCCAGCCCAAGAACTCCCCGGGAAGCCTTTAGTGGGCATTTTGCCTCGCAAGGCAGGCAGCGGATTACATGCTACCATGGATAAGTGTTTCCCTAACTGTGGGCCCCACCTCGATGTATGTATTGTATATCCAACCTGTCCATCATTATTTATAGATCATTCTAAGGTATGGTCCCAAAAATGAAGCAGGTCCAAATATCAAGTTTTGACCACACTACATGAAAACAGTGGTGATTTAACGTTCACTAATAAAAACATGCTAAGCCCCACTGTAATGTTTATTTTCTATTCAGCCTATTAATTAAGTCATACAGACCAGGATGAAGGGAAAAAATCAAATATCAGCTTGATCCAAAACTTTAAAGGCCCATAAAAAGTTTTTTGTGGTGGGCATTCAATCCCTACTATTTGGTCCACTTGAGATTTGGATCTGCTTCATTTTTGGGACTATGGCATAAAAGGAGCTCTAAAAACTGATGAAAGGTGTGGATGTACAACACAGACAGCAAGGTGGGCCCTGCGATTAGGGCAACAGCCACTAATGCATTACCGGTGACTCCTAATTGGACGTGGATTGCCCTCGAAAGCCTCTGTGATTTCCAGCGAAAGCCTTTAGTAGTTACTTTCTACAAGAGAAGTTAGGTGGAGCCCACTGTGACGTTTGTAAGAAATCCACTCGGTTCATCCGTTTTTCTGGATCATGTTACGACATGAGCCTATTAGGTGAAATTGTCAAATTTCAGACAATTTTACCAAACAGAAAATTTTGAATTTAGAGCTAAATTTTAGTGTTCAAGATTTTTTTTTTTTTTTTTCGGACAGTTTATCAAACAAGTATTCTAACACTTATGGGTACTTGAAATCAAGTACACAATGAATCCAATACTTAAATTAATTTCGGATTTTATTTATTTATTTATTTTATT
The DNA here is from genome assembly GCF_029962835.1 of Magnolia sinica. Classification (NCBI taxonomy): domain Eukaryota; kingdom Viridiplantae; phylum Streptophyta; class Magnoliopsida; order Magnoliales; family Magnoliaceae; genus Magnolia; species Magnolia sinica. The sequence continues at coordinate 15,544,548 of NC_080585.1, read as the reverse complement.
TTAAAAATTTTAAAATTCAGTTTCCCAAACACATTCTTAGAACTTGTTTAATAAAACTTTATTTTTGCACTTATCATTGAAGGAACTATTTTAAGTGATTTTTCTTTCTCAAGTTGTTTGGCAAAATTAAAATATTAAGTGTTTCATCTAAAATTTTACTGAAAATTTGAATATCTTTCCAGCTTTCCTCCTTTAACTTAACGCCTAAAGTTGAAATGTGTAAGTAATTTCAAATTAAAACTTTTTCTAAATGACAATTTTGCCCTTTTTCCGATAACATGCGTGTCTGCTTTTATGGAAGAGGAAAAAAGCCTAATTGACATGGCAAAGTTATTTACCATATCTTGATGTATGTGTTATATCCACACCATTCATCCATTTTGCCAGATTATTTTAGGGCTTGAGACAGAAAATAAGGCGGACCCAAAGCTCAAGTGGACCACACCATAGAAAGCTGTGCAATAATGACGCCCACCATTGAAACCTTCCTAAGGCCTACCATGCTGTTTATTTGCCATCAAATCTGTTCATAGGGTCACACAGACCTGGATGAAGGGACGACACAAATATCAGCTTAATCCAAAACTTTTGTGGCTCCCAAGAAGTTTTCAAGGGTAGATATTCAATCCCCACCGTTTTCTATGGTATGGTCCAATTGAGCTTTGAATCTGTCTCGTTTTTGAGATCATTACCTAAAATCATTTAGAAAAATGAATTGACAATGTGGATCTAACACATACATTATGGTGGGGCTCATTCAACATGGTTCGCTCTATTTATCTATCCATCTATCGTTTGGTAATGCTATATAATGTTTCATGGTGATAGTTTTAGTTATATTGTGAATATTGTGCATTTGCATGTTACATTGCACATGATGTCAGATAACTATTATTCACCTAGTAGGCTTTTAGTATAGCGACAAACTCATATATGACTATGAATTTGCAAAAGTTGATATACGAAATTACTAATGCATTTAAAAGAACCTATAGCATGTATATGAGTGAACGTATTTCTCTTAATTTTGGCTACACTAAGAAATGCCACTTTTACAGATTACTTTTGACTGCCTAATGACTTCTTTGTTGTCATGTAGAATCTTGATTGGGATTCTAAAAAGACACGTGTGTACCAATGTCATGTGGATCAAGATGGAAAGTTTACCTTCAAGGTTTGAATAATTTGCTCCTGCATGTAGCCTGTATTTTCAGCCACTCTATCATCTTTGTTTTAATCTTTAAATTAAAATAAAAATAAAAATTAAAATTAAAAATTTTAAAAAACTTAGTTTTGGGATTGTGATGATGCATATAATCCAAACAAAGGTCTTTGAAAACTTCCATGCCTAGATAATGTTGTTAATTGCAGGGGGGCCTCTTTCAAACAATGATTCCAATATTTCTGGCTCTTCTAAAGAATATGGAAGTTTCAATTTCATGGTTTGGAGTTTTGGATTACCTTTACGTTATACTAATATTCCAGTCGTAAATTTATTTCTTCTTTTTTCTTCACTTCTTCTTGACTTTTGAAATGTTGGTGGTCCTCTCAAAGGTCCTTGAAAACTGCTCCCTAGATAATTTCTCAACAACTGTTAAAGAGGGGTCTGTAACTGTTTGATGCAGTAGCTACTGCTTATACAACTCTACAGAGTAGGTACTAAGCTATCCTAGAAACCTGATCTGTCTCAATGAACAGCAAGGTTGGGTCTGCTCAAAGACTGTCGGGTCAACGGGAAGGAATAGGTATTTTAGTGATATTAAAATATTAGATATTGTATTACAAATTTCAAGCGCTAATAAATGGATGTGAGAAAATGGAGAAGTTATCCTTAATTAGATATTTGTATTACAAAACTAAACAAGCACAAAATACGTGTATATCATTAGAATATGTAAAAAATAAAATAAAATTCCATTTAACTCTATTAAATGGAGTTTAGAAAATGACTGAAACAAAAATGTTACTTGACTCAAAATTCAACCAACTTGCATCGAATCAATGAGTTTTATGGCGAGGCTTTTTAGTGAAAAATGTTAGACATTGTAGGCACTTTGGGACATTGCAGTTTCAAAAGTCAACTGTACCCTTCTTATAGTGTCTTTTAGATTTTCAAGTGATATTCTTGTAAGCTGTGTAAGAAGCCATGCCTATTCCTTGGCAGAAAAAGGTTGCATGATGATTTCATGCGCTACTTTGAATGAACCGTTGTATTATAATCTAAGCATAAAAATCATGACAGTTGGAAGGTTCTGTTATGTATCAAGTTGATTCTTACATAATTACTAAGCTAGCATCATCTACTCCAAATAGGGCCGAAAATTGGGTGGGTTCAACCCGACCGACCCATGACCGACCCGACAATGGGTTGGGCTTGGGCATGATGTATAGGGTTTGGTCTCGGGCTTGGGCCATACAAACGCCAACCCAATAAAACTTGGGTTGGGCTTGGGTTGCCTGACCCAACCCGAACCCGATCAATATATAAGTTCCTTATAAATTAATTATAATTGAGTGCGGATCGTCTATGTTGAAGGCACAGGAAATTCCAATGCCGTCAGGTTTCATTGGTCCATGTCATTTCTGATGACTCAAGCTAACAAGATACACTAGATTTGTCTCTCCCAAATAGATTGCATGATACACAATACGACTTTTAAAGAAGTAGTTGTCCTATATTTTAGCTTGTTTGTTTAGAAAAAATGTTCTTTATAATAAATAACTACATATATAATTAATAAAATTATAGGTATAAAAAATAAAGCTTGTATTGAAAATATAATAGACTAATGTAATAATGAAAATTTTAGCATATATCTACCCAACCAACCCGGCCAATGTGACCGAACCCACTTGGGTTGGGCTTGGGTTGAGAATTCCCAACCCGAGGTTGGGTTGGGTTGGGTTAGGGTTGAGGTATAGGAACCTTGGGTTGGGCTAGGGTTGAACACCAACCTGACCAAACCTGCCCGACTTTCAGCCCTAACTCCAAATACTATTTACTGTGTACAAGAAAAATCAAATTACTTCAATATTTTTCTCATCGATATATATGTATTCTCGTTATCTTATAAATTATAACAAAAAAAAAAAAAAAGCAAGGAGAGAAAAGTAAGAAAGGAAACTTATCAACTGTAGTCCCACTTTTGTAATTTCTTGTCACATTAAATAACATGCTCATTAACCTTTCCAGGGCCCATACCTGGAAAATACAATAACTCACCTACAAAGGGTGTTGGGAGATGACAATGTTCTAGATGTCAGGTTTGAGAAGTGGGATAAAAGCAGATGCGCTGATCGTGATGATTTGTATCATCGTATTGCAAAAGAAGGTATTCCTGTGGGTTTGCGCCGTTATCATTTTTTTGGTAAGTCACATTATTCTGTTCTCTTGTTTTGTGACATTACTTGAACAGCTAGTTCATGTTTTATTCCTTGACTTCTTTGTAACTGAAAACACGCGAAAATTAGCATTAATTCAAGGTTGATTGCACATGCTTTGTTCCCTTTTGTTTTCTTGCATTTGGAGACAATTAAACAAATTCCAAGATTTAATTTAAGGTTTTTGAACAAAGACACTACTATGAGTTGTTATGAGGTTCTATGAGTTGATATTAGGTTCTTGCTCTCAATTACTATGTTTCTTTTTCCTAAAAGATCAGTATATTGTAATATCCAGCCCATAATTGTTGGGAGATGCATGATGATGCTAATTGTAAAATCAGAAAATCAATGGAAACTAAGTTAACAACTTGGGCAAAAATCCCAGAGTTAAAATTGCTGTAAATTTATTTTTTCACTTAGTGTCATAATATGCTTCACAATGCAATCAGATATCCTTCCACCAATATTCACCCAAGGATATGATGAGTTTCATGTAATATGGGAAAGAAGCATGAAGGGGGCAGCCCTTTTTCCTTAAGCCAACTAATGAAGTACAGTGGGTCTCTCATGATCCTAATTTCCATCTCTGTGGAATCAATCACTGTTCAATGGGAACTTGTAAAATGAGCAACTCTTATCATACGTTGATGGGATTCCTGTTGGGCTTAAAAAGCAAGTATCACTTATCTTGCCTCATCTGAGAATGACTGCCCAATTCCAATACAACCTTAGTTAGGGCTGTTCTACGGCTGGCTTTGACACCATGAAAGCCTTGGGGATTCCATGCTAAGAATTTATTAACTACTTTGTTTACATTGCAATGGCATCTTCAAATACTGTAGGGATATATTTTCAGTGATTCTTGATTCTTCAATTCTGTTAAATTCGTGCACTGTGTCTATTTTTTACTCTTAAGAATGCAAACATGACGCACTTATGCATCACTACTGTGAATCAGTTTTCAAAGATGGAGGCAAGGAGAAGAAGAAAAATCCAACTTCTTCACCTGTGAAGTGTTATTTTGTTTGCACAGAGTCCAATGCTACTTTGGATGAGAGAAGGCATAATATTTTGTTTGGTAAATTTATTCACGAAGCACGGTGTTTGTTTATGCATATAATTACAGTTCCTGACATGGCTAAATATATGAAAAGGTTGGTAAACCGTAATCTTTACCTCATTTGGAAGCTATGCATATACTCGTTTTTGGTTTGATAACACCATTTGAAGTGGGAATGCAGGTTTCATCTGATTTTGTCCAAGACTACCAAGGTAGAAATAGATTTTGGGTCTGTGGATATTAAACGTATTGACGATATACCTTGCTTGGTAAAAAAATTCACCTTTTGTCCAATTACTTCTATTGTACTCCCTCCTTTAGAAGTTCGTATATTACCGATCTATCCTATGAACTGCAAAATAATCAATTACGCTTTGAAGGATGAGGAAGGGAAGCCTGTGTATAAAGGTGGTGAACTTTCCATACATACGGATGGAACTGGTTTTATATCTGAAGACTTAGCTATGAAATGTCCGAGGAATGTACATAAAGGAGAATATTTTATTCGCGGAGATGTTGAGGTTTGTGATCTTCTCTTTCTTTTAATTAATAATTTGTGGTGCAACAGTCTCAACTTTTTGCTACTCAATACTTGGAATTTATTAAGGGCACTACAAAAGTTTGTCGTCATCTAATGATTTACTTTACCTATGTTTCTTTATTGTGTGACATTTGCATTTTTCTTTTTCCTCTTTCTAATTGCATACTAAATCCAATTAAATTTGCTGGAAGTGTCCGATATGATGCACATTTTTATGGCATCAGCACGACATTTTGTCTATACCATGTCTTGGAGTGTCACATCAAGGAACATCTAGGCATCTCTTAGTGTTGGCATGACAATCACAATTTTTCTTCTTTGAGGTTCAGCCTTTTGAGTGAGAACCATTTTTGGGGTACAACTCACTTTTTTGAGCAGTCTTAGTCCCTCAACATTCCATTTACCTGAACTTGGAGTAAAATGTTTGCGATCATGGTGGAATTTTTGGGGTTTCTAAGTTGCTAGTTGGCCAAGGAAGATAAGCTTATGGAAAGATCCTTAATGGTGAATTAACCCCATGAGGATTTGGTTCCTTGGGATAGGATTGATAATCTATTGCATGGAAGTGTTGAGATGTGGAGCCACATCTGGACAGGGCCGCTCGACCAGTCGAGTGGGTTGCTCGACCACTTGAGTGGCTTGCTCGACCAGTCGAGGGTTCGCTCGACTCAAAGTCTGGAAAGCTGCAATTTTTTATGTCCGAGGTGCTTGACCAGTCGAGGGGCCCATGCTCGACTGGTCGAGGGTCCGCTTGACCAGTCGAGGAGTCTGCTCAGCCAATAGAGGTTACGCAGATTCGTTTGCGGATTTCATGCGGACTGCGTAGTTTTGAGGCGGTTTTCACAGAGGTGCGAAAGGAAAGTTGCCTAAACTATAAATAGGGGTCCCTAGGGCTATTCTAGGGTAATGAGAGTTATTCTAAGGTGTATACAAAGAGTTTTTTCTATACATCCAAGGGAAGAGTTTAGTGTATTGCTTGTAATCTCATTTTCTTCATAGTGGAATTTTGCACCCGTGATTTTTTACCCCTGTTGGGGTTTTTCCATGTATATTCTGTCTTGTGGTTTGTATGGAATGCTTTGATTCTTCTTCTAGATTATATTTCTTCTTGTTTTTCGTTTGTGGGTGAGAGCAGAGATTGGATCTCGGTTCACTAGTGTTGTTGGCGTGCTGCGCAACAACTGGTATCAGAGCTATTGGTTTAGTTCTAGTAGGAGCGATGACGGAAGAAGGGAAAACTAGAATTGAGAAGTTTGATGGTTCAAACTTTGCCTTCTGGAAGATGTAGATGAAGGATTATCTGTATCAGAAGGACCTCTATAATCCTCTAGAAGGAAAAGAGAAGAAACAAGAGAAGATGACAGATGATGAATGGTCTTTATTAGATCGGAAGGCTTTAGAGACGATCTGACTCTCTTTGTCTAAGAGTGTCGCCTTCAATATATCCAAGGTGAAAACTACAAAAGAATTAATGCATGCCCTAGCTACGATGTATGAGAAACCTTCAGCATCCAACAAGGTTCATCTCATGAAACGGCTATTCAACATAAAGATGTCAGATGGTGGGAGCATGGCTGAACATTTAAACGAGTTCGATACAGTCACGAGCCAATTGGAATCCATTGACATTATTTTTTAAGACAAAGTCAGGGCGTTATTGATCTTGTCCAGTTTGCCAAACAGTTGGGATGGTTTGGTGATTGCCGTGAGCAATTCTTCAAGGTCGACAAAGCTAAAATTCGATGATGTGGCCAGTCTAATTCTCAACGAAGAATCTAGAAGAAAGACATCAGGAGTTTTAGAGGATTCAGGGAATGCTCTAAACGTTGAAGGAAGAGGAAGATCGCTAAACAAAGGAGGCAATAAACACGGGCGTTCTAAGTTGAAGAAGAAGTCCAAGGGACCGAAAGACAAAGATGGGTGTTGGCATTGCAGGAAGAAGGGGCCACATGAAATGTGATTGCAGGGCGCTTAAGAAACAGAAAGGAAGCTCTCAAGGCGGGAAGAATTAAGTAAATCTACTGAGGAGAGAGACACAGAGGCATTGATCTTGTCTCTTGATGCGAGGAATGAGTCTTGGGTCATAGACTCAGGTGTTTCGTTTCATGCCACTTCGATTAAGGAAGTTCTGCATGATTATGTGTCAGGTGACTTCGGGAGAGTCTACTTGGGTGATGATGAGCCGTGCAATATTGTTGGAAAGGGAGATGTTCATATAAGACAGAAAGACAGAACTATTTTGAAATTGAAAGATGTTAGACATGTATCGAGTTTGAAACAGAATTTGATCTGAGTGGGGCAGTTGGCCGATATCGGATATGTGACGACATTCACCAGTGATTTTTCGAAGATCACAAAAGGTGCCTTGGTGATTTGTCGAGGCAAGAAGGAAAGTACTTTGTACGTGACTTAAGGATCGTATAGTTCACTTACAGTCACATCAACTAGAGTGAATAAGCAGTTATGGCATTAGATGTTGGGACATATGAGTGAGAAATGGATGAAAGTACTATTGTCAAAAGGGAAGCTACCAGAGCTGAAGTCTATTGACTTGGAATTCTGCGATGACTACGTGTATGACAAGCAGAAGAAGGTAAGTTTCAAGAAGATAGGACGCGCTCCAAAGACATATCTTTTGGAGCTTGTACACACTGATGTGTGGGGACCGGCACAAGTATCATCTCTTGGTGGCTCATATTATTTTGTTTCTTTTATTGATGATGCTAGTAAAAAATCGTGGGTCTATTTCTTAAAACATAAATCTAATGTACTTGATGTATTTAAGAAATGAAAAGTAATGGTAGAAAACGAGATAGGTAAAACAATAAAATGTCTCAGATCAGATAATGAGAGAGAGTACTGTTATAAGAGATTTGAGGAGTATTATGCAGCAAATGAAATCAAACATTAGAAAATGATTCCAGGGACACCGCAGCAAAACTGTGTGGCTGAGCGCATTAACAGGACCATCCTTGAGCACGCCAGGAGCATAAGGTTACATGCAGGGTTGCCTAAGACGTTTTGGGAAGATGTTGTGAATACTGCCGCATATCTCATCAATAGAAGTCCCTCAGCACCATTGGATGGTAGGTTACCAGAAGAAACGTGGACTGGAAAAGAAGTGAACCCTGCACATCTCAAAGTGTTCAGTTGCACTTCATATGTTCACATTAATGCAAAGCACATAAATAAGTTGCATGCGAAGTCCAAGAAGTGCACATTTATAAGCTACGGGCAGCATAATTTTGGCTACCGTTTTTGGGATACAGAGAATCAGAAAATCATCAGAAGCAAAGACGTAGTCTTCAATGAAAAAATGATGCATAAGGACAGTGTGCAGCAAAATAAGGCCGATGAGAAAGAATTCGTAAAGTTGGAAGAGTTACCGGACACGGGTGTTACAGTGCCACAGGATGATCATGCACAAGAGCATTATGAGGCAGAGCCGCAGACACCAGTTGTGACGAGGTCTACTCGGGAGAGGAGACCCACGGTCCGATACTCACCCCCCTTACATTATCTACTGCTGACAGATATTGCTGAACCAAAGTGTTTTGAAGAAGCATTACAGTCAGATACACGGGTTAAGTGGGAGCAGGCCATGGATGATGAGATGGACTCTCTTGAGTCTAATCGTACATGACAGCTAGTCACTCTACCTAAGGGTAAGAAAGCTCTTCATAACAAGTGGGTTTAAAGACTGAAGGAGGAACACGATGGTTCGAAATAGTATAAGGTCAGACTGGTTATGAAAGGGTACCAACAAAAGGCAGGTATCGACTTCACTGAAATACTTTCACCGGTTGTGAAAATGTCTATGATTCGCATGGTCTTGAGTATAGTGGCTACAAAAGACTTACATATACAGCAGGTAGATGTCAAGACAGCTTTTCTTCATGGGGACTTTAAAGAAGAGATATACATGCATCAGCCGAAAGGATACATGACACTAGGAAAGGAGAACAAGGTGTGTAGACTAAAAAAGAGTGAATATGGCCTGAAGCAGGCCCCGAGGCAGTGGTACAAGAAGTTCAACAGTTTCATGTCGGGAAACGGTTTTAGGAGATGTCATGCGGACCATTGTTGCTATTTAAAGAAGTTTAATGCGTCGTGCATCATCCTTCTTCTGTACGTTAATGATATGCTTGTGGCCAAATCAAGCATGAATGACATCTCAGATCTCAAAAGACAACTGTTTAGAGAATTTGCCATGAAGGATTTAGGAGCTGTAAAACAAATCCTAGGCATGAGGATAAAGCGTGACAGGAAAAACAAGAAACTAGTTTTGTCACAAGCAGAGTACATAGCTAAGGTACTTGATCGATTCAGTATGGGAGGTGCTAAGCCGGTTAGCACTCCATTAGCCAACCACTTCAAGCTATCTAAGGAGCAAGGTTCGAAGACACAGGAGGAACAAGACTACATGGCTAAAGTCCCATACGCGTCAGCTATAGGGAGTCTCATATATGCTATAGTGAGAACGATGACAGATATTACTCAAGCATTGGGAGTTATTAGCAGGTTCATGAACAACCCCCGGAAGGAACATTGAGAAGCTGTGAAGTGGATCCTCAGATACCCGGTAGGTACTGTGGATATAGGGTTGTGCTATGGTGGATCTGAAATCAAGCTACAAGGCTACATAGATTCAGATTTGGCAGGAGATATCAACAGCAGAAGAAGCATTATAGGTTATGTCTTTACTCTGGGTAGTGCTGCAGTCAGTTAGATCTCTCAGTTACAAAAGATAGTATCTATCAGTACAACGGAAGCAAAATATGTTGCTGCTATAGAAGCGTGCAAGGAGATAGTGTGGATGCAAAGTTTCATAGAAGAGTTGGGAAAGAAACAAGCAGATTACAAGTTGTACAGTGACAGTCAGAGTGTGATACACTTGGCTAAGAATTCAGCCTTTCATTCAAGGACCAAGCATATTGACATCAGATATCACTTCATACGTTCGTTAGTAGAAGATGGATCGATTTCTCTAGAGAAGATTCATACAAGTGAGAATCCTGCGAATATGCTGACTAAGGCGGTCACACGGGAGAAGCTGAAGTTTTGTTTAGCTTTGATTGGTCTTCAGGCTTGAAGACGGGAAGGTGGTGCACTCCGGATGTAGAAAACGAAGGTTTATGGTGATATGTCTTTAAGTGGGAGATTGTTGGGATGTGGAGCCACATCTGGATAGAACCGCTGGACCAGTCGAGTGTGCTGCCTGACCGGTCGAGTGGCCTGCTTGACTAGTCGAGGGTTCGTTCGACTCAAAGTCCAACGAGATACAATTTTTGGTATCCGAGGTGCTCGACCAGTTGAGGCCCATGCTTGACCGGTCGAGGAGCCTGCTCGACCAGTCGAGGTTACACAGATTCGTTTGCGGATTTGATATGGACTGCGTAATTTTGAGGCGATTTTCGCAGAGGTGAGAAAGGAAAGTTGCCTGAACTATAAATAGTGGTCCCTAGGGCTATTATAAGCTAATGGGAGTTATTCTAAGGTGTATGCAAAGGGTTTTTTTTTTTTTATACATCCAAGGGAAGAGGTTAGTATATTGCTTGTAATCTCGTTTTCTTCATAGTGGAATTTTGCACCCGTGGCTTTTTTACCCTTGTTGGGGTTTTTCAACGTATATTATGTCTTGTGGTTTGTTTGGAATGCTTTGATTCTTCTTCTAGATTATATTTCTTCTTGTTTATCATTTGTGGTTGAGACCAGATATTGGATCTCGACTCACTAGTGTTGTTGGTATGCTGCGCAACAGGAAGAGCATGAAAGAAAAAAAATGAAGAAGATCACTGTCTTCTTCCTTAAGTGATCAAGTTCTTGAATCCATAAGGTAAGTTCTTGAGTCAACAAGAAGTAAGAGTGAAATTTTGAGCAATTTCATTGCATAATAATCTAAGATTGCTCAAATACATTACTTATATGAAAGACCCCAAACCCTAAATCATTTCAAAATTATCCGAAATAATAAAATCTCTCTCAAAGCCTAATTTGTTAAAAATAAAAACATTCAAATAAACCTTACTGGTGCATTCCTGGCATTATTACAAGCAATTTCTAAAAAAAATACTAAAATCTTAAAATTGTGAGAATAGGAGATAAGATGAAAACGGAAAAAATTTTAAATAGTAAAATTTTCCTAAATTTGCATTTTTGAATCAGAGGTGTGCGTTTTTCTTTTGAAACAGAAGAATTTAGATGGCATAGTGGGCTAGTTGACTTGGGAAGCATCCTTACATAAAAGATTGATAGGTCGTTGGTCCAACCCAAGGGTTGACAACCCTAAGTATAGGGCCGCGATGTAGTAATAACTCAGTAAGACTGAGGTTGATCCACAGGGAATTTGGTGAGAATATACTAAGATTTTAATCTAAGAAAATGGTTGGTCTGTGTTTTTAATCAAACGGAATAGAGTTGTAAAAACAATGATAAAAAGAACTAAGGATCTAAAAATCCCCAATCAAGACTTTGAATTCAATTCATCTTCTTGAGTTGATAACTCAATTAGAACTGATTCCAATCTATTCTAATTGGAAAATAACACATTAATATCAATTTTAAAAAAAAACATCTAACATAGATTAGAATCGAGATAGACTTGATCTCTTATGAAGATCTAGGTAATCACATCACAGGGAATTGAAAGCATCTAATGTACCCGGATTAAACAACTTTACAGATTGATTCCTTCTCCAATCTAGGAATTCAATCACGTCCAATCATAATTTAACATAAAAACCTTAACTTTCGTTGAAGAAACGAATTAAACATTGAGTATCCATTGAAAGGTTCATCCCTTAGCCTTAGCTAAGAGATTGGCCAAACATGACTATTATCTTAAACAAAACATAAGAAAAACTAGAAAAACAAACTAGAACCAAAGGATTGAGAAGGAAGGATGATTCCAAAGAAGCTCCACAACTCCTAGGTCTCTCTCCTCTATCCTAATTCATACATAGGAAAGCTTAAAATACCTCTTTAAATAAGAAAAGTTCACACCGACTTGAAACCGACTTCAATTTTCGCACTTTTGTTATGCTTTGACAGTAGACAACTGTGGCCTTCGGTCGCACCAAATTTGGTGCTTGGTTGCAGCCGAATTTATCCAATTTCTATATAAAGTCTCTGTCTTCCTTAGGTCGCATCAACCATACCTTCAATGGTACCGAACCTAGCTTCAGTCCTACCAAATGTCAAGCTAAATTATGTCTGAAAATCACAGTTTGTTGCTCGACTATTCTGTGCACATTCGGTCGGACCAAACAGTCTGTTATTTATGTTATTTGCACTACGTGATTTTTCAGTCTTTTCTTCACCTTTTGTACCTAGTTTTCTTAGATCTTTGGCATGTGAACTCTTCATTAATGACTCCCAAATCTCCAAGTCTTCTCTTAATTAATCTTTTAAGCTTTAATCCTCCTTACGCTTGATTTCATTTTTGTTTCCCCGATTAGCTCGTATGTACAAATTAGACGTTAATTAATTAGTTAAGCACTTTGAATGCATGGAAACTAATGCAATTGAGAGGATAAATATGTAATATTTAAATGTTATCAATCGTGCATTTCGTGACAATGTATGCATCAAAAGTTACAACTGTTTTATGGTCCACACTTTGAGTGGTAATTTCTCTTTATCCGGAATGAATTTCTTCGAACCGGGTACACTTGGGACCCAGTACCTATGCCTTAGATAGGACTGTGTCTGATTCTAACGAACTACTTACGCTTTTGTTTGGGCTTCTTTTGGTCCACCCATGCTAAGTGTGCACCTATGGCACGTCCTACATCAGTCCCCTTCACTTGGAAAGAACTTGTCCTTGATTATTCAATGGACTCGGCTCATGATACTCATAGAGGTCTTAGTCACATTGAAAGTCCATGAGATCTACATGCCTTTGGGAACATCAACAACATAGGCGTTATCATTAATTTTTTGAAGTATCGAAACAATGTTGATCTTCTTATTCCTTAGCTTATTATATGTCTCAGTCGGAAACCTTTCCTTGCACAGGTGAACTAGCACGTTATCACCCACTTCAAACCAATGTATTCAAAATCGATTACGTAACGACCATTACGTAACGGTAATGGTCATAACTATTATGCATTATGGGGTCGAAACGGTTGTAACGGTTGTTACAGAAAAACAGGCCGTAATGGCCTTGTAACGGTCCCATAACAGACCATAACGGTCCCATAACAGTTTTTTTTAAAAAAATAAAAAATGGCCATAGTGACCGATACAGGGGCCATAGTGGTTGTTACGGCCCGTATCATAACGGTAACGGTGGTGGTCGTTACAGCCACCGTTACCGTTTTGGAACACCTTGCTTCAAACAACTTTTGGCGTCAATGTTTATCAGCCTCTTCCTTATACTCAACATTAGACTCCTATACATTCTTTGGAATATTCGTGAGTTCTACTTTTCTTCTTTACTGCCAATGCATAGATCTCCTCCATCTCCTTAGATTCTTTAATGAAATCTCATATGATTAGGAGAGACAACTCCTCCAGTTTAGAACCTTTGGGTTGGTTCTCCATTCTCATAGGGACGAGGATAATCTTTTTACCCTCTTTAACAAAAATGAATATATTATCCCATTCTTTATGCATGGCATCAATATCGTATTGCCATGGTTGACTAAGTAACATGTGATAAGCTTCCATATTAACTGCGTCACACATTACTTCGTCATTATAATATTTACCAATGGAGAAGCAAATACGAACATCACTCAGTTACCTTTGTTTCATTATATTTCTTGATCCATCCAATCATGTGTGGAGATGGGTGCTTCTCCGTCTTCAGTTGCAGCTTTTCCACCATAATCTTCGATACGATATTCTCGCTGCTGCTACCATCTTATGATTAGATCACAAATCTTTTTATTCACAGTGCACTTTGTTCAAAGGATGTTGTGTTGTTGCGGATCTATTTCTTTCTTTACCCTATATAACAGCTTCCTCATGATCAGAGTGGTGGTCTGCGATTTACCATGATCGGGTGGTGGCTTGCAATTTGTCACCGGTGTGGCACTACAAACATGATGATCGCGAGCTCCATTGTTGATCTCAGGTTGCTCATCATTACAAACATGGATTTGTCTTAAGGCCTCTATTAAACGGTCAATCGTCCCCTGCAATCCTTGCATGGCTCGCAAATTCTCCCTTTGGAAAGCTTCAAACACCGCCGTTGTCATAGGATTGTCCCCTATAGCATTGTCCATTGGGTTATTACCCAAACCATTATTACATGCCATCGAATCAAGAAAAAGCCTCACTCTGATACCAATTGCGTAGGGAAGAGAAAAAACAATGAAGAAGATCACAGTCTTTCTCAAGTAATCAAGACCTTGAATCCACAATGTGAGTTTTAGAGTCCACAAGAAGTAAAAGAGGAAATTTGAGTAATTTTATTGAATAATAATCTAAGATTTCTCAAATACATCACTTATATGAAAGACCCACAACCCTAATTTATTTAGAAATGATTGAAAATAGCAAAATCTCTCCTAGAGCCTAATTTGTTAAAAATCAAAATGTCCGAATAAATCTTTCCAGAGCATTCCCGGTACTATTATAAGAAATTTCTAAAAAAGAGAAAAATCCTAAAACTGCAAAATAAGGAGATATGATTAAATAATAATAATAATAATAACAATAACAACAACAACAACAACAACAACAATAATAATAATAATAATAATTAAAAACTAATAAATTTTTCCTGAAATTGCAATTTTGAATTGGAAGCCTGTGTTTTCTTGCAAAACAAATGAATTCGGGTAACGTAGTAGGACAGTTGAATCCGGAAGCATTGTTTTGGAAATATCGATGGGTCGTGCATTTCGTGATGATGCCCGGAGTAAAAGTTATAGTTGTTTCATGGTCCACACTTTGAATGACAATTTCTCCCCATTGGGAATGAATTTCTTTGAATCGAACACGCCTGGGACCCAGTTATGTCATGCCCTATGTAGAACTGGGTTCGGTCCTAATAGACTACTTCCGCTTTCGTTTGTGATTCTTTTGGACTAGTCGTGCTAAGAGTGCATCTATGGCACATACAACATCATAATCATGAATTTTGTTCATCAAAGACGCTTTCTACCCTGATGGTTCGTGAAATGTGGAGTTGCATGTTATCTAGTATTCTCTCATGGGTTTAGTACATGATCTAATGCAATCTAATATTAAAGTCAATGATGTTCTTGACAAGCTGATTCAGTAGTTAAGAGCACAAGGAAACATCACTGTGAAATTGACATGGGATTGATGGAGATGTATAGATCAAGAGTGTTGTGGAATAAATGGGGTTGGAGTAAGGAAATTCATTCTAAGTAATCAATTTCCTTTTGGAAAATTTTCAAAGGTATAATTCCCTTCACAACATTGTACAAGGGCTTTGTATTAGCTTACCATCAAGATGTGTTTGCTATAGTGGTAATGAAGTTGAAGATATTATTCACTTGTTTAGAAACAAGGTCATAACAAGAAATGTATGGGGTTATTTCTGCTGGATGGTATTCCGTTGTTCAGAAATTCCTTCTCTCTCTCTCTCTCATCACATGTGAACCTAGTTTTTTAGTGAAGCTTTCACAATTTTTATTTTTATTTTTGTTCTTGGATAATAGGTATTTTACCAATCATGATTGCTTGGGAGATATGGAAAGAATGAAACCATCTCAAATACGAGAACAAGATCATAACTTTGGCTGTAGTTATTACAAATGTGTTGTTCTGGCCCCAAGATGTTAATAAGAATTGGGATTGTGATGAGGATTGTAATTTTCGTAACTAGTTAACGCTTTGGTATCATCATTCCATCAAGCCGGCTGCAGGGAAAAAATTGTCCTAACTAAATGGTTACGACCTAAATGGAGCTTCTCGTGGTTACTCGAGTAATGATGGATGTGGAAATGTTATTAGAAATAGACAAGGTGAATTAATATTTGCTTTTGCCCTCTTCTATGGATTTTGAGCAAATATTTTGGTGGAAATCAAAGCTTTTGTATTTGAAGGTCTTCAGTTCTGCAAGTCCCTCAATGTAAATGTTCTAGTTTTGGAAAGAGATTCAAAGTGGTGGCTAATGTCTGTCTATTAAATTCTTTCCCTCCCTGGCATGTGTGGTATTGGTGGGTTGAATGTCAAGTTCTGTCAGGTGAATTAGGGAATTATCTAAATCATGTCTACCAAGAATGTAACGAGGTGGCTGATGACCTGGCTAAATATGCATGTGATTCAGAGCAAAATATTGCCTTCTCTTCCCTGGAAACAGTTCAATCAAATATTGGTGCTACTGTTCACCTTAACCTGAAAAAACAAGATTTCTAGGGAATGATCCCTACATGGTGGGCCCGTAGTCCAATGGTCTAGATCACTAAACCATGGGCCTATACTGTCCATCTCCTTAGGCTCATGATCTCATAATTCCTCATTAGCTATTACTTGAGCATGCATTGATATCATTTTTGTTATCTTTATGTTTCTCCATCTTTTGCTTGTTTTTTGGCGTATTTTAGCTGAATGTCTTTCTTCCTTTAGAGAATGCTGGATCAGGCTGAAGTTGTGGAGAAATCTTCAACATTAACACAACACAAATCTGTCACTGGGGATCCAGTATGTACATTATGTCTCTATGTCTTTTCTTTAATGCTAGTCCAAATCCCCTTCCTAATCAATTGTTCTTGATGGAACTTTTGTTTTGTTTCTCTATCCTCTAGCCTTTACTTATCCAGGTTAGGTTGTTCTACAATGGTTGTGCTGTAAAGGGTACCTTGCTTGTCAATAAAAAGGTACAAGTATTTTCATTTTCATTTTTTTTTTCCATCCATTTTTAGGTGAAACTTCTAAAGATAACGTGAGATTTTGGTTAAGACCATTATTGACACTTGCCCGATTGGTGTGGTGCTTCTCATTTAGTAGTACTAACTTTGTTGGCAAATGTGTTATGGAGATTTTAGATTTTTATTTATTTGACTTTCGACATGAGTCCATGCCTGTTTGATTGGTGGGAAAAAAAGGAAAAAGAAAATAAAATGTAATAGTTTTCCAATAATGATTTCCATGACTGCAATTGAAAATGTATTCCCATGGATTCCATTTTTAAAGTTTTGTTTGAATAAAAAGTGAAAATCTTATATTTGTGCGATAATGGTCACCTCGTATCTTGTGCATAAGAATTCGATATGAAGAAGGGTAATGATTGCTACATGAAATCCATTGTTTGTTTTTTTTTTTTTTGGCCAACCAAACATAGCGAAATGTGTAAGTATGAGAAAAGTGCTTCATTGTCCTTTCTTTTTCCTCCTAGCAAAGATGCCCTTAATTGAATATCAATCAACATCTTATTGACAGGACACAATTACTCCTTTTGTGTGGAAACTCTTTTTGCAGTTCAGCAAGTTTTGAGTAGTTCTTGTGTTTTTGTTCCTTAACATGATGCAGAAATATGGAATTAATACCCATATTTATAAGATACACCCTTTTATCTTTTAAAAATGTAGATTAAAGTACCGTGTAATTTTTTTCTCGGGAGATTGCATTGGTAATTGGTATAAACATATACCCGATGACTACCGCAGGTCCTGCCACATCAAATTGGTTTCTTCTTTTAGTGCACTAGGGAAAATATTTGCCAATGGTTCTACGTAGGTGTTGGAAGATGCTCCCATTGAAGTATTTACTTTTGGGAGTATATGATGTAGAGCGGGTCGCAAACAGTTTCATGGCCAAGATGGATCAGAAAAGGCCCAGTCAACTATAGAAGTGATCCGGACTGTCAGACCTTAAATTGGGCATATCTCGCAATCTAGAATGAGTTATCAGACATAAAATATATGATTTTGGGGTAGAACGAGCTACTTTAGCCACCCAACGCTGCTACGTTGGGTTATGCAAGCCGGATTTGCGAAATACCATCAGATCGACGGTTGTTTCCCTATTTTAATTCTGTTTTTACTATAAATAGTACGTTTTAGTTTGATTATAACTCTTCATCCGTTGGGCTTTAGGAGTTGCGCCAACACGAAAAGTGCTTAGGAATAGCGTGGTGAAGCCAAATAGGACACTTACTATTTTTGGCTGAAAACCTTGTGCACTAGTAGACATCACGACCGTCTATAAATAGTAAGTTTACTATTTATAGTAAGTTGCGAATTCTAGGAGTTTTAGTTGTAGTTTGATTTTGAAATTTCTCTCATTGCTTAGTATCCCTATGTAAAAGGTTGTGAACTCGTTTATTTCATTCATCAATCAAATTACAAATTTTATAGAATTTATTTCTATTTTGTTTTTTTTTTTTTTCCTCGTGGATTCGAGAAGTCTCTATGAGGAGTCCAGAGAAGCTCCATGGATTCAGAGTAGTTATCCTTGAGGAAGACAGTGATCGACCTCATCACGTTCATCCTTGTGTCAGTATACCAAACTATCCCTATTGTGAAGCGTAGAATACCTTGATTTTTCTTCCGCTCTCTAAGGGTTTTGTAGCACAAGATGGGGACATTTCAATGGCCATGATCAGCCCATAATCTTAATTTTAGAAGCAATTTTGATAAAAGTAAATATATTTGCTGATTTAGATTTTATGTACATCACTTATATAGATAGAATCATACCATATATATTTGATTGGCATCAAACTAATTGAATATAGAGTATCACACCTTGTGTTAATATGGCATCAAACATGTGAGTATTGAGGAATTGCTTCCTAAAGTAGGAGAATCTCTTTGGATGTGCATAAAAGCCTCAAAATTTCATTTTGACTATGCTAAAAATGAGTCATTCACATGTATATATACTTTTTCCAAAGTAAAAGAAAGTGTCTTGTAAATCCAACCATCTATTCCAGTAAAGTATTAATGATGAATAAAATATCCCTTAATCCCATCACAACTATACAACCCTTCTATAAGTCTGTCATAATCTATTAAGTCTGGGGCTTTGTCGTTTCTATTTCAACTGCTTTTATTTTGTCCCATAGCGCTTGTATAAGCTTAGTGTTTTCTTGTTCGAGTCAGCCATTACTTGGTACCTATCTATACATGAAACATAACCGAGAGTGCAACCGGCTTCTTTTCAAGAGTTTGTTAATGCTCCTTTAAAAAAAAAAATTTAAAAATTAAAAATTTGCAATTTCTCTTGTTGTGCTTTCTTAGTTAAAGAGAACACATTGTGGTGATTGTAAATAATTGGTAATATTTGAACTGTGGATGTAGTGGCTGTAAATACTTCTTTTTCATTATTAATTACACATTTGTTACTTACATTATTTTATTATTTGAATTCTAATGCATGTTTTTATATCCCCAAGTGATGCCTATTAGAGTTAAGAATTTTAGGCAATAGTTTTTTTTTTTTTTTTACTTCTTCTTTTTCTGCTGAATTATTTCTCGAATTATGCTTGGTTATTACCTTTGCTTTGCAAGAGTACATCCTCTTAGCAATTTTGCCCATTGTCGCTATTTGCAGCTTCCTCGGAACACGATTCAGATACGACCTTCAATGATAAAAGTAGAGACAGATCCAAACCTTTCAAATATCCAATCTTTCAACTCTCTGGAGATTGTCTCTACAAGGTATACTTGGATACAATGAATTGGGATAAGTGAGTGATTTTATTTTGACCTTCTGATTTGCTTTATGGGATGTGGATCACTGATGGTCCAGCAGAATAAAATTAGATGTCTCCATCTTATGCGGATGTTAGTAGGGTTGGTTTGACCTTATTCTACTACGTTCCCTAGGGAACTTCTACTGCACTTAGATTTCTTATTGCATTAGGTTTCTTGGTCATACGATTATTCATTTTTAATCCTTGATCTTATTACATGTTGATATCAATTAGTACTTTAAATGGATTCCTGATATGCTATTGTTCAACTACTGAGGATTTTACTTATGGCTTATTTCTAATACCCATACGTAGTTGTATCCTTGATCTTGGGGAATTAGATACTTCCGTAGCTCTGTAATGGGTTGTGGTCCTAGTTCTTTGCAGATAACAGCCCCATGTTTCAACAATACGAACCTTTTACTGAGTATACGTTTGGAAGAACCTGTAAACTTTGTTTCTGGTTTTTATCATATTCAGAAGTTTTGTCTCCATAATATAGAAGCATTAAGGCTTAATCCTATGCCTTACACATCTCAGTGATGCCTCTCTTCCCTATAATGTCATTGGTGAATCAACCTTCGATGCCTTTTTTTTTTTCTCTTTACTTGTGGAATGCTGCTTGAGGTGCTTCATAGCTTGGTTTCAAGCATCAGAGTTACAAGGATACACATTTTTGTTTTTACATCAGAATGGTTTTTCTTTTCTTATTGAATCTAACCACATCTCATCTTTCTATAAATCATCAAGTATCTTAGTTAATGGAAATTTTGTATCCTTGACCTTATAAGAGTTGTCAAATTGGAGGCCATGCATGTCCTTTTTCCTGTCTTCCACATGGCACTAATTTTATGTGCAATATGCTTCTATGAATTAGGTTTTTAATTCACAATATTGGGATTATTAATCTTCTTGACATTTGGTTGACATTTCCCCCGATTCCCCATCTTACCCTGTCTCAATATCTCATATGAGCCACTTGCCTCACATGGGCCACCCACCCCGAGTGTGTCCCTGCATCCTATAGGCTACCCTACTCAAACCCAGGGTGAAAATGCCCCTACATTAATCACTCCCGGTGAGGAGTCTCGAACATGAGACCTCCCGCTCTGATACCACTTTGATGTGGGATAATTAACCACTTGCTCTGAAAGCTCAAACTTATAGAGCATGACGAATCAATCCATTTATAGCATAGCCCAAGCCCCACATCCCATGGGTTAGGACCTCGGGCGAATTCCCTCATTGGCCCTACATCACATGGGTACCGCCTCACATGAGCAACCCACTTCACATGGGCTGCCCACCCCGAGTGTGCCCCTGCATCCCACAGGCAACCCCACTCGATCCCGGTGTGAAAATGCCCCTGCATTACATAGCTTTGTGCTTCAATGCTTCATTATGTTGCAATGTAAATTGTACCTATTGTAGCCTCTTCATATAAGTGATTCTAGCCTTTGATGATCTATCACATTACTTGTTTGGGAGCTTGTATATAGAGGTAAATGGGAAATGGAACCAGAGGAATTGAAATGCATTTGAAATCCATATATTCTGTTTGGATGAGAGTAAATAGGAGGAATTGGAGGGCATTGGAAATTTTTAATATATTCACAGGAACGTATGTGATATCCCAAATTAGATTTAATATCTCAAATTAGTGTATATATGTGTTATTTAACAGAATGATTGTAATAAGCCCAGTGAAATATGTACTTTAGCCAAAATGAGAAAATTTTGAGTCTTTAGTGGTTCACAAACATAAGGATCATAGACAAGCAACTTGCCAACACTTTTAACTGTCCATTTAGATGACCAACCTTTGGATGGTTTGGATCATTCTATTGGTGTGCTTTAAGTGATGTAACTGGCAATTGAATCGTTTTGGAATATCATTAGCATGCCATGTGTATGGTAGACATGTGCATAGCGCTACCTTTGTTTACTTGTGAGACTCTCCAAGGGAGCTCAAAAAGGCATTTCACCCGATTTACTTCTAAATCCTCTCTCGTAGAGAGGATTTCATTTACATGCCTATTTACTCCCATTTCATTTCATTTTCATGCATTTACTTTCTTCCAAACACACCTCAAATACCATTTAACTCCCTTTACCCCCAATTCCCCCCATTTACCTCCATTTACTACCATTCTATACTTCAATCCATGGGATATTTGTCACTCTTGTTGATTTATGGATTCAATTAGCTAGCTGCAACTGTAAACAACTATGAATATGTTACAAAAGATATTTTTATTGTCTCGGATAAGCTTTGGTGGTTCTATTTTTCCTGCATTTGGTGAAAGTAGTTGAAGGTGATGGAATTTGAATCAGGGGATGATGGTTTGCCATGGCTACTTATTGCATAACGTAGATGATGCATTATGTAAGATTGTGAAAAGCAACCAGGGTATATAGGTAGCTAGACCTTATGTTTAATTGTGGCTGATGCTCATGCAATGTACTTTTAGTGCATGTACTTCATGGTTCTTTGTTACCTGTGAATGTGATGTGAAGAGTTGATCCAAACTGCTTGTCTTCCTTTCTAGCAACCAGCCAAGGAAAACGTACCTGAATAAGAATTTAATTCCACTACTCAACTATGGAGGTGTCCCAAAAGAATACTTTATGAATCTTTTGAGTAATGCTTTGAATGATGCTCAAAATGTTCATTCCAATAAGCGTCTTGCATTGAGAGGTATGTTTTCTACTTAGACATATTAGATGTGTTGTTGAAAGCGAGTTTAAATGCATATGCAACTGTCATAAATTTCTATCATCATAGATTTCTTAAAATTTTAGAACTTCTATAGAAATCTGATGTAGTTTTTCCGTGTTGCTTCAACATGTTGTCATCCACTTGTCCCAGCTGAATAACCTAGAAAGTGTTCTTTGGGAAATTTGTTCTTTTAATAAATATTTTTGACGCCCTCTATAATAAATTCCGCTAATTACTAGTGCTTACAATTACAGCTGCATTGAATTACGGAAACATGGATGATTTTCTTGCATTGAGAATGATTCTCTGTGGAATTCCTCTTGATGAACCGTATTTGAAAGATCGCTTGTCAGTGCTAATGAGAGAAGAATTGAAAAGTCTCAAGGGAGGAAGGCTTCATGCCAGTGAGTGCTACTATTTGATGGGAACTGTAGATCCGACTGGAATGCTAAAAGCTAATGAAGTTTGTGTTATTCTGTATGTAAATTTGTTGCTATATTACTCTGTTTATGAGATTCCTCTGATTGTTTTAGACTAATGTGGTATGTTTGCATTTGTACCTAGTTAACATTGCCATGCTTTATTTCTCACTAAAATACAGAGACAATGGGCAAATCTCGGGAAATATATTAGTATACAGGAATCCTGGACTACACTTTGGAGATATCCATGTTGTCACTACGACTTACATCAGGGAATTGGAGAATGTTGTTGGAAATTCTAAATATGCTATTTTCTTTCCGACCAAAGGGCCGCGATCATTGGCAGATGAGATAGCAAACGGTGATTTTGATGGGGACATGTACTGGGTGTCAAGAAATCCAGAGGTTGGCAATCATTCCCTATTAGTTTATTAAGTAACATATGTTAGCACAGGTCTTTCTCAATATCATTGATTTTGGCACTTGATTTTTTCGTGTCAATTAATTGGTGGACATGAATATGTTATTTCATTAACATGTACATGAGTTCCTCACTATATTAGTAAAATATTTAGTTTCCTCGTAAGTCTTAGCTTTAAAACGCCCAATTGTTCTTTTCTCAAGTGTATTATTTAGGAATCATTTTATTTTTTTTCTGAAAGGATTTTCACAAGAATTAAGACAAGATCTTGGGTAACATAAAGGTACAATACGATTTTAGAAACTATGTTTCCACAATACTGAAGAATTCTTTATACATTTGTTTCTAGCTTTTTTAGAAATGTTACATGATTTTTCTTTAATTTGATGTTGATCACATACTACTGCTGCTTCAGCTGTTGGGTCATTTCAAAGCAAGCAAAACATGGGAACCAGTTTCTTCCAAGAGTAAAGTGCAGCAGCGCAAGCCATCAGAATTTTCTGCTGAGGAATTGGAACATGAGCTTTTTCAACAATTCTTGGTGAAGAGGTTTGAGCCAAGGTATATGCTATCACCTTCTTTTTTCAGTGATAAAAACTAGTGTAACATCTGTCTTAAGACAAGCTTGTGACAAGTTAAGCTTCTAATGCAGCAGCATCTCGGCGAACATTTAATGCTAACTTTTGTGAATTCTTTGGAGAAAACATTTGCTTCCTCAGTAAACATGTTGAATTCTCTCAATAACAGAAGTGAAAGGGTTCTACTCCTCCCCTTGGCATTGTGGTAGGTATTACCTCTGCATTGGACGGTGCTGCAGATTTGGCATTGTAACAAAGAATTAGAAAGGACTACATTTTAGCACTAGATAATCATCATCATTATCATCATCTAAGCCTTATTCCCAACTAATTGGGGTCAGCTACATGAATCCTGTTCTGTCTTTCCACCCTATCATTGAAATGTTAGCTTGTCGGGAATATGCACTAGATGAGGCTTCCAAATGATCTAGTCTACAGTCTGATCTGTATACTTTTTTTTTTCCTAGTTATGCATATCTGGACGAAAGTTGCAATACATCTAATTATGGGTATCTAAACCCTAAACCCACTACACCAAATAATGCAGAAAATAAACCATGTAATATGATATTACAAGGATTTTGTCAGTCATCAAGCTTTGTTCGTTTACGTATCTTTCTAATAACTAACAAAAAAATGATTTGTGGTATCTCGCTGCAATTTCACTTAGTTGATTTCCCTTACATAAAATCTGTAAACAATTCTCCATGATTATGAAGCACAATATTAGTCAGGGACATGAAATTTATTCGATGATCGTTTCACTTTTGCAGTGCACTACGCATATTTGATTTTGGTAATTGATTTTTTTTTTTCTTTTCTTCCAGTTATGCTATGGCCACAGCTGCAGATAGCTGGCAGTCTTTTATGGATCGACTGTTGACGTTAGGAGACGAATGTGCTCAGGAAAAGGATTGCTTGAAAGAAAAGATGATTAAGCTTATCAGTATATATTATGATGCATTAGACGCTTCGAAAACTGGATTGAAGGTTAGTTGAATAATAGATGCTGAGTTTCAAGGTTTATTTGGAAATATAAAATCCATAACCTTGATGTTCTCATTTATTTGGGATATAAAAACCCACATTCATGACATACTAAATTACTCATACAATCTTTTGGCAGTCAGAAAATATACAAAAACATAGATGGGCCCCATCATGTGTTTGTTGTGGCCTGAAAATAAGGTTCGTCCAGTTTTGTTGAGCTGCACATGTATGGAAATATTGGATGATTAAATAGGGATAGCTGTCCACTCAATTTACATGTGTGGACTACCTTACGAACGGACTGCCCTGGTTTTTGAGCCATGTTCAAACATTGGTTGATTCAGACTTGGTGCTGACTGTGCATCTGGGAAACAAGAGAATAATGGAAGTGGACATCCAACCATAGATCATCATCATCACCATCAAATCCTTGTCCCTCATAACTGGGGTTGGCTACACATATAACCATAGATTTTTTCCGTAAAATCCAATCCCTGGACCGATTGGAAGATCCAACCCATTCATCATTTGTCAACCACCATTCTCTCCTTCCAGTCAAAAAGCTGTTCGTGAAATAATTTTACTTGAGAGCATTTAGCTTTCCCATTTTGGATAGGAGGAATCAATGTGAAAAGAATTCGTTATGCAGAAAATCACTGTTTTCTGTTGTTTGCATTGCCAAAAACAGTGAAGTTCTCGCTTCCATTTCCACTGCATTTATTGAGGTTTGGAAATCATGAATTGATTACTGTTTTTTTCGCAACAAAATCACTATTTTCCAGTGTTGGATCGCAAGAAACTGTGAGGAATCTTCTTTAGCATTTATTGAAGATTTCTCTTGAAAGAGAAAGCATGATTACTTCAACAAAATCACTATTTTTCACTCTTTGGATTGCAAGAAACAGTGACGAATCCTCAATACCATTTCTACTAGATTTATTTGTTTTGAAATCATGATTACATTTTTTTTCATGTCCTCAACTCGGATTTGTCCAATCAATCTATTCCAGGGGACTTCTGGTTCCTTATGTAACTTTCCTACCTCTATTCTGAAACAGGTAGAAGTTCCCGAGGAATTGAAGGCTGAAAAGTTCCCACATTACATGGAAAAGCATAATTCATACCATTCAAATTCCATCTTGGGGATGATTTATGATAAGGTGGATTCATTTAAAGAAGAATGTCAGCCTTCGGAAGGTGAAGATTCATTTATTCAAGTGAGCAAACCATATTTTTTACTAATTCATCTGTATTCTCATCAAGTTGTGTATGCTTTTATGGCATGTAGAAGTATGGGAACTTCCTTGCTTCAGTGGAGAAATTCCCAATTCTTGCTTGATGGAATGGAAGGAACGTTACAGAGAGTACCGAACTGAGATGACCTGTGCCATGTCTATGGTTGGTGAATCAAAAGACTCTGCCGCAAACGAAATTATACAGAAATATAAGCGGGTATTGCATGGAAATCTTTATTTTAGCAATGGTTGTATTATCATTCTAATGCCCTTTTCTGATGTTAAAGGGAAGCTAACGTCTCACACCTGTTTTTTTGTGCAATATCAAGTTCTATTATCATTTACTATTTTTGCCCATGTGGGGCATTTTTGGTAATGAAATTTTGGGTGCTGATCACAAATGAAAGTGGGGATGTTGCCTCTTGGTAAATGTGCTGACATGTCATGTAATCACTGGTGAAATTTCAGATATTATATAGAGCTGCAGAGTTCGAAGAGAGCAGGAGGAACAGAAGAGAGATCTTTAGTGAGGCTCTTGCTATCTATCGACTCAGTTACGATTATGCGAAGAAAACCTCAAAGGTTAGAAGATGCAGATTTGCATGGAACGTTGCAGGCCATGCTCTCTGTCATCTGCACGCCACAAAACAGAATGAAAGTTCGATTCTCTGTCTTCCGTCTGTACTGCGTGAGGTCTTGGGCTAACCAAACACTAATTGTTTGTCAACCGGTAAAAAGGTGAGATTAGTAGATGGAGATTATGTAAATAGGTCGATATAAGGTCGTGTTTTTATTATTGTACCTTGAATAATATGTAGAAGCATTACTTTGTAGCTGCCCCAATTTGCGAATGAGATGTAAAAAGGCCTGACATGAAATGGTCTCAGTTGAGAATTCAGGTGGAAATCCAAATCTCCTCTGCCAATAGCTCTGTTAGGTATTTTGAAGTCATGTTCATGCCTTTATTTATATGCCTGGACATCATTTCCTTCCCCTACGTGCACCTTGTACATGCTCTTTTACATCCCTTGTTGCAACCATCTTTTTACTGAATCCTCAGTCGTCAACACAGGAAAAATAAAGGAAAGAACGAAATCGATATTGTAAAACACTCACAAAATGAAGTTATACAACCATCACCATCAACCTACAATTATAATGATTTTTCTATTGGATTTGAATGTTGAGGTCTGTCATTCTGTTTATGCATGCAACCCAGCACTTGTCGTCTGTGCTACCAATCGAGTAAGATGTTTTTGTTGTCATTGTGTTTTAAATATCACAGCAGCATGAAAGGCAGATGCGTTTGTGTGTTATAGATGGGACCCAGCAGAAAATCATCAAAAGCGGCCATGGTTCCTATCTCTTTTTCTTCTTTTTTTTCCTAGCATGTATGTAGTTAGTGGGAAGCTCCTTTTGAAATGTAGAATAGAAACTGGTAGAGAAGTGTTACGCATGTAGCTACTATTACTTTTTGGCCGAGCGAAATGGGCTTGTCACTGCAGCTGATTGAAGAGGAGCTTTGGGCTTCTACCATAGATGGAGGAGAATAGAGGAATACCATTGATATGGAGTCTTCATCTTGCATGTGGAAGATCAGCCTTCCGATGACGTGCTTGTAGAGTCCATCAATACATGCCTAAGTAAAACCATAACCAATGCATTATAGTCATTTCCCAAAAGAGCTCTTCTAAGCCCATGCACGTCACTCCACAGACATCCCTGTGCATCAAGTGAACTCCATTGTGTAGATGTGTAAGACTTTATGTAGAATTGTAAAAGGACCTTGTTGTGCATTGAGTATGAAGATCAGATGAATAAAATAGCATACCTGGTTGGGACGAGATTGTTGTAGTAGGTTGGATGTCGGAGTCATACTCTCCTTACACCCTTAGAGAAGCTACGATAGGGCTGTAACTTTTGTCAATTGTGTTGGATTGGGGACCAGCCCTGATTTATAATGTAGATGATAGAGGAGTTTGAAACCCATCAAAACTCCTCTCCTTAAAGGCTCCACATGCATTTGCAATCTTAGTTCCACTTGGATACTGTTTGTGTATTGCAACTATAGCATTTCACCCCTTACACCAATTCTAGAAACATTACAACTTAGTGGGGGTCCACTGGTACGTCAGATCACATTATCCAGCTATTAGGACAATCTAGACCGTTGATCAATAAGGCCTACCTCATAGAATTCTTACAAGATGATCTCACTTAAAAGTCAAGCCGATCAACACAACAGTTGGACAACACCTCAGCTAACTCAGAATTTCTGATGATTTATCTTCATTGTACAAGTGTTGCCTGCCTGATCCATGGACTGTTCTTTTTCAGGTAAGGCCATCTGCTTGGTGGGGTCCACCTAATGCACTTGGTTGTCCCACATGTACCCTGCTTGGCACGTTTTGGGTTGTATGGGCTTAGTAAAAACTGTAATAATGGGAAGTGAAGATGGTGATTACCTTGATCTTAAGTTCACATTGGTAGTATTAGTAGGACCCACCAGAGGGTCCCATCATTTCACAAGTGCTCCTGGTGTTCCAACAAATGGTGTTTGACTTTGACTAACAGAGGGCTAATGACTTCACCCATTATTTTGGAAAAAAGATAAATTTACCCATATTTTAAAAAGAATTCAAATATTATCTCTACCATTTATCACTGCAGAATCCACTCGGCTAGTGAACTATGTTGTGGGCCCCATATTAATGTGTGTTTGATCCATGCTGTCATTCTTCTTGAATCATTATTTCATGGCATGACCACAAAAATAAAGAAGATTTGAATTTCAATTGGACTCCACGATACGAAAACAATTGCTAATGAATGCCTACCCTTGATTTTAACGTGGCATACCATGACAATTATATAAAATCTAATCCAACCATGAGGCGGCCTATTAAATTTATGCCTAGGTTTAAAAAATCAGATTCAATTGTGATTTAGGTGGCCAAATAATTGGAAACGATATCGAGAGTGAGTGTTACTCTATACTCTTTTCAATTATGTAGTCTTCTAGGATCACAAATGAGCCCAAAATGTGGGGTCTGGACCTGATATGGATAGCGCAAATATGGTTTATGTGGATTTAAAATACACATCAATCTAGGCCACCCAATTTTTAAAATCATGCCCTGATTGGATCACCAGAGTATCAAAGTTTCTCTTTTCTAAAAAGGGCACAGTATCAAAGCTGATTGAGTCTCCATCTAGTAGGTCTCTGCAGGGCCTATCATGATGTATGGCTTTATCCACACTGTCCATCCATTTTGCCAGATTAATTTAGAGCATGAACCCAAAAATGAGGTAGATCCAAGGTTCAAGTGCACCACATATATAGTGGGGATTGAACGGCCACCATTAAAAACTTTTGGGGGTAGCATAAGTCTTGGATCAACCTGAAATTTGTTTTTAGGACATGGGCTCAGAAAAAAAAAAAAGCCAACAGGGGATATTGTACATCCACCATTAAAAAATTCGTGGGGCCACAAAATTTTGACAGGACAATAATTATGTGCTTTCAGTTGATCTCACTGAGGATGACCTTATGAACAGTTGTGTAACCTTATGAACGGCTTTGATTACCTACAAACGTCACAGTTGACCTTAATAATGTTTTAAAATTAGGCACATCCCTTTACCACCGTCTCCTTTCATGGGGCCCACTTCAGTTTGATAGCTCAGAAAATGGTACAACTGTCCATTCATAGATGACTTGTATAGATGGAGGGCTCAGATCATCAACCCATTCATCCATGACATAAAGAGGGAGAGAAATGCTTGAGATGAAAAAAAATAATAATAATAAAATAAAGGGATTTTTATGTAAAAATTCCTCATAAAGGTTAATTTCTCGAAAACATTCCCCCGGCTTTCATATTTCCTAAATCATGCCTCCAAACATACTCATGTGGGTAAAATGATATATTTACTCTTATTTTATAAGAAAGAAAGAGAAAAAAAAAGAAAAAAGGGACGAATGCTAATGATAAAGAAAGAAAGTATTTATAAGCGCACATCCATATATGTCCAATAAAATTATGTATGTACCACACGATATCATAGTCCAAAGATGTAATTCATTCATTAGGCTAATTTGGCCTTGTATGTGTTTTCCCAAAAAGAAAATCTAGTTCAATTAGGATAGAGGCTCTAATATTAGAAACATGTGAATGAGTTGGAGAAAAACTTCATATGTTTTGTAAACTGTAGCCCATCATATTGGCGGATCAACTTAATTCTTCAGTGTCGTTTGAATAGATGGACTGCATCTTGAACTTACCGTGTAATGCTAGATAGTGAGTGGCTACTGGATCTACTGTCCTGATCACTGGATAATGGCCCCACACATCCACAGTTGTCCTGGTGATTGATCACCCAGTAATATATATTACATAATCTTACCTACTAATAAAATAAGAGTAGTCTATTATACACATGCAAAAAGGTGGATGGATGGGTAGTGTACATCCAGTAGGCCATGCCATGGACAGAAACAAGGGTGTTAATGGGCCTCATGGATAAAACATACAGGCTCCATAGATCCTGGGCTCCACCCTGATGTTTATATGCCCATCCATATATCTTTCTTAAGGTCATTAATTCCTACTTGAATGAACCGAGAGCACAAAAATTGTTAGCCGCACGTGTTTCCATCCTCGTGGATTCCCGTTGTGTAAACTTGAGTTTTGGATCTGCGTTATTTCTTGTCTCATGTCTTAATATCATCTGGAAAACTGATGCACAATGGATTTCTGAGAAATGTCATGGTGAGTCCCCTGTAGTTCCCATTGCAGGAAGTTCCTTTAATTATAGACGGAAGTAGATTACCTATTTCAGTGGTGGAGCTGTATGTCTGTGAGTAGAGCTGTACACGTGTTGAGCTTGGCTCGGCTTTGCAGCAGGCTACCCGGCTCAGCTTGATCCTTGAGTTTGATTGGCCAGCTTGGATCAGCTCAATCGAGTTTGAACTGAGCTCGAGCCGAGTTCAAGCCAAGCTAGAGCTAATCTTTTGAGCTGAGTTTGAGTTTAGGTTTTATAATTTTATATATATATATATATATATTAACATTTACAAATTATTTATATTAACTGAACCCAGTCTGAGTCGAATCGATTTGAGCCAAATCAAGCTCAAGTAAAGTTCTTAGCCGAGTTGAGTTGAGCTCGGTCTAACTGTGACTCTGCTCGAAATTTTTTTGAGCTAAAAAAATCAGCTCAACTCAAACGCAATTTCGAACCAAGACAGGTTGAGCTTTTCTGAATCGAGCTAAGCAAGTTAACCGAGCTAACTCAGCTCATGTATGGATCTATCCATGACCCACTTCGTCCATATGTTTTTGAGCCATAGGGCATGATTCTAAAAATCAAGAAGATCCAAAACTCATGTGGGCCATGCCATATGAAACACTGGGGATTGAATGCCGGGTCTGACAGAAATTTTGCAAGGGAACAATGTTTGTAGCTACAGTTTATCTGAGTGGTAATAAACTTATGAGTTATGAACGATTTGGATGTCATATAAATATCATGCTCAACTCTAGTAAGCTTTCCACGGTGGACTTTCCATTCTCGCTGTTTTGTTGGTGTGGCTGACTTGAGTCTCGAATCTTCCTGATTTTTATAATCCTGTCTTATTGTAGTCTTTAAAAATAGATGTACAGATTGAATTTGTCACGGACATCTCTGTGGGCCCCATAGAACCTCAAACACTGGCATATCAACGTGCACAGGCAAGGCAATTCGCTTCCGTCATATGCAGCCTACCATATCTCCTCTTTAAAAATTTTGCTTTTGAGCATTGCTAAATTAACCCACACGCGTGTCTAATAAAGTTCATATGTATGCCACACATGTGCTAGAAGAAAAATTGACACAAAACTGCTGTCTTATTCTAGAAAAACGTAAACACTCGGTAATAGTGTTCAACTAATACAGAGGATTACTATTTAAACCTACAAAAATAGAGTAACAAATTGCATGAAATCTGGGGGAAATTGTATGAAATCTGGGGGCAATATTTTCAACGATATGCTCTGTATCTTGTCTGATTTCAAATTTCAAACACCACCAAAAATGATCTGATTTGATTGATTTTTTTTCTCCAACGTACATTTCAAATTTCAAACACCACCAAAGAGGATCTGATTTGATTTTTTTTCCTCCAACGTAGATTTATCCTGCTAGATCTGGGTTGTGCTAATAGTACCAACATGGCATCTGAAGTATGAGGTCTAATCCATTAGTCAGAACAATACCTTTGTATGGATGCCTTAGCTCAAGAATTAGGGCCTATATGGATGCCTGTGAGTTGGGTAAGTGGGAAGTGACTTACAGGGAAGTCACTTACAGGTGGTGTTTGGTGGAGAAAATTCGCCTATAAGTCACTTACAGACAAATCTACAAAAAAGTTGAAAGGGGATGAGGGTGAGAAGTGACTTTCCTGTAAGTGACTTTCACATGTAAGTGACTTATATGTAACTTAAAATAACTTACAAGCATCCAAACAAGCCCTTAGGTAGATTTACCTGGCATGTGGGCTACAAATTGCAAAACAATTGAGTAGCTGAAATTCTCAAATGAGGTTTCTTTCCAATTCATCCACACGTGCTAATGCTAATGGGATCCAATTTTATTTTTGATTTTTTTTAAAGGAACATGTATTGGGTCTGTCTAACCTAATGAATGAATTAGATCTCTTATATATGTGTCATGCAGCGGATGTGCAGCGTATACTTCACCTTTAGTGCACACACATGTTTGATTAGCAAAACTCAGGGCTCTTTAGGTTTAATCTCATTTCTCAGAATACGAGCAGTTAGGTGATTTCATTTTCATTATTAAGTTTGGAGTTAGGGCTGTACATCGAGCCGAGTCGAGTCGAGGTGGACCATGCTTGGCTTGACTCGTCCATGCTATACTCGAGTTCGAGCTCGAGCTCGAGCTCGCCCTCGAGCTCAACATTGAAGCTTGGCTTGTTTACCAAAGCTTTTGAGTCGAGTTCGAGTCGAGCTAGTGGTTCGAGTCGAGTTGGGTTTATCTCGAGTTGAGTCGAGCTTACCTCGGTAGGGTAAGGGAAAGAAAAAGAGGGAATGGGGACGAGTAAGTTGGTAGGGTTTTTTAGTAAAAACTTTTAAGTTTTAACTTTTTTTTAAAAAAACTTAAATATATATATTATATATGTTTAATATTAATATAATATATATAATATATTATTAAAATATATTACTCGAGTCGAGCTGAGTCGAGCTCGAGCTTTGAGTCAAGACGAGTTCAAGTCGAATCGAGTTGAAATACACCATGGTCGAACTTGGCTTGAACTCAACTCGAGCTTTAGTAAACAAGCTTGACTCGCCTTGAGTAGGCCTTTCAAGCCGAGTCAATCCAAGCTGAGTTGAGCCGAGTTGAGCGAGCTTTTCGAGCTAGCTTAGACTCGTGTACAGCCCTATTGGGAGTTTCGTGAATAAAAAAGCTCATAGAACCTTTTGCTGAAAACCATGAATTTTTGGATTTTTATCCCTAAAATAAATGGATTAAAAGAAACAAGAATATTATTGATTTTTAAAAGTATAGCGCAATAGACATAGACGATCCAAATCGAATTGCATACCAAGTTGCTCCTTAAGCTTTTATTGTAATAAGTAAACTTTATTGGGCTCGCTGTGAGTGTATGTGGTTTATCCACGCTGTCCATCCGTTTGTCCAGCTCATTTTAGGGGTTGATCTCAACATTAAAGCATATACAAAGGTTAATTGGACCACACCACAAAAACGGTAAGAATATTAATGATTTCCACAGTTGAAACCTTGCTAGGGCCCAAAGTGATATTTATTTGTCATCCAACCTATTCATCAGATCACACGGACATGGATGAAGGGAAAACACAAATATCAGCTTGATCCAAAACTTCTGTGGGCCCAAGAATTTTTCAACAGTAGAAGTTCAATTTATGTTGTTTCCTATGGTGTGGTCGACTTGAGCTTTGGATATACTTTATTTTTTGTCTTAAGCCCTAAAATTATCTGTTAAAATGTATAAATGGAGTGGATAAAATACATAAGTTAGGGTAGACCCATAGAGTTTACTCACTCAGCTTCCTAGACTATAAGTGATAAAATGGCTAACAGTCACGCAAATTTCCTACTAAAAGCCCTTACCAAGAACTTCCTGCACAAGGATGCTTAGGGGGGCTTATTGAGATGTTTTTGAGAAATCTACCCTGTTTATCTATCTGTAGAGTTCATTTTAGTATATACGACCTAAAATGATATGTATCCAAAAGTTAAGTGGGTCACACTAGAGGAAACAATGAGGATATAGTGTTAACGTTGAAACATTCTTGTGGCCATCAAATTTTTGTGTTAGGCAATTTTGTTTTTGGTATTTTCACTTCATCCCACTGGTAATGACCTTATAAACAACCTAGATGACATATAAACATCAATGTAGAGCCCAAGAAAGTTTCAACGATAGGAATTTCTTTCCCCAAATTTCTCCCTTATATGACATATACACCTCATTTTCTGTTCAATACCCTATTAAAGAGTAGTAGGTGGGATAGGATTAGGAAATCCCTCCTATCCCAGACTTGTTTATACGGCGATGAACATGGGAGGTCTTTTGTCTTCTGTTGGATTTGGAGGAGACGGGGAAGGATTGTTGAAATCGTCGTCCACTACTTCAGAGAATAGCTGATTACACACGTGCATAGAGCCCAGTTCATCTATAGGCAGACACATGCAAATATGGAGTGCATGTGAAAGATCAGAGCTCCCCATGTGGTTGCTAATAATGCTCAGATCTTCTAGGTAGCAACACTCTTCTCAGGTCACAATGTACAAAAGGAACTTTTTTTAGCCGTTCATTTGTTTTGTAATCTGTGGCCCACCTTATTTGTGAATTAGTATGAACTTCTTTGAAGTATATGTAAACAGTGTATTTCACCTGATGGAAAGATCCGATCTCGTACACATATTCAATGTTAGCACATTTGTGGGCGTATAGATGGGCATAGCCACCACACGCGTGTGGAATCAGCAAACTGCCTCTTTTAAGAAGCTGCTTGACGGTTGCAATACACAGCACCCAAACAAAACACCTGCTGAGCATGGGATTGGCGTCTATACCCAAAAGTTCCTGACCATCCACTGATGGCATTAAATACAACTGACACGGTAATTCCATGCACCTTAATTGGCCTAAAGCCGCTTGCTCAAACAAGGCCTAAGATGAGCTGTCAAAACGGATGAAGAGAGTGTATTCCTCACAAACATATTTGTGGGCCTCACCCAGCATCTTTGGGCAAGAACTTCCCGCCAAAGACTAGCGGGTTTAGATAAAGAATTTAAAAGCAGGCTCTTTTCAAAATTGGGCGCGAATGTGAACTAGCTGGAGACGGAACAGGTACTCTTTTGGGGCTACTGTGATGTATATATTTTATATATGCAGTTCATTGGCGGATCATTTCATTGCATGAGCCCCTAAAGGAAATAGATTGAAGGCTTAAGTGTACCACACTATAAAAATATGTAGGGGCCCATCTTAGAGTTGAAGAAGCATGGTTTTGCCCGTTTTCAACCGTTTATTTCTTTTGTGGAAACTTGCAACATCTGATAGCAAGATAGGCCTATTTCTTGAGAAACAATTTTCTGATACCGTATGGAACGTCTGATGAGCAGCTTGGATCTCTCGAAAATCATACAAGTTGACACGTGTGAAGAGTCTACACGCTCGAGTGCACGGATCATCATGGCTCCCTGAAGTTTTATTGGAACCCCGAAGGCGGGAAATTATTGTACGGAATTAAATTGAAAAGGGTATCAAGCCGAAAGAGAAACGCTCCTTCTTTTTCCATGCCCTTTATAGCATCCAATGAACTTCTCGTCTTCGTCTGCTGAGAAAAAGGGACGCGGATTTCCTGCGAAAGCCTTTCGCAGGAATTTCCTGCGCAAGGATGCTGGGTGGGGCCACCATCATTGTTTTTGGGAAATGTACTCCGTTCATCCATTTTGCAAGATAATTTTAGCACAAGCTACAAAAAACGAAGTGGATCCAAGACTCGAGTGGGCCACACGAGAGGAAACAGTAGGGATTCAGTTAGAACCGTTGAAACATTCTTACGACCATAAAAGCTTTGTTTCAGGCTAAATTTTTTGTATTTTCACTTCATCCTTGTGTTAATAACCTTATAAACGGTTTGGATGGCATATAAACATCAAGCTGGAGTCCAGGAAGCTTTCAACGGCAGGTATTTCTTTCCCTCTCGTGTGGTCCACTTTAGTTTTGGATCCACTTCGTTTTTGGTCGATTTTAAAATGAGCTCACCAAACGGATGAACAGAGTACATTTCCCAAAAACATGGTGGTGGGCCCCACCCAGCATCCTTGCGCAGGAACTTCCTGCGAAAGGCTTTCGCAGGAAATCCGCGTCCGAGAAAAAGAGCCTCCCAGTCCATTCCTGCCTTACACGTGGCAGGCTGATAACTAGATCTGGAACGTATAAACAGTGGATTTCCACCCTGGATGGACAGCTTTTAAAAATTCACAAGAAACTGATGATCCTTAACGTAGGATTGGTGATCTAAAAATGGACGGTAGAATGAAAAATAGTTAACAGTAGACATTCTGAATGCTAGGAACCATCCAAGAAAGAGCCCATAAAGTAGTGGGTGGTCCCGATCCACTCTCTCTCTCTCTCTCTCATTGCTTCTTGGCTAAGCAACATGAGCAGTGGTTGACGTCCCAGCCTATGTACCCGCTTCTTTTTGCTATTTATACCTCTTTCCTCTCAAGACTTCTTCACCCCTCTCTCATTACTCGTTTGCTAAACAACAAAAACTCTCTCCCTCTCTCTCTCTCTCAAAGGAATTAGGAAAGGAGGCAGTGTTGTGGTAAGTAAAATACTCATCTTCTTTTTATTTGCACGTAGGGTGTTACTCTTACTATGGGGCCTACCTAGATGATTTGTTTTATATCCATACTGTCCATCCATTTCTCCGGCCCATTTATAACGTAGTCCCAATAATTAAGCAGATCCAAATCTCCTGCGGATTACACCACAGGAAACAGTGGCGATTTAGTGTATCACCATGAAAAATTCCAAAGAACCCATCATAAGGTTCTAGTATGTTTATTTATCATCCAGCCGGTTGATGATGTCAAGAAGACTTAGATGGAGGGAAAGTATAAAGATTAGCTTATTCCAAAACTTTGGTGGCCCACAAAAAGCTTTTAATAAGTCCTTCGTGTAACTGTTTCTAATGATATGGTCTATCATAAATTTAAATATACTCCTAAAATAAGATGAAAAATCATATATACAGTGTATATACAACAAGTGCATCAAGTAAGTCCTTACTCATGCCTCTGTGGTAAGCTCACAAGAGTTAAAGTACCCATCGTGGTGAAATCCCACTCTAGTGTGAGTCCGTATGGGGTCCGAATGCATGTGTTAAAAAAAAAAAGTGAGCCCTACACGGCTTGGGTAACAGTGGTGGGTGGATCCCACCAAAATGTTTATTTTCCATCCGACTTGTTGATAAGGTCACAAAGATCTGGATGAAGAGACCACACAAATATCAGCTTGATCCATAAGTTGTGGCCCGTGAGAAGTTTTGAATGGTTGATTACCACTGTTTACTGTATTATGATCCACCCAAGATTTAGATATACTTCATTTTTATTATTTTTTGGATTATGTCCTAAAATGAACTTTTAATACAAATGGACGGTGGGGATATAATCACGTACATCACAGTTGGCCCCACAATCAGGGTCCCACTCACCTCGGTGGATCGGGGTCACACCTAACTCCCATAGATGCTCTACTGCATGCTTGCGGGAGTCCAAATCTGGCACGAAAGAAGGTGGCTGGGCTTGGGCTGGACCGTCGACTGCACTACTCGTTGAAATTCAACCACGAACCTATGTGGACCCCACATACCCACCGTGCAAACTTCACGTAGGCGTGTCCAGCTTGGTTTTCCAAGGCCGGGTACTCCCGACAGGCCTTCGGTTTTGGCCCGTACAAGACTGGTTTGGAGTGGTGTATTAGGCCAGACGATCGGGCTCGGGCTTAATCATGAGCCCGATTGTAAATCGCGCTGGACTCGGGCTTAGCTCTCTAAAAGCCTATAAACCCGGCCTGGCCTGATAAGCCTTTTCTAAACTTTCTTTTCTCCATTTTCTTTCATTTTATCCCTCTAGCGGTCACATACAAAGCATACAAAAATATTATTTATCTATAGAGACATTCAGGGCTTGGGATAGGGTTGGGCTTTGTGTAAATGTCCTGGGCTGGACTGAGGCTGGACTATTTAAGCCATCATGGGCTAGGGCTAGATTTGGGCTTTGGGTCAAAATTACATGACAGAACTTGGCTAACCCTACTCCGGCCCATTGACAGCCCTATGTCCAGCCCAATTTCTTCCGTCGCATTGCTAATTCATCGCCATTTTCAAAATAGTGGCCACGGCGGAGATCGATCTGACGACTCCATGTATTATCCTCAACGGTCCCAAATCATTGAGCGAGAGATCCGATGGCAAAGGTCGTCGATGCTAGGGGGCTTGCAAACGGGCATGCTGCCACGTGTATAGTGATCGAGTCACCACCATATAAAAAGACACTTCGTTTTTATCTTCAAAACTGATCACATACAGTCATCGGTACCATAGCTTGCGGTTCCGTACCATCTTCCCTCCCAATAAGACAGTTGTGTGGGAAATCAGTACCGTGGAAACGTTGGTAACGGGAGCGGATTGGATACTGAACGCTTCAGTAGCCAAAAGGCTACTGAAGTGATGTGGCAAAACGCCATTGGTTAGATACCAATGGTACGTTCCCTTGGCATAAATGCTACCCCGTTCGATCCGTTAACGGAACTTTCTCCGTTTCCGCCTTGCACCCACTCGGCCACGAAATGGAATTTTCATACTGAGAAACTTCAGTTGGCCCAGTGTGAATTTATGTGATTTATCCACACCTCTCATCTGTTTTTTCGTCTAATTTTAGGCATTGAGCCTAAAATTGTAGCTTATAAAACTCTCAAGTGGACCATACGACAAGAAACAGTGGAAATAATGATTTTCACCGATGAAACCTTCCCAGGCCCCACAGTAATGTTTATTTTCATCCAAATCAACCTAAGGATCAAAAAAACATGGATGAAGGTTATATATATATATATATATATAGATATATATATATATATATATATATATATATATATATATATATATATTATTATATTGATCCAAAACTTCCTTGGCCCCCAAGAATTTTTCAACGGCATAAATTCAATTCACACTGTGATCATTTGGTGTGGTTGGTTTTAACCTTTTATATGCTTAGGTTTTGAGTTAGGGTCCTAAAATTTTAGGTTTTGATCTAAGGTCCTAAAATTATCTTATAAAAAGGATGGAAAAGATAAAATACATAAATCACGGTGGCCCCACAGAGTTTACTCAGTACGTAATAAGCTTCCCTTGGCCACGTACCGTAAACTCCACGTACGTACGTTTTTTCTGGACCCTACGCTGGGAACCCAAGTGGGGTCCACTGATGTTTTTGAGAAATCCTCCCCTTCCATCTGTTTTTTGAGTTCATTTCAGAACATGATGTCAAAATCGAACCGTATTCAGAGCTCAAGTGAGCTGTACTAAAAGAAAATATGGTTAGGAAAATTCCTACCGTTAAAATCTACTTAGGTTCGACACTGATGCTTACAAGCCATCCATACCGTTAGTAACTTCATTCTTACTGAGATGAACTGAAATCACAAATATTAACATGACTCAAAACTTCCGTAGCCTACAAATATTTCAACCGTGGACATTCAATCATCACGTTTTTGGCCAACTTGATTGCTTGAAACGGTTCATTTTTAGCTACATGTCCTGAATTGAACTCAAAAAACGGATAGACGGGTAGGATTTCTCACAAACATTACAGTGGACCCCATCTGGGTTCTAAGCGCAGAAACTTGCTGTGAAAGATATCAGGGAATCCGTATCCTTTTTTCCATAAGATAAATAATTACATATGCGTGGCCGAGTGCGTTCATCGCATCAAGGGAAAAGCAACCGCTAACGGATCTCCGTTGGAGTAATATTTTTAGAAGGAAACGGCGTATTGATATCCACCAATGCCATTTTGCCACGTCACTTTAGTAGCCTTTTGGCTATCGGATTGTTCAGTATCCAATCCGCTCCCGTTAGTAACAACATTCAGAATCACAATTCTCGAAAATCAGAGTGACCACACTGGAAAGTTGAATCAGATCGTCGGCTGTCCATTTATTTTAACGGCTTAGCCCACCGGATGACCGGACTTGCTTGATTTTTGTGCTAGGAGATCTTTGTGACTGGACCTACCGTTTCAAGGACACTGATGTTATTTTTAATTGGCATGTTGACCGAATTGATGTACGGTGCCATAAGCTGTGGGACTTAAATGCAGGTGAACCACACTCAAAGTATTGAGAAATCTGAGACCGTAGACCCCAACCTTTATCCAGCTGTTTTTACGAAACAATACAAACTTACTTTTTGAAACTTAGACCTGCTCGTAAGGACAGCGAATTTGAGGACGAAAAAACCCCTCCCTTCCTCTCGGGGACAAGCGCTCACGCTCCTCCAACCGAGAGTTGTACGAACGGCTCAAAAGAGATCAAAGTTACGTAGCCTCACAGCCATGTATTTATTATATCCACAATGTCCATCCATATTTTGAGATCATTTCAGAGCATTATTTAAATAATAAAAAATTCATATCCAAAGATCAACTGGACCATACCACAAAGAGCAACGGGAAAATTGATTTTTACCGTTAAAAATTTTGTAGAGCCCACCATAACATTTATTTTCCATCCAATCTATTCATAAGGTCTGTAGAGCCCACCATAACATTTATTTTCCATCCAATCTATTCCTAAGGTCACAAAGGCCTGGATGAAGAGGAAAAACAAATTTTATAATGATCCAAAACTTCTGTAACCCCTAAAAGGGTTTCAATGATAGACGTTCCATTCCTCACTGCCTTTTACAGTGTGGTCCACTTGATAGTTAGATCTATCTTATTTTTCGTCTCAAGCCTTAATATAAGCTTGCCAAATAGATGGACGGTTGGGATATAACACGGACCTTATGATGGGACCCATAAAAGCAACATAAAAAAAAATAAAAATAGAGTGCTGATTTATTTTTTATTTTTATTTTTATATTTTTTTTAAGGAGAACTTTTTATTCCTTGCATTTTTCTCTAATACATAATTATGTAAATATGTATATATAAGTATATAAAAATATTTTTCTATCTTTTAATTTATTTTTTTACCTATTTATTTAACAAGCATATCTCCTAAACTAGAATGATTAACTTAACGTATCACATATGATTTTGGGGTAGGAGAAGCTAATTTAGCCAACCAACTTAGTTATTTTCCAAGATTCCATCGGGTCGATGGTGGAAAATCCATTTCATTCACTTCGTGGTCAATTTCAATCACTTCACGGTCAAATTGAAAATTGAGCGAGCAAAGCTGGAATTTGAGCGAGACAAATTGGAAATTGATCAGGACAAACTAGAAAACTGGAAATTGAGCGGGGCAAACTGAAAATTGAGCGGGACAAACTGGAAATTGAGCGGGCCAAATTGGAAAACTGGCCCGCTCAATTTCCAGTTTGTCCCGCTCAGTTTCCAGTTTGATCGCGAAGTGATTGAAATTGATTGCTGCGGCACTGCCGCCATACTGGCGATAGTGTTGCAGCAGTATGTTTGAAGTCTTTTTTTTTCTTACAAGGAGAACTTTTTATCCCTTACATTTTTGTCTAATACATAATTATGTAAATATATATATAAGTATATAAAAATATTTTTCTATCTTTTAGTTTATTTCTTTGCCTATTTATTTAAAAAGCATATCTCTTAAACTAGAATGATCTACTTAACGTACTACATATGACTTTGGCTTCACTCCTTGAACTCTAGAATATGGTTTAGGACATCCTAATGACTCCTATTTATAGTTGTGAAACACTGTCTTTCGCATTGCCTTTGAATTTTTGTAAATCGACCTCGAAACCGCCTCATATTTACTCAGCTGCGTTATGCATTGGTTTGACCAAAGTCGAGTTCGAATCATGACAGGATTCTGTTTCGACAGTTGCCCGATTTCGGTCACATCGAGCTGGGTTCGTTCGGACTAAATTAATTCTCGGTCGAATTGAATGAACTCTGAAATTCATCGTTCGTCATTGGAACTTTTTGTGCACTTTCGGTCGGGATTTTGAGCGGGCATTTCCACCAAAATTGAATCTGCAGTAAGCCTGAATCAAGACTGCACATTTCCACCGAAATTAAGCGGGACAAACTGGAAATTGAGCGAGCCAAACTAGAAAACTGGAAATTGAGCGGGCCAAACTGAAAAATTGAAAATTTCCAGTTTGTCCCGCTCAATTTCCACAAAAATTATAAAGTATGCTATACATCCACCCATGCACTTCCGGTAAATATGCAGAAAATTTTCAAGTATGTGTATTTCAGTCTGAGTTCTTTCTCTAATCACGATAGCCTTGAGAGGGTTGATCTGAGGGATGGGTTGATAACTCAATATAGTTTTAATTTACCCTTTTGCAGTGAACTCATCCCTCAGATCAACCCTCCCAAGGCCATCGTGATTAGAGAAGGAACTTGGACTGAAATGCACAGATATGAAAATTTTCTACACTTCAAGATTACTATAAACCTCAACAATCTATATCCAACGCTTGCCTGTCCCGCTCAAATTCCAGTTTGTCCCACTCAATTTCCAGTTTTCCAGTTTGGCCTGCTCAATTTCCAGTTTGTCCCGCTCAATTTCCAGTTTGGCCCGCTCAATTTCAAGTTTCTCCCGCTCAATTTTCAGTTTTTCAGTTTGGCCCGCTCAATTTCCAGTTTGGCCCACTCAATTTCCAGTTTTCCAGTTTGGCCCGCTCAAATTTGCAGTTTGACCGCGAGGTGATTGAAATTGACCATGAAGTGAATGAAATGGATTTTCCACCATCGACCCGATGGAATCTTGAAAAATAACTAAGTTGGTTAGCTAAATTAGCTTCTCCTATCTCAAAATCATATGTAGTACGTTAAGTAAATCATTCTAGTTTAGGAAATATGCTTGTTAAATAAATAGGTAAAGAAATGAATTAAAAGATAGAAAAATATTTTTATATACTTATATGTACATATTTACATAATTATGTATTACATAAAAATGCAAGGGATAAAAAGTTCTCCTCGAAAAAAATAAATAAAAAATCCTCCCAGACTGCCACGGCACTGCTGCCTTTGGGAGATTTTTTTTCTTCTTCTTTTTGTGTTGCTTTTATGGGTCCCGTCATGGGGTCTCTGTTATATCCCAACCGCCCAGCTATTTGGCGAGCTCATATTAAGGCTTGAGACAAAAAATAAGATAGATCTAAAATAAGATAGATCTAACTATCAATTGGACCACACTGTAAAAGGCAGTGGGGAATTGAACGTCTATCATTGAAACCCTTTTAGGGGTTAGAGAAGTTTTGGATCATTATGAAATTTGTTTTTCCTCTTCATCCAGGTCTTTGTGACCCTATGAATGAACTTAGACGGGGAGGATTTCTCACAAGCATCACAGTGGGCCCCTAAAGGTTTCTAATGGTTGACGCTCATTCAACACTGTTTCCTATAATGTGGTACACTTGAGATTTGGATATACCTAATTTTTCGTCTCATTTCATAAAATGACGTGGAAAAATATATGGACGGTATGGATGAAAAGCATACATCATGGTGGGGTCCACAGATC
Source organism: Magnolia sinica (assembly GCF_029962835.1). Taxonomy (NCBI): domain Eukaryota; kingdom Viridiplantae; phylum Streptophyta; class Magnoliopsida; order Magnoliales; family Magnoliaceae; genus Magnolia; species Magnolia sinica. Next base: position 15,500,757 of record NC_080585.1, on the reverse strand, counting down.
ACTAACCATCCGCCATTGGCTGGTGGCGGGAGTACCCAATCCGTATGAACAGGTCTAAGTTCCCAAACAAAGTTTGTGTCGTGTTATAAAAACAGCTGGATAAAAGGTGGGGTCCACAGTCCCAAATTTCTCCAAATTATTTTGATGTTCGCTATAGTACACATCTCCGCACGAATTGTAACTGTTTACGTCGGCACTGTAGTCTTGGATCTGGGTCAGTTGCAATGATCCAAACCATCTATGCATTGGACCTCACGTGGATTTTTGAGGATTACTATAAAAAAAAATCCAAAAATTATTGAAGATGGCATAAACGGTTCACGGAATAATATTAAAGGAGACGGTTCGTATTAAAAGACAAAAGTTAACCGATCAAAGGATTGAAATATTCCAATCTAGTGCATTTTTGGATATACCTCATGTACGGTGAGGCCAACACACAAACAGGTTGTTGGAATCCGACCACTGATCCACCAACGACAGTCGTTTTATGATCATCCCCACTGTGGGTGGGAAGCGGGCTGGTGTACCACACACCAGCTATATAGCCGGCGGATGGACGTCAGCAAGTTCTGTGGGTCCCATCATGAAGTATATGTTATATCCAAATCGTACATCCATTTTGTGAGCTCGTATTAAGTCTCATATGAAAAATAAGACTTATCTAATGATGAAATGGACCGCATTTCAAAAGGCAGTGGGGGATTGAACGTCTATCATTGAAACCCTTTAGGAGGTCATAGAAGTTTTGGATCAATATGAAATCTGTTTTTCCTCTTCATCCAGGTGTCTGTGACCCTATTAACAGATTCGATAGAAAATAAACGTTATAGTGGGCTCTACGAATTTTTTAACGGTGAAAATCATTATTTCCGCAGCTATTTATGGTGTGGCCCATTTCATTTTTGGATATGATTCATTTTTTGTATAATGCTCTAAAATGATTTCAAAAAATGTATGAACAGTGTGGATACAATAAATACATCTTCGTGGGGCCCACCTAACTTTGATATCCTTTGAACCGTTCGTATAACTCAGACCTGGTGGAGCGTCAGCGCTCGTCCTCGCACGACACGTACCTACACCAGCTATATAGCTGATGTGTGGTGCACCAGGCAATCCGCTTCACTGTGGGTGGGATCCCTGACCGTGGGGCCCACTTTGATGTATGTACCTTACATCCACGCCGTACATCCGTTTCAAAAACTCATTTTAGGGCATTGATCCCAATAAATGAAGCAGATTCAGATCTCAGGTGGACCATAACATAAAAAACAGTGGCAATCGACCATTAAAACTTTTCATGTGCAGCAAAAGTTCTGGATCAAGTTGATATTTGTTTGGTTTCTTCTTCCAAGTCTCTGTGAACTTATCAACAGGTTAGATGTTAGATTTTAAATAAACATTTCAATGCCCCCCTGACGTTTTTAACTGTGGGATTCAATCACTACTGTTTAATGTGGTATGCTTAACCTAAGATTTGAATATTTTTATGATAATGAATTAAAATGAGCTGTTAAAATGGATGAACAGTGTGGATGTAAGGAACATACATCACAGTGGCCCCCACAGGGATCCACCCAAACCGCGCCCCATGAAAACATAAAAAAGACAAAAGACCAATGCGTCCGTATGGATCGCACTGTTCCGACTCGGTTCGCTTCCCGTCACTGTATCAGAGAGCGGGCATTGCCTTTCCGTACGTCAAGAGAGGTTGAACGGGAGCGAATTAGGTGCGGCCATTAACATGAGCCCACCTTGATGTGTATATATATTCTATACGCACGCCGTCCATCTATTGTTTCCAGATTATTTTAGGGAATTTTTCAAAAATTAAGCAGATACAAATCTCAGGTGCACCATACTACAGGAAGTAGTGGTGATTGAACACTCCAGCATTAAAAACTTCCTAGGGCACACCATAATGTTTCCATATATTTTATTTTCCATCCAACCTGTTGATAATGTCACACAAACCTGGATGAACGAAAAAACAAACATCAGCTTAATCCAAAACTTTTGTAGCGCACGAGAGGTTTTTAATGGTCAATCACCACTGTTTTCTATGGTACGGTCCACCTGAGATTTGAATCAGTTTAATTTTTGGGCTCATACCTAAAATGACTTGTGTGAAAATGGATGGACGGCGAGGATATAGAATACATACATCAAGATGGGCCGTACCGTATTAGGTGTGGCCGGGGCCGCACCTAATCCATTCCCAGTTTGAATGGGGCAGCTTCCCTCACATCTTTTCAAGCTATAGTAACGAGAAGAGTACTCACTATTTGAATTTCACATGAATAGAACTAAAAAACCGTTTCTCTCTCTCTCTGAATTTCACAATCTCTATTCCGAAACCTTGAAATTCCCATTCTTCTTTCAAGAACCCTCATTTTCCAATCCAATCTCCGTGCTCCCATCTCCAAATTCTCAAAAACCCAGCTCCAACCCTTCCCATGCCCTTTGCAGGTCTGCAGGGCCGATCCCGTACCTGAAAACGATAATGGCCGCTCTCTCTCTCCCTCCATCCGTGGAGGAAATGCTGCAGAGAATCTGCCGAGAACGCTCGCTACCTCTGCCCGAACCTATGGCTCTGGAAAAGCTCTGTTCGCTTGGACAAGGGCCGTCTTTAGATATTCTACAGGAGATCTCGAGGGCTCGGGAGATTCGCAATTTGACTGCGTTTATAATCCACATGGCGGGCAAGGCGTCGCAGACAGAACCTGCTAGAGAGAGTGTTTGCACTCCTGGCCCTCAGAATTCTTTTTCGGGACATCGACAATATAAGAGTAAGATCATTATATAATTTATATGCGTATTTATTTATTTATTCTGTTGAATGTGGCTTTGGAATAGGAGACACATGGAGGGAATGCTACTTGTTGGTATAAGTACAAAGATGGCGCATTTGCGTGACATCTCGGCCATTCATCATTGCCTCTCTATCATATTTATTGGGCTCATTTGGATGCCTGTAAATTTTGTAAGTGGTAAATGATTTGCAGGTGTAAATCATTTACAGCCTGTCCTGTTTGGCTTTAAGCTGTAATCTGTTTACAGGTAAATAGCAGTCTTGTGTTTGGATAGCCTGTAAATTGTTTAGAGGGATTTCATTTGCAGTTAAAAATTTGAAATTATAGCTGTTAGCTGTAAATGATTTGCAGGTAAATGAAATCACAGCTTTTCAGAGGGATTTCATTTGAGCTAAAAGCTGTAAATGATTTACATGCATTTTTCAGCATCCAAACGCTGCCTGTAAATCATTTACAGCTAGCCCAATTTACAGGCATCCAAACGACCCCTTACTGTCCGCTCATCTCGCAGGCCAGGCTTATGTTGAGTGTGGACATTTTGCGTGGTATTTTGAGATGTCCTTGCTTTTGTATATGTATGGCTAACCTGCTAGGGGAAGGACTTCATTTTTGAGCCTAGTACAACAATTGTGGGGCCATCATGATGAATGGCTGAAATTTTGCACATGTTGATCTCACCGGCATTGGTGCCTGCCAGGACTCCTAGAATAATATCCCCGATCAGGTTAGAAAATTTTGAGGAGCCCTACTTTATAATCCTACTGGCTGCTTCCTTGTATCCCACCATGGATATGCCCTTACCTGAAAATTGGACGGTCTGATGACCCTAATCACCTGATTTGGAAGAAAATGGATGTTGAAGAAAAAGGGCCAATTGCCTGCATTCAGTGTTCAAATCCAATGGCAAGAACTGTCTGATTGATCTGATTTTCAGGCCAGGGCATTTCTGTGTACTGTCCCGACAGGCAAGAGTCCTGGATCTCACACACGTAGGTATAGGCAGAAAGTAGGTATGGGTGAGGAAAAAGAGTAGGTTATGCATTCAACAGTTCGTTTCTTTCTTTCTTTCTTTTTTCTTTTGGGAAATTTGAAATTGTTTTTGTACGTCAATATGGCTTGTTATTTCATTAGGTTTGGCTCTGCCCATCATCATGAATTCTTCACATTTTACCCTTAGATTTCACAACATCTGGAGCATAGTTCAAGATTGTTCTCTTTTAGGGTTTTAGCAAAAGATGCTTTGCCGTAATCTTTTAGATTTCTAGCATGTTATGCTGGAAGGGTGAAATTTTGGATTTGTTTAAGTTGTGTTTGGTTTGGATATGGAGTTTCTAAAGCATCTTTTGGTTTTAAATTATGCTGAGTAGTGTCTATCTCCAATGCAGATGAACCTAGATCATCTCCAGTGAGTCCAAAAAATCCCCGTGCAGATGAAGCTAGCTCATCTCTAGTGAGTCCCAAAAAGCCCTGGACACAGATAAGGAGTCCCCATCTACAGGCATTGGGAGAACTTGAATTCGACAAGGCCTTTTTGATATTAAGCTATATTGGGAAGTGAGTGATGCCGATTGTTTTTTAACTGTACTATTATCCCCTTCCTTGGAATTGCGGAATTATATTGTAGATAGATGTAGAGGGAATTGGTTTAAACTTTTTTCCCATTTTTGTGTGTGCGCACATGTGCATGCAGGAAGGAGTTAGAAGATGTGTTATCTCTAGATTCTCTTGAAAGATTAAAAAACTTGCCAATGGCTAGGTTTGAGTCAGAGCTTTGGGAAGTTGTTGGCCGGAAATGTTTGCCTGAAACAGACAGAAGAAAGGTGATACTTCTTGTTTGATAATTGCCATTATCATTTACATGCTTAGTCTTATGCCGTTAAGACTGAGAAGTCAATCTCAGTTCTATTAACCTTGTGAGGATGTAGCTCATCATTTTTGTTTTTGTGTAATTGCTAAGTTGTCCGTTTCATTGTTCAAGTGGACTCACTTTGGAAGCTTGTTAGAATTCTGCTTCCTGAAATTGTAAGAGCTCAGGATGTGGCATTGCAGAGGAAAGGTGTTCTAAAAAAAGATTCATCATCATCATCATCTAAGCCTTATCCTAACTAAAAGGGGTTGGCTACATGAATCCTGTTCTGCCATTCTACTCTATCAATGGCCTCAGAGATTGCTTTTCATTAATAGATGCAAGCTTCTTTCAAAGACATGCAGTCTCTGTCTTTTTGATGTCGTGTCCTTGTCAGTTTGCGCATCTCTCTCTCTCTCTCTCTCTCTCTCTCTCTCACGTGCGCACACTCCCTCCCTCTCTATCGTTTGGTAATGGTATGTAATATTTCATAGTAATAGTTTTAATTATATTGTGAATATTGTACATTTGCATGTTACATTGTACATGGTGTCAACTAGCTATTAGTCACTGAGTAGGCTTTTAGTACAGCGGCAAACTCATATATGACTATGAATTTGCAAAAAAATGATATATGAAATTACAAATGCATTTAAAAGAAGTTATAGCATGCGAGTGCACCATATTCCTCTTAATTTTGGCTACACTAAGAAATGCCACTTTTGCAAATTACTTTGAATGCCTAATGATTTCTTTCTTGTCATGTAGAATCTTGATTGGGATTCTAAGAAGGCACGTGTGTACCAATGTCATGTGGATCAGGATGGAAAGTTCACCTTCAAGGTTCGAATAATTTGCTCCTGCTTGTAGCCTGTATTTTCAGCCACTCTATCATCTTTCTTTTCATCAGTTTTGTGATTGTGATGATGCATAATCCAAACAATGGTCTTTGAACACTTCCATGCCTGGATAATGTTTTTAATTGCAGGGGAGCCTCTTTCAAACAATGATGCCAAATATTTCTGGCTCTTCTAAAGAATACGGAAGTTTCAATTTCTTGATTTGGAGTTTTGGATTACCTTTCCATTGTACTAATATGCCAGTCCTGAATTTATTTCTTCTTTTTTCTTCACTTCTTCTCGACTTTTGAAATGTTGATGGTCCTCTCAAAGGTCCTTGAAAGCTGCTTCCTAAATAATGTCTTAACAACAGTTAAAGAGGGGTCTGTAACTGGTTTGATGCAGTAGCTACTGCTTACACAACTCTACAGAGCAGGTAGTAAGCTATCCTAGAAACCTGATCTGCCTCAATGAACAGCCATGTTAGGTCTACTCAAACACTGTTGGGATGGGTATTTTAATGATATTAAAGTATTATGTGTACAAAGTTCAAGCACTAATAAACGGATATGAAAACGGAGAAGTAATGCTTAATTAGATATTGTATTACAAAACTAAACAAGCACAAAATATGTATATCATTATAATATGTAAATTTTTTTTCTCCATTTAACACAAATAACTGTAGTTTAGACAATGACTGAAACCAAAATGTTACTTGACTCAAAATTCAACCAACTTGCATCAAATCAACGAGTTCTACAGTGAATCTTTTTAGTGAAAAATGTTAGATGTCTGGCATATGCTTTAAAACAAGTTAACCAAGGAATTTAATTTGCTTTTCTTCAAAGCTGGATTTATTCGTAACTCAAACTCCATGTAAGTGAAGGTTGTTTTTCAGTAGCACCTGAGAATATATTATATTGTAGGCACTTTGGGACATTGCGGTTTCAAAAGTCAATTGTACCCTTATAGTGTCTTTCAGATTTTCAAGTGATATTCTTGTAAACTATGTCAGAGCCTTGCTAAATTGCCAATTCCTTGGCAGAAAATGGTTGCATGATGATTTCATGCTTTACTTTGGATGGACCATTGTTTTATAATCTAAGCACACAAACCAAGACAGTTAGAAGGTTCTGTTGTGTATCAAGTTGATTCTTACATAATTACTAAGCTAGCATCATCTACTCCAAATACTATTTAGTGTGTAGAAGAAAATACCAAATTACTTGGATTTTTTTTATTATATCTCATCAATATGATGTTGGACTGATGCATGAACTAAGTAACATGTCAGATCAAATAACCGAATTAAGGTATTTAACAAAAAAACACAAACATCGCTATATTCATCACAAATATCATGAAAATCAAAAGAAAATCATGCATGATCCTAACCTAAGCTACCAACATCGTAACACAAGATCATTAAATAAAAGAAACTAGGATCTAATGGATGTAGGTACATCCAATTAGCATAGGGTATAGTATATAGTACATTTCGAAATAAGAAACCTAATACAACCTAGGGTGAAAATTAGGGTTTGGATAATTTGGGAAAGTAGGAAAATTGAGAATTTTAGGTTTAGGGTTAGGGTTTCGGGGATAGAAGAAAGGGATTTTGATATAATAATGGTGGGAAACCAAAAGGGGCAGGTGGGATTCACACGTGTGGCCATACAGTCACACGTGTGGCGTGGGAGGATGGGTTTAGGTCGGTTAGGGTTTGGATTGTGGATGGGTATGGGAGAAGACGAAGATTTATGATGAGGAGAATGAAGAACTTGAAGAAAATACCTGGATGGAGAAGAAAAGAGAAGATGGTGTGAGGATAAAAAGAGACTTCGCACCTTCGTTGATGAAGATTAGCCTCGCACCAATCTTCCTTTCAAATTGCATGAAAGTATTTTTAAATCGCATAAAGATGGTAGAAGAAAGCAAAAGTTTTTTTGTTTTTAATCACGAAATTCAATGGGAGAGAGGTCACACCCCCCTCTTTTTATAGATCCAAGAAGTTTCAAAAATTACAAAAATCTCCGTTTTATGAATTTTAATGAAAATAACCCTAGTTTAAATAAAATCAACTAAAACACTCATAATGTGTCTAAATATAAAATAATAAAAAACTAAATCCTAAAATATGATAAAGTCTAAAAATGATATGGACGATCAACGATCAATGACCCAATCATGTGATCCATGCGATCCAATGGCCTGATTGTCGCGTCCCTCCGATCCAACGGTTTGGATCACTCCATAAAGCAGCCTATGTGCATCTTCCTAGTGCGGGGTCTTCCAGATGCTAACACATGCACATGGGGTCTTCAACACGATCACGGGTACTCGCCTAGCCACAGGGAAATCGGCGCGGCCCGCATCTTCCTCTGATACGTACATAAGGGTATATGCGACGTGATGTCTTCATCACAATATATATGTATTCACGTTATCTTATAAATTATTTAAGAGGAAAGAAAAGAAAGATAGGAAAACTGTGTTTACTATCTTAATAACGGTAGTCTAGTCCTAATTATGTATTGTTTTGTCACATTAAATAACATGCTCATTAACCTTTCCAGGGCCCATACCTGCAAAATAAAAGAACTCACCTACAAAGGGTGTTAGGAGATGACAACATCCTAAATGTCAGGTTTGCAGATTTGGATGAAAGCAGACATGCTGCTCGTAATGCTTTGTATCATTGTATTGCAAAAGAAGGTATTCTTGTGGGTTTGCGCCATTATCATTTTTTTGGTAAGTCACATTGTTCTGTTCTCTTGTTTTGTGACATTACTTGAACATCTAATTCATGTTCTATTCCTTGATTCTCATTGATCTTTGTAACTAAAAGCACATGACAAATTAGCATTACTTTGAGGTTGACTGCACATACTTTGTTCCCTTTTGTTTTCTTGCATTCCGAGACAATTAAACAAATTCCAAGCTTTAATTTAAGGGTTTTTTTTTTTAATAACAAAAACACTACTATGAGTTGTTACGAGTTTCTATGAGTTGATATTAGGTTCTTGCTCTCAATTGCTATCTTTATTTTTCCTCAAAGATAAGTATATTGTAATCAAGGTATCCTGTATCGGTATCGGTTGGCGTAACGGTGACCTCCAAAACCGATACAGATACGGGGGCGTAACGGCGATACGGGGGCGTAACGGCGCAATTTTTTTTTTTGCCAAAAAAATATGAAAAAATATGGATTAAATCCGGAATATTCTACTCATTCCAAATATGCATTCATTTATAAATTGGAACATGTTTATGGTGGTGTAACGGTCCACTCTTTGGTGAGAAGTTGTATCGGACTGTCTGATGAATTTATGAACCAGATAACTTGAATTTGACTACAAAATTCATATATTTAATTTTCTAACCATCTACTATCAATGATAGATATATTAGAATGAATGTAATATGAAAATATCTTACATTAGGTGTTTGTAATTATTTTTGAGGAATTTCTCGAACATACCTGTGGACGTGACTGTGATTCCTGTCTATGACCTGTCAACCTCAAGTCAAGAATATTAAAAAAATAAAAATTAGTAGTGTCTGATATGCTCCTCTGCAACTTGATTAAGGATTACTTGATTGGTTGTTAGGGGAGCTATTTTAAATACAAGTTCGGCAGTGTCAAGTGTGTGCTTGGCTTCTTGCAATAATACTGCTGTGAGCTGTCTGCTGCAAATGCTTACCTTAATACAAATATATACTCACAATCACAAGTCACCACGAAAATGAAAATATGCTTTTTTGTGGTTGCTCGACCTCCACATCATCGTCATCATCATCATCAGGCTGAGGTTGTCCAATAGGTGTAGGTGCTGCATCTGCATATCCATAATATCCAGTGCCAGAAGGAAATATTAGATCAACGAAACCAGAGGATGACTGATCCTCACTAGGCAACGACTCTGACCCCGAGTAAGGATATCCACCAGTGCCCGTTGAATAGCCATACTGATACTGGTGCCCATACTCAGGCTGTTGAGAATCTTGAGATTGAGAGTGCATCTGCTGTGATGAGTAACTTGGATTTAGATCTGGATATATATAATCATATGGATATTGATCGGGAGGACTACTCCAACATGAATGTGATGGAACAGGCTCAGTATAACAAGCATAATCATAATCCAATTGACCATAAGAATATCCATCATAATAACCAGGACCATGAGCCTGCTGATGTTCCGGACCTCCCGGACCTGGTGCACCACTAGATGTATCTTCCTCCAGTTGGATGTATTGTGACTCAGTACACTCATAAGTCCGACCTTGTGTATTACCTCGTCGATGTTCATTGGCATCGCGATCTGTAGACGGCTGTATAGGGCACTGAGCAACACCAGAAGTGCCAGCATCAGGGGCAGGGGGGTCACCGTCACCGTCATCCGACACGGTCACGCTACCACTGCTCGTACTCTTTTGTTGATCTTGACCTGTACTTGGCATAAACGCTGCCCCTCTTACTGGGTCCATCACATCTGCACGACTCTCTTGTTGCGCTCTGCGTATTTCTGGGTCATCAATTTCCAATTCTTCACTATCCTCTTTAATTTGCTTTTCCCTTGTTTCCAACCAAGGTAGAAGTGGGTCATCCTCATCATAAATATTGTCCAAGTTTATTGGACAGTAGTCTCCGTCATCGGCAGCTGTAATGCTCTTATGATGTCGTCGCATTCTTAGTTTTATATTGTAGTACATGAAGACAAGTCTATCTAATGTTCTAGTCTGCAATCTATTCCTATTCTTTGAATGAATAAGTGCAAAACAACTCCAATTCCTTTTGCAGCTAGAGGAAAATATTGTCTGGCTCAAAACTTTTACTGTAATTTTTTGGAGAGCCTTCGTACTCTCTTCGAAATTAATCCACCATTCAACTGGTTGCAACCTAGATACTGCATGCTGTGCAAGAGCATCTCTAAAGTTACCAAGGCGATTTCCAAATGTATCTAATTCATTTAACGCCTTTATTTGCAGATCTTAGTCAGGCTCTAATATCTTTATCACATTTTTTAGCCTGACACGAACTTCATCATCCGCAACAAATGACTGTGCATATCTATACCTAGGATTTAGGTAGTAACCTGCTGCATGAAGATCGTGATGGAGTTGTTTTGTTCATCTCTTGTCGATCATCCTCCAATAAGACTCCCAGCTTCTACAATCATGTTGAATTGCCAACTTTGCCTTCTCCATGACATCGTATAGGAAGCCCATGGTAGGTGCTTCGTCGGTTTCAACAAGACGGAGTACCCTCATTAGTGGCTCCATCACCTTTAGGATCGACTTAACCCTCTTCCAATATTTTTTGTCCCGTATGGTGTTCACAACTTCAACCGGTGTCCCTGATGTCTTCTTCTCATGTTTTGTGTTGAGCCATTCTCGGGAAGCGAATATCTCACTCAACTCTCCCCTATGTTGGAATAAATTCTCTAATGCTATAAAGTTTGTTGCGAATCTAGTCGCCGCAGGCCTCAACAACTCTTGTCCTTTCGTGAACTTTCTCATTATTGTGACTACTTGATTATGGTTGTAAATAAACGTCGTCACTTTTCTTATCCTTTCGACCATTTCTTTAACATTCTTCTTTTTCCCAATATCTTCCAATATAAGATCAATACAATGAGCAGCACATGGTGACCAAAAAAGATGTTGTCTTATTCATCAACATATGTCCTGCAAGCTTATATGATGCTTCATTATTTGTCACAATCTGCAATATATTCTCCTCTCCAATCTCTTCCACAACTTTATCCATTAGTCCATTCATATAATTATAATATTTTGTTACCTCTGAGGCATCAATTGACTTGTGGTATATAGTTCCTAAGTGGTAGTACACTATCAAGTTGATCATGCTGCGTCTGATTGGGCCAGTCCAACCATCACACATGATCGTGCATCCTCTGGCTTGCCATACAGGTTTAAAGGTAGCCACGTATGCTTTCACATCCACATACTCTGCATCTGTCCATTTCCCCTAATCTCCTTAGCCGTGGGAGCTTTTATTCCTTCACTTGCTTCTGCTGCTGCATCAATTACCACCTACTAATATGGAGGATTGACCGCGTTAGGAGGTATGTTGGCATGTATAAATAACTTTGCTGCTGCTCTACCTAATTTCTCAACGGAAGTTCTACTCCACATTTGTTTTATCTTCTTTTGTTTAGTTGATTATTTCCTAAACAGGATTGGATCAATAGAGGGTCTCCCAGGCTCTCATTTACTTCTTCATCCAAACGTATAGGGGCATCACGTGAAGATGCCTACCGTCGACTCCCAAACACACGTCATAACCCATCAAACCTACCCCCCCACCCCCACCTGCAGAAGCAATTGCACTTCCAATTGCACTCCCACTCCCACTCCCACTGCCCCCCTGTATCACGCATTGACCCATGCGTGCCAAACATGTGGCGACGTTCTTCCTCTGCACGAGCTAGACGCAAGCTCTATCTCCTAGCTATAGTTAATTCCCGATCTGAATCTTCGTCAGAATTAATAATATCTTCATCACGAACGCCCATATATTCAGAACCAAACACCTCTTGTCGAGCTGCATCCAAAACATCATCTTTCTTCTTTTGAACAGCAGCACGTTTACCCTTCGACTCATCCAGACTAGCTTGCATTAAAAGCATTATCTTTTTTGGTACTCTAGTACATGCCGCAACTTGACCATTTCGATATGCCAAATGTTGTTTGAGACGGATAATTCCACCAGTTACTATTCTATCACAATACTTGCACCTCATTTGGTGCCTAGTACCACCAACCCTCTCACAATGTTGCCATCCAATATCCTCACTCGTTGTTGGCCAGACCTTGACATTTCTTTAGGTTTAGGTAGATACTAGATAATTAGATATAGATTAGAGTATGAGTGTATGACCTATGTCAATAAAGATGATTTTATGTTCTAACTAAACCCTAAGAAGCTCCAAAACCTGTCCAATATAAGCAAATAAAAACATAAAGTCATTAATTCGAAAATAGAAAAAAATTATAAAATGACATCACAAATCTGTAATATGCACATTAACATGTTCTACTATGATTAATACATCATATTATATGATTAAAACAACAAAACAACCATTAAAAAATGATTTTTCGAATTTTTAAAAAAAGGGCCAAAATTAATGTGTAAATAGAAAAAAATATAAAATGACACCACAAATCTGTAAAATGCACGTTAACATGTTCTACTATGATTAACACATCATATTATATGATTAAAACAGCAAAACAACCATTAAAAAATGATTTTTCAAATTTAAAAAAAGGGGCCAAAATTAATGCGTAAATAGAAAAAAATATAAAATGACACCACAAATCTGTAAAATGCACATTAACATGTTCTACTATGATTAACACATCATATTCTATGATTAAAACAACAAACCATTCATTAAAAAATGATTTTTCAAATTTTTAAAAAAAGGGCCAAAATTAATGCGTAAATAGAAAAAAATATAAAAAAAATAAAATGACACTGCAAATCTGTAAAATGCACATTAACATGTTCTATTATGATTAACACATCATATTCTATGATTAAAACAACAAAACAATTATTAAAAAATGAATTTTCGAATTTAAAAAAAAATGGCTAAAATTAATGCGTAAATAGAAAAAATATTAAAAAATATAAAATGACACCACAAATCTGTAAAATGCACATTAACATGTTCTACTATGATTAACACATCATATTCTATGATTAAAACAGCAAAACAAACATTAAAAAATGATTTTTCTAATTAAAAAAAAAGGGCCAAAATTAATGCGTAAATAGAAAAAAATATTAAAAAAAATATAAAATGACATCACAAATCTATAAAATGTACATTAACATGTTCTAGTATGATTAACACATCATATTGTATGATTAAAACAACAAAACATATAAAAAAAGTATAAATACCTATTTTTGATGAATTTTTAAAAAATGGCCCACTGAGTTTCGATTCAAGAAAATCCGTAATATAATGTGTTTTTATCTCAAATACCAAGTCAAGATTGGTTGAAAATAGTAGTAGAAGGATTGGGAAACAATTTGGAAGCAAGAGGTTTAAAAAAAACAACAAAAACAGAGCTTAAAATGAAAAAAAAGTGACCATTATATGACCGTTACGGGCCAGTAACAACCGTTACGCCCGTAACGGTAGCAAAATCGGCCCATCGCTCGTTACGCCCCCGTATCGTGTAACGGGCTCCACCGTTACCTTTACGTATCGGCCGTTATGGCCGATACGTAACCGATTTGGGATTCCTTGATTGTAATATCCAGCCCATAATTGTTGGGAGATGATGATGATGATTGTAAAATCAGAAAATCAATGGAGACTAGGTTAACTACTTGGGCAAAAAATCCCAAAGAGTAAAAATTGCTGTAAAATTTTTTACTGTCTTGCCTTGTAATATGCTTCACAGAGCAATCAGATATCCTTCCACCAATATTCACCGAAGGATATGATGAGTTTCATGTAATATGGGAAAGAAGCATGAAGGGGGCAGCCCTTTTTCCTTAAGCCAACTAATGAAGTACAGTGGGTCTCTCATGATCCTGATTTCCATCTCTGTGGAATCAATCACTGTTCAATGGGAGCTTGTAAAATGAGCAACTCTTATCATATGTTGATGGGATTCCTGTTGGGCTTAAAAAGCAAGTATCACTTATCTTGCCTCATCTGAGAATGACTGCCCAATTCCAATACAACCTTAGTTTAGGGGCTGTTCTATGGCTGGCTTTGACACCATGAAAGCCTTTGGGATTCCATACTAAGAATTTATTAACTACTTTGTTTACATTACAATGACATCTTCAAATACTGTAGTGATATATTTTCAGTGATTCTTGATTCTTCAATTCTGTTAAATTCATGCACTGTGTCTATTTTTTACTCATAAGAATCCAAACATGAATACATGATGCACTTATGCATTACTACTGTGGATCAGTTTTCAAAGATGGAGGCAAGGAGGAGAAGAAGAAAAATCCAACTTCTTCACCTGTGAAGTGTTATTTTGTTTGCACAGAGTCCAATGCTACTTTGGATGAGAGAAGGCGTAATATTTTGTTTGGTAAATTGATTCAAGAAGCACGGTGTTTGTTTATGCATGTACATACAGTCCCTAACATGGCTAAATATATGGCGAGGTTGGTAAACTGTAATCTTTACCTTGTTTGGAAGCTATGCATATACTTGTTTGTTGTTTGATAACATCATATGAAGTGGGAATGCAGGTTTAATCTGATTTTGTCCAAGACGACTAAGGTAGAAATAGATTTTGGGTCTGTGGATATTAAACGTATTGACGATACACCTTGCTTGGTAAAAACATTCACCTTTTGTCTGATGTTAATTTTTTTGGTTACTTCTATTGTACTCCCTCCTTTAGAAGTTTGTATATTACCGATCTATCCTATGAACTGCAAAATAATCAATTACGCTTTGAAGGATGAGGAAGGGAAGCCTGTGTATAAAGAAGGTGGTGGACTTTCCATACATACGGATGGAACTGGTTTTATATCTGAAGACTTGGCTATGAAATGTCAGAGGAATGTACATAAAGGAGAATATTTTATTCGTGAAGATCTTGAGGTTTGTGATATTCTCTTTCTTTTAATTGATAATTTCTGGTGCAACAATCTCAACTTTATACTACTCCATACTAAGTTGTTGAGGGCACTACAGAAGTTTGTTGTCATCTAAAGATTTACTTTACCTATGTTTCTTTATCGTGTGAAATTTGCAATATTCTTTTTCCCTCTTTCTAATTGCTTACTAAATCTCCAATTAAATTTGCTGGAAGTGTCCGATATGAGGCATGTTTTTATGGCATCTCCAAGACATTTTGTCCATACCATGTCTTGGAGTGTGACATCAAGGAACATCCAAGTGTCTCCAAGTGTTGACATGACAATCACAATTTTTCTTATTTGAGGTTCGGCCTTTGTGTGCACTAGTTTCAGACAAACAACTCACTTTTTTGAGCAATCTTTGTCCCTCAACATTCCATTGACCTGAACTGATCCCCTGTTGAGCATCATTAAAGATGGTTTCAGAAGGCCGACTTTGTTGGCCTGTTATTGAATCTGGACTACATCAACTATACATGCTTTGTGTAACTTGGACAGGTGTGCTGATGTGGAAATGGACATCAAGTGTCAAATGTGATGAACTTCATAACCAATGATACATTAGAACTATAAGTAAACACACACACACAGAGAGAGAGAGAGAGAGAGAGAGAGAGAGAGAGAGAGAGAGAGAGAGAGAGAGAGAGAGAGAGAGAGAGAGAGAGAGAGAGAGAGAGAGAGAGAGAGAGAGAGAGAGAGAGAGAGAGAGAGAGAGAGAGAGAGAGAGAGAGAGAGAGAGAGAGAGAGAGAGAGAGAGAGAGAGAGAGAGAGAGAGAGAGAGAGAGAGAGAGAGAGAGAGAGAGAGAGAGAGAGAGAGCTAAAAGACATGATTAAAAGTTAAATTAAGGTTTTTCCCTTGTAATGTTGACCTATGTCAGGTAGATGTCTGACATGATTATTCTTTCCAAAAATGGTTGTGCTTGTTCCGTGTAATATATGGAGGAATCTGGTTAACATTTCCAAAGAGGAACTATAGGGATGGTTCCAGATATCTGTATTGTGTCAAGCTGGTACAGGCACATTATATCTGTATTGGTGAGTGCCGATACCTGCAACAGTAGTGAGATGGTCTGACAAAAATATTGGTGGCCATATCGGTACCACATGCGCACCCTGTATTTATTGTGGGCTGATACGCATATAAAGGCCCATTTTCCTATTATTTATTTATTTGTATCTCTCATTTCTCCTTTTTTTTGGGATCTTTTGGAAGTGCTTCTGGTTAGCTGGTGATCCAAGTAAAGAGTTGTTTCCTGATATTAGAGAAGGCTTCAGTGCAAAGATTGGTCAAGCAGAAGCTTATGTTGGTTTTTATAGGAATTTTCTACATGCAAGATACTTGGGTGTTCCATTATATGCTGGGAAATGTAGAGCTGATATATTTGATGAATTATTGGCTAGAATAAAGGGTAAGTACTAAGCTTTCTTGTTGGAAAGGTAAGGTCACATCACCCGGGAAAAAGATTACCCTCACAAAGCATGTTTTGAGTTGGCTACGCTAGTTCCAAAATTGGTGATTAATCATATGGGGAGTATTGTCTCAAATTTTCTTTGGGGGATGATAAAGGAAATTAGAAGCGTCACTGGGTAGGATGGGATATATCTTGTTTGCCAATTCAAGATAGGGTTTGGGTATTACAAAATTTCAGGACATGGACTGGGCCAGTAGATTGAAGATGCTATGATGGCATTATATGGTGAAAAACCATGTTGATTTCATGTTTCAAAAAATAT
Source organism: Magnolia sinica (assembly GCF_029962835.1). Classification (NCBI taxonomy): domain Eukaryota; kingdom Viridiplantae; phylum Streptophyta; class Magnoliopsida; order Magnoliales; family Magnoliaceae; genus Magnolia; species Magnolia sinica. Next base: position 15,483,858 of record NC_080585.1, on the reverse strand, counting down.
GTTGGTAGGTCATCTATTTGATACTAATTGGTGAAGAGGTTGTTCTTGAACTTGGAGTAATATGCTTGCATTCATAATGGAATTTTTGGGGTTTCTAAGCGGCTAGTTTGCTAAGGGAAGCTATGTCACGCCTCGAAATTCGAGTACAGAGGGTGCACCCTCAGACCCGAGTTTCGGCCCATGACACGTACACTGTGTACTAATTTCGTTCAATTATACAATTATTCATCTACCTAATGGCTCTACCGTAGATCTACATTCCATTCATACTCAACAACATCTTAAAAAAATAAGAAATAACCATTTTTTTCAAATAACTAATTATAAGCATAGTTAAGGACCCTCCCATTCGGAGTCTTATGAAATGAAATAAACATGTCCAACAACTTGAAAAATTAATTAACAATCTAAGAAAATCATATATAATAAAATAAAATTATGGCTACTCTAAAGTAGTAATTTCTTCCTCTGTCAAGTAGGGCCACGTGTCCCTTAAATCTTCCTCCGGCTCGGTCACGAATTCCTGTTCTTGAGCCACCGGCTCACCCTCATTCACATCTGTACGGTTTTTCCATCAATAAAAAGGATAAGCTGACCAGGCCTAGTGAGAATTCCCGACATGGTTCTTTACATCAAATTATAATAGAATGCCCAATAAACATATGCATTATAATTTTTTTTAAAAAAATGCAAATGCAATGCAATAATGTATCAAGTGGGAATCCATTTACTTGCTTGAGTTGGAAACCCGTCAACCCGCATCTGCCCCTTGGCAGGCTTCTACCATTTGGTAGGCATAGGCAAGGCCCGCATCTACTCCTTGAGTAGGCTTCCACTAGTATAGTGAGCTTCTGGTAACGATTCTACTAGGATATACCATCCAGGGAGGTTCCTCAGGAATTCAACACGTGTTGTGCATGCAATTGATAGATACACCATGAAATCATGAATCATGTATTGCATAGGTTATTTCAATTATCACATTTGAATCAACATAGTTTAACACCTTAATCAAATCATATCATTATTAATACAAAAATCATAGCCCTTTAATCAACTAATAAGAGTACATGACAATTAAATCATGGCAATTAAATCATGGATAATAATACAACACATCAAACAATCCATCTATTTTAACTTGATGGATGAGAAACACATCGGGATCACTCACCTTGATGTGGTGGAGATGATTCCGCGAACCAATGGTTTGAATTGAATTAGAACTTTCTAAAATTACATAAATAAGAATTTTCTTTAATCTTACGATTACACGTAATGAATAAAACATATGATTTATTATTTATCATTTATTCAGATCGATGTTGCCCATCCAATGGTCTGATCAATCTAAAATCTGAGGCTTTGATATATCTTAGCCTTAGGAATCGTATGGTCAACATGGATCTAATCTAATTAAACTAGGAGATCCCACACCAATCTCTATAGCAAGAGATTTCGCTTAAGATTTACTATTTTCATCATATCTATCAATAGGCTGATGCGATGAACGTGTGGTCAATCCAAATTGTTCATTGCATAGATCTTAAAGAATAATTCTTAATTATGAGAAAATAAAATTAAAATATCCATTACTAACTTGTATCAAAGGCGACTTAAAGTTTCTTCATTTCTCTCTCTCTCTCTCTCTCTCTCTCTCTCTCTCTCTCTTTATCAGCTTCTCTTTTAACTTTCTCTTCCTTCGATCTAGTTTTGATATTGGAACGTATATCTCTGGATAGAAGTATTATATAGAATTTAAAGAACCCATGTGTGAAAGGTAGCATCGTACAGACGCTCCGTTATACAATGTGAATGAGTCACGCATGCTTAAGTGGAGGAAGATCTGGAAGATCTTTTGTTCTGATTTGGTGGTTGTATGGTTAGATGGATACATGGTTTTATGGGTGCGATGACATTTGAGATTTAATGATTAGTTAGACCATCGAGGGATGGATTGGATTGTAAGATGGTTGGGATTTGGATAAAATGGATGAGTGGATGATCAATCTTGATCTACGGTTTAGATTTGTAGTGGATTAGGAATTCCCGCTGTATAACCATTTGAAACTAAAATCATGATAGCGGTTATCTAATTGGCTGCGAGTTAGAGAAGAGGCAGGAGGAGAAAATGGAGAAGGAAATGGGAGGCTGGTGAGTGGTATGCTTGCCGAAGAAAATATTTCGCAGGGTCTTCCTGCAACCGTAAAATCAGGTGGGGTCCACCCTGATGTTTATGAGAAATCCACCCCAATCATTCATTTTGCCCATTCATGATTGGACATGAACACAAAAATGAAGTGGATCAAAAATCTAAGTGGGCTGCAGAATATGAAAAGTAGTAGGGAAATACGTACAGCTGAACCTCCTTCTACTCACGTTAACTTTACGTTTTGTATAAGTGAATGAAATGGCTGGACTTTTGAAGTGTTTTTGATGGCTGGATGGTTATGATATAGGGTTGATGATTGGATAGTGGGGCAAGGGTCGAGATGTTTGGACAACCTCGGTGGTTTGATCTTGAGTTACCTTTGAGTGGTTATTAATTTCAACAATATAGGTGTAGTTTGCTAGATTATTTCAAAATGGATGGTTAGGTTTGTGGGTTTAGAATGATGTACGGACCAGATTGATGGGATCTTGGGCTCTAGCTTTGTGAGTAGATTGTGTTTGGTTGGCGGGTCCGGTTATCTTGCATAACTCCCACGTGTGAAGTACGTTAGAAACATAACGTGGGTTGTTTGGTTACCCCAACAACGTATGCTACTCTCTCTCTCTCTCTCTCTCTCTCTCTCTCTCTCTCTCTTTAAAATTTTTAAATTTTATTTTATAATATCTGTATGGTGGAGACGAATGAGTCTTATCTCACATTTCTAGTAAAAAATTTCAAACTTAAATATTTTCTATTCAGACTGTCGATTTAGAGCGAAACTTTACCAAAGATCACCATTTTACGTGCTCTATAAATAGATTAAGTTTGGGCCTTGATCTCTCAAGGATGACCAAGATGCCTATTTAATGGCTTGCGCCTATTTATAACGCAAAACAACGTTTACCGACATCCTATGTAAAAATTAACCGGTAGTTTTGATGTATATCCTATGACCTACTTAATGAATGGTTCATTTGGACATTTGGATGGCCCAATTGGCAGATCTAATTGTGATGGATGATCAATTGATGGTCTAAATTTTAAATAAATAGATGATTAAAATGTTAATCATATTTATGGGTTATTGTATGGTCATTTTTGTAAATAGATACGTATAAAGTAGTTTTTGGATGCGATCTATGTTAGAAATGTATACTGTTAGATTCGATTTATTGGTTCACAGGTGTAAAATGCGTAGATCATGATTTTGATGGTAAATTAATCATATTCATAATTGACAAATAAGATGAACGGATCAGAATGTTAATTCGACGTGTGTACAAGTGGATATGAAGATCTGGTAGTTACTTTACTTTGATCAAGTGGTCCAAATTCAAAGTGGTTGGTTAGATATCCTCATCTAGTGGTAAATAGTTGATTTAACGGTCGGTTTGATGAACGGGTGAGAATACTAAGGTATTAAGGAGTTTGGCCTATTAATCAACCATTGAAAAATGCTCCCCGTGGTTAGATTCAAGTTAAACTACATAAATATTAATGGATCTACAAGTGTAGAGTTGAACAAGTGTAATCATACATCCTTATGTATAAGTAAACTCGCACCCAAAATTTCGGGTTGTTACGAGATAAGCTTCTAGAAGGATTGTTACGGGGTCAATCAACCCCTTGAGGATTTGGTTTCATAGAAAAGGATTGATAATCATGATATTTGCTCATCAAAGGCGCTTTATGGTTCATGGAATGTGGTGTTGTTATCTAGTATTCTCCCATGGGGTTAGTCCATGATCTAATGCAATCTAATATCAAAATCATGGTGTGTTGTGAAGGCCGTTACGTAAAGGTAATGGTGGCAACCGTTATACGTTACGGGGTGGTAACACCTGTAACAACCGTTATGGAAAAAAATAACTAGTAACCGCTGTTAACGGCTTGTTACCCACCTGTAAAGGCCATAATAGCCTCGTAATGGTCTATTACAATTTATGGGGCAAATATAGGTTTATCGGATATTGTTTTTTCAACATTATGAGGCAAATATAGGGTTTTTTTTTTTTTTTTTTTTAATAAATAAAAAATAAAAAAGAGACTGTAACTGCCGTTATCGGGGCCATAACAACCGCTATGACCCATATCATAAAGGTGACAGTGGTGGCTGTTATAGCTACCATTACTGTTACAGAATACCTTTATCAAAATCAATGATGTTCTTGATAAGCTGATTTAGTTGTTAAGAGCTCAAGGGAACATCACCATGAAATAAACGTGGGATTGATGGAGATGTACCGGTCAAGAGTGGTGTGGAATAAATGGTTTGGAGTAAGGAAATTTGACGCTGTACAAGGGCTTTGTATTAGCTTACCATCAAGTTGTGTTTGCTGTAGTGGTAATGAGTTGAAGATGGTAATCACTTGTATAGTAACAAGGTCATTGCAAGGAATGTATGGGGTTATTTCAGCTGGATTATATTCTGTTGTTTGGAAATTCCTTCCCTCTCTCTCTCATCATATCATATGTGCACCTAGTATTTTAGTAGAGCTTCCACAAAAAAGAAGAAGAAGAAGTTTGTCTTGGATAATAGCCATTTTACCAGTGTTGATTTCTTGGGAAATATGGAAAGAATGAGATCATCTCAAATATGAGAACAAGATCACAAGTTTGGCTGCAATTATTTCAAATGTATTGTTCTGGCCCCAAGATGTTAATATGAATTGAGATTTTGATGAGGATTGTAATTTTCTTAACTAGCTAACACTTCGGTATCATCATTCCATCAAGCTGGCTGTGGGGAAAAAATTGTCCTAACCAAATGGTTACATCCTAAGATTGTGATCCTATTATTAAATGTGTATGGAGCTTCTTGGGGTTACCTGGGTAATGATGGATGTGGAGGTGTTATTAGAAATAGATGGGGTGAATTAATATTTGTTTTTACTGACTTCTATGGATTTTGAACGAATATTTAGTTGGAAATCAAAGCTTCTGTATTTGAAGGTCTTCAGTTCTGCAAGTCCCTCAATGGAAATGTTCTAGTTTTGTAAAGAGATTCAAAAGTGGTGGCTAATGTATGTCTATTAAATTGTTTCCCTCCTTGGCATGTGTAGTATTGTTGGATTGAAGGTCAAGTTCTGTCAGGTGAATTAGGGTGTTGTCTAAATCACGTCTATCGAGAATGCACTGAGGTGGCTGATGATTTGGCTAAGTATGCATGTGATTTGGAGCAAAATATTGCCTTCTCTTTCCTGGGTACAGTTCAATAAAATATTGGTGGTACCGATGTTGTCAAATGGCATAAGCGATCCTGGGTGATCGCTTATGTGATTGCACAAATTTTTATTTTGAAAAATTAAAATAAATAAATAAATAAAATTGAGAAAAATGGAAAGTATGTGATCGCATATGCCATTATGCGATCGCATACCATCCATATGTCATATGCGACCATCGCATCGCATATGCCTTATGGATGGCATTATGCGATTATGTGATCGCTTTTGACAACATTGGGTGGTACTGTTCACCTTAACAAAAAAAAAAAAAAAAGATTTTTGGGGAATGATCCAGACATGGTGGGTCGGCAGTCCAATGGTCTAGATCACTGAACCATGGGCCCCATATGAAGACCCGAGTATGCTGTCCATCTCCTTCAGTTCGTGATCTCATAATTCCTCATTAGCTATTACTAGAGCATGTATTGATATCATTTTTGTTATCTTTATGTTTCTCCATCTTTTGTTTGGTTTTTTGAGGTAGTTAAGTTGAATTCCTTTCTTCCTTTAGAGAATACTGGATCAGGCTGAAGTTGTGGAGAAATCTTCAACATCAACACTACACAAATCTGTCATTGGGGATCCTGTATGTACATTATGTCTCTGTGTCTTTTCTTTAATGCTAGTTCAAATCCCCTTCATAATCAATTGTTGTTGATGAATTTTGTTTTTGTTTCTGTATCCTCTAGCCATTACTTATCCAGTTCAGGTTGTTCCACAATGGTTGTGCTGTCAAGGGTACCTTGCTTCTCAATAAAAAGGTACAAGCATCATCATTTTTTCCCATTGATTTTTAGGTGAAACGTCTAAAGATAATGTGAGATTTCGGTTTGATCATTATTGACACTTGCATGCTTGGGTTTGGTGCTTCTCATTTAGTAGCACTTTGTTCACAAATATGTTATGGAGATTTTAGATTTTTATTTATTTGAATTTCAATATGAGTGCATGCCTGTTCGATTGGTGAGAAAAGAAAAGAAAAATAAAATAAAATATGATAATTATCCAATGATGAATACCATGAGCACTATTGAAAATGAATTCCCATGGACTCCATTTTTAGGGTTTTGCTTGAATAGGAAGCGAAAATGTCATATTTGTATGCATGAGAATTTGATATGAAAAAGGATAATGATTGCCATATGGAATCCATTCTTATTTTCCTAACCAAACATAGTGAAATGTGTCATCATGGGAAAAGTGCTTCATTTTTCTTTCTTTTCCTTCTTAGCAAACATGCCCTTAATTGAATATCAGTCAACGTCTTATTGACGGGTCACTGTTTCTACTTTTGTGTGGAAACTCTTTTTTGCAGTTGAACAAGTTTTTAGTAGTTCTTGTGTTTTTGTTCCTTACATGATGTGGAAATATGGAATTAATTCCCATATTTATAAGATAAACCCTTTTATCTTTTCAAAATGTAGATTAAAGTACAGTGTAATTTTTTGCTTGGGAGATTGTGTTAGTATAAACATACACCTGACAACTACTGAAGGACCTGCCATGTCAAATTCGTTTCTTCTTTTAGTGCACTAGGGAAAAAATTTGGCAATGGTCCTACATGTAAAGGGTGTTGGAAGATGCTAACACTGAAGTATTTACTTTTGGGAGTAAACCAAACTATACCTATTGTGAAGCTTAGGAAATCTTGAATTTTCTTCTGCTCTCTTAGGGTTCTGTAGCACAGGATGGTGACATTTGGATGGTCATGATCAGCTCACAATCTTAATTTCAGCAGGAATTTTGATAAAAGAGAATATATTTGTGGATTTAGATCTTGCATGCGTCACATATATAGATAGAATGATACCATACATATTTGATTAGCACCAAACTAATTGGATACAGAGTATCACACCTTGTGTGAATATGGCATCAAACACGTGTATTGTGCATCACACCCAAAAAGTATTGAGGAATTGCTCCTTAAAGCAGGAGAATCTCTTGGATGTGCATAAAAGCTTCAAAATTTCATTTTGACTATCCTAAAGAAGAGCCATTCACACGCACGCAAGCACACACGCACACATGCACCCCACACACACACGCATGCACGCGCACACTCACACATGCTTTTTCCAAAGAAAAAGAAAGCATAATGTAATTCTAACCATCTATTCTAGTAAAGTATTAATGATTAATAAAATAGCCCTTGATCCCATCACAACCATACAACCCTTCCATAAGTCAGTCATACTCTATGTGAGTTGGAGGCTTGGTCATTTCTATTTTGACTGCTTTTGTTTTTTCCTGTAGCGCTTGTATAAGCTTAGGGTTTTCTTGTTTGAGTCAGCCATTACTTGGTACCTATCCATACTTGAAATATAACCAAGACTGCAGCCAGCTTCTTTTCAAGAGTTTGTTAATGTTCATTTTTAATTTAATTTAATTTAAATTTTATTATTATTATTATTATTATTTTTAATGTTTGCCGTTTCTCTTGTTGTCCCTTCTTAGTTGAAAGAGAACACATTATGGTGATTGTAGATAATTAGTAATGATTTGAACCATGGATGTAGTGGCTGTAAATACTTCTTTTTCATTATTAATTAAATACTTGTTACTTAAATTATTTTTATTATTTGTATTCTAATACATGTTTTTATATCCCCAAGTGGATGCCTATTAGAGTTAAGAATTTTAGGAAATATATATTTTTTCTTTTTCTGCTGAATTATTTCTCGAATTATGCTTGATTATTACCTTTGCTTTGCACGAATACATCCTCTTATCAATTTTGCTCACCGTCAATATTTGCAGCTTCCTCCGAACACTATTCAGATACGACCTTCAATGATAAAAGTAGAAACAGATCCAAAGCTTTCAAATGTCCAATCTGTCAATTCTCTGGAGATCGTCTCTACAAGGTATACTTGGATAAGATGAATTGGGACAAGTGAGTGATTTTATTTTGATCTTCTGATTTGCTTTATTGGATGTGAATTACTAACAGTTTAGCAGGATAGCATTAGATCTCTCTGTCTTCTCTGTAATTTTTCTTTTGCCCTTTGATTGCATTGGATGTTCGTGGGGTTGGTTTGACCTTGTTCTACTCCATTCCCTTGGGAATTTCTCTACTTAAATTTTGTATTGCATTATTTCTTGGTCACATGATTATTTGTTTTTAATCCTTGATCTTATTACATGTTGATATCAATTAATACTTTAAAAGGATACCTGGTATGCTATTGTTCAACCACTAAGGATTTTACTTACGGCCTATTTCTATTACCCATATGTAGTTGTATCCTTGATCTTGGGGCATTAGATACTTCTGTACCTCTGTAATGGGTTGTGGTCCTAGTTCTTTGCAGTTACCAGCCCCATGTTTCAACAATACGAACCTTTTACGGAGTACACGTTTGAAAGAACTACTAGAACTTTGTTTCTGGTTCTTTTCTCTCGTGTTTAGCATACTCATTAGCCTTGTCTGCAAAAGATAGAAGTTTCAAGGCTTAAGCCTATGCCTCACACATCTCAGTGATACCTCTCTTCCCTTATGTCATCGGTGAAACAAGCTTTTTTTTTTTTTTTTTTTCTTTTCTTTGTTTGTGGAACACTGCTTGAGGTGCTTCAAAGCTTGGTTTCAAGCATCGGGGTTACAAGGATACAAATTTTTGTTTTTAGATCAGAATGGTTTTTCTTTGTTTTTCTTTTCTTAATTGAATCTAAACACATCTCATCTTTCTATAAATTATCAAGTATCTTAGTTAATGGAAAATTTGCACCCTTGACCTTAAGAATTGTCAAATTGGAGGGCATGCATGTCATCCTTCCTGTCTTCCATATGGCACTAATTGTATATGCAATATGCTTCTACGAATTAGGTTTTTACTGCACAATAGTGGGATTATTAATCCTCTTGACATTTTGTTGACATTTTCCCCGATTCCCCATCTTACCCTGTCTCAGTATCTTATTCGCTACCTTCTGGCTTCTAACTTGGGTTCCCAAAACCAACCGATGTGCCTCATTGGTATTATATCAAGCTTCATCTTATTGACGCATCTTGGGTCTGAGTGAGAATGTGAGATGAACTTTTGTTATGTTTTACCAAGAACTCCAATGCACAATGTACATAGCTTTGTACTTCAATGCTTCATTATGTTGCAATGTGAATTGTATCTATTGTGGCCTCCTCTTCATATCAGTGATTCTAGCCTTTGATGATCTATCGCATTAAGCAAACTATGTTTACTTGAAGCTATGGGATATTTGTCACTCTCGTTGATTTATGTATTCAATTATCTAGCTGTAACTGTAATCAACTTCGAATATTTTACAACAGATATTTTCATTGCCTCGGATAAGCATTAGGAGTTCTATTTTTCCTGTGTTTGGTGAATGTAGTTGAGGGTGATGGAATTTGAATCAGGGGATGATGGTTTGTCATGGCTACTTATTGCATAACGTAGATGATGCATTATGTAAGATTGTGAAAAGCAACCAGGACATCTAGGTAGCTAGACCTTATGTTTAATTGTGGCTGATGCTCATGCAATATACTTTTAGTGCTTGTATGTAACGGTTATTTGTTATCTACAAATGTGATGTGAAGAGTTTGTCTGAATTACTTGTCTTCCTTTTCTAGCAATCGGCCAAGGAAAACGTACCTAAATAAGACTTTAATTTCACTACTCAACTATGGAGGTGTCCCAAAAGAATACTTTATGGATCTTCTGAGGAATGCTTTGAATAATGCTCAAAATGTTCGTTCCAATAAGCACATTGCATTGAGAGGTATGTTTTCTACTTAAGGCTTATTAGATGTGTTGTTGAAAGCGAGTTTAAATGCACATGCAACTGCCATAATTTTCTATCATCATAGATTTCTTAAAATTTTAGAACTTCTGTAGAAATCTAATGTAGTTTTTCCATATTGCTTCAATATGTTGTCATCCACTTGTCCCAGTTGAATAATCTAAAAAGTGTTCTTTGGACAATTTGTTCTTTACAAAAATCTTTTTGACACCCTCTATGATAAATTCTACTAATTACTAGTCCTTACAATTGCAGTTGCATTGAATCACGGAGACCTGGATGATTTTCTTGCGTTGAGAATGATTCTCTGTGGAATTCCTCTTGATGAACCGTATTTGAAAGCTCACTTGTCAGTGCTAATGAGAGAAGAATTGAAAAATCTCAAGGAAGGAAGGCTTCATGCCAGTGAGTGCTACTATTTGATGGGAACTGCAGATCCGACTGGAATGCTAAAAGCTGATGAAGTTTGTGTGATTCTGTATGTAATTTTGTTGCTATATTACTCTGTTTATGTGATTCCTCTGATTGTTTTAGACTAATGTGATATGTTTGCATTTGTTACCTAGTTAATGTTTCCATGCTTTATTTCTCACTAAAATACAGAGACAATGGGCAAATCTCGGGAGATATATTAGTATACAAGGCTCCTGGACTACACTTTGGAGATATCCATGTTGTCACTGCGACTTACATCAGGGATTTAGAGAATTTTGTTGGAAATTCTAAATATGCTATTTTCTTTCCAACCAAAGGGCCACGATCATTGGCGGATGAGATGGCGAACAGTGATTTTGATGGGGACATGTACTGGGTGTCAAGAAATCCAGAGGTTCGTAACCATTCCCTATTAGTTTATTAAGTAACATATGTTAGCACAAGTCTTTCTCAATATCATTGATTTTGACACTTGATTTTTTCATGTCAATTAATTGGTGGACATGAATATGTTATTTCATTAACAAGTACATGAGTTCCTCACTATATTAGTAAAATATTAAGTTTCCTTGTATGTCTTAGCTAAAAAATGCCCAATTGTTCTTTTCTCAAGTGTATTATTTAGGAATCTTTTTTTGGGAAAGGATTTTCACAAGAATTAAGACCAGATCTCGGGTAACATAAAGGCACAATAAGATTTTAGAAACTATGTTTCTACAATACTGAAGAATTCTTTACACATTTGTTTCTAGCTTTTTAAGAAATGTTACATGATTTAGCTTTAATTTGATGTTGCTCACATACTACTGCTGCTCCAGCTGTTGGATCATTTCAAAGCAAGCAAACCATGGGAACCAGTTTCTTCCAAGAGTAAAGTGCAGCAGCGCAAGCCATCAGAATTTTCTGCTGAGGAATTGGAACGTGAGCTTTTTCAACAATTCTTGGTGAATAGGTTTGAGCCAAGGTATATGCTATCACCTTCTTTTTTCAGTGATAAAAACTAGTGTAACATCTGTCTTAAGACAAGCTTGTGACAAGTTAAGCGTCTAATGCAGCATCATCTCGGAGAACATTTAATCCTAACTTTTGTGAATTCTTTGGTGAAAACATTTGCTTCCTCAATAAGCATGTTGAATTCTCTCAATAACAGAAGTGATATTGGTTTTAATCCTTACCTCTGCATTGGAGGCTGCTGCAGATTTGGCATTGTAGCAAAGAATTAGAAAATGGTACATTTTAGCACTAGTTAATAATCATCATCATCATCTACACCTTATCCCAACTATTTGCTGTCAGCTACATGAATCCTGTTCTGCCTTTCCACTCTATTATTGAAATGTTAGCTTGTCAAGAATATGCACTAGATGAGGCTTCCAAATTATGTAGTATAAAGACTGATCTGTATACTTTTTTTTTTTTTTTCCTAATGCATATCCGGACAAAAGTTGCAACACCAAATTATGGGTATCTAAACCCTAAACCCACTACATCAAATTATGCAGAAAATCAACCATGTAATATGCTATTACAAGGATTTTGTCAGTCATCAAGCTTTGTTCGTTTACGTTTCTTTTTAAAAACTACAAAAAATGATTTATGTCGGTAGTATCTGGCTGCAGTTTCACTTAGTTGATTGCATTTACATAAAATCTGTAGATAATTCTCCATGATTATGAAGTACAATATTAGACAGTGACATGAAATTTCTTTGATGATCATTTTGCTTATACAGTGCACTACAGATTTTTGATTCTGATAAGTGATTTTTTTTCTTTCTTTCTTTCTTTCTTTCTTTCTTCCAGTTACGCTAAGGCCACAGCTGCAGATAGCTGGATGTCTTTTATGGATCGGCTGCTGACGTTAGGAGACGAATGTGCTCAGGAAAAGGATTGCTTGAAAGAAAAGATGATTGAGCTCATCGACATATATTATGATGCTCTAGATGCTTCAAAAACTGGATTGAAGGTTAGTTGAATAATAGATGCTGAGTTTCAAGGTTTATTTGGAAATAAAAAACTGATATCCATGATATTCTCATTTATTTGGTATATAAAACCCATATCTATGACACACTAAATTACTAATACAATCTTTTGGCAGTCAGAAAATATACAAAAAACATAGATGGGCCCCATCATGTGTTTGTTGTGGCCTGAAAATAAGGTTCGTCCAATTTTGGTGAGCTGTACATGTACGGAAATATTGAATGATTAAATAGGGATAGCTGTCTACACGACATACGCGTGGAACACCTCATGAATGGACTGCCCTGGTTTTTGAACCACGTTTCAAACATTGGATGATTCAGACTTGATGCTAACTGTGCGGCTAGGAAACAAGAGAATAATGGAAGAGCACATCCAACCATAGATCCTCATCATCACCATCAAATTCTTAACCCAACTAATTGGGGTTGGCTACATGTATAACCATAGATTTTTTGTGTAAAATCTAATCCCTGGACCGATTGGAAGATCCAACCCATTCATCATTTGGTGGCCACAATACTCTCCTTCCAGTCAGAAAGCTGTTCGTCAAATAATTTTACTTGAGAGCATTTAGCTCTCCCTTTTTTGACCGGATAATCAATGTGAAAAGAATTTGTTTTACAGAACTTCACTGTTTTCCGTTGTTGGCATTGCCAAAAACAGCAAAGTGCTCACTCCATTTCCACTGCATTTATTGAGGTTCGGAAATCATGACCCCCCATAAAATCACTATTTTCTGCTGTTGGATTGCAAGAAACCATGAGGAATCGTCTTTAGCATTTATTGAAGATTTCTGTTGAAAGAGAAAGCATGATTACTTCAACAAAGTCACTATTTTTCAATGTTTCAATTGCAAGAAATAGTGAGGAATCCTCGATATCATTTCTACTGGATTTATTTGTGTTGAAATCATGATTACGTTTTTTCATGTCCTCACCTTGGATTCGTCCAATCAAGCTACTCTAGGGGACTTTCGGCATCTTAAACTTCTCTACCTTTATTCTGAAACAGGTAGAAGTTCCTAAGATATTGACGGCTGAAAAGTTCCCACATTACATGGAAAGGTGTAATCCCTACAATTCAAAGTCCATCTTGGGAATGATTTATGATGAGGTGGATTCATTTAAAGAAGAAGACGAGCCAACAGAAGGTGAAGATTCATTCATTCAAGTCAGCAAACCATATTTTATACTAATTCAACTGTATTCTCATCATGTCATGTATGCTTTTATGGCATGTAGAAGTATGGGAACTTCCTTGCTTCAGTGGAGAAATTCCCAATTCTTGCTTGATGCAATGGAAGGAACGTTACAGAGAGTACCGAACTGAGATGACCTGTGCCATGTCCATGGTTGGTGAATCAAAAGACTCTGCCGCGAACGAAATTATACAGAAATATAAGCGGGTATTGCATGGAAATCTTTATTTTAGCAATGGTTGTATTATCATTCTAATGCCCTTTTCTGATGTTAAAGGGAAGCTAACGTCTCACACCTGTTTTTTTGTGCAATATCAAGTTCTATTATCATTTACTATTTTTGCCCGCGTAGGGCATTTTTGGTAATGAAATTTTGGGTGCTGATCACAAATGAAAGTGGGGATGTTGCCTCTTGGTAAATCTGCTGACATGTCATGTGATCACTGGTGAAATTTCAGATATTATATGGAGCTGCAGAGTTTGAAGAGAGCAGGAGGAACAGAGGAGAGATCTTTAGTGAGGCTCTTGCTATCTATCGACTCAGTTATGATTATGCGAAGAAAACCTCAAAGGTTAGAAGATGCGGATTTGCATGGAAGGTTGCAGGCCGTGCTCTCTGTCAGCTGCATGCCATAAAACAGAATGAAAGTTCGATTCTCTGTCTTCCGTCTGTACTACGTGAGGTCTTGGGCTAACCAAACACAAATTGTTTGTCAACCGGTAAAATGGTGAGATTAGTAGATGGAAATTATGTAAATAGGTCAATATATGGTAGTGTTTTTATTATTATACCATGAATAATTTGTAGAAGCATTACTTTGTAGCTGCCCCAATTTGCGAATGAGATGTAAACAGGCCTGACATGAAATGGTCTCATTTGAGAATTCAGGTGGAAATCCAAATCCCCTCTGCCAATCACTCTGTTAGTTATTTTGAAGTCATGTTCATGTCTTTATTTATATGAGTGGACATCATTTCCTTCCCCATCCATTCCTTCCCCTATGTGCACCATGTACATGCTCTTTTACATCCCTTGTTGCAACCATCTTTTTACTGAATCCTCAGCCATTCATCACGAACAGGAAAAATAAAGGAAAGAACGAATTCCATATCGTAAAACACTCACAAAATGAAGTTATACAACCATCACCATCAACCTACAAGTATAATGATTTTTCTATGGGATTTGAATGTTGAGGTCTGTCATTCTGTTTATGCATGCAACCCAGCACTAGTTGTCTGTGCTACCAATCGAGTAAGATGTTTTTGTTGTCATTGTGTTTTAAATATCACAGCAGCATGAAAGGCAGATGCGTTTGTGTGTTATAGATGGGACCCAGCAGAAAATCATCAAAAGCAGCCATGGTTCCTATCTCTCTCTCTCTCTCTCTCTCTCTCTCTCTCTTTTTTTTTTTTCCTAGCATGTATGTAGTTAGTGGGAAGCTCCTTTTGAAATCTAGAATAGAAACTGGTAGAGAAGTGTTAGGCATGTAGCTACTATTACTTGTTGGCCGTACTACGTGAGGTCTTGAATAGGTCGTAAAAGGAGAGATTAGTAGATTTATTATGTAAATAGGTCGATATGAGGTCATGTTTGTATTCAAGTACCTTGCATAATTTGTAGATGCATTACTTTGTAGCTGGCCCAATTTGTTAATGAGATGTAAACAGGCCTGACATGAAATGGTCTTGTTTGAGAATTCAGGTGAAAATTCAAATCCCCTCTGCCAATAGCTCTGTTAGGTATTTGCAAGTCATTTTCATGCCTTTGTTTATATATGTTGTTGACATCATTTCCTTTCCCTCGGTCCATTCCTTACCCCACATGCACCTTGTACACGCCCTTTTACATCCCTTGTTGGAACCATCTTTTTACTGAATCCTCAGCCGTTCATCACAAACAGGAAAAATAAAGGAAAGAATGAATTCCATATCGTAAAACACTCGCAAATTGAAATTATGCATCACCATCAAACCCGCAATTACAATGATTTTTCTATGGGATTTGAATCTTGAGGTCTGTCATTCTGTTTATGCATACAACCCAGCACTTGTTTCATCTGTGCTACCAATCGAGTAATGATGTTTTTGTTGTCATTGTGTTTTAAATATCACAACAGCATGAAAGGCAGATGCGTTTGCGTTATGGATGTGACCCAGCGGAAAATCATCAAAAGCAGCCATGGTTCCTCTCCTTGTTTTAGCATGTATGTAGTTAGTGGGAAGCTCCTTTTGAAATGTAGAATAGAAAGTGGTAGAGTAGTGTTAGGCATATAGCTACTATGACTTGTTGGCCGAGCGAAATAGACTTGTCTCTGCAGCTGGGTGAAGAGGGGCTTTGTACTAGTACCATGGATGGAGGAGAATAGAGGAATGCCATTGATATGGAGTCTTCATCTTGCATCTGGAAGATCGGCCTTCCGATGACGTGCTTGTAGAGTCCATCACTCCATGCCTAAGAAAAACCATAACCAAGGCATTGTAGTCATTCTACGGTGGAGCTTTGCTAAGCCCTTGCACACCTCTCCACAGACATCTATCTGTGCCTCAAGTGAACCCCACTGTGTAGATGATCTCACCCAAAAATCAGGCCAATTAACACATCAGGTGGACTGCACCTCAGCTAACTCAGAATTTCCAATAATCCATCTTCGTTGTACAGTGTGGACTGCCTGATCAGTCGACTGCCCCTTTTGGGGTGCTTGGTGGGGCTCACCTGACGCACTTTGTTGTCCCACATGCACCTTGCTTGGCACGTTTTGGGCTGTGTGGGCTTAGTAAAAACTGTGATAATGGGCATTGAAGATGGTGGTTAACTTGATCCTAATTTCACATTGGTAGTATTAGTAGGACCCACCAGAGGGTCTCATCATTTCACAAGTGGTCCCAGTGTTCAAACAAATGGTGTTTATCATTTCATAAGTGGTCCCACTGTTTCCACGAATCAATGCCAGGGGAATCAAGTAGCCTCATGTTCCACACATGTATACAACCTCTTTAATTTAAAACTCACCTGTATCTGATCTCCAACGGTCACAACTATAGCTTCCTTGTTTGGGCAGAAGGACATCCAACCTTTCTTTGAGTAGAAGTGAAAATCTGAACAACCATCACATAAATGCATGCACAAGGCATGTGAGTAATCTGATCTCCCAATCAGCATCCGTATGACGTCGGATTTCAGTGAGCTAACCCACTGGCCTGACGAGATTTTCCGGCCATGCTTGTAGAGGCAGAGAACCGGACCAATGGCATCGTCTTCCCTTTGCAATGTTTCATGAAAAGATCTATTCTCCATATTTTCCAACAGTATTTGTACAACTTTGCCAGCAACCATCTCGATGGCCTTTGAAAGGATTTCGGTTTTCTGACTAATATTCAGATGGGTAATTTCGGAATTATCAAATGGATTAAGATATTTGAATTTCAATTCTCTCTGTGATTTGATCAAAAGAAACTATAAATTGTATCAAAAGAAAAATTATAAAGCTCCCTTTGTTAGGAATGATCACATACATCCATTTGAAGCTGTGGGGCTCCCCATGATGTGTGTGGATCCAAACGATGCATCTGGTGTGCCTCTATCGAAAACTTAGGTAAGACATACCATAGGAAGCTATGTATAATCATGCCTAAACTAATCTATTCATGTGGTGTGGCCCACTTGAGTTTTGGTGTGTCTCTTCATCCTGATAGTTTGAATTTGCTCTCTGGATTGAATGACATAATAAATAAATAAATAAATAAATAAATAAATAAACGGTAGATGCCAGATTCTATCCGGAAGTTTCTATGGTAGGTTTTAACCTCCCCAATGTCTCCCATTGTTCCCTTTGGTGTGGGCTACCTGAGTTATGGATCAAGATTGATTTTCGGATATAGCCGTAGCATGAGGGGGTCACATCTAATGGACTTGTTGGCTGGCAATCACACATCATGGTGGCCCCACACAGGTGGAATGTATGGAAGAATTTTAGGTCACGGTCCATCCACTGTAAGTCTCTACATATCAACAGTTCAGATCATTGAACCATGGGAATCAGCATGCCTCTAATTCCTCATAACCAAGGAGCTACGGAGCTACGTTCCAACCATGGTTTTAAGACTCGGACAACTCTGATGTGACTCATTGAGTTGACTCGGACACGGTCGGATGGACTCGATCCAGTTCGATGCAATGAGTCATCCCCGATTGGGTGAGTCGCGACTCGACTCAGAGCCAAACCAGTCGGGTGGGTCGACCCAATGAACAATTACTCACGCTCTCTCAAGCAGTGGTCTATGTTCGACTAAAATAAGATGGGTGGCCAGGATCTTCTCTGTGCAACAAAACAACGGTTAGGATTACCAAAACTGGCCCCCCCACTTGTCAGAAGTGAAAACCAAATGGTCGTGTCTCACCTCTTATTCAGCCCTTTTTCATGGTCGAAGCTACATAGAACATTAGTATAAAAGTGAACTATTTGATCATTGGCGGGTATAGTATCATCAGGGCTGTTGATCTGATGGGGGCACAGGGTGGATGAACCATGAACCAGAAATCTCCTTGATGGGACCATCCTTCCAAAGATGGTTTAGGAAAAAGTACAACCGTTCAAATTCAACAGTAAGAAGGGCAAAGATTAGATGGTTAGGATCTTCCAGATTGGATTTTGTCGAGGTATGGTCCATCCATGCCGGGCCCATCAGATCAGTTGGCTGGATCAGGAGACCATGGGCTCCATCAGAATGAAACCCTTATTGGTCTGAGAATCATTCAAGCTCCCATTGTTTTACTGAATTTGAACCGTTGATCATTTTTCCCTTTCACCATAATTTGTTAGCACTGATAGACGGTTGCGATCATCTCGTCATTGTAGTTTCTGGGTAGGCCCCATCGACTGGTGTCTGGTAATAGTTTATCACCATTTCAAAAATGGTTGACTCATCCAATGTAGCATGTGGCTACGTGGATGAAGCAAAAGACCAAATGCCACACTAAGAAAACATCTCAACCATCTAATTTCAGCTGTTGAATCTGGACCATTGAAATGGCATTTCTGACTGTCCATCGACAGAACCGATCGAAATGATAAGATCGAGTAATCAGCTCGATCATCAGCCAGCATCACCATCCTTATGAAAATGGTGGGGAATCTTGATAATGGATATTTGTCCGTTGAAATTGGACCGTAAAATTCTCTTGATTTTAACCGTCCCTTCATCCGAATGGAAATCAATCCATTCAGCTGGGACGGCATGGATTGAGGCGCATGCATACAAAATTCCATAGTCCTACATAGTACTAGAATGCGTACCTGAAATTCGAAAATCCATCAGGCCAGACTCCCTCCATCAAAGCTTTTAAGCCTTCTCGTTCCTTCTCGTCTCTGCTCCCCCAAAAGAACTCCTCGCTCATCGTTTCCGACACCTCCTCCTCGAATCCGTATACCATCTCCGGCGACCTCGACAACATCGCCTTCTTTTCCGGCGATATCCGGAAGATCCCGCCCGCCGCCGCCCGAACAGCTCCGACCAAATCACCGGAGATCCCGTGATTCACAAGCTGAAAGCAGCCGACTCCGGCGACTGAATCTAGAAGCTTCATAACGGATTCACTTCCCGCCGAGTTCAACGACCGGAAGTCGATTTCCGGGGGGTTTCCGGCAGAGACTTCCAGCGGGAAGAGCGGATCCGGCAAGACGAGGTGGGGAACCCGGAGAGAGTTCTCGAGGAACTCGGCGAGCTCGTTGTCGTTTGCGACGGCGGAGCGCCGGCCGGATGCGGTGGCGATTGGTGACGGAGGGGGAGCGCGGAAGGTCGGCGGTTTTTCCGGGAAGGGTTCCGGCGAGGTGGCCATGGAAGGAAGGAATGGAAGAGAAATGAAGGAGAGAGGAAGAAGAAAAGAGAGTAAAAAGGAGAGAGAGAGAGAGAGGTAATGATGCCATGTCTGGAACGCCTCCGACATTGAAGAAAAAAAAAAAAAAAAAACCATCGATCGTTTATCTTTACGCGGAATACTTTTGCTTTTGCTTTTTTCTTCTGTTTTTTCTTTTTGCGATTTGTTGCCGGTATCAGTCCGATATTCCCGTTATTTTTCGATATTGGTCCGATATTCTTTGTAGTTTCTTCGTTGAGAAGAGACAGCTACGGCGATTCGCGGCGAAATAGGATTGCGTACCGAGTTACTCAGTACGCTTTTATCGTACTGAGTAAACTCAGTTAGGCATACTGTTAATGTATATGGGTTATCCACGCCGTCTATACGTTTTTCCAAATCATTTTAACGGTTGATTCCAAAATAAAAATATGCCTAAAGCTCAAGCGGACCACACCAAAGGAAACAGGGGGAATAATGACTTTCACCGTTGAAACCTTGCTAGTACCCACAATGATGTTTATTTGTTATTCAACCTCTTCATAAGATCACAAAGACATGGATGAAGGGAAAACACAAATATCAGCTTGATCCAAAACGTCCGTTGGCCCCTAAAAATTTTCAACGGTAGAATTTCAATTCACACTGTTTCCCGTGGTGAGGTTCCCCTGAGATTGGATATATTTAATTTTTCGTCTCAAGCCATCAAATTATCTGTTAAAATGGATGGACGGAGCAGATAAAATATATAAATCACGGTGGACCCCACAGAGTTTACTCAGTACGCAATCCACTTCCACTCGCGGCGAGGAGAAAATGAAGCAGCGAACGTTGAGTTGTAGTCACGGACGAAGGCCTTGATGTGAACGGTTTAGAACATGCGTGTCAGGTATGATGCATGGTCATGATCATGGTTCAAAAGGCGCCGCGCTAGCCTGGCGTTCCGGCACGTGTGGGACAACGTGCATAAGATCCACACGTCCGTTGCTTCATGTTCACTCTGGAATCTAAAAATTAGGCGGGTCGAAGCTCAGGTGGGCCACACCGGGAAAGAGGGGGTGCGGCTTCGATGGATCCGGGGATTCACCGAGGTGGATGGGATACCTGACCGTGGGGGCCATCGTGATGTACGTGGCTTATATCCACACCGTCCATCCGTTTTGAAAACTCATTTCAGGGGATGATCACAAAAATGAGGCAGAGCCAAATCTCAGGTGGTTAATAATACAGGAAACAGTGGTAATCCACCGTTAAAAGCTTTTCATGGGCCACGAAAGTTTTGGATCAGGCTGATATTCGCGTGTTCTCTTCGTTCATGTCTTTGTGATCTTATCAACAGGTTGGATGCAACGGCTGGGATTCAATAATAACTGTTTCGTATGATATGGTCTACCTACAATTTGGTTCTACTTTATTTTTGGGATCATGCACTAAAATAAGCTGTCAAAACAGATTAACGGTGTGGATGTAAGGCACATAGGTCACAGTAGCTCCGCATTTAGGGACCTACCCCGGAGGGGGTTAGGTGTAGCCTGTGCTTCACCCAAGACGGTGACGCCTTACCATGGGGCTAATTTTTGACGTGTGTTTTCTATACCCACGCCGACGGATCATTTCAAGGCAATAAATAAGATCTAAATCTTTTGCGGACTTTACTATGAGAAATATAGGTGATTAAACACCCTATCGTTAAAAACTTCCTACAACCTAATATGATATTGATTTACCATCCAACTTACGTAGACATTTATGGAAGGAAAAACAAATATCAACTTCGTCCAAAACTCATATTTATCATTAAAAAATTCTTATGGCCTACCTTGATGTTTATTTGCCATTCAATCAGTTTATAAGGTCACACAAACCTCCTAGCTAAAGGGAAAAAATAAACAAATATCAGCTTAATCCAAAAATTATGCAGCACGTTAATAGTCAATCACCACTGTTTTCTATTTTCTATGGTGTGGTCCAGTTGAGATTTGGATCTGCTACAAATTTTTTATTTATTTTTATTCTTTTTTCAAATTGATCTGAAAAAACTAATGGACGGTGTGGATATATAGAATATGTATGTCAAGGTGGGCCCCACAATAAGCCCATAATGCCCTAGGTGAGGCCAGGGTCACACCTTATCCGCTCTCCCGAAAGAGGGACGGGCATTGCCTGGTGTGGTTCTTTTAAGTCCACCGTGATGTATGTGTATATATTATCTGTCAATTTTGTGAGATCATTTTAAAGTATGAGCTTAAAAAATGAGACTGACCTAAAGCTTAAGTGATGTATGTCTGCCCCTCCATCTATTTTACCCGCTTACATTAGGACAGGATAAAAACCTTCCAAAGGCCTAAGGGAATGCGTCTATGTCATCTAACCTGCTCATGGGGTCGCATGAAAACAGAGGAAGGAAATAAACAAATATCAACTTGATCCAAAACTCCGGTGGCTTAAGAAATTTCCAACAATAAGTGTTTGGTTCTCCCTGTTTCCCTTTGGTGTTGTCCACTTATGCCTTGAATCTGCCTCATTTTTGGGCTCATGACCTAACTTGAGCAAGTAAAATGGATGGACGGTGTGAATCACACCTACATAACGGGGCCCACAATTTTTGCACCCAAATTGTTTTCACCTCGGTTTTGGTGTCCACTTTCTACGCAAACACGTTCCAGGTCAACACTAACCTTGGTTTTGCTGCGGGAATAACATATGCAAGTAATGATGCAAATTTATAGATATTTCCAAGTGCATTTGAAAAATCAAGCATGCCAGCGATGGGGTGCGAGCTTGGTTAAGGTGATGTTTATGTGAAATCCATCCCAACCATTAGGTATTTTACTCCATTTTATTATCAGAATCCAAAATTCAACCCCATTCGTGATTCACGCGGACCACATGGTTGAAAATAGTATGCAAGGTAACTTTATGTGGCCCATCTAAATCACTGATGGACCCAATTTTTAGGCCTCAAGAATATGCTTTTTACGACATTTAATGGTTGGAGTAGATTTCATAAGATTATCATGATGGCCCAAAAAAAAAAACTAGGGAACGTTTATATTCTATGTTTCCTTAGTGTAGCCTACCTAAATCATATGTCACCCTAATTTATTTTGGCTCCACGTCTAACCTAAAAGGCAATTAACATTAATGGAGGGCTCCATGTAATGAATGACCCGCATCAAGGTGGGTCCCTAATGATGAATTGTCTACATCTAAGATGGGCCTTGTACGATGGATAGCTCACTTTAAACGTTTGGCTCACAAAATAAATGGTCCACATCCAAGGTGAGTTCCCTCTCATGGTTAGATCCACATATGATGTATGAGATAACGAGTGACCCTAATATCTTAAAATATAAAGTTGGTAGTCATCAATTCTTTTGTTATATGGGGCATGATATATCTATGCTGAGAACTACCGAAACAACTACTTCTCTTAAGATAGAGTTGTTGTAACCTTTGAAAATGACGTCAATTACTCTCTTTTTTTTTTAAAAAAAAATTATTTGAAAATTTTACCAAACACAATTTTTTTTTTTCTTTGTTAGCTTGCTAGTACACCCCACAGTTCACACTTAACTATTAGCCACCCCTACGTACTAGGCATTGATACCAAGACTTCAGTATTGAAATGGGATATTTTTCACTCAATCTACCACTCGAGCTATGAATCCGGAAGTTTACCAAACACATTTATTTTAATAAGAGTTATTGTTTTTTTGAAAACATAAATTTACAAGACAAGCTTATTTAAAATAAGAGCTAGAAAAAAAGAGCTTATTAGAATGTGTTATTAAAAAAGGTAGTATTGAATTAGAGTAGAGATGTCAAACAATCCCTAACTTCAATATCTATTAAATGTCTAACAAGCTTTATTAAACGAATTTAGATAAAAGAACTTTGTTAAGTTTTTCTAACCGGTCCAATTCCAAGTTTTATGAACCACTTGATAAGTTTTTCATCCAAATTTTTGTGCCCCAGCATACACATGATAGGAACCCTTCTCATGAAGGGCTTAGATCCTTCATCTCCGTACCACAACTAGGTTAACGGCCAATCAAAGAAAGGCAATTTCTTGCAACACAAAGCCCTATGACGCCTACCGAGATTGTCAATGCAAAATCCACTCTGTCCATCAGTTTCTGGTGTTACGATGATATCTGCGAAACGAATCAGATCCAAGGTTCAAGTAAGCCACACCACAAGAAATTGTGGAGACTGAATGCCTACCATTAAAATCTTATTGGGGCCAGAAAAGTTTTGGATTAGGCTGATATTTGTGATTTCAATTCTTCCTGAGGTAGAAATCTTGTGAACGGGTTGGATCACATATAAACATCACGGTGAGCCCCTGGATGATTTCAATGGCGTGCGTTTCTTTCCCCACATTTCCCTGTGGTGTGGCCCACCTAAATATTTGACCTGTCTCATTTTTGGCATATCATCCTATCATGAAATAAATAAACTGATGGACGGAGTGGATCTTACAGGACAGAGCGGTGGGCTTACAGAGCTTTGTGATGAGGAATTCAAAAATGCGCTGCTGGAAGGGGTAGGGGTGTACACGAACCGAGCTAGCTCGGTTAGCTCGCTCGACTCGTCTCGAAAAAGATCGATTCGACTCAGTTTGAAGTTGAGTTCGAGCTGATTTTTTGAGCTCGAAAATGAGTTCAAGCCGAGTTTGTGCAGGCCCCAGCTCGACTCGACTCAGATCAAATTAAGCTCAAATCCAACTTGAATCGAACCAGATCGGTGACTCGGTTACTTTGCCATTGATGTTGCTCACCAACTGTTTGATAAAATGACTCAACGAAATGTGGCTGGTGGCAAGGAAGGTTTGGTTGGTGACAAGGAAGGCTGACTTTCAAGAAATCTCTAACAGAGTCCTTTTTCTTCTTATTCTTTTTTTTTTTTTTTTTCATTTTAAAGTTCCAAAATTGTGGTTATTTTTTTCTTACGGACAAAGCCAAACGCACTTTTTCGGAGTATGCATGTCTAACTTGAGATAGTTTGTGGAAATGCTTGTTAAATCATTGCTTCTATTTGTAAAACAGTGGAATTTTGAAGTTACAGTTCAGGTGTTTGTGGAAATGCCTCAATGGCGAACTCGGCTCAATCTTGGCTCGAACTCAGCTTGAGCTGGCCCGAGCTGCTGACTGAATTGAGCCGAGCCGAGCCGGCCAGTCAGGCACGAGGACCGAGCCGAGCTGAGTTTGAGCTGAGGTCAGCCAGTGTTCGAGTCGAGTCGAGCTGAGGCCAGCTCGACTCGGTTCGACTCGATGTACACCCCTAGGTGTACACGATCTGAGCTACCTCGGTTAGCTCGCTCGAATTGACTCGAAAAAGCTCGATTTGACTCGGTTCGAAGCTGAGTTCGAGCTGAGTCGAGATGATTTTTTAAGCTTGAAAATGAGTTCGAGCCAGGCCCCAGCTCGACTCAACTCAGATCGAATCCAGCTCAAATTGAACTCGAATCGAACCAGTTCGGTGACTCGGTTACTTTACCATTGATTTTGCTCACCAACTGTTTGATAAAATGACTCAACGAAATTCGGCTGGTTGCAAGGAAGGTTTGGCTGGTGGCAAGGAAGGTCGATTTCTCTTTACAATACAATCTCTTCAAGATGAAAGTGATTTTTATGTTTTTTTTTTTTTCCATCTTCTCTCACTTGAGATTTTTTGTTTCCTGGACGAGGCAATACAAGGGTTGTTAACTAGTTTGGGGATATTGGGTACAAAGAGGCACTCATTGAAAATCTTGAATAATATCAGTGGGTTTGTGAAACCTGACAGGTGATACTCTATCCTGACTTTTCTTCCCTTATATTATTATTGTTAAAAAAAAAAAGTGAAGTATTTGGAAATTTGAAATTTCTATTATTAAAATAATTTCAAGAAATCTCTAACTGGGCACTTCCTTTTTTCCTTTTTTTTTTTTTCGTTTTGAAGTTCCAAAATCGTGGCTATTCAGTGGGATTTTGAAGTTGCAGTTCAGGTGTTTGTGAAAATACCTCAATGTTGAACTCGGCTCGAGCTAGCCCGAGTTGTTGACCGAATCGAGTCGAGCTGGTTAGTCAGGCTTGAGGACCGAGTCAAGCCGGGTTCGAGCTGAGGCCAGCTCGACTTGGTTTAACTCGATGTACACCCCTAGCTGTAGGAAACTCGAGTCACTGTTGCAACTCACGATCCAGAGTGTATCCCTGGGACGCGGATTAGCTACAGATAGGGGCGTACACGAACCGAGCTAGCTTGGTTAGCTTGCTCTACTTGACTCGAAAAAACTCGATTCGACTCGGTTCGAAGCTGAGTTTGAGCCAAGTTGAGTTGATTTTTTGAGCTCGAAAATGAGTTCGAGCAGGCCCCAGCTCGACTCGACTCGACTCGGATGAATCCAGCTCGAATCGAACTCGGAGAATCAGTTCAGTGACTCGGTTACTTTGCTATTGATGTTGCTCACCAACTGTTTGATAAAATGACTCAACGAAATGTGGCTGGTGGCAAGGAAGGTATGTACATGAAACAAATACCCCTTTTCTCTTTGTTTTTTTTGGTTTTTATGTTGCTCAGAAGGTATTTGATAAAATACCTGTAAAACCATTGCTTCCGTTTGTAAAATAGTGGGTTTTTGAAGTTGCAGTTTAGGTGTTTGTGGAAATGCCTCAATGACGAATTCGACTCAAACTCGACCCGAGCTAGCCCGAGCTGCTGACCAAACCGAGCTGAGCTGGCCAATCAGGCTCGAGGACCAAGCCGAGCGGAGTTCGAGCTGAGGTTAGCCAGTGGCCGAGTCGAGTCGAGTTGAGGCTAGCTCAACTCGGTTCAACTCGATGTACACCCCTAGCTACAGATAGGTTGAGTAGCGAGACTCGCTACTGAAGTGACGTCACCAAGTTTTGTGGACCCCACCACGATATATGCATTATATCCACATCGTCCATACATTTGGAGAGATCATTTTAGGGCATGATCCAAAGAATGAGGCAGATCCAAGACTGGAGTGGACCCCAGCACAGAAAACAGTGGGGAGAGTGACGCCCACCGTTGAAACATTATGAAGGTTCCACCATGATGTTTATTTGAGATCCAACTGTTTACGTGTTAACGCGGACATGAAGGAAGGAAAACACAAATATCAGCTTGACTGAAAATGTTTGTGGTCATTATAACTATTTAAGATAATCTTTAATTGTAATTCAAGTCTACACTTTTATGTTGAACTATTAACAATTTTAATACAATTAATTTATCTTTTGTAAACATATCTTATTGTTGCTTTTTATAATAGAAGGTAAGTATTTTCTTTTTATTTAACTATTTTCATTTATAAAAGTCCATTCATTCATAAGGTAAGGTGTAATTCATCTTCAGAGTAAGAACTCCACCATCTATAATTAGGGGTGTACATGAACCGAGCTAGCTCGGTTAGTTCGATCGACTCAACTCGAAAAAGCTCAATTCAACTCGGTTCGAAGTTGAGTTCAAGCCGAGTCGAGTTAATTTTTTGAACTCGAAAATGAGTTCACGCAGGCCCAGGCTCGACTCGATTCAGATCGAATCCAGCTCGAATCGAACTCAGATTGAACTAGTTTGGCGACTCGGTTACTTTGCCATTGATGTTGCTCACCAAGTGTTTGATAAAATGACTCAACAAAGTGTGGCTGGTGGCAAGGAAGGTATGTACATGAAACAAATACCTTTTTTTTTTTCTTGGTTTTTCTTAATTTTTATGTTGCTTAAAAGGTGTTTGATAAAATACATGTAAAACCATTGCTTCTGTTTCATATAAAGAAGGATTTTGAAGGTGCAGTTCAGGTGTTTGTGGAAATGCTGCAATGGCGAACTCAGCTCGAACTGGCCGGAGCTGCTGACCGAACCGAGCCGAGCTGGTCAGTCAGGCTCAAGGACCGAGCCAAGCTGAGTTCGAGCTGAGGTGAGCTAGTGGCCGAGTCGAGTCGAGCTGAGGCCAACTCAACTCGGTTCGACTCGATGTACACCCCTATCTATAATCAAATAATTATCTTGTAACTATCTAGTGAATGGCTCAATGGGTGATGGATCTTCTCAGGTCTTGATCATATATGATTGCACTCAACGTATCTGCCGATCTTGACTCTTGAGGTCAATTTGTTCGGTTTGAATCGGGCCATACAATTGGTTCTAGCATGCCTGTACACACCACACGTGCCAACACAAGGAGATTAGACTTGTATGAGAAGAATGGGCAACAAAAAAAAGAAGTCCATGTTCAACAGTTACGTGTTGTCATGCCTCAAAATTCAAGTAAAGAGTGTGCACCCTCAGACCCGAGTTTCAATTCGTAATTCGTACATAAAGTGTACTAACTTAATTCCTTAATCAGTTTAATCAGAGGTGATAATTACATTCAGTCTAGGTTCCAACCCAACTCTAATCACATATACATAACACTTAGCACCGATCCACCAGGCATATAAAAATCTCGATGACCCTTAAAATAATATAAATATTAAAAATTATTTATTTATTATATCATCTTGCTACAAATATGTTTATTCCAGATTAACATTATTTCAATTAGATAAATCTAAACAATTTTTTTAAATCTCAAAATCAATACCGATATACATTATCTGTTAATCAAATTATACTAGCAAATAAATCAAGTAATCAGAAATGGTCTAATGTCGCCACTTCATCTTCAGATAAGTATGGACACATTTCACATGGGTCGTGTTTAGGTACTGTAAATCCTTCCAGTTCTTACGTCACATCATCTGCTAATGGCTCCTCTGTATGGTTTTTCCATCAATAAAAAGGTAAGTTGAGGCTTAGTGAAATAACACACCATGGTTCATAATTATAGCAATTAAAATAATCTAAAAATGTATGTATAATGATATGGATGCAAATGGTGTATGAATGCATCAGATGGGATGATCGTCCATATGCTTGGGTTTGAGGTTGTCAATCCGCATCCACCAGTTGGGTAAGCTTCTACCTTTCAGTAGGCTTAAGCATAGACTACATCTGGTAACGATTTATCAGGATCGACATTTCTTCCAAAGAGGGCCCCTAGGATCGACAATGCATGTAAATGTATGAAAGATAGATGATATGTAAATGCATATTATTCATATTTTGTATAGTTGCTTTGATCAGAATATTCATATATGAATTTAGCGTACAATTATCATAATAAAATACTCAAATCAGTATATTAATCAATAAATCAATCACAAATGATTTATTTTAATTTTAATGAATTATGATACATTTTGGGTTACTCACCTGAGTCTAATAGTGTAGAATTCATAAGGTAAATAGGTTGGTTTGAATTCAGATATCCTATCAGTTAAATCAACAACATTATTATTCATCTAGTTATTTTACATGGTGGGGCCCACCTTGATATACATCCTAAGTGGTCAAACCCTAAATGATCAAATAATTAAAATTATATGTTTATTAAATTTAATTATCAAGATTTAGATTTCTTTTTAAGATTCTGAAAATTGAATGTCATATAATTAATCGGGATGGCCCATCGGATGATTGGATCATCCAGATTTTTGAGGTCTTGGCATATCTTGCCTCTACACATTGGATGAATTATGTGGATCTAACCACATATACACCAATGGGCCATCTAAACTTTCTACGCTAACTGATATCAATCAGTTGCGCAGAAATCTAAGCTTTCCTTATTAAACATTTATAGATTTGACTAGTGTGGCCCATTTGACGATCAGATCGATATGAAATTCAAGACACTGTTATCTTTTAGTGCTTAGGATCGAATGATCCGTTTAGATCTATCTTAACACAATCAGATTCTATCCATTCAATTTATTCATAAAATATCACTAACCAGATCTGAAATCATAAAAGCATCACTTTATTAAAATTTTCTCTACACACCTGTATTATGATCGTGTGGATGATCCACACCATCCACTATATAGATCAGGAAGAAATTAACAATATAGTAAAAAAATTAAAAAGATCTAAATGTTTACACTTACCTGATCAAGTCTTCTTAGAATCTCTTCTCCCTTTTTCTGTAAGGCTTCCTATTTTTATTTTTATTCCTATTAAACAGAAACCTCAAATCGATCCCTAAACCTTTCTCTCAATTAAAAATGTCTCTACCAACTCAACTATTGACTTGTTTTTATTTTTTTATTTAAAAATAAAATCTTTAAATATTTATTTTAATTTTTTTAATGCACCAAAATTTAGGGTTGTTACATTCTAATCCCCTTAAAATAAAATCTCATCCTCGAGATTTAGAAGCTAACATCTTAAAATTTTCTAGTTTTAATGGCGTTAGTCACACTTATGTTATATATTGTTTTAGACACTGGATTGGTCTCTTAATTTTTCTAGTAGTGAATTTATAAGTATATAAAATTTTGTCAAAAACTAAGGTTTATAAAATATTCAAAAATTCAGACGGTGAGGGTTGTCTAGAAATAAACGTTTTTTTTTTCCAGTTAAAAATTAAATTTAGTTTTAAAATTTTTAAAATTTCTTGTTTCTTGATTATTTTCTTTTGAAGTCGATTTATCAATCTACAATATAGCCTTTGAATCACCTTAATTGGACTCGTACATAATTAGTTATGAGTTTTTCAAATTAGGTGATTTCCATTATTTAACAAAATATAAGGGGTAATTTTTTTATTTTTATTTTAAAAAATATTATGGGGTCATAGGTTGGGTTTCTAAGTTTCAGATATCAAATAATGATTTTATGTATTGCATCTCTTAAAATAACTAATAGAATATTTTAAATTTGGACTCACAGACACAATATTATTTATGAAATTTTAATATTCAAACAAAAAGTCAGAATTACTTGAAATTTGGAAAGTATGTCATTAACTATATGATAAAAAAAGTAAAAAAAAAAAAGATTAAAATTATTACTTTTACTAAGGTTTTTATCGCTGTTAAGGGGGAAAAATCCTACTGTCCAACAGTCGTTTCTATCGTTTACAGCATAATGCTTAAATGTTTATAATTTCTCTACAATTTGAATCATCGTAAAATTTTATAGAGTTGTCCAGGAGTATGTACATGACTCAAAAAATATCGAAAAATTATTTTGAGAAATAATTTTATCCGGTTTGATCAGGGATACTAAAATAGTACAGATTTTCACTCTATAATGTTGAAATTTGTTAGAAAATTAGAAATAGTTTTCTCATACCTTGAAATTTGGGGAAGACGTTGTCCTATATCTGAAAAAATGTTCTAATGAGTTTGATATTTAATTTTTCCTTTTTACACACACACACACACACACACACACACCCCAAGTATGGACTTATAATCCTATAAGAATGAATTTTAAAATTTAGTAGAGATTATGATTTATTTTATTTTATTTTATTTTATACTTAATATATTTTTTTCCTTTAAGTAAAGTACTTCAAATAAAAATATTTATTTAACCAAAGGTAATTATTAAAATTAAAAATTCTATTAGTTAAATCTATAAAAAGCTAGTATGGGCAGATTGATTTTCGGTTTGATGACTGTTATTTCTATCACATTTTATTATACTTTAAAACTTCAGATTATGTTCAAAGTTTTTCTAGAAATCTTATTATAATTTTACTATCTCTCTATGAAATATTAGCTAAAAATTTCAACTACAAAATTCTTTTAAAATTCCTGCAGTCAGATCTATCCAGAATTTGATGATTTATGACCAGCCTGTACTAACTCATTGGATCAGTATAGTGACCATGAAATTTTATTTTTTTAAATTTTTTTTAATCTTAATTTAAACTTGTCTATCTTTGATCAGGCTTTCGAATCGCCTCAATCGGAGCATTACTTTTATAGTTATGAATTTTATAAGTTGGGTAATTCTTGCTGTCCATTGTTGTCCAGCAGAATTTTGTGGATTAAATATATTTAAAATTCATTTTTGTTATATTAATTCATCTTAATCTAAATTATATTCAAATAAGAGTATATAAAATCTAAATTCTTATTTCTACGTTCAACAAAAATTAATAAGAACTTAGTTTTGAGTCTCTATGTTCATCAATCTATACATCAATTAAAAGGAAAATTCTAATGAAATATTTCTAATTTCAATGGTTTACAATTTATGAAATTTAGTAGGGTACATAATCTATAGGTCACTCTAGGTTTTAGAAAAGACCTCTCTCTGGTACATTCTGTCACGCCCCGAAATTCGAGTACAAAGTGTGTACCTTTAGACCCTACTTTCAGTTCATAACTCGTACACAAAGTGTACTAACTTAATTCCTTAATCAGTTTAATCAGAGGTGATAATTACATTCAGTCTAGGTTCCACCCCAACTCTAATCACGCACACATAGCACTTAGCACCAATCTACTAAGCATATAAAAATCTCGATGACCCTTAAAATAATATAAATATTAAAAATAATTTATTTATTATATCATCTTACTACAAATATGTTTATTCCAGACTAACATTATTTCAATTAGATAAATCTAAACAATTTCTTAAAATCTCAAAATCAATACCGATATATATTATATGTTAATCAAATTATACTAGCAAATAAATCAAGTAGTCAGAAATGGTCTAATGTCGCCACTTCATCTTCAGATAAGTATGCACACGTTTCACATGGGTCATGTTCAGGTGCAGTAAATCATTCCGGTTCTTGCGCCACATCATCTGCTAATGGCTCCTCTGTACAGTTTTTCCATCAATAAAAAGGTAAGCTGGCTAGGCTTAATGAAATAACCCAGCATAGTTCATAATCATAGCAATTAAAATAACATAAAAATGTATATACAATGATATAGATGCAAATGGTGTATGAATGGAGCTATGGGATGATCGTCCATGTGCTTGGGTTGGACAGCATCCACCTGTTAGGTAAGCTTCTACCTTTCCGTAGGCTTGGGCATAGCCCGCATCTGGTAATGCTCTACTAGGATCGACATTTCTTCCAGGGAGGGCCCTTAGAATCAACCATGCATGAAAATATAATGAAAGATGGATGATATGTAAATGCATATTTTTCATATTTGGCATAGTTGCCTTGATCAGAATAATCATACATGAATTTAGCGTACAATTATCATAATAAAATACTCAACCCAGTATATCAATCAATAAAACAATCACAAACGATTTATGTTAATTTTAATGAATTATGAGACAAGTTGGGTTACTCATCTGAGTCCGATAGTGTAGAATCCACAAGGTAAATGGGTTGGTTTGAACTCAAAGATCCTATCAGTTATATCAACAACATTATTATTCATCTAGTTATTTTACATGGTGGGGCCCACCTTGATATACATACTAAGTGGTCAAACTCTAAATGATCAAATAATTAAAATTATATATTTATTAAATTCAATTATCAAGATTTAAATTTTCTTTTTAAGATCTTAAAATTGAATGTCAAATAATTAATTGGGGTGTCCCACCGGATGATTGATCATCCAGATTCTTGAGGTCTTGACATATCATGCATCTACACATTGGATGAATTGTGTGGATCTAACCACATATACACCAACGGCCTATCTCGACTTTGTACATTAAGTAATATCAATCAGTTGCGCAGAAATCTAACCTTTCCTAATTAAATATTTATAGTTTTGACCAGTGTGGCCCATCTGATGGTCAGATCGATCTGAAATTCAAGGTACTATTATCTTTTAGTGCTTAGGATCAAATGACCCGTTCAAATCTATTTTAACACAATCAGATTCCATCTATTCAATTTATTCATAAAATATTACTAACCAGATCTGAAATCATAAAAGTATCACTTTATTAAAATTTTTTTTACACACCTATATAATGATCATGTGGATGATCTATACCATCCATTGTATAGATCGAGAAAAAATTAACAATCTTAGAATCTCCTCTCCCTTTTTTTGTAGGGCTTCCTATTTTTATTTTTGTTCCTATTAAACAAAAACCTCCGTTTTAAAGAAACTTCTCTAGCTAAGATAGGATGAGCATATGCTTCCTTATCTTGAATTTGAATTTAAATTTTGTTATGATATTTGATATAAAATTTATTATTACTACTTCAAGAATTGCTCCCTAAACCTTTCTCTCAATTAAGAATGTCTCTACTAACTCAACTATTGACTTGTTTTTTTTTGTTATTTAAAAATAAAATCTTTAAATATTTATTTTAATTTTTTTAATGCACCAAAGTTTAAGGTTGTTACACGTGTGGCTCATCTTATCTAAGTACTACTTTGATTTTTGGCATATATCATGTTGACAATATAAAACACCTAATGAATGGCCTAAATCTCTGACATGCACATGTACCAATCGACGTGGAAACCGAATTCGCATATTAAAACCCTTAGAGATAGAACCACATGCATTTAGATAGTGAGAGGTCCTATTCAACTGGCTATTATACAGATGATTTAGACCAAAATAGCATCGTGGTAACGCTAAACGCTCTAATGATCGGGACCTTTAAAATTTTCTGGGGATAGCCTTCTAACAGCTATTCAAAATCTTTAGGATAAAATTGCCCCTGTGATAGGCACACTTTCTAAAGAGATTTTTTCGACTGTAAATCCCACATTTTACCCCCTGTCTTTTCTGAACGCTCCCAAACTTTACTTTCTAAGACTAAATCATTTTGTACGGACACACTATTTGTAGACGAAAATACCCTTGTATTCATGGTGCCACCATGGAACTTCGTCTTGTCCACGGTGACACTGTCCACTATCAGAAAAAGGGCTAAGCGAGCCTAACATGAAATTGACCGATGCTACATGAAATTTAGCGAGCCTAACATGAAATTGAGCAAGCTTCAAATGAAATTGAGCGAGCTTCACATGAAATTCAACGAGCTTAACATGAATTTCATGTGAAGCTCACTCAATTTCATGTGATGCTCGTTGAATTTCATGTTAGGCTTGCTCAATTTCACTTAAGGCTCGTTGAATTTCATGTGAAGCTCGCTCAATTTCATTTGAGGCTTGTTGAATTTCATGTTAGGCTCGCTCAATTTCACTTGAGGCTAATTGAATTTCATGTGAAGCTTGCTCAATTTCATTTGAGGCTCATTGAATTTCATGTTAGGCTTGCTTAATTTCACTTGAGGCTCGTTGCATTTCATGTGAGGCTCGCTCAATTTCACTTGAGGCTCGTTGAATTTCATGTGAAGCTCGTTCAATTTCATTTGAGGCTTGTTGAATTTTATGTTAGGCTCATTGAATTTCATGTTATGGTAGTTTAATTTTATTTGAAGCTCGCTTAATTTCATGTTAGGCTCGCTTAATTATTGGTAGTTGTGTGTACCTTTCGCTACAGAAAAAATGGCTATGGCTTATATTTGTAGCTATAGAACTATGAATCTAACTAAGCAATCGCTACGGTACCAATGGTTGCGGTTATAATCTGTAGCCATAGATTTTTATCTATGGCCTTTGGCCCTTTTCTGGTAGTGGATGATGCCACCGTGGGCAAGACAAAGTTCCATAGTGGCACCGTGGATATCATGGTTTCACCGTGAATGCAAGGATATTTTCGCATGCAAGTAGTGTGTCTTTACAAAATGATTTAGTCTTGGAAAGTAAAGTTTGAGAGCATTCGGAAAAGACGGTGGGTAAAAGGTGAGATTTACTGTCTGAAAAATCTCTTTTCTAAGAGGGCTAATGATTGTTGGCAAGCGATTCATGGATCGTTGTGTTTTAGGCCACTTGGACTAGTCCGGTCACGAATTAGGTATGCACCTGTCCCTGGTCCATGATGGATCTGTTGTTTTTTGTTTTTTTATATTATTATTATTATTATTATTATTATTTCCCATTTTTCGCGGGTGTGGTCCAGTTTCGGAGCATTATATGGATTGTTTTTGAACTCAAATTTGGGCCATTCTAGTTATAAGGATCAATTTGAGACCGTGATTTGATTATTAAGGACTAAAATAATGCTATTCCTGAATCTTGTCACCCTCCGCTCCAATGTGGCCCACCTCTTATCACCATCCAATTAGGGGTGGCAAACTGGCAATAGGTCTTGTTGGATCGCAGTCATCTGGCCCGACCCACTTCTGAGGCAGGTCTTGGTCAAGCTAAATGGGTAATTGGTCATGTTCGGGTAAGAACATGCTGCCCCTATAAGGAAACGGGTTGAGCTCTGGTTGAACCCCACCCAACCCGACTCACCATGTAGCTTATCCATGGGCTTGGCCTAATGACACAACCCAAAACTGGAAATAAAGTAACTGACTATAAGTAGATACATTAAAACAACCTATGCATGTTTTTATTGGATCCCCTAATTCGACTGATCTAGCAACCCTTTAGCCCCACGTTCTATTCTTAAACCCAAGTGTAGTCCTGCTGGGTCAGGTCGGTCCAGCTCGAACAGATTACGATTAAATGGGCCGAGTGTGGTTGGGTTTGGGTTTGATGAATTTTAAGCTGGGTTGGGTTGGTGGGTAACAGGTCGCAGGTCAGGTCCGGGTTTGGGCCAGAATTATTGGGC
Organism: Magnolia sinica; assembly: GCF_029962835.1. NCBI lineage: Eukaryota > Viridiplantae > Streptophyta > Magnoliopsida > Magnoliales > Magnoliaceae > Magnolia > Magnolia sinica. The sequence goes on along the minus strand of NC_080585.1, from coordinate 15,447,761 downwards.
AATCTAGTAAATGGGTCGGGCTTTGGCTGACCGCAACGGAACCCAATCCCTAGTGGGGGTGGCTAACAGTGAAGTGTGAACTGACAGTGGGGTGTACTAACAAGCTAACAAAAAAAAGAAAAAAGAAAAAAAGAAAAAAAACCGAACCCAATCCATTTCACCTCTACGTTCCAATTCAGGGCAACATTCACCGAGAGTAAGTGCACTTGCTCTTAGGTGGGGCACACCATAGACATTCCTTGGGACATGAACGATTCATATCATCATTTAAGATCCAATCTCGGGATGGCAACTAGCCAGCGTATCATACGTGATGGCAATTTTTTTTTTCTTTAAGTGTGATGGCATCATAAGTATTTATCAAAACCCCTTCAAATAAGGCTGCCAAAGGGCAGGGCTTGAGGTTGGCTTTGAACTAGGGCTGAAAGTCTGGCAGGTTGGTGCTTAACCCTATCCCAACCCAAGGTTCCTATACCTTAACCTTAATCCAACCTAACCTCGGGTTGAGAATTCTCAACCCAAGTCCAACCCAAGCGGTTTTGTCGGGTTAGTCCGGGGGATACATGCTAATATTTTTGTTATTACGTTAGTCTATTATATTTCAATACACATCTTCTCTTTTTTACCTATAATTTTATTAATTACATATGCAGTTATTTATAGTAAGGAACTTCATTTTTTTTTGTAAACAAACAAGTTAAAATATAGGACAAGTAATCTTTTAAAATAAAGTTGTGTTGTGTAGCACACAATCTAGTTGGGAGAGAAATTCGGGATATCTTGTTAGCTTGGGTAATTGGAAATGGTGTGGACCAATGAGACCTGACAACACTGGAATTTCCTGTGCCTTTAACACAAATGATCCACACTCATTCATAATTTATAAGTAACTTATATATCGATCAGGTTCAGGTTGGGTTGCGCAACCTGAGACCTCAATCCAAACCCGACCCAACTTTAATTGGGTTGATGTTTATATAACCCAAGCTTGAGACCAAATCTGATACATCCTGCCCGAGCCCAACCCAATGTCGGGTCGGACACAGGTCAGTAGGGTTGAACCTGCCCGACTTTCAACCCTACTTTGAACCCAATTTGGAACTATTTGGGTCGGTTCTGACAGGCGGGGCTATTCAAAATTTTGATTTACGGACCTGATCCTGGTCCATTGACAGCCTTACCTTCAAATTTAGAGCAATGCTAACCGCACATTCGTATACATTAAAGTTCATGTACACGCACTCATAAGGTTGGTCCTACCTTCTACATGTTTTCCCACAAATAAATCTTGTCCGGTCCACCAAGCGTGTGGATCCCAATATTGGAAACAGGTGGATGGGTTAGAAAACAAGGGCATCAACATAGTTGTGCCTTTCTTATAGATGGATTGAATCTTGGACCTATCATGCCATGCTAGCACATGTGTGGCCTGTAAATTAACTTTATTAGCTTTATTGGACGTACATGTGGGCTCAGCAGCTTTCAAATTTACAACCATGATAATCTATTTATATCATTTATCACAACCATTTTATTTTCCCTCTCCCCACTCAGGATAGTCATCTTTGCCATATTGACTCCCATGCAGAGATGGTCTGCTGATCTGATCCGTCCATGATCTTACTATTACTGTAATAAGCTATATGAAAAAGAACGGTTTCAATCATAGCGCCATATCTGCGTCTAGGTCTAATCAATGGATCTTGAGGGCGACGGAGGCAAAATGAAGTCCCATCCATGAATGATCATATTAGATTTAAAACTTAGTCCCTGCTCGGTAGACACTTAAAAATGAGCTCATCTCATTTTATTCATTAGGGATCCTGACCTTTGATACATAATCATTGTTAGCTAAATGAAATTAACTCATTTTTAAGCGTCCACCAAATATGGCCTTAACTCAAGAAAATTAAACACCCGCAATAGTATAATCTAAGGATTGACTAGTGTTGGTATTAGGTCACCAACTCACTACCGTTTTACGGGCCTATAAACTTATATATTATTCTGTTAGCAACATCTTGGTGGGTTCGCAACATGCAATGCACGACAGCATTGTTTTCGTCCTTAGATTGAAATATAATATATATATTTTTTCAACATAATGTTCAATTTTTAAATCATTTAGGTGGACAGTTAACATCTCCTATACCAAAAGAACTATTGTTGAAGCTGACCATATTGGTCATCCTAGTCAATTATAGATATGTGTGATAATATAATTGTAGTATGGGACGTAACAGGAAGTCGGAATTCAATGTATCGGTTCGTCATCAATACACGTTGACATGCAACTTAATTTGTATGTGAACTGTTATGTACAAGGCTTTCTTTTCTGTCAACATGTCACTGGTGTAGAACATCCAACTCATCCAATCACCTAGATTGGGAGGATCCCTGACTTCGGGGCCCACTGTGATGCATCTGCAGTTCAACCGTTTTGATAACTCATGTTAGGGCATGATACCAATTAAAATGAAGCAGATCCAAATCTCCCGTAGACATACCATAGGAAAAAAAGTAAAGATTGATGATTAAAAACATTTTGTAGGCTACAAAAGTTTTGGATGAAACTGATATATTTTTATAATTCTTTCATCAAATTCTTTTTTTACCTTATTAAAGGTTACATGGAAAGTAAACATTCCAATGGCTATGAAAGTTTTGGATGAAACTGATATATTTTTATAGTTCCTTCATCTACTACTTTTTTGACCTTATAAAGAGGTTACAGGGAAAGTAAACATTCTGGTGGCTCAAGAAGCTTCGGGGTTGGGTAATTACACTAGAGGTAAAAAATTTGGATGTAAAGTAAACATTCCGGTGGCAAGAAAATGTTATAAATGAAGTTTTTTTTTTTTAATACCCAAAGTGTGGTCCAGCTAAATTTTGGATCAGCTTCATTTTATTATTTCTTTTTTAATTATCAAGATCTAAAAGGAGCCGTCAAAATGGATGAATGGCTTGGATTTAAGGCACATATATCAGGGTGGGCCCTACAGTAAGTGATCGGTGGATCTGGGTATCCATGCAAGCCGCGCCCATCCAAGCTCTGCAAAAGCTGGACTAGATTGTTCACTCACTGGACGACCGACAGCATCAAAGGCACTGGACAAGCTACGCTCTAACTCAATGTAAGGGTGCAGCATACTAATTTTTATTTATTTACTTTAAAAAAAATAAAAAAATAGGAGCACACCACGTGAAACTTTGTTACTAAAAAAATTATAACTTTATTGGCTTCGAAGCTCCAATCATTAAAATAAAATAAAATAAATAATAATAATAATAATAAACCATGAAAGAATTAACAAGCAAAGAAAGCCCAAGGAGATCCATATCCCCAACCACCCTAAAAAAATAAGGGCTCAAGCAAAGATTGGGCTCCCACGCACACTAAGGAAGGACATGTTGTCAAACAACCATTTACTCCAAAAGCTTAAGTTGTTAGAGTGTGGTGTATCAATGTATATTAAGGGGCTTTATCACTTCAACACCCCCCTGCACGTAAACATATTGACGAAGGTGGAGGGACAACATATTAGCGAGGTATATTTGCTGCTCTTAAGATTCGAATATAGGACCTTCCGCTCTAATACCATGTCAAACAACTATTTACTCCAAAAGCTTAAGCTGTCAGAGTATGGTGTATCAATGTATATCTAGAGGCTTTATCACTTCAACACATGTCTCTTTCTAACCACACACAGCCCCTATGATACCAATCCCTGAATCTCTCTCCTAAGCTCCTCTTTACATTTGAAGAAACGGTTTGGGGCCAAATCCCACTAAGATTCTTATCACAGAGTGTGAATAGATCTTATATAAATTGACCTCTGATTTCGAGCTCTCATTGACCTCTAGTCTATATCAAATCAATCAAGAGAATAGGTTCAAGGGCCTAGAGACAGCTTATATTACAATATGGGAGTCGGACTCAATTATAATATTAGTTTGGCCTAAGATTCCATAAATCCTTACCCCATTAAGTAAAGGCCTGAGCTTCAGCAATCATGTTGGAGACCCTATCATACGAATTGTGGAAGCAAAGATACTTTTGTCCGAGCTATTCTAATATACACCACCCCTCCACTTTCTCTAGGATTACCCTGAGAAGACCCATCCACATTCAATTCTAACTGGCTCGGATTTGACCTGATCCATCTCACTAATTCAAAATACAATCCATCCCCATGGAGACCTAAAATCCTCAAGCCAATCTCTTCCCATAGGAAGCCAGCACCAACACCCGGAAAACAATCCTTGTTTGATTGGAGACACCTATAAATTTTGGAGATAACACAATCCACTGAATTAACCTTAACTTCAATTCTTCTCACATTCCGCTCCAACCAGAAGTTCCATACCATAAAGCAAGGGGCAATGCATTAGTCTCTTTTCGCAGCAGGTACATCTTTATGGTGTGGGCCACCTTTTGAATGGATTGGATGTTTGAAATACATTTCGGGACCATGGTATGCATTTCTTTGGCAGGAACCAACCGTCCAAAACGGCTACTTCAGCTTCCTACTAAGATGCCCGTGCCATTCTTTGGTGTGATGACAAAGAAGTGATTGGATTACATGTAAAAGGTTGCAACTGGTCCGGGCTCTCACCGTCTAGCCTGGATCAGCCTTTATATATTCCTGGGTGGGCCTGATTAGTCATCGGACCGGACCATGTACTTTTTCAGGTCCAACGGCTCAGCCCACCTGGCTGAACTTAATTAGTTAAAACTGACGGGCCAGGGTTAAACTAGCCTGTGGGAAATGACAGTGAGTATATCCAAAGCATTCTTTACTTAGAATCATCTTGACCATGGATTGCTGACTCATACCAGCCGGACGTGATTAGTCCGAGTCGACTCGGACTCCTTTGAGTCTGATCCGGTTCAGCACCCCAGTCGACTTGGTTGAGTCCAATCATCATTGAAAATATGCCGACTCATCCCGGCTTAACTCATGACTACCACACAAGTTGTTCGAGTCTTTGATGGATGATTTTAATAGAAGCGAACGTCTCATCTCTCATTTTTCTAATACGTTTTGTTTTTATTTATTGATAAAAGGGGTTCAAACGTCCACTTGCATTTCAAAATCCAAATGGACGAAACAACTTATAAGTTGTATCTCGCCGATTTTTTTGTCTTTCTATTGGAAGGAGTCTTATAATAATTAATAAACATTTGAGTGTGGTCCGTAGCTTACTTACCAACAAAGAATTGCTCATGTCAAACTAGTTGGACGGCGGAGTTATGATCCGATGGCTAGGATAGCCATTGATTTTAATCCAACGGTGGTAAAAAACCATAGTCGTATTACATTGTCATGGCACGGAGATTAGGTGTGGGTGGCCCACACAAACCTCTTGGAATATCTACGTACACTACTATCTAGTGGGATACCATGTGTCATTCTCGAATTTACCATTCCATGCAGCTTGCGTAGTAGAAAGTTCTACAGGCAGATGGGAGCGGATTAGGTCCGTTCCCTACAAGGGACGCCGATTGCATCCAACCCCTCCCATCTCCAGCTGGGAATGGGTAGAAGCTTTGAGTGGTCACCATGATGTATGGGTCTTATCCACACCGTTCATCAATTTATTTATTTATTGTATCATCTTAGGGTATAGGCTCAAAACTGAGACATCCAAAGCTCAAGTGGACCACACCACGAAGAAAACCTATTCATAAAGTTACATATACTTGAATGAAGAAAAAACGCATATATCAGCTCCATTTAAAACTTATGTGGCCCCCCGAGAAGTTTTCAACTGTAAGAGTAGTGATTGAACACCCCACCATTAAAAACTTCTTACGGCAGTAATTTTTACTTGCCATCTAACATGTTGATAAGATCCGTTAAACCTAAGTGAAGGACTAGAATAAAAAATAAAAAATCAGCTTATCCAATGCTTTTGTATATCCTAATAAATTTTTAATGGTCAACAACTACTATTTCATATGGTATGATTCACCTGAGATTTAGATCTGCTTCATTTTTGGGCAGCTGCCCTAAGATGATAAAGAGAAATAGATAATTAGCTTGGTTATAGAATTCATGCATCATGATGGGCCCATGGTAAGCGTTGAGTGAGGTTGGGGCCGCACCTAATCCACTCCCCGGGCAGATGCCTCCTCGTTGTAGATGTGATAATCATGTGGGGTGATCATGACTGTTGATCTAGGCCTGACCGCGGATGGCTGACCGTTGATCTAGGCCTGACCGCGGATGGCTAATGGCTACCGGAGTCCAACCCTCACGAAGTAAAACCTCCAAATTCCTGAACAACTTTTTTTTTTTGGTCCGCGTGGGTTGGTTAGCTTATTCCTATAATAATAAAAAATGAGGGAAGATGGCCCACCAACCGACTTGCTTTCTAAAATGGGTATGCTACTCGGTCGTGAGTCTAAGTTCTTGGATCACGTCAAGATCTATTTGATTTTGGTCTGTTTAAGCTGTAACTTACCTACCATTAAAATGCTTTAAAAAAACATAAGTTGAAATTTTCTTTAACGAATTGAGTGTTTCAGGCCTGCATTATAGGAGTGATGTCATTCATAGCGTATGCATTGGGGGAGTGTATTATGTGCGCCCAGTCTCACCCAAGACGGTGTGGTCCTTCTTGTTCCCACCTTGATGTATGCATTCTATATCCACGATGTCCCTAGGTGTTTTTCCACATCATTCTATGTCACAAGCCCGAAAATGAAACAAATCCAAATATTAGGTGGACCATAATATAGGAAATCAGTATTGATTGACTATTAAAAACTTCCAATGGGCCATGAAAGTTTTGGATCAAGCGGATATTTGCTTTTTCCCTTCATTTAGGTTTATGTGACCTTATCAACAGATTGGATGGAAAATATGGAAATAATATAGTGGGCACTCACAAGGTTTTAATGGTGGGTGTTCAATCACATCTGTTTTGTGTAGTATGGTCCACCTAAGATTTGGTTCTATTTTATTTTTGGGCTCATGTCCTGAAATGATTTGGAAAAACAGATGGGCATATAGAATACATACATCAAGGTAGGCCCCAAGGTAAGGGTTGCACTGTCTTTGTTGAGGCCGGGCCACACCTAATTCGCTCCCATGCATTTGACACTTTGCCCTTCGGTTAGGGACTGTTTAGATGTAAACTGGTGTCTTTGTCAGTTTGTTTTGGCGATGCTGTCTTGGATCAACTAAGGGTCCAAATAAGTAATTTTTTCATTTATGGTTAGTTAATAAATTACTTTTTCAAGTTAAGTTAGTCAATTTGGTTGTTAAACTTAGGCAAGTAAATTATAAAAAAGAGTGACTTAATTTGTTAAGATTTTATTTACTTATTTATTTATTAACTTTTCAACTTACAAAAAGTAACTTAAACCAGGTAGCTGTGAGCCGGCATGAATGGACGTGCCATGTTGGGAAATATATCCATTGATATTTTCAAGCAATCTACTCCAATAAATTTATTCATATCAATTTGGGGGTGAGCCTCAATATGCGGTACATGCAAGTGCAACACTCATGTGGGCTACAAACTTGCAACAATGGTATTGAACACCCATTGTTGAAACCATGCCCATGTTTTTGAGAATCCACTATAGCCACCAGTTTTTTCAGCTTATTTTAACCTGTGTATCCAAATATAATGAAGATCTAAAATTCAGGTGGACCACATATATAGCTTGAAAAAGTATTATTAAACCCCCACCTCAAATGGAGGAGGTAAAAAAAATCGAAGCATCCTACCATAAAATTTTCTTTTAGAGAAATCCATCTTAATTATCCACTATTTTCATTGGCTTATTTTAGGTTGTGGGCCCAAATATGAGATAGATCTAACATTCAAGCAGGCCACACTACTTGAAGCAGTGGTATTAAACCTCCACTATTGAAATAGTTCCACACACACACACACATGTATATTAAAATATCCATCTCTCTCCCTATTTCTTCATACAATCTTATGGGATGGGAATGACCTTATGACCAGTTTGGATGGCATGTAATCATCACAGATTCACAATAAGCCGCATCAAGATTTCATTGGTAGTTGTTTAATCCCCATTGTCTCCTTTAATGTGGCCCACTTAAGTTATGGATTTGCTTCATTTCTATGCCTACCTCGTATTCTGGTAAAATGGATGGATGGAATGGATTTCTAAGAAACAACATGATGGGCCCTGGCCAGGTGAAATTGCGTTCACCCAGCAATCCACGGCCACCGAGGCTAGGTTAACGGCATATTCAGTCAATCCGTGATGATGGACCCACTTTTATGTATGTGTCGTATATCCATACTGGCCATCCATTTTAACAGCTCATTTTATGGCATGATCCCAAAAAATGGAGTAGATCCAAATTTCAAGTGGACCACACCCTAGGAAACATGATGATTGAACGCAAACCATTAAAAACTTCTTGGGGGTGACAAAAGTTTTAGATAAGTTGATATTTGTTTTTTCCTTTTGTCCCAGTGACCTTATCAATATGTTAAATGGGAGATAAACATTACAATGGGCCCTATGAAGCTTTTAATTGTGATGTTCAATGACCACTGTTTCATGTGGTGTGGTTCACCCAAGATTTGGATATGGCTCATTTTAGGTCAATACCTTAAAATGAGCTTGCAAAATGAATGGACCGAGTAGATATTTAACAAATACATTAAGGTGAGCTCACATTCATGGCATTGCTAGATTATGTGTTTCAATAACCTAGGGTTTTTTTTCGGACAAGGAATTTTAAAAAAACATTCTTACCAAACATGGTATAGGCTAATTAATTAGAAATCAAGATAAGTTACTTATACGTAAATTGGATCTTTACTCTTGCTCCGGTGGTAGACTCTCGGGAGTTTCAACACCCGGTCAGGGGTTCGAGTATCCATAAGTGGTGAAATCCCACCACGTTGTGAGTGTGTGGGGGTATGTGTGCCTGTGTAAAAAGAAAAAAAAAATCATCTGAATGCGCCCAAAGTTGAGCTATTGTCCATCAATGGACTTTAATGCGAAGTCAAGATTATTTGCACAAAAATAGGTCTAATCAACAATTTGGCCCGTCATAGATTGCTTATGATTCTAAAGAATCGTTGTTTTTTTTTTGGGTAAATTTTAAAGGAAATCATAACCATCCCATCCATGGCCTGAAAAAGGATGGAGTGGATCTTCTGATCATAGCGATTTTTGCATGGCAGTCCATCTAATGGGTTTTGGAGTTAATGGACAATTCAGATCGACTAATTGAACTGCCTATGTGAACGGATTCAACTAGGAGCAGTGCTCAGAGAACACTGGAGCAGTTTTATACAGACAGATCATTAAGAAGAAAATACCTCAGCTGTCCAACGCGGATTGCGTACTGAGTAACTCAGTAATCTATAAGGGTACTGAATAAACTCTGTGGAGCCCAATTTGATGTATTTGTCATATCCATGCCATCTATTTGTTTTATCAGCTCATTTTAGAGTATGAGCCCAAAATTAAAGAAAATCCAAAGCTCAATTGGATCACACCTCAAGAAATAGTAGAGATAATGACATCCACCATTGAAACCTTCTTAGGCTTAGAGGTGGGCATCGGACCGAGTCAGATTGGATTGTGCCTAACCTGATTCTGTCCGAGATCTAAATACGCTGGCCCGAACTCGTTCCGATCCGGGGCCGAATCTGGGACATGCCATCCGATCAGATCCGATACCTTGTTGGCCTGACTCGAACCGAGTCCGACTCGGCCAGGGAAACCGAGTTGGATCGGATTAGGTACGATACTGATCAGATTTTTTAACTGTGAAAATCATTATCCTCGTTGTTATTTTCGGTGTGGTCCATTTGAGCTTCAGATATGATTCATTTTATTTTACCGAATGCTCTAAAATGATCATAGAAAATGGTTAAACGGTATGGATATAATAAATACATCATTGTGGGGCCCATGTTGAATTTGTTTGAACCGTTCGTACAACGCTCCACGTTTAAAAGTTACAGCTGTTTACAGCTGTGAATGGCGTCAGTGGGACTATCCCGTGCGTTGGTAGTACACAGTATTAATGTCACGTTAGCAAGTTAGGTGGGTCTGATCATGGTACATGTGTTATATCAAAACCGTCCATCCATTTTTCGAGCTTATTTTATGGCTTAAGACGAAAAATAAGATAGATCTAACTATTAAGTGGGCCACACTGAAAGAAGCAGTGAATATTAAACGTCTATCATTGAAACCCTTTTTGGGTCGCCTTTTTTTTTTTTTGTATAATGCTCTAAATTAATCTGTAAATATATATATGTGAACGGTGTAGATATAATAAAAACATCACTATGGGGCCATATAACGTTGATCTCCTTTGAATAGAGTAGCATCGTCTTGGCACAACACGTACCTACACGTAGGTTGAAAGCCAGCTATGTAGTAGCTGTGTGTAGTGTGCGGTACACAACAAATCATTTTGCTATTGTACACAACAATCTCAGTTGGGGCCTACCTTGAATGCATGTGATGTATCCACGCCGTCCATTCATTTTTGCATATCATTTTAGTGGTTGAACCCAAAATTGATGTATATCCAAAGCTCAAGCAGACCATACCATAGGAAAAAGGTAAAAGTATCAAAAGAACTACTCCAAATCGGGTAGGATCGGATCTGTCCGGATCCATTCGGATCAGTTTTCGGGTCGGGTCGGGTCGGATCAGGGCCAATCCGAATTCGACCCGAAAAGATTTCGGATCTGGATGGGGCTACCCGATCAGCATCGATCCAGACCGTCGGATCGGTTCTGATCGGGTCGGATCTACCGGATTGGGTCTATTTTGCCCAGCTCTACTTAGACTCCATAAGTGATGTTTATTTGTCATCCAACCTGTTGATAATGTCATACAGACATTAATGATGGGAAAACAAAAATATCAGTTTCATCAGGAACTTATGTGGCCCCCAAAATGTTTTCAAAGGTAGGCGTTTAATTTCCACTGTTTCCTGTGGTGTGGTCATCAGATGAACGGTGGAAGACAATAACGCTTAATTGCCCCAACTTCATTAGCCACCTTGTGGACAGTGTACCAGCCTGGTCACCGGATCTTAAAAAATCTTAGCCATCCAATCAGCGGTCATCAGATGAGTGGTGGAAAACGTGAATGATTCAGTTGGGGCCTATGCGGACAGTGGATGGCAGTGATCACGGTTGGGCCTATAGCCTGATTCAGTTGACACGTGGGCCGTCTTGGACCCATATCCAAGCCCTAAAATCATTCCGGCATGCTTATCGGGTGGGCCACATTTGTACCTTGAATGTGACCATGGGCGAGTTATTTGATACTCTGACAGTGCATTACTCTTGATACACAGCCACTTAAAAATGCACGTGGCGTACATTTATTCAAATCGAACGAATGAGATTGTGGAAAGCATTAATTCTTAATTCACAGCCTCCAAATCATATTGTATGAACGATCGTAGCCACTGATTCGTGCACACTTGTTTGCTCAAATAGAACCATTGAATATTTTCATTTTAAACCGTGCAATGAATGTCCACCAATCTGATGATCGGATGATCAGATTGGCGTAATTTTGGAGAGATTAATCATACATCTAAACTGAAACATTTGGAGAGATTAACTTAACTCTAATCCCACGTGTGCAATTCCTTGAATTTTTAAGTGCATGTGTATCGTTGTCACGTTCTGCCGTACTATCAAAGGTTTTCTCAGGGAAGCGGATTGCGTACTGAGTAAACTCTGTGGGGCGATCATGGGTGTATGTGTTTTATCAACGCCGTCCATCCGTTTTTCCAGATCATTTAAGGGTAATATGCCAAATTTGAAGTATTTGTGAAGTTCAAGTAAACCACACCACAGGAAAAAGTGGGAATAATGATTTCCACCGTTGAAACGTTCCTAGGCCCAGCAGTGATGTTTATTTGTCATACAAACATTAATATAAACACCACCTTTTATCGTCGTCCCTTCTCTCAGCTGACTCTAAATTTACTTTACCAAAGCAGACTCCTGTTGTGGGGATAACCTACTTTCAGATCAAATTACCCCTCCTTTTTCACCTGCTCTTACATGAAACCGAGGGATATATTTATCCATAACCCTACCTAAAAATCTACTTTGGTGATAAAAACTTGCGACTGTTGAAAAAAGAAATTACATGCAAACACAGTTTCTACGGTGCTAAAATTTTCTTTTCCCAGGAGGAAATATTTCCAAGGCACATGCGTGTAAATGGATAATTAGCTACTGTAGACACCACTTTTTATCCAGCGACTTTTCACAGCATTCCCAAACTTTACTTTACCAAAGTAGATCATTCTGTACGGACACACTATTCGCGGCTGATAGTACCTTTGCAATGAATATCTATAGCTACGGATTATACCCGTAGCTATAGGTATTGGGCAACTTTCAATGCAGGGGTATTACGTCCGCAAACAGTGTGCCCGTATAGAATGGTCTACTTTTGTAAAGTAAAGTTTGGGAGAACCTTGAAAAGACGCTGGGTAAAAGGTGGTGTCTACACTGGTCAATTTCTCGTGTAAACGGGACACCATCTATATGGTTCTACATATACCATGATGGACATGTGCCTCATCCAAGCCATACATTAGCTGGATCTGAATATGAATGCATTCCAGCCCGATTGAAGTTCTGTTACACACCGCAATTTAGACACTAGGTAGAAACAGTTGGATGGGTGGGAAAAAGTTCAGACAAGGTTTTCCAACCGTACATTAGTTTCTAAAACTGTGGCCTACCAGACTATTGCAACAACCTAATTCTTTGATGAGAGAATGTGTATAGTGTTATACCTCTGATGAATGGACTGGATGTCGTACCTATGTTGCCACGCTGGCACATGTGGTGTGTACGAGAGCATTCTTGTACAGGCATCTGAACTTTTAGAACTGAATTATATAAGAGAATAAGATTAATACTCTGACAGTGCGACCGATAATACACAGGCACCACAAAGTTTATAAGTTGCAATGTATTCTCCCAAGTTTCAGTTAGCTTGTTAGTACACACCCCACTATATGTCACAAATTCTACCTTCCAGGTAGCGGCACCGACTTTAGAGGGTCGTTAGCAACAACAGTATTCTCCCAAATGGAGCTTTGACTAGTCAATTAAATGATATCTGTTGGACGGTCGAGTTTATTGTTATTTTATACATTAGGGTATTTTTGTCATTTATTAGAAACAAAACCTCGAGGATTGACCGATTCTGTGGGGCCCACCCTAATGTATATATTTTATTCATGCCATCCGTCTGTTTTGCCATGTCATTTTAAGGCATTAGCACAAAAATGAGGCATGTCCAAAGCTCTGTGGACCACATCACAAGAAGTAGTGGGGATAATGATGCCAACCGTTGAAACTTTTCTTAGGCCCACTATAATATTTATTTTCCATCTAACCAAATCATAAGGTCACACAAGTCGGGGTGAAAAACAAATAGAAATATCATCTTGATCCAAAACTTGAATGGTTTTGATAAGTTTTTGATGATAGGCGTTCAAATCCCACTGTCCAATTCATATCATTTCATGTGGTGTAGTCCACTTAAGCTTACCTCATTTTTGGGCTCATGCCATAAAGTGAGCTAGTAAAACAGATGAACAGGGTGGATGAAACACATACATCACGGTGGTCCTGCAGAGTTGAGTCAGCTCTTATGGCAATTCAAATCCCCTTAATTTAGGGAACGGGATTGCACTGGTGACGGAATAGGGGGATATTCTGAGACCCCGCCTGGCAGGATTTGATTTGGCTGTGTGTCCTAATCAAAGATGAGAGCTGGTTGGGCAGGACGGAACTACATTCAAACAGGCTTTTGGGCGGGATGGGCTCATCTTTGACAGTGACATATGCCTGATCAAACTAACAATTGTTAGAGAAATCCAACATTAAATATCATAATGTAAAGCCCATGGATTAGTGTAGTAGCTCTAGCGAAGGTACTAAAATATATAACCTGTCCGTGGATTAGTGTGGTAGCTCTAGCAAGGTACTAAAATATATAGGCCAACATGTCACAGTAGACAGTTCGACAAGAACAATTTGTATTGCCCCTAATCACCTTAACAGGATCATAACCACTTAAATAACAATGCATTATGGATGCTAATGTCATTTATTATATAACATCTATTTTACATCTCTACTATTCCAACTAATGTAAGCTTGAATTAGGAATCAGCATCAAGCTTGTATCCATTTGCATTGGTTATGAATGAATTAACGAGGCACTTGAAAGACTTGGTCCATTGCTGTTTATAGCGTCAGAAAAATTAAACGACGGATGTGATCCGTCGCTAATCTGCCACGGTTTGTCTGTTGCAAATAAACGACATTAAAAACCCGTCGCTGTTACTACGAAAAACCCGTACTATTTGGTGACTAAAACGGTCCGTCGCTGATCTTAAGAGAAGTGAAAGACCTTGAAACCCATTGCTGATTTTCGACTTGTTCAGAAATTAGCGACGGATTTGGTTTGTTGCTAAAATTTTTACAAAAAATTAATAACTATTAATTTAAAAAAAAAAAAAATCTGTTATACCTGATTGTGACTCAAAAATTCACACAATTGTTTAATAAGAATCTTATTCAATTTGATTTTTTTTTTTTTAAAATTTCCCTTCATCCGGATCTTCTTGACATAATCAACAAGTTGGATTGCAAATAAACACTATTAAAACCTTATGACGGCCCTTTTGTAATTTTTAATGATGAGACACTATATTACCATTCTTTACGGTGGTGTGGTTTACTTGAGATTTAAATCCATGCAATTTTTGATACCCTGCCCAAAAATAGACTGGAAATACAAATGGACAGCATGTATATACAATGCATCATCAAGATGGGCCCAACAGTCAGGGCCGCACTATGTTGGGTGAAGTTGGGGTTGCACCTAATCCAGTCTCCCTTAATGACTGTTACGTAACTGTATAGGGCTCACCTTGATATGTTTTTTGTAAATCCACTCCGTCGTCCATATATATGTTTTACCATCTTTTTTTAGGAAGTGATCCCAAAAATTATGAAGCTCCAAATCACAACTGGGCCATACTAAAGAAATAGTGATAAATAACCGTGTGAGCCAAATTGGTGTATTTTACGTATATGAATCTCATTCATTTGTTCCTAAAATCTATTTATATCTAGACACTAATCATACACATTTAAAAAGTGCTTTGGATGGATCTGATTTATTTCATGTTAGATTGGGCTGAATTTTATTGTTTATCCTACTTAGCACATCTATCCATTCAAATCAACTTTAGGATGACTTGATCATAGAATTTGATCAATCTCATCACTATAAGTTATTCTTGTAATTACATTTCTATTATACTTGGGCTATAATATTAGTTTTTCAACATCTTAGCATGTTATATATATATATATATATATATATATATATATATATATTTATATATATATATATATATATATATATATATATATATATATCTCAATTCTTTTCAAAATCTTAAATTTTCTCAAATATTGTCATTTTTTTCGAAACCTTTGAACTTTTTTTTTTTCAAAATCATAATTTTTTTAACTTACCAAATTTCTTTTTCAAAATGTTAAATTTTGTCAAAATCCCAGTTCTCTTTAAATCTCATTTTTTTAATCATTAAAAAAATTTAACTACTTAATTTTCTTTTTTAAAATGTCAATTTTTTGTCAAAATGTCCATTTTTTTAATCTTAATTTTTTTAACAAAATATCATTTTTTGTTATTAAACGTTTATTTTTTTTTTTCAAAATACAAATTCTGATTTTTTTTTTACAAAATCTCAATTTTTTCCCAAAATCTATTTTTTCTTTTCAAACTTCTCAAAAATTTCAAGATGCCAATTTATTTTTTCAAAAGCACCATTTTGTTTTCAACTTTTCAATTTTCTTTTTCAAAATGACAATTTTGTAAAAATCTCGGTGCTTTTTTAAATCATTATTATTATTTTTCAAAATCACAAATTTTCTAACTTCTCAATTTTACTTTCGAAATGTTAGTTTTTTTTTTTTTTGGTCAAAATCTCGATTTTTTGATCTCATTTCTTCTTTAAAATTTCTACTCTTCCAAACTTCTCTATTTTCTTTTTTAAAATGTTTTTCCTTCTTTCTAACTTGTGAATTCTCATCTAACTTTCCAATGTTTTTTCAAAATACAAAACTTCAAATTCTTTTCAAAAAAAATTATTTTTTTCAAAGTTGTCAATTTTTTCACAATTTTTTTAATCTTTTCAATTTTCCTTTTCAAAATATCATTTTTTAAAAATCTTTTTTTTTTTTTTCAATTCAGACTTCTTTTTTTCTTTTTTTCTTTTTCAAAATCTAGATTTTTATTAAATCACAGTTTTTTTGTTTTTCAAAACCTCAATTTTTCTCAAACATTACTTATTGTTTTTTTAAACTTCTCAACTATTTTACTTTTTTTCAAATTCATAAAAAAAATAATTAAACTTCTCAATTAATTTTTTTTTTCAAAATGTCTATTATTTAACAAAATCTCAATTTTATTCGAACTTCATTTTCTAAAATCTCGATTTCTAATAAAATACAAAAGATGTAGATTGGTTTTTTTTTTTTTTCATGTGATATTGCATAGCATTTAAATATCAGTTCTATGGCAAAAAAATTATTTATAGTTTCCACTCAATTGATATTAAAAAAATCAATGCATTCAATCAATTGATACAAAAATAATCATAGATAAAAATAAATTAAATTAAACCACTGAAATTCTATTTCAAAACTTCTTAAGACTATAATAAAGTACAATTTTACATCAATTTCTACTATATATATAGGGTGTGGCAAGGGTGAATTTATGCCCGGCCATGATCTGTCGCAAAAGAAAATAAAATCCATCGCTAATTGTTTTTGAGTTGGTTTTTGGGCAGTACTATGCGACGGACTAAAATCTGCAAAATCTTAATTTGTGACAGAGAATAGCCGTTGTAAATCTCATTTTAGGGACGGTATTTTCCATTGCTAAATCCCGCCACGGTAGCCATTTCCATCGAAGATGCATGCAATGGAGATTTTTGATTAGCGATGGTTAAACCAAGCCTTTTCCGCGATGGACGATGACTTGGGGTATGGTATGTCACTTCAACCCGGTTCTCACTTGATGATCGAGTTGGATGTCATAAACAACACCGGGGACACCACATTTTATATGGAAGTTTTTATGGTAGGCATTCTCCCAAATATCCCTTATTGTTCCCTGCTACTTTTGTCCCACTAAGAAGAATTCCCATTGGAACATACTCTATTGGAAACAAGAGAACTAATTATGTCTACCTTACTTTTGTATCAGACTAGCTAGAATGGTGATTGTTGCGTGCAATTAAAGAACTGATCCCGACAAACTTCTTAAATTTATAGTAGCAGGAGTACTTTGTTAAAGCAACAATATCATTGCTTGAAGGGAGTGGCAACTGGATCGCGCTATACTTAGGACTACTTCTGCCCCATAAAAATACAATGGTCCTACTATAGCAGTCCCCATGACTCAATGACCCCCCTCACAAGCAGCTCGATATTGGCTCCACTACCAAGCTGAGCCAGAAAACTAAGAGGCCAGAGACTCTGGTAGCACAATATAATCAAAAGAAAGGAAGATGAGAGAGAGAGAGTCATTTTCCATGCTTTGGTTCATTTTACATAGAGGCAATATTGACTCTCTTTCTGCAACATTCTTGTAGCAATTAATAGTATTGAGGAGAAAATTGTTACAATTAAATAAAAACTGTTACACTAAAATTTGATTTTGAAAATTCCACTAAAAAGTTAATAAGCATGCATACACTTGGCAAGGGACATAACCACACACGTACTACACCCCAGCCCAGCTCGGCTCATTGCATGCGCTTGAAAATGTGCACAGTACACGCCCAGCCCATGCTTCTCAGTGCATAGTCTCTACAAGGGGCTCAAGATTGTAAGGATCTCCTTGTTTTATTAAGGTGTTTTTTTGTTATTGATGTCTTAAATTTGTAAGTAAAGGTGTTTGTCTATCGATGCTATCGACAAACTACTTGATGCCATCGAGCGGATGTTGATGCCATCGAAGTCCCATCAAAGGTGGCATCGAGCGTGGGTGTAGAATTGCACAAGTGTGGGATTTGTTTCCTATTTCTATTGTGATGTTATTGAATACTATATATCAGGTGCAATCGGGATTTGGGAAGTAAGAAAGATGTTTTATATTTTCTAGATTTGTCCCTAAGGGTTTCAAGGGCATAACTTGACTTGAGAGAAGATTCGAGGCTTGTTCGAATTGGTAATTTCTCTCTTGTAATTTTCTGCTTTCATAGTGCATTATCGTCGCTTTATGCCGTGATTTTTTCCAACAAGAGGTTTTTCACATAAAATTTGATTTGTTTGTGTTTGAACTTGGTTGTGCGATTGGAGTACTTTGCTTGATTCATCTTTGTGTGCTTTTATGGTTCTGCAACAATTTTTATCTCTTCCTTTTTAAATGTGGGATAAAACACATGGGTTAAAGAAACTACCATTTTTGTTTTGAAAATACAAAATCTTTTCCACCAACATGCCACTAGTGTAGGACATTTGTACCATGAAAAGTATTGAAAACCCGACAATGGATATCGATTGTCACAAAAGTCAAGCCAGCCACTAGTTGGAATAAACAAACAGCACAATGGTCTGATTTAACATACGGGAGTGCCTTGACTAGTGAGTAGATTTAGCCTGATTTTCGAGGAGGGTGATTAGGACTGGTTTTCATAGGGCGTGTTGCCTTCTCCCACAGTACAGTACAGGACGTATTGCCAACCCCGAAGTGCATATTAAATGATGATATGAACCGCTTATGTTCTACACACAAATGGGTGATTGTGCACGAAGATGATTATTGATCAATAGCCTGTATTCAAATCCATGATTCAAAGATCATCCATGAAGCATAAGAGTATAGCTTCTATTTGGTTGTAATGAGAGAGCATCGACAATCCGGATCAATCTAAGGATGCAATCTGGTAATGGAAACCACAGCCAATGTACCATACTCTGGGAGGGGCCATAGTTTTAACACTTGGTAGATAATTGACTCAACATATAACTGTAGTTGGAAAATTACCACCTAATTAACCAAGATTACTTCAATGTTTTAGGTTAATATTTTTTATATTTATTTTATTTAAAGTGTTTATTAGTTGTGTAATTAAATTCCTAATTTAATTATTAAATATTGAGTTGAGTTAAATTGAGTTTTGGAGACGATTGGACCGGCCAGCTATTGAGTCGAGTTTTTGGGGTTGTTTGATTTTTTATTTCCATTGTAAATACCCAGAAAATAGGGCATTATTACTCATTGCGACTGTTTTGAAATAGGTGTGTATTTTCATTACAAAATCCAGACTGAAAGGTTTGTGGACCCCACCATGATGTATGTCACATATCCATGATGCCAATCCATTTTACCAAAACATTTCAGGGCATGCGCCCAAAAGTGAGGCAAATCCAAAGGTCAAGTGGCCACATCACAAGAAACAACAGTTGTAAAACTTTCACCATTGAAAGGTTTTTTATTATTAAGACCCACAAGATTGTTTATTTGTCATCTAATCTGTTTATATTGTCACACATACATGGATAAAGGACAAACACAAATATCAACTCAATCCAAGACTTCTGTGCTTCCCAAGAATTTTTTAATGATAAGCATTCAAATCCCACTGTTTCCTGTGGTGTGGTCTACTTTGAGCTTTGGATTGCCTCGTTTTTTTGCTCATGCCCTAAAATCAGCTGGCAAAACAGATGAACATGCTGGACAAGGTATATACATCACAGTGGCCCCAACATGAAATTCTGGCTCCATTTTAGCATTCAAAAAGCAAAACATCAAGATCTGCAATAAGAATAGTATTGGAATTATATTGGTAAATAATTATTACCTATTTATAAGTATTTACCACAGTGAATCAAAAAACAAAACCTAATCTCGACTTTTGTTTTAGCTGACTTTGGCTAAAGTTCCAATCGTACGTATTAGTTAAAAAAAATAAATTATAATCTTCTAATAAAAGCAAGAAGAGGTCACCTCTACCTGCCTGTATGACCTCTTCCTTCATATATATATATATATATATATATATATATATATATGAAGGATAGAACAAGAGTGGACGATGTTAGCAAGGAGTGTGGTTGTTAGGAGGATGCCAAAAGCACTCACACGTGGAAGATGGACTGACGGCTTTGTGGCACAAAATTATGTCAGTCCGCTTATTAGGTGACCTAGTATATGTTAAACGTGGACTGCTAGCTGGTCAATTTCTTTTGGACGCAGTTTGGCTGGGACCCAAACACCGGCTAGCTAGCTGCGTCAAAGCTCTGTGGCCCCACCATGATGTATGTGTTTTATCCACGCCATCTATCCATTTGCGAGCTCATTTTAGGGCATGATCCCAAATTGAAGCATATCCAAAGCTCAAGTGGACCACACCATAGAAAACAAGAGGGATAATGATGTCTACCATTGAAACCTTCCTTGGATCCACAACGATGTTTATTTGTCATCCAACCTGCTCATAGGGTCACACAGACCTGGATGAAGGGAAAATACAAATAGCAAGTTTTCAACAGTAAGTGTTCAATCCTCACTATTTCCTATAGTGTGGTCCTTTTGATCTTTTGATCTTTGGATATGCTATTTTTTTTGGGCTTGTACCTTAAAATGAGCTGGGAAAATGGATGGACAGCAAGGAAAACACATACATTGTGGTGGGCCCACATGGCTTTGACACCAGCTAGCTGGCGGGTGTTTTGGTCACCAGCCAAACCACGTCCATTTCTTTTAGTCTTATACTTATTTTGTATATGTGTGGCCCACTTACTGACCATCCCAGCGTGAATTTTTGGCCAAAATACGACCCACCTACTTAGAAGCTTGGATCTAAGCAAAGACTGACATGTTGCCACATGTGAGAGTACTGCAAAAACAAAAGAGCACTTTCTCCTAATCACCTAAAATTCCTCGTGAAACACCACAGAAGATCTACCTTGCATCAGAACATGAAGATAATCTATTCAGAAGTTTAATGCCTTTGATCTTTCTCCCTTCACACTTGAATCACAGCCATACAGTTAAAAATATTATTGTCAAATTATGTTGCCTCTGCAATCATATTTGTACAATCTCTTAAGCAAGGTTTTAACACTTGGACAGAGTCCACTAACACTTATCTGCATCAACTTAGACTCAGTCGCACTTGATCTAGTTTAATGCCATTGTATTAATACCACAGGTAACATTAATACCGTGACATTTTCACATCGGGCTTGAGTGGGGTGGCCCGTGGGATGCAATGGGAGGTAGAGGCACACTCAGGGTGGACAGCCCATGTGAGACGTGAGCCCTACCTGTGTGAGGTGGGTGGCTCATGTGAAGCGGAACCCGTGTAAAGTGGGGCCCACGAGGGGGGTTCGACTAAGGTCCTAACCCATGCAATGTGGGGCTCGGGCTATGAGATAAAGGGATTGATTCACTATGCTCTATCAATTTAAGCTTTTAATTAGAGCAAGTAGTTAATTGTCCTGCATCACACACCCCTCGAGTCTCACCTAATTTGAGTTAGTCAGGGTAATTCAACATTAACTTGAGAACAAAAGAGCCGATTTTTGTCAAGTCTTTTAATCATTCTCTCAGGTGGGGCCACTGACATGCTCATATACTAGAGTATTAGTGAGTCATCCAATCTAATTTAATCAAAATCGTTGATTTATAATGGCCAGTAAAGAAAGTTATGTGATCTTTCACTTGGGTTGAATGACAACATTTTATCTTGAAAATGATTTAAAAATCATTTCGTGAATTGGATTAATTTCAAATCACCTGTGATACCTAAACATTTAAAAATAATAATAATAAATAATAAATAATAATAAAAAAAATCCATGGCCATTGGAAATATGAACAATGCCTCTCATATTTGGATAAAACCACTCGTACTGAATCGTGGTAGTCATCATGGAGTATTATTTTTAAGTGGTCTTATCATATCTATTAAAAGACATTTTATACCTCAGCAACACTTGAATTAGTCTGTTTACTCATACAATGTGTGCCATCACGGCCTTCATTATAACTGTTTAGTTACTGATTCCTTGATTCCTAAGACATTTCTTAACATTTTAACAATGAATGATTTGTCTTGACGAGTAGAAACTTGAGCATACAATAGACTACACAAGAGATATCCTTAGTTCCTTTCCTTTTTTATATCATTCTCAAGACACTAAACAGGCAAAACTAATCGCCCACCAAGAGGTCTTTCCATGCTGAATTTACCAATTAAGTTCCAACCAACATAGAGCTCTATAATAGTGCAAGTAACCTAAGGGATCTATTATTATTATTATTATTTTATTTCAATGCCAATGAAAAATTAAAAATTTAGAACGTGCTTGAATTTGGACTTTTATTATGTTTCTCTTATTAACTGTCTATCAACAAAGTCAACTGTACAAAGTTAAATCTTTCTATATATTAGGTATATTTTGGGTAATAATTCATCTTATGGTTCTACCAAACATGATAAAAAAAGGGCTGTAAATGGGTTGGATATGGTAATATCCATCTCCGATTAATGTGATTTTTTGACTGACTCTGTCCAAATTGCTTCCATGGACTTGTTTGATGTAAATAGACATGCCAAATAAGTTATTCTCTTCTTGAGGACTAGGAGGCCTTGATGCACAATGTCCTATGCACCCATTTTATCAAAGTGCTACTCAAGCTTCTAATACTCATGATATGGCCGACTACGGTATCTATTATTTTTTCTCACATGTCCTTTGAAAGTTGGATGCATATTTCTCGAACCGAGAGATCCATGAATTGGGATCCTGATGCATATAGATATACAAATGGTCCAATGGGAGCAAGAATTTCCATTTTTCAGCTGGCTGAAAACGCGTGTTGGTGTTCATTTGTTTTGAAGCAGACGTTGCGGCTAATTCTATCCATCTGATCTATTACAACTATAATTGATTATTTTAGTTAAAAGTATCATTAGTTGGTTAAATTACAAAAATACCCTCAGGTAAGCGGTATCAATATTTAACTTGAATGGAAGTATAATAATCATGTGGTATCAATATTTAACTTGCTTATAAGTATAATAATCTTGTAAATATTTTGAATGGGATAAAAAATCTTATATCCCAATATGATTTTCTCAGGGTTGAATATGTCAAATAATTGGAAAGATGACTCCATATATGGACAAGCAGGATACATGGATACCACATGGAAGACTGGCTGCATACTGCGTTGGACGCCTCTGAAAGCATGCATTTTCATGATTCCATATATGGACATGCAGTATATGCGGATGATATCAAAATCATCAATTTAGTATTTCCAGTGGTGAATTTTCCATGGTACAAAAATCATAATGATTCCATAGTCTTTTCATGTAATTGGTGGCATGCAAATAAACAATAAAGGAAATAAATAAATAAATAAAAGCCATGGCTCCATTGAGGAAAGACCCATTCATTAGATGGTCAAGATGGTCCAGTCAAAACATTATTTTGGTTAGGACCATCCAACCACGGAGCCAACGAGATTCCTTGGATCAGGTCATTGTGCCGCACGTGATACAGTCTGTTAAGAGACTTTGCTCCGGAGGCAGGTAAACTGCTACCTTCGTTTACCTATAAACTATGAAATAATCAGTATGACTTATTTAATTAGAGCCTACAGAATGGACGGTCTGGATGTCTTTTGGGTCGGTGGTGATGGGTGCGACGCAATTTGTCTGTCCGGTTTGCCAATCTAAATTACCAAAAGAACCTTGGGATTTAAGTATCCATTACGCGTGGGGTTCGTCATCTCTAGTTCGGATTATTCCTTGCCTGATTTTTTTTATTCTTTTTCAATTGAAAAATGCAATCGCTTGCATGATTTTTATAAGACAATGAAGACAGTGCTTTTCCTGATGTGGATGGAACGGCTTTATGTGGATGAGATCCACCCCGTCTATCAGATGCAACACTGTGTTTCGACAAGGACCCAGAAATTTGGCTTTTTCAACAATGAGATAGGCTACAATGGGAGTGGATTAAGTGTTTCCCGATAGCACTGAATTTGGTGAGGTCCAAAGTGACGTCATTTCATTGGCCCATATAAGTAAGGTTGTTAGAGAAGGATCAAAGTGGGAGCAGGTTAGGTGAGACTCCAACCTCACCCAAGAGACTGCGGCCTTGTTATGGTACCCACTTTGATATATCTATTATGCATCCATCCCACCCATCCATCCATTTTTCCATATCATTTTAGATTATGATCCCAAAAAAGGAAGAAAATTCAAATATCAGGTGGACCCTACTCTAAGAAACAGGGGTGATCGAATGCTATTAAAAACTTCTTAGAGTACACCTTAATGTTTAGGTAGTGTTTATTAGCCATCCAATCTTTGATAATTAGGTCACATAAGTCCAAATGAAGGACAAAAAAGAAACAAATATCAGCTTGCTCCAAAACTATTGTGGCTTACTAATAGTTAATCACCGCTAGTTTCCATGGTATGGTACACCTGAAAATTGAATCTGCTTCATTTTTTAGATGATGACTAAAATTATATGGAAAAAAAAAAAAAAAGAAAAAAGAGAGAGAGAGAGAGAAGGATAGATGGCGTGAATATAGAATACATGCATCAAGGTGAGCCCCATGGTAAGGGCTGCACCCGTCTTGGGTGAGGCTACCCAATCCACTCCCATCATGCATACGGAGCAGATTAACCACATAAGTGGGTGTTACCCTAACGGTGTAGGGCCTACCTTGATGTATTTTTTGTATCTCCAATTTGTTGATCTATTTTTCAATCTCATTATAGGATACAATCCCAAAAACTTAAGAAAATCCAAGTCTCAGGTGGACCATACCACTGGAAACAGTGATGAATTACCATTAAAAAAAAATTTGTGTGCTACAAAAGTTTTGAATCAAGCTGATTTTTGAATTTTTCCATTCATCTAGATCTTCTTGACATTATTGATAGATTGGATAGCAAATAAACATTGAGAAAACCTTATGATGGGCCCTTTGGAATTTTTAAAGGTTAGGCACTCGATCACCATTGTTTCTTATGGTGTGGTCTATTTGAGATTTTAATCTACTTAGTTTTTTGGACCAAGAACTAAAATGGTCTATATAAATGAATGGATGGCATGGATATACAACACATTATCAAGGTGGGCCCTACAATAGGGGTAAGTGTTACCCAAGTAACACCTAATCGGCTCCCTCGGTACATATGTCAAACTGAGTCGAGCTTGGCCCAACTCAGTTCATCTGGCCGAGCAGGCTATCCTAGCTCGAACTCGACTCAGCCTGGCCCTAGAGCCAAACTAGCTGGCTTGAGCCAACTTTGAGCCAAGCTTAAGGCCGATCTGTTGAGCCAAGTTCCAGTTCAACCCTAAGGGCTGAGTTCAAGTTTAGGTTTTAAAGTTTTTAATATATATAATATAATATAATATAATATAATATATAATATATTTAAATATATAAATATTTATAAAATATTTATATTAAGTAAACGTGATTCAAGTTGAATCAATTCGAACCAGTCGAGTTCTAAAAAAATCAACTTGGCTCTTCTTCATTTTTTGTATCGTCGTAAAAAATGATCTGGAAAAACGGATGGACGGCATGGATATATAATAAATACATCAAGGTGGGCCCCACGATAAGGGCCGCACCGTCGTGGGTGAGGCCGAGGCCGCACCTGCACAAGTCACGCGAGCACAGTCCCCAAACGTTCTTTGACGTACGGCGCGTCAGCTTCGTGTTATTCTCCCTTCTGAAAACGGGAACGGATTGGCTACTCCCCCTGACACCAGCCATTGGCTGATGGTCGGTGCTCTGTGGGGCCCACCATGATGTATGTGTGTCATCCATGCCGTCCATCTATTTTTATATATCATTTTATGACATGAGAAGAGAAATGAAGTATATTTCAATCTCAAGTGGATCACATTACAGGAAATAGTGTTGAATAAATTTTGACCATTAAAAACGTTTTGGGGGCCATAAAAGTTTTTGATTAAGCTGATATTTATTTTTTCCCTTCATTTGGGTATTTATGACCAAATCAACATATTGGATGTCAAATACACCGTACAGTGTGCCTTAGGAGGATTTTAATGGCGAATATCCATTCATTATTTTTCTCCTGTGGTGTGGCCCACCTAAGATTTATATCCCTATAATTTTTTGCATCAAGACATAAAATGATCTGTAAAAATAGATGAACGGAATGGATGAAACATGTACATCATGGTGGGGCCCACAGAGCACCGACCACCAGCCACGGGGCTGGTGTTAGGGGGAGTAGCCAATCCGTCTCCTCTGAAAACCTCCCTATACAAAATGGCAAAAATACCCTTATGCACAGAACCCTCCCGAAATTTTCTGAAAATGACCTTTTGCGACACTTTTCTCTTCCTCTTTTCTGGTAAAGCTACTCCTCTACATCTCAGAGACTTCAGAGACTTTATATGTTTCAGAAATTGAAATTTTCAGTAGCTATTTCCCGATTTACCCTCGAATGACAAAACGGAAGATTCGTGTTACCAAAAAAATCTTCTCCTGTTTGACGATTTTGTTTGAAATAAGAACCCAAGTTGAAATATTTCAACGCGCCTACTTAAGAACACTCCTGTTTATGGCACGTGCGACTCACGTGGAGAGAAAGGTTCTCTTCTTCTTCTTCTTTACCGAAGAGAAAGCGAGACAAATCGAGTTAGATGAGAAAAGCAGTTATTCACATATTCAAAGAGAGAGATCGGTAGAGAGATGGGTAGAGGAAAGGGAGGAGCTAGAGAGAGAAAATCGGCTATGAAATGTCGGGAGCAGGGTGCAGGCTAAATCCCAACCTTCCATTGGAAGGGTGCGGGTTAAATCTCGTCCGTCGATTGTTAATTACCAACAATTTTTTTTTATTCCTAAGATGCTCTTTTCAAATACGTAATTACATTTATATCTATATAAATCTCAAAGGACGCATCCCTCCCTGGAACTAATTGTGAGGGCAAATGTGTACAATGCCAAGAGATTACCTACTACCATGTACAATTACCATAATGCCCTCAAACGTGAAACTCTATCTGCTCCGATTCTCTAGCAGCAATGTAACTTACGGTTCTCCTAGTTGCAATGGGAAACTTGGACAGTCTATAAATCGATCTGAACTGTCCATCAAGTTTAGAACACATTTCAACGGATGCCATGCAAAAATAAGATTGGTTGGATGATCAAATGCACCGTAGGTTAGGCCTGATTTTTCGTACACGTCCTTTTTCTGACCCATGGATGAGATGCTTAGGATTTACTAACCGAAGTGATTCAGTAAAGAATCACAAGCAACCCATATTGGGATTTACCAGATAGATGGACCGAATTGTTGGTTATACCTATTTTTATGCAATAGGGATCATACGAGTCCGGATCCTCTGTTTGCCAAAAGTACGACTTTCCTGCTTTTTTCTTCGTTTGCTGGCCCATCTCAATCACTCACTGATGCAATTATACAATCAAACGGTCCAATTAGATTACAACAACCACAATTTTACTGCTTGACGCAAACAGAAGATCTGTATTTGGGTCATTAATCAGATCATTAAGATTATCAGAATGGTGTGATATTTGCTCGGTAGATCATGAAATGTGTGTGACCTAATGGACGGTTTAGATCAATTGAATGGCTGCTTAATTGTCCCAACGCAACTATGAGTAGATCTATACAATTAAAAGCGCTTCGAGCACCGAGAGCATCTCTTAAATTTAAAATTAGATAAAAGTTAAAAGAAGAGAAATTGATGACCGTAGACGTAACTTTTTACCCTGTTTCTTTATCCTAGAGAGTCCAAAACTTACATATCCAATTGAGGCGTTGGACGTACAGACGAGCATTTGAGGACGAAAATACCCTTGCCTTCCGTTCGGAAGCGGATTGGCTGGTGGTGCAAAGACGAGCGCTGACGCTCGTGGGCCCACTATGATGTATGTTTTGTATCCCACCTTTTATCCACCTGGAGAGATTATTTCGGGGCAATATGTAAATAACGAGTTAAATCCAAATCTCCAGTGGACCCCAGCGCAGAAAACAGTGGGACAGTGACGCCCACCATTAAAAACTTCCAGAGACAACAAAGTTTTAGATAAAGCTGATATTTATGTTTTCCCTTATTTCAGGTCTTTTTGGACTTTTGAACTCGTTGGATTTCAAATAAACATTATGATGGGCCTTAGAATAGTTTCAACAGTTAGGAATCACTCTCTCCGCTGTTTTTTTCGGTGGGTTCACTGTAGATTTTTATTTGCCTCAGTTTTTCGATTTATACCCTAATGATATCTAAAAATGGATGCACAGTATGAATATAACACATGCATCATACTGAGGCCTACAGAACTTGGTAACGTCCCTTCAGTAGCCGACTCGCTGCTCAACCTGTCAGTATCTAATCCACGTCGGAACGGATGGGCTACTCTCCGTTGCCTGGTGGTCGGTGCTCCGTGGGCCCCATCATGATGTATGTGTTTCATCCATTTTTACAGATCATCATATGGCTTGATCCCAAAAATAAAGAGGTATATAAATCTCAGGTGGACCACACCACATGAAAACAGTAGTTATTGGATATCCACCGTTAAAATCCTCCTAAGGCCCACTATATTATTTATTTGACATCCAATTTGTTCATTAGGTCATACAGGCCCAGATGAAGAGAGCAAAAATAAAGATCAGATTGATCCAAAGCTTTTATAGCCCCCAAAATATTTTTAATGGTTGAACCTCATTCAACACTGTTTCCTATAATGTGGTCCACTTGAGATATATGTATATCTAATTTTTTGATTCATATAGTAAAATGATCTGTAAAAATAGATGGACGGCATGGATGAAACACATACATCGTGGTGGGGTCCACATAACACTAACCATCAGCCATTGGCTGGTGTACGGGGGGAGTAGCCAATCCGTTTCGTCTGCGTCCGAGCGCCGGCGCTCGTCTTCGCACACCAGCCAATCCACTTTGAAAGGAAGGCAGGGGTGGTTGGGAAGGTAAGTTTTGGAGTCTTTCAAAGAATCCGGATAAAAAGTTGCATTTACAGTGGGCAATTTACAGTGGTCAATTTCTCTTAAAAGAAAAACAAAAATATTTTGGTACTCTTGCAGGGTGAGACGGCTGATACACAGACACTAAGAAGTTGGTACACTGTATGTAAATCGCTCAAAATAAACCGTTCAAATTGAGGGGCCTAATTTTGATGGATCGTCAACCAAAACGTATGCTGGTTCGATTTTCTAACTATAGGATTGGTTGATACTTATTGGACAGTTAAACTGAAAAGTTAATCATCGGTCTGGTTTCAACAAACGAATGCGCATCAATCAGAGTTTAGGGTCTTTCCATCTTTCTAATTATAAGAGGATGATCCATATACATTGGGGCCCACAATCTGGACCGACTGATGTGAGCTAATGTATGCCACGTGTACAACTTCCAAATGCGAGTCTG
Organism: Magnolia sinica; assembly: GCF_029962835.1. Classification (NCBI taxonomy): domain Eukaryota; kingdom Viridiplantae; phylum Streptophyta; class Magnoliopsida; order Magnoliales; family Magnoliaceae; genus Magnolia; species Magnolia sinica. The sequence goes on along the minus strand of NC_080585.1, from coordinate 15,418,199 downwards.
CATCAATTAACTCCAAAAGGGCAAAAGTCAAAACCCCTGTTTTCTTCATCTAAAGAAAATAAATAAATCAACCCTGATTTTTAGGACGCGGACTGGCTACTGGCGAGTTGAGTAGCGAGACTCGCTACTGAAGTGTCATCACCAAGTTCTGCAGGCCCAACCATGATATATGATTTGTATCCCCACTGTTTTTTTAGAGGTCATTTTAGCGTGTAAACCAAAGAATGTTGCAGATCCAAGGCTGGAGTGGACCCATCACAGAAAACAGTGGGGAGAGTGACGCCCACGGTTGAAACCTTCCAAAGGTCCACCATGATGTTTTTTTGAGATCTAACCTATTCATGTGTTAACTTGGATATGAAAGAAAGAAAAACATAAATATCAGCTTGATCAGAAACTTTTGTGGCCCTTAAAACTTTTTAATGGTGGGCATCACTCTCCCCACAGTTTTCTGTGTTGGGGTTCACCCGAGGTTTGTATTTTACTCATTCTTTGGATAATGCCCTAATTAGATCTCTTCAAATGAATGTACAGTGCCGATACAAAATATACATCATAGTTAGGCCCATAGAACTTGGTGACGTCACCTTAGTAGCCAATCTCGCTACTCAAATTTTCAGTAGCTAATCTGCGTCCATCAGATTTGGACGTGGATTTCCTGCTAAAGCCCTTCGCAGGAAGTTCCTGCGCTGAGAAATTAGGTGGGGCCCACTGTATTGTTTGTGAGAAATCTTTTCCGTTCATCCATTTTGTAAGTTTATTTTAGGACATGTTACAAAAAATGAACCATATCTAAAGCTCAAGTGAGCCGAAAACATGATAATTAAATGTCTACAATTGAAATATTTGTGAGGCAACAAAAGTTTTGATTCATGCTAATATTTTTTGTTTTCAGTTCATCCTAATAGGAATGAGGTTATTAACGGTATGGATGGTATCTAAACATCGCTTTTGAACTTAAAAAGGTTTCATAGGTAGAAATTTTTCTAATCACATTTTCCTTCAGTTGCTCACACAAGCTTTGGATACGGTTCATTTTCTACAACATGTTCAAAAATAAACTTACAAAATGGATGGACTGGGAGGATTTCTAACAAACATTACAGTGGAACTTCCTGCGAAAGGCTTTTGAAGGAAATTCACGTCCAATTTATACGACAGAAATCCACGTCCGAATTATTTGACATCCGCAATGATTTTATTTGGCGTGGATTGCGTCCTGCCCCGCCTGGACAGTAATCCGTGCAGGCAGGGCTCTGTGGGGCCATAGTGATATAAGAGTTTCATTCAGGTCGTTCATTGCTTTTTTAAGATCATTGTAAGATATCATGTTAAAAATGAGGCAGGTACACAGCTCCGGTGGACCACACTAAAGGAAGCTAATTGATAATGACACCCACGGTTGGAAGCTTTCTAAGGGCCACCGTGATGTTTTTTTACCATCCAACCTATTGATAAGGTCATTTAGACGTAGATAAAGTGGAAAAAAAAAAATATCAGCTTTATATAAGACTTCTCCAGCTTCCAAGAGTTTTTAATGGTGAAAGTACAATCTTAGTATAATACCTTAGAATGATCCTGTAAGAGCGAACAGCGTGGTTAAAACACTTAAATCACGATGGCCCCAAAGAGCCCCTCCGGGTAGGACGCAATTCGCGTCCGATTTTATTGGTACAGAGACTATAGTGGGCCGAAAGTGGATTACGTCTGAAGCCGGGTCGTACAAAAGCTGTTCGACCAGAGCTCCTATGGGGCCCATCGTGATGTGTCTGTCTATCCATGCCGTCCATCCATTTTCCTAGATCATTTTAAGGAATGAGCCCAAAAATGAAGCATATCCAATATTTAAATGGACCCTACCAAATAATGAGCTTGGGTTGCATTAAATGCAAGAGTAATATATGGTGTGGTCCATTTGAGGATTGGATCTACTTCAATTTTGGGATCATACCTTAAAATGACATGAGAAAATGGATGGATGGCGTGGATAAACAGATACATCACGGTGGACCCTACAGGAGCTCTGGTCGGACGGCTTACTGTCCGACCAGGGTTCGGACGCAATCCGCTTCCTGATGGGCCATGCCTCAGGATCACTCCGATGAAACAATCGTAACCCACAGTTAATTAATGGTTGGCAGATTAACGGTTGATAAAAGGGCAAATGAAAGATCAAAACTCAAGGAAGAAAAACCTGAAGTTTGGACGGCAGTGATCTTCTAACGTGAGCTTGAGTCATTCTCAGTAACATGTGTAAAGCGTGTCTGTCTGTCAATTCAACCACCTACTACAAATCTCCACTGAAGGAAGAAGCTTTACCTTGCACCAACTTTTTCAGGCTACTGGATTGAAAACTTCAGATTTCCACGAACGTTGACTCTCGATTGGAAAAGCGCGTTGGCCTCATAAATTCTCTACAACTTCGGCGTGACTACGCGGGGGTATACATGTGCGGGCCCACCGCTGTGTGGCAAATGATTTCACGTGCATGAGATCCACGCCGTCCATCAAGTGCGCCACATTTTAGTTGCCCTCGAGCATCACAACCATCGGAAAACGATGTGAATTCATTCCTAAAACCTTGTATTGTCCCCTTGATTTTCAGAACCGCGTGATGTCTAGAGGTTCTCTTCATCCTGATGAATGGATAGATGGCATAAATAAACGACGGTGGGCCACATCTTAATTACTGGTGGGCGTTCCATCCCAGCTCTTGCCCACGGTGTGGCCTGCCTAAATTCTGTAACGACTTGGTTTTTTTATTTTTATTTTTTGGGTTGCATGGTGAAGAAGAGGCAACGGTCCCAATGGATGTAGTGTATCTCGTACATGTTGTTCCCCATGTGCCACTTTGGTTAGTAGTAACCAGGACGTGGATTTCCTGGAAAAGCCTTCCGACAGGCTGGAAACCTAGTTGGGGCCCACCGTAATGTTTGTAATAAATCCACTTTGTCCATTCGTTTTTTAAGCTCGTTCTAGAACATAAGGCCAAAAATGAACTAATCCAATACCCAGTTTATCCAAAAACGTCAGGATTGAACGTCCAGTTTAAATATTCGTGGGACCAAAGAAGTTTTGAATCAGAATAATATTTGTGTTTTCAGTTCATCGGGGTAGGAGCGTGGTTATGAATGATATGGATGGCAGGTAAACATCACTGTCAAGACCTAGAAGGTTTCAACGGTTGAAATTTCTCTAACCACATTTTCCATTTGTGCAGCCCACTTAGTTTTGGATCCTGTTCAATTTTTATCTAAAGTCCTGAAATGAGCTAACAAAATGAATGGATGGGTAGATTTCTCACAAACATCAGGTTGGGTCCCACCTTGGTTTCAAGCATAAGAATTTTGCAGGAAATCCGCGTCTAGTGGCAACCATGCCTGTGTATGCCTAGGATCAAAACAACAAAGAATTTTTTTCCTTTGCTTAATACATAATCCAACCTATGACACTTTTATGCGCCCATTATGATTTGTGTTAGATCCACATATGGTCCATTGGCTTTTCTATATTATTCCAAAAATATAAGCACATCCAAAGCTCAAGTCAACCACAACACATAAAGTAATGGAAGTGGAACTAATGTTAGAAGCTTCCTGGAGTCCAGTGTGAAGCCATCTTCATGCGGTCGCACAAATCTAGAGGAAAGGAAAGCACAAAATTTTGCATCCTCTTGAGGTTGATCACACAAATCTAAACTAAGGAAAACACAAAAATCAGCTTGATCGAAGCCATCTATAGCCCGTAGAAGTTTTCAATGGCAGGCTCTTAAATCCCACAATTTCTAGTAGTGTGGCTCACTTGAGTTTTAAACTTGCATCGTCTTTTGTTTTATTTCAAAAAATAATATAGGAAAATGAATGGATGGTATGAATAAGACATATATATCATAGCATGCTAAGAGGCCTATGATGGGACCGTCCGTCTCTAGCTAGATCCCTGTGCTGGTAGTATGCAATCCTCGTGCAATTTGTGATTTGGAAGGAGTGGATTAGGTGAGACCCTGCATCCACTGAGGTGGGTGGGACCCCCTGACTGTTAGGCCAACTGTGATATACGTGACTACAACATCGTGCGTCCAAATTAGAAGCACGTCTTAGGGCATGTTCCAAAAAGTGAAGCAACTCCAGATCCCAAATCGACCATTATACACGAAAAAGGGTGATTGACTATTAAAAACTTTTTTTGTGGCCCACAAAAGCTTTGGATCAAAATTATATTTGTATGGTCTCTTTATTTAGGTGTTCGTGACCATGTCAACAGGTTGGATAGAAAGTAAATATTTTCAGTGGAATCCATGAAAAATTTTAAAGGTGAGAATTAAATCATAATTGTTTCCTATGGTGTGGTCCCTCTAAAATTTGTGTCTGCTTTATTTTTTGGATAAAGCCTTAAAATGAACTTTCAAATAATTGGATGGTGTGGATTTAAGGTGCACACATCACTGGGAGCCCCACAGTTAGGGTCCCACCCATGTCAGTGGATCCAACGTCTCACCTAATCTGCAAGAACTTACTACACTAGATGCTAGGTACAGATGGATGGATGGATGGATTTCTTACTAACATTATGGTGAGCCCCACCTACCATCCGGTGCAGGAACTTCCTATCAAATTACTTTATTGAAAATCCGTAATCCCACCATTATGTATGTGACTACATCCAAGATGTTCATTCTTATACAAAGCTCATTGTCAGACATGATCAAAAGCAGATCCAAATCTCATATGAACATACTAGAGGAAATAACGGTAAATGACCATTAAAAAATTTTCGTGGGCTACAAAAGCTTTGGATTAAGATGATATTTGTGCGGTTGCATCGTCTGTCTTTTTAACCTTATTAATAGGTTAGATGGCAAATAAATATTACGGTGGAATCCATGAAGTTTTCAAGGATAGAGTTTCAATCATGTGATTATTTTATAGAAACAAATGTATCAAATTATCATGTTCCAAACAATTTTGACGTCAGTTATAAATAAACTGTTTTAGATTCACTGCTAATTTCAGGGCTTCAAATTCAGACTTGGAATTGAGATTTAACAAACGGCCCGTAGTCAGGCTCGCAACGAAGGGGGTCTTTCAGTTCTCTGCTCTTGGTTCGTTGCTGCTCCACTGTACACGTAGGCGTTGCATTGGTGAATCTTAACCATCCATCTGGAGAAGGAAAGGAAACGCGAAAGCGACGCTCGGAAGATTTTACGGAACATACGGCGCACACCTGGCAGGTAAAACAGGTGAAAGATCCAACGACCTAGCAGGTAGAAATGACCTGGTCAAAATCAGGATGGTCAGATAGGTTGGTGGCCATGTACGAATGACGAATGTGGATCTTTGGTCAATTCCTTTCTAATAGATTTGTTTTGTACCCATCCGAGTTGCACCAACACATTGGGGCTCGCAGGATGAGTGGCTTGGATCACTCGCACGCGTCCCCTTAAACTGGTCAAAGGAGGAAATTGTAGGGTACAACGCAAGGCAGATGAACTGTTTCTGGACGTGCAGGATCCTGCACGCGTATTGACACCCAGCCACAGGAAGTTCCTGGGAGCGGATTGGGTGGTGTGCCACACACCACCAACCTTAGTGGTGTGTTGACGTCACCTAGTTACTTTGGGCTTACCATGATGTATGTGATATATCTACCCCATTCATCCATTTTTTGAGACCATTTTAAGCTATGGGCCCAAACTTGAGGCAGATCCAAGACTCAAGTGGACTACACCACAGAAAATAGTGGAAATTCAACAACTACCATTGAAAACTTCTCGGGCTACAGAAGTTTTGTATAAAGCTGATATTTGGTTTTTTCTCTTCATCTAAGTATATATAACCTTATGAATAGGTCGAATGGCAAATAAACATTAACGTGGGGCCTAGGATAATTTCAACGGTAGAAGTCATTGTTCTCTTGCTTTCTGTCGTGACCATATGTGAGATTTAGATCCGTGTCATTTTTCGGCTTATTACCTAAAATGATCTCGCAAAATGGATGAACAGTATAGATATAACACATACATCATGATGGGGCCCACAAAATGACATCACACACCAAAGAGGACGGGGTGCGTGGCACACCACTTGAGCCTTTTCCAACTTCTTGGAGTCGGAAGCTAGGTGGGGCCACTTTGATGTTTGTAAGAAATTCACCCCCTTCATCTTTTTTGCCACCTCATTTAAGGATATGGCACCAAAAATGAAAGCGGATATGGCACACAGCGATGTAACTGGTGTGGGACTTAGAGCTGGGCATCCACCGAGTTGGATCGGATTTGGTCCAACTCGACTAGGTTCGAAATTTGTAGGTCCCGACCCGAACCTAATCCAATTAGAGATCGGATCCGTGTTATTTAATTCGAATAGACCCGAACTCCCGCCAGCTTGAATCGATCCGAGTCCGACTCGGTCAGAAAAATCGAGTCGGATCGGATTAAGTAAGGTTCGGATAAAAACTAATGAATAGTGTGGATAAACCAAAAGAGATACAAGATGAGCCCGCATAATTTACTCGATATGAAAAAATCGGTCGGTTAGCTTACTGGAGAAGCTTGGTAGATAGCTTCTTGAAGAAGCTTTACAGCGGTTAGCTTCCTGGAGAAGCTTGATAGATAGCTTCTTGAAGAAGCTTTACACCACAGGTCCACAACAATAGCTTCTTGAAGAAGCTTTGTATGGTTAGTGGTCGGTGTTCTGTGGAGCCCACCATGATGTATGTGTGTCATCCATGCCGTCCATCTATTTTTATATATCATTTAATGATATGAGAAAAAGAATTAAGTATATCTCAATCTTAAGTGGACCACATTATAGGAAACAGTGTCGAATTAATTTTGACCATTAAAAACGTTTCGGGGGCAATAAAAGTTTTGGATCAAGCTGATATTTATTGCTTCCCTTCATATGGGTCTTTATGACGAAATCAACCGATTGGATTTCAAATAAACAGTACAGTGGGCCTTCTGAGGATTTTAATGGAGAATATCCATTCATTATTGTTTTTCTGTGGTGTGGCCCACCTAAGATTTATATCCCTATAATTTTTTTTTATCAAGCCCTATAATGATCTGTAAAAATGGATGAACAGAATGGATGAAACACGTACATCATGGTGGGGTCCACAGAGCACCGACCATCAGTCAGGTGTCATTATTGCTATCTTGCTGTCTGTAGCTGCAGCCTAGCACCAGCTATAGGGTATGTGTCGTGCGAAGACGAGCACCGACGCTCCTCGAGCTCCGAGTTGTACGAACGGTTCAAAGGAGATCCGCATTACATGGCCACATAGTGACGTATTTACTATATCTACACCGTTCATCTATTTTTAGATATCATTTTAGAGCATTGTTCAAAAAATGAATCATATCCAAAGATCATCTGGACCACACCATAAATAGCAGCGGAGATAATGATTTTCACCGTTAAAAAATTTGCAAGGCCCACCGTAACGTTTATTTTACATCCAATCTGTCCATAAGGTTACAAGTACCTGGAAAAAACATATTTCATAAGGTTAGAGGAAAAACAAATTTCATATTGATCCAAAACTTCTGTTACCCTAAAAAGGGTTTCAATGGTAGACGTTCAATCTACATCTTAGTTTTTGTAGTGTGGTCCAGTTGATAGTTAGATCTGTCTTATTTTTTGTCTCAAGCCTTAAAATGAGCTCGCCAACTAGATGGACGGTTTGGAAATAACACATACCTTGTGATCATACCCACAAAATATGCTAACGGTACCTGAGTCCATCCGCTTCGTACCCGATCAAAGCAGGGTCTCTCTTTCCCTCTGTAAATCTCTCTCTAGCAGGTAAATCCAAGCTCCAGAACCTTCTTCTCACCTTCTTCTTCAATAGTAATAGAGTAGCAGATATGGAGAGAGAATCACAAATATAGAAAGAAGGAGAGAGATAGAGCGATAGGGACGGGCCAAAGTGTTAATTGGGCGGGATTTTTTGGCGCTCGAACATAAAGGTAAAAGTAAAAAGAAAATAAATAAATAAATAAATAAAATATATATATATATATACACACACACACACACAAAAATATATGCGGTCCGGATCGGGTCGGTCCGAATCGGATCCAATCGGATTGGGTTCCGGATCGGGTCGGGTCGAAACAGGGCCTATCCGGATTCGACCCGAAAATAATTCGAATTTGGATTATACTGCCCGATCCTGACCGATCCTGACCGTCGGTTCTGTTCGAATCGGGTCTGATCGGGCTGGATCCACCGGTTCGGGTATGAAATGTCCAGCTCTAGTGTGGGTATACGTGGTGCGAATAGGAGCGTTGATGCTCCTCGAGCGAACGGTTTAAAGGAAATCAAAGTTAAATAGTCCTCAAAATAATGTATTTATTATATGCACACCATCAATCCATTCTTAGAGATCATTTGACAGCATGATCCAAAAAAGGAATCATATCCAAAGCTTAAATGGACCACACCACAAATAGTAGCAAGGATAATGTTTTTCATTGTTAAAGGGTCACCATAATGTTTATTTTCCATCTAATCTATCCATGAGGTCAAAAAGACTAAGATGAGGAGGAAAAAACAAATCATATTGATCCAAAACTTCTGAGACCCCTAAAAGGGTTTCAATGGTAGATTTTCAAACCCCCATTGCTTTTTGCAGTGTGGTCCACTTGATCTTTAGATCTGTGTTAATTTTCGGCTCAAGCCTTACGATGACCTCACCAATTGGATGGATGGTTTTGGATATAACACATACCTCATGACGGGGCCTACAAAACTTGCTGACGTGAATACATGAGCTAGATAGCTGGTGTGTGGTACACGAGAAATTTCCTAGTGAAAACTTGGGTTCCCTTTTGCTACGGATTATAACCGTAGCAATTGCCGTAGCTATAACCTTAACAAAATCCACCGATTCCAAAAGGGTGGACAGCGAGTTGGGGTTGACCCCAACTCGCTGTTCCACCTGTGTACTTTTAAAAAAAAAATTTATTTTTTAAAAGGAGAACTTTTTCTCTCCAACATTTTTCTCTAATACATACTTATATAAATATGTATATATAAGCATATAAAATTTTTTTCTCTCTTTTTATTCATTTCTTTCTTTATTCATTTAACAAACATATCTCTTAAACCAGAATGAGTTACTTGCAGTACCATATAGGATTTTGGGGTAGGAGATGCTACTTTAGCTAACCAACCTACTTATTTTCCAAAATTCCATCAGGTTGATGGTCGAAAATTCATTTCATTCACTTTGCGATCAATTTCAATCAGTTCGCGGTCAATTTCATTCATTTTATTTCACGGTCATTTCCACGCATTTCACGATCAATTCGTTTCACTTCATGGTCATTTCCATGCATTTCATGGTCATTCCCGGCGATTCCTTGTTGATTCACTGTCATTTTCATGCATTTCACGGTCAATTCCCTTCTCTTCACGGTCAATTCCATTCACTTCACAATCAATTTGCTTCACTTTATGGTTATTTCCATGCATTTCACGGTCATTCTCGGTGATTCCGTATTGATTCACGGTCATTTCATGCATTTCACGGTCATTTCCATGCATTTCACGGTTAATTCGCTTCATGTAAGCCCCGTATCCTAGATCGTACCGTTCCATAGACTTCTGCGGTTTTTCCGGTCGAATTCTGGCAACCTTTGACCCTTAACCAGTATTTACGCGTAACCCTGATTCACATGTTGTCAATCCAAGTCGACTCAACCCAAGACTTGTACCATAGCGACCACGCCGTCGCCGCGGTTTCGATGCTGCGACTCGCTCGCTGAGGAGATACCCTGGTCGGGAGATGTGTGCCAGCGTTCAGTGCGAGGAAAACACCGCGCATTGTAAAATTCGAGAGAATCTCTATGACTTGTCACATTAATCAATCAACCTATCAATCCCATCATGTCAAGTACATGTCAAGTACACATCACCTTTCACTCTTTTCCAAGCAAGCCCCAAAGTCAAAAAGTTCTTAAAAGCCCATACCTTTCTTACACCAAAACCTCCAAAAGTCAAAAATCTCTTACACACCCATTACTCACCCCATCCATCACTCCATCACCCATCACTCTCTCTCTCTCTCTCTCTCTCTCTCTTTATAACTCTCTTTCTCATTTTTTTTCAAACCATTCCCAAGCAAGAAAGAAACCACCACACATCCAAGCCTCTCCCCATATCTTCCAAGCTACAAGTGTGGCCCACCTTTCCTACCATTTCATCTCCCATCTCAACCATCCAAACCTCATCTCCTCCATTGGAATCAAAGCTAAGGAGCTAAGGGAGCCAAGGGAGCAAGAAGATCAAGCGGTGGGTGTGTCATAGGCTAAATTTTCATGTGTTTATGATGGGCCAAGTGAGGCTAACCAATCAATGGTTTGGATCTCACTTTGGACCCTAAGATGTGGCCGATGGCCCACTTGGATCATCATGATCATTCCATGATGGGGCCATTCTCCATGGACCCCATCATGACGTTTATTTTCCTTGCATACTTAGGGTCATCTAGACCTTCTATTTTAATGGAGAAGGGATCTCCACTGTTGGATTTCAATTTAATGAGCCCACATGTAATGGCCCACTTGATTTATGTTGTAGATCATTGAAGGGAGGGCCCATAGTGTTGGGGTCCCTCCATCATGCGTGTCCCACTCTCTATCTCTCTCTCCCTCTCTATTTCATTTTTTAATGAGATCATGATATGATTGTGTGGCCCACTTGAATGGACCCCACCATGAGGCATGTATTCTATCTAAACCATCTACAAGTGGGGCCCACTTTGTGTATGTTGTATCCACACCATCCTCCATGAGGTGGCCCACCTAAGTAGGGCCCACTTCAAATGCATGTGTAAGGCCAAACTGTCCAGCGTCCCTGGACGCTGGACAAAAAAAAAAGAAAGGGAAAACAAAAATATCAACTTGTTTTCAAGCTCGTGGGTGGCCTACTCATGTAGGCCCCACCTTGATGCATGTATTCAATCCATGCCGTCTATCCTATATACCAACTCATTTTAGGCGTTGAGCCAAAAAATGAGGTTGATCGGATCATCTGGTGGGCTATACCTTAGCAAACAGTGATCTCCACCGTTTAAAGTCTCCCAGATTTTTCTATACACTAAAAAATGCCCAATATTGGACTTGATGGATGTGTTTTGGGCTGTAGAAATCAGTGGCATGGTGGATCCTTCCGATGTGGGCCCCGCCCATGTACAAAAAACCTTGGAAAAATAAGATTTCAAAAAAAAACATATATATATAGGCAGCAACGTTGCTGCTGTCGTTGTCAGAAGCGCAGGCAGCGCTTGCTGCTGTGTGCGACGGGCGGGCGGACGGACTGCAACCTACGGCTCTAGCCGTGGGCCCCTCCTTGATGTTTATTTGTCATCCAACCCGTTCACGAGGTGGGCCACTCCCAGCAGTGGGCCCCCTCCAAATTTCAGCTCCATCCACAACTCAGGTGGCCCACACTGCAGGAAACAGTGATATTAAATTTCTGCCATTAAAACTGTTTTGTGGGCCACAGAAGTTTTGGATCAAGATGAAATTTGTGTTTTTCTTTTCACTCAGGTCTGTGTGACCTTATTAACAGGTTGGATGGCAGGAAAACATTGTGGTGGGCCACACGCGTGGAACCCACCAATATTGTATGTGTTGCCACACTGTCCACGGCTGTGGACGGTGGAACCCTCCATGATGTATACGTTTTATTCACACCGTCCAGCGGACGATGGAGCCCACGGTGATGCATGTGTTCTATCCACACTGTCCAATGACAGTGAGACCCACCATGATGCATGTGTTGCATCCCATCCACTCAACCATTTTAAATGCTCATTTTATATTAGGGGTTAGAGAATGAGCCAGATCTATAGTCCAAGTGGACCTTACCTTGGCATGTTGTAAGGCCCATTAGATGTATTTGTGACCCATGGGTTAAGGCCCATTTGATGTATTAGGGGCCCATGGGTTAAGGCCCATTAAGATGTATTGGGGCCTATGGGTTGAGGCCCATTTGGTGTACATATAGGGCCCAATTGGCGTGGCCCATTTGATACACCTAAGGCCCATGAGATGGGACTCATATTGATGTAATTGTGGCCGTAGGTGTGACCCATCTGATATATATATAAGGCCCATGTCACGAGGCCCATTTTGATGTATTCTAAGGCCCATGGGTTATGGCCCATTGCAATGTACATAAGACCCATTGGTGCGGCCCATTGATGTGGCCCACTTGATGAATATAAGGCTCATATGATATGACCCATTTGATGTATTGAAGGCCCAATGTGATGTACTTAAGGTCCATTGCAATGTGTGATCCCAACATGGTTTATGTAATGATGTTTATGACGGGCTATGCCTTGGGAGTAATGTTGGTTTGACGTCCACATTGCAAGTATAGTGTTGGTTAAATGTCCACATTATGACTCTCCCTAGGGCTCATTGATAGGCCTGTACACCCATCTTCGTTATGAACTGCATCCATTACCATATAACGTGCTTAGTATAGTCCCATGATTCACGATCATACGCATCATATGTATGCTTGATATGAGAAGTGACTGATCATAGCATATGCCTTCAGGCAGATTGTTTATGGGCTCTTGGATAGGCGGTGTTGCCCTACATGAGCGCACGATACGCGCAGGACTGCTGCATGACTGGATAGTGTGATTCATGCATTCGCATTGTGTGATATGGTACTGTACGCCCTACCGACATCAGGGCCGTAGCCTCCACAGGCGTATCGTGGTTGACAGGATTGGATATCGAAAATCTTATTCTACATGGGGTGCTATAGATATCCCTAGGTGAAAGTCCCTAAACCCTTATGGTACCAAGAGGTTGCTCCAACGTCTAGATCGAGTGGGTGCATGAGCGCCTAGTGCCGATTACCAGACGGTTGCGCTTTCCACTGTGTCGTAGTCGGTTGAAGGGGGTGCGACCTTACTTGCCCGAGAGGAGGGGGCAAAGCTAGGCTGAGTCTGATCAGCTCGAGGAATGGGTCCGCTATTGACGAGCCGAGCCCAATATTGACAGGCGGATAGTGAGGTCTTTTTCACTCACCTTATTGCGCGCGATGGGGCGACAATCTGGTTTAGAGTGTTCTAGACCCCGGTGATATTCCAGATTAGAGTTGTATTGATATGTGGATTTAGATGAGGATTTGTATGCTTGAGTTATATTCCATACCGCATGGCCTTGGTATGGCCGACATCATCCATGCCTCGCATTGCATAGCCTTGGTGTGACTCATGGCATTCATGGATTCATCAGTATATTCTGAATTACTCTGATACTGCATTACCACATTGAGCACGCACTTTCACCACTCTCTAAGCTTTCTGTAAGCTTATGCATGACTGTTGCGTGCAGGTGACGTTGGATCGCAGCAGCGCTGAGGCTTGAGCACGTGGCTGATTATTTTGGAGTTTTTTTCATCATCATTGTATTTCCCTTTTATGCTCGTTGTACTTTTAAAGTTTTTGATCATAGTGGAAATGTGATGGAGTTTTTGGTTGTTGTTTGTGGGTTATGCCTTTGGTTATATTTATTATGGATCAAACTGATGTTGAAAATCCTCCTCGTAGCATCCCAGGATCGGAACCTGGCGAATGGGCGCTGGGAGCCGAGAATGGGGTTCTACGGAGGCTGTCGGCGCCGGATTCGGCGATCGAAAATTTTGTGAGCCCGGTTTCCGAGTTTGGGGCGTGACACTTCACATCACGGAATGACCGTGAAGTGAAGTGAAGTGAATTGACCGTGAAATGAGTGGAATTGACCGTGAAGTGAAGGGAATTGACCGTGAAATGCGTGGAATTGACTGTGAATCAACATGGAATCGCCGGGAATGACCGTGAAATGCATGGAAATGACCGTGAAGTGAAGCGAATTGACCGTGAAATGCGTGGAAATGACCGTGAAGTGAAGGGAATTGACCATGAAATGTGTGGAAATGACTGTGAATCAACACGGAATCGCCGGAAATGATCGTGAAATGCATGGAAATGACCGTGAAGTGAAGCGAATTGACTGTGAAATGCATGAAAATGATCATGAAGTGAAGGGAATTGACCGTGAAATGCGTGAAAATAACCGCGAATCAACACAGAATCGCCAAGAATAATCGTGAAATGCATGGAAATGACCATGAAGTGAGGCGAATTGACCGTGAAATGTGTGTAAATGACCATGAAGTGAAGGGAATTGACCATGAAATGTGTGAAAATAACCGTGAATCAACATGGAATCGCCAAGAATGATCGTGAAATGCATGAAAATGACCGTGAAGTGAAGCGAATTGACTGTGAAATGCATGGAAATGACCGTGAAGTGAAGGGAATTGACCGTGAAATGTGTGGAAATGACCGTGAATCAACATGGATTCGCCAGGAATGAGCATGAAATGCATGGAAATGAGCGTGAAATGAAGCGAATTGACCGTGAAATGAGTTGAATTGACCGCGAAGTGAAGGGAATTGACCATGAAATGTGTGGAAATGAACGTTAATCAACATGGAATCACCGGGAATGACCGTGAAATGCATGGAAATGACCGTGAAATGATGCGAATTGACCATGAAATGCGTGGAAATAACCATGAAGTGAAGGGAATTGACTGTAAAATGCATGAAAATGACCGTGAATCAACACGGAATCGCCGGGAATGATCGTGAAATGCATGGAAATGACCGTGAAGTGTAGCGAATTGAGTGTGAAATGCATGGAAATGACCGTGAAGTGAAGGGAATTGACAGTGAAATGCGTGAAAATGACCGTGAATCAATACGGAATCATCGGAAATGACCGTGAAATGCATGGAAATGACCGTGAAATGAAGTGAATTGACCGTGAAATGCATGGAAATGACCGTGAAGTGAAGGGAATTGACCGTGAAATGCATCGAAATGACCGTGAATCAACACGGAATCGCCGAGAATGACCATGAAATGCATGGAAATGACTGTGAAGTGAAGTGGAATGACCGTGAAGTGAAGGGAATTGACTATGAAATGCATGGAATTGACCGTGAAGTGAAGGGAATTGACCATGAAATGAGTGGAAATGACCGTGAATCAACACAGAATCATCGGGAACGACCATGAAATGCATGGAAATGGCCGTGAAGTGAAGCGAATTGACCGTGAAATGCGTGAAAATGACCGTGAATCAACACGGAATCGCCAGGAATGACCGTGAAATGAAGCGAATTGACCGTGAAATGCGTGGAAATGACCATGAAGTGAAGGGAATTGACCGTGAAATGCGTGGAGATGACCGTGAATCAACACGGAATCATCGGGAATGACCATGAAATGCATGGAAATGACTGTGAAGTGAAGCGAATTGACCGTGAAATGCGTGGAAATGACCGTGAAGTGAAGGGCATTGATCGTGAAATGCGTGGAAATGACCGTGAATCAACACGGAATCGCCGGGAATGACCGTGAAGTGCAGGGAAATGTTCGTGAAGTGAAGCGAATTGACCGTGAAATGCGTGGAAATGATTGTGAAGTGAAGGGAATTGACCATGAAATGCATGAAAATGACCGTGAAGTGAAGGGAATTGACCGTGAAATGCATGGAAATGACCGTGAATCAAAATAGAATCATCGAGAATGACCATGAAATGCATGGAAGTGACCGTGAAGTGAAGCGAATTGATCGTGAAATGTGTGGAAATGACCGTGAAGTGAAGGGAATTGACCGTGAAATGTGTGAAAATGACCGTGAATCAACACGGAATCACCATGACTGATCGTGAAATGCATGGAAATGACCGTGAAGTGAAGCGAATTGACCGTGAAATGTGTGGAAATGACCGTGAGTGAAGGGAATTGACCGTGAAATGCATGGAAATGACCGTGAATCAAAACGGAATCGCCGGGATTGACTGTGAAATGTATGGAAATGACCGTGAAGTGTAGGGAAATGACCCAAAATCATATATGGTACGTCAAATAACTAAGTTTGGTTTAGAAGATATTCTTGATAAATGAATAAAGAAAGAAATGAAAAGAAGCGAGAAATTTTTTTTATGTGCTTATATATACATAGTTATATAAATATATATTAGAGAAAAGTATAGGCAGAATAAAGTTCTCTATGTAAATAAATAAATAAAATAAAGAAGAAGAAGAAAGCGCATAGAGTGCCGAGTCACTACAATTATAGCTACGGTTATAAGCCGTAGCTATTAACCTGGTCGCCGGGCCTTTTTTTTTTTCTCTTTCCTGTGGTAACCCGCACTGCTTTTTGTGGGTCCCATTATGAGGTATGTGTTATATCCAAACCGTCTATCTATTTGGAGAACTTGTATTAAGTCTTGGCACCAAAAATAAGATAGATCTAGCTATCAAGTGGACCACACTGTAAAAGGCAGTGTAGGATTGGACGTCTATCATTGAAACCCTTTTCGGGGTCAGGAAGTTTTGGATCATTATGAAAGTTGTTTTTCCTCTTCATCGAGGTCTTTGTGACCTTATGAAAGGTTGGATGGAAAATAAATGTTATGGTGGGCCCTACAAAAGTTTCAACGGTGAAAATCAATTTTCTGCTGCTCTTTGTGGTGTTGTTCAGTTGATCTTTGGATATGATTTTTTTTTCTTGTTGGATAATGCTCCGAAATGATCTCGAAATATGGATGAACGTTGTGGATATAATAAATACATAACTGTGGGCCCATGTAACGTCGATCTCTTTTGAACTGTTCGTACAACTCGGAGTTCGAAGAGCGTCAGCGCTCGTCTTCGAGCACCGGCCGATCCGCTTGAAGGAAACAGCAGGGGCAATTACGACCTTTGGGAAGGCGTCCGTACAGCTGGGGCTTATTCTTGGAAGGTAAAATGAGGTGGGCTTCGTCTCGGAAATGGGCCATAAATGGGTCGAACAGTCTGAAATTTCTCGGGGTACACCAGCCAATCCGCTTCCCAAAAAATGAGCAGTTCCAAAAGTCACGTGGGCCACGTGACAACAATGGAAATTGAACACCTACCGTTGAAGCGTTCGTTGAGCCATGATCGGGCTAATATTTTCATGCGTTAAGATCTTATGAACGGTTTTAATAGCATATAAACATCCAAGTGTACCCAGAAAGTTTTCGACGGTTGGCATTTCACTTCCAATTGCTTCCCGTGTGGCCCACTTTGAGTGATTTTTGCCATTGATCCGACTGGCTCGATGGAATTTTGCCATTGATCTAACTGGATTGATGTGAGTGCCCCCGAAAGTTTTCCAGATTGGAAGATCCTAGCCTCTGATCAAGTGATGTGAGAAAGGATCGAGAAAGTACAGGAGCGGTCCACATTCCACGAAAAACTAACCCAAAGACTAATGACTGGGATTTTTGTACATGAGCAATCTTCGGGGACATCCCATCCACGTACGGTTCATTGGTTTTGATCACCAAAGCTTGGATCCCCATCCACAGTGGGGCCCATCAAGATTATAGGTTTAGATCACCAAAGCTTTGATCCCACTTGTAACTAAAGTTAGGGGTGTACACGAACCGAGCTAGCTGGCCTCCACTTGAAGAAACTCGATGCAACTCGGTTCAAAGTTGAGTTCGAGTTGATTTTTTTAGCTCGAAAATGAGTTTGAGCCAAGTTTGAGCTGGCCCAGCTCGACTTGACTCGAATCGAATCCAGCTCGAATCAAACTCAGATCGAACCAGTTCGGTGACTAGGTAACTTCGATATTGATGTTGCTCACCAAGTGTTTGATGAAATGACTCAACGAAGTGTGGCAGCTGGCAAGGAAGGTATGTACATGAAATAAATACCCTTCTTTTTTATTGGTTTTTATGTTGCTTAGATGATGTTTGATAAAATACCTTCAAAACTATTGTTGTTATTTCCCATAAAGTAGGATTTTGAAGGTGTAGTCTAGGTATTTGTGGAAATGCTGTACAAGCGAACTCATCTTGAACTTGGCTTGAACTGGTCCGAGCTGCTGACTAAATCGAGTTGAGCTGGCCAGTCAGGCTCGAGGACTAACCCGAGTTGAGTTCAAGCTGAGGTTAACTAGTAGTCGAACTGAGTCGAGTTGAGGCCAGCTCAACTCAGCTCAACTCAATGTACACCATTAAGGGTGCGTTTGGTTTGTCCGTGCCAATTCCACTCAATGTTTGGGAAGAATGAAAAAGCTTGGAATTAGATTAGATGGAATTGCATTGGGTCTCATGCCCATTCCACTCAATGTTAGTAAGTTGTGTAGGTCCCACCATGATGTGTGGGCTATATCCACACCGTCCACCCATTTTTCGAGATTATTTTAGAGCATGGGCCAAAAAATCAGGTAGATCTAAAGCTCAAGTGGACCCCAACATAGAAAGCAGCGGGGATTGAATGCCTACCGTTGAAAACTTCTTTGGGGCCACATAAGTTTTGCATTTGCCTCATTTTTAGGCCCATGCCATAAAATGAGGTTAAAAACAGATGAACAGTTTGGATATAACACATGCGTTATTCTCAATAGTTTCAAAAAATAGTGAGAATATCCATTCAATGTACCACCGTACTACAAACATAGCATGGAATTAAGCTTATCCCATGGTACCAGGGGACAATCCCTAGCATATGTAATAGTAATAATTACGTTTTTTTAATCCCATCCTACCTAATCCTTCTCACTACCATGCGCCAAACACCCCCTAAATAAAATACCTCGCCCTAACAAGCGGCAGTGATTTTATTCACCACACCATAATTCCTGTCCCATCAGGTGGTGGGCCCCTATCCTTTTCAACTGGACTATCAACTCCTTTTGATTCTCAAAATTTCAAACCAACAAACATTTGCGTTTTCATTGCGAATTTGCTCAAGTAGACCATCCTGGTGGGGACCATCAGATGGACGGTCCACATTCAGCACTAATGAAATAAGACTTGTTCATAGCGAGAATGGTGTAGAGTCACCTTTAAATTGCCCGGATATCTCCAGCTCTGTGCACAGAGTCTTCATACGTCTCTCTCTCTCTCTCTCTCTCTCTCTCTCTCTCTCTCTCCAATACATGTCCGGAATCTCTTGAAACAGAGAGATTTCAGAGAGAAGTCCTCCCTTCAAAGACCCATTTGTCCAAAACCTCTGAACCAGAGATACTCGGTGTGATTTCTTCTGTTTCGATCGGAGAAGAGAAAAATCCAAAAACCCAATTCCCAGAAAACTTTCAAAACGTAGATTTTCACGTATTTTTCATCTCTTTTACCGAAGAAGAGTAGAATTATACACGTACGTTTTTTTAAATACATTTACGTATTTCTTTTCCATTTTTCTTGCGTATTCTCTCTCTTTCTCTTCATATGTTCTGATTTCATTGATTTCTTTGAAGAAGCTTCTAGAAGATGGAGGGGTTCGAGAAGGCATGGGGTTCAGGACGTCGAGCGAGCAGGAATCTCAGCAGGAGCATAAGCAGGAACATGAGCAAGAGCAACTGGGGCATGGAGGACGTGTTCGTGCGGTCCAGTCGATCGCGGAGGAGCGGAAGGGGCATCGACGATGATGAGGAAGCTCTCAGATGGGCCGCGTTGGAGAAATTGCCGACGTACGAACGGTTGCGGACGAGTGTATTGAAATCTTACGTGGAAAGCGACAACCAGGCGAATAGGTTACTGAGTAGGGAGGTGGACG
Source organism: Magnolia sinica (assembly GCF_029962835.1). Classification (NCBI taxonomy): domain Eukaryota; kingdom Viridiplantae; phylum Streptophyta; class Magnoliopsida; order Magnoliales; family Magnoliaceae; genus Magnolia; species Magnolia sinica. The sequence goes on along the minus strand of NC_080585.1, from coordinate 15,398,576 downwards.
TCCGGAAGCTGAATATTGATGAACGGCAGGAATTCATCGAAAGGTTATTCAAGGTGACAGAGGAAGATAATGAGAGGTTCTTGAAGAAATTCAGGAATAGAATCGACAAGTAAGCTTTTTTTTCTTTTTAATTTCTAATACTTCTTTTTAAATTACGCACCCAACTCATTTTTGATTTTTATGGGTTTTTAGGGGATTTTTTTTAAATTTTTTTTTTTTTTTAAAGGAATAAAGGTAATTAATAGGCTTCTATCTTTTAAGAGAAAACAAAATTTTGATACTCCAGTTGAGTGTGTTGGACGATACGCAGGTATTTAGAAATTACAATTTTGAACTGTCCAAATTATGAGTGCCAGTCTAGATGTCGAAGTATCACGAGAAAAAAAAAAAAAACTTGATCAAATAGCCATCTGATTTGTGGACATTGATTGGACGGTTAAAAATGAAAAGCACCCAACGGCCTATTTCTCCAAATAAATCTCGATGAATAAGAGGTTTACGATTGCTCAAGAAATCTGATTTTTGGGGTTGTGTCTTAACGACAGTGGATTCCAGAAATTATTCGATTTACTTTTTTAAGTTAAATGTATGCTACAAATACAATTTTAGTGCATGCGTATCAAGCATCATACAGTGTCAGAGTATCAAATAACTCCCCTATTTTAATGGTCTTGATTGTCTTATTGAGGATTAAAAAGAGAAGGGTTCGACGCATGTGATAGTTGACAACCATATTAAAAAAAGGTGGAGATTCATCCTCTTCACACGTGTCACTCATGAACGGCTATCAAGATAATCCAAATTGTGGATGGACCACATCAATAAAATCACTCTAATCAAGAAATCATTACCGTCCAATTGATGTCCATCAAATGGACAGTTATTAAAACACTCAGCGGTCCAAATTCCAGAGAAAAAAAGGTTGGTGAATCATTCTCCTCGCACGTGCCACTCACGAACGGCTGTCAAGATCATCCGAATTGTGAATGGACCACGTCTATAAAATCACTCTAATCAAGAAATCATAACCGTCCAATTGATCTCTATCAAATGAATGGTTAGAAGTAAAACACGGGGTGGTCCAAATTATAAATTTAAAATCAAATGGTTACGATCATTTCTAATGTAATCTTCTCCCTGAATAACTGGACCAATGACTAGGATCGTCTGAATTTTCCTGCAACCATGCCATGTGCACCGTTGAACAGTCACCGACACTTTTAAAATATAAGTCAGCTATCATTTCGTCTACAACAAGAAACTACAAAAGAGTTCTTTTTTTATTTATTTATTCTAATGAAGTTGATTCAAGCCTGCAAGAACATTTCAATGGAGTTTCTGAAAATGGAAGCCATTGACTGAGTTTTGTGTTAGTTTGCTTTGATTTTTTAGTTTTAAGGTCTCAAGTCCAATTAGTTAGACCTTAGCTTACCGTCCACGTGGCAGATAACTTTGGATTTATCATGTAGACGTGACATCCAACCTATCCAAATGGTTGGCCCCGCCATGAGTATCACCTTGAACCGAAATTAAAGCCATAAATGCATCAGCTGGGCCACACCAAAAAATATAGCATAGCTATTGATAAATAACAAAATTCAAGTATGGTCCATCTAATGAGTGTATTATGTTGATTTTTGTAAAAGTTGACTCTTGTGACAGGGCCATATCTATTGGACGGTTTGGATGTCACGGGCACATGATAGGTTGGAAGATATCAGCTGTGTGGATGGTAACATGTGGTCCGGTCGGTTGGACTTGAGTCGACCTAATATTTAGTGGAGTCGGGGTGAAATGGTTACAGCTTTGTTTGAATCGTTTGTTTTTAGTGCTGTTGTTGATTCGGTGGTTTTAGTTTGGTGCATGATGTTTTAGGAAAGCTATATTTTCAACCGCTGAAATTGATATTTCAACATCTACAGGGGTAATATTGTCATAAGCAAGTTTTTCCTATCCTATCAGACTTCATGATTATTTGTGGAGCGGGCCATACTATTTCAAAGGGTGTAATTATCAAAGATAGAATTATTGGATGTACTACCAATTGGCTTGTCTTGCATGAGGAAAGCTTTGACCTTTTCTGGAAATTAATGCTAGGCATTTCTAAATACTTAAAAACTTCACAACTGGCATACCAGTAATTCAAATTGAACTAACCAGATTATGGGTCCCACTTTAGATGAATTATGAATCGAAAAATTACACTTGTTTGATCATTTGATTATCAATTAGTAGATATTTAATGGACAGTTAAAATGAAAAGTATCCAATGGTCCTATTTCAACAACAACAAAAAAAAAAAGAAAAAAGAAAAAAAAAGTGTCCATGAATCAGAGGTTAAAATTGGTCAGCCAGACTCATTTTGGGACCCTGACTCAGGGACAGTGGTTTATACAATTTAGTCGGTTTATTTGAGTTACAGCATGCCACATATATAAATTTTGAGTGCCTGTGTATCAAGCTTCATAAGCCGTGTGAGTATCAAATGAGAAAATGTTTAACAATATTCATAATGACCAAATTACCCTTGTGGAGTGGGCCTAACAATTTCAAATGGTGGAAACATCAAAAGGGTAGACAATGCAAGTACGTCTCATTGGCCTATCTTGTATTCCTTTATTAATCCGCCATTGTTTTTGTTTAGATTCTACTTAAACATTTTTATATTCAATAAAATACACGCAATCGTTAATCACGGGGTTTTGGCCTGGTTGACAAGTTCTTCAGTACTTTAACTCAGCTCGGAGGCCGAGTCAACTCGAGAGTCACCTACTCCAGCTCACTGAGTTTTCAAGGATCATAACTGGGTCTTTGTCATTTTGGATATAGGGTTGGGATCCATCTTCCAACAGTAGAAGTTAGGTTCCAGCATCTGACCATTGAAGCAAATTGCTACATTGGGAGTAGAGCTCTTCCAACTCTCTTAAACGCAGCCAGAAACCTTGCAGAATCAGCCCTAGCCGTGGTGGGGATCAGGTTGGCAAAGAGAACAACACTCACCATCCTCAAAGATGGCTCTGGGATTATCAAACCATCAAGGTATATTCATGGCTTATAAATAAGTGGATTTTGCTTTTTTTTGGACATCATTTTTTAAATGGTTAGGATTTATACATTTCTATGATTTCATACAATACAATTAAAAATAACAAGCTCATTTTTCATGGATTTTTTCTTCTTCTTATTATTATAGGATGACGCTTTTGTTAGGCCCTCCATCATCGGGGAAGACGACCCTGTTGTTGGCACTAGCAGGAAAGCTCGACCGTGAGTTGAAGGTTTATCACCATAACTAATACGATATCTTACTCTATAATCTTAGAATTTTAAGTACATAAGACTATGGTTACATGTTTAGTTGTCCATCTTTTCATACTTATGATGTGATTAATGTCATAGTATTAGAGAAATAAGAATTCGGGCTGAGTAGATATATGTTATAAGACCATGTTTGCAACTCAACTCTTCCAGACTCAGTGAGTTAGACTCGGCCAATAGATTCTGCTTTGCTATAAGCTTGGAGCAAACTCCTTTCCATTGGATTTGACCAACCTTTTGCTAGTGAGTCCATGTGCGCCTCTCTGGATCGCATCTCTACTTGAAGCTACGTGTGCCAGCGTTGCACGTCTGGGACATCCGATTGGAGAGTTTTCATCCACTGATTTCGTATGCACCCGGTCTACCTGATGAGTTGATTTGCTTGATTTTTGGTCTAGGTCAGCTTCTTGTTGTGTCCCACCTAATACAGAGCTTGGTGTCCCATACACCTGCCACGTGGACCCAATGAGATTGACATGATGAGCCAATTGGATTACAAAGCCAACCATGACACAAGTATCTAATTGTAGGGAACTTCCCATGAGGTCGAGCTGTGTGGGCCCCACTGTGATGTGTGTCGAACATCTACCCCATCAGCCAGATGCACCATTCCATGGTGGGTCACGAGATTAAAAAATCAAGTCAATCCATGACTTCGGTGGGCCACACCACGTACAACAGTCGAGAGGGGTTACCCTCCCATTAAAACATTCATAATAATTTGTTGGGTCCAATGAGATGTGATTCACAAATCCAGACCATCCATTGTGTGTGTCCCAATTGGATGAGGGGTCAGACAAAGATTCAGGCGCATCTAAAACTCAGGTGGGCCCCACAAAGTACTTTTATATGTTTTAGGAATGTCTTCACATGGTTTTAGATGGTATGGCCCACCTGTGTTTCGTATACAGCTGATTTTTGGGATATACCGTAACCTAAAGTGGACCCATCAAATGCACGGTGTTGATTTTTGAGGCACATCACGGAGGGGCCCACACAGCTCGACATCATGGGAGGTTCCCATGAGGTCGACCTCATTGTACCATTTCCCATACATGTGGACCAGACTGCAATTATAGTTGATAACAATTTTCAAAGCGTCATCCACCATACATGTGGCATACATTTATAGTTTATAACAATTTTCTAAGTGACACCCACCATACATGTAGCATACGTACATGTACATGTACAGAAATCTTGAAGGCCAGATTAGAGGGACCATGGCCCAAAACTGCAATGTTGGAGTGATCCAAACAATCCAATTGGTAGCAAACGGTTGAAAATAAAATGGCCAATGGTCCAAATTCCACGGTCAAAATCAAGTGGTTAACATAGTCTCCAAGCAAAATGGGGCCATGGTATGGACCGTTCGGATTTACATATATCTACACCAAGTTTTAATGGTGGAAATCACCACCATTTCAAAATGATAATGAATCATCACCGATAGTCTGGACTGTGCTTTTGGATCTTATATTTGTACCTGTTCCTGAATTCATTCAAAGTCAAAAAAACCAAAATAGAAAAGAACACCCAAACGTGTCACTAGGCATCCAAACTCAGGGAAGAGCGAACCTGATTCTGAGTTGTGGGCAGTGAGTCAACTCAGTAATGTTCAAGAACATCTCCTTATGTGGCCAGGTCCAAGGAGAAATCACATACAACGGTCACCGGCTCGACGAGTTCGTCCCCCAGAAGACCTCTGCATACATTAGCCAGAATGATGTTCATATGGGAGAAATGACTGTTAAGGAAACCCTAGATTTCTCTGCAAGGTGCCAAGGTGTCGGATCGAGATACGGTAAATTTCTTAAATATTTTCTAATGTTTTTTTTTTTTTTTTCAATAATACATTTTCTTCCTCTTTTCCTATTCAAAATGTGATTAGTGGTAGTTCATGGCAGAGCTTCTGACTGAATTATCAAGGAGAGAGAAAGACGCTGGGATATTCCCTGAGGCTGAAGTCGATCTCTTCATGAAGGTGTGCATCAAAACTCTACAATGTACAGTGAATTCAAATGCATTCCTTTGCATGGTTGGATGACTTCAAGCGTGGAATTGGGTCACTTTCACCCACCTGTCATCCTACGTGAGAATAAAACAGACATGGTCAACATTCATTGTCATCCTCATTTAGGCCTTATCTCAAATGATCATGGTTGAAAATGACACGGCGACTCCACCTGGCTCGATCGGGTCTCAAACGGGTCAAAACTCGCTCAAGGTGGGTCTAATCGGCTCAACTTGCCTAAGCTGGGGTGACTCATGGTATCAAACCAGATCGGTCCGAGTCGGCGTCAACTCCAACGAGTAGTCAAACTCGTCTGACTCTTGGAACCATGCAATTAATTAGGGATAGCGACGAGAATGGGAGCGGATTAGGTGTTACCCGGGTAACAGCCACCATTACTGTGGGGCCCACCTTGATGATTTGTTGTATATCCATACCGTCCACCAGTTGTTTCAGCAAATTTTAGTAGGTGGTTTCAAATGTAAAGAAGATCAAAAACTCAGGTGGACCACACCACAGGAAACAGTGGTGATTGAATATCCACCATTAAAAACATTCATGGGCCCACTATAATCAGATACGTAATATTTATTTTCCATCCAATCCGTTGATAAGGTCAAAAAGATCTGGATAAATGTCAAAAAAAAAAATATCAGCTTGATCCAAAACTGTTTTGGCCTACAAATACATTGTGATGGTTATTTTCCACTTTTTCTAGTAGTGTGGTCCACAGACATTTGGATCTACTTAATTTTTGGGATAACATCCTAAAATGGGCTTTAAAAACGGATGGGCAGCGTGGATATACAACATACTCATCAAGGTGGGCCGCACATGGTACCTGGGTAACACCTAACCCACTCCCGACGAGAATTCATGAGAGAGGTCTATGGCTAAAGCATGACGCTGTCTACCAACTAGACCTAACCCTTTTCCTTTATCTGCCCCACCATAGCTGGATTGTCTGACTGATCCAGGCCTGGACCATCTAGCGATATAGGCTCGTGCAAAAAAAAAAAGAAAAAAAGAACCACTTGGGCATTTGGGTTGGTGTCTGGGACCCACTTGAGCAGGCACCTACATTATGCAGCTGGTAGGCCCCACATGCCACACCATTATCCGGTGGATGAGGGTGAATGCGCACTGTTTGGTTGGTATATCCACTTGCTATAATTAGTATATAAAATGTTTCAGGCTACTGCAATGGAAGGAATGGAAAGCAGTCTTCAGACCGACTACACCCTCAGAGTAAGATTTCCATAAATACCCTTCACCAACATTTCTTTTCCCTGCAACAACTCATTAGAAACTGCCTTTTACAATTAAAATGTTTAATAAATGATTTTTGTAAGGGGAATTGTTCTCTACACCCCCACTATTTGATAATGCCACCTATTCTTTCTAATTTTGGTAATAAATTAGTACAGATTTGAAGTATTAGCAGTGGCTATCAAAGAAGGATTAGGTGAAAGGAGTAGGTTTAAGTGTTTGAAAAACAGTTCTGCCTTTTTTAATTTTTTAATTTTTTGTTTTTTTCGGCAAGAGGGTTTCAGCTTTCAACGAATTTGACTTTTTCTGAAAAGGAATTCGGTGGAGACGCATCCTATCCGTTCGACAAAAAGAGACGGAATCAAGATAAAGATAAGAGATGCAAGTCAAGTACATGTGCTTATGTGGGCCGACACTTATCTTGGTTGCTGGGCCATTTATACATATTAATTCGTCAATATGGGGCGGGGATTGGGTACTATCTCCACCAGGACCTAGCTAGAGATGGACGGCAGTGCCAGGGGCTATGTTGGGCCCACCGTGATGTACATGTTTTGAAAAATTATTTTTGATGAGCTGAAAATGAGGCAGATTGAATGCTCAAGTGGACCACCCCATAGGAAATAATGGGGATTGAATGCCTAATGCTAGACACCTCTTGGGGCAACATAAGTTTTGGATCAAGATAATATTTATGCTTTCCTTTCATCCAAGCCCGTGTGACCTTATTAACGGGTTGGATGGAAAATAAACATCATGTTGGGCCCTAGGAAGGTTTCGACAGTTGGGTCATTGCCGCCATTGCTTCCTAGAGTGTGGTCTACTCAACTTCCTGTTTAGATCATGCATTCAACCTGCCTCATTTTTTTAATCAAGCCTTAAAATGATCTTTTAAAATGAATAGACAGCTTGGATAAAACACAAATATCAGGGTGGGCTCTACAAAGCCCCTGACAGGACCATCTGTCTCTAGCTAGGTCTTGGTGGGATAATACCCAATCCGGCACCTGTCAATATGTTCTAGTTTTTCCAATTAATTAAGCTCAGGGTTAGATAGGTGACATGGCTATATTGGGATTAAGAGCCATCATGCCTTTGGTGGTCCACTAAAGTGGCAGTTTCTTCTACATAATCCAGTTAGAAGCGTTTTTGGCTCTTCTTTCTAACCTTAATTAATCACATTTATGGAATGGACCCCACCAAAATGACATTAGACTTAATCTTAATTTTAGAGGATCTCTATCCAAACAGACCGTCAGTTATTTTAACCATAATTTAATCACAAAATAACCTTAGGAATAATCTCATGGGAGAAACGCTAAGCCTAGATTTGTGCAAACTTTGCACATGTATGTGACATCTGAGCCATTCATCAGGTGGGCGCCCACACAAACATGCCCCGACCCAAAAGTTAAAGTTGTTGTTGTTATTTTTATTATTATTATTATTATTATTATGTTATTTTTTTTTCAAAAGGTAGAAGCAAACCACCTGAAATTTGTTGATATAAATAAATGGTGCTATACCAGGATAAGTTAAAGCTGGTTCTCTCATTCCGCATGCTGTGCTTACGTTGTAAATAGCAAGTGGTCCGGTCCATTTATTTCGCGTGTATGGCCTGCTTGATGAGTCACAACTATTATTTTTGCCCTGGGTCATGTTCACATGGGTCCATCTGATGAATGGATCGGATTTTGCTCGCATGCGCACGTACCCAAAATGATGTTGGTTATTATCAGCTGTATCCTATGTGATGTATGTTGCAATATTTGGTACAGATACTAGGGCTTGATATATGTAGAGACACCATAGTCGGAGACGAGATGCAGAGAGGGATATCAGGTGGCCAAAAGAAGCGGGTCACCACAGGTTTGCCACCTTTCATTCATAGCCTTTTAACAATATGGACCACACTAGAATTAATGTACAGCCCACGTGCAGAGACAACTGGACAATCAGAACTACTCCCTCCATTTTCCAGCTACAAAACCACCATATTCAACTCTAATAATAAATGACAGGGATCATCTGTTCAGCATGATTTTAGGACCTTTGCTCATCCACGTTAGAGTCAGATCATGATGGACGGTTTGGATTAGCTGTTGGAAAACAAGAAGTGTGGCCCACCTTTCCCTGAGTTAATTTGTGATATACCAAAACCTCTAATCGCTCAAGTGAGGCCCACTTTATTTGGGTTTGTGATAATTGCATCATTCCAAATCCCCTAATCAAATACACTTGGAACTTCTTTCTTTTTTCTTTTTTTTCGTAACAACAGTTGACCTAAAACACTACTTTTTATATCTTCTCATCCCAATGGAAAGGTTGAACATGATCGTGGGTCCCACCAAGACCCTGTTCATTTCCTACAATTGTTGTTGGAGGGAGTGGGTGCAACAAAAAGCTTGTGGGCCCACCATTATGTGGGACATACACTGTTCGATCATCAGACCTTGTGAAACCAATCGCATAGGATGTAATGATGCTATTTTTGTCAATCCACGTGACACATTCTAGCAAAGTCAGACGTGATGCATAGGATGAGTTTCTGGCCACTCATCCACTGCCATGTGGTGCACATCCGGCACTTGAATACCATCTAGTTAGTGACACGTGTTAGTCATGCAGGGGAGATGATCGTGGGTCCCACCAAGACTCTGTTCATGGACGAAATATCAACTGGTCTGGACAGCTCGACCACCTTCCAGATAGTGAAGTGCCTACAACAGATCGTGCATCTGACTGAGGCAACCATCTTCATGTCACTCCTCCAACCTGCCCCGGAGACATTCGAGCTCTTCGACGACATCGTCCTCCTCTCTGAGGGCCAGATAGTGTATCAGGGCCCACGCGAGCATATCGTCGAATTCTTTGAGAACTGTGGGTTCAGGTGTCCTGAGAGAAAAGGCGTTGCAGATTTCTTGCAGGAGGTAAAACGTCTCGCTTCTCAATCTCTTCCTATAGGCTTTGCTGGACCCAACCCCAGAAGAACTCAACTCAACTCGACAGAACTCAACTCAACTAGACAGTTGGGTTCTTCCGAGTCGAGTGGACTCAAAGACTCGATCAAGCCCTTACATGACTCAACTATACAATCCTGCAAGTACAACACCCAAGCTCTGTGGTGCCCACCATATTGTATGTCTGACATTCGATCAGCCCGAAATAAAACTCAGATGGGCCACACCACTCAGGACACTGTAAAATTTCGTCTAAAACCACTAAGTTCACCAGGTGTGGCCCACCTGAGTTTGAATCAGGCTGACTTTTATTCTTTCCATTCATCTTACTTAGTCACACCAGATTGATGGGTTGGATGATACATATACAGCTTGGTGTTCCCACATAAAAACAAATGATTGGCATCCCATCACCATTTTTTTTTGGCCATGGTGTGGCCCACCTGAATTTTGTATCAGGATGATTTTTGGTCCCATGGCTTAGAATCAAGGGGTGCACATAATGGTGGGCCCGCAAAGCTTTATTGTTGTACCCTGATGCATGGAAGGACGTGTTGAGGTCATGCACTGTCTTCATAAGGGATAGTTACTCCAAATCCTCCTAGAGATGACTCGAATCCACGAGGAGAGATAGAAAGTACTTCTAATAAAATTCTAAATAAATTGATTGATTCTAAAAAACAAACTTACAACCTATTAAATGATGACATGAACCCTAATAATAAGTTTCGGAATCAAACTACAACTAAAACTCCATAAATCGTGACTTACTATAAATAGTAAACTTACTATCAATCGGAGGCAGAAGTGATCCAAACTGTCGGAACCTTAAAACAGGCGTATCTGGGTTGGGTGGCTAAAGTAGCTTCTCCTATCCCAAAATCATGTATGACACATAGGATAACCTATTCTGGTTTGAGAGATACACCCGTTTTAAAGTTCTGATGGTCCAAATCACTTCCACCTCTGATCGGGCCTTTTTTGGTCCTTCTTGGCCATGAAATTGTACGCAACCCCTGAGCCACTCTCACAAGAGAGTTTCCCATTGACTTGGGTCAAAGTCACCAAGTCGAGTTGGCTCAGGTGAGTTTTGAGTCGAACGAGTTTTAGAACTAAACTCATGGATGGTATCTTACCACTTCCATCTTTCACCTAATTCACCTGTAGATCATGAATGTAATGACATGAACAGAGGTTTGGTTATGTTTAATGATTGAGTAGGTTACTTCAAGGAAGGATCAGGAGCAGTATTGGGTAGACAAGAGCACGCCCTATCGTTACATATCAGTATCTGAATTCGCAGCCCAGTTCAAGAGATTCCATGTGGGATTGCGTTTGGAGAACGAGCTTTCCATCCCCTTCGACAGGAGCAAGAGCCACAAAGCTTCTCTCATCTTCACCAAGTATTCAGTATCGAAATGGGAACTTCTAAAGGCCAGCTTTGCCAAGGAATGGCTTCTCATCAAGAGGAATTCTTTCGTCTACGTTTTCAAGACCGTTCAGGTAGGCAATGCACTAGCTTTGTGTGAACCTCAAGCCCTATAGGTTGGGCTGGGATGATTTTTCATACCCATGGTTCTTTTACTCAACTAACTTAGAAGGTGACTCATTGGGTCCTTAGTCAAGTTGCAAGTTGAATTTGGAGGTGATTCGGTCGAGTCAACCTCTATTCTTAAGTGAAGTTATTTGATACTCTGGAAGAGTGCAGTGGTTGATAAGCAGGTAGTAACTCAAATTACCGACGTTAGAGCTGTCAACGGGCCGGGCCTGGGCACACATTTTGAACTGTTTGGGTCAATCCTGATGGGTCGGGCGGGTTGATTGAAATATTAAACCGCATGCCACGTGATGCAATTTGTTAGTGCCGGCATATCAACCATCCCACTCTGCCAGAGTATCAAAGCCTTTTTCTATTTGAAAAGGTATAGGGAAATTCCAATTGTCTATAAAAAGTCATTTTCATCACATGATCCCAACTTCCGATCAACGGCTCAAAAACGAGAGAGAGAGAGAGAGAGAGAGAGAGAGAGAGAGAGAGAGAGAGAGAGAGAGATGGACGGTCCACTAATCCAGTATATTTAATGTGCACAATAATAACTTGAACTTTAGCTACGCTAATCGTTCAAAATTCATCAATTTCCCAACACGATTTTGGTTGCAATTATCTTTTTTTTTTTTCCTGTTCAGATCGTCATAGTTGCAGTAGTCACATCGACGGTGTTCCTAAGGACACGTCTCCACACGAGAACGGAAACTGATGGGGCCCTCTACGTTGGAGCGGTGATATTTGCAATTATCATAAACATGTTCAATGGGTTTGCGGAGCTATCTCTGACGATAATGAGGCTTCCCGTCTTCTACAAGCAAAGGGATCTTCATTTCTACCCGGCTTGGGTTTTCACTCTCCCCAACTTCGTACTCAGGATTCCCATTTCCATTTTGGAGGCTGTTGTTTGGATGGTCACCACATATTACACCATAGGATTTGCACCAGAAGCTAGCAGGTACTGTTTTTATACTCCGGCGGGGTGTTACTTCATACTCATGCACTGTGGAATTGTACATGTGAACATACACGTTGTGACTGTGGAGGTCGAATCCACTGCAAAGCTTTGCAGGTTAAGCTTAAGTTACAATGCCATGTGTGGAGCCCACTATGATGTGTTAATGACATCCACCCCGTCCATCGCATGCGCTCACTCATGTTCCTTACGGTCTCACAAATTAATCCAATCCAAAAACTTGGGTGGGCCACACCATATAAAATCATGGGTATAAACAACTAAAATGAAGTGGTGTGGCCTACTTAATTTTAAGAATAGTCTGATTTTATGGATCTACATTAAACCAGGTAGGATGCATCTTATGAATGGATTTGATGTCGTATGCAAAACACGGTGGGCTCCACACACAGTATGAATTTTTTTTAGCTGTAGGTGTCCCATCCCAACTGTTCCCTGTGCTATGGCCCACCTGAGAAATGGGTCGAGCTTATCTTCAGGCGACAAGGATAACGTGGTGGAATGCACATGATGGACGGATTGGATGTGATGCACACATCAAGATGGGCCCCACACATCTTGTTGTAGGTTAGGCCTAACCTACAAAACTTTCTACTGGATCCGGCCTCTGTTGGACCGTCCAAGTATTAGAGACTAGCGTAGAAAGTCCATGAAACTAAGTTCCGATTGATTGGATGGTCCTAACCTCTGATTGATGGAAATCTGTTTTATGAAATCGGACCGTTCACTAATTCTCATTTTTGGCAGGTTTTTCAAGCTACTGTTAGTGGTATTTTTGGTGCAACAGATGGCAGCTGGGCTCTTCAAGCTCATTGCAGGAGTATGCAGGACCATGATCATAGCCAACACCGGCGGTGCACTAGCACTTTTACTCGTTTTCATGCTCGGTGGCTTCATCCTACCTCGAGGTTTTTCCATCTTTGCCTCGTCAACCCATTGCAATTTCCTTCCGTCTTGATGGCATTTTCAGTTAATTCTATAGCTTACAAGGGCATTTTTGTCACAGAGGAAATTCCCAAGTGGTGGATATGGGGTTATTGGATCTCTCCTCTCACCTACGCCTACAATGCCGCTGCGGTTAACGAGATGCTCGCTCCAAGGTGGATGGAGAAATTTGTAAGTTCCTTTCTCATTTTTACCCCTCACTTTCTCCACAATAACAACTCTATTTAACTGTAATTATAACTGAGGAGATCCCGTACACCTCCCACCCTCTATGAAGCACTCGTGGGATACTCACGAGGATCGGAACCGTTCATTCATAATAAGACTTGATAAAATCAGAAGAGACTAAAAGTTACAATGATCGATCAATCACAATCGTAGCCGTGTAAAAAAAGAGTGATGATCAGGTACAATGACTGTATCATAAGTTATAGTACAGCCATTCTTCTCCATCCAACATAGAATATCCTTTCCAGAAAAAAAGGTGGGCCATACCAAGGATGATCACCTGGTATGAAATTCAAGCTGATCCACACGTATAGAGCAGGACAATGAAGATAGCCAATGGTATACAAGTACTATTATCACCGATGAGTGGATGGGCCTCATTTTCCTGTCGTGCTATTATCATCGTGTGGCTCACCATTTGTATGGATAGGGTATTCTGCATATGTAATGTGGGGAGAGAGGATAGAAGAAGAGAAAAATTCACAAGAATTAAAATGGAAGAAGAAGTCACTTCACAGATAATCACTCATCACAAGGACCATAATAAGATAGAAAAGCTCTGCCAAACACACACTTTCACTCTTTTAAATTGATGTAGAGCCGGTTGCAGAGAGTTTCATGGCCAAGATGAATTGGAAAAAGCCCGGTCAATGACAAAAGTGATCCGGAGGACCGTCAGACCTTAAATCCGGAATATCTCGCAATCCGGAATGAGCTATTCCACGTATCATATATGATTTTGGGGTAGGATGAGCTACTTTAGCCACCTAACGTGCTATGCTGGGTTGTGCATGTCGAATTTACGAAATACCGCCGGATCGAAAGTCGAATTCCCATTTTATTTTCGTTTTTACTATTTATACTAAGTTTTAGTTTCGGTATAACTCTTCATCCGTTGGGCTTTAGGAGTTGCGCCCAACATGAAAAGTGCTTAGAATAATTAGGAGAACGTCGTGGTTCGGCCAAATAGGACACTATTTTTGGCTGAAAACTTTGCGCACTAGTAGACATCACGACCTGTCTATAAATAATAAGTTCACTATTTATAATAAGTTGCGAATTCTAGAAGCTTTAGACGTAGTTTGATTCCAAAATTTCTTTCATTGCTTGGTATCCCCATTTAAAGGGTTGTGAACTATTTATTTCATTCATCATTCAACTTACAAATTTTATAGTTTATTTATATTTTCTTGCTTTTTTCCTTGTGGATTTGAGAAGTCTTTGTGAGGAGTATAGAGAAGCTTCGTGGATCGAAGTACTTATCCTTAAGGAAGACGGTGATCAACCTCGTCACGTTCATTCCGGTGTTATAAATTTAGAATTGGGTTGATCGAATTCAATTTTCCTTTTGCACCTTATATAAAACTTCTCATTTACATCACTCATTGTCCTCAAGAAGCATACCCGTTCAATAGCTATCTTAGGACCACATGAGATTACATCAAAACCGTACAAATTTAAAGCGATATGGTCCCACGAATCTCCCAATAGTAAAGTTCCAAAAGAGACATCTATATGAATCTTTTCCCATGCATGCCCAAGAAATGCAATGACACTTATTTTTTACAAATTTTCAAGTGAAGAATGGCATGACTCTCCTTGAAATCTTTAATTTTCCAACTACTTGTCATTGCCACAACACATACATTGGGCCACATCACATCTTACACATGTGGCCCACTTCTAACAAAAGTGTGCCCCACCATGTGTTCTACATTGATGTAGAGCGGGCAACAAATGTATTCTTGGCATAGTCGGACCAAAAGAAGCCTGAATGGAAGCGGGTGTAGTTCGTTAGATTCGGTATTAATCCTATGTATGGCATGATGTAACTGGCTCCCAGGCATGTTCGGATTGAAAAAATTCATTCAAGATATGGAAAAATTGCCATTCAAAGTTTGGATCGTACATTAGCCATAACTTTTTTTTATCAAGGCATTGTCACGGAACGAACAACCTATTGATCTTTTTGTAGTAGGCCATCTGGCATCGACCGACCCCATTAGCGGGTCACGTCCGTCCGTATTGCAAGAAAACACACCCTTTCATTTCAAATTTGCAGTTTTAGAAAAAAGTTCACTATTTTTAGTAATTTTTTTATTTTGTTGTATCTCCTCTGTTTTAGATTTTTAGATTTTCATCTTTTTTAGAGATTGATTATAATCATGCCGGGAATCTTCTAGTAACATTAATTCAGGACTTTTTAGTTTTGCAAAACCTACTTTTTCAGATAAGTTCCGTTCTAATTGAATTAGGACTTGTTTTAGTGTTGAGTTATATATATATAGAATAATACGAATTTCTAAATTCCCTTCTTTATCTTGTGAATTCAAGATTTGTCCAATTGAGGAAGACAGTGATCTTCTTCACTGTATTTCACACCCTTCCCTGCATCATACATCAACATGCAATACAGTGGAGGGAAGAATTGTTGTATCATTACAGCTGCTGCGATTAATCATTTCTCTGTTTCAAAAAAGTGTATAAAAATCAGTAGCCATACCATAGTGTTTTAAGTGGTTAGGATAGCCAATCACTGTTATTTTTGGTCCATTACCAATTCATGATTATCCACCTTGAAATTATGATTTATATCATTATATACATATGCCATTTCTATGGCTTAGAAAGTGGGAGGGTCGCTGCTTTTTCTTTAATGTGGTGTTACTTATGCAGTTTTTATATAATATCTTTTAGTAATGAATACCTTGCAAAACTTTCTATAATAAGGCTTGTTTGGATAGCGTGGGGAAATTTGATAAGTCTCTCACCATTGTCACCCTGTATCTACACTAGAATTTTACTATGGTAGTACCGCAATGATTACCTTTTGAGGTCCATATTGCATTGCAAAACATTCCAGCATGGGAAGAACTGTCCATTTTCTTTTCTTTTCTTTCCCTACTATTCAAAATGGCCCTAGGTTTTTGTTTGTATACGAAGGATTGGAATCCAAGGTCAGAATATGGATAACTGTAATCATTTCCAGCACTGTACATCTGTGAATTCCATTTAAGGGTCTTCATTGTTTCGCAAGAGGAAATTCCAAATTCTTTAAACAATGATCATCTTATATATTAAGCTAGTAAAACCTATTGTGGATAAGGCTAATTATTACATTGCGGAGTGGAATCCATGAGTTTCTTTATTGTCATGTTATTAGGTTTGACTCTCTCTACCCAGCATTGTATATCTATTTTTTCTAGGTGTGAACTATTCATCATATCTCTAATTACGAGCTGAAAAAAAAAATGTGATTTGTATATTAAGTTGATTTTGGATGCACTTATGAATTGAATTGCAATTACTAGTCTAATAAAGTTGAAATAACCAGATTGCAATGCCCTTTCTTGATTCATATCAAGGGATATGAGCTTCAAATCGACCTTGTTACTTTCAAGTTGAATGTGAAAGAAGTATAACTGCAATTTGAGGACCACCATTATTTGATCCACTCGTACATCCAAACACAACCATAATCTCTAACCAGATTGCAATTGAAATCACAGGCATCTGATGGGGTAACGAGGTTAGGATTGGCAGTGCTGAGGAACTTCAATGTCTACCCTGAAAACTACTGGTTTTGGATTGGATCAGCTGCCCTTCTAGGGTTTGTCGTCCTTTTCAATGTCCTCTTCACACTTGCACTCATGTATCTAAACCGTAAGTACATTCATACTGAACATTTAGACCACTGATCTGGTTGATCACCCAAGTGGATCGTGATTGGGACCGATGATTTGGTGGGTCACTTTGTAGTCTGTAATTGGGTGGCTAAAATAGTCTGATCACCTCGACTTCTTGGCCGTGGCCCATCAACATGTTAAGGATGCAAATGAACGGTCCTGGTCACTGTGCACATGTGGGATGTGAACTCCCTGAAGCGCACAAAAAAAAAATCGGGAATGAGTATTTTTCTGTTTTGATGATGTTTTATAATCCTGCCACAGCCATGGGAAAACGACAAGCTGTTATATCTGAAGAAGCAGCAAATGAAATGGAAGGCAACAATGAAGAACCAAGGATCAAAACAACAACATCAAAAAGAGGTTCTATGCGGCGGTCATTATCGTCTTCTGATGGGAACAACACCAGTAAGAAAACCCAACAAGATCATCCATTAGAATTCAGTCATGAAGGAAATTCATCATGACTTAGTCAAGACATGTATAATGCCTATTAATTCTCAATTCCAAATAATTTTAAAATAGAAGTGAATATAAGATTAGTTATCCCGAAATTGGAACCTTTCAGGAGAAATGGCAATCCGACGAATGAGCAGTCGAGCTATTGGGGGATTTAGTAGAAACGATTCGTCTATTGAGGCTGCAGCTGGAGTAGCTCCAAAGAGAGGAATGGTTCTTCCATTCACTCCTCTAGCTATGTCCTTTGATGAAGTGAATTACTACGTTGATATGCCTGCTGTAAGTATTATCCTGTTCGCTTTCCCCTTCTTTCATTTACATTTGCCTTCATCCCATGAAGTCGAAGTTAGTTCTTGTGAAAGCTGGTGGAGTCTTAGGCTGTGTTTGGATACACTATTGAATTGAATTGCAGCAATTAGTTCAATAGATAGGAAATGACCAAATTGCAATTACCATAGTAGATTAAAAATGGGGTAGCCATCAAAGTGCTGTTGCATAAATACCCAGCAAGGTAGTTTGAATTTTTCCATTTCCACTTTGGCATGGAAGCTTGATTTAGAAGGGCCTGCACCATGCATGGTACATACATGTTTGGTGATCATTACCTATTTTTCGGGTGGGCCACCACATGGATGGACTATAGGCCAAAGATCCACAGTTATTGGGCAGCTCAAACCATCCAGTCGATTTGAGTTTGGCCTACTTGATCTGTAACCAATTTCTCTGTTTTGAGTGAACCATTCCTTCCAGCCAATGATTGATGGTTTCCATGGTCCAATGCCATTGTCTTTTGGGATATGGCCTATACACGTCCCACCAAATCTAGGATCATGATCACCATACATAAGTGTCATCACGTAACTAGAGATGTTTCAATGCATGGGCCATGATGCGAGAATCCTAGTAGATGATCTTGTCTATTTTCTTCTTTCCGAACTTTCTTTTTTCATCATGGATTCGATAACTTACGCAGGAAATGAAAGAGCAAGGGGTGACTGAAGACAGGCTGCAATTGCTTAGGGGAGTGACTGGTGCTTTCAGGCCTGGTGTCCTGACTGCACTCATGGGAGTTAGTGGGGCTGGGAAAACGACACTCATGGATGTTCTTGCTGGACGAAAGACGGGAGGATATATCGAAGGAGATATTAGAATCTCGGGATTCCCCAAGAACCAAGAGACCTTTGCTAGAATTTCTGGTTATTGTGAGCAAACTGACATCCACTCTCCTCAAGTCACTGTGAGAGAATCCTTGATATACTCTGCCTTCCTCCGCCTCCCTATTGAGGTCAACAATGAAGAAAAAATGGTAAGATCTTCACTGTCATTGTCGTCATCATCGTCATCATCGTCATCATCTTTTGCTGCTGCTACTATTGTTACTGAGGTTGGCCCACCATGGTCAGGCTTGATCCTGATAGGCGGGCCAGGCCTGTCATTGGACATGCTTGATTGGGCCTGGGTCAGCCTTATCCATCCCATTGGCACCCTCCTATTTAAATTTGGTGGGATGGAAGTACCTAAAGAGTGAATTCCTACGCTCATCTCATATATATGTTCCAACGCTTTGTTTTCAGATCTTTGTGGATGAAGTGATGGAACTGGTAGAGCTTGATAACCTCAAGGATGCGATCGTGGGCCTCCCAGGGATTACAGGGTTGTCGACTGAACAGAGGAAGCGCTTGACAATAGCTGTGGAGCTGGTCGCTAACCCTTCGATCATATTCATGGATGAACCAACGTCTGGACTGGATGCAAGGGCAGCAGCCATTGTTATGAGGACTGTAAGGAACACTGTCGATACTGGAAGGACAGTTGTCTGCACAATCCATCAGCCTAGCATCGACATTTTTGAAGCTTTCGATGAGGTAAAATCTCTCTGTCATCTCTATCTATCTACATTACTCTAAACAAACAAAAATCAGTTGGGGCCTGTTTGGATGTTTCTGCTTTCGGGGTGGATTGAGATGCAATCAACACGTATCTCCATCTGTTTAGTAAAGACAGGAACTTGGGTGGGAATGCGCCATTTATTTATGCAACCACCCCAAAAAACCGCCTCAAATGCCCAGCTGATCGAATGTTATAAGCAGTTTCAGCATGAATTATCTGATCAAATGGTGATTTGGTGTATATACCCAAACTAGCCCATAACATGAAGGTGAAAAGGTAGTATCCCGCATGTCTCAGTAAATCTGATATTTGTTCCTTAACTCTCTTCATTCTTTACACACATAAAAGAAACTTCCATTTTATTTTTTTTCCTTTTTTTTTTTTCAAAAAAAAAAATTGTGGAATGTAACAGCTGCTGCTGATGAAAAGAGGAGGGCAAGTAATATACTCGGGACCTTTGGGCCGGCATTCTCACAAGGTCATTGAATACTTTGAGGTATGGAGTATTACCATAGTTATGATTATTTTCACCTTATTACTAGTGATTCTACTATTTATTATTACAAGCAAGGTTTGATGAAATCTCATAATGCTACGACTCTGTTGTGTTATGTAATGAAAAACTCCTGTAAAATAACCGGCTTTGTTTCGAAATAACAGATTTGTTTTTTTTTTTTTTTCCTGAAAAGAATGGCTGTTATATGATGGAATAACAGCCATTATGTATGAAAGCCTTTTTGGCCATAACGGGATTATGTTATGTATTGTAACACCATTTTCAGTAAAGAATGCCATAACACTGTTTCTGAGACCTTGAATACAAGCATGAGCGAATTTGAGACTAACTAGGGAGAAAAGATCAATTCTTAAGTGACGTGGATTTGCATATTTCAGACGGTTCCAGGAGTCCCAAAAATCAAAGAAAAGTACAACCCGGCAACATGGATGCTAGAAGCAAGCTCTGTTGCAGCTGAAGTCCGATTGGAAATTGACTTTGCTGATTACTACCAGTCATCTCCTTTGCATCAGTAAGTGAATGATAATATTCTCCTTTCTTCGGTAATAGAATTTCAGAATTTAAAAATATAAATTCTCACAATATTATGGTGCACATCACATGTTCTTGACTCGTGGATTGTCTACTCATCAATCTAAGTAGTCCATCTGATCCAATCACTACTCATCGTGAGTCATTGTGCAAAATGGCACTGATACAGACGATCCCAATCATCTGAACTAGAATTTACCAAGATCAAAATAACCGTTTGCTATGATTATCAACAGGCGAAACAAGGCACTGGTTAAGGAGCTAGGCAGCCCAGCCCCCGGAGCGAAAGATCTATATTTCCCTACACAGTACTCCCAATCTTCAATTGGGCAGTTCAAATCATGCCTTTGGAAGCAATGGATTACATATTGGAGAAGCCCTGATTACAACCTGGTTAGATACTTCTTCACGTTAGCCGCTTCACTAATGGTTGGCACAATCTTCTGGAGGGTTGGGACCAAAAGGTAAAAGATCTTCTTCTTCTTCTACTCAGGTGTTTGAATCTAACTTTAATAGGAACAGTTTGATCATTGTGCCTGATGGGCCCTGTGTGGATGCATCATGTGCTCCAGATAGTTGATTAAGAAATGAACACAGGAATGGCCCAAATTCAGCATAAAAGGGCTGAAATTGATGGCTAGGATTTTGGGAAATAGTGAATCCTTGGTGGGTCTCATCAGATCAATGGTCTTGATCACATAGCGTGAACATAAGATCATATAATTCCTCCTAACTTTTAAACCCCAAATGCAATGGGATCTTAGCATTCACCTAGCATGATTGTTTCGCTTGTCGTCCCATTGGACAATGTAGCTTTTTAATTTTTTATTTCTAATAAAAAATTTAAGCTAATTGATGGAGTATTTCATTTGAGTTAACAATGGATTATTTGCATCGGTGATGAAGGGACAATGCAAATGATCTAACCATCATCATTGGAGCCATGTACGCGGCTGTGCTCTTTGTTGGCATCAATAACTGCTCGACCGTCCAACCAATTGTTGCCATTGAGAGGACAGTGTTTTACAGAGAAAGAGCTGCAGGGATGTACTCTGCATTACCTTATGCCCTTGCTCAGGTAAGATGTTTTTTTTTTTTAGTAACATGCCTTTATTGTGTGTTTTGATGCCAGGTTAAAACAAATTGCAATTCATTCAATTGCTTGTTTGACTGGAAATGAGAGTAATCCCAATTTGGTATTGCCCCTTGTTATGAATTGGGTGGGGTGAGACCTATTTAAGGTTATTTCTTCTTCTGTTGAATAGACAAATCGCAATTCAATTCAATTGAACATCCAAACATGGGCTTTCTTTTAAATTTAGCTCTAGAATTGTACGGACACTTATGTAGTGCAAGGTACTTTAGATTAATTAGCATACCCTTTCACCTTCAATTTTCTAATTACATAAATAACACAGTAATGCTAGTAAGAAACTGAGTTACAAATGTTTTTGACACAGGTGATCATGGAAATACCTTATGTATTCGTCCAGACCACATACTATACTCTCATTGTATATGCCATGGTCAGCTTCCAGTGGGCTGTGAAGAAGTTCTTCTGGTTCTTCTTTGTCAATTTCTTCTCATTCCTCTACTTCACTTACTATGGTATGATGACCGTGTCGGTCACTCCAAACCACCAGGTCGCAGCTATCTTTGCAGCCGCCTTCTATTCGCTCTTCAATCTCTTCTCTGGCTTCTTCATACCTAGACCTGTAAGTCCTGATTCCACAATGGATGAGTGTTTATCTATTTGATCAAGAGCCCTTGCTATATGTGCCAATATGGCGTGTGTGTGTGTGTTGGGGGGGGGGGGGGGGGGATAGTGGATATGGACCATTGATCAAATGGGCCCATTTGTATGTGTCATTGACAGAATATTGGGTCATCTATAGTTATCAGGTGGACCACACATCGATGCCGAACATCCATTTTCTCACACTCATGGCCCATCTGATGACTAGCCAGATCAATTTTCTGTCTACAGAACACAATGTGCAGCCAATCTGATGAAAGATTGGGAACTTGCACAGACGTGCTACATTGGCACATGTTATTTCTTCAGCTTCAAACTAATTATTATGATTTTTATAAGTTTGTGGCATTTCTTAAGGAGCTAATGTGACTAATGCTTTTCTTGATTGGTCCCATTACAGAGAATCCCAAAGTGGTGGGTCTGGTACTACTGGATTTGCCCAGTAGCATGGACCGTCTATGGGCTGATCGTGTCGCAGTACGGCGATCTAGATGATGTAATCGAGGTGCCTGGTCTGGGCAAGCAGACAATCAAATTCTATGTAGAACACCACTTTGGCTACCAAAGCAATTTCATGGGGCCCGTCGCAGCGGTCTTGGTTTGTTTCTGCGTGTTCTTCGCCTTCATGTTTGCATACTGCATCAAGGTCTTGAATTTCCAAAATAGGTAAGAGGGGAGAGAGAAGTGGAAGAGATTAAAACAAGATTTTTCATGTTCATGTAGTTATTTAAACAGATTTTGTAAATATATGTATTAAGGAAGCCATTGAAAATATGGTGGCCATTTAATATGAGATTTGAACTTGTTGTAACAAAGCAAACAATAGATGGTGCATGGGAATATGGTACATGTAGTTGCACATGAGGGGTCATGGGTAATGCACATGGGGCATGGTGCATGTGTATATTACACAAAGGACTTGCATTGGATCTCTTTCCTTTGTAATTTGAAGTGATGATTGTCTGATAAAATTAGCAGTGGCAGTGAGGTCTAAGAATGAAATATTTAATCAACCAACTTGATGTGTTTGCATGTGTACTCGGTTTTCAGTTCTGATAAGTGCGACCATGGGTTCGGTGATCTGGTCCATTGTTTTGTTGTCTTTCGCTTTGGATGGATGTTGCCCTAAAATTAGACTTGATAGGAAAATCCTTACATTTTAATTTATGGCCTACAAATGGATGGTTAAGGAGAGAAAAACAGGAAAAAGCTTCAAATATTGGATGGTTGGAGGTTCTAATCTGGGAGAAATTTTTGGGTATGGCTCATCAACAGTTGGATGTAACAAACCAATGGTCAGGATTATTGAAGCATAATCAATATTTGTTAGAACTGACAGTATACGGTGCAAAACCTCAGGTGGAAGATCTGCCGAGTAGTGTTACTTGTGGTGCGTAAACAAGAATACTGTATGCAAGCCCATTGCAAATGACAAACAGAAGTCAATCTGGCGTTATTGGCACATATATGTGAGATCTGGACCGTTCAACAGGTTGGCCCGATCGGGAACTTTATTTGGGTCCAAATCAGGCAGGTCTGCCCATTGGGAGGCTCTTCATCGTAAGTTGAATGTGGATTGTTGGCTATCATTTTTAGCTGTCCATTTCTTGCCTAGCCCATTGTTCCATGTGCCTCTTCATCCTAGGTTGAATGTGGATCGTTGGCTATCATTTTTAGCTGATCACCTCCAAATCCAACATACCAGCTTTGGATGCTTGTGTATCCGTCACGACGTGAAGGGGCTGGGACCTGATGACCCATGAAGCTGCAAAGAGTACAGGGACAAGCTACAGCATTTTCCTCAACCCCAGTCATTCCAATAAGTCCTCAAACAAACAAGTACATCAGTAAAAAGTACTACGACAAGCTAAGTCACAATCACACCATATATATATATCGGGTCCGGTCCTTACTCTTGCTCGGTGGTAGACTCTCGGGAGTTTCAACACCGGGTCAAGGGTACGAGTACCCATAGGTGGTGAAATTCCACTCGGGCGTGAGTGTGTGGGGTGTGTGTGTGAGTGCGTTAAAAAATAATAATAATAACATAAAATCACACCATATATCCAAAGAGGTGGAGTGTCCACTTGCTCTGGCATTCGGTTGCCAACAATTTCTATCAGAGAGAGACATATATGGACACTCTACCCGCATTTAATACACTGCTCTTGTACCAACC
This sequence comes from Magnolia sinica, assembly GCF_029962835.1. NCBI lineage: Eukaryota > Viridiplantae > Streptophyta > Magnoliopsida > Magnoliales > Magnoliaceae > Magnolia > Magnolia sinica. Next base: position 15,374,302 of record NC_080585.1, on the reverse strand, counting down.
AGTAAAAACTCTTGATAAAACCGCACATATCCTCCTTGATTGCCATCAAACGATTGAGCAAATTTAGACATAAAATCTTTAACTTGCCCCCAACAAGATCAATGGGCCCAATTTAGAGATTATCAGCCCACATATGATCCCATAACCATGACACTTAGGTAGTTGTCATTGAAACCCATTGCCTGAAACCATTCTGATAAAATCACACACACCTACCAAAAGAACCACTTAAAAAGTACCAAATAAAGGAATTCATGGTAAGGACCTCCTTTCGAAGAAGCTAAATAGGTCAAATCTCCTGATCCCCTGCCACCGATGATAGAAAATCTACAAGAAACTAATAAAGAAGGAAGACAAACACAAATGCTGGACTAGAAATGGGATAAGCCAACTGTAACATCCTGAATTTGCCATTTTAGGTTGCCGAAAAAATCCTTAGCCTACGTCATCACTCACTGATTTATGATGCTCGAAGTGAGCCTATATGTGAGTGGTATTGATAAAGGACGGCACAAATAAGATTACTCAACCATATAAAATCAACGAATCCGCCCGATCACTGAAACATTAAGTTTAGTCCCATAATTTGTTTACATAGGGCTCAAATATGGCCAACCTATCACTGACTAATCAAGACAACCGGCTATGGCCCGGATCTTAACTAATGGACCAAGTCAATCTATTTACTCATTTAGCTTAAGAACCAACGGTTTAGAGTGATCATGATCGAATCATTATTTTCACTAATTTCGAATAGGCCACATCGTGAACTTATTTAATCTAGACCCTAACAACTGCGCTCAAGAAATCTACCTACCCAATTCATTCGAAAAATGCTTCGATTATCCGAACAAGCTCTAAACCGCTCGTTAGTCGGCCACTAGTTCTGAAATTATAGAATAATGTTCGTCTCTCTGGACTTGACGTCCATCGTGGACGGTGGGCCTAAACGATACCCCAAACCGCACAACTTGGACCGTGAAGATATAGCTTGAAAGGTACGACTCTCCAGACTTAAAACCTAAAACTTAAGTGAGTTGGCCCCGCCACTAAAATGGTGAAGTTGCGACTTTCTAACCGTTGAATTTCAATCAAACTCGGGCCATGAGTCAGGTATATTTCCCTACTCATATTCGTATATTTGTGGGCGCGATCAATCATTAGTGACCATTGATCGCAAATCGGGCCCCTGCGATTAATTGACTTATCCGTTTGCCACCAAACTTGGGACAACCCTTCATGTGATAATGAGATACCTATTCTATACCATAGATGGGCCAAGGGGTCACTAGGACAACCCCAAGGATCAGAAATGTACCCACTAAGGGTATATGCATTAGGACTAGCCTCCCCAAGGCCAATTGGGCTAATTTCCAGTCTATATAAACTCCAAAAACTCTCTCCCACACTCTCATACGAATTTTTTCAATAAGAGGGGAGAGAGAAGAGAAAGTAAAGAGAGAGTAGAGGGGGAAGGAGCTCCGAGGAGCTGGATTTTGAGGAATTCACCCTCCTACCTCAACTCTCATTAGAGCAGACAACGCCATCGCGGTAGGAGCGGCCCACCAGCCATAGAAAGGTAATCAGTCCAGCTCCTTTCTAGATTTTAGCATTTTAGGCCCCTTACATGTACTCTAACATGCAAATTCTATCGGTGCAGGGATCCAATATACCAACCCGCAGAACCAAAACCTTAGGAGCGGCTCGATGAACCGTCGGATTATTCCTAAGTGCGGACCATTACCCTTAGGTTGCCAATTATCGAACCCTATATCACAATTAATGATTGTGTAGTGAATGGATGATTGCATGTTAACCAGTGTATGCTCATATGGTTATTCGCTTCACATAAATTGCTAATCATGTGTAATGTAGCTTGAAAGTTTAATTGGATGCTAGAATAAGTTGAAATTGTAAAATTTGTTGTTCATGCTTCCTATTACTTACCTTCCTATGCACTCAATATGTCTTACCTCACATAAATTATTATGTTAGTTGTAACGCAGCCTGCATGTTTGATAAAATGCCCAATATAGTAGAATTTCCTGATTTGTTGCTTATATTTGTTCCTATGGATGCATAGTTGAATTATTAGTATTATTGATCTACTATGGCTATTTAGTTAATTAGGTTGAACAACAAAACCAAAAAGTTTCGTAAGTGTAGCCCTACTGGATCGACTGCCCTGGGCCAATTCGATCGATACAGGCCAAAGATAGACAACCAACAGTAGTCAGAATTTACGGGATACTTGCACCCAGTGCAGGTTATGCCATACTTTATCTGAGTCAGCCGAATTTGTCACGCCCCAAAATTTGGGTACAGAGTGTGCACCCTCAGACCCGAGTTTTAGTTCGTAACTCATACACAAAGTGTATTAATTCAATTCTTTAATCGGTTTAATCAGATATGATAATTATATTCAATATAAGGTCCACCATAATCTCAATCACACATACATAATACTTAGCACCAATCAACTAAACATATATAAATCTTTACGACCCTTAAAATAAAATGAACCTTAAAATCATTTACTTATTATACCATTATAATATAATGATATTTATTCTATGCTAACATTATTTCAAAGAAATAGATCTAAATAATTGCTTAATGTTTCAAAATAAATACTAGTATGCATTAACAAACTATGCTAACAAAATAAAACATATAATAAAAAATTGTCTAATGCCGTCATTTCATATTCAGATATGTATGTCTATGTTTCAGGTGGGTCATGTTCAGGTACAGTAGATCCTTCCGGTTCTTGCGTCACATCATCTGCTAATAGCTCCTCTGTACGATTTTTCCATCAATAAAAATATAAGCTGGCCAGGCTTAGTGATATAACCCAGCATGGTTCATAATCATAGCAATTAAAATAATACATAAATACATGTACAATGATATAAATATAAAATGATGTATGAATGCATTAGATGAGATGATCGTCCATCTGCTTGGGTTGGATGTCGTCAACCCGCATCCACCCGTTGGGTAGGCTTCCACCTTTCAATAGGCTTGGGCATAACCCGCATCTAGTAACGCTCTACCAGGATCGACATTTCTTCTAGGGAGGGCCCCTAGGATCGACCATACATTATGTAATGCAATGAATGAGGGATGATATGTAAATGCATATTTTTCATATTTGACATAGTTGTCTGGATTAACTTATTCGCATATAAATTTATCGTACAATTATCATATCAAATTATTCAAACCAGTAAATTAATCAAACAATCAGAATGATTTATTTTAATTTTAATGAATTATGAGACAATTTGGGTTACTCACCTGAATTTGGTAGTATTGACTCTGCAATGTAATTAGGTTGATTTGAATTCCGTGGTCCTATCAATTATATCAACAATATTATTATTCATTTATTTGTATCACATGGCGGGGTCCACCTTTGATTAACATTCTAAGTGGCCAAATCTAAAATAATCAAATAATTAAAATTATATGTTTATGTAAATTTAATTATCAAGATTTAGATTTTTTTTTTACAATCCTGAAATTAAATGTCAAATAATTAATCGGGGTGGCCCACCGGATGATTGGATTATCCAGATTCTTGAGGTATTATTATGTTTTGCATCTACACATTAGATGGATGGTGTGCATCTAACCACACATACACCGATGACCCATCTCGACCTTCTACGCCAAGTGATACCAACACTTGCGCAAAAATCTAAGATTCCTTTATTAAACACTTTTAGATCTGACTAATGTGGTCTATCTGATTGTTAGATTGATCTAAAAATTATGGCCCGTGTATATTTTGGCCTTAAGGATCATATGATCCGTACAGATCTATCTTAGCACAATCAGATTCCATCTATTTAATTTATTCCTAAAATATTACTAATTAGACAGAAATCATAAAAACATCACTTTATTAAAATTGACTCTACACACCTATATAATGATGGTGTGGATGATCCACGCCATCCATTGTATAGATCAAGAAGAAATTAACAACATAATAAAAAGTTAAAAAGATCTAACGATTAGAACTTACCTGATCGAGCCTTCTTAGAACTTCTTCTTCCTTTTACTTTAGGGCTTCTTATCTCCTTTTTTTCTTTAATGTAGAAACCTTCCATATCCTTTTTTAAAGAAAATTCTTATAAGATAGGATGAGCACATCCTTCCTTATTCTGAATTTGAATTTTTTTATGATATTTAATAAAAAAATTATTATTACTACTGCAAGAATCGATCCCTAAACCTCTCTCAATTAAGAATTTCGTTACCAACTTAACTATTGACTTATTTTTATTTTTATTTAAAAATAAAATCTTTAAATATTTAATTTAGTTTTTTTTATAATGTACCAAAATTTAAGGTTGTTACAGAATTAGTCCACTAGTTGGCCAACCATCTATATTCACCATGTATGGTCACGCCAGCCTGAATCTAAAGCACTTCCTACCTTTGAGAGGCCACTATTAACTATTAATGCTACGATCTCTAAGACTCATGAGCCGGACATGGTGGAATGAGACACCGTGTCCGAACTGTCAGCCTACGCTGGGGTGACGAGCCTCATCGTAGTAACCAGTGAGCAATCAAGTCTCGGGATCTGGGCATCGTGGAATGAGACACTGTCCGTGCTGTCGTCCTACGCTGGGGTGACGAGACTCTCCGTAATGACCAGCGAGCACAGGAGGTGATAGGTCCTTATTCGAACAACCCATGTTAAATTATCCGGCCGATGGTTGCTTGCCAGAATACCGTTCGAACGACTAGGGCATAAATGGAATTGGGTGACGAGCCCTTTCCCTTATGGTGGTTTGGTTATATGACAAGCCCGCACCTCGGAACTGAGTGATCATACTCGGAGTTTGGGTGACGACCCATACCGAGTGATCCTCAAACCTTTAGGTATTATGTTATACCTTTGGAATTATTAATTTGTGAGACAAATGGAAGATACTTAAATTTGGATCAAGGATCGCAAGCTCAGAGCTGCTATGACCGCCATGGGCCAAGTGATTTGAGTAATGTCATTGATTAAATGGAGGTGTTTTAGCTTCCCCAATTTTGATGGATGAATATACTTAATTAAATACTCAGCTAAAATGAATACTCACGCATTGCATTAGTTAGATTGATGACCCGACAGTCGAGGTCGTATTGAGAGGGTGTTTGTCATTTACGATCGTAAGCTGGAGTTACTTGAGGGAGTATTGTATGGCGAGGGCATGCATCATATCACAATACCATGCTTGTGAATTAATAAGAATGTCTAGGAACTGTATGTTTATTTTACTTTTCATTAATTGTGGATGTGGATTTGATAGCTTGTGTAACTTAATGTTAATAGAACTACTGAGTTGATCACTCACTCCCACTCTAGGATGGTGTTTTAAAACATTAACCAACCTTATCTTAGATGCAGGTACTATAGAGCCTCTCGAGCTGAATGAGGCGACCACTGCATAGTCTATTTTAATTCCAGGAATTGCTCAATACCAGGTAAAATGAATTATAGAACCTCGCTTCCGCAAAGCACAAGTGGCATCTAGGATATCGGGAGTCGAGTATCTACTCGGCCCCCGAAATCTGGGGTATTACACCAACTGTATGTTGACCCAGCGGTCGACGAATACCAGGCACCTCTTTAGCCTCTCCTGAGATTTTGATGCCTTCCTACATATCCTTCATAGCAAATTTGTGCCAAGGATCCACCACAGGCTATCCACAGATCGACAGTTTTCTCCTATAAATATATCCCTTGGCCTCTTGTCCAGGTGGAGCTAGAAGGCAGAGAGCATATTGGAGAGGCGGCGAGAATATTTAAGAAGCTTAGTTTAGCCCTTGTCCCCATCTAGAAGAACGCTCTATCACTTAGGATACCCTCAAGCACCCACATCTATTCAAGATTCTACCTCATTCAAGACAACTATAGAAAATTTATTCGTCAAGACAAGCCAGTCAACTCAAGAGTAGAGTTAAGATCAGGGACGTCCGACTAACCCTTTTGAACAAAAAAGGCATTTGACTTCCATATTTCTTTTTTCACATCTCGATCAAGCTTAGAACCCAGTGCATTTCACACATTCCATCATGGTTAACCGTACACTAATTCTTTATTCCATTTACTCTTTTGCTACATTTATTTTATTATGTTTGTTTGCCTATTGTCTTCCAACTTTGTAAAGTTGGATTAGGATTTGTTTATTTTCTTTTTTCTTTGCTTGCCCGACTCTATCATAGGATTATGTGAGGCATGACTATCAGATTAACGTCTTTTCAGGCACCATAATTTTCCCAATAGTCACACATCCCTTGAAGTGGAGACTGTACTCGGTGCGGACAGGAGAGGGTGCTTAATCCCTTCCTCTCTTGTAACTGAAGCCCTTACCCAGACCTCCAACTACGCAGGCCAATCATAGGAGTCCTTCGTTTCGATGAGTTTCACGATTCTTAAAACCACCCACAGGTTTACGACTCAGTCGATTGTGGACTATCACCTTGCCTAACCGGCTAGTGGCTAATCCAAATACTCAAATGCACTATTCCAGCCACCTTAGAAAGGTATCCTCGAACCAAGGAAACCAAACTAAGATAAACAAACCATATACACCTTGGAACCGTACTCCGAATAGCAACGAGTGCGCAAACCTCTTTACCACTCTATCCTCAGAACAGGATGAAAGTTTCAGAGGTGTCCCATGGGCAATGTTCACAATATCATCCTTGCCCCAAGGTTGTTCATACACCATTAATCTGGTACTGTTAGATCTTGTCCAAATAAATGGTCATTCTGGCCTTTTTCTTTCTTTGTTTTTTTCATTCGAACAGCTTTGGAGAGGCCCTAATCAATTTGGATTGAGTTCGGTCGTTGTTGGTGAACTTTTGGAACTAAATGGGCACCTAAATATGGTCTTCTCCAGCAGTTGATTTCTTAGGAGTTGCGGGTATAGGTTGCCTTCAGTTTGTATTTTTGTTTAAGGTACCCGTTCACCATCGTCTTAACATAGTCTACAAAAGACAAAAGTAGGCGCTGTATGAAGATCCGGAAGGACGTAAATTGCCTATTCCCCTACATCCCATTGGTGCAAGCATTGTGGGCCCCTCGTGTGACATCCACTCCATTCATTAGTTTTACCAGTGGGAGTGGAACACCTATTATTGAAACCTTTAATTTGGAGGCCACATAAGTCTTAAATCAGGCTAATATTTTCATTTTCATGATTTGAATATCATATAAACATTACAGTTGGCTTTGGAAAGGTTTCAACAGTGGGTGTTTTCATTCCCACCATTTCCTATCACGTTGCCCATTTGAGTTTTGAATTTTCTGCATTTTTTTAATCCACGTTCTAACATTAGCCGGTGAATTTAATAGATAGAGTGACTTTCTAAAAACATGGCAATCAGCCCTACAGAGCTTCCGCAGAAAAGTTATGAAAGGTAGGTGGCGTGTTGTATTCTAATATAAAAGAAGATAAATATTATTTATCTATTTTTTTACTTTTGTCTTAATCAGTTCTAACAACCACTAAAGCCCTTAAAAGTCAAATTATCTTTTCAATAAGATGGTCAGTAATCGGCGACTGATGCTCTAACCTAAGTTGCAACTGAGGTGGCAGAGGAAACCACGTGGTTCGATCTGACATGTACATCAGTTGTTGGGCCTTCTTCACCTCATAATATGAATGGAATGGGAATTAAAGTATAACAAAAACCAATTCCACGAGTTCCGTCAGGTTTGATTTAGTCAAGCCAATTGAGGAAGAGGGATGATCTCACCTCATACGTGACGGGTGCAGGAAAAAATATTGTGGGTCCCACTAGACATGATTTATTGACCTCAATTTTGTAGTCATATTTCCCATCTCGTTTTAGTCGACGAAACAAGGAATTTGGTGGTGAATATGACATTCGAGTAATCTAAGCCGTTAATCCGATGGGGCATGCCTGAATATCTACCTCATTAGATAGGCTCGCACTTTCCGGTGGTCCCAATTGGAGATTAATCTCGATCGTCCATCTGGTGGTGGTGAAGATTTTATGGTCATCACTCATTCAGATTGGGGCCCATGATATGAATGGTATCGAGTTTGATGGAACATTTTAAAGATAGTGGCAGCAAGAGGTGAGGTCGTTATTAGAGCGTACCTCCTGTTTGGTAGAACGTGACTCGCGAGGGACACGCAACCGGCAAACATGATACGAACGCGGATTTCCTGCGAAAGGCTTTCGCAGGAAGTTCCTGCGAATGAGGCCCGCTGAAATGTATTTGATAAATCCATTCTGTCCATCCGTTTTTCGAGCTCACGTTAGGACGTGCGACCAAAAATTAGATGGATAAAAAACTCAAATGGGTCACACGAGAGGGAAAATTGGGAAAAGAAATTTCAACCGTTGAAACCTTTATGGGCTTAACCTTGATGTTTATAACCGTTTATAAGGTCATTTCCAATGGGATGAAGTGAAAACATTAAAAATATAGCCTGATATAAAACTTTTATGGCCATAAGAATGCTTCAACGGTGCTTACTGAATTCCCACTGTTTCATCTCGTCTAGCCCATTTGAGCGTGGGATACACCTAAATTTTGGTAGCACGTCCTAGAATGAGCTCTCAAGACGGATGGACGGGGTGGATTTCTCATAAACATGCGGTAGGCCCCATTCAGCATCCTTGCACAGGAACTTCATGCGAAAGGCTTTCGCAGGAAATCCGCGTCCGATACGATACAGTCAACGTGAAAAATGCATGCGCCCTTTTTATCCTGTTGAGTCATGTTGACCCATCTTCGGTGGTGGACGCGTTTACGGTTGAATGGGAAACGGCTTGGCTACTGACCCTGCAACTGGCCGATGGGTAGTGTCGGTGCTCTGTGGGCCCCACCATTATGTATGTGTTTCATCTATGCCGTCCACCCATTCTTCCATATCATTTTATGATATGAGCCTAAAAATGAGGTTGATCCAAATCTCAAATGGACTGCACAGTGTTGATTGATCACTCACCGTTAAAAACTTCTTGGGGGCCATAAAAGTTTTGGATCAAGCTGATTTTTTTTCCCTTCATCCAAGTCTGTATGACCTAATCAACAGGTTAGATGTCAAATAACCATTACAGTGGGCCCCAGGAGGTTTTTAATGGTGGAAATTCAATCACTACTTTTTCCCGTGGTGTGGTCAACCTGAGATTTAGATCTACCTCATTTTTGAAACCAAGTCATAAAATTATCTTTCAAAATGGATGGACGGCGTGGATAAAACACATACATCATGGTGGGGTCCACATAGCACTGACCACTAGCCACCTATATAGTGGCCGCGTCACTAGCCACACTGGGTCCGGTTGAATGAAGCCACGTGGTTGTCTTTCATGAGTACTGGTAGTGACCCTTCCGAGCTCAATGCTGGTCGGTGCGGGAAAAAGCTCCGTGCGCCCCACCATGATGTATGTTCTTTACTCATGCTGTCCATCCATTTTTTTAGATCATACGGCATGAGCCCAAAAATGATACAGATCAAAATCTCAGGTGGACCACACCGCAGGAAACGGTGGTGATTGAACACCCACAATTAAAAACTTCTTAAGGGCCACAAAGCTTTGGATCAAGCTGACATTTGTGTTTTCCTATCATCGAGGTCTCCGTGACCTATTTGTGTTTTCCTTTCATCGAGGACTCTATGACCTAATCAACAGGTTTGATGGTAAATGGTTGACATTCAATCACTACTGTTTCTTGTGGTGTGGTTCACCTGGGATTTGTATCCGCATCATTTTTGGGTTTATGTCCTAAAATGATCTGGAAATGTGGATGGACGGTGTGGATCAAACATATACATCATGGTGGAGCCCACAGCTTTTCCAGTCAAGTTCGAGGAGGGGTCACTACCGAAGCCGAGTCCACCGCGATTAGCCCCAGTACAGCGACACGTATCTTTTTCTCCCTGCACGTGTCCATGGGTACACCATTTATAGAATGCGCAACCTGTTCACAAGGTGAGTGCAGGAGGATGAAGTACTGCTTTATCCAAAACTTCGGTGGGACCGTCCAATCGCGTCCGTCCTATCCCACTGTTCCATGTGGCTTGGCCCACTTGAGTTTTGGATGGGCCTGATTTCTGAGATCAGACGTGTGGTCCACTCGATAAGTGGATATTGCTGGCAGAATATCATTTTAATGATAGAGACAACCTAGTCATTATGGGTTGGATTTTGTACAGACGTCAAAAGTTGAAAGTATCCGCCGGCTAGACTTTAACCTATAGTCTAACCAACTGGATAGCCTGCTACACACACCTCCAACCTAGTAAGTTCATGCAGTCCAAAGTTAGGTGGGGGCTATTGTGATGTTTGTGAGAAATCCAACCCGTCCATACACTTTTCCAGCTAGTCTTAGGACATGAGCCTAAAAATGAGGCAGACCCAAAACTCAACTGGCCCACACACCAACAGGAAAAAGGGGAGATGAACGCCCAAACATTGAGGGCCCACAAAGTTTTCGATTAGGACAATATTTTTGTGTTTTCAGTTCACATCAAGGGGAATAATAACCTTATGAGCGGAAGCTATGAACGGTTTGGATGGCGTATAAACATCACCGTAGACTTTGGAAGGTTTCAATGATAGGCATTTCCCTCTTCACTTTCTTCTGTTGTGTGGCCCAGTTTAATTTTGGAATTACCTCATTTTTTGACTTATGCTCGAACAAAAGCTGAAAAACTGGATGGACGGAGTGGATTTCTCAAATACATCACTGTGGGCCCGTCCTATCTTCCGACTGCTTCCTGCAGTGAGGGTGGCAGGCAATCCTCGTCCTTGCCATTAGACGGTACACATGATTTTATTTAATTAACATTTCACGGCCCACATGATTTTATTCTCACGGTGTTCTAAGTTACTATGGTATTACAGGGGAACCACTTATCTTGACCTTGCATTTATGCATGGGACCCACCTGAAAACCTGTAGGACTCTTCATGTTCTGTGCAGGCCGCTGTTTCAGCTGCCAATAGGACATGCGTTTCCTGCATTACGCAAGGCCCATACGCCTACATTGAGCCAATCACTAGCCATCCATTTTTGGTACTGTGTCGCCCATCTTATCAATGGATGATCTTCCGAAGGTGAACGGCAACCATACCGTCCAATGCAGTGTACGTAATTACGTTGGTGAGAGTCAATATCGTGTTATCCAATGACGTTGACTATTCAAACGTACGCGTCACATGGCGTCGGCTCCTATGCCTGTTTACTCTTAAAATGTGCACGTGGCATAGTCGCAAGGCCATCCAATCCGTTCAAATCACTGACCCAATTGCGGATGGTGTATACCATAAATTGTACTGAGAATATAATCTTAATCATTTGCCTTTTTCCCTTCGAATTTAGACCATTGATTGTCCAGATTGATCGATCAGTGTAGTTTTAGAGAAGTCCTAAGTCCAGATCCTACAATTTGGACGGTCTGGATAGATTTATTTATTTATTTTTGACACAGGCACACACACTCACGCCGTAGCGGGGGTCTGGATAGATCTTCCATGCTTTCCATAGGAAATGTTTTGGTACGGTCGTTTCCATTGAAATTTCAAATAGTGATTCTCAGTTAGAACATGATTCAGTATGCCGCTGGTGTATGTGTTTTATCTATCCCGTACATCCAGTTTGCAATCTCATTTTAGGGTACGAGTAAAAAAGAGGAAGATCCGAAACTTAGGTGGACCATGCTAAGAAACAGGGGAGATTGAACGGCCACCATTAAGAACATCCTAGACCTACTCTTACCATCAAACCTGCTGATTTGGTCACACAGACATGGATGAATAGAAAAGACAAATATCAGCTTGATACAAAACTTTCGTAGCCCTGAAAAGTTTTTAATAGTGGGTGTTTGATTCCATTCTTCCCTATGGCGTGGTCCACCTAAGACTTGGATCTATCTCATTTTCGAGATAATGATATAAAATCAGCTTAAAAAATGGATGAATGGCATAGTTAAAACACATACATCATGATGGGCCCACAACGCTTTTCAAGTAGCAAGCAGTTCCGGTGCTACTAGAATTATTAAACGTCACTGCATATATGTTTGCTCGTGTGGGGCTTGGCTAAATCCCCACGCGCCTCTTCGCGTGGATACAATCTCGTAACGGTAGAAAACGTGTGAGATCAATAAAACTTCCTTAATCATGATAAAAAGAAAGTATTTCTCCCTCTCTTATAAATAAATAAATAAATTAATTAAAAAAAAAAAAACGAAAGAGGGTAAAACTGGTAATGAATCCGCTCGAAATCTGGCTAGAAAAATTTGCAAGCTGACAATTGACGGTGGTAACTCACCCGATAAGGGGACCAGCGTAATTCTGGGACAAGTCATTTACACCGTTGGGTCCACCTGACAATGGACGTCCAGGTGTAAACGCGAGCTGCGCGTGGACGTGCGACTGGAGTTGTTGGCGTTAAAAAAACTCCGCACTAGCGTGGAAAAATGGAAATTGAGAAATTTACGACTGTACGACCCATTTATGACCCATTTACGAGAGCATGCCCACCTCATTTTACCTTACAAGAATAAGCCCCAGCTGTAGGACGCCTTCCCAAAGGTCGAAAATGCGCCTGCTTTTTCCTTCAAGCGGATCGGCCGCTGCTCGAAGACGAGCGCTGACGCTCCTCGAACTCCGAGTTATACGAACGGTTCAAAAGAGATCAACGTTACATGGGCCCCATGGTTATGTATTTATTATATCCACAACGTTCATCCATATTTCGAGATCATTTCGGAGCATTATCCAAAAAAAAAAAAAAATCATATTCAAAGAGCAACTGGACCACACCACAAAGAGCAGCCGAAAATTGATTTTCACCGTTGAAACTTTTTTAGGGCCCACCATAACATTTATTTTCCATCCGATCTATTCATAAGGTCACAAAGACCTGGATGAATAGGAAAAACAAATTTCGTAATGATCCAAAACTTCTGCGACCCCTAAAAGGGTTTCAATGGTATACGTTCAATCCTCCACTGCCTTTTACAGTGTGGTTCACTTGATAGCTAAATCAGTCTTAAATTTCTTCTCAAGACTTAGTATGAGTTCGCAAAATAGATGGACGATTTGGATATAACACATACCTCATAAAAGGACCCACAAAGGCGGTGGGGATTATAACAGGGAAAAAAAAGCTGGAATCTATGGCTACGGATTATAACCGCAGCCCATGCTTTTTCAATATGTCCTTTACTTCGATATATCGAAGGTTTTTCGATACGTACTTCAATATATCGAAGGTCTTTCGATTAATCTAAAAAGGTCCAGAACTGTCCACCGACTTTGCATAAAAAATCTTGCAATTTTTTATTAATCAAAGTGTATTCAATATGTATCGAAGATATAGCTACGGATTATAGCCATAGCCATAACTGCAGTCAGTAAAAGTCTATGCAACTTTTTTTTATAATTTTTATAATTTTATTTTTTACATGGAGAGCTATATTTTACCTACAATTTTCTCTAATACATATTTATATAAATGTGTATATATAAGCATATAAAAAAAATTTCTCTCTCTCTCTCTCTCTCTCTCTTTTTTTTTTTTTTTTCATTTCTTTCTTTATTCATTTAATAAGAATATCTTCTAAACCAAAATTAGTTACTTGATGTACCCTATATGATTTTGGGGTAGGAGAAGCTACTTTAGCCAACTAACGTAGTTATTTTCCAAGATTCCATCAGGTCGATAGTCGAAAATCCATTTCATTCACTTTGCGGTCAATTTCAATCAGTTCGCGGTCAATTTCATTCATTTCATTTACTTCACGGTCATTTCATGTATTTCACTGTTAATCCCGACGATTCCGTTTTGATTCACGGTCATTTCCATGTATTTCACGGTCAATTCGCTTCACTTCACGGTCATTTTCATGCATTTCACGGTCAATCCTGGCGATTCCGTTTTGATTCACAGTCATTTCCATGCATTTCACGGTCAATTCCCTTCACTTCACAGTCATTTTCATGCATTTCAGGGTCAATCCCCGTGATTCCGTTTTGATTCACGGTCATTTTCATGCATTTCACGGTCAATTCCCTTCACTTCACAGTCATTTCCATGCATTTCACGGTCAATTCGCTTCACTTCACGGTCATTTCCATGCATTTCACGGTCATTCCCGCCTATTCCGTGTTGATTCATGGTCATTTCGACGCATTTCACGGTGAAGTGTAGCGATTGGACTGTGAAATGCGCGGAAATGACCGTGAATCAACACGGAATAGGCAGGAATGACCGTAATATGTATGGAAATGACCATGAAGTGAGACGATTGGACCGTGAAATGCACGGAAATGACCGTGAAGTGAAGGGGCATGACCGTGAAATGCGCCGAAATGACCGTGAATCAACATGGAATAGGCGGGAATGACCGTAATATGTATGGAAATGACCGTGAAGTGAGGCGATTGGACCGTGAAATGCGCGAAAATGACCATGAAGTGAAGGGGCATGACCGTGAAACGTGCCAAAATGACCGTGAATCAACACGGAATAGGCAGAAATGACTGTGATTTCTATGCATATCACGGTCATTCCTGCCTATTCCGTGTTGATTCACGGTCATTTCGACGCATTTCACGGTCATGCCCCTTCCCTTCACGGTCATTCCCGCCTATTCCGTGTTGATTCACGGTCATTTCGACGCATTTCATGGTGAAGTGTAGCGATTAGACCGTGAAATGCGCGGAAATGACCATGAAGTGGAGGGGCATGACCGTGAAATGTGCCGAAATGACCGTGAATCAACACGGAATAGGCGGGAATGACCGTGATATACATGGAAATGACCGTGAAGTGAGGCGATTGGACCGTGAAATGTGCAGAAATGACCGTGAAGTGAAGGGCATGATTGTGAAATGTGCCGAAATGACCGTGAATCAACACGGAATCCGCGGGAATGACCGTGATATGCATGGAAATGAGCGTGAAGTGCAGCGATTGGACCGTGAAATGTGCAGAAATGACCGTGAAGTGAAGGGGCATGACCGTGAAATGCGTCGAAATGAATGTGAATCAACACGGAATAGGCGGGAATGATCGTGATATGCATGAAAATGACCGTGAAGTGAGGCGATTGGACCGTGAAATGCGTAGAAATGACCGTGAAGTGAAGGGCATGACCGTGAAATGCGCCGAAATGACCATGAATCAACACGGAATAGGCTTGAATGACCGTGATTTTCATGCATGGAAATGACCCTGAAGTGAAGGGAATTGACCGTGAAGTGCATGGAAATGACCGTGAATCAACATGGAATTGGCGGGAATGACCGTGAAATGCGCGGAAATGACCCTGAAGTGAAGCGAATCGACCGTGAAATGCGTGGAAATGACCTTAAAGTGAAGGGAATTGACCATGAAGTTCATGGAAATGACCGTGAATTAACATGGAATTGGCGAAAATGACTGTGAAATGCATGGAAATGGCTGTGAAGTGAAGAGAATTGATCATGAAATGCTTGGAAATGGCCATGAAGTGAAGTGAATTAACCGTGAAGTGCATCGAAATGACCGTGAATCTAAACGGAATGTCCGGATATGATCGTGAAATGCATGGAAATGGCCGTGAAGTGAAGAGAATTGACCGTGAAGTCTTTGGAAATGGTCGTGAAGTGAAGTGGATTGACTGTGAAGTGCATCGAAATGACCGTGAATGTAAATGGAATTGCCGGATATGACCATGAAATGCATGGAAATGGTCGTGAAGTGAAGAGAATTGACAATGAAATGCTTGGAAATGGCCGTGAAGTGAAGTGAATTGACCATGAAGTGCGTCGAAATGACCGTGAACGTAAACAGAATTGCTGGATATGACCGTGAAATGCATGAAAATGGCCATGAAGTGAAGAGAATTGATCATGAAATGCTTGGAAATGACCGTGAAGTGAAGTGAATTGACCGTGAAGTGCGTCGAAATGACCATGAATGTAAACAGAATTGCCGGATATGACCGTGAAATGCATGGAAATGACCATGAAGTGAAGAGAATTGACCGTGAAGTCCTTGAAAATGGCCGTGAAGTGAAGTGAATTGATCGTGAAGTGCGTCGAAATGACCATGAATGTAAACAGAATTGCCGGATATGACCGTAAAATGCATGGAAATGGCTGTGAAGTGAAGAGAATTGTAAGACCCGTATCCTGTTCTGTCGAATCCTGTGATCCTTCCTGTCGAATTTCGGTAACCTGTGACGTATAATCGACGTTGCGATCGACCTTAAGCCTTATGCTGTGCATTTGAGTCGGCTTAAATCAAGACTTGTACCATTGCGACCCCACCGTCGCCGCGGTTCCGACGCCGCGTCTCTCGCACCAATCCGATACCCTGACAGGAAGATGTGAGCCGGCGTTTATTTCGAAGAAAACGCCACGTGTTTGCAATCCCAAGAGAATCTCTACAATATGTCAAATCAATCCCATCAATCAATCCCATCCATCACCTCATGTCAAGTACAAGCAACCCATGCTTTCTCTCTCCAAAGTCAACCCTTTCTCACCCTCTCTCTTACACACCCATGCTAGTCAAGTACACATCACCTCACCCATCACTCACATCCATCACTCTCTCTCTTTACATCCCATCTCTCCCTCTCTCTCTCTCTCTCATTTCTCAACTTTATCCCAAGCAACAAGTGAGCTCACGTCCAAGCTTCTCCATGTGAGAGAAATGTGATTTTGGTGGCCCACTTTTCCCATCCCAAATCCTCCATCCTAGCCTTTCACTTCTCATCTTCCACCATCAAAGTGAAGCTTAAGGAGACCGGCATTTCAACAGACTGAGAAGATCGACCAGTGGGTGCTTTTATAAGCTAGATTTTCATGTTTTTATGATGGGCCAAGTGAGGCCTACCGATCAATGGTGTGGATCTCACTTTGGACCCTTGATGTGGCTAATGGCCTACCTTGATGCTTAAGATCATTCCATGATGGGGCCATTCTCCATGGACCCCATCATGATGTTTATTTTCATGCATGAATATGGTCATCTAGACCTTCTAGTTTGGTGGAGAAAGGATCTTGTTCACTCCCCAAGTATAGGGTTGTGATGTAGTAATAAACTCGGTAAGACCGAGGTCGAATCCACAGGGACTGAAACCTGTACGTTTCCTGAAACTAAGTAGAACTAGAACTAGCCTAAGATGCAATCTAAATCAAATATAAATTGATGAATAATGGTAAGAGATTAATGTAAAAACTTAAGGAATTCAGAGGAAAGAAACTAGGGATTCAGAGGATCCACTTGTAGGGATCAGGGAGATCTTTTGCCTACATCAAGAATCATGGAAATCAAACTGAACCTACTTGATCTAGTCTTCACAAGATGAAAGGTATATGAGTTAGAATGGATTCCATCATCAAACCATGCCCAGGAGACAAAGAAAACAACAGGATTAAACTAATTACCAAGCAATCAACAATGTATGAAGATCAGGAAGGGTACTGTCATCCTACCATGCCCATGGAACAATGATGAACAACAGGGCTTCCTGACTTCATAAACATAAAAAGAGGAAAGAAATATTCAAAGCCATTGCAAACCCATTGTAATTTCAGTCATAATAGACCATTAAAGACTAAGAAAAATATTCCTTGAATAATCAACTAGAATCACATTCAGTTTATGAATTTGAAATTACAGGAACAAAATATAATCTCCCATCTCGCTACAGGCTTCACCTCTTAGCCCCAGCTAAGAGGTTTAGCCAACCATGATTAGGCTAAGGACCTTAAGATTCATAGAAGAAAGAAAGAAAGAAAATAACATAGAAGATCCGAAAACAAACCCAGCTCTCCCTGTCTTCTCTGTTTCTCTTTCTCTCTCCCTGACGTCCAGCCAGAAAAACCTAATTGTTGCTCCCCGTTTTCAGCCTCCTCACGTCCCTCCAAAACTTCTGCTGTAGGTCGGCTCGAGTCCAAGAACTTCATGCGAAAGTTCCCTTACGCAGCCCAGTAATGTGCGAAAGAGCCATGCGAAACTACTCACCTTCTGGAGAAGAATTCCGGTGCGAAATCAATTCATCTCTTGATTCTGATATCTTGGCTAGGGTTATGGCCACCTATTGTAACATGTGTACGGTCCAGATCATGGATCCGACCATCAATACGATCGCACAATGGCCCACGAAAGTCGTTTGCGTGTGGCCGTGCGTAATGCGTAAACCTTATGTTGTTGAAGTCGGTGGGCCCAGGATTGATGTCAGACGAGAAATCCGACCTGTCCATTGAATTCCTCTCGAAATTTCAGTCGAGAAGGAGTATTTTTTCTCAGGTTTAGTGCAGCCCATCAATTGAAACAGTTCCTCCGTCTATCTTCCGTTCGGACGATCAAAAACCGATCTCCGATGCATTCTGAAATCTATCCACCTAGGCCTAAGTGAGAGGAGCGGTTTGAGTCTCATAAACGGTTCAGATCTGACCGTTGATGCACGGTGTTGGCCCAAAGAGATCCGTCGCAAGTCCCTGTTCAAGCTTCCGCAGCAGAGACCGAAACGGAAGGCTCTGATGAGAGTTGGTGGGGTCCACGTACTTGGTATCTTCGAAATCCACTGCGTCAATTGTCTTTACAACGAAATTTCAATTGGATGTGTCCGGCTTTGGAATGTTATGGACGCGGACAAAGGTGGTAATCACGCTGCAATCAGTGCAGGGCTGTCCGTTTGTGACCGTTGAAACCAGCATGTATGGGTGCATGGGTATATAATATCAACATGGGTTTGGCTAAATCGAGCCCCTCTCCATGATGGACGGCTCGGATTGAGCATTTGGACCATGATGATGGCCCACTGAGATCATCCGACAGTCTCTGTTTCATACCAGAAACAGAGTTCCGTTTGTTTTGAAGAAGAGACGTCCCTGTTGCCATGCACTCTTAGTTCAAAAAGTGTACTATGTACACTGTATAATGATTATGAGAAATCCACACCATCCATCTTGTTCCCCATCTCGATTGCACTGGACAGTGGGTGGGCCCTACATCAGGATTTTATGGACTGATCTGTTAGGTCAGCCACGTTCACGAGGAGCCAAGAGCTGCAATTTGACGTGTACGGTTAGTTCTTTGTCCTCGAGCCATGTATAAAGTTTCGAGCCTAACAGATGATGGAAACCGATGATCTTGCATTCGCCGACTTTCGTGCCACTGAGCTGTTTCTCAATTTTCTGACCGGCATGTAATTTCTTCGATCTTTGTCCCTGGAGTCCGTCCCTTGCCTTGGTGTATTCTGAACTTAAATTCGTGCTTTTAGCATCCTTTTTCGGTCCATGCTCGTAAATACACTGCATCACAAATACGATTAAACTGGTGCATTAAACGGTACCATGTTCATAAATTCAGGCAATAACTGGGTCTGATATGCAATATTTGACCCTCAACACAACCCCCAACTAGCATCTTGCTAGTCCCGAGTAAGGTATGCGAAAGATAAATTGAGAATTACAGGACAATTTTTATAACTCAAGTGATTTATGATGAAACAATTCAGATGCTAGAATTCTAAGATTTATGAATGTTGGCATTACTTTCTCTCCTAGACTTAAGCACACGGTAACTTCATAATTAAGTTCAAAATATTAGTCCATCAATTAGAACAATTCTAAACATTGAATTTCATGGATGCATAGTCTAATCTTGAATTATCAACATTAAAATTCACTTTTCTATTTAAGGATATCATTGGTAACCAATAAGAGAATTCATGATAACTTGAATTGACTGTGAAGTGCGTCGAAATGACCGTGAATGTAAATAGAATTGCCGGATATGACCGTGAAATGCATGGAAATGGCCGTGAATTGAAAAGAATTGATCATGAAATGCTTGGAAATGGTCATGAAGTGAAGTGAATTGACCGTGAAGTGCGTCAAAATGACCGGGAACGTAAACGAAATTGCGGGATATGACCATGAAATGCATGGAAATGGCCATGAAGTGAAGCGAATTGATCGTGAAATGCTTAGAAATGGCCGTGAAGTGAAGTGAATTGACCGTGAAGTGTGTCGAAATGATCGTGAATGTAAATGGAATTGCCAGATATGACCGTGAAATGCATGGAAATGGCCGTGAAGTGAAGAGAATTGACCATGAAGTCTTTGGAAATGGCTGTGAAGTGAAGTGAATTGACCCTGAAGTGCATCGAAATGACTGTGAAGTCAAGTGAATTGACCCTGAAGTGCATTGAAATGACCATGAATGTTAACGGAATTGTTGGATATGACCGTGAAATGCATGAAAATAGCCGTGAAGTGAAGAGAATTGACCGTGAAATGCTTGGAAATGGCCGTGAAGTGAAGTGAATTGACCTTAAAGTGCGTCGAAATGACCGTGAACGTAAACGGAATTGCCAGATATGACTGTGAAATGCTTGGAAATGGCTGTGAAGTGAAGAGAATTGACTATGGAGTCCTTGGAAATGGCCGTGAAGTGAAGTGAATTGACTGTGAAGTGCATCGAAATGACCGTGAATGTAAACGGAATTGCCGGATATGATCGTGAAATGCATGGAAATGGTCGTGAAGTGAAGAGAATTGACCGGGAATTGCTTGGAAATGGCCGTGTAGTGAAGAGAATTGACTGTGAAATGCTTGGAAATGGCCGTGAAGTGAAGAGAATTGACCGTGAAGTAAATGAAATTGACCGCGAAGTGAATGAAATAGATTTTCAACCATAGACCTGATGGAATCTTGAAAAATAATCAGGTTGGTTGGCTAAAGTAGCTTCTCCTACCCCAAAATCATATAGGGTACGTCAAGTAACTAATTTTGGTTTAGAAGATATTCTTGTTAAATGAATAAAGAAAGAAATGAAAAAAAGAGAGAAATTTTTTTTATATTCTTATATATACATATTTATATAAAGATTTATTAGAGAAAATTGTAGGCAGAATAAAGTTCTTCATGTAAAAAAATAAAAATAAAAAATAAAAAAAATTCATAGATTGGCACGACTACAGTTTTGGCTACGGTTATAATCCGTAGCTATTGGTCAAATCATCTTCGGTATACCGAATACTCTTCGATATGTATCGAAAATTGCAAGATTTTTAAGGCAAACTCGTTGGACAGTTTTGGACCTTTTTCGATTAATCGAAAGACCTTCGATATATATTGAAAGACATATCGAAAGACCTTCAATGCATATAAAAGGACATATTGAAATGGCAGGGCTGCGGCTATAGCTACGGTTATAATCCGTAGTTATAGAATACCTCGTTTATTATTATTATTATTATTATTATTATTTTATTTTTTGCTGTTGTAATCCCGACTGCTTTTTGTGGGTCCCATTATGAGGTATGTGTTATATCCAAACTGTCCATCTATTTGGCGAACTCGTATTAAGGCTTGAGACGAAAAATAAGACAGATCTAGCTATCAAGTGGACCACACTGTAAATGACTGTGGAGGATTGAACGTCTACCATTTGAAACCCTTTTAGGGGTTACAGAAGTTTTGGATCATTATCAAATTTTTTTTTCCTCTTCATCCAGGTCTTTGTGACTTTATGAATAGATTGGATGGGAAAATAAATGTTATGGTGGGCCCTACAAAATGTTTAACGGTGAAAATCAATTTTCCCGCTGCTCTACGTGGTGTGGTCCAATTGATCTTTGGATATGATTTTTTTCTGCATAATGCTCCGAAATGATCTCGAAGTATGGATGAACGTTGTGGATATAATAAATACCTAACTGTGGGGCCCACGTGACGTTGATCTCTTTGAACCGTTCGTACAACTCGGAGTTCGAGGAGCGTCAGCGCTCGTCTTCGAGCACCAGCCGATCCGCTTGAAGGTAAAAGCAAGGGGCATTTTCGACCTTTGGCAAGTCGTCCGTACAGCCGGGGCTTGTTATTGCAAGGGAAAATGAGGTGGGCTTCGTCTCGTAAATTGGCCATAAATGGGTCGTACAGTCGTAAATTTCTCACTGGAAATTGGTAGCGATTAGGTGCGGCCCCGGCGTCCTCACCCAACCAAATCGGATTGCGTACTGAGTTACTCAGTACGCTTTTATCGTACTGAGTAAACTCAGTTGGGACCAGTGCTAATGTATGTGGTTTATCCACACCGTCCATCCATGTTTACTGATAATTTTAGGGGTTGATACCAAAATTTTAGTGAATCCAAAGCTCAAGTGAACCATTACACAGGAAACAGTGTAGAATCATGATTTCCACCGTTAAAACCTTCCTAGGGTCCAAATTAATTTTTATTTGTCATCCAACCTGTTCATAAGATCACAAAGACATGGATGAAGAGAAACCACAAACATCAGCTTGATCCAAAACTTCTTTGGCCTCCGAAAAATTTTAAATGGTAGAGGTTCAATCAAACTGTTTCCTATAGTGTGGTCCACTTGAGATTTTAATTTGCTTAATTTTTGGGATCTAGCCCTTAAATTATCTGTTAACATGGATTAACCGAGTGGATAAAATAAATAAATAACAGTGGACCCCACACAGTTTACTCAGTACGCCAAGGCTACTGAGTTACTCAGTACGCAATCCGCTTCCTCACCCAACAGGGTGCGGCCCTTACCGTCGGGCCCACCTTGATGTATGTATTCTATATGCACACCGTCCATCCATTTTTATAGATCATTATATGACATGATCCCAAAAACGAAGTAGATCTAATTCTCAGATGGACCATATCATAGGAAAAAGTAGTAATTTAACGTCATACCATTAAAACTTCCTAGGACCCAATGTAATGTTTACATAATGTTTAGTTTCCATCTAACCTGTTGGTAAGGTCACGTAAACGTGGATAAAGATTTATTTGTTTTTTATTTTTTAATTTAAAGAAGAAAAAGTAGCTGAGTTATACAAAACCTTTCTGGCCTATTAATGGTTAATCATCACTGTTAACCATGCTATGGTCCATCCGAGAATTGGATCTGTCTCATTTTTATGAACGTGCCATAAAATATCCAGGAAAAACTAATGTACAGCGTGGATATAGAATACATATATCAAGGTGGGCCCCACGGCAAGGGTGCTGCTCCGTCTTGGGTGAAGCCCGCGCCGCGTGTGGAAATTACCTGGATGTTGACCGGAAGTTTCCTCGAATACACGCGGACGCACCGCAATGCGATGCGTCGGGACTTTAGGATTGAATTCCGACATGTTTTCAGTCATCCAAACAAGCTGTTTAAACGATGAATCTCAACGATTTTAGAGCAAGTAAAATCTAGAAGGCCCCGATTTTCTGATTGTCTTTAAACAGAAATTTCTTTTTGTTGTAATAATTGGACCACATCATTACCGACTGCATTTAATTAACATCAGTGAAACAGAAATCTTTTTATTTATGGCCAACTGTTCACTCCCCAAGTATAGGATTGTGATGTAGTAATAAACTCGGTAAGACCGAGGTCGAATCCACAAGGACTGATACCCGTACGTTATTTGAAACCAAGTAGAACTAGAACTAGACTAAGATGTGATCTAAACCAAATAGAATTTAAGGAGTAATTGTGGAATAATTATCTAAAACTTTAAGTAATTCAGAGGAAAGAAACTAGGGATTCAGAGGATCCACTTGTAGAGATCAGGGAGATCTTATGCCTGCATCAGAAATCATGGAAATTAACTAGACTTCCTTTGATATAGTTTTCAAGAGGTGGAAGGTATATGAATTAGAATGGATTTCATCATCTAACCATGCCCAGGAGACAAAGCAAACAATAGGATTAAACTAATTACCAACCAATCAACAATGTATGAGGATTAGGAAGGGTACTATCATCCTACCCTGCCCATGGAGCAATGATGAACAACAGGACTTCCTGACTTCATAAACATAAAAAGGGGAAAGAAATATTCAAAGCCATTGCAAACCCATTGTAATTTCAGTCACAACAGACCATTAAAGACTAAGGAAAATATTCCTTATAATAATCAACTAAATCAAATTCAGTTTATGAATTTGAAAGGCATAAAGTAGAACCTCCCATCTCGCTACAGGCTTCACCTCTTAGCCCTAGCTAAGAGGTTTAGCCACACATGAATGGCCTGAAACTATTACAAGGGAAAAGAAAAACGGAACAAAAAGAAAAGGAAAGAAAAAACACTTAAGGCTTTTTCTCCCACTTACATTCCAGCCGCCCACTCACGTTCAGCCCTCTTTCTCTCCCGTTTTTCTTTCACTCTCCCTGACGTGCAGCAGCAGCCAAGCTTTCCTCTGTTCACGGCTTCTCACGTCCCTGCCAAAAACTAAAGACGAGCCAGCAGAAAACCCACTTTCAATCCCCGTTTTTTCCTTCCCACGCTCCCCCCAGCCAACCTCTTCCTCCCCTTTTTAAAGATGAACGGCTTCCCCTGGGAGCTGCTGTGGAGTCCTAAAAGGAATAGGTTGCGGAACCCGTTTTTACGCAGCCAGCTATTCAAACTGCGTTCGTATGCGTAGTGAAATGCAAAACATCTTGTGTTTGGATCGAGATTTTGAACGACTGATCGTCCAAAATCAGAATCTGACTTCTTGGTAGGGGTCAAGACCACCTGATCGAGCATGCGGACGGTCCGGATCATGGATCCGACCGTGCCCTTGATCACAGAATAGCCCATAGCGTTCGGTTTTCACGGACGCAGGGCCTGCGAAAAACAGAGCACGCTGACATGTTCGGTGGGCCCTGCAGAGATGTTTTTGGAAGAATCAACCCCGTTCATTGTATTCAGCTCGAAAAATTAGATGAAAACGGATAGTTTTTGACTGGATTTGGTGTGGCATACTGAGCTTTTCATTCGGCCGTCCATCTCAAGTTTGAACATAGATTTTTGTGATCGGGTGCATGGGACCAAAGATTCACCATGATTGTGGTAGTACCCATCTTATGGACACAATGAGCGGTCCAGATCGTACCTTTGTATGATAGGTGAGCCCCACTACCGCAAAACAGACGGACAGCGGCGGACGCTGTTTCCATCTTTGAGTTGGAGATGATGGAGTCGGTTAGAGTTTGTTGACCGACTTTTGGATCTTTGTTGTACGCCCGGTGCACCTGTATAACATGTACATGCACTACCTGTATGGGTTCCCCAGAGATGTTTGTGAGAAATCTACTCTGTCCATCCATTCTGCCAGCTTATTTAACGCGTTGAGACCAATTTTCAAGCACATCTGGATAGCAGGCGGGCCCAAAATCAATGGTTTTATGGGCTGATATGTCTGTTGGGCCCCTTTCACAGCGATCCAATGGATGAAAATTTACGTGTACGGTTAATTTATGACCCTCAGGCTATGTATAAAGTTTTGAGCTGATCGGATGGCGAAAACCTTGTGATCTTGCATTTTGGACGTCTTTTGGGCCACTTAAGCTCCAATTTCTTGATTTTCTTGAATCCCTGGCATGCACATTCGTCGATCTTGGTCTCCTGGGGGTTCGTCGCTTGCCTTGGTGATTTCAGACCGCTAAATCTATGCTTTTAGTACCTTTTACCTGCGTAAAATCTTCTTCAAAAGGCACACGTCTCCCTAATCATGTCATCATCAAAATCATGAGAGTGGGCTAGGCACGTCTCCAGATGGTCGGAGGATAAGGTCAGCGGTGTCGTATCTTCCACGAAAGAGTCAATCATGTTAATGTCGTGGAAATCGTCATCATCCTCTGAGTTGCTGCCGTTATTGAAAAAAATGTTTGACTCCAATGTCAAATTTTCAAAAGACATAGTCATGACACCATTCCTGCAATTGATAATTGCATTTGACGTGGCAAGGAATGGGCGACCAAGAATGACGGGAATCTGAGTGCTCATGTTATTGATGGGTTCGGTGTCCAGGATGATAAAATCTACAGGGTAGTAAAATCTATCGACTTGGACTAACACATCCTCAATTATCCCTCTTGGTACACGAACAGAGTGATCAACAAGTTGTAGTGTGGTTAGGGTGGGTTTTAATTCACCCAAACCTAACTGTTTGTATACCGAGTAGGGAATCAGATTGACGCTCGCTCCTAAGTCAAGAAGTGCGTGATCAATTCGATGGTTCCTGATTACACATGATATGGTTGGGCTACCGGGATCCTTGAATTTCTGCGGCACGTCTTGCTTTAGGATGGCACTCACTTTCTCAGTCAAGAAGATTTTCTTTTGAATAATTTTCCGTCTTTTGGTCGTGCATAAGTCTTTCAGAAATTTGGCATATGAAGGAATCTGTTTCACGACATCAAGTAGAGGAATGTTGACTTTCACTTGTTTCAACACCTCTAGAATATCCTGAGAGTTAGAAAGAGGTTTTGGTGAAACCAACCGTTGGGGGAACGGAGCAACTGGCTTCTCTAGAAGTTCCGGTTCTAATTTTTGTGGGGCGTCACTAGATCCATCAATTTTGTCCTCTTCTGGTTCTTGAGGCTTTTCGGGCCTAACCGGAAGAGTTTTATCAATGATCTTACCACTCCTAAGAGTGGTGATGGATTTGGCGTGCCCCATCTGATTTGAAGAGCTGGGATCATTAATCTCATATTGCGGTTTAGGATTGGGGAGAGGTTGTGCAGGAAGCATCCCCTTTTCTATAACCGTCATACAAGAATCTATCTTTTGCATAAAATCTGTAATTCCCCGCATTGCCTGAGCCAGCTCTTATGTGGGATTTTGAACCGGTTCCTCTTGAGGTTTCACTTGATTTGGATTTTGATTAAAGAAACCTGGAGGAGTAGCCGTTTGTCCATTCCTCCAACTAAACTTTGGATGATTTTTCCAGCCAGGATTGTATGTATTGGAGTTAGGTCCAGTAAAAGGTCTTTGATAGTTGTTTACGGCATTAGCTTGTTCATTCAACACTCCTCGAAAGGCGGGTATTGTAGGACAATTTTCAGTTGTATGAATATTGCAATCACAGATGCCGCAAACAATTTCATTGACCTTATCCTTCTTTCCTTCCATGGCCTCAACTTTCCTTATGAGCGTAGTCACTTTACACTTGAGATCATCCTCTTCTTTCAAGAGATATAATCCACTTTTCTCCTTTAATTGGGTCGGCCTAGACGTGGTGTTCGACTTTGGGTAATAGTCCCAAGATTGTGTTTTTTCAGCCAGACTGTCGAGGTAGTCCCATACCTCGTCGACATCTTTATTAATGAACTCTCCATTACACATTGTCTCGACCATTTGGCGCATGGAAGATGTCAGTCCATCATAGAAAAAATTTGTAATGCGCCACGTTTCAAATCCGTGTTGTGGGCATGAACTGACCAAATCTTTGAACCTTTCCCAACATTGGAAGAATGTTTCATCTTCCTTTTGGGCAAAGTTCATGATTGCTTTTCTGAGGGTAATCGTTTTATGATGTGGGAAGAATTTTTTTATGAACTCCCTCTGCATGTCGTTCCATGTGCCAATGGATCTAGGACGCAGTGAATGTAACCACGTCTTAGCTTTCTCTTTTAAGGAAAAAGGAAAGAGTTTCAGCCTAATTGTATCCTCAGATACATTAGGAAAACATAATGTGGCTATAATCTCATCGAATTCTTTCAAATGTAAATATGGACTCTCTGATTCAAGTCCATGGAATTTGGGAAGGAGTTGGATAACTCCTGGCTTGATGTCCATTTATCCTGTGTTTTCAGGAAAAATCATGTATGAGGGCATACTTACTCTCGCTGGTTGTAGATAATCTCGTAAAGTACGAGGTGGGAGTGCCTGTTGCACCTCATTCTCATCTTGGGTATCCTCTACCCTGGGTGGAAGTAGAGGAGGTTGGTCTTCAGCCATAACTTCACTTAACTCAGGGGATTTCGAGTGGTGTCTAGTCCTGTGATGGATAGTCAACCCCTCAACCAATCCTCCTTCAGTCAAGAGACGTCGAGTGTTGTCACGGGCCCACTTGGGCATGAAACACTCGCAGCCCTCAACCAAATTCAAAGCCTAATCCTAAGAAAGGAAAAAAAATCTAAAAAGAAAGAGAGAGTTGGAAAGAAATTACCAAATTGGAGTCCTAAGTTAAAACCTGCAAAATAAAACAAAATAAGTTAGATTTTAACAAAAGAAGAACGATCCTTTAAAAGAAAAATAGCAGTAAAGTAATTTCTAAAAGAAAGTGGAAATTTCTAAAATAAATTAGGAAAGACCTAAACTAGAAAGTAAATTATTAAAAGAGAACTGAAAAATAGAAAGTAGGGAAGGAGCTTACCGAATTAGAAATTTCTATCTTAAAGGCCTACAAAATAGGAAGGTTAGTTTCTAAACAAAAATTCTAAAAATAAATTAGGAAACAAATTAGATTCTAAGAGAGTTAGAATTAGAAAGTTACTAAAATAAAAATAGAAAGTTAATTTCTAAAAAGGGAAAGAAATAACCTAATTTCTAAAAATAAACTATTTCCTACAGAAAGGAGGATACTAGAATTAGAAAATTTCTAAAATTTAAATCCTAATTCTAAAAATAGGAAAAAGTAGAGAGATTAGGAAGGAATTACCAATTGAGAAACTTATGTCAAGATCCTATAAAACAGGAAACAAGTTAGTTTTGAACTTAAATAAAAATAAATAAATAAAAACTAAGGTTAGTAAAATCCTAATCTTAAACTAATCCTAAAACCAATTAATTTCAGAGAATCGTAACCGTCAGTCCCCGGCAACGGCGCCAAAAACTTGTTCACTCCCCAAGTATAGGGTTGTGATGCAGTAATAAACTCGGTAAGACCGAGGTCGAATCCACAAGGACTGATACCTGTACGTTATCTGAAACCAAGTAGAACTAGAACTAGACTAAGATGTGATCTAAACCAAATAGAATTTAAGGAGTAATTGTGGAATAATTATCTAAAACTTTAAGTAATTCAGAGAAAAGAAACTAGGGATTCAGAGGATCCACTTGTAGAGATCAGGGAGATCTTATGCCTGCATCAGAAATCATGGAAATTAACTAGACTTCCTTTGATATAGTTTTCAAGAGGTGGAAGGTATATGAATTAGAATAGATTCCATCATCTAACCATGCCCAGGAGACAAAGCAAACAACATGATTAAACTAATTACCAACCAATCAACAATATATGAGGATCAGGAAGGGTACTGTCATCCTACCCTGCCCATGGAGCAATGATGAAAAACAGGGCTTCCTGACTTCATAAACATAAAAAAGGAAAAGAAATATTCAAAGCCATTGCAAACCCATTGTAATTTCAGTCACAACAGACCATTAAAGACTAAGGAAAATATTCCTTATAATAATCAACTAAATCAAATTCAGTTTATGAATTTGAAAGGCATAAAGTAGAACCTCCCATCTCGCTACAGGCTTCACCTCTTAGCCCTAGCTAAGAGGTTTAGCCACACATGAATGGTCTAAAACTATTACAAGGGAAAAGAAAAACGGAACAAAAAGAAAAGGAAAGAAACAACACTTAAGGCTTTTTCTCCCACTTACATTCCAGCCGCCTACTCACGTTCAGCCCTCTTTCTCTCCCATTTTTCTTTCACTCTCCCTGACGTGCAGCAGCAGCCAAGCTTTCCTCTGTTCACGGCTTCTCACGTCCCTGCCAAAAACTAAAGACGAGCCAGGAGAAAACCCACTTTCAATCCCCGTTTTTTCCTTCCCACGCTCCCCCCAGCCAACCTCTTCCTCCCCTTTTTAAAGATGAACGGCTTCCCCTGGGAGCTGCTGTGGAGTCCTAAAAGGAATAGGTTGCGGAACCCGTTTTTACGCAGCCAGCTATTCAAACTGCGTTCGTATGCGTAGTGAAATGCAAAACATCTTGTGTTTGGATCGAGATTTTGAACGACTGATCGTCCAAAATCAGAATCTGACTTCTTGGTAGGGGTCAAGAGGACATATTGAAATGGCAGGGCTGCGGCTATAGCTACGGTTATAATCCGTAGTTATAGAATACCTCGTTTATTATTATTATTATTATTATTTTTATTTTATTTTTTGCTGTTGTAATTCCGACTGCTTTTTGTGGGTCCTATTATGAGGTATGTGTTATATCCAAACTGTCCATCTATTTGGCGAACTCGTATTAAGGCTTGAGACGAAAAATAAGACAGATCTAGCTATCAAGTGGACCACACTGTAAATGGCTATGGAGGATTGAACGCCTACCATTTGAAACCCTTTTAGGGGTTACAGAAGTTTTGGATCATTATGAAATTTTTTTTTCCTCTTCATCCAGGTCTTTGTGACCTTATGAATAGATTGGATGGGAAAATAAATGTTATGGTGGGCCCTACAAAATGTTCAACGGTGAAAATCAATTTTCCCACTGCTCTATGTGGTGTGGTCCAATTGATCTTTGGATATGATTTTTTTCTGCATAATGCTCCGAAATGATCTCGAAGTATGGATGAACGTTGTGGATATAATAAATACCTAACTGTGGGGCCCACGTGACGTTGATCTCTTTGAACCGTTCGTACAACTCGGAGTTCGGAGGAGCGTCAGCGCTCGTCTTCGAGCACCAGCCGATCCGCTTGAAGGTAAAAGCAAGGGGCATTTTCGACCTTTGGCAAGTCGTCCGTACAGCTGGGGCTTGTTATTGCAAGGGAAAATGAGGTGGGCTTCGTCTCGTAAATGGGCCATAAATGGGTCGTACAGTCGTAAATTTCTCACTGGAAATTGGTAGCGGATTAGGTGCGGCCCCGGCGTCCTCACCCAACAGGGTGCGGCCCTTACCGTCGGGGCCACCTTGATGTATGTATTCTATATCCACACCGTCCATCCATTTTTATTGATCATTATATTACATGATGCCAAAAACGAAGTAGATCTAATTCTCAGATGGACCATATCATAGGAAAAAGTAGTAATTTAACGTCATACCATTAAAACTTCCTAGGACCCAATGTAATGTTTACATAATGTTTATTTTCCATCCAACCTGTTGATAAGGTCACGTAAACGTGGATAAAGATTTATTTGTTTTTTATTTTTTAATTTAAAGAAGAAAAAGTAGCTGAGTTATACGAAACCTTTCTGGCCTATTAATGGTTAATCATCACTGTTAACCATGCTATGGTCCATCCGAGAATTGGATCTGTCTCATTTTTATGAACGTGCCATAAAATATCCAGGAAAAACTAATGTACAGCGTGGATATAGAATACATATATCAAGGTGGGTCCCACGGTAAGGGTGCTGCTCCGTCTTGGGTGAAGCCCGCGCCGCGTGTGGAAATTACCTGGATGTTGACCGGGAGTTTGCTCGAATACACGCGGACGCACCGCAATGCGATGCGTCGGGACTTTAGGATTGAATTCCGACATGTTTTCAGTCATCCAAACAAGCTGTTTAAACGATGAATCTCAACGATTTTAGAGCAAGTAAAATCTAGAAAGCCCCGATTTTCTGATTGTCTTTAAACAGAAATTTCTTTTTGTTGTAATAATTGGACCACATCATTATCGACTGCATTTAATTAACATCAGTGAAACAGAAATCTTTTTATTTATGGCCAACAGATAATCCTGATTCAAATCTATTATGTTATATTATTTTAGATTTGAAACTTAAGTATCTTGCTTTGAAATGAACTGTCCAAATAACATTTGTTTAATCAAAGGGTTGACATATTTATCTGTAAAATATTCGAGAATCCATCCATGATGGGGAACTTTCCCGAAAATGATTTGGACTGTCCGAACACTCAATTCCATTGGCTACAGTACTAATTAATGTTTCACGCTGCAGCACGTCTTTATATATTCCACCAACCAAACCGATTTCATGTTAAGGTTTGTGCAATTTTTTGGTCTAAATAGCCATATAGTGTGATATGGTCGTGAAAAGGAGCTCATCCCTTCCAAACTTAAAATTTTATATTAATAAAATCACCTTTTTATTGTTTGGAAGACAAAAATATCTGTCCGCCACACCTGCCCCTCGTACACTGACATTGTGTATTAATTTAATTTGAATTGTTTTCTCATGTGTTGTGATAAGTTTTTTCCTCCACTATATGTTGATAATATGAAATTAAAACTCCTTATATACATGAGCAGATACATTTGCATCAAGACAATCTAATAGAGCCTACATAAGATGTGAATTGATTCAAAATGTGGGGCCTTTGTTGCACGGGGCCATTTAACTGTTTCATTTTTTTTCTTCTCTCTAATTTTTTTTTTTTCCACTTCTTAGGATCACACGAAGCTGAAGCTTCCTTAAAAGTTGGTAGTTATATGGCGAATTTATGCACACTCCGGACGTCAATAAAAAACTCCGGCAAGCTCCGACCAAGCTCAGACAAGTTCTCCATTAAAAAAAAAATTTATTTTTAAAAAGAGTTTTTTCTGAAGTTTTCCAACCACAATCTCTGAAGCAGAAGTTATGTTGAGCAGAGGTAAGTTTTTATGTTTCTTTGTTTTGTCCTTATTGGTGGGCATGAATGTTGAGAGTTTGTAAAAGAAATAAGAGTGTGGTGAGAGTTTGTTAAAGGGATGAAAATGTGGTTGTTTATTTATAGATGTTGTGGATTTTTCTTATTGTATGAATGTGAGAGTTCATGAAATGACCTTCGATTCCAGCAAAAGACATTTTAATTGGATCGATAGAGCTGTTAACAAGACATTTTATACCTATTGTAAATCGGTTTTTGGGCAAAATGAGGAGTTTTTGGTATAATAGAAGGTTAGATGATACTATACTAATATCCCACATCTTAGAAATCTAATCCCATGAGTTTCAAATCATTTTCATGAGATTTAACACTCTAATAGAGATTCCAACCTCCAATGAGAAGATAAACTTGAATTCCATCATTTTCTAGATCTTAGACCTAATAGGACGCCAATAAGACATATATTCATTCCGAAAAAAAAAACCCAAAAAACAACGATGTATAGTGCATTTACTTTTTGTTCTATTATTTTTTAATTTGATCGGAAATATATGCATGTGTATTGTAATTACTATTTCATTAATATAATTAGTCTTTTTATGATGAATGTTCATAGTTAATATCAGTAGTCTATAGTCAATATCAACAATCCTTAGTGATAAAGCAAACACTTATCATTCATACCCAACCTAATAATTAAAAAAAAACTATAATTTATGGTGCCAAATAAAGCGAAAAGGTCAAAAATTGACTTTCTTCATTAAAAATATAAGATTCAGAAAGACTATATATATATATATATATATATATATATATATAAGAAACAACATCTTAATATCTTAATTTGGCCAAATTTGAACAGACTCATATCGAGAGGTGTAGTCGCCTAAGGTTGTAGCAATTCTAGATAAATTCTCCATCCATAAAATTGTTTCGACATTTTCCTATTCATAGAAGGCAAGTCTTCTCGCAAACAGCTCTTGTCCTATGGTTAAGAGTATTGTC
Organism: Magnolia sinica; assembly: GCF_029962835.1. Classification (NCBI taxonomy): domain Eukaryota; kingdom Viridiplantae; phylum Streptophyta; class Magnoliopsida; order Magnoliales; family Magnoliaceae; genus Magnolia; species Magnolia sinica. The sequence goes on along the minus strand of NC_080585.1, from coordinate 15,340,987 downwards.
TTTTCCAAACTTTCGACCACTAATAGTATTACGTCTTAGGCCTCTTAAAGTAAAATTTTGACTCCATGAAGATAATCTTTCTGTTCTATAAGACGGTCTTCTTTTCTGATTTGAAATCTCAATCTATTCTCGAGACTAGAGAGTTGTTGGATAGTGTTGGGCATTGTGGTATTATGTGCAGAAGATATCTATGCTAACTTGGTTGGCGTTATTGTCTTTGTGCATTTATCTAAGTTGTTCATGATGAGCTTAATGAGTATGAAATTGTTGTGTCATCAGGATGTAAAAGTGCTGGGCCCTACAGAATTACTTAAGAATGACTTGCACTAGTTGTGAAACAATGGTCGTTTCCTGTGCAAGAGTGTTTGTAGTCTTCAAGTACTGGAGTTCTTGGAAATGTGCAACAATTTCTTCATCCATTCCCGCAAGATACAAAGTCAACAAATTTAACTCAAAGAGAGAATTCATGAAAGTATTGGCCTTACGAGTAGCATTAGAAGACTGTCCTAATTGGCTTCACCAAACCGTTCCCCTAATTATTCTAAGCTCTTTTCACGTTGGGCGCAACTCCTAAAGCCCAACGGATGAAGAGTTATAATCAAACTAAAACTTATTATTTATAGTAAAACGACATGACAACAGGGACACGACCGTCGATCCAGGGGTATTTCACAAATGCGGCTGGTGCAACCCTGCATAGCAGGGTTGGTTGGCTACAGTAGCTCGTACAACTGCAAAATCATGTATTTTATGTCAGCTAACTCATTCCGGATTGCGAGATACGCCCGATCTAAGGTCCGATGGTCCGGATCACTTCTGTCGTCGACCGGGCCTTTTCTGATCCATCTTGGCCATGAAATTGTCCGCAACCCGCTCTACATCAGTTGGGCATTGTGGTATTATGTGCAGAAGATATCTATGCTGGCTTGGTTGGTGTTATTGTCTTTGTGCATTTATCTAAGTTGTTCATGATGAGCTTAATGAGTATGAAATTGTTGTGTCATCAGGATGTAAAAGTGCTGGGCCCTACAGAATTACTTAAGAATGACTTGCACTAGTCGTGAAACAATGGTCGTTTCCTGTGCAAGAGTGTTTGTAGTCTTGAAGTACTGGAGTTCTTGGAAATGTGCAACAATTTCTTCATCCATTCCCGCAAGACACAAAGTCACAAATTTAACTCAAAGAGAGAATTCATGAAAGTATTGACCTTATGAGTAGTATTAGAAGACATAACAAAAGAGATTAATTTCTTTAATAAAGAATTTGTAGTGCATGTAAGAATTTTATGTCGTAAAATGATTCTATAGTGCATTTTACGAGATAAAGATAAAATATTAAATTTTAAATGTATTCATACCAATTCATCCAATTAAAGACATTGTTTGTAATGTAAATTCAATGTGAACAACAGATATTTATAATACACCGATGATATTCACTATCGACCGCTGATATCAATAGTGAAATTCAGTGAGGACCATCGATATTAATAGTGGATTTCATGGTGGACCGCAGATATTTAATGAGGATCGTGGATATTTACTGTGGACCGCGGATAATCCACATTCCACAGTGAATATCCACAATCCCAACTGAATAGCTGTAGTCCAAAGTTAATTTCACTGTTAATATCTGCGGTTCTTAGTAAATATATACAGTCCTCTATAAATATCCATGAACTATAATGAGTTGCACTGTTAATATCTATAGTCCTTATAGAATATCCATGGTCCATGTGGTCCCACTATTCATAAAACAAAAAAGGACCCCCACACCTTCCTTTCTCTCACACACTTTTACCATTCATGCCCACCAATAAAAGCCAAACAAAGAAATACAAAAAACTTACATATGCTCACCATAGTTTCCACTTCGAAGATTGGTCGAATTTTTTTAGAAAAAACTCTTTTTTTTTTTCTTGTCGGAGAACTGATCTAATCTGGGCTGGAGCTTGCTGGAGTTTTTTTGTCATCGCCCAAAGTGTGCAAAGACTAGCCATGCATGCAACTGCCAACTATCGAGGAAACTTTGGCTTTATGTGGTCCCAAGAAGTGAAAAAAACAAAGGAGGTTGAATAAAAAAAAAACTGAAACGACCAAATGCCCTCGTGCAATAAGGGCCTAATGTTTTGAATCCATTTACATTTTGTGTGTGGCCCATTGGGTTGTCTTGAAGCAAATCTATCTTGTCCACGTGTAAGAGGTTTTAAGTTCATGACATTGGCCCAAGTTTGAGGGTAAAAGCAAATGGACCACACGAGAGAAAATAGTTTGGAATTAATGAACATTGTTAGTGTAATTGTGGGCATGAAGAACTTCAAACAGAAAACTGAAAACCCATGACTGCCTAATTAAAATGAATGACTCAGATCAGTTAAGAGATGGACCGAATTTTAATTTTTAGTGGGGGCCATATTGCTTTTAAAAAGAAACTCTCTCTTTTATAGGTGAGAGCCCACCGTAAAAAATAAAAGCCGTGATGGAGGAGGATTTTCATCATCTAAGAAATGAAAAAGTGATTTGAATACAAAAATTTGAAATCCACCTGGTCAAGGGTTTTGAGTACCCATGGGTGGTGAAATTCCACTAGCGTGCGTGTGTGGGGGTGTGTGTGCGTGTGTTAAAAATAAAAAAATAAAAAATCAAAATATGGAGCTATTTTGGCCAAAAACTTGGTTTTTATTCTAGCGGCACGTGATGCATGCCGTGGTGTATGATGGTCAATATGCAGGCCCTGGGGAATTGTGCACGTGGCATATTTTACCTTAAATCTAAATCAACTGACCTGAACGCCACATTCACTAAATGAAATTATTCTTGGACATTTGTTCGTTAAAGTAGGACCATTAGATTTTTATTTTTTATTTTTCCATTTCAACTGTCCATCGTTCTGATCGTCAGATAAGAAGATGAACGTAATTATTTATTCATCAAACATCTAAACTGAGATATACAATTTGGACAGCTGAATTTGAATTACTTGCACGGCACGTGCATAATTTTTCTGTAACTTTTAAGTGCCTGCATATCATCCATTCTACTCTGTCAGAGTAAGAAAATTATCTTGTTATTAGAAGACGCCTTTTTACTATTTTGCCTTGACCAGGAATCACGGACGGGGATTGGCTACTACCCACTAGGACTTGGCTAGAGACGGACGGTCCTGGGGAGGGCTCTGTGGGGTCCACTTGATGTATTTGTTTTATCTACATCGTCTATCCATTTTTTAAGATCATTTGAGGGATTGACCCCATAAGGGAGACAGATCTAAGGCTCAAGTGGACCACACCACAGTATGTCTACCGTTGAAAATATCTTGGGAGCCACAGAAGTTTTGTAGTAAGCTGATATTTGTGTTTTACCTTCGCCCAGGTCTATCTGAACTTATGAACATATTGGATGGCAAATAAATATCGTGGTGGACCCAAGGAAGGTTTCAACGGTGGCCATCCTTGTCACCACTGCTTCCTCTGGTATAGTCCACCCAAGCCTTAAATCTATCTCCATTTTTGGTCTTACACACTAAAATTATAATTCAAAATGGAAGGACAGTATGGATAAAACACATACATAACGGTGGACCCCACGAGCCTCTGCAAGGACCGTCTGTCTCGACTTAGGACCTGGTTGGGTACTCGGCACCCAGGTATCCCGTTCAAAAATGTCAATGATCCTGAACCATTTATATGTTGGTCCACAAAGTGGACGGGTCACACCAAAAAGACTTCAAGATGATTGGTACCAGTGGCCCACAGAGTATTGTAAAAGGCGAAGGTCCATGCTCAAAGATAAAGAGAAACGATCATGGCTCTAAATATTCCAATAGAGATGAGTTCTTTTTTTGTTTTTCTTCCTCCTTCTTGGTCATCCCTTCCACTAGAGGCCTATCATATAAACGGTTTGGGTGCTTAGACACGATTTTAATGTGATAAAAAGAAACGAATATTTCGTTGAGTCAATGGTCTATTTTTATAAAACTAAGGACTCATATATTCAAAGATACAAAGCGTGTCCATTCCTCCATGCAACCTTCTAAAAATAGAAGAGCATATGGACGATTTAATTATCTTGTTTTCTGTAGATCCTGATTCACATACGTTCTCTCATTCACATACTCTCTCTCTCTCTCTCTCTCTCTCATGGCTAGCAATAGCAAAATCATGTTGCTCTTCCTACTAGCCTCGCTACTAACTTGCGCCTGTAGTGAACAACTCTTTTCATGTCTATCATCTGGTGGTGTAACAAACTTCTCCACCTATGATGCCCCCAGCTACCTCCATCTCCTTGATCACTCCATCCAAAACCCTAGATATGCTGCACCCTCCATCAACAAGCCCTATGCAGTGATCTTGCCAGAAAACACGCAGCAAGTTGCAACAGCTATTCGATGTTCAAGGGCAGGGTCATGGGATATTAGGCTAAGGAGTGGAGGCCATAGCTTCGAAGGCATGTCATCCGTCTCTGATACACCATTCGTGATCATTGACATGATGAACCTAAACCATATCACGCTTGATTTGGAATCCGAGACCGCTTGGGTCGAAGCAGGCGTGACGATAGGTGAGCTATACCATGCAATCGGAACATCCAGCAGCCACTATGCTTTCTCAGCCGGTATTTGCCCCACTGTCGGGACTGGGGGCCACATCAGTGGGGGTGGATATGGCATGTTATCAAGAAAGTTTGGGCTTGCAGCAGATAATGTGGTGGATGCAATCCTCATCGATGCAGATGGCCGGATTTTCGACCGTGAAACGATGGGTGAAGACGTCTTCTGGGCCATCCGTGGTGGTGGTGGAGGAAACTGGGGTGCAGTTGTAAGTTGGAAAATCCGGTTACTCAAAAGTACCGGAAACCGTTTCTGTATTCCATTCCTCCCGAACCGGGTCACCAACCCAGTCCGCGGAGTTATGGAACAAATGGCAATATGTAGCACCAGAACTTGAGGATGATTTCTTCATAATGGTGTTCGTCACACCAGATATCAAATCTGCGGGGATAACGATGACTTTCATGGGCCTGTATCTTGGGCCAAAATCATCTGCCCTTGAATCCATGGACCGGTCTTTTCCTGAACTGGGTCTAACAAAAGAAGAATGCAACGAAATGAGATGGATCGAAACGGCTGTTTATCTCTGGGGCGTGGACAATATAGACTATCTTAAGGACCGATCTACATTTGTGAAGACGTTTTCGAAATCAAAGGCCGATGTTGTGAGGGACCCAATTTCGATGGACGGGATTAAAGGTATACTGGAGATGTATGCAAAGCAGCCTAAGGGATCCTTCAGATTGGAACTTTTCGGTGGTATGATGAGTAGGATCAGGAGCGATGCTACGCCTTTCCCTCATCGAGCAGGCACTGTGTATTCGATCGAGTATTTTGTGGATTGGGAGGAAGTGGATGATGATAAGAGCGGTGAATATGTAGATTGGCTTCGTGGGGTATATGAGTACATGACGCCGTTTGTATCGAACAGTCCTAGAGCTGTGTATGTGAACAACGTTGATCTGGATCTTGGTGTGATTGACTGGTCGAATCGTAGCATGTCGGGTGTTGATGCTGTTGAGGTGGCTAGATCTTGGGGTGAGAAGTATTTCATGGGGAACTATGATAGGTTGGTTCGAGCCAAGAGGATGATCGATCCGAGCAATGTGTTTAGTCACAAGCAAAGCATCCCACCCGCTAGTTCGGAGATGATGTTGTAAATCAAGGGCTAGGATGTGTTGGACATGGCCCATTTGACATTTTTTCTTATTATGTTTTTGTGATTGTTTTAATTTGTATTTGGTATACGAGCAATCAATTAGTATGCTGATTTGCGTCTTTGAACAAAGCTAATTGTAGCAGTTGAAATTGCAACTCATGTGAATGAAGACAGAAGAGCTGCTGAACTCACGTGTGGGCACGTGCAAGCAGGACTGGAGGGGTCCTGCTATTGCAGGCGATGTGTTCCAAGGATCAGGTTGACTGGAAACTAAAAAACCAAAAAAAAAAAAGAAAAAAAAAAGAGGTTGACTGGAAACTGCGTTCTATTCTCATACACGTGAATCTTAAACTAAACTCCATGTGAACGAGTCACCATGAGTTTTGATATCATATCAAATAACCACTTTCTCTAAAAGCTGGGGCCGTTAGAGAATGGCATATCAATGCATATCAATGGAACTTAACGCCTTAACACTCTCTATAACTAAACTTCCGTTCTAATACTATATCAAATAATTACTTTCTCTAAAAGCTGGAGCTAGTAGAGGACCTTTGCTACTTGCTCCTAGGTAATACAATGGGCTTTGTGAATCTAAGGTTCTGAAGATGGGCATCGAGGAAATAGGTGGCGATGGCCCTGGCCTGGGCCGCCCCAGTCCAATATTATAAGGTCCAATGCCAGACCCATGGCCCTAGGATAGTGAATGATCATATTTCAACAAACATTGTCTGCATCATTTGTAATGATTGATATTGAGAAGGTTAGGAAATCTTGATATAAGTGATTTTTTGTGACCACGTGTTTACAATGGGCCCAATTAATAGATGGCTCAAATCTCGCTATTATAGAAACCCATGTGCACAACTAAAAATTATCCTAAAAGCTGTGGCCCTACCTTGATCCATGATTCAATCCATTCAGCAACTGTCTGGCTTTGGCTCAGGGTGGATGGTCTAATCCTAACCGGAGACAATCAGGCCCAAGGCCCAAGCCTGGCCCGAGCCTAGCATGTGTCAATCACTATAGCTACCAGCCTGAGACCCAAATAATTAGTCGGAGCCAGGCCTAGTAAGAAAATTCATCAAACCCTATTTCCAAAGGTGAACGTTCTCAATCCATCTATTAACTAGGTGGACAGAACGTTTAAAAACATAAAGGACGGGAAAATGAAAAGCTAGTCCACTGTTGCCCACGAATCGATGATTGAAATGGATAGAACACATATGCACACTAACTTGAGCCGGATCGTGCTACAATGACATGAGCCGTAGTCTGGCATACAGACAAATTTAAAAGATCCAAGCCCAATCCAAAACTAGGCTAGGGTCAATAGGTGAGGCGGACCGGCCGGCCCATTGCGACCCTCATGTAGAAGAGAACTGATTTACTACCTAAAGCCAGAATGGTCTTTGCAGCACGTTCTATAACCCCGTTTGGCGGGTGACCCCAAGCCCACCCAGCTAGCTGCTGTCAAAGCTCTGTGGGCTTCTACCACTATGCACGGGTTCTATCTAGGGGTGTACACGAACCGTGCTAGCTAGGTTGGCTCGCTCGACTCAACTCGGTTCGAAGCTGAGTTCGAAACTGAGTCGAGCTGATTTTTGGAGCTTGAAAGCGAGTTCGAGCTTGACCCAGCTTGACTCGACTCAACTCCACTCAGATTGAATCGAATCTATTTCGAACTCGGCTCGACTCGGTGCAGGGATATATATACTTTTCGAAAAAAAAAAACCCCATCCTTTAAATTTTACCTTTACTCATTTTCCCTTACCTGCACGGCCACACGAACCTTAACCCCTTTCCCTTACCTGGTGCCCCTAAACCCTAACCCAAGCTCGAGCTCCCCTCTTTCGCTCTCTCTCTCTCTCTCTCTCTCTCTCTCTCTCTCTCTCTCTAGTCTCTCCCTCCTCTTTCAAGCGCTCACCTCGGTCTTCCTCCCTTTGATATTGATATTGCTCACCAAATGTTTGATGAAATGACCCAATGAAGTGTGGCTGGTGGCAAGGAAGGTATGTATATGAAACCAATACTCTTTTTTTCTTGGTTTTTTTATGTTGCTTAGAAGTTGTTTGATAAAATACCTGTAAAACCATTGCTTCTATGTTATATAGGGTGAGATTTTGAAGGTGCGGTCTAGGTGTTTGTGGAAATGCTGCAATGGCGAACTTGGCTCAAATAGGCCCGAGCTGCTGACCGAATCGAGCCGAGCTGGCCAGTCAGGCTCGAGGACCGAGCCGAGCTGAGTTCGAGCTGAGGTCAGCTAGTGGCCGAGCTGAGTCAAGCTGAGGCCATCTTGACTCGATGTACACCCCTAGTTCTATCCACCTCGTCCATCTATTTTACCAGCTCATTTTTAGTTAAAAAATGAGTTGGATCTAAATCTTGGGTGGACACAACACCACAGGAAACAGTGGTGATTGAACTCCCACCCTTAAAAACTTCCCTGGGCCCACTGTAATATTTATTTGCCATCCAACTTGTTCATTACGTCAGATAACCCTGGCTGAAGGATAGACACAACTATCAGCTTGTTCCAAAATGTCTATGGCCCCAAGATGTTTTCAACGGTAAGTGTTTAATCCCCACTATTTCTTATGGTGTGGTTGACGCAGGGAAGGACGTGAGGTTGAGCACCATCTTCTTGATCAAGGGAATAACTGTTCGGAATTCACGAAACTTTTCTAGACTCCTCACATAGACTTCTCGGATCCACTAAGAAAAGAACAAGCAAAATAGAAAATAAATTCTATAAAATTCAGAATTGATTAATGAATAAAATAAATGAATCTACAACCATTTAGATAAGGATGCTAAGCCATGGAAGAAATTTCGGAATCAAACTACAACTAAAACTCTCAAAAATTGCAACTTACGATAAATAGTAAACTTACTATTTATAGATGGCCGTGATGTCTACCAGTGGGCAAGGTTTTCACCAAATGTCCTATTTGGCAAAACTTACTATTTATAATAAAAACGGAATTAAAACCGGAAACGACCTTCAATCTAATGGTATGTCGCAAATCCGACTTGCGCAACCCGGTGCAGCAGGGTTGGGTGGCTGAAGTAGCTCATCCAACCCCAAAATCATATATTTTACGTCTGATAACTAATTCCAGTTTGCGAGATACGTTCGTGTTAAGTTCTAATGGTCTGGATCACCTTCGTCTCCAATCCAGCCTTTTCTAGTCCATCTTGGCCATAAAATTATCCGCGACCTGCTCTACATCAGTGGTTCACTTGAACTTTGGATCCACGTGTTTCCTTGTGATCCGGTCCACTTGAGCTTTGCCTCATTTTGCGCTCATGCTCCCTAAAATGAGGTGGCAAAATAGATGAACAGCCTAGATGAAATACATACATGCATCATGTTGGGCCCATAGAGCTTTGACACTAGCTAGCTAGCTGGTGTTGGGGTCACCAGCCAAACCGCGTCCTCATTACCTGACTTTGAAAAAAATTGCAGCGGTCCCACTAACCATCATAACCATCCATATAATGGACTGGTAGAATTATAGTGTTGGCCTTTTAGTTTGCACCGTCCGTTTCCCCCTCTCCAATCACTAGGGCTACAAACCACATGTAATTTAAATCTGGATTCTGGTCAAGGAGGATGGGACCTACTTATGGTGGAGGGCCCCACTAACAACAACTAGTACGGTGGAGTATTCCCCTTTTTGTGATCTTCTTTAAAAGGTAAGGTGTTCAAAACTAGCTTTGAAAAAAACGGAATATTGCTACATGGATTGAGCAGTGGATCTATCGTTTCTGTGGATGGGAAAACAACTGCAATTCGAAAGATCAAACCATGAAAAGTCGGAGGCTAGAATAAATAAATAAATAAATTGCATTAGCGTCAGTAAGCACGAGAAATTCTGTATTAGGTAGCCTAAAGGAAGGGCCCACAACTACTGATCTCTTAACAGCCATTTTGATCGAAACTTCCTGATCATCTAATCAGTGTTCAATCCAATAGACGGACCAGATTGGTTATCGATATGAATTAATGGGATGGATCATCAACTTGGGCCACCAATATGTTCCCTCCGTTCTAACCATTGGATGGAAGGCTCGTAAAATGTATGGTCCGGATTTATTGTAAAAGAAAAGGCCCGTGCATCAATTTGGACTCTACATTGGATTTGCTCCCAACAATGTGCACGGTACATCCACACACGTGCATGTTTCTTGTTGCTTCTGGGCCTTATAAGAATAAGCCCACAACCCATAGAGCCTTAAAAGAACAAGCCCACAAGCCTATGAAGCCCATTACATTAACTCTCTCTCTCTCTCTCTCTCTCTCTCTCTCTCTCTCTCAATATGAACCATGATACACAACATCAGACCGGCAAAAGCCAACGACCCTTATAAAAAAAAATAAATTCCCACAGAAATTTATTAAGGACAGAAGAAATATACAGGGAATAACTTCGGGTAGGCTCCACAAAAAGGACGGGTCTCATCTATGATATAGCTCAAACACAACCCGTGCAAAAGGAAATTATGTACAGAAATGTGGCCCCAAAACCACCACGCCTCCCAACTATTGTAACCCAAATCCTACCTATTCCTAGTCCTTTCCAACCCTGTGTTAGCAAGGGAAACGAGCCCCTCAATCAAGGGCCAGGTCAAGGCCAGTTCGCCACCCGGGTGGGGACTCCTCAGCTTCTCAAGGGCAGGGTCAAGGCTAGGTAAATGGTAATGCTATTGGAATTACTACAACAGGCCAAGGCCAGGTAAAGGGTAATGCAATTGGAATTACTACAACAGCTCAGGCATCAGGAGCAGTTCCAACTTTGAATGTCCTCCAAAGCAGGGGTGACTGGGTCTGGAATAGTGCAGGCCCCTCAATCTGGACTGCCAGCTGCTCTGGAGGTCGGTCCTTCTCCTGTGCCTGACCTGCAAATCGGTCAAGGATACTATGTTCCTCCCTCCCGATGTGCTGATGGCACGAGTGCTGCCTCTTCTAGCCTTGTGGTTCTTATTCAACATTTGCTTCCTGTCGACAGGGCCGTAGGAAACAAGCCAGTTCAGTGCCAGGAGAATGGAAATGCGACTGAATATAGAAGCACAGCTCAGGCAACAGCTCCTCAAGACCCCGGCCAGTGCCAGGGAGGCGAAAACGTAAATGCAAATTGTCGCTCTCCTCAAACTTGTTGAGTCTAAAACCCAGCTTCTTGCTGACGTGTGGCTGCAGCCACCATGAAACAAAAACTGAAACTTTTGGAAGAAGAAGAAGAGAGAACTGCTGTTGTATTGGAATGAATGAAAACGTATTACACTGTTGCCTTTTATAGGCTTTCTTATTCTATGAAATGACTAATTTATCCCTATCTAGATTCATCCTGGGGCGGCTAAAGAAAGAAAAGAATCCAGAAAATATCTTAATGAAATCTTAACACAGCTATTATAATCTAAATTTAGAAAAAATCTACCAGCATAGCTAGCTCACACGGATCTTGCACGCACAGCTAGCACGGTTTTGGATTTGCACAAATCCATCACTGTGTCCAACACTCCCCTTCAAACCAAAACTGGCTTTATTCCGAGCATCGTTCTTAGTCGTTTGAATGCATCTGTTGGCAATGCCTTTGTGAAAATATCCGCCACCTGTTCGGTAGTATGACAATACTCTAATTTCATCATTTTTTGCTTCACATTATCTCTCAGAAAATGGTATCGGGTATCAATGTGTTTGCTTCTTTCATGCTGCACCGGATTTTTGGCTAGCTCGATTGCCGACTTGTTATCCACATATATGACTGTGGATTCTTCCTGCGGATGCTTCAGCTCTTTTAGCAGGTTTCTCAACCAAATTTCCTCACAGACGGTGGACGATGCTGCCATGTACTCTGCTTCACATGTGGACAGGGCGACCATACTTTGTTTCTTCGAATTCCATGTGAAGGCAGTCGTTCCAAGATAGAATACATATCCAGTGGTGCTCTTTTTCTCATCTTGGTCACCTCCCCAATCACTGTCTGAGTATCCATACAGCATTGCTTCATCATCATATGGATAAAAGAGACCGAATTCAATAGTTCCTTTGATATACCTCAGTACTCGTTTTGCAGCTAGCCAGTGTGACTCTTTTGGGGCTTCCATATACTGGCTTAGAAGCCCAACACTGTACACTATATCTGACCTAGTGATTGTGAGGTATCTTAAGCTTCCGATTAGGCTTTTGAATAGGGTTGAGTCGACGTTTCTTCCTTCTCCATCTTTTGTGAGCTTCAGGCCTGTTGTAACAGGTGTACTTACAGCTTTACAGTCGACCATCTGAAACTTCTCAAGAAGTTCCTTTATGTACTTCTTCTGGGATATGTAAATGCCGTTGACTTGTTGCCTCACTTCAATGCCCAAGAAAAAAGGACATCAATCCACCATCAGTCATCTCGAATTCCTTAAACATAGCCTGCTTGAATTCTTTAAACATTGCTTGGCTGTTCCTAGTGAACAGCAGATCATCAACATATAAACAAGCGATAAGCATATCACCACGGGCATTCTTCTTTGTGTAGATGGCATGCTCATATGGACATTTGACTAAACCATTCTCTTGAAGATAACCGTCGATCCGTGCATTCCAAGTACGAGGAGCTTACTTCAACCCATACAGGGCTTTCTTCAGCCGATACACTTTGTATTCCTCCCCTTGCATGATGAAACCTTCAGCTTGGTCAATGTATACTTCTTCTTCGAGTACCCCATTTAGGAATGCAGATTTCACATCCAGTTGGTAAATCATTCAACTGTGATGAGCTGCAAGGGAGATAATCATTCTTACAGTGTCAAGGCGAGCAACTGGGGCGAAAACTTCTTTATAGTCTACCCCATGTTTCTGTTTGTAACCTTTTACTACGATCCTTGCTTTATATCGTTCGATCTTACCATTGGCATTCCGCTTGATTTTGTACACCCATTTGAGACCAATGGTCTTCTGACTTTTGGGGAGTGAGGTCAACTCCCATGTTCAATTCTTCTCGGTGGCATGAATCTCTTCTTCCATAGCCTTTCTCCAACATTTTTCATTCACAGCTTCCTCGAATGTGAGAGGCTCGTAGTCCGCATACAGGCAGATAAATTCACTTCCTTAGTTTCTGCATAGATGTCGTTGAGGCTTTTCATTTTAATAGGAGTCAAGGGAGAAGGAAAATCGGATGAAGATGTGCTGGATGAATTTTGATTTGATGAAGTACTTCCAGGAGAGATGGAGCGTACTCCTGGACTTTTGCGATCCGAAGGGGGTGATGTGGGTGTCTGCTCTTGCTTCTCATGTCTCTCTCCTTCGTATTCTTCGACCTCGACTTGCTTTTCTTTGGCCGAGTTTCCCTCGTTCCATTTTTCCATGCTTCTTCCTCATAAAATACCACATCTCTACTCACCACCAGCTTATTGGTTAGTGGGTTGTAGAGCTTGTATGCCTTTGACTTTTCACTATAGTCGATGAAGATGCACTTCTCACCACGATCATCAAGCTTTTTCCTTCTCGCTTCTGAAACTTGAGCGTAGGCGACACACCTAAAGATCTTAAGGTGCGCCACGCTCGGCTTGTATCCACTCCATGCTTCCTGCGGTGTTTGGAATCTAACACTCTTGGTCGGACACCTATTGAGTAGATAGGCAGTACATGCAACTGCCTCTGCCCAGAAATTCTTTGGTAGACTTTTCTCCTTCAGCATGGTCCTCGTCATATCGAGGATGGTGCGGTTCTTCCGTTTCATAATTCCATTTTGTTATGGCATGTACACTGCAGTGTGTTGTTGCTTAATGCCATGTTCCCTGCAATATTCTCGAAAAACATTTGAGGTGTACTCCCCACTTCTGCCAGATCGGAGGGTTTTGATTTTAAGACCACTTTCTTTTTCAACAAGGGCCTTAAAATTTTTAAAAATATTAAAAGCAGAAGACTTCTCTTTGATTACATACACCCACAACTTTCTACTGAAATCGTCAATGAAGGTAATAAAGTATTTATTACCTCCAAGAGAGATTGGCTCTAATGGTCCACATATGTCAGTGTGAACCAACTGCAACGGTTCTCTTGCTCTTCGGGATACTCTACTCAGAAAGGAGTTCTTTTGTTGTTTTTCAAGTGTGCACGCCTCACACACATGTTCTGGAGCTTCAATAGTAGGTAAGCCATGCACCATGCTTGATGAGGACAGAAGTTTCCGGACACTGAAATTTTAATGGCCAAAGCGAAGATGCCACATCCACGAATCATTCATTGTTTTTCCATAAAAACACTTCTCAAGCATTCTGTTTATATGGAGAGGAAACATACGATTTTTCGCCATCTGGACTTTTACAATCAAACGTCCATGCATATCTCTTATGGAAAGAGAAGAGTTCTCCATATATATAACATACCCTTTTTCGAGGAGTTGTCTGAGACTTAGTATGTTACTTTTCATGTTGGGCACGTAGTACACATTGGAGATATAGTTTGGAACACCATTCTTCTGAAAGATTTTGATTTTACCTTTAACTTTCATTGGCGTTTTTGATGAGTCTCCAAATGTTACATTGCCATGAACTCCTTCTGAGAGTTCCACAAAGAGTTTCTTGTCGCCGCACATGTGATTACTTGCACCCGTGTCGAGATACCATACATTCTGCTGATCATTACCTTTCTCTTGTGCAAGGAGAAGTATGGAGCTTTCTTGTTCATGGCCTGATGCTTCAGCATAGTTGGATAGCTCATCTTGAGTCACCGGCTTGCTCCAGCAATCAGATGCATAGTGGCCAAGCTTGTTGCAGTTATAGCATTGGATGTTCTTTGTACTTCCTCGTCCATGCATAGATCTACCTCTACCATTTCCTCTTTCACGAAAATTGGTATTTTTCTGCTAGTTTTGGCCATGACTTTGTTGGTATCCGCGCCCTCTGCCTCTTGCGCGATTATTAGCAAAACGTCCACCACGTTGTGAACTTTCATGTCCACCATTATTATTATTCAGAGTTAATCTTGACTCTAAAGCTTGTTCCATCGGCATGGAACTGACATTCTTCTGCATTCGTTGCTCATGAACTTACAATGATCCCATCAACTCCTCAATGGAGAGTTTCTCAATATCTTTTGATTCTTCGATCGCCACAACCACATGCTCAAACTTGGTTATGAGGGATCGAAGTATTTTTTCAATAACTCGGACATCTTCAATCTTTTCACTATTTCTTTTCAAATTATTGACAATTACAAGCAAACGTGAAAAATAATCAGTAATATTCTCACCTTCCTTCATGTGAGTCGATTCAAACTCGGCTCTTAATGTTTGAAGGCGAACCCACTTCACTCGATTTACACCTTTGAAGATGGTGCCAAGGGTATCCCATGCTTGCTTGATATTGCTTCAGTAATCTTTTTGAAGGTGGATGCATCCAACCCTTGATAGAGGAGAAACAAAGCCTTATTGTCTCTCTTCCTTGATTTTTTAGAGCGATCTTTTCTTCATTGGTGAAGGCGGCTTCTTCTTCCATAGTGGGTTCTTCATACCCATCGGTGACGATCTCCCATAGTTTTTGTGACCCGAACAATGCCTTCATTTGAATGCACCATTTTTCATAGTTGTCCTTTGACAACTTAGGAACCTGTGGCTGGATTGTGCTAGCCATCTTTTCTATTTTTTTTTAAAGGAATGACTGTTTCTTTTTTGAAAAATGAAGGGAGATGGATGAAATAGAAATCTGAATTTTTTTTTAAAACAGATTTTTTTAAAAAGCTAAAATTTGATTTTTTCTTTTTTAAAACAGATTTTTTTGCTACAATCTGATTTTTTTGAAAAAACAGATTTTTTGCTGCAATCTGATTTTTTTGAAAAAACAGATTTTTTTCAATCTGATTTTTTTGAAAATAGATTTTTGCTGGAAACTTTTTCTAGAAAAAAAACTGGGACTTGTGGGTTATGGGCCCACCACAACTGACGTTTCAAACCAAACCTAGATAGTAGGCTTGATAGATTTTACAAAGCAAAAAATCTGGACAGCAAAAAGAAATGATGAAGAAGAAATGCAGTTCAGCCTCCTCCTGACGGCTAATTTTTTTTGCTTGTTGGGTTTTTCAAAACCAAAACAAGTTTGTTGGGTTTTTCAAAAACAAAACAATGAGGAGAAGTAGCTGGTGCAGGTGACGTTCTTACAAACGCTCAAAAATCAGATGTTGTTTTCACAGAACAATCTGAACAATTTTGAAAATTGGTTGCAGCTGAAGGCTACTGCTCATTTGCCTGTTATTGCTGCTGAAAATGCTGCTACTTGTTGTTGGGTATTGTTAGACCCAAAACAAGGAGTGCAGGGGACCTGCTTCTTGCTGATGAGGCCCAAGGATCAGCGGCTCTGATACCAGTTTGTTGGGTCTAAAACCTAGCTTCCCGCTGACGTGTGGCTGCAGCCACCATGAAATAAAAACTGAAACTTTTGGAAGAAGAAGAAGAGAGAACTGCTGCTGTATTGAAATGAATGAAAACGTATTACACTGCTGCCTTTTATAGGCTTTCTTATTCTATGAAATGACTAATTTATCCCTGTCTAGATTCATCCTAGGGGCAGCTAAAGAAAGAAAAGAATCCAAAAAATATCTTAATGAAATCTTAACACAGCTATTAGATTTAACATAACTATTATAATCTAAACTTAGAAAAAATCTACCAACACAGCTAGTTCACACGGATCTTGCACGCATAGCTAGCACGGTTTTGGATTTGTACAAATCCATCACTGTGTCCAACAAAACTACGGGAACGACCCTCATCTCTCATCAGAGCCAGGGTGGTGAGGTAGAAGTCTCTCTTACTCCAACTGATGTAGAAGTCATTCAAGATCGTAATGATTGCCAAAGCAGGGAAGAGGATTGTACTGTGACAGGAATTGTGCAGGCCTTTGATCTCAATTCAGATAGGGGTGCCGGTAATACTCCTTTACCCGACCCGCTTTTCAGGCCAGGAAGCTGTGTTCCCCCTACCTGCATTGCAGACGACGCTATGGCCGCATCTGCTATGTTAGCAGATCCTATTCATCATCTGCCTCCTGATAGCAGGCCTGCTAGAGTTGAGCTTGTCTCATGTCCCAGCTCGTCTATCCAACAATGCCATCCTTTCAGTCCTTTGCATCAGCCCACCCCTCAGCGCCAGAGAGAGATGATGGATATATCAAGAGCGATCTTCCTTGTGGACTGCGATCCTTCTGCAGCATCCCATCGAGTCAATCAACAAGGTGTGGAATTGGGGACAAATCACGGTAATAAACAGATGATTAATTATGGATATAGGTGTGCTAGATCGGAGGGTAATTCCCCATTTAACCTCGGGGAACACATATTTCTTACGAAGGAAACTGATCTTCCTTCAGACGACGATCCAGGTGCTGAGTTAGATGATGGTATGACTGAGACTCTTGGAACCCCAAACGCCTTGCAAGGTGTTTCTCAGCTATCGGAAGGTTTTCACTCGCCACTGAGAAGGGACTGCTAGCTGCTTGACCAACACTTGGAGATTGATTTATCTCCTTTCTTCTCAGATCATGATAAGGAAAATCAAACAGCAGTTATCAGCTCCAGGAAGGACCTCTGCTCAAATCCCATCTCCAAACAGAAGGAGGGTGAACATCTGCAGGAGGAAGCAGAAACTCAGCCCAGTCAGGCAATCCAGAAAAGAACTCTTTAAGGAAAGATTTCTTCTAATCGGAACAAGACTCTTACAAGAAGATCGCGCGTGCTCTACAGTAAAGGAGACTAGGAATCTAGACTCAGACGTCTTAAACGTTCGGCAGTGAACACAGGATGTGTCACGGATGGATAAAATTCTGGTGTGGAATGCCAGGGGAGTTGGAAACTGCAGAACTATTAGAACTCTGAAATGTCTAAGGAGAGCCCATCACCCTGGGATTGTGGTAATCTTGGAACCTATGATTAGCGATGCTAGCTGCATTCGCGTTGGTCTTTCCTTGGGTTTCCACCTTTCCTTCTCGAATGTGCTAGAGGGGGGAAAGATCTGGTTCTTCTACAAGAACCCTATTTCCTGTTCAATTATTAAAGCAACTAACCAGCTTCTTTCTGTCAATATGTATGTCCAAACCTTGCAAATCTCCATCAACCTAACATGTATCTATGCCAGTTGTTCCAGATTTATTAGGATCAGGCTTCTCTGGAAGGACCTGGTGGATTTGTCCTCCTCGCTCCAAGGTCCTTGGGGGGTCTGTGGTGATTTTAATGCTATCACTAAAGCTTCAGAAAGACACAGTAGAGGAATTTTCGATCGGCATAGTGCCAGGGAATTCTGCGAGGCCATTGACAATGTTAGCCTGATGGATGCAGGCTTCTCGGGTCCTCGTTTCACTTAGTGCAACAATCAGTCTGGCTCTGCTAGAATCTGGGCCAGACTCGACAGAACGCGCATCAATTCAGCCTGGGCCTCCTCCTTCCCGTCCTTCCAAGTCGAGCATTTACCAAGGACTAATTTAGATCACAACTCTCTTCTTCTTTCCTTTCCCCCTCCTCCGCCGAGCGGACCTAAGCCGTTCAAATTTCAAAGGATGTGGATTAAGGATAAATCCTTTATGCAGGTAGTAAGGAAAGCTTGGAATAGCTTGGATTCGTATCATCCAGTCTTCAATGTGCTTGCCAAACTGAAAAATGTGAAAGCTCATCTGAAAATCTGGAACAAGGAGTAGTTTGGTGATATCGGTGAGAAACTAAAGTTGGCAGAAGCTGAGGTTGTAGAGATTGATAGGCAGCTCCAACAGTTGGACTTAAGCCAGGGTGACTACATTTCCTTGTATAACAGATTCCAGGTAGCTTCGAATCAGCTCAATCAGTGGGAAATCAAATAGGAAATCTTCTGGCAACAAAAATCCAGGTCAAGCTGGCTACAAGAGGGGGACTGTAACACTAAGTATTTTCATGTAATTGCCACGGAGCGACACAGGCACGCCAGGATCACCAACATTTAGCTTCAATCAGGTGCAGTTGTGACAGATACCGCTGATATCAAAAGGGAAGCCATCAACTATTTTGAGGGGCTTTTTAAGGGTATAACCAATCTGATAAATTCGCATTTGCTGGATTTGGTGCCCAAGCTGGTGACTCAGGATATGAACCATTTCCTTATCTCTCCGCCTTCTTTGTAAGAGATTAAAGAGGCCATCCAAGCCATCCCATTTGATAGTGCGCCAGGCCCCGATGGCTTCTCTGGAGTTTTCTATTCAGCTTGTTGGGATATCATTGGCATGGACATTCACACGGCCATCTCTTATTTCTTCCAAGGTGGTAAGATTCCTTGTGCGATTAATTCCTCTCTGATTTGTTTGATTCCCAAGAGGGAGGCGCCCAAAAAATGGTCTGATTTCATACCTATAAGTTTATGTAACTGCCTCTACAAAATCTTCTCTAAGATTATTGCAGTTCGCCTCAGTGGCTTCCTCCCCACCCTCATTTCTCCTGAGCAGGGTGCTTTCATCAAAGGCAAAGCTATCTCAGAAAATATTGCGCTTTCTTAGGAATTGTTCAGGGAGGTGAATTGGAAGACCAGAGGAGGTAATGTGGTGCTTAAGCTAGATATGGAAAAGGCGTATGATAATGTCGACTGGAACTATCTTAAGCAAGTTCTGTTGCATTTTGGCTTTTGTGACAGATGGGTCTCCATCGTTGAAAATTGCTGGTCTTCATGCTGGTTCTCAGTTCTCATAAATGGCGAAATATCAGGTTTTTTCAAATCCTCTTGCACGCTACACCAAGAGGACCCGCTATCGCCAAGTCTTTTCATTTTGGGGGCGGATGTTCTTAGTCGTAGCCTTCATAGGTTGGTGTCAGATGGCGGCTGTGTACCTTTTTCGCTACGAAGGGGCTACCCGCAGGTTTCCCACCTTCTCCTATGCGGATGATACCTTGCTATTTCTTAACGGTGGTAGAGCATCTATGTGTAAGATTGTGGCCTTGTTAGAGGAATACCAAACTGCGTCGGGGCAACTGATTAACAAAGCCAAAAGCTCCTTCTTCTACTCGGACAAGTTCCCTGCACCCAGAATTCGTACCCTCTCCTCTCTGCTCGGTATTACCAGTGCCTCAGGCCCCTTTACCTACCTCGGCATTCCTCTATCGGTTGGTAGGATGAGGTCCTCCACTTTTCAGCCTCTGGTGGATAAAGTGGGGGGCCGTATCAAGGGTTGGACTTCCAGATTCCTGTCGCAAGCGGGGCGAATGGTCCTCATTCAGCATGTGTTGTGCAACATTCCCATCCACGCTATGGCATCTTCTTCTATTCCAAAGCGTGTACTGTTTGATCTTGACAGAAAGTTTGCTTCCTTCTTTTGGGGGTGGACCGAGGGCAAAAGAAAGCTTCATTGGAAGAGTTGGAAGTCTATCACGTTGCCAAAGGAAGAAGGTGGCCTTGATATAAGGAAACTTGCTGATGTGTTGAACACCTTTCGTATTAAAATGGCGTGGGTTCTTCGATTTCACAACGATTCCAGTCTCTGGGCCTCTTTCATTTCAGCGAAATACAATTTATCTCACAATCAGATGCAACTTGATCTCTTCCAGGGAAGAGCTTCCCCTTTTCATAAGATGATCTTTAGCAAGTTTTCTTTCCTTGAAGAGAAGGTTCAATGGAATGTTGGTGCAAGAGAATGTAATTTCTGGGAATCAAATTGGACTGGCCTTGGCCCCCTGCAGAATTTTCTGTCATCTCATATTGCAGCCGCAGTTCCACCTCTGAAAGTTAATTAGGTTTTGGGTCCTCGGGGTCCGCTTTTGCCGTCGATTGCCCTGTCCATGCTCCTCAACGAGGTGACCGACTTCATCTTCCACCATGGCTTCTACGTCTCTTCCGAGCCTGACTCTCCCTTTTGGCCCTTCACCTCCTCAGGCTCCTTTTCTGTCAAGTCTGCGTGGGACGTTAATAGGCTGACTGGGCCTAGGAAAAGCTGGGTTAAGTGGGTTTGGCATGGCTCATTTTTGCCTAAAATCTCTCTTTTCCTTTGGAGGCATCTTCACAAAGCTATCCCTCTTCAGTTAGTAGTTCAAGCAAGAGGGGTGTCACTTGCCTCTAAGTGCTTATGCTGTAGAGACAACTCCGAACTAGGTCTAGCCACTGAATCATATTCGCTTTTATTTCTGGACGAACAGATTGCAAAGTCTGTCTAGAATTTTTTTGTTGTGCAGGCGGGGATCTCCATCATGCAAGCATTGTTAGTAGAATCTAGAATCACGCAATGGACGAGTGCCTGTGCTGACAGGAGAATACAGGGGAAGCGTCATATCCTCTCTCCAGCTTTTATTTTATGGGAACTCTGGCGGGCTCGGCCTTCTTCGATGACAGCTCGATGAACCACCGGTCGGTTATTATAAATGTCTCCAGGTGGTTTGCTTGCGTCAGGGAGAAGGTTGTCAGGAACAGATTCTCTCATCAAAATTTCCGTCCCCTCCAAACGTCTCAAACGGTCATCCGTTGGTAGAAACCTCCTATAGGCTGGATTAAGGTAAATGTCAACGGATCCTCAAGGGGAAACCCGGGCATGGTAGGGGCAGGGGCGTTTGTAGAAATGACAAGGGGGAGTTTATTTTCGGTTTTGCTTATGATTATGGTCCTTCGATGACGAACACTGGCACTAAATTCAGGGCGGTTCATGACGGAATCCTTTTGTGCTTGGAAAGAAGTTTCTCCCAAATCATTGTCGAGTCAGATTCAAATCCGTTGATTCAGGTTTTTAATGATGGGGCTAAGACTGCCGGGGTTTAGAAAGGTTGGAGAACCCTTATCGACAGGCTGCGAGGTCTTGCAACGATGAATTTCATGCACACCTTTAGGGAGAGGAACGACATGGCTGATGCTCTTGCTTGGATCGGCAGCTTTTCTCAGTCTCACTTATATTTCTCCTCTTCTGCTAATCTTCCTCGCCAGGTTAGGGGAGTCCTTTTTCCTAGACAAATTGGGGCTCGGAGCAATTAGGGAGAGGAAGATCCCCTGCAATTTTTTGTAAATTTCTGTTGGCGGTTTGTTGGGTCTTTATGATAGGTCTTTGTTGGTCATTTTTTCCGAGGAAGACCCAAATCTTTGTACTTTTGTCCATGATATCAAAAAAAAAAAGAAAAAAAGTGGACCACGGTAAAAAAAAAGGGAAACGAGCCCCCTAATACGCCTAGGGAGATCCAAACGAGAGTGATAGAGCCTATTTGGCCACCTTCCACTAACCAATCTATCCAAAGCATCGTCGCTGCATTACACTCTTGGATGGTGTGAGATATTCTAAAATTAATTGAGTGGTTGATGGGAAGAATCAGTTTCAACTATGACATTAGATAGACTAAAATCCCTATAAATCTTGATCCATTAAGAACCGTCCTTGCCTTTGCTACCATATTCGTCACTCTCCCATAAGAATTATGAAACGCAAAAATCACTTTGATGATTCCCTGCCCTGTGCTACGAAGGTGATCACCCCTATTCATAATTGGATCTACCGGATCGGCCCAACTCTCCCTCCCCCCAAAAATGTCAAGATTGCATCGGCTACTACCTTAGTTGAGATAGGTATTGGTGGTGTAGTGACTTCTAAGCGGTCGGTCCAGGTGATCAAATGGACTAGACCCAGGCGGTGCTGGGTCAAAATAAATGTAGATGGATCAACCTTGGGGAACCCGAGCCCGTCGGGGGGTGGTGGCGTTGCTAGAAATTGCAAGGGCAATTTCCTTTTCGCTTTTGCTTCCGATTACGGTTTCGGCTCTAACTCTTGGACAGAGATCAGGGCAATTTGGGAGGGCCTCTCCCATTACGCGGAACTGGACTTCTCCAAGGTGGAGGTGGAGAGTGACTCCAAGGCAGTCGTATGAATCCTCAAGAAAAACTCCTCACCATTGTGGACCATGTTCTATTGGTGGGTGAGGATCAAAAACCTCATAGTACATCTAGAGGTGTCCATCACTCATTCCCCTATGGAAGCAAACAGCGTGGCTGATGACCCAGCGCGAAGGGGTAGCAACGGACAATCTAAATTATTTTTCCACTCCATGGCGAATCTCCCCAAGATGATCGGAGGGCTTTCATTTCTAGATAGGGTGGGGTTGGGAAATCTGAGGGAGGCTTGAATTACTAAAAGGTTTAGCTTTTCTTTTATTTTCTCACGATAGGTGGATCTTTTCCCCTTTTGATGTTAGGTCTGCCCTAAGATCCTTTTGTAAAGTTTATCCCTTAGAATGAAATTAAAAAAAAAAACACAAAAATCGCTTTTCTTGGACTATCAGGACAAATACCCCTCCACCTCCTTCACCTGGATTGCCTCTTGACGAACCATCGACGTTAAGCTTAAACCACCCCTAAATCGGTCTACACCATTTGATGACTTCCACCTTCTCCTCGGCATTTGCTGATTGGTCTGGAATTCTTAGGAGCTGGAGGGTAGATTTATTTTTTTTTCAAAAAAGACTCTCCTTAAGATCGGAAGTCTCTTACCAACTTCCCTAATCCAGTCACATATTCTTCTCATGATGACTTCCAGTGAGATGGGCATTCCTTCAGACCTTCTCCTATTCCGCCCCAGCCACAACTCCCAAACAACAAAATAGAAGACCATTCCCCTTAAACATTTAAATCTGGAAGATGGGCTAGCCCTACTAGCCCAAAAGATAAATACACCAAAATATAGACCACCTTTATAAAGATATCTGAGAGTTGATCTTTAGATGAGAAATGTGGATTACAAATTATGCTGATCAGATAAAAATGCATAAAGCGAGATGAATTCACTGGTCCTATGTCCCATGTCCCATGGACCTATACTTAGTTTTATCCATGCATGCTCACAAGTGCGCCCACATGTGAGTTCAGCAACTCTTCCGTCTTCATTCACATGAGTTGGCCATTTTAGCTGTTTTAGTTTGTTGTATTCAAAGAAAAAACCCAGCTCATGTATCGGGCAATTCATTGAAATCTAACCACCATTTTAATCCAAAATGCTTTCATGATTCATGGCTTTTGAATCATGTTATATGCATAGAAAATGAAAGAATATTTTTTAATTAAAGTATGTCTTGGGAACATCTTTGGCATAATTCTAGAAGTTTTTTTTCCTAAAATGTGTTGTGTGTTAGGGGAAACTGAACGGTCCCTTGTACGGGAAGAACAACCAACTAGTTGAAGGCCCAAGATGGATTTCTGAGCCGAGTTGTTCAGGGCATAGGGATGAGAGAAAGAGAATGGACAACTCTCCTGACATAGGGGAGGATCCCCGAGTTGAGCTGTCCAAGGATAGAAGTCGAAGGGGGAGGATTCGTCTTACCACGAGCATTTACAACATAGGCGAAGGGTCGACAAGGCAAGGAGTTCAAGATCTAAGCTTTCCTTACCTTCCGAGCTGAACAAATTGACCATTGCTAAGACAGTACAAGTAACACGGAGGGGATTACGCCCCGAGTCCGAAAAAAGAGTGCCCGACCTGATGTTAGCCGAAGAACGCGCCAACTAAAGTGGGTCTGATGACAATTTCAGAGTAGTTTCCTGTCCAAATAAGGACTCACCATCGTATCCCACTTAGACACGATGGTTCTAGAACTGCCCAATGATCCTATAAATACAACTACCCCAAACGTGAAGAGGTAAGCAAGAAAACCCACTGTCTACTCCTTAACCCAAGTTTATCAGCCTGACTTAGGCATTAGAGGGTCCATAGCCCATTACCGGCACCCCCCACTTTCTATATCTCCCTTGTTCTTGCAGGTCCATCGGTGGGTGTTGAGGGTCAAATATTGCATATCAGACCCATTTATTGCATAGATTTATACGCATGATACCGCTTAATGGCCTGATTAATCGTGTTTATAATGCAGAGTGTATGTACGAGCTTGGACCGAAATGGGTGCTTAAAGCATGGACTTAACGCTCTAATGACACCAAAGCGTGGGACGGACTCCAGAGACCCAAGATCAACAGAATTACACATCAGGGACCCAAGAAAATCAAGGAATTGAAGCTCAAGTGGCTTGAAAAGTGTCCAGAATGCAAGATCATAGGGTTCCCACCATCTGATCAGTTCGAAACTTCATACGTAGCCTGAGGACCATAAATAAACCGTACACGTAAAATTTCAGCTCCTGGATCACTGTGGAAGTGGCCCAACGGACAGATCAGCCCCTTTAATCATTATGTGGGCCCCGCTTGATATCTGGATATACTCTAATTTTTGGTCTCAACGCCTTAAACTATGTGTCAAAAT
This sequence comes from Magnolia sinica, assembly GCF_029962835.1. Lineage (NCBI taxonomy): Eukaryota > Viridiplantae > Streptophyta > Magnoliopsida > Magnoliales > Magnoliaceae > Magnolia > Magnolia sinica. The sequence goes on along the minus strand of NC_080585.1, from coordinate 15,316,074 downwards.
AGATGGATGGAGCAGATTTCTTACAAACATCACCATGGGACCCACACTTGCAGTGCACGTGCAAGGTGCACAAGTGCACCGGATGAACAAAAGAAATAAGGAAGTCGGTCAGTAGGCGCTGACCGACTCAAACTCGAACTCGTCACTTACGCAAACAGCGTAAAGCTGTCTGGCTTGCGGTTGGGTGCAGTGGGCCACCATCTTGATTCGGCGGTCCAATCGGGACCGTCCATTGTGCGCGTAGGTGGGGTATTTACCTCACCAAGGCGGCCTTTTGAGACCATGGAAAATATTATAGAATCCTGACCGTTAAAGGCATGATGAACGGCGGAGTAGAAGGTATTGTGGGCCGCATAGAATTTGGTCCAAAAGTAGTGCTTCCCACCTGGTTTTTCGAGTAGAACGCAGTGGACGGATTGGATTTTCCAAAAAGATAGTAAAGTGGGGCCCACCATCATCACAGCGTCAATGACGCTACCCTGTTTTCGCAACCGGAAACCGTCCAATTTTTGCGGCGGATCCTGCACTCGTGGGAGCGATCGGACGGCTGATCCGAGCCGTTCATCAGGTAGGTCTGCCAAAAATCTTCCAAAGGACGTTGTCCTTTTGGAAGGAAAACAAAAAAAAGAAGAAGTGCGGAGACGTGGTATTCCGGATTGCGTGACGTTCCTCGCAGCAGAGGGCAGGGCGTTTTTTGGCTGCGGAAGGACTGTTTCCGCAGCCTAATCCTTTCAGGACTCCACAGCAGCTCTGGAGAGAGCTTTCCATCTTTAAAAAGGAGCTGAATGTGGAGGGGGAGGGACAGAAGAAAGGAAAGACGGGAGGAGTTTGGCCGCTGGCAGCGTGTGAAGGAAAAACGGTCTGGGGGCTGCTGCTACTGTGCATGGCTGGGGAAAAAGGCAGGGAGCAAGGGTGCTTGGTTTTGGTTGGCTGCACGTCAGGAGGGAGCTCGGGTTTGGCAAGGTCGAGAAGTGATTTTTTCTCTTCTTCCTTCGTGTTCTTTTCTTCCCCTTTTTATTTTTATTTCATTGTTTATTTAGCCCATATCATGTGTGGCTAAACCTCTTAGCTAGGGCTAAGAGGTGAAGCTTGTAGCCTGATGGGAGAGATGTTGCTTGTGCCTTTTGATTAGATTGAAGAGATTTTTGATTTAATTTTATGGGAATATTTTTAGTTTTTAATGGCATGTTGTGACTGAAATTACAATGGGCTTGCAATGGCTTTGAGTATTCCTCTCCTCTTATTTTGATTATAATGTCAGGAAGCCCTGATGTTCGCCATCGTCTCCTGGGCATGGTTGGATGTCGGTACCCTTCCTAATTAACCTTCATAATCATCTGATTGGTTGGTGATTAGTTTAAATTCTGTTATTTGCTCTGTCTCTTGGGCATGGTTTGATAATAGAATCTATTCTGATTCAAATACCTTTCATCCCTTTAAAGTTATATCACAGGAAATTCAATTTAATTTCCATGATTTCTGATGCATGCAAAAGATCTCCCTGATCCCTACAAGTGGATCCTCTGAATCCCTAGTTTTCCTTTTCTGAATTCCTTAAGTTTTTGATAATTATTTCACAATTATTCCTTAAAATTCTATTTGGTTAGATCACATCTTAGTCTAGTTCTAGTTCTACTTGGTTTTAGATAACGTACAGGTATCAGTCCCTGTGGATTCGACCTCGGTCTTACCGAGTTTATTACTACATCACAACCCTATACTTGGGGAGTGAACAGTGGGCATACCTGGACACCCGATTATATCTGTTGGCCCACAATCTGGTGACAACATAATGCATTGGGACTTATGTCTGTTCTAACCAAATTGTACAAAATAATGTGGGTTGTTCATCATTCAAGCCCACCTTTCATGTGGATCATCCATCATGTAGGCCCAGCTTCGAAGTGGGTTGCTTATTAAGTGCAACACACCTTAAATGTGGGTCATTCATCATTAGGGGCTGACCTTTGATGTAAACTGTACTCATTAAGGCCCACCTTGATACGGGTCATCTTTTAGGTGGGCCCACCATCAATGTTATTCTCCACTAAGTGAGGCCCACCTTCGATATCCTCTACCCATCATGTGGAGCCCAACGGGCCCCAACTTTGATGTGGGCCGTCCATCATGCTAGGCCCACTTTGGATGTGGGTTGTTCATCATTAGGGGTTGACCTTCGATGTAGACTGTCCATTATGTGGGGCCCACCTTTCATATGCACTATCCATCATGTGGGTCCCACCTTTAATGTGGGTTGTCCATCATATGGGGCCTGGTTTGGATGTGGACCATTTGTCATTAGGAGCCTATCTTTGATGTGCACAACTCTTTATATGGGCTCACCTTGATGTGGGTCATCCACAATGTGAGCCCACCTTTGATGTGGATTGTCCATCATGTGGGCCCCACCCTTGATGTGGACTATTCATTATGTGGGGCCTCCTTTGATATGGACCATCCATCATATGGAGAGAGATGTTAAAGGAGAAGCGGTTAAAGGATCGCAACATGCACATCATCCGTTGGGGACGTAGCTCGTCCTTATCTCTCCTTTACTAGAGTTTCTTTTCTTAGTCTAGTTCTTATCTCTCCTTTATTAGAGTTTCTTTTCTTAGTCTATTTCCTTCTTGGACAAGGGCCGTATTATCCTTTTGCTTTATATAATTTTAATACAAAAGAAGATGGAGATTCGAGGGCATAACTTATCTCTCTCTTTTCTCTCCTCATTCAAACTATCAACATGGTATCAAAGCAATTTCGATCCCTCCCTTCCTAAACCTTAATCTCTCAACCTTTCATCACCACCATAGCCGCCCCACCACCGCCTCTCTTCCCCGTCGTCCCTGCCTCTCGTGTGCACAACCCACCCTCTTTTTTGTTTTGTGCTTTTTATAGTTTGGTTGGCGGTATCTTATACGACTAGCATAGTGGTTCCTTGAACAAAAAAAAGGTACTCAAATTTTTTTACTTCCTCTCCCTAAACCTTCTGCCCATTTTTTCCGCATGACTCCATCAAAGGACTACAATGATTCTCTTCGTTTCCTCTTGATGTTGATCTTAGACACTCTAAGAATCCAGGTCTGAAGATCACATCATCTCCTCTCACTAGTCCCAACTTTCTACCATGGCAATAGGCTGTCCGTATCTTTATTGGCGGCAAGCGTAAACTTGGCCACATCACTAGGACCCTTCCTCATCCTGATGATGGAGACCTGAAATAGGCGAAATGGTAATCACATAACATAATTGTCATGTCATGGCTATGGAACTCCATGAACAACAATGTCCGAAGTGGCGTTCTCTTCTTAAAGATGGTAAAAGAAATTTAAGACACTGTTTGCGAACTTTATAGTGATGCACACAACATGGCCCGTATCTTCCAACAGAATGACAAGAGCCTCACAGAGTATTATGCCAAACTCTACAGTTTATGGGAGGAACTTGCCTACTATGACGAGGAGGATACTTATTGTACTCACGATATGGTTCTTATCAAGAAATGGCAAGAACGACGGTGGATCTTCAAGTTTTTAGACGGTCTGACTAATGAATATGACATACTCAGGCAACAAATTATCCATAATGCTGAGTCCATAACATTGAATCAGGCGTATGTTATTCTTGCTAGAGAAGAGAAGAGGAAGCAGGTTATGATTCCATCCGTCTCGATCACTTAGTCTGCCCTACAGGCCGATGTTCGTACTTCTACTGATCGCGGACGTGGTTCTGGAGTTCGAGGTCATGGTCACAATTCTCTTTTTTGCACTCAATATTGCAAACACACCAATCATATGATTGATACCTGTTGGATTCTCCATGGCAGACTTCTAATGCGTGGAGGTTTTTCTCGTGGATGAGGTAGCTCATTCGGAGGCCGTGGTGCATATTTTGCTGCTACTAAATATGAGGAAGCTCCATCTGATTCCTCTCCCAGTTGGTCCAAATTTCTCAAGAAGAATATGACAGTCTTGTCGCTCGAAAGGCTGGTCTATCTATTTTAAAATCTTCGACTACTTTCAGTTCTGCTGTACAAGATACATCCACCATTTCCCCCTCTTCTCAGCCCCGGATCATTGACATGGGGCCACCGATCATATGACTCGTATATCTCATATTTTTTTCCTCCTTTACTCCCAGTTCTACATTAGGTTCTGTTAAGTTAGCTGATGAGAACCTTACCCCTATTACTGGGTCAGGTACGGTTCCTCTTACTTTTACTATGACTCTTGAAAAGACCCTTCTTATCCCATGTCTTGCTTCTAGTTTACTTTCTGTGGGCACCATTACTAAATAACTTAATTGTGCTGCCATATTTCTTCGTTCTCATTGTATGTTTTAGGATATCAGAACACAGAAGATGATTGGTGGTGGATGTGAAAGTGATGGCCTCTATCGGTTTGATGGGGGTGTTCAACCTAGTGCTGCTGCTCATCTCATTTCTGTCAATCACGAGGATATTTATCGATGGCATTGTCATTATGGCCATCCTTCTTTTTTGGTTTTATGTAGTTTATTTTCATCTTTATGTTCTCAGCATAACATTAAGAAATTTCAATGTAGTACTTGTGCTTTATCAAAACAAAAACATGTTTCTTTTCCTTTGGTTTTAAATAAAGAATCTGTTCCTATGTTTTCTTCCATTTAATCCGATGTGTGGGGACCCTCTCATGTTACCTCTTCCATGGGGTTTCGTTATTTTGTCTCTTTTATGGATGCCATAACCAAAATGACTTGGATCTATCTCCTCAAAAATAAAAGCGAAGTTTTTAAAATTTTTAAGTCCTTCCATGTTTGGTTGATAAATCAATTTAGTGCCATAGTTAAGATGCTCCACTGTGACAATGGCGGAGAATTTGATTTTCTTACCTATCTTCGCCAACATGGCATTGAGTCAAATACTACCTGCACTTCCACTCCTCAGCAGAATGGGGTAGCTGAGAGGAAAAATCAACAATTGTTAAATATTACTCAGTGTCTCCTTAGTGAGATGTATGTTCCCAAATGATATTAGGGAGATGTCATTCTCACTACATGCTACTTGGTTAATCGACTTCCTCACTCTACTCTCAATTTTCAAACTCCTATTTCTTTATTCAGGAAAGTGCATCATGTCACTGATATCCCTCTTAGGGTGTTTGGGTGCACCGCTTATGTGCATGATTTTTCTCTTTTCCGCACAAAGTTGTCTCATCGCTTAATTCCATGCATGCTTGTTGGGTATTCTCCCACCTAAAAGGGTTACAAATTTGTTAATCCTGATACTGGCCGACGATATGTCACCCTTGATGCTTCATTTTTTGAATATCTGAATTTCTTCTCTCCAAAGTCCTCGATTCCTTCACTACTAAAAAAAAGGGCAACGCCGACGGCTAAAAACTATTGGAAATGACCTTTCCGACGGCTAAAAGCAGTCTTACAGTCCGTCAGGAAAGAGGGCGTGGGCGTTGCTCTTCAATGGATTTAAACCATCGGCGTTTCCGACAGCTAAGGGCGATGGTTAAAATTGTCAGCATTTTCGGCGGTTGAGGGAGACAGCCAAACCCGTCGGCATTTTCGATGGCAAAAGCCGTCGGCCTTTCCAACGGCTAAGTTTGACGGCCAAAGCCATCGACATTTTTGATGGTTTTACACATTGGTGTTTCTCATTAATTAAAAAAATGAAAATTAATTGCCTAATCAAAGCACACATCCAAAGCTAGATATACTCATTTGTTTAAAGCCCTAAACCATCAAACCTATTTGACAAGGAGTCTACATAAAAGAATATGAAGAAATCAAAATCAAATATATCATCCAAATTCTAAACATATAAAATTTGCATTTCCATAAAACACCATTAGTACTTTGAAGATAAAGAGGAGGTGTTACAAGGAAAACACATTTTGGCATGAGAATACCAAAGTTTCTTTCTCCATTTTACCAGCATCACCTATCTATTCATAGTAGACTACTGATTTCTCAAATACCCAATCACTTAAATTAAAAGAATATCAAAATAAATTAAATAAATTGACTATTTTGCTTGTTTAAAACAAACACCTCCGAAATTTCTATAACGCAAATTCTTTACGACCTCCGATGTCTAAAACTTAACATCATTTGTTAGGGTGCAAGAATGTTGCCGCAGCTTAAGGGTACATCTGAAGAAAAAGATATGCCACATGGGAAGTCACTTTCTATTTTTCTATCAAAAACCCTTCCAATATGCATGTCAAAAACCCATGTTTTTGTCCAAGACTTTTTTTTTTTCAATGGCAGAAATTTCATTGATCAGAGAAATGTATAGTATTTCAGGAGGGCCAGAACAAAAAGATACAGACCACTCCTATCGTGTCATGATGCTATGAACAAAGACTTCGATCAAGAGAAGGCAAAGGGACTAGAGCAGGGGAAGAGATCAGAGAAGAGCTGACTAAGGCTGTCTCATGGAGCCAAGCCCTGTGCTATCGAAGACAAGAGCTCCTCTAATAGGCAAAGGGAGGTCGGAGTTTCGCCAATAAATTTTGTCAAGGCCCCCATCACTCGCCAACCTAGCTAACACATCCACCACTGCGTTGCCTTCATGAAAGATGTGATCAAAATGAAGGTTCAGATTGTTCTTTTTGGAGAGAATTTCGCCCATAATGTACCAAATGTTCCAAGGACAAGCCGCAACCGGGTCCTTTGCCGCATTGATTGACGTCGTCGAATCTGATTCTATAATGACATTAGAGAGGCCCAAATTCGAACAAAGAGATACGTCATCGAGCATGGCCTGAGCTTTCGCCACAGTGTATGACACTATATCGTAATGTCTTGAAAAAATGAAGATCAGAATCCCTGCATGGTCTCTACAGACACCTCCACCACCATTAGCACCTGGATTGTTTCTTGAAGATCCATCAGTGTTGAGTTTCAGCCAACTAAAGGGAGGCTTGATCCACCTGACTATGTAGGGAGGCCTAGCTGGCAGGGGGTGGGGGGCAAACGATCTTCAGATTTTGAAGGATAATGCTATCAGCAGAGGGGATCCTGGGCTTTTCTAGAATGATCGAACCGAGCTCCCTAAGCCAGCAAGACACCCTGAAGATGATGGATTTCGCTAACATCATGTTGTCCTCAATTCGGGCTAAGTTTCTGTTGTTCCATATCTCCCAAATAATCAAGGGAGGGAGGAGTCCAACCTATATGGGGATGCAGGAGTGGTTGTTGGCTGTTGAGAACCACTGGTGCATGAGGGGGCAGAGTGGTTGATTGGGGATAAACGGGATGCGAAAGAGACTGTGGAAGTTGGCCCAAACTTGAACTGCCATGTCACCTTGGCAGAAGAGGTGATCTAAAGATTCCTTTGCACCCCCGGACGCAGGAGCTGATGCACCATGGGACTGTCTGATGAGCTGGGGAGTCTGAACATGACTGTTCGCTGTGAGTGGATCTCTGCAAGGAAGCGACGCTGACGAAGAGGAGTCTAGGGAGGGAGGCCTGCAACATTCACAACAAGAGGCAAGGTTTACGCCAAACCTCTTAAGTTCTTGGTCTACCGGCACTGCATTAAGGACATATTTCTAGGCAAAAGTTGAAATTTTTGGAGGGAGGAGTTTGTACCATAGCCAGTTGGTCTAGGGAACTTGAGGGCGTTGGGATCTGGTGACGTTCCATGCTGATTTAGGAGAGAACTTACTTGAGGAGGTTAAGTCCCAGATAAGTTGGTTTGGGTGGTTTGACAGGGTAACCTGGGAACCAGCGATGGAATGCATAACGGAAGGAGCAATGAAGTTTTGAATGCTAGAAAAGTTCCATCAGCCATTGCGTGCGAGGAATTCGCTAAGAGATGCAGAGAGAAGAGAGGGAGGAACCGATCTTACAATGGCTGCTCCAAGGAGACCACAACCCGACTAATTGTGTCCAAACGCTTATCTTGCCTTCTCCGACTAGCCATCTAGAGTGATGTAGAGCTGTAGGCAGGGCTTTGAGAATCTTGTTCCAGGTTGGAGAGGATACCGACCGAACAACACCGCCACGAAAAATCAAATTCCAAAAAAACTTTGCTGCAAAAAAGGAAGACCATAGGGATTTGCTCTCAAGGAGGTTCCAGCACATTTTAATCCTTGATGCAAACATGACTTCGTGTATCTTTTTGATCCCCAGGCAGCCTTCTTGAATAGGGGTGCAGAGTTTCGACCATTTAATCCAATGCTTTTTGGGTCACTCCTCTATTTTTCCCTAGAAAAAATTGGTAAAAGCTCGGTTGAGGGAGATGATGATTGATTTGGGAATGTTAATAGTTGAAAGTAGATGGACAAGCATGCTAGTTAAGACGTGCTTAAGGAGAGTCAATTTGGCTGCTTGGTTGAGGAATTTTGCCTTCCAACCCTCGATTTTGCTAGTAATTTTGAGGATGAGCGGCTGAAGCATGTCTCTCCTGATTTTGCCTTTTGGGAGAGGGACGCCTAGGTAGGTAGTAGGGAGAAAACCTTGGTTGAATCTAGTGAGGTTAGCCAGAAGTTGAGCCTTGAGTCTGGATGTTCTAGTTGGGGCAATGAAGACAGTCTTGGAGTCATTTACTCTCTAGCCCGAGCACGCCTCATAATCTCGAACAAAACCTAGAAGTTTTCGCACATTGTTAGACCTGCCATTTAGAAACAGTATCGCATTGTCAGCAAAAAATAGGTGGGAAATGGTTGGACAGTGTTTGGGCAAGCTATAAGGTTGGCAGGTTCCATCAGAGAAGAGTTTAGATATGCCCCTGTTGAAGGCTTCAGCTGCAAGGATAAATATGGATGGGGAGAGAGGGTCGCCCTGTCTAACGCCTCTGGTAGCCTTGAAGAAACCGAAGCTCTGTCCATTAATGAGGATAGAGAACCATACATCTCTCCAGCATCGTTCCAACTGCTCAATCCATTGCTGGTGGAAGCCAAAATTCTGCAGGACCTGAACTATGAAGTCCCATTCCAAACTGTCATAAGCCTTTTCCATATCTAGCTTGATGATGAAGTTCCCTTCAAAGACTTTGCGATTAATCTCATGAATCATCTCACGGGCAATAAGATGTTGTCGGAAATCATACGCCCTTTTACGAAGGCCCCTTACTGGGGGGAGATGAGACCTGGGAGGATGAGAGCCAATCTGGAGGCCATGATCTTCGACAGAATTTTCATGATACAATTGCACAGACTTATAGGCCTGAAGTCTGTAATGCGAACTGGGTTCTTCTTTTTCGGAATGAGGCAGATTAAGGTGCATTGGAAAGCTTTGGGGATGGGGCCTCCCTTCAGAAAATCCTTTGCGGCTTCAAAGAGATTAGAGCTAACCACGTCCCAGCAGGAGCTATAAAAGGCGCCCCCAAAGCCATCAGGACTTGGGGCGCTATCTAATAGAATGGAGGAGACAGCTTGCTTGACCTCCTCAAGAGACAGAGGGCGTAAGAGGAGGGTGTTCATCCGGTCGCTGACTAAACTGACGATGGAGCTAAGGATGGACTGATTAGGGGAAGTAACTTCTGATGTGAAATGGTGCTGAAAATGATTCACCGCTGCCTCCCCAATCTCTTCAAGGGAGACAATTTCCTCTCCAGATGGCGTCATCAGCTTGGATATGGCCTGATTTTTATACTTGATGAGGACGGAGTTGTAAAAGAACTTTGTATTTCTATCGCATTCCTTAAGCCATTGGATCCTTGATTTTTACTTACAATAAATCTCCTCTTGCAGCTGGGTCTTTTTGAGGATCGCCTGAGCTTTGTGGAGCTTAATCTGGTTGTCTTCTGACTGAGATGAGAGGAGATCTTGTTCAGCCCTAATTACTTCGACTTTTACTTCCTGGACTTTTCTATTGACATCCCCAAACACCTCTCTGTTCCAAATTTTCAGCCTGTTCTTGAGAATCCTTAGCTTGATGGAGAGTTTAAACATAGGAGTGGCAATTACTTCTTGGCTCTAGCAATCAGCAACTACCTTAAGGAACTCTTCGTGGATAATCCACATGCGTTGGAACTTGAAGCGACGTGGGAATTTTTGGGCCTCTTCCTAGAAAGAGAGGAGAAGGGGGGAGTAGTCCAAGTGGGCTCTGAGAAGGTGGGAGACTTTGGTCGCAGGGAGAGTTTGCAACCAATTTGTATTCGCGAACATTCTACCCAGTCGGGCCCAACACCGACTTGTTCCTGATATGTTATTACACTAAGTGAATTGGGACCTAGAGAATCCCAGATCCAGCAAACCCATGTCATTTCCATATCCATAAACTCCTGCATTCCACTTGTCATCCGGGAGGGCCCGCCACATCTTTCATCTGGAGACAAAGTGGTGTTAAAATCACCACAGAGGAGCTAAGGCCCCTGAACAGATGAATGAATGTTCCTCAGTTCGTCCCATAACGCTTTCCTTAGAGCTCTAGGGCAACTGGCGTAGACAGTGGAGATGGTGATGGGGAGGGAGAAATCGTTAGAAGAGAGCTTTAGAGACAGGCATTGACTGGAAGCACCTACGGTCTAAATGACAATGTTGTCTAAAGCCAAAATCCAGATTTTGTTCCATACTACAGTATCAGAGATGTGTTGACAAAATCCCAGCTTGGCAGCCACTGCCACTTTCTTAGAATCTCTTAGCATCGGTTCTTGAAGCAATAAAATGACAGGATTGTGCTTTCTAATTATCCGCTTCAGAAAGCGGGAAGTAGGGGTATTACTTACCCCTCTCACATTCCAAGATATAAGGCTAGACATCAGATGACCATCCTCTAGTCCCAGCCTTTTTCTGCTTGCTCTTAAGTCTCTAGCTTTTTCTTTTGATCATGCTGAGCTTATGTTTAAGAATGCTACCTGATTTTCTTGCTGTTCTATCTAAAAGACCTTCCTCAGCATCACAGTTTGTCGCCGAGTTGGGAGAGATCCCATGATTAGTGGTGCCTTGAATATCAACCCACAATGTCAGGGTTTCCTTAGTCTTCTGCTTAGCCATGGACTGCAAATTAGAGGTAAGTTGCTCTACAACTGTGTCTAGCACACTGCCAGTTGCCACTGCGCCTAGGGAGGGGCTCTTGTCCACTGTTCCAATAGAGAGAGCTCTAATGTGGTTCTGCTGCCTTGGCGGGGAGAGGGGGAAAACTAGGGGTTCTTCTATAGAGTGAGCTCTGATGGGTCCTGCTGCAATGCCGGGGATAGCTGGGACAATTAGGCTTCATCTGTGGATAGCATGTTGAATCGAGTGGGAGATGCACTTATCTGTTTCCTATTCGACTGATCCTTGAATAGGTCCTTAATGCTTGATAGCCATTTTCCCACGCTTCCAATACCACGAGAGAAGGATGGGGCCACGGGACTGGGGTTGAGAGCAGGGTGGGCTGGACTAGAGCAGGAGGGGAATCCTGCTGATGGGTAGGGCAGGTAGCTAAGAGTGAGGTTTGAGGGGGGGGGGGGGGGGGAGTTCCTAGAGTCTGATGGTCAGGGAGGGACGAGGGCCATTGGGTGGGGAGGGAGGGGTGGGATGAGATCTCTGAGATTGGAGGAAGGGCTGATGAAGGTTGGTGGAGGGCTAGCGAGACATCAGGACAGACAGATCGAGAGCAGAGTTGAAGGGATGGCTTTGGAAGGGGGGGTTGCGGCTGAGGGAGAGGCTGAGAGCTAGGGGGAGTAGGGAGGGCTAGGATTGCAGGATTTGAAGGGGAGGCTGAGGAGGGCTAGTGAGGAGCCAGAAATGAAATCTGCACGCTGCTGTATCTGCCATCTGCTTGGGGCCCCTTCTCTACTGGATCAGTAGCTTCAGTCGAGATATCATGGAAATCTTGAGGACTTGTCTGCGTGGTGCAATTTCTAACATCCTCCTGAAGCCTCTCCTCTGCTGGAAGTCTTGCTTCATTCAGAAGATCAGATGCCTGGTTGGGAAAGGACCTGACCACCTATTGCTTGGTGCTTTCGTTAGGACCTTTGGCGCTCGGATGGCCCATGGGAGGGGGCTGGGGCTGGTCTAGAGAAGCATAGATTTGATGGGGGAGGCCCTCAACCAAGAGAGTGGTTTGCTTAAACAGGGGGGCATCAGGGTGTGGGAGAACCTTGGCTCTGGCGAACCAACGGTTCTGGCCTTCTATTGAACACCTGTCGAGCTCTAGAACTGATCCCATCATTTTAGCAATTTGGCGAATGGTTTGCTCACTCCAGGCATGGATAGGGATGTCGTCGATCCGAATCTAAGAGCCCCGACCAGGAAGCATCATGCTCGAACTCCACTGACGAGGGTTGATGAGAGAGAGCTTTTTATGAAGGTTTCTGGCACTTAAGAAGGCATTGAGGTTCTCCCTACATACAAATTGAAACAGGTACCTTGTGGCTGAGATCCTGTAGATCTACATAAGAGAGTTGCAAAAAGAAGAAGATTGAATTCCTTCTAAGAGTTCGCTAGAAACGTCGTTAGGTGCTAGAACTTCACCTACCAGAGCATTGGTGAAATTAGCCCGTCCCTGATCTGAGATCCATTTGGGCACAATGAGAGAGTGGGATGACATGGGAGGCTTGGGGGGTTTGAGAATCCCAGCATAGGACCTCGCCTGAGGGGGTGGAAGAGCTACATTGCTGTCGGAAATGCGAGGTTGGGGATCTGGATGGGTGGTTCTTTCTACAAGCATGCGGGATCGCTGTGCTGATCTGGTGGAGGGTGAGGGAAAATAGGGGGAGGTAGAGATCTGGCGCTGGACAGCATCCCTAACCACCATCCTGTGTCTGGTCAGGAATCGATCATGTAGCACATCCCTTGCCACAGTTTTTTCCTCCTTCTTGAATCGGACGAAGCCAAATCCCCTTCTTCTTCCCGACACTACAAATGTTGGGATGTATACATCCGAAATCTCCCCGAATTGGCCAAAACGCTTCCTGATGTCTTCCTCAGTAACCCAGAAGGCGAGGTTACCAACGAACAGGCTCCAACCTACCTCCTCATTTGTTCCGGACCTTTTCCTAGTTCGATTCCTGCGTCCCCCTAACAGAGGGGTTGGGGCGAGTGCCGGACATCCTTCCGCTATTGCTGTCCAAGATTGTAGTGAATCATTGATCTGGATCCATCAGCACCTCCCCCTCGTACTGCCGATGTTGGTGGTGGCAGGATCAGAACGGCTAGCATGCCGGACAGCCGGCCAGCGACAACGGGAATTTCAAAATTCAAAAAAAAAAAAAAAGTTCTTGAATTATGTCCAGGACTTCATACACATACATTTGTGTTCAAGTTGCATACTATAAAATAACTAAAACACATGCAGTAATGAAGTCCACACCGTAGAGGTAACTTAAAATTCTTACCCGTGCTCTTGAATTGGCACCAATCTTAGGGTGCTTCAATATAGTCCAGTCAAATACATTGTCGAATTGATAACCTGCAGTTTCCAGGAGAAATGCAGCTAGAAAGTTACAAAGCTCTAGAGTAAGCTGAGACACCCATCTCAAAATCTCAATATGTGAATTTCAACAATTTCAATGCCTCCATCTTTTGCTTGGTGAGCTTCTCCTCCGGTTCAAGTTGATACTGCAAATGCAAACAAGAAAAGGACACCAGACCAATTATTAAAAAAATATTTTTTAAAAAATTCAGAACATGGACCAAACCAGCATGATAGTTTTCGGCATGCCCAAAATGTAAATAGATTGGAAGGAGAACGAAACAAGAAAGAGGGATTATACGATCCTTGACAGGAGGCTATGCATGATGAGTCATTATTTACTGAAAACGATTGGTGTGCAGCCCACCTTGATGTGTTTATGACATCCACTCCGGCAATCATGCACACCATACCTCGTTTGGTCATGTGCCTAAAAATCCGGCCAATCCATAACTCAAAGGAAGGCACGAGTAGTTGGGAGGGGAGGGCATGCCCTTTCAATTGTTCCCTATGGTGTGGGCCATCCGATGGATTGGCATTACTTTTACTCAGACCAATTGACTTATTGCCGTGAGCGAGGGTTACAAGGGGAAGGAGAATGCACAAACGCAATCTCAAATGCAATTCCATGACTTTGAAAAGTCCACTCATTTATTAAAGTTCACATTCTCATTTCCATGTTCGCAAATCAGAAATGTTAAACATTGTTATTTTTGGACCATTGACCAAATGCTATTGGAAGCATGAAATGAACGGTTTTGATTTGATCCAAGTGGGCCATGCATTTAGAATGTCATGGAGGCCCAGATAATGTCTCCCCACATGCTCCACCTTTTGACCTGCATGTCCATTTTTATGAGAGAAAAACTTTGATGATATGGAAGAGTATCATGGATGATACACAGGCATTTAGAAATTACTTAAAAATAGGATGATGAACCATTGGAATTGTCTTGTCTTACATGGTTTTGTATAGTTGTCCATCGTAGGTGGGTCATCAAAACAAGATGGATGGCTTAGATTAATTTTCCATGGAACATATTAATAAATATATCCTTTTTACATGGTGATCTTCTTGAGGAAGTCTATATAAGCCTGCCACCTGGTTTTTGCTGAAAGGGGGAGGAAAAGAAAGTGTGCCGCCTTCGCAAGTCTATCTATAGCCTCAAGCAATCGTCACATGCATGGTTTGACAACTTTACTCCTGCAATGTAGGATGCCTTTTTTCACAATGCAGCACAGATAATTCTGTCTTCTGAAAATTCTCGGCAAATGGGATTACAATTGTTTCTGTTTATGTTGATGAGTGACGATTCTCTTGTAATCTCTAGCATCAAATCCCACCTTTCTCGCATTTTTTAGGTTAGAGTCTCGGGCTTTTTAAGTTATTTCTCGGGCATTGAGATAGCTTATTTTCGGCATGGAATCTCCTTATATCAGTGTAAATATGTGCCGGACTTACTCACTGAGATTGGTATGATTGGCTGTAAGCCACTTGACACTCCTCTTGAGGCCAACCATCAGCTTACTTTATTAGATGGTTTTACAACGTTGTAGCTTTCATCAAATAAGTTTTACAACGTTGCTTACCAAATTAACTTAAAAAAAAAGTAACTTATCAGCTTACATAAGTTAAATAAGCTACTTATTGGATGGTTTATGGCACTGGCAAGCAGATTTGTAGGATCCGGCGCTGTGTTCCCACAGAGAACCTCGCTAGGGAAATAGGGCTAACAAAGATGCAAGTAGACTTCTCTTGACCAGATTTCATGGATGACTTTCAGATGTCTATGCAATTTTCTAATGTCAAATTAGTCCGGTTCCCATTTTTACCATGGAAGATTCTATGCTCTTAGTAGTCAGGGTCAAGTTCTGGTGCCGTTTTCAATGATGAATCCATGGTTCCTGTTAGCAACTTCTTAAGGTGAGATGGATGATTCACTAAATTAAGCTCTCTATGCAGCCAGCCTGCCCTGCACTTTTTTTTTTTTTTGTGGCGGGGGAGTGAAGCAAACAAATACGGTGAAGAGGCCGGAACTTATGCTGATGAACTCACAAGATATAGGATGTCCTTTAGAATGTTCAGAGTGAAGAAGAAAATTGAGAGGCTAAATTCCATGCTACATTCTCTGTTGAGAGTGAAGTACAGAGCTGTTGTCCATGCTGGACGCTTTGATGTTGGTCTTATGAGAATGGAATCTGGGCAGTGGGATGCAGGAAATAGGCCAGTGGTTGGTCAAATGTTGGAGTCTTATATGAGTTGTTCGGAAGCGTTGTTTGGGGTGATCTGCCTAGAGATCTTTGATGAAGCTAGCTACGGGTCTGGTTGCTTGTGTTTTGGGCCTTTTCTGTCAAGCAAGAAAGCTCTATGATCTGTTTTCTTGCTCCGTTACAAGCTCGGCTACTCTGAGTTCGGTGTGGTGGTTCAGGGTTGGTTTATGTTTATTGGGAGCCATTACTCCGTAGAGGCTTCGCTGTTTGAATTTTGGTGGGTGTGCTCTCAGATTTCAGATGCTCTGTTCTGCTTAGAAGGAAGCTATCTGCCGGTATTGTTTTGGGGCTGTTTCTTTTTTTTCAGCATTTGATGAATTTTTGTACGTCTTTTTTTGTTGGGGTATATGATAGGCAAGCATGGCTCTTTTTGTGCTGCTCGCCCGAAGTATGTGTAAATATCTTCTATGATCAACAAAGTTATAGGTGGTGTGCCATTGTGCTCCCACCTTTCTTTAAAAAAAAAAAAAAGAAAAAGGAAAAAAGAAAAAACAGCTACCAAATAAGCATGTTTATTATGCTGAAGACAGGATGTATACGTGCTCGTTGCTCTAATGGATGCTTCTGAATCTGGTTTTTTGCTGTAGGTGGCTTTGTAAGTTGGCTGGCTTTAGAGTATGTCTAATTTCTGTTTTTCTTTCTAGTGTAATTTTGTTTGGGCTGTAGTGGGAGCAAACGATAGGTGAGGGTCTGTTCTTTTTGTTGCCCCCATATAGCCAATTTTTCAAATCAACTAAGTTACAGGCGGTGTACTCTATTAGGATTGTTCATGAGTTAATTTTGTGATGATATTCTATTTTCAGTGATTCCTGCAATTTGGACATTTAATTTGGTTTAATACATTCCACGTGCATAATTTCTAAATACCTGCATATAACCATCACACTCAGCCAGAGTATCAAATAAATCCCCAAAATAAAATTACATATCATTTCCGGAAAATTCAAACAACAAATAAAGCTACAATATGGCAACACAAACAAATTCATGTTGGAATCCCATCTACTGCCAATACACACGTCCTTCCCCATAAGCCTAGGGAGGAATACTCTGTGGATGCCTGAAAACGTTGTTTGGATCAATCAACGTCTTTGCTCGCACCAGTCGATCATAGTTCCCCAAGAAATACTTCTCACCCCAAGCCCTTGCAACCTCCACAGTACTTTCAACCTCATTCATGTTGGAATCCGACCAGTCGATCACACCAAGATCAAGATCGACGTTGTTCACGCACACAGCCCTGGGGCCCACCAAAAAAAAGGCCCCCATGTACTCGTACAGCCTCCTAAGCCCATCCAAATACTCCCCACTCTTCCCATCATCCTCCTCTTCCCATTGTAGAAAATACTCAATAGAATAGAGGTTTCCTACTCTATGTGGGAAAGCTATTGCATCACTCCTTATCCTATCATTGATTCCACCATGTGGATCTAAAATAAGAGATGCTTTGGGCAGTTTTGATAATATCTCCAAAGCTCCTTTCAATCCAGCCAATGGTATTGGGACCTTCACGTAGTCAGATTTTGACTTGATGAACGTCTTATGATAGGCGAACCTGTTCTTCAAGTCTGCCACCGTACGCACGTTAGGATCTCCAATTACGAAAATGACACCTTCTGCCCAGCTCATCTCTTTGCAGTCTTGTAAGGTTACCCCCAATTCAGGAAATGCATTGCTTATGATGGCAAGAGCTGAGGCCTTCGGCCCCAAGTAGAATCCAGTAAAGAACATGAAAATTTCAGTAGTGTTTGTTGTTCCCGCCCAGACGGGCACCTGCAAGAAGAAATTCTCGTCTAATTTTGGTG
Source organism: Magnolia sinica (assembly GCF_029962835.1). Taxonomy (NCBI): domain Eukaryota; kingdom Viridiplantae; phylum Streptophyta; class Magnoliopsida; order Magnoliales; family Magnoliaceae; genus Magnolia; species Magnolia sinica. Next base: position 15,298,660 of record NC_080585.1, on the reverse strand, counting down.
CAATGAGCTGCCATTTATACCACAAACTGGCAGTTTGGCTCGTTGTACCGGATTTATCAATTCGGAACAATGTAATGTTTTCCGGCACTTCAAGTAGTCGGATTTTCCATGCAACTACCACACCCCAGTTTCCACCTCCGCCACCCCGGATGGCCCAGAACACCTCTTTGCCCATGGACTTGCGGTCTAACAACTGCCCATCTGCATCGATGAGGATGGCGTCGACCACGTTGTCAGCTGCAACCCCATACTTCCTTATCAATGCTCCATAGCCGCCACCACTGATTTGGCCTCCGGTCCCTACCGTCGGGCACATACCACCTGAGAACCCATGACGGTTGCTTGCTGTCGCGATTGCATTGTACACCTGGCCAAGCGTTGCACCACCTTCGACCCAGGCCGTCTCAGATTCCAAGTCGACTGTGACCCGATCAAGGTTCATCAAGTCTATGATCACAAATGGCCCATCGGCAACAGATGATAGGCCCTCAAAGCTGTGGCCCCCAGACCTTAACCTGATCTCCCATGACCCCTGCCTCGAGCATCGGATCACCGTCTGGACCTGATATTTCTTTTCAGGGAATACAACAGCAATAGGCTTATTGAGAAAGGGCTTTGAAACTCTGAGGTTTTGGTTGGAGGAATCAAGGAAATGAAGGTAGTCAGGATTGTAAATGGTGGTGATGTTTGTTACAGCTCCTTGTGACAGGCACGTCAGAAGGTCTTCTCTACAGGCGCACATTAGGAGAGAGCCTAGTAGGAGAATGAAGTAGAGGCTTGTTTGGCTTTCCATGTTAGAAGAGCAACGAGAAAGGGGCAATAATAGAACATGAATGCTTGCGTACAAAACATGTATGTGAAATTATTTATAGGAGAAGCTTTCTCGGGAACGTGTAGGATATGCATGAACGATTTCAGAGTAGCCATCCTTTGCTGTTCTCATTTGTTTTGTAAATTGTAATGCGTATGAAAACCTCTTGCACGACAACGGGTAGTTGATTTAGAGTGGGTCGCGGCATGTCCAAGAGAGAAGGCCCAATTAGAGGCAAAAGTTATTAAGACCATCGTAACCTTAAAACAGACATATCTCGCAAACGGGAATGAATTACTTGACGTACCATATATGATTTTGGGGCAGGACAAGCTACTTTATCCAACCAACTTAGCTAGGCCGGGTTACCCATGCCAAATTTGCGAGATTCCATTATATCGACAGTCAAATTCCATATTTAATTCCATTTTTACTAAAAAAATAATAAGTTCTAGTTTGATTATAACTCTTCATCCATTGGGTTTTAGGTGTGCCTAACATGAAAAGTGTTTATAAAAATTAGGAGAATAACCTAATTAAGCCACATAAAAAACTTACTGCAAATAGAAAATTTACTATCTATAGTAAGTTACGAATTTTAGGGAGTTCTAGTTATAGTTTAATTCCTAAACTTATTCCAAGTCTCGGTATCCCTATTTAAAGGGTTGTAGACTCATTTATTTCATTTATCAATCATTCAAAAAGTTTCTTTCATATATCTTAAAATTATTTCTATTTCTTTTCCTCGTGAATTTGAGAAGCCTATGTGAAGAGTCTAGAGAAGCTCCATAGATTCGGAGTAGTTATCCTTGAGGAAGATGGTGATCAACCTCATCACATTCATCCCTATGTCAGTAGTCGTATATAGAGCTGGGCATCTATCCGGGTCGGATCAGATTGGGCCTAACCTGGTCAGATCCGAAATTCTAATAGGCTGACCCGAAATCGATCCGATCTGTGATCGAGTCCAGGTCACCTGACTCGAACAGATCTGATGCTTGATTTATTTGACCCGATTCGAGTTTGACTCGGTTAGGGAAACTGAGTCGGATTAGGTTGGGCACTATTCGGATCATTTAATATGGTGTGGTCCACTTCAGTCTTCAATATATCATAATTTTTTGTTCAACGCGTAAAATGATATGTCAAAATGGATGAACGACTTAGATAACATATATACATCAAGGTGGGCCCCACATGACTATAAAAATTTTGTATCAACGCCTGCTGCCTGTGTTGTCCCATTGGGCATGCTACTGAAGTAACGTCACCAAGTTTTGTGGGCCCCACTACGCTGTATGTTTATAACCACACCGTCCATCAATTTTAAGATATCATTTTAGGGCATGAAACAAATAATGATGTAGATAAAAATTTGTAGTGGACCACATCACAGAAAAAAGTGGGGAGGATGATTCCCACCGTTGAAACTATCATAAGGCCCACCGTAATGTTTATTTGAAATCCAACCTATTCAAAAGTTGAAAGATAAAGAAATAAGGAAAAACACAAATACCAGGTTGATCTAAAACTTTTGTAGCCTTTAAAAGTTTTTAATGGTGGGCGTCACTGTCCATAGAGCTTTCTATGTTGGGGTCCACTGGAGCTTTGGATTTCATTCATTCTTTGGATATTGCTCTGAAATGATCTCTCCAAATAGATGGAAGGTTAGATACAAAACATACATCATGGTGGGGCCCAAGAAACTTGGTTAAGTCACTTTAATACATACTCTCGTAGCCTACCGTGTTGACGTGCAAAGCAAGTAATACAGAATACAATTGTTGCCCGCCTGTTGACGTGCTTTGCAAGTAACTCATACTCACAGGCAAGTGAACTTTGTTGGGGCCCACCGTGAATGCATATGGTGTATCCACGCCGTCCATTCGTTTTTTCAGATTATTTTAGCTGTTGAACCCAAAATTGATGAATATCCAAAGCTCAAGTGGATCACACCATTGGAAAAAGTAAAAATATTGATTTTTCACTCTGGATCTGGCTGGATCGGAACGGTCCAGATCTATTCAGATCAGGTTTTTGGATCGGAACGGTCCGGATTAACCACTACCCGATCTCGATCCGAAAACTAATTGGATCTAAATGATCTTACCCGATCCAGGCCGTCGGTTCGGTTCGGAATGGGTCGGATCCACCGGAATGGGTCAAAAATGCCTACCTCTAGTCATATAAAAACTATGTATATTCAAAATGTCAATGGTGAATGTAGCTAACAACATGGTGGCCGGCTTCCACATTTACTAGATTCCATGTACAAGAGCATATGACTTGCAAGTTGCCGTCCATTCATTCAATTCACAAATCGTTATTCGTTAGTTAAATAGACATTGCAATCATAAGTAGGTTTTAATTAATGAGAGGTGGGTCCATGGTTTAAAATTTCAAACTAATAGTTCATTGATTCTCATTGTCTGGGCTATGCTCCAAAGTTATCCTCCATTTGTCCTGCAGAGAGAGTGCCACGTGTAAGGGTTCAAACTCAACTGAGAAGAAACCCAGGATGTTTACTTCACATAGATTATTGGGAAATAATTCATCCACTGTAGGACATAACAAGTCAATTGTCTGGATTACTATATTGTTGGGAATGCGCAGATTTGAAATGGGTATTCACATTACCAATGTATTCAGACCAGGTGAAGACTCAATTCACAAGACATGTTGATGGGTCATTTTTCATTAATAGAACAATCCTAATTGTTATATTACAGTTAATAAATAAATTGATAAAGTAAAACTGATCATTAGTCATACATGTGGTGCACAACCCAAGATAGGAGATTAGGATCATTGTCTGAAGAAGGAGAGAATGAATACGCAATAACAGAATCTAGGGTATTCCTTTTGGGGGACCTCCATGAGTATGCCTTGCATTAAAAAAAGAAAAAGAAAAAAGGAAAAAAATATCACGTTCTGAACTTCCATCACGTGAATCCTGGACGCGGATTAACTACTGACAGAGTGAGTAGCGAAATTGCTAATGAAGTAAAGTCATCAAGTTCTGTGGCCCTATCACGATGTATGTGTTGTATCCACACTGTTCATTTATTTAGAAAGATCACTTTATTAGTGTGTGAGACAAAGAATTGAGGCATATCCAAAGCTTAAGTAGACCGTACCACGGAAAACAGTGGGGACTGATGCCCACAGCTGAAACCTTCAAGGGTCTACCAGGATGTTTGTTTAAAATCCAACCTATTCATAAGTTAACACACACATGGAAGAAGGGAAAACACAAAGGAATCCCAGGGTATGAGTTAAATAGATGACGGGGAAAAGATGACCAACAGAATGCATGTCGTATTACATGGCTAATTATTGATTAGACCAGCTATATTTTTGGGCCGGGCACATTTTCATTGGTGTTGACCTGCTGAGTGGCCTGAATTTCACACACTTCAACATGTGAGCCACCAACTCCCTCTTTGGTATTTCATATTGCGAATCCCCTTAACATTTACGTGATTGTGGACATTTGGCCCACGCCGTGGGATGCGAATTTTTCTAAACCATTCCACTTTTGTTTGATATCCATACCATAGAGAAGGTAGGCCCACTACGAGCTTCGGTCTTCTCAAAAATTAGGTTGATTCACTCACTCGGTGGGACGGTTGTATGTTGAGTTAGACCATGAATGTTCATTGATTCTCTAGGTATGGCATACCGATTAATGGACTATTTTTTTTTTCCTATTTTAATTAATTAATTTATTTATATATTATTATTTTTTATTTTTTATTTTTGGTAAAAGGTGCGTGGAAAACACTCCCCCACGCTGCCCTGCTCATGCTTCGAAGGAGGATAGGATCTACATATCCATTTTTATTTATTTATTATTTATTATTTTTAATTTTTAAAGGCCGGCAAGGGAGATAAATCCAAAAAGCCACTTAACAGGTACGTAAGCCCTATTCTGAGAGACACTGAGAGCATGTGGCTGCACAAAGCCCAATAACAATAATGAATATCGGATACATCAGCATGATTGAACAAGGTAACAGCAACGAGGGGACTTGGCAAAAGACAGCCTTGATATGATATGAAAACCATGTGGGTGATGCTCTCATGAATTATTTGATATTTATAAACTAATGAGATTAAGAAAACATGATGATCTCATGTATTTCTCTGTATTTTTAAATTAATGAGATTACAACAAACCTTCCGGTGAATTACAAATTTGAATTGAATTTAAAATCTCTATTCTTACATCCCCAATCATTCGAAGGCCATTGTGGTGGACATGTCATTTGGTTGTTAACATTAGAACCAGCGATGTCGGTGGGACCTTGACCCTAGGGCTCACCTTGATGTATGCACTGTATATCCATATTGTCCATATGTTTTGTCAACTTATTTTAATGCATGGTCTCAAAATTGAAATAGATAGACTTTAGGTGGACAGCAAAACAGGATATAATGGACATTGAACGTCCACCATTCAAAACTTCCTAAGTTCCACCATAATGTTTATTGACCATCAAATTGATAAGATCACATACACCCAAACGAAAGGAAAAAAAATAAATATTAACTTAATCCAAAACTTGTTTCCTATAAAATGTTTTTAACAGTTAATAATTACTGTTTCATGCAGTGTGGCCCACCTAAAATTTGCATCTAGATATCTGTTTCATTTTTTAGGATCATGCTCTAAAATAAGCTGGCAAAACAGACAGATGGACTATATATACAATGCATACATCAAGGTGGGCCCTACAGTCTGGGTCCCACCCACATTGCTAATTCGGGGTCGCAACCAAGTTGCGCTCCAGCAACGCAGGAAAGCTGTAGCGAGCCTAACAATCGTAAACCTCGCAAGATGATGGAGAGCCGACATCAAACAACATATTGAGCCATGCACGTGTGTACTCTCCCGATGATAGTTACCACTTTCCTTTATGCTCGTGCTCGTGGAGATCCATTGATTTGTTGAATCCCGAGTAGATGGAGATCCACGAGTCCGCTGTTTGGAAAATTTTCAGCTGACGCGTTCCTCTTCTTACCTGTCCATTTATAGGTCACAAGAATTATCCTATGAAGGATATTTTTATAGTCAATCTAGAGTAAGGCACAACATATCACTTCTTTGAATCATCCTATGAAGGATATTTCTGAGTTTCAGTCAATCTAGAGTAAGGCACAACATATCACTGGATTGGATTTCCAAACTATGAGCTGAATTGAAAATCCATGTGTAGTTGTTGATCAAGTGTTTTTAATATAGTGCAGAGTGATGTTCGGTTGATCGAGAAATTATTGGGTCTACTGAAGCTACTTATGATATTTTTGGTTGATCAAAATCTATTTCAGTTGATCAAAAGATTCTGCATGAGTTATATATAAGGTGTGATTGATTCTATAATTAGTCCTTATAAATATAAGAATATTTAGTTTCCTTTATAATAGAATTTTTTTCTTTTATATAAGATGTAATTGTATCTATATATAGCACCCGATTGGGAGAAGATAATTCAATTCATAATTCATATTATTCATAGAAACCATGGTCTGACATGGTATTAAAGCGGGTTCGATTCTAAGGAGCACGTATTTCGATTGCTTCATTGGCCACTCTAAGGATGTTGTATCCGTTGCTTTCTCCATCGACAAGACGATCAAGCTCTTCTTACTCTTTACGCTGGTCATCTTCTTTATCCGACGGTCCTCGACGAAGGCCGTGACCTCGGGAGCGTACGACATCGGAGTCACCACCGTAAATCTGTTGTGGGTGCGATGACAATCACTACCGGCGCAACAATTGAACCAGCTCCAACACCAGTACCACAGATTATTGTCCACCAAGACAATTCTGTGTTTCCTACCGGCATCACATTGGATTAGACCAATTACTCATTATGGTCTCAACTCATGGAAATGCGTATTGGAGCTCGTAACAAAGCAGAATATCTCACCGGAGAAGTGAAAAAACCTACACCCGGAGATCCCAATCTTGGAACATGGATTACTAAAAATCACAAAGTGAAGAGTTGGCTTATTGACTCAATGAGTCCGTCGTTAATGCAGCGATTTATTCGTCTCCCCACAACCAAGGAGATATGGGAGGCCGTATCGAAAACCTTTTATGATGGATCGGACGAAACCTATATCTTTGAATTAAATCAGAGATCCTTTTCTACCACGCAACATGGTCGGCCATTATCAACGTACTATAATGAACTTGTTGCTATTTTCTAGGAAATCGATCACAAGACTATTTCTCAGGAAGGAACAGTTGAAGGGGTGGTCTAGTTGCATTCCGCGATGGCTAGGCTTCGAGTTCATATTTTTCTAAGTGGACTCGACTCCAAATTTAATAAGGTCCGTGCAGAAATCTTATGAAAAGACCCAAAAAACAATTTGAAGAGCTCGTATGCATATGTCAGGAGAGAATATCAACAGAGACAGACAATGGGAGGCTCTCGTTCCATCTTTGAGAGTTCGGCTATGCTGGCTAACCAAACTTGACAAGGATCATCGTCTGGCTTATCGAAAAATCAAAACAATCAAACAACTGGAAAGTCTGGTGGCCTGGTATGTACTCATTGTGGTGAAACAGGTTATTCGAAGCAACGATGTTATGAAGTCATTGACTATCTTGAGTGGTGGGACTTCACAAAGAAACCTCGAAAGAAGATTGTTGGGAAAGCTATGGTGATATCTACGGAAGAAGACCAATCGCAGCCTACAGTAAACGTTGTCCATCCAGGTATTGTCGGTAAGGCATTTGTATTCTCTGCAACTTTTAAGAACAGTACTTGGATTATTGATACAAGTACATCCAATCATATATATGATAAGGGACTCCAGTTAGTTACATTCTATTCTCCCTTCTTCTCAATCTGTTATCTCCATAGTTAATGGTAGTACCTCTCCTATTACTGGAGGGGGATCTGTCATCGTATCTAATACTCTCACGTTAGATGTTGTTCTTGTTGTTCCATCTCTTGAGTATAATCTTTTGTCTGTTAGCCAAATTACCTCCACTCTTACTTGCACTGTGACTTTTTGGCCCTCATTTTTTATTTTTCAGGACATTCTAACTCGGAAGATTCTTAGTTACGGTATTAGACGAGGAAAACTCTACTACTTGGAGTTGACAGAAAATGGGGGACCAAAATTTAGTCAGGCAAATCATACTAGTAGCGAAGACAAATCTCGAGCAACTATATGGTTATGACACCGAAGACTAGGACATCTGTCCTTTGGTTATCTTAGAAAATTACAACCAATCTTTTTTCAACTCTGAATGATTTAGATTTCATTGTGACATTTGTGAATTGGCTAAGAGTCATCGTATTTCTTATTTACCAAGTTTGAATAAAAGTTCAGAACCTTGTGTGGTTATTCACTCTGATGTTTAGGGTCCTGCAAAAATCCCTTCTATTTCAAAAGCTCGCTACTTTGTTACATTTATTGATGAATGCACTAGAATGACTTGGGTGTCTCTACTTAACTGATGTAGAGCGGGTCGCGGACAATTACATGGCCAAGATAGGTCAGAAAAGGCCCGGTCGACGGCAGAAGTGATCCAGACCATCGAACCTTAAATCGGGCGTATCTTGCAATCCGGAATGAGTTATCTGACGTAAAATATATGATTTTGGGCTAGAACGAGCTACTGAAACCAACCCCTGGATTGCGCAGCCCGGAATTGTGAAAAACCCTTGGATTGATGGTCGTTTCCCTGTTTTAATTTCGTTTTTACTATAAATAGTATGTTTTAGTTTGATTATAACTCTTCATCCGTCGGGCTTTAGGAGTTGCGCCCAACGTGAAAAGAGCTTAGAATAATTAGGAGAACGGTTTGGTGAAGCCAAATAGGACACTTACTATTTTTGGCCGAAAACCTTGCGCACTAGTAGCATCACGACCGTCTATAAATAGTAAGTTTACTATTTATAGTAAGTCACGGATTCTAAGAGTTTGAGTTGTAGTTTGATTCTAATTTCTTTCCCATTGCTTGGTAGCCCTATTTAAAGGGTTGTAAACTCATTTTTATTCATCAATTAATCAATTTCAAATTTATTAGAATTTATTTCTATTTTCTGTTTTCTTTCCTCGTGGATTCGAGAAGTCTCTATGAGGAGTCCAGAGAAACTTCGTGGATTCGAGAAGTCTCTATGAGGAGTCCAGAGAAGCTTCGTGGATTCGGAGTAGTTATCCTCATCACGTTCATCCCTGCGTCATTAACAAAAAGAGTGATGTATGTACAACATTTTAGGAATTTCATAATATGGTGGGCACTCAATACCAAAAATGGATTCGTGTTCTGCAATCCGACAATGGTACTGAGTATACAGATACATCCTTCGACAAGTTTCTGAGCCAGCATGGGATTCATCATCAGACCTCTTGCACCTATACTCTGCAGCAAAATGGATTAGCAGAGGAAGAATAGACAACTATTGGAGGTGGTTCATGCCTCTCTCTTTGGCATGAACATGCCTTAGTTCTATTGGGGAGAGGCTGTAAAATCTGCTACTTATCTCATTAATCGTACACCTTCTCGAGTTATAGATTTTCAAACTCCCCAACAAAAAATGCAATCCTTACTTTCAGTTCCTCATCTCCCAAATCTTAAACTACGAGTCTTTGGTTGTACGGTATATGTTCACATCCCCAAAAGTCTACGAAATAAACTTGATCCATGTGCAAAACGGTGTGTCTTTGTTGGCTATTCTGAGTTTCAAAAACGGTATAGGTGCTATGACCCTCAAACCCGAAAATTTTATGTGACTTTGGATGCTTCTTTTCGTGAAGTAGAACCTTATTACACAGGGGAAGTCTTTGGCCCTTCTCTTCAGGGGGAGAGCTCTAGTGAAGAGAATGTGGAAGGTAGAGGAGGAGATGAGTTTATGGAGTTAGAAAAAGTGAATGAAAGTTTTGAGAAAAGTGTTCATCAAAGCTGTGATAGTATTCCTGAAGTTGAGACTGAGTCGATAGTTCTTCCTCAAAATAATTCAGGTACTCCCGACCTCAGAGTTGCCCATGTCCACACCATTAACCGAAGAATCAACTCAGAATATTCTTCCTCAGGTAATCTCGAATCCCATATTTGATGAATCTAATGAAACACATGTTCCTGCAAAAGATATAGCTCCTAAATATCCACAAAGATCAGTAAAGGGAGTTCCAAAGAAACAATATCAACCTGATCTTAAAGCCAAGACCAAATACCCAATTAGTAACCATGTGTCCTCCCATAGATTGTCTACATCATATGCATTTACTGTTAATCAATTATCTACTGCATCTATTCCTAGTAGTGTGCAGGATGCATTGACTGATTCGAAATGGACAAAGGTGATGAATGAAGAGATGGAGGCTCTACAAAAGAATGCGACTTGGGAACTTGTTCCGTTACCCAAAGGAAAGAAGACAATTGGATGTATATGGGTGTTCATGGTGAAACTCAAAGTGGATGGAGGTATTGATAGATATAAGGAAGGTTAGTTATAAAGGGGTATACGCAAAGGTATGGGGTGAATTATCAAGAGACTTTTGCACCGGTAGCCAAGATCAATACAATTCGCATTCTCATATCTATAGCGGCAAATCGGGTTTGGCCCTTGTAACAATTTGATGTCAAAAATGCTTTCCTCAATGGAGATTTAGAGGAAGAGGTCTACATGGAGTTGCCACCCGGAGTCAAACGTAGTTCTTCGTGCAAAAGTGAAGTTTGTAAATTAAAGAAGTCATTGAACGGTTGAAACAATCACCTAGAGCTTGGTTTGGGAGGTTCTCTTCTACAATGAAGGCATTCGGTTATAAACAAAGTAATTCAGACCATACTTTGTTTATAAAATACAAAGAAGGAAAGGTAACAGTTTTAATCGTGTATGTCGATGATATGGTCTTACAAGAGTATTTGACTGCTAAATTCGAAATGAAGGATCTTGGGCAACTTAAATATTTCTTGGGGATTGAGGTTGTAAGGTCGAAACACGGAATTTTCCTTTCACAATAGAAATATGTGTTAGATCTTTTAACCGAAACTGGAATGCTTGCTTGCAAATTAGCAGAAATGCCCATAGAAATGAATCATAAGCTCGAAATTTTTCTAGATCAAGCTCCAATAGACAAGAGTCGTTATTTGCGGTTAGTTGGGAGATTAATCTATTTGTCTCACATGAGGCCGAATATAGCTTATGTAGTGAGCGTCATAAGCCAGTTCATGTATGCACTAAGTGAAGAGCATATGAATGCGGTATATCAAATCTTAAGATATTCCAAGAATGCACCAGGAAAGGGTTTGTTGTTCTCCAAAAATAGTGTCTTTAACATTGAAGGATACACGGATTCTGATTGGGCAGGTGATCAAACCAACAGAAGGTCCACATTTGGCTATTTTACCTTCGTGGAAGGTAATCTTGTCACCTGGAGAAGCAAGAAGCAAAAGGTTGTGGCAAGATCAAGTGCAAAAGCTGAATTTCGAGGTATGACTCATGGTGTATGCAAATTGTTGTGGCTTAAAAGTGTACTAAAAGATTTGGAAATTGAATATATAAAACTTATGAATCTCCATTGTGATAATAAGGCAACCATTGAGATTTCACAAAATCCTGTACAACATGACTGCACCAAACATGTTGAAGTTGATCGTCATTTCATCAAAGAGAAATTCGATCAAAAGATTATACAGTTTCCATTTGTTCAGTCCGAAAGCCAGTTAGCATATACTCATGAAAACAGTTTCCAGAAAGGTGTTCCATGGTATAATTGACAAGTTGGGCATAATAGATATATATGCTCCAACTTGAGGGGAAGTGTCTGCATGAGTTGTATATGAGGTGTGATTGATTCTATGAGGTGTGATTGATTCTATAATTAGTCCTTATAAATATAAGAATATTTAGTTTCCTTTAGAATAGGATTTTTTTTTCTTTTATATAAGATGTAATTGTATCTATATATAGCACCCAATTAGGAGAAGATAATTCAATTCATAATTCAAATTATTCATAGAAACCATGATCTGACAATTCTATTGATGTCTCGGTCAACTAAAAGTATGACGGAATGGAACACATAAGGGGCGTGGTTTTGTTTCTAATTTTGTACGAAGATTATATAAACCATGTTAATACGACATTCAGATGATTCTAAGAGAACAAAATGAGCTTGGCATGTTTTCAAGAGTTTTGAGAGAGAAGCCATGGTTTCTCATCTATAACTTGTCCCATCCCTTATAACTTTTTTTGTTTCTATCATAGCAGATTGTTTGTCACTTAGTGTCGTTGTTTTTTTTTCCTGCAAGAGTTTTTCCACATAAAATTTGTGTGTTCTCTGTAATTGCTTGAATTTTTATTTTCTTATTGTGTTGTGTAATTCTGTCTAAGGTTGCTTCCATGCTAGACAATTTGTGTTAAGGCTTGTTGCGTTCCCAATAAGTGGTATTAAAGTGAATGTTGAGTTTTCAGATCAAATCATCGAGGGGATCGAATATGAAGTTCAAGATAGAGAAATTCATGGATAAAAATAATTTTGAATTGTAGAGGTTGAAGATTAAAGTCTTAATTTAACAAGAGTTACAACAAGCACTCCTTGGTAAAGTGAAACGTCCTAAATCGATGAAAAAAGAGGATTGGGATAAACTCGATTAGATGACAATTAACACAATTCAATAGTGTTTGGCTGATGATATCTTTTATAATATCATTAATGAGACGACTAATGCCGGCCTATGGGCAAAGTTGGAGAGCATATACATGATGAAATCACTTTTCAACCGTTTATATTTGAAGAGAGAACTCTATAATCTAAAGATGATGGAAGGGTAGGATTTATCTGAGCACATCAACACATTATCCGAAGGAGGCCATGATCAAGGTCTAAGTCGAAGGGAAAAAGGAAGTTAAAGTGTTGAAATTACGGCAGAACATGATATATGATGAAGGATTGTACAAATCCCAAAATCCAAAATAATGAGAAATCAGATGATTCTCCGAAGGAGGCCAATTTAGCAGAATCTAGTGAGGGGATGAGTAGTTGTGACATATTGTCTATGTCCAAGATTTTTGTCACTTAGTGTCGTTGTTTTTTCCTGCAAGAGTTTTTTCACATAAAATTTGCGTGTTCTCTGTAATTGCTTGAATTTTTATTTTCTTATTGTGTTGTGTAATTCTATCTGAGGTTGTGTTGAGGGTCAAATATTGCATATCAGACCCATTTATTGCATGAATTTACAAGCATGATACCGTTTAATAGCCTGATTTAATTGTGTTTGTAATGCAGAGTGTATTTACAAGCATGGACTGAAAAAAGGGTGGTAAATGCATGAATTTGACGCTCCAGGAGCACCAAGGCAAGGAACGGACTCTAGAAGACCAAGAGCGACGGAATTATACACCAGGGGTCCGCGGAAATCGAGAAATTGAAGCTCAAGCGGCCTGAAAAGTGTCCAGAATGCAAGATCATAGGGTTTTCACCATCCGATCAGTTCAAAACTCTATACGTGGCCTGAGGACCATAAATGAACCGTACATGTAAAATTTCAGCTCCTGGATCACTGTGGAAGTGGCCCAACGGATAGATCAGCCCCTTTAATCATTATGTGGGCCCCGCCTGATATCTAGATATACTCCAATTTTGGTCTCAACGCCTTAACTTATGTGCCAAAACAGATGGATGGAGCAGATTTCTTACAAACATCACCATTGGACCCACACATGCAGTGCACGTGCAAGGTGCATATGTACACCGGACGAACGTAAAAAAAATGGCCGTCGGTGAGCAGGCGCTGACCGACTCAAAATTATTTTTTTTCTCATTACGCAGCAACGCAACGCTGCCGACCGTCGGTTCCGCTTGTGGGCCCCATCTATCATGTATCTCCATGATCCAAACCGTCCATTAACTCCAGATATGGTGCGTGACTCTCGCCTAGGTGTCTATTTTTGTCTCCTGCAACCATACACAGATTCTAGCCGTTCAAACATATGACAGACGGTGATATGAAGAGTCCATGGGCCACACCAAATTCGAGCCATAACGCGTCATACCTGAACGGTTTTTCGAGGAGAATGCAGTGCACGGCGTGGATTTCCCAAAACAAAAGCGATGAGGGCCCCACCATCAGACAGCGAAAGTGCATAGCGCACTCTGTTTCGCAGCCGGACGCTGTCCGGTTTTCGCGGCGAGTTGTGCGCCCTTAGGGGCGATCGGACGGCTGATCCGAACCGTTCATCAGGTAGGTGGGCCAAAAATCTCCTAAAGGACACTGTCCTTTTGAAAAGAAGGCAAAGAGGAATAAGAATCCAGACCGGAATCCCGGACTGCGCAGCGGAGGGACTTTTTTTTTCCGCAGCTGGCTCGTCTGCGGACTCCAGCTCTCCACCGGTCCTTGTTGCGTAAGGAGAGTCTCCGCATCCTATTTCCGGTAGGACTCTCCGAGGACAGTGCTATAAACATCAAACGAAGGGGTCTTGGATTTATCGGGAGGGAGAGAGAGAGAGAGAACGGCTGGAAGAAACAAAGGGGGCGGCTGCTGTGCACGGTTGGGAAGAGAAGCAGGGAGCAAGGGTGTTTGATTGGTTGGCTGCACGTCAGAAGGGAGCAAGGGTGTTTGGTTCGTGCTCGCTGAAAGCATCGGTTGGGTTTGGCAAGGTTAAGGAGTGATTTTTTTTTTCTCTTCTTCCTTCATGTTCTTTTCTTCCCCTTTTTATTTTTTATTTTGTTGTTTATTTAGCCTACCCATGTTGGGCTAAACCCCTTAGCTAGGGCTAAGGGGTGAAGCTTGTGGTGTGAGGGGAGGTTTTACTTTGTGCCATTGAATTGATTTTAATTTATGAACGACCTTGATTATAGTTTGATTAAGGGGAATGTTTTTAGTATTTAATGGTCTGTTGTGACTGAAATTACAATGGGTCTGCGATGACTTTGAGCATGTTCCTACTCTTTTTATGTGTATGACGTCAGGAAGCCCTGTTGTTCACCATCGTCTCCTGGGCATGGTCGATGACAGTACCATTTTTTTTCTTGATTTTCATAGCATGTTGATGTGGTTGGTAATTAGTTTAATTCTGTTGTTAGCTTTGTCTCCTGGGCATGGTTTGGTGATGGAATCCATTCTAATTCATACACCTTTCATCTCTTGAAACCTATATCAATGGCAGTTCAGTAAATTTTCATAATTTGTGATAGTGGCATAAGATCTCCCTGATCTCTACAAGTGGATCCTCTGAATCCCTAGTTTCCTTCCTCTAAATTCCTTAAAGTTTTAGATAATTATTCCACAATTATTTCTTAAATTCTATTTTGTTTAAATCACATCTTAGTCTAGTTCTAGTTCTTCTTGGTTTCGGATAACGTACAGGTATCAGTCCCTGAGGATTCGACCTCGGTCTTACCGAGTTTATTACTACAGCACAACCCTGCACTTGGGGAGTGAACAAGTTTTTGGCGCCGTTGCCGGGGACTGATAGTTACGATTTTCTGAAATTAATTGGTTTTAGGATTAGTTTAAGATTAGGATTTTATTAACCTTAGTTTTATTTATTTATTTATTTTTATTTGAGTTCAAAACTAACTTGTTTCCTGTTTTATAGGATCTGGATATAAGTTTCTCAATTGGTAATCCCTTCCTAATCTCTCTACTTTTTCATATTTTTAGAATTTAGGTTATTTCTTTCCCTTCTTAGAAATTAATTAAATTTTTTTTTTTTTTTTTTTTTTTTTTAGTAACTTTCTAATTCCAACACTTTTAGAAACTAATTTTGTTTCCTAATTTATTTTTAGAATATGTGTTTAGGAACTAACCTTCCTATTTTGTAGGCCGTTAAGATAGAAATCTCTAATTTGGTACACTCCTTCCCTACTTTCTATTTTTCAATTCTCTTTTAATAATCTACTTTCTAGTTTAGATCTTTCCTAATTTATCTTAGAAATCTCCACTTTCTTTTAAAAAAAATTCCTGTTATTTTTTTCTCTTTTTAGGAATCTAACTTATTTTTGTTTTATTTTGCAGGTTTTTAACTTAGGACTCCAATTTGGTAATTTCTTTCCAACTCTCTCTTTCTTTCTAGATTTTCTTTCTTAGGATTAGGTTTTTAATCGAGGGCTGCGAGTGTTTTCATGCCCAAGTGGGCCCGTGACGACACTCGACGTCTCTTGACTGAAGGAGGACTGGTTGAGGGGTTGACTATCCATCGCAGGACTAGACACCGCTCGAAATCCCCTGAGTTAACTGAAGTTATGGCTGAACACCAACCTCCTCTACTTCCACCCAGGGTGGAGGATACCCAAGATGAGAATGAGGTGCAACAGGCACCCCCGCCTCGTACTTTACGAGATTTTCTACAACCGGCGGGAGTGAGTACGCCCTCATGCATGATTTTTCCTGAAAACACAGGACAAATGGACATCAAGCCAGGAGTTATCCAACTCCTTCCCAAATTCCATGGACTTGAATCTGAAAGTCCATATTTACATTTGAAAGAGTTCGATGAAATAATAGCTACATTATGTTTTCCTAATGTATCCTTAAATATCGAGGTGAATCTTAATGTTGACAAGTCGAGATTAGACTCTACATTTATAGATCTCAATAGATCCATTGGCACATGGAACGACATGCAGAGGGAATTCATAAAAAAATTCTTCCCACATCATAAAACGATTACCCTCAGAAAAGCAATCATGAACTTTGCCCAAAAGGAAGATGAAACATTCTTCCAATGTTGGGAAAGGTTCAAAGATTTGGTCAGTTCATGCCCACAACACGGATTTGAAACGTGGCGCATTACAAATTTTTTCTACGATGGACTGACATCTTCCATGCACCAAATGGTCGAGACAATGTGTAATGGAGAATTCATTAATAAAGATGTCAACGAGGTATGGGACTACCTCGACAGTTTGGCTGAAAAAACACAATCGTGGGACTATTACCCAAAGTCGAACACCACGTCTAGGCCAACTCAATCAAAGGAGAAAGGTGGATTATATCTCTTGAAAGAAGAGGATGATCTCAAGTGTAAAGTGACTACGCTCATAAGGAAAGTTGAGGCCATGGAAGGAAAGAAGGATAAGGTTAATGAAGTTGTTTGCGGCATCTGTGATTGCAACATTCACACAACTGAAAACTGTCCTACAATACATGCCTTTCGAGGAGTGTTGAATGAACAAGCCAAAGCCGTAAATAACTATCAAAGAACTTTTACTGGACCGAACTCTCTCACATACAATCATGGCTGGAAAAAACATCCAAACTTTAGTTGGAGAAATGGACAAACGGCGACTCCTCCAGGTTTCTTCAATCAAAATCCAAATCAAGTGAAACCTCAAGAGGAACCGGTTCAAAATCCCATACAAGAGCTGGCTCAGGCAATGCGGGGAATCACAGATTTTATGCAAAAGATAGATTCTCGTATGACGGTTATAGAAAAGGGGATGCTTCGCACAACCTATCCCCAATCCTAAACCGCAGTACGAGAAGAATGATCCCAGCACTACAAATCAGATGGGACATGCTAAATCCCTCACCACTCTTAGGAGTGGGAATATCATTGATAAAACTCTTACGGTTAGGCCAGCAAAGCCTCAAAAACCAGAAGTGGACAACAATGATGGATCCACTGATGCCCCACAAAAAGTGGAACCGGAACTTCTAGAGAAGCCAGTTGCTCCATTCCCCAACGGTTGGTTTCACCAAAACCTCTCTCTAACTCTCGGGATATCCTAGAGGTGTTGAAACAAGTGAAAGTCAACATTCCTCTACTTGATGTAGTTAAACAGATACCTTCATCTGACAAATTCATAAAAGACGTATGCTCGAACAAGCTTGGGAAAATTATTCACACGTTAATCTTATTGACTGTGAAAGTGAGTGCCATCCTGAAGCAAGACGTGCCACAGAAATTCAAGGATCCCGTTAGCCCAACCATATCATGTGTAATCGGGAACCATCGAATTGATCACGCACTTCTTGACTTAGGAGCGAGCGTCAATTTGATTCCCTACTCGGTATACAAAGTTAGGTTTGGGTGAATTAAAACCCACCCTAACCACACTACAACTTGCCGATCA
Source organism: Magnolia sinica (assembly GCF_029962835.1). Taxonomy (NCBI): domain Eukaryota; kingdom Viridiplantae; phylum Streptophyta; class Magnoliopsida; order Magnoliales; family Magnoliaceae; genus Magnolia; species Magnolia sinica. Next base: position 15,280,803 of record NC_080585.1, on the reverse strand, counting down.
CTCTGTGGACCAAGAGGGATAATTGAGGATGTGTTGGTCCAAGTTGATAGATTTTACTACCCTGTAGACTTTATCATCCTGGACACCGAACCCATCAATAACATGAGCACTCAGATTTCCTGTCATTCTTGGTCGCCCATTCCTTGCCACGTCAAATGCAATTATCAATTGTAGGAATGGTATCATGACTATGTCTTTTGGAAATTTGACATTGGAGTCAAACATTTTTTCAATAACGGCGGCAACTTAGAGGATGATGACAATTTCCACGACATTAACATGATTGACTCTTTCGTGGAAGATACGACACCTCTGACCTTATCCTCCGACCATCTAGAGACGTGCCTGGCCCACTCCCATGATTTTGATGATGACATGATTAGGGAGACGTGCGCCTTGCTTGATACTGCACCGGTACTTGAAGTTAACCGATGGAGGCCACAATTTGAAGAATTACCACAAACTGATGTAGTGCCTCTACCGTCTAACCTCAAGCCGCCGAAGCTTGACCTAAAACCTTTGCCCTCTGATTTGAAATATGCATATTTGGGTCAAGATGAGACATACCCGGTGGTGATCTCCGCCTTGAGCAAGAACAGAGAGTATGCTTATATCTACTCTCATTGAGCATAAAGGAGCCACGGATGGACGATAGCGGACCTCAAAGGAATCGATCCCTCGATTTGTACTCACCACATATATCTTGAGGATAATGCAAAAACCGCTCGGCAACCACAACGTAGACTAAATCCAAATATGAAGGAAGTGGTTAAAGCCGAGGTTCTTAAACTACTGGACGTGGGTATTATATACCCTATATCTGACAGTCAGTGGGTGAGTCCAACTCAAGTGGTCCCTAAGAAGTCCGGAATCACCATCGTAGCCAATGCTAATAATGAACTCGTGCCAACTAGAGTCACTACTGGTTGGAGAATGTGCATTGACTACAGGAAGTTGAATACCGTCACGAGGAAAGACCACTTCCCTTTACCATTCATTGATCGAGATCCTGGAAAGGTTAGCTGGTCATTCCTATTCGTTTCCTTGACGGGTATTCGGGCTACAACCAGATAGAGATAGCCCCTGAAGACCAGGAAAAGACCACATTTACATGTCCCTACGGCACCTTTGCCTATCGAAGGATGCCATTCGGACTATGTAATGCCCCTGCCACCTTTCAGCGATGTATGCTTAGTATCTTTTCTGATATGGTAGGGCAATATCTAGAGGTCTTCATGGACGATTTCTCTGTTTATGGTCCATCTTTCAGCAAGTGCTTGGAAAGTCTTAAATGTGTGCTGAAAAGATGTGAGGAGAAGAACTTGGTACTCAATTGGGAGAAGTGCCATTTCATGGTTCAGAAAGGAATTGTCCTTGGACATATCATCTCATCCAAAGGAATCGAGGTAGATAAGGCAAAAATAGATCTTATCTCTAACCTACCTCCACCCAAGAACATCAGAGACGTGCGATCCTTCTTAGAACACGAAGGATTTTACAGGCGATTCATAAAGGACTTTAGTCTCCTCTCTCGTCATTTATGTAATCTTCTTCAAAAGGATGTTCCGTACGAGTGGACTGAGCAATGCCAGGAAGCTTTCACCAAGCTTAAAGGCACATTAACCACTGCACCTATCATGCAGCCACCCGACTGGAACCTTCCTTTTGAGCTTATGTGCGACGCTTCTGATTATGCTCTTGGGGCGGTCCTAGGCCAGAGAAAAGACAAGAAGCCCTATGTCATTCACTACGCAAGTAGGACTCTAAATCCTGCCCAAGTGAACTACTCGACTACGGAAAAGGAACTCTTAGCCGTAGTGTTCGCCTTGGACAAATTTAGGTCCTACCTGATCGGATCCAAGATCATTATATATACAGATCATGCGGCACTGAAGTATCTTCTTTCTAAGAATGATTCTAAGCCCCGCTTGATAAGATGGATCCTTCTACTCCAAGAATTTGATTTGGAAATTAAAGATAAAAAGGGAGTAGAGAACGTAGTGGCCGATCACCTTTCTCGCCTTAATACCTCTGAGTCCCTTGAGACGACTCATATCAATGACATGTTCCCCGATGAACAATTGTTTCGAGTCTCCCATTCACCTTGGTTCGGATATTGCTAACTATCTTGCTACAGTGCCATACCGACATAGATGGACCGCGCAAGATAAGAAGAAATTTTTCACCGAGGTGCAACTTTTTCCGGGATGATCCTTATTTATTTAAATATTGCCCAGATCAAATTCTAAGGAGATGTGTACCGGACGATGAGCATCAACGTCATCTCCTTCTGTCACACTGAGGCCTGTGGTGGTCACTTTTCGCTAAAAAGACCACGACCAAGATCTTGCAGTGTGGCTTTTACTCGGCCCACTATGTTTAGGGACACTCATGAGTTTTGCAAAGCTTGTGAGCGTTGTCGAGAAATTGGGAGCATTGTCTCGACGAAATATGATACCCTTAAATCCCATTCTTATCATAGAGGTATTTAATTGATTGGGCATCGATTTCATGGGACCATTCCCCCAATCTTTTGAAAATCTATATATTTTACTCGCCATAGACTATTGCACTAAATGGATCGAAGCGATTCCGTGTCCGAATAATGACCATCACACAGTCATTAAATTTCTAAAAGAGAACATCCTTTCCTAATTCGGAACACCTCGAGCCATCATTAGTGATGGGGGCTCATACTTTTGTAATAAACCATTCGAGAGTTTAATGAAAAAATACGGTATCTTTCATAAGGTGAGTACCCCATACCACTCATAGATAAATGGGCAAGCTGAGATTTTCAATAGGGAGATCAAACACATTTTGGAGAAAACGGTTAACCCCGACCATAAGGATTGGTCAATCCAATTGACCAATGCTTTATGGGCTTATCGTACTGCATTCAAGATCCCTATTGGAATGTCTCCCTTTAGACTTGTCTATGGGAAGGCTTGCTTCTTACCTGTGGAGTTGGAACATAGCGCCTACTGGGCTATTAAAAATCTTAACTTCAATGTGAACAACGTTGGCTCGCTACGTAAACTTCAATTCAATGAACTTGAAGAGATCCGGAATGATATATATAAGAACTCGAGAATTTACAAGGATAGGATGAAGGTGTTTCATGACCAACACATTCTTCAGAAATCATTCACACCTGGTCAAAAAATCCTTTTGTATAATTCTCGGTTATATCTCTTTCCGGGTAAGCTTCGATCTCGTTGGACCGGCCCTTACATTGTTGTTACCGCTTATCCTCATGGGGCCGTCGAGATAAGAGATCCCGACAATGGCAAGGAGTTTAAAGTAAATGGACATCGTTTAAAGCCATTTGTCGAGAAATTTGATTCAGAGGACATGTCCATGCCTCTGACTGATCCTGTTTACCAGGACTGATCTCCTAGTCTGATGGAGGTATAGGTAGGTTTCCCTGTTTTCTTAGGACTAGGGTAGTTGCTTTATTTGTCTGGCTGAAGACGGTAAACTTAGCGCTCCTGGGAGGCAACCCAGTTCTTCATTTTATGTCATTTTTTTCATTAGTCAGTTCAATGTTTGTGGGTAACATTGCTGCAAACCCTCACGAGACTACAACTCGTCCACTAGGGGTAACCTAGGGGTTTAAAGGCTTGTTGCATACGCTAAATGCAATCGAGAGCACCTACGAAAGTGGTATAGGTAGGATTTTGTCTTTACTTTTGTTGGTTCCTCTCTTGTACTGACCCCCTTTTTACGTACATAGCTATAGAAAGCCTCTTGATCCTTTCAGGTATTATCTTCTCATCACTTCTCATTTACCTATTTTTGTCCCATGTGCATTGCATGCCTATTTCTTTTACATTGAGGACAATGTAGATTTTTGGTTGGGGGTGGGAGATTAGGTTACCTAATCAGTGTTTTCTTCATCTTGAGATCAGTGTTTTCTTCATCTTGAGCAAAAAAATTGTGAAAATTTTTAAAATTTTTTCTGAACATTCTTGTACATTCGAAGTGATTTTGATGGCCATCCTGGATTTAGAATTACAAGATAAGTGAATGTTGGTGAATTACTACTCTTGGATTCAGTTGCTCGTTAGAATTCACAGTTAAGTGAATTATTAATCCATGATTAGAAGTTGTAAACATTGATTGAGTCATGATTTCACATGTCACATCTCGCTTACACATTAAGATTTCAGTTTGAAACTGAAGGGTTAATTTGGCAATCACTGAGCATGATAAAAGCCAACTTAAAAGATTTGGCCATCAGGGTATAAAAAAAAGAACTACACTATGGGTTTGCTCCCTATAGGTGTAGATTTAATTCCCCATGAATGATATATGAAAAAGTTTGGTGTACAGTCTTTACCTTAGGTTTGCTCCCTATAGGTGGGGATCTGATCCCTCTTCTTGGCGTTACTTCTAATAAAAAGATAAAAAAATTAAAAGAATAAAAGGATAATGTGTAAGCCAAGTTGAGTTATCGTGATTTCTCTTAGTGTTACCAATGATATCCTTAAATATCGAGGTGGATCTTAATATTAACAAGTCGAGATTAGACTATACATTCATAGATCTCAATGGTTAGAATTTTTCTAATTAATGGAATAATACTTTGAACTTGATTATGAGTTTACCGTGTGCTGGAGTCTAGGAGAAAACAATATCCAACAGTCATGATCTAACAAATTCTCATATCTAGATTACTCTGCAAAAATCACTCGAGTTTATAAATTGTTCTGTAATTCTCAACTTATTTTTCGCATACTTTGCTCGGGACTAGCAAAATGCTGGTTGGGGGTTGTGTTGAGGGTCAAATATTGCATATCAGACCCATTTATTGCATGAATTTACAAGCATGATACCGTTTAATAGCCTGATTTAATTGTGTTTGTAATGCAGAGTGTATTTACAAGCATGGACTGAAAAAAGGGTGGTAAATGCATGAATTTGACGCTCCAGGAGCACCAAGGCAAGGAACGGACTCTAGAAGACCAAGAGCGACGGAATTATACACCAGGGGTCCGCGGAAATCGAGAAATTGAAGCTCAAGCGGCCTGAAAAGTGTCCAGAATGCAAGATCATAGGGTTTTCACCATCCGATCAGTTCAAAACTCTATACGTGGCCTGAGGACCATAAATGAACCGTACATGTAAAATTTCAGCTCCTGGATCACTGTGGAAGTGGCCCAACGGATAGATCAGCCCCTTTAATCATTATGTGGGCCCCGCCTGATATCTAGATATACTCCAATTTTGGTCTCAACGCCTTAACTTATGTGCCAAAACAGATGGATGGAGCAGATTTCTTACAAACATCACCATTGGACCCACACATGCAGTGCACGTGCAAGGTGCATATGTACACCGGACGAACGTAAAAAAAAGGGGCCGTCGGTCAGCAGGCGCTGACCGACTCAAACTTATTTTAATTTCTCATTACGCAGCAACGCAACGCTGCCGACCGTCGGTTCCGCTTGTGGGCCCCATCTATCATGTATCTCCATGATCCAAACCGTCCATTAACTCCAGATATGGTGCGTGACTCTCGCCTAGGTGTCTATTTTTGTCTCCTGCAACATACACAGATTCTAGCCGTTCAAACATATGACAGACGGTGATATGAAGAGTCCATGGGCCACACCAAATTCGAGCCATAACGCGTCATACCTGAACGGTTTTTCGAGGAGAATGCAGTGCACGGCGTGGATTTCCCAAAACAAAAGCGATGAGGGCCCCACCATCAGACAGCGAAAGTGCATAGCGCACTCTGTTTCGCAGCCGGACGCTGTCCGGTTTTCGCGGCGAGTTGTGCGCCCTTAGGGGCGATCGGACGGCTGATCCGAACCGTTCATCAGGTAGGTGGGCCAAAAATCTCCTAAAGGACACTGTCCTTTTGAAAAGAAGGCAAAGAGGAATAAGAATCCAGACCGGAATCCCGGACTGCGCAGCGGAGGGACTTTTTTTTTCGCAGCTGGCTCGTCTGCGAACTCCAGCTCTCCACCGGTCCTTGTTGCGTAAGGAGAGTCTCCGCATCCTATTTCCTGTAGGACTCTCCGAGGACAGTGCTATAAACATCAAACGAAGGGGTCTTGGATTTATCGGGAGGGAGAGAGAGAGAGAGAACGGCTGGAAGAAACAAAGGGGGCGGCTGCTGTGCACGGTTGGGAAGAGAAGCAGGGAGCAAGGGTGTTTGATTGGTTGGCTGCACGTCAGAAGGGAGCAAGGGTGTTTGGTTCGTGCTCGCTGTTAAGGAGTGATTTTTTCTCTTCTTCCTTCATGTTCTTTTCTTCCCCTTTTTATTTTTTATTTTGTTGTTTATTTAGCCTACCCATGTTGGGCTAAACCCCTTAGCTAGGGCTAAGGGGTGAAGCTTGTGGTGTGAGGGGAGGTTTTACTTTGTGCCATTGAATTGATTTTAATTTATGAACGACCTTGATTATAGTTTGATTAAGGGGAATGTTTTTAGTATTTAATGGTCTGTTGTGACTGAAATTACAATGGGTCTGCGATGACTTTGAGCATGTTCCTACTCTTTTTATGTGTATGACGTCAGGAAGCCCTGTTGTTCACCATCGTCTCCTGGGCATGGTCGATGACAGTACCATTTTTTCTTGATTTTCATAGCATGTTGATGTGGTTGGTAATTAGTTTAATTCTGTTGTTAGCTTTGTCTCCTGGGCATGGTTTGGTGATGGAATCCATTCTAATTCATACACCTTTCATCTCTTGAAACCTATATCAATGGCAGTTCAGTAAATTTTCATAATTTGTGATAGTGGCATAAGATCTCCCTGATCTCTACAAGTGGATCCTCTGAATCCCTAGTTTCCTTCTTCTAAATTCCTTAAAGTTTTAGATAATTATTCCACAATTATTTCTTAAATTCTATTTTGTTTAGATCGCATCTCAGTCTAGTTCTAGTTCTACTTGGTTTCAGATAACGTACAGGTATCAGTCCCTGTGGATTCGACCTCGGTCTTACCGAGTTTATTACTACATCACAACCCTGCTCTTGGGGTGTGAACAGGTTGCTTCCATGCTAGACAATTTAAGATGATGGAAGGGTTGGATCTATTTGAGCACATCAACACATTCAACAAATTGATTTGTAAATCGGCAAGTGTGGAGGTGAAGATCAACGAAGAAGACAACGCCAAATTTTATTGATGTCTCTTTCGAATTACTACGAGTATCTGGTGGATACTTTATGACATGGTAGGAGTACCTTGGACCTTGATACTGTTATATCATCCCTTCAGTCGAAGCAATTGAGAATGAATAATGGTAGGGAAGGCACTTCTACGTGCATTGGTTATCAGAGGAACATCGTCAAAGCGAGAGAAGGGGAAGTCATGATCAAGGTCCAAGTCAAAGGGAAAAAGGAAGTTAAATTGTTGAAATTGTGGCAGGACATGATATATGATGAAGGATTGTACAAATCCCAAAATTCAAAAGAATGAGAAATTAGATAATTCTCCGAAGGAGGCCAATTTAGCGGAATCTAGAGAGGGGATGAATAGTTGTGACATATTGTCTATGTCTAAGATTAGACACTTGTGTAATGAGTGGATTTTAAATATGGGGTCATCGTACCACATGTGTTCTCATCGAAGTTATTTCACCATGTACATCGAGTATGATGATCTCCTAGTTGTTATGGGCAATGATCATGCTTGTAAGATGATCGGAATTGGTTTGCTTCACATTTGAATGTATGATGGGGTGGAGTGTACTCTAACCGATGTGAGGGACATTCTTGACTTAAAGAAGAATCTGATATCTTTAGGAGCTCTTGAGGCACTCAGATGTAAATTTGTTGGCTACAAAGGTATCTTGAATATTTCAAAAGGGGCACTCAATGTTATAAAGGCACAGAGGAGCTGAAACCTTTATAGGTTGATCACGAGCATTGTATTGGGTGGAGCTGTAACATCTGTACTAAAATACACATCAACACGTGTGGCATGTCGCCTAAGCCACATAAGCGAATGCAGTATGAACGTACTTCTTGATCGTGGTTTGATTCCTAGTTTTAAAAGTCTTATTTTAGATATATGTGAGCACTGTATTTTTGAGAAATAATTAAGGTTTTGTTTTAAAATAAAAAAACATGTTAGTAAAGGATAACTTGATTATGTGCATTCGGATGTGTGGGGGTTGTCACCGGTTAATTCTGGTAGAGGGTCGTAATTCTTTGTCACATTCATTAATGACTTCTCTAGAAAGATATGAGTTTATTTTATGAAACATAAACCCGATGTTTTCACTACTTTCAAAGCATGGAAGGAAATGGTTGAAAAACAGATAAGGTGTAAGTTAAAAATTCTAAGGACTGATAACGGTAGATAGTTTACTTTTAAGGAATTTAATTAATTTTGTAAGAATGAGGGGATTGTGAGATATAACATAGTGAGGCACACATCAGAGCATAATAGTGTGGCTGAACATAAGAATAGACTCTTTTAAAAAAATCCCAAAGTATGTTGAATAGTGCTAGTTTAGGCAAGGAGCTATGGGCTGAGGCCTTAAACAGGACTTACTATTTATTGAATCGATATCCATCTACACCAATTAATTGCAAAATTTCAAAGAAAGTATAGAGTAGTCAGGAAGTTGACTCCTCAGGGTTGTAGAGTTTTTGTTGTGATGTTTACTCTCATGTACCATTAATTGAGAGAGATATGCTAAACTAAAAGGCAAAAAAATATACTTTTTTCAATTATGGTGATGGCGTGAAAGGATATAGATTGTATGACAAGACTTTTCGCAAGATCATATTTAGATAGAACGTCAAATTCGATGAGGGTCCCTTGTTCCAGAAGGATGAGCATATGGAAATGAAAAAAAAATGGTTGTTGATGTTGGAAAAGATAAAAGGTGAAACACTTGAAGAAGCTAAGTTGCAAATAGAGGTACATGAAGAGATGGTTACACCACTTGTTAAGAAAAATATACTAAGGAATCGTAGAGTACTGTTGAGATACAGTGATGATTCAAATATTGCATTTTCTCTCATTGCCGATGAGGAGAATCCCTTTATCTTTTAAAAAGCATTAGATGATGCGAATACTGAGAAATGGATAACAATGATACATGATAAGATGAACTCTTTCTATAAAAATGTAATGTGGGAGCTGGTGGAGCTATCCATTGGGCAAAAAGCAATTGGGTGTAAGTGGATTTTTCATAAGAAACTGAATATGTACAATGCGATACTAGTTGTGAAGGGCTATGCTCAAAAAGAAAGATTTGACTTCGATGAAATATTTGTGCATGTGGTGAAGCAAGTATCTGTGATATTCGTATTTGCATTGGTTGCCCAATATAATATGAAATTATAACAATTATATATAAAGGCTACTTTTCTACATGGGGAACTAGATGATTAGATTTACATGAAAAAACTTGAAGAGTTCGAAGTCCAGAGAGTAGAAAATAAGATTTGCAGGTTAAAAAGGTCATTATATGGGCTAAAGTAATTGTCTAGGTAGTAGTAAAAAAAAAGTTTGACTATTTCATATTAAGCTATCAGTTTATCAAAAGTGAGTTTGATCATTGTGTCTACTTTAGATTACCAAATGATGAGAAATTCATTATTCTGGTATTGTATGTTAATAATATGCTTATTACTAGAAATAACATGTTTGAAATTAACATATTGAAGACTCAGTCATCCAGGATACTTGAGATGAAAGATTTACGAACTGTAAAAGAATTATTAGCACCGACTTACGCAGAGTAGGCTATGGTTGTCTCAAGAAGAGTATTTTGAGAAGGTCTTGGTCAAGTTTAGACTTGAAAAGGCTAAACTAATTAGCACACCCCACGCTACTCACTTTTGGCTTTCTTCGGTGCAATGTCCTACGTTAGATGAAGAAAAGTGGTATATGTATCGTGGGCCCTACTTGAGTACGATTGACAGACTTATGTATGCCAGGGTCTGTATTAGACTGGATATTTCACATGCGGTGGGTGTTGTGAGCAGTTATATGCTAAATCCCGACAACTAACATTGTGAAGCAGTGAAATAGTTACTTCGTTACATATGAGGTACGACGAATTACGTTATGATACATTTGAAAAATCTGAGGAGAGACTTGTAGGCTATGTGGATGCAAATTATGCTGATAATGTAGGCAATAGAAGGTTGACTTTCGGTTACTCATTTGTGTAGTGGGTGGAGCGATCAACTGGATGTCGAAGCTTCAGTATGTGATTAATCTTTTCACAACTGAAGTTCAATACATGGTAGTGACAGAAGCATTCAAGGAAAGCATTTGATTAAAAGGGATGATGAATGACTTAGGGCTTCATCAGAAAGTTGTGCATGTTTTTTTTTTTGGGAACCATAACTTTCATTCATTAATAGAATATACAAAACCTTCGGGGTGTGGCCCAACAAAAAGGGTGAGCCCCACCTTTCATATGCAATAACAGATTGAAACAACCATGAAAACACGGGCTACCTCAAAAACCTTTTCCTAATTGCCCCAAGCCCCACCCTATTGAGGAATAGGCGGCCCCTAACTTCCTGGGGGAGGTCAGGAAGGGACAGGAACAGAGAAGACCCTTGATTGATGCTGCCCAGGTTTGTCAAACTATTCGCTGGCCCGCTTCCTTCTCTTAAGACATGACAAAACCTTACCTGGCAGTGGGTAGTGAGGGTTCGGATTCTGTCAATCCAATACTTCCACTTCCACCCCGCTTGAGAAGAGCCCGATAGCATGTGCACCACAAGGAGGGAGTTGGATTCCATTAAGATGTTCTCTAGCCCCTGGAGGAGATAGAGGGTCAAGCCATCTTGTATGGCTCGCAACTAGCCCTGGTATTAGAGGCAATGCCGTAATTGGTGTAAAAAGCGAAACAGAAGTTACCCCTGTCTCCTCTACAGACACCACCTCCCCCAGCCATCCCTGGATTGCCACGAGACGAGCCATCAATATTGAGCTTCACCCAACGAGGCAGCAGTTTCTTCCAAAACACCACCTTGGTGTGATCATGGAGGGTAGACACGCCACTGAGGCCCAAAGGAAGGGACATCCTGTTACCTCTATGATCTTGAGAGGAAGTAGAACGAGCGTTTTCAATCCACTTCACCCTCCCAGCAATACGAGCGATGATGGTTCCCGACCTTACCTTATAGTTGTGAAACCTGGATTCGTTTCTCGCCTTCCATAACTCCCACAGAATCAAACATGGCATCAGCTTACGTAAACAACTCGTAGTCCTATTAGTGGAATGAGGATCCCACTAGTGGTTGAGGTGTTCCTGAACAAAGGTGCTGTTAGTCAAGCTAATGCGAAAATCTAAAGCGAAAAAGTTCCACACTTTAGTCGCCCGGGCACTATGTAAGAACGTGTGCTCAATCGTCTCAATGGCAGGTGCATTGTTTGGCTCCTCTATGCAGCAGCTACAGCGCGACGCCATTTGGACACCACGAGCCATAACAACCCCATCCACCGGCACCGCATTCCTGATAATACGCCACACCAACATCGATATCTTTGGCGGAAGACTTTTGTTCCATATCTTCCCACCCCAGCTGGTGCATGGGCAGTGTAGATGACAGATCTCCCAGGCCGAGGAAATGGAGAAAACACCACTCGGAGTATGAGGCCAGAACGGAGAATCATGGCCCTGGGTAAGGGAGAAACCCGCAAAGAATATGGCATTTATGTCTTGCTGGGAAAGGAAGTTGAACACCGCTGAAAGTGCCAGCGGGCCCATTCTCCCCAGAAAGTCCTGCACTCTTAACGTCAAAAGAGGCAAAGGAATAGTTGAAGTGACCTTGTCCAACAGAGGGCCGAGACCGGTCCAATTTGCTTACCATAAGTTTAAACTGCCCTCACCAATGTGCCACTGAGATATAGCTTGAATAGAGGGGAGGAAGGTTCTAATCCTCTTCCATAACAGAGAAACAACCGACGAGAGGGAGGGCTGGTCAGCATGAAGGATGTCATGGCTGTACTTAGATTTCGTAAACATTCCCCACAACCCCTTTTCAACACGATGCAAAACAGTCCAAGCGAACTTTAGGCGAAAAGCATTCATGACATCCTTGAGCCGTCTGATCCCCAGGCTGCCTTCCACCTTAGGCAAACAAATGTCGCGCCAACTGCGCTAATGAAGTTTTTTCCTGCCATCAGCCCATCCCCAAATAAAATTAGCAAAGAGGCTCTCTAGCGTCTATAAAACAGCTACAGGAACGTGCGTGGCTGCCAACGTGTGCACTGGAATGCTAGTCAGAACGTGGTTAACTAGAGCGGCCCTTCCAGCCATAAAAAGAAATCTAGCTTTTGAACCCCTTATCCGACTCTCCACCTTGTTAACCAGACACTGAAAAGCATCTCATGTTCTCCGACCAGCCGAGATTGGGACCCCTAAATAAGTGATCCCCTCAGCCAAACCCATGATACCTAGCTCCCTGTGGATGCAAGCTCTCCTAGAAGCCTCCATATTCTCGGAACAGAGGAAAACACTTTTTTAGAAATTAACCTGTTGACTCGATACTTGTTGATACCGGTCTAGAAACTGCTTCACCGCCTTGATAGAATAAATGCCCCCATTTAGAAATAAAAGCGTGTCATCCACGAATAGGAGGTGAGACACCAACACACTACCATGCCGTCCTTTGAAAGGGAGACAGGTCCCTGAAGTCACCAGCCTCTTGAAGCCTCAACTAAGAACTTCAGAAGCCAAAATGAAAAGGCTAGGAGAAAGTGGGTCTCCCTGGCGGAGCCCACGCGTAGATTTGAAGTACCCTCCTACTTCACCATTCACAAGCACCAAGAACCAACAATTTTTCTAGCAACCCTCCACCAAATCTAGCGAGGGGGCCGAAAAACCAAAACGCTTCAAGACTCTCTTGAGAAAGAGCCAATCCACCCTATCATAAGCTTTCTCCATGTCAAGCTTCATCACGATGTTCCTGCCCCTGACTTTCCTATTCATTTTCTGAAGGAGCTCCTGCGACAAAGCAATGTTTTCAGCAATAGACTGACCCTGGACAAAAGCTCCCTGCTCTAGAGATATCAACCCAGGAAGGATGTTGCTAAGGCGGTCAGCCACAATTTTGGCAAAAATCTTATACAACACATTGCATAAGCTAATGAGCCTATAATCAGAGAAGGTTTTGGGCGCTTCCTTCTTAGGGATGAGGGCGATGAGGGAAGACGTAACGGCCCTGGGAAGCGAGACACCCTGGAAGAAGGCAGTGGCAGCTCTGATTAGGTCTTGGTGAACAATCTCCTAGCACACCGCGAAGAACGCTCCCGAGAAACCATCCGGGCTAGTAGCACTGTCACGAGGGATCGACATGATAGCCCGATGAATTTCTTGAATCGATGGTGGGCACATCAACCAAGCATTATTCGCGTCTAAGATAACTGCCAGAATGACATCTAGAAGATCCTCGCCTTGATTAACAGCCCCTGCCAAAAAGAGAGAATGAAAGAATCTAACCGCATTGTTTTTTATCTCTTCTTGGGAAGTTACAGTCTCACCCGAGTGCAAACGAATGGAGGATATGACCACTCTTCTAGCTCTTTCAGTTGCAGAAGCATAAAAAAAAACCTGTATTCCGGTCTCCCTCATGAAGCCAGTTATTTCTGGCTTTCTGCTTCCAGAAAGATTCCTCCATGAGCTCCAAATGAGCAAGTCGAGCTTTGACATGAGCAATCTCCTACTGAATGTTACCGATGTTAAGCAGCACAATCCCATTCTGGCTAGCATCTCGTGCATGTGCATTATGATAACAAAAGTACAATCAATTTGGCAAAGAACTTGGTGTTCTATTCTCTGAGTAAATACATTGATGTGCATTATCATTTTACCTGAAAAATGTTAAAGGAAGGCGGTGTTATTCTTGAGAAGATTTGCACCAGTGAAAATCCGACTAACATACTTTCAAAGGTTGTTCCAACAAAAAAGTTCAAGGTGTGCTTAACTTCTCTAAGCTTAGTGAAGAATGGACGAAAACGGATGTGCATGGAAAGTGATGATAATGGTGCTATTAAGAAGGAAAATAGAGATGGTAATAACAACCTAGAGCAATGGAGCTGCAGGATTATAGCCACGGTGAAGATTATTGATTGAGTGCCTTTAATTTGCAGTGTTGTTTGATCGACTGAAAATTTGTTGGGTCAATCGAAGCATGTTGTGATGTTCCTAGTCAATTGAAGCACGTTGTGATGTTCCTGGTCAACTGAGATTTGTTTCAATTGACCAAGAGATTTTGTTGATGTCTAAGTCAATTGAGGGTGTGACCGAGAGGAACACAAAAGTGCGTGGTTTTGTTTCTAATTCTGTAAGGGGATTATATAAACTGTGTTAATACGTACTGATTAAGGTGACTTTGATACAATGAAATGAGCTTAGCATGTTTTCAAGAGTTTTAAGGGAGAAGTTAGAGTTTTCATTTGTAAGTTGTTATATATCTTGTAATTTTCTAATTATAGTGGATTGTTTGTCGCTTGGTGATGTGGTTTTTTCCATAAAGAATATTTTTCCACATAAAATTCGTTTGTTCTTTGTGATCGCTTGAATTTTCTTTGCCTATTGCATTGTGTGATTCTATCTGAAGATACTTCAGCGCCGAACAAGTTCTGTTAGGGCTTATTGGTCCCCAATCGTAGTAATGTGCAAAGATATGGTCTCCGATTCTTAGAGAGTTTGTCTTTCCTCTATCATGACGGAGGACCACCGGCATGTGTAGCCACATTGGGGCCAAATGGTAGGACAATTAGAATAGTCCATTTATGCCTTATAATAATAAATAAGCCATGGTCCCATAATCACGCTTCAGTGATAGTGTTAACCTTTGATATTTTCCGAAGTTAAATGTAAGTCATTAAAAATTAATCTTCTTTCAAGATTCTAAATTCACAGAGATAGTGTTGTATTTCTCCTAAAATGGCTTGCGTAGAGTGCAAAACATGATTGGTTCTAATCATCAGACCATCTCACAATGTGGCAACTCATGCTAGCTACTTGAGTTGCGATGGAGCCAAGACTAACACGTTCCTCTCCCCCAATAATTCTCCAGAAAGAGGAGTTTGGTTTATTGTCTGGATTCTGAGTCTATAAAATAGGGGTAGAAAACCATTCCATTTACTTCAAAATATTCACATGTTAAGTTGAGACCCACAAATAGGCTGATAATTAATGATGTTCCAGAAATCCGAATGAGGGATTTTTCAGTCCGACGCGATGGATTAGGAAATGAATATTTTCATAGGTAAATGACTGATAGATAGTAATGATACAACAAATCCTGACTGTCCCTTAGAACAATTTGGACATAAACTTAATGGATCATTCTAAACATGTGGAAGCTGAACTACAAATGGCGGATGCCATAATAATGTTTGCCTTATGCAGTGGGACCCGATCATGGGGCTGCATGTTCCTGCCATAATGGATTAATGGTTTGGATTACCAAACTAGTAGATTTATGTGTCATAATTGAAAACTAGTGTAGTATTGTGAAAAGAGGTGGGTGTTGATTCCTATAAAGTAGGTGTGTCACTGGGTAGGTTAGGTTTGGGCCGAGTTCTGTCGAAGCTCGGCCTAAATTTTCTAATCTAGGCCTAGGGCCGTGACGGGCCAATACAGTCTAGCCCAAGTCCAACTTGGATGATTTTGCTGGGCCCAAGCCCAAGTCATAGAGGTGGGTTAGAGAGAGAGAGAGAGAGAGAGAGAGAGAGAGAGAGAGAGGGATTCTAAGTCCATGAAATAAAGTGGGAGGAAGGCAAGACAAACACATTCCTCTCCCCCAATAATTCCCTAAAAAAGGAGTTTGGTTCGAGGCAATGCCTGTTACCTGTTTGTGAAAAAGGCGCTGAGAAGGATGAATAGGTTGCTTTGATGTCCCAAAGGGCAGGGCAGCCTCCTCTGCTCCTAGCAGCTAATGGATCCCAGGAGAGAGGTGAATCTGAGATTCCTAGGCCTTCTTCAGAGGTTTCCAAATCAGACAGAGTTTCTCCTAATAAGAATCATCAACTTAGCTCGGGTCGGGAGTGTCCTCCCTTGCTAGTACAACGGAAGGAAGGGACTCCATCAATGCCTTCCCATTAGGACAGCGCGGATCAGAATGCGCTCGCTCCTTTGGCTACACAAGCTGAGCTACTGTCCAATGCAGTTAGCCAAGTCGAGGAGGAGGCGAGGGGCAGGAGAGCAGCCCATCTGGAAGATCAGTCTAGCAGACTAAATTGTGATAATCAGCAGGGCAGCGGCTATGAGGCTGAACAATTCAAGGTTGCCCAGATGCCAGGCAGGGCGGTTGATCCCAGGATAGAGGGGGAACAGTAGGTTGCTGCTCTAATCCAGATGGGGATTGTTCTCCCTACGGGCCGCCAGGCTGTTCCAAGCTAGACGGGGGCTGTTTTCCCTACGAGCCAGCAGGCTGCTCCTCTCAATATCCTCGCCGATGCAGGGGAGAAGGGAGGGGAGTGTCATCAGGACAAGCGGTCCTCTCATAGCAGAGTTGAAGGTACTAACCCCTCCCCTGTTACTGAAGATTCCAAGAAGGAATGGAGGTGGGGACACCTCAGAAGAATCACTGCAGATCTCTCCTCCACAAAGGCTAGATCGGAGGGAAGTTCACCGGCTCACTCCACCCTACCTGCAGGGGGGTTTTCTAGCTTTCTAGATCAATTGATGGGCACTGAAAATCCTCAGGGAGTTGTAAGCGAGCGCTTACTGTTTGATCAGTCTCAATGCCAAGCTGTGGAGCAGACCGACCAGCTTCAGGTCGATATTTCGATGTACTTCAGGGCAAGGGAGCTACAACTAGATTAGGAAAATTGCAGACTCTGCCACATGCAGACAGGGATGGTTCCCAGGATGGGAATTCTGATGCAATTAATCAGCAACGAGGGCTCATTGAGGTGAAGCAGAAGCATAGGAGAAAGAAGGTAGGGGGCCTGATTCAGTATGAAGGTACTCTGAGCAAGGGCAGAAGGAGATTTTGTCTCAAGTAGGAAGATGACAAGACTGATGGAAGAGGGTGAATGGTTTTGCCGGCTGCGGAGATTGAAGAGAAGGTCAGTCAACTCAGGATGTGTAACGGATGGATAGTGCAATTATTTGGAATGCCCGAGGGGTAGGAAACAAAGCGTCCGTCAGGTCTTTGAGGAAGTTAGTCCGCATACACAGCCCTCTGCTGGTAGCTATATTGGAGCCAATGGCTAGGGAAGACAAACGCGTCGTAATTGGGCTCAAGTTGGGGTTTCATTCCTCTCTCTCTAATGACGATGTGGGAGGCAAGATTTGGGTCTTCTTTAAAAATCAGCTCTTAGTATCCTTTCATTCTTCATCCAATCAGATGCTTTCCTTGAATGTCTCATTTTAGGAAGGCAGGATTTCAAGCCTGTTATCAATTGTCTTGCTAAATGCTCCCACATCCTCTGTTGTCAGCTGTGGCAGGACCTTCTTAACATCAGCAACACAGTGTCAGCACCTTGGGCTGTGGGGGGTGATTTCAATGCTATAGTAGAAGCTAGTGAAAGAAGAGGTGCAACTGTGGCAGGTAGAGCTAGTATGGCCGAGTTCTCTACAGCTATTCAGAGCGTGGGTCTTCTGGATGCGGGCTTTGTTGGTAATCCTTTCACATGGAGCAATAACAGAGTAGGGATAGCTAGGGTCTGGGCGAGACTGGACCGAATTCTGGTCAATGACAGGTGGGTGGCAGCTTTTCCCTCCTTCAAAGTCAACCATTTGGCTAGAGTCAGCTCAGACCATGCGCCTTTCCTGCTTTCCTTCCTAATAGTCCCCCAACCGCCCATCAAACCATTCAGGTACCAACGAATGTGGAACATGCATGACTCTTTCTAGATTATGGTCAAGAAAGCATGGATGGGAATAAGCTCCTACAACCCTATGATAGATGTCCAACTGAAACTAAAGAAGACCAAGCAAATTTTAAGAATGTGGAACAAAGAAGTTTTTGGAGATGTATTTACTCAGCTGAAAGAGGCAGAGGTTGTCCTAAACCAGTTGGAAAGCAGAATGCAGCAAGATAGCTCGGAAGAGCTTATGCTTCAAAGCTTGACTGCTAGGAGAAAATTGGCTCAGTTAGAACTCATGGAAGAGGTCTTCTGGAAACAGAAGTCCAGAAATTCCTGGCTTCAGGTGGGTGATAGAAATACGCAACATTTTCATGCCTCAGCCCAAGAACGCATAAGGAGATCAGTTATATCAGAGATAAAGGATAGCAATGGGGTTCTGATTTCTGATGTGGCGCAAATGAAAGTCGAAGTGGTAAACTATTTCTCTTCGCTCTTCCAGGAGGATCTCTCCGCTCCTTCAGACGACTTCCTCTCAGCAATCCCGTCTATGCTTTCCCCTCAGGACAATTCAGCCCTTCTGCTCCCCCAATCCATATCTGAGACCTTTGAGGCGATTAAATCTTTGCCTTTAGATAGTGTGCCTGGGCCAGATGGTTTTTCAGTCTCGTTCTATATAGATTGTTGGCATATTGTAGGGGAGGATATTCATAAGGCAGTCTGTCATTTTGTGGATGGGGGTCAAATGCCTAGGGCATTTTCGGCTTCTCTGATCACTCTCGTCCCTAAGAAGCAGGCGGCTGCCACTTTTGCTGATTACAGGCCAATTAGCCTTTGTAATGTAATATACAAGATATTCTCTAAGCTCCTAGTGACCCGATTGAGCAAGATCCTCCCAAGACTAATATCCATGGAACAAGGAGCATTCGTGTAGGGCAGGTCTATTACTGAAAATGTTGCTATGGTGCTAGAGGTGATGTGGAACATGGATAGGAAAACTAGAGGAGGCAACCTCATTGTCAAGCTTGACCTTAAAAAAGCCTACGACATGGTGGATTGGGGCTTTCTTAAGAAGGTGATGAGGCGTTTTGGCTTTAGTGAAAGATGGATCTCTTTGATGAAAGCGTGCTAGGGAAATTGCTGGTTTTCGGTCCTTTTCAACGGGGAGCCTACAGGGTTCTTCAAATCGTCTAGGGGGCTCCGACAGGGGGACCCTCTATCCCCTGGTCTGTTCATCCTTGCGGCTGAGGTCTTCTCCAGGAACTTTAAGCATCTTGTAGAGAGGGGCTGGTGTAGACCCTTCAAGCTATCCCGAGGTTGCCCTATTCTCTCTCACCTTTTATTTGCTGATGACACTTTACTGTTTGTGAATGACAGTCTCGACTCTTTGCGAACGGTTAAGGCTTTCTTAGAGGCCTTCCAAGACGCGTCTGGTCAGTGAATCAATTTTCGGAAAAGCAGTTTCCTTTATCCTGCAAAGACGAGCACAGGCAGAATCAGACAAATGGAGAGAGTCTCGGGCTTCTCCAAAGCCAGTGCGGGGGTGCAATACTTAGGCATCCCTCTTTACAAGGGTAGAGTTTCCATGGCCTCCTTCAATGCTTTGATGGAAAAGGTGGGCAGCAGAATCTCAGGATGGAACACCAAATTCTTGTCCCAGGTTGGTTGGTTGACGCTCATCAAGCATGTTCTGGGCAGTATCCCTCTCCATACTATGGCTGCCACTAAATTTCCAAAGAATATCCTGAATGAGCTAGAGCGCAAGTTTGCCCATTTCTTCTGGGGATGGGCGGAAGGTAAGAAAAAGACGCAATGGGTTGCTTGGCAAAAGATCACGAGGCCGATTGAGGAAGGTGGGTTAGGCATTTGTAAGCTCAAAGAGGTGATGATGGTGCTGAGGAGGAAAATGGCTTGGAATGTTAAATTTGGAATGAAGGAAAGCCCTTGGGTGAAGTATATGCGCACTCGGCATCAATTGGATTTGGAAGAGGAAACAACGACAGTCTCATCTTCCTCGGTGTCCCCCTATTGGAAGGAGGTTAGATCAGAGCTTCCAGTGCTTGCAGATTCAGTTCAATGGCATGTCAGTAATGGTGACCTGAATGTCTGGTCTACCAATTGGACGTGGTTGGGTCCTCTTCAATCCTTGGTGTTAACTTCTATCCCCCAAGAGCTGCAGTCCCTCCGGGTTAAAGATTTCATTGGGCCAGCGGGTCCTTTCCCTCTCCCTCTTCCGTCAACCTGTTTCTGTCCCACGAACAATTCAGCTTTATTGTTCATAGCAGATTTGCTACTTCTAATGAGGCTCTGTCCTGCTTTTGGCCGCTTGATTATTCGAGACAGTTCTCCACAAAATCGGCTTGGCATCTGGATAGGGCTCCAGGTCAGGGTAGCTGGTGGAACAGGTGGATCTGGCTATCAAAAATTCCTCCCAAAATATCGCTGCTATGTTGGAGACTGTTACAGGGAACTATTCCTGTGGACGATCGAGTGCAAAGCAAAGGCATCCAGCTGGCTTCAAAATGCTCCTGCTGTAAGAACAACCCCTCAAGCTCGCAAGTGGAATCTATATCGCATCTTTTCTTGTCTAGTCATCAGGCGATTCATATTTGGCGTTTTTTCTCTACTGCATGCGGCATAGCCTATCTCAACCATCTCTCCATTGAGGAGCGACTGAGGTAGTGGAGGAGTGCGGCAGCTCCAGGTGCAGCGTCGGTCACTCTCAGGCGCCTGATCTCAGTCCTAGTCCTGTGGGAGATCTGGAGGAGCCGAAATGGGGCCAGGTATAACGAGCTTCAAATGGTGAAAAACACATCTATAGCCTGTATCAGGTGGTGGGCAGAAACCCTGTTGGAGGGCCATCATGAAGTGCAGCAGCGTTTTTCAGGTTACACTTCCATTACCCATTCTTTCTCCCGTCTCCCCTGCTCTTATCAGGTGGTAAAGTGGTCAAAACCTGCAACAGGGTGGGTGAAATTAAATGTAGACGGGTCTGCCTGTGGAAATCCAGGTCGTTTAGGGGGAGGGGGGGTCTGTAGGAAAGAGGACGGGGAGCTGATTTTTGCTTTCTCTGCAGCCTACGGAGTGGGAACTAATAACAAGGCAGAGGTGAGAGCAATTTATGATGGCCTAATATTATGCTTGGAACGTCGCATGGAGAAGATCGTGTTTCAGTCTGACTCCACGGTGGCGGTGGACCTCTCTACGTCTTCCTTGAGTGTTCCCTGGCAATGGCGCCCGTGGGTCAGTAGAATCAAGGGGCTGGGCCAGAGAGTGTCTTTACAGTTCTCAGTAATCCCGAGAGAAGGGAATGGCCCGGCGGATGGAATGGATAGGGAGGGAAGTTGGGCTCAGGTCACAACAGTTTTTGAGAATGTCAGGAAGCTCCCTCCTCAGCTGCGTGGGCTTTTATTTTTGGACAAAGTTGGGCTTGGTGCTGTTAGATCCTTTTTCGTCTAGAGTCTGTCCAGCAGTCTTTCTAGTATTTTCTTTTTCGCTCACATGATAGGTGTGGCCCACCCTTTTTGTACTGGCCTCACTCGAAAGGTTGTAAATTGTTTTATGATTAATGGATCTGTGGCATGAGCCCACTTTAATAATAAAAATAATAATAAATAAAAATTTTCTAAATTCCAAGTCCATGAAGTCTGTAACAACCCTAAATTTTGGTGTATTAAAAAAATAAAAAAATAAATTTAAATATTTTATTTTTAAATAAAAAATAAAAATAAGTTAATAATTGAATTGGTAAAGACATTCTTAGTTAAGAAAGCAGTTTAGGGATCAATTCTTAGAGTAGTAATAATAAATTTTTTAATCAAAGTCATAAAAAAAATTCAAATTCTAGATCTTTTTAATTTTTTATTGTGTCATTAATTTCTTCCCGATCTATATAATGGATGGTGTGGATCATCCACATGATCGTTGTATATGTGTGTAGAGAAAATTTTAACTAAATGATACTTTATGATTTCAGTCTGTTCAGTAATATTTTAGGAATAAATTTAATGGATGGAATCTGATTGTGTTAAGATAGATCTGAATAGGTCATTTGATCCTAAACACCAAAAGATAACAGTGCCTTGAATTTCAGATCGACCTAACCATCAGATGGGCCACACTAGTCAGATCTATAAATGTTTAATAAGAAAAGTTTAGATTTCTGCGCAACTGATTGGTATCACTTAGCGTAGAAAGTCGAGATGGGCCATCGATGTTTATGTGGTTAGATCCACACCATTCATCCAAATGTGTAGAGGCATAATATGCCAAGACCTCAGGAATTTGAATGATCTAATCATCCAGTGGACCACCCCAATTAATCATTTGACATTCAATTTTAGGATCTTAAAAAGAAAAACTAAATTTTTATAATTAAATTTAATAAACATATAATTTTAATTATTTGATCATTTAAGATTTAGCCACATAAGATATATACCAAAGGTAGGCCCCACCACGTAAAATAACCAAATGAATAATATGTTGTTGATATAACTGATAAGATCTCTGAAATTTAAACCAACTTAATTGCCTTGTGAATTTTATACTACCAAACTCAAATGAGTAACCCAACGTGTCTGATGATTCATTGGAATTAAAATAAATTATTTGTGATGGTTTGATTGACTGATGTACTAATTTGAGTGTTTTATTGAAATATTCTATGACGCAGTAAATTATATGCTAATCTGTGCTAAATTGTATGGAATTATAATTCTACATTGAATTTATTTATCAAGACAAGCATATATGACAGTTATGAAAATGATACATTCACACATCATCTATCATTCATTACATTTACATAATGCATTGTCGATCATAGGGGCCCTCCCTGGAAGAAATGTCGATCTAATGGTCCCTCATTGGAAGAAATGTCAATCCTGGTAGAGCGTTACTAGATGCGGTCTATGCCCAAGCCTACAGAAAGGTGGAAGCCTGCCCAACATGTGGATACAGGTTGATGACCTTCAACCCAAGCAGATGGACGATCATCCCATCCGATGCATTCATACATCATTGCATCCATATGATTGTGCATACATGGTTACATTCAGTACTTGTATTATTTTAATTGCTATGATTATAAACCATACTGGGTTATTTCACTAAGCTTGGCTAGCTTACCTTTTCATTGATAGAAAAATCGACAGATAAGCAATTAGCTAATAAGTTGGCGCATGAATAAGAAGTTGTAACTGAACTGGTGCACGGCACACGTGAGATGTGGCCATATCTGTCAGGAGAGGAATTGACCACATTTGAACTGTTCCTAATTAATTAATTAGAATTTCCTTTGTTATGATGATCTGATTTATATATAATGAATGATGGTATTAGTTGTAGGATTTTTAAGTATTTGATTGGTTTTATTTAATTAAATTATTTTAAGTTTGTAACAAGTAAGTTGTATTGATTGATGAATGATGCCTAATTTGTGTGAATGATTGTGAATGTACCTAGTTGGAATGTAAAAAAAAAAAAATATTACTTTTGCCTCTAAACAATTATATAATGGAATGAAGTTAGTATGCTTTGTGTACGGGTCATGACTCGAAACTCAGGTCTGAGGGTGCACACTCTGTACTTAAATTTCGGGGTGTGACAAAGTAGAAGCTCAAAAACTATTATATTTCCTTTAGAATATTCGCATGTTAAGTTGAGCCACACAAACGGGCTGAGAATGATATTTGAGATATCCATCCGAGGAGGTTTTCACTCTGATGCCATAGATTAGGAAAGGAATTTTCTGGCTAAATGATTGATAGATGGCAGGTGATACAATGAATCCAGAGTCTTTCCATGTAAACTTAGCAGATGATTCTAAGCATGAGGAAGGTAGACATCAGATAGCCGATCAAGATGAAATTGATTTTAACTGTAAATAAATACTGACGGCTGAGATCATACTTCGAATGTCATTTTCAGCTAGTGGCTAATGGTACACACTACATCAAAACATCATATCTATCAAGGGGTGGGCGACTAACATCCCTTCCTGTTCTAGTGCTATGAAGTAGAGTTGTCGTTTGTCTCAGCAGCTGTTTGGATAAAATATAATCAGGTAACGCAAATTAAAAGTGCAATAGTTATAAATTCATTTACTTGCCTCCTGACAATATCTGCATTTGACTATGGATTCCTGTGTTTGGTTTACGGCTTTAAAATTATAATATGGTAATTGGTGGTCTAAACAGGCCTAGTGGTCCGAGGCCAAGGCATCTTTTACACTTAACAACATGCTAACCTAGCCAGTGTATGAGATCTCTAAGCTGTTCATAATGCCGGGACATGTCTAGGTGAATTTTGCCTTATGACCCCTAACTAGATATTCCAGTTGGTTATCGTGACAAACCTCAGGACTTCTACAGAAAACTTCATCAAACGATATCATTAGATCTTCAAAATTCTCATCAGTTTTAAAATTTTCATGATTTTACAGAGATAACGTGTACAAGTTAAAGTAATTCATTTGAAGCAAATGTATTAATATTTTTAATTTTTTTAATTAATGTTTAACATTTGCTTCAGTTTTTGGGGGGAAGGGGAAGGTGGGCGCGCACACCATTTATAACGCTGTTGATATAGAAAAATTTATACATTGATCCAAGCAGGTCCCACAAAAAGAAGAGCCTCGGCTATCATATACTTGCTGAAATAACACAAGATATACATTGATGATAAACCAAAATATTGTCATACTGATCACTCAAAAAGATCAAATGTGGGCATACTGATCATACATTGAACCCCTGGAGACATCTAGCAAAAGGAGAAGCCATAAAGAGCGATGCAGGATTGGATTGCCGCACACCAATAGAAGAATTCCACGATCTTCAGCCCATCCGACAAATCTTCCATGCAATCAGCTCTAGCGCCAGACCACATCCCCACTCTATATATGATCATCTTCAAGAAACCCACATTCACTTCTGACGTGAGGAAGGACATGAGGTCAAGCACTGTCTTCCTCAAGGGGATAATTGTTCCGAATCCATGGAACTTCTTTAAATTCCTCACAGAGACTTCTCGAATCCATGAGGAAAAGAATAAGAAAATAGAAAATAAATTCTATAAAATTCAAAATTAATTGATGAATGAAATAAATGAGTTCACAACCCTTTAAAAAGGGATACTAAGGAATGAAAGAAAATAGTGCACAAGGTTTTCGGCCAAAAATAGTAAATGTCCTATTTGGCTTCACCACGTTGTTCTCCTAATCATTCTAAGCACTTTTCATGTTGGGCACAACTCTTGAAGCCCAATAAAGAGTTATAATCAAATTAAAACTTACTATTTATAGTAAAAATAGAATTAAAACAAGGAAACGATCGTCGATCTGATGGTATTTCGTAAATCCGGCTTGCGAGGCATAGCGGGGTTAGGTGGCTAAAGTAGCTCTTCCTACCTCAAAATCATATATTTTACGTCCGGTTTACGAGATATGTCTGTTTTAAGTTCTGACGGTCTGAATCATTTCTGTCTCCGATCGGACCTTTTTTAATCCATCTTGGCCATGAAATTATCCGCAACCCTATTTACATCAACTTCTATCCTGACAGTTGTCTCCAGACAAGCAAAGCAGCCAATACTCTTATTTTACAAGCACGGGGCAGGCCCAACAAAGAGCCACTGGGTCCACTGATAAATTACTGTCATCGAGAAACATTACGACTGACCCTAGGAAAATTTTAATGGTGGGAGTTCAACGGCCACTGTTTCCGTGCTGTGGGTCTCCTGAAATTTACATTTGCTTCATTTTGGGACCATGACCTAAAATAAGCTGAAAACCATATGAACGGTGGCTATACAATGTATACATTGTAGTGGACCCCATGGTCACGGTCCCACCCACATTGCAAGCTCCAGTGGGTGCAGCTAAGGCCCTCAATAGGCCAGATTGGCGTGACAGTCTTGTGGGCCTGGCCCGCCTCGGCCGGGTTAGGGCTTATAATCTCAGGCCGTCCAAAAGGCTGGTCTTGGACATAGCCGTCCAAAAAGCCCAAAAGTCTCCCGCCCAGTACTTTCTCAACATTTAAAAATCCCTCATTTTCAAAAGTTTTGAAAAATCATGACTCCGACTCTCCCCTGTAGAAGGCCCTCAAAGTAAAGCTGTGATTGGACGCGGACTGGCATACTGACATTGTAGTGGCCACGTATGCTGATCTGTGGCCCTAAATGATTTTTGTTTTATCCACGCCGTTCATCCATTTTGGATTATTATTTTAGGGATACACTCAAAAATGAAGCATCTACAGATCTCAAGTGGACCACACCACAGGAAAATAGTGGTGATTGAAACCTCACCATTGAAAACTACCTAGGACCCACTGTAATGTTTATTTTCCATCCAACCTGTTGGTTAGGTCAAAAAGACAGGATGAAAGGAAAACTCAAATAAAAGCTTAATCCAAAACTTTTGTGGCCCCAATAAATTTTTATTGGTGGGAGTTGAATCACCACTGTTTCCTATAGTGGGTCCACCTATGAATTTGATCTACCTCAGTTTTTAGCTCATGGCTTAGAATGATCTGGAAAAATGGATGAATGGCATGGATAAAGCATTACATCATGGCGGGGTCCACAAAACACCATTCAATAGCGAGTCCATAGTTTGTAATTTATAACTGGTCTGGAGCTGTGCATGTAGTATGCAGGAATTGCCAAGTACCATTGTTGTTGATCGGAGCAAAAGATTGCACGATGACGTGCCAAAGTTCCATGGGCTCCACTGTGAATGTATGTGTCATATCCACACCATCCATCCCTTTTTCAAGATCATTTTAGGGCATACTCCCAAAAATGAGGCGGATCCAAAGCTTAAGTGGACCACACTACAAAAAGAAGTAGGGATAATGCCGTCCATCATTAAGACCTTCCGAGTAACCACCAGACCTGGATGAAGGGAAAAAAACAAATATCAATTTGATCCAAAACTTCTGTGGTTCCTATGGGGTTTTCAATGGTACGTGTTCAATTCCCACTGCTTTTTATGGTGTGGGTCCACTTGTGCTTCTGATGTGGCTCATTTACGGGTGCATGCTCCAAAATGATATCTAAAATGGATGGACGGTGTGGATATAGAGGATACATCATGGTGGAGCATGCAGAACTTTACCACATCAACACACCATTAGGCAATTTGCCTCCATCGCAGCTGCCACGAGAGCGAACTAGGTTATTTACAACAAAATTGTCCTTTCCCGGCGGTCAAAACCGCCAGTAAAGGTTTTACTAGCAATCAAGCAACCGCCTGGTAAAGGTTTTACCGGCGGCCATTAGCTTTTACTGGCAGTTTTGTGGGATGCCCCTAAATCGTCAGTTATTGATTGTGTTGGCCGAACGGGAGAAATGGCTACGGATAAAATCCGTAGCCATAGAACCTATGGTTAACGACAATCCGTAGCCATTGCAATTTTATCCGTAGCCATTACCGACACTGGCCGGTCTCACCTAGGCCAGTGTAGCCCTTACTATGGGGCCCACCTTAATGTGTGTATATTATATACAGGTCGGCCCATCTATAAATTTTTCCATTATTTTATAGCATGAGCCCAAACATAAAGCAGATCCAATTCTAATGTGAACCATAATATTAAGTAGCGGTGATTGACCATTTAATGGGCCACAAAGTTTAAGATTAAGCTGAGATATTTGTTTTATTTTTGTTTTTGTTTTTCCTATATCCATGTTTATGTAACCTTATCAACAGGTTGAATGGCAAATAAACATTAAGGAAACATTACAGTACGCCCTAGGAAGATTTTAATGGTTGGGTTTCATCACCAAGTATAGTCCCGAGATTTTGATCTTCTTCAATTTTAGGCTCATGAGCTAAAATGACTTAAAAAACGGATGGACGTTATAGATATTGAATAAGTATATTAAGGTGGCACTACAACAACTGGGACTTTTACCAGCGCTCAAGCGCCAGTAAAAGCCCCTAAAAGCACTGGCGAATATGTTAGCGGCGCTAGTCAAGCGCCGCTAAATGGGTATGTCGGTAAAAGTATTACCGGCGCTACGTAACTTAGGGCCACACCATCTTGGGTGAGGTGAGGGTGCACCTAATCTGCTTCTACTTAAATTAGGTTACACTAGTGCCCAGAGCTTCCATCCTTTTAAGTGCCATTTTAAATGCAAAAGACCTTCCTCTATTGGCATCATCAGGCTATTCATCAACACCCGGATCCATAGCTCAACTGACAGACTGAGTGGAGATACCTCGTTTCAACACTTGAGGTCTTGGTATCGATCCCTAGGCCTAGTGGGGGTGGCTAACATGGAGTGTGTGTACTCCCCCCCCCAAAAAAAAGGGCTATTCATCATCGATCCTTCCATCTAAAGTGCCTTAGCTAACACCAACATTGTTGTTATCATAACCATTCTTAACAGCGACATCTAAGATTCGAAGGGCCGGATCATGGGTTTCCACCGATATTGTCCCCTTCTTTCCCATAAGAAAGATCATTCGTGTCGCCATTGGCAATGGGGTCATTTTCTCCAGCGAGAAGACCCTTATTGTTAACCCGCATCCTATAATGAAAAACATCCTCAACACCCTCAAGCGAACTGAAATTACCTCTGTCCAAGTTTGGGATTTTCAAATTTTCTTTATGTATATAATTTTAATAAATAATCATCATAAGATATTAGATTTTGAATTTCTTGCTATTTAATATTTTTTAGAGAGAAGTTTAATTTTGTGCTTGGTCTCAGGCTAGACTATTTTTTCCCATCATGAGCCCGAGCTAAGTTTGGGCTTTAGTTGAAAATTTTGAGCCACGCTTGCACAAAGCTCAACCTGGCCCTAACCCAGGCGCCCGTTGACACCCCTTGTTGTAGCCAAGTCACTCACTTTTGGGGACTTGGCAGTGGGACCCAATAATGGAGGTGCATGCCCCTATTGTAATAAGGTTAGCCTTATGCACCTCATAATTAGTGTTGCATGTAAAGCTCCTTGGATATGGTGCCTTGGTTGATGCAGTCCAATGAATAGTGGAGCTGGTTATGATGCCTTGAGTTCCCATACCCATAAATGGTCTCCTGCTGGAGTAACACAGTAGGTTGAAAACAACAGCGAGAGCACTTTTGTAGTTAGATGGTGGGTCCCTAGGACAAGGTTCATTCATTGGTTGATACAATCTTTCACAAAGTGGCAAATACTCTGGACCAAAGCATGTTGGGGCCGAACCTATAGTCGTAAGGAGTGTAAAACAGAGCGACAACAAATGCAAGGGTTATAATAGGGAATCATTGTAAGACTCTTACTAGGTGGGTCACACGTGATCATCAGTTTTTAGATCTGATCATTGTATTAATGTAAGCCCCACTATAATTGTGATTATAAGCCCCACCATAATTTGATCATGACAAATATGTTTAGAGTGGGATGCTCAAATTGTAGTCCTGTACACGGTTATTAAGTTGGATATATATGAAAACCTAGGGTGTGAAGACCCTAAAAGGGAGAAGTATGATGAGTAACCCTCTCCAACCCTCTTTCATATAAATATATGACTTAATCCCCTCACTAACACAGAGAGAAATCCTCAATCCCATTGAGAGGTTTTCCTAAGAGTGTAAGGCGCGGAAGATCAAGATCTCTTCTTAACAATATCGAGAATGTCTTCCTACAAGGTATGCGTTTAAGATTACATTATGAAATCTCCATTATTAATGCATAAACAATCCCTTAATTCAGCTATTCAGTTTTATAATTGGTATGAGAGCCCACTATACATTAATCTTGAGAAATTTTTTGAGTACAAGAGATCAGTTCTCTCCAAAATCCATGCTCATTAGGATCCTATCAAGGATGTCAAATTCCGACGAGTTTCAAATCAATGCTAGAAATTTTGGGTTGTACTATGCTTGTCATTATTCGTGGCTGCCCAGTGGCAAGGTGATTAGAGATGTTAGCAACCCTCTGACTCCATAGTCGAACCTGTTTGGCATGAAATCCACATTTGTGGTGACCTTTATTGTGTTAATGGAGGGGGTTTTTAAAACCCATCATCATGCTTGCTTCTTGGATCGATCACCCACAAAGATTGGATTGTCATGAAAAACATGTGAGGTTCTTCGGGCTAGAGCAGTTAATGGACTCAAACGATCGTGGCAGCAAGGGTTCGAGTTTCTTCATTGACAGTGGCATAAAAAATCCGAGTCTTTAAATTAATCGTTGGTTGCTTGGCAATCCCAGACCCTGAACAACTCCAGCCACAACCCTCTTTTTTTTTTTTATTAGCTTGTTAGTACACCCATTGTCAGTTCACACTTCACTGTTAGCCACCCCCACTAGAGAATCGATACCAACACCTCAATGTTGAAACGAGGTATCTTTCACTCAGCCTACCACTTGAGCTATGGATCTGGGTACTCCAACTGGAACCCTGTTTATGACCGCTGACAGCCATGGTTTCTCGATGTTTGATCTTCAATCAATGGTGATCCTCGTTCTTAAATGATGAATCTGATCGTGGATCGTAGTTGCCATGTTATGTGGGTCATGGTTATCATGTTATATGGATCATGGTTTGTATGTTCTATGGATCATGGTTTTCATGGGTCTTAGTTGACATGTTATGTGGGTCATGGTTGTCATGTTGTATGGATCGTGGTTTGCATGTTGTATGTTTCGTGGTTTGCATGGGTCATAGTTGCCATGTTATATGGGTTATGATTTTCATGTTGTATGGATTGTAGTTTTCAACGTGTTCACTTCGTTTTCTACTAAACCATTGGTACCATAGCTTAAGGCCCACAATGGAGTGATCCGATCCATCCACTTTGTTGGCTAGCTTGCTATGGGCCCCAAAAGTCCTAACTTGGGTAGTGTCCACTTCTAACAAACATCATAGTGAGCCTGAAAAGTTTCAACAATCACTATTAATTTCTATTTTGTGGCCCACATGAGTGCTGGATCTAACTGATATATGGGCCTTACCCCTAAAATGACACGACAAAAAGGATGGGCGGCATGGATAATACACATACATCAATGTGGGCCCATATGGGTCGTGGTTTGCATGGGTCGTAGTTGTCATGTTATATGGGTCATAGTTGTCATGTTGTATGGATCGTGGTTTTGGTTTTCAACATGTTCACTTCCTTTTCTACCAAACCATTAATACCATAACTTAAGGCCCACGATGGGGTGATCTGATCCATCTACCTTGTCGGTTAGCATGTCATGGGCCAAAAAAGTCCCGTCTTCAGCAGTGTCCACTTCTAATAAACATCACATTAAGTATAGAGAGTTTAACATTCACCATTATTTTCTATTTTGTGGCCCACACGAGCGCTGGATCAGGCTGATATTTGGGCCCTACCCCTAAAATGATACGGCAAAAAGGATGCGTGGCATGGATAATACACATACATCAATATGGGCCCATTTGGGTCATGGTTTGCATGGGTTGTAGTTGCATGTTATATAGGTCATGGTTGTCATGTTGTATGGATTGTGGTTTTCAATGTGTTCACTTCATTTTCTACTAAACCATTGATACCGTATCTTAAGGCCTACAATGGAGTGATCCGATCCATCCACTTTGTCGGCCAGCTCGCTGTGAGCCCAAAAAGTCCTAACTTGGGCAGTGTCCACTTCTAACAAACATCATAGTGAGCCTGAAAAGTTTCAACAGTCACTATTATTTTCTATTTTGTGACCCACACGAGCGCTGAATCTATATGGGCCTTACCCCTAAAATGACACAGCAAAAAGGATGGGCGGCATGGATAATACACATACATCAATGTGGGCCCATTTAGATCATGGTTTGCATAGGTCGTAGTTGCCATGTTATATGGGTCGTGGTTGTCATGTTGTATGGATTGTGGTTTTCAATCGTGTTCACTTCCTTTTTTACCAAACCATTGGTATCATAGCTTAAGGCCCACAATTGGGTAATCCATCCATCCACCTTGTCGGCCAGCTTGCCGTGAGCCCAAAAAGTCCTAACTTGAGCAGTGTCCACTTCTAACAAACGTCACAGTGAGCCTAAAAAGTTTCAACAGTCACTAGTATTTTCTATTTTATAGCCCACACGAGCACTGGATTAGGCTGATATTTGGGCTAGCCCTAAAATGACACGACAAAAATAATGAGCGGCATGGATTATACATATACATCAATGTGGGCCCATTTGGGTGATGGTTTGCATGGGTCGTAGTTGCCATATTATATAGGTTGTGGTTGTGGTTTTCAATGTGTTCACTTCCTTTTCTACCAAACTATTAGTACCATAGCTTAATGCCCATCATGTGGTGATATGATCCATCCAACTTGTTGGCCAGCTTGTCGTGTGCCCAAAAAGTCCTGTCTCGGGCAGTGTCAACTTCTAATAAACATCACAGTGAACTTGAAAAGTTTCAACAGTCACCATTATTTTCTATTTTGTGGCCCACACGAGTGCTGGATCAGGCTGATATTTTAGCCCTACCCCTAAAACAACACGACAAAAAGGACGGGCGGCATGGATTAAACACATATATCAATGTGGGCCCATTTAGGTTGTGGTATGCATAGGTCGTAGTTGCCAGGTTATATGGTTATATGGGTCGTGGTTGTCATGTTGTATAGATTGTGGTTTTCAACGTGTTCACTTCCTTTTTTACCAAACCATTGGCACCATAGCTTAAGGCCCACAATGGGATGATCCGATCCATCCACCTTGTCGACCAGCTTGTCCTGGGCCCAAAAGGTCATAACTTGGGCAGCGTTCACTTCTAATAAACATCACAGTGAGCCTGGAAAGTTTTAACAGACACCAGTATTTTCTATTTTGTGGCCCACAGGAGCACTAGATCAGGCTGATATTTGGGACATACCCCTAAAATGACATGGCAAAAAGGATGGGTGACATGGATTGTACACATACAACAATGTGGGCCCACATGGGTCATGGTTTGCATGGGTCGTAGTTGTCATGCTATATTGGTCGTGGTTGTCATATTAAATGGATCGTGGTTTATACGTGTTCACTTACTTTACTACCCAACCATTAGTACCATACCCAAAGGCTTACAACGGGGTGATCTAATCCATTCACCGTATCAGCCAACTCACCGTGGGCCCAAAAGGTCCTAACTTAGGTAGTGTCCACTTCTAACAAACATTACAATGAGTCTGGAAAGTTTCAATAATCAACATTATTTTCTATTTTGTGGCCCACCGGAGCACTAGATCAGGCTGATATTTTATCCGAAAATGACACAATAAAAAGGATGGGCAGCATGGATTATACACATACATCAATGTGGGCTCATATGTGTCATGGTTTGCATGTGTCGTGGTTATCATGTTATATGGATCGTGGTTATCATGTTATATGGATCGTGGTCTGCACGTGTTTACTTCATTTTCTACCCAGCCATTGGTACCATAGCCTAAGGCCCATAATGGGGTGATCCGATCCATCCACCTTGTCGGCCAGCTCGCCGTGGGCCCAAAAAGTCCCACCTAAGTTTTAACAGTCACCATTATTTTCTATTTTGTGGCCCACAGGAGCATTGGATCAGGCTGATATTTGGTTCCTAGCCCTAAAATAACACAGCAAAAAGGATGGGCAACATGGATTATACACATACATCAATGTGAGCCCATATGGGTCGTGGTTTGCATGTGTTGTAGTTGTCATGTTACATGGGTCATGATTGTCATGTTATATGGATCGTGATTTTTACATGTTCACTTCCTTTATTACCCAGCCATTAGTACCATAGCCTAAGGCCCACAATGGGATGATCCGTTCCATCCACCTTGTTGGCCAGCTCGCCGTGGCCCCAAAAAGTCCCACCTTATATGGTGTCTACTTCTAACAAACATTGCAGTGAACTTGGAAAGTATTAGCGGTGGGTGACACTATTACTATTATTTTCTATTATGTGACCCACACTAGCTCTGAATCAAGATGATATTTGGGCCTTAGCTTTAAAATGACATGGCAAGAAGAATAGGCAGCATGGATTATGCACATACATCGGTGTGGGCCCCACGAGTTGGACTTTGTCCACACCCAAAAAAAAGGGGCTCTCATACATGTCATTAAATACGATGTAACTTTTTATTCATTAAAAAATCGTACAACTACTTAACCAAGGACAAAGGACATTTTAGTCCAATTAACGTTCCGAAGCTTGTTAGGAGATCACCCACGGAATATGTGAAAGGTTGAATCTCTTTAGGGAATTTGTACATGCATGGAGGCCTGTACAGTCAATTTTCCTCTTGAAAACCATTCCTATGCACGCTCAGTTTGCGCTCGAACCGGCGCGTACACACGTGTGCGATATCATGGGAAATGCCCTGGGATTTTGTCAGAACTTTGATTTGAATAAGATGGTCTGTTCAGATTTTTCAAACATGGAGTGAAGGTGGGCCACAGTTCCACCAGATACCGAGTGGCGATACCACGGTCCCCAGAAACCCAGGAACCACCCACTGAAATCCCAAATCCACCACAGCGTAGATCAAGCTCACACCCACCAAAAACCTCCAGAAATAAAAACCACCAACCTGATGTCTCCTCTTCTTCTCCTCTGAGGGCCTCGACTTCGCTGTCGAGTGGAGAGCCGGTGTCTGATTCCAGCAGGCGAAAGACTCAGGCGTCGAAGGGATCTGGCAGTCGAAGGAAATAGGGGTTCTTTATGGGGTCTAACCAAAGAAGAATGCAAGGAAATGAGATGGATTGAAACGGCTGTTTATCTCTTGGGAGTGGACAATATAGACTATCTTAAGGACCGATCTACATTTGTTAAGACGTTTTCGAAATCAAAGGTCGATGTTGTGAGGGACCTAATTCCGATGGACGGGATTACAGGTATACTGGAAATGTATGCAAAGCAGCCCAAAGGTTCCTTCAGATTGGAACCTTATGGTGGTATGATGAGTAGGATGAGGAGCGATGCTACGCCCATCCCTCATCGAGCTGGCACTGTGTATTCGATCAAGTATTTTGTGGATTGGGAAGAAGCGGATGATGAGAGCGGTGAATATGTTGATTGGCTTCGTGGGGTATATGAATATATGACGCCGTTTGTATCGAACAGTCCTAGAGCTGTGTATGTGAACAACGTTGATCTGGATCTTGGTGTGATTGACTGGTCGAATCGTAGCATGTCGGGTGTTGATGCTGTTGAGGTGGCTAGATCTTGGGGTGAGAAGGATTTCATGGGGAACTATGATAAGTTGGTTCGAGCCAAGAGGATGATCGATCCGAGCAATGTGTTTAGTCACAAGCAAAGCATCCCACCTGCTAGTTCGGAGATGATGTTGTAAATCAAGGGCTAGGATGTGTTGGACATGGCCCATTTGACATTTTTTCTTATTATGTTTCGTGATTGTTTTAATTTGTATTTGGTATACGAGCAATCAATTAGTATGCTGATTTGCATATTTGAATACAGCTAATTGCTAATTGTAGGAGTTAAAATTGCAACTCATGTGACTGAAGACAGAAGAATTGCTGAACTCACGTGTGGGCACGTGCGAGCAGGAGTGGATGGGTCATTCTCTTTGTAATGCCATAAAATGATATCTAAAAATGGTTGGACGGTATGGATACAACACATGCATCATGGTGGGGTCCACAGAGCTTGGTGACATCACTTTAGTAGCGATTTGGCTACCGACGTTGTCAGTATCCAAACTGTGCTCTATTCTCGCATGTGAGAATAGAACTATCTCTAAAAATGGTTGGACGGTATGGATACAACACATGCATCATGGTGGGGATCCACATAGCTTCGTGACGCCACTTCATTAGCGATTTGGCTACTTACCTTGTCAGCATCCAAACTGTGTTCTATTCTCACATGTGAGAAGTGTGCGTTTTTTCATACACGTGAATGTGAATGGGTCATCAGGAGTTTTAATATCATATCAAATAACCACTATCTCAAAAAGTTGAAGCTATATTAATGCATACCAAGGGACACTTTAACACTCCTTATATTTAACCTTTCGATCTAATACTTGTTAAGTGGTATCCAAAAGGGGGCCTTAGTGTATTGTTGAATGGCCTGAATTCATCAAACTAATTTCATGAATCAAAGATTAGGATTGCTCAGTTAGTTTAATTTTGTGATGACATCCTATTTTCAGTGATTCCCGCAATTTGGACATTTAATTTGGTTTAATACATTCCACGAGCACAATTTCTTAATACCTGCATATATACCACACTCAGCCAGAGTATCAAATAAATCCCCAAAAGAAAATTACATATCATTTCCAGCAAATTCAAACAACAAATCAAGCTACAGCAGCAACACAAACAAATTCAAATATATAGATATTAAATAAATAAGGTAGACACATCCCATCTACTGCTAATAGACACGTCCTTCCCCATAAGCCCAGGGAGGAATACTCTGTGGATGCCTGAAAATGTTGCTTGGATCGATCAACGTCTTTGCTCGCACCAGTCGATCATAGTTCCCCAAGAAATACTTCTCACCCCAAGCCCTTGCAACCTCCACAGTACTTTCAACCCCATTCATGTTGGAATCCGACCAGTCGATCACACCAAGATCAAGATCGACGTTGTTCACGTACACAGCCCTGGGGCCCACCAACAAAAAGGCCCCCATGTACTCGTACAGCCTCCTAAGCGCATCCAAATACTCCCCACTCTTCCCATTATCCTCCTCTTCCCATTGTAGAAAATACTCAATAGAATAGAGGTTTCCTACTCTATGTGGGAAAGCTATTGCATCACTCCTTATCCTATCATTGATTCCACCATATGGATCTAAAAGAAGAGATGCTTTGGGCAGTTTTGATAATATCTCCAAAGCTCCTTTCAATCCAGCCAATGGTATTGGGACCTTCACATAGTCAGATTTTGACTTGATGAACGTCTTATGATAGGCGAACCTGTTCTTCAAGTCTGCCACCGTACGCACGTTAGGATCTCCCATTAGGAAAATGACACCTTCTGCCCAGCTCATCTCGTTGCAGTCTTGTAAGGTTACACCCAATTCAGGAAATGCATTGCTTATGATGGCAAGAGCTGATGCCTTAGGCCCCAAGTATAATCCAGTAAAAAACATGAAAATGTCAGTAGTGTTTGTTGTTCCCGGCCAGACAAGCACCTGCAAGAAGAAATTCTCGTCTAATTTTGGTGCAACGAGCTGCCATTTATACCACAAACTGGCAGTTTGGCTCGTTGTACCGGATTTATCAATTCGGAACAATGTAACGTTTTCCGGCACTTCAAGTAGTCGGATTTTCCACGCAACCACCACACCCCAGTTGCCACCTCCACCGCCCCGGATGGCCCAGAACACCTCTTTGCCCATGGACTTGCGGTCTAACAGCTGCCCATCTGCAGCGACGAGGACGGCATCGACGACGTTGTCAGCTGCAACCCCATACTTCCTTATCAATGTGCCGTAGCCACCACCGCTGATGTGGCCTCCAGTCCCTACCGTCGGGCACACGCCACCTGAGAACCCATGACGGTTGCTTGCCGTCGCGATCGCATTGTACAGCTGGCCAAGAGTTGCACCACCTTCAACCCAGGTTGTCTCGGATTCCAAGTCGACCGTGACCCGGTTGAGGTTCATTAAGTCTATTATCACAAATGGCCCATCGGCTACAGATGATAGACCCTCGAAGCTGTGGCCCCCAGACCTTAACCTGATTTCCCATGACCCCTGCCTCGAGCATCGGATCACCGTCTGGACCTGGTATTTGTTTTCAGGGAATACAACGGCAATAGGCTTATTGAGAAAAGGCTTTGAAACTCTGAGGTTTTGGTTGGAGGAATCAAGGAAATGAAGGAAGTCAGGATTGTAACTGGTGGTGATGTTTGTTACACCTCCTTGTGACAGGCACGTCAGAAGGTCTTCTCTACAGGCGCACATTAGCAGACAGCCTAGTAGGAGAATGAAGTGGAGGCTTGTTTGGCTTTCCATGTTAGAAGTGCAACGAGAAAGGGGCAATAATAGAACATGAATGCTTGCGTACAAAACATGTATGTGAATGTATTTATTGGAGAAGCTTGCTCGGAACGTGTAGGATGCATGAACGATTTCAGAGTAGCTATCCTTTGCTATTCTCATTTGTATTGTAATGCGTACGAAAACCTCTTGCGCGAGGGGCTGTGACTATTCGCTGACGTGGCTGTTGGACTTCAGGTAGGTGAGATCTACCCCGTCCATCAGGTGCGTCACCAGGCATTTGGACCGGGGCCCAAAAATCATGCCGATCCAAATCTCAGGCGGGCTAAATCAAGGGGAACAGTTTTTTTTTTTTTTTTTTTTCTTCAATGAATATATTTCAAAAAAAGAAAAAAAGTCATCGAATGAACAGCTTACATAAAATGGATGGCAGTTATTTAAAATCCTATATCAGATGGTTAAGATGACTTGATCGGTGAGTGATGCTCAATCCACAACCAGGCTCACAATTTGAATGGTCTGGATTGACTTGATGTAACGCCAACGTTCACCATCATTAATTTGGAAAAGGTGGAAAGAAGCACAGAGTAACTTTGCCACGTTGCAATATCCAAATTCCGAAAAGTTGCCACAGCAGCCTTCTCCTCTACTACCCGCCACGGACGGTGCCCATCGATTCTGTCCGTTACGTGAAAAACGACAAATGTGCCTTACGGGCCCAAGGGAGACGTGTAACGTACATGCAGCCCACGTGCAAATTGGCAGGATCCAGGCCGCTCATCCGGTGAGCCCCTCCCCGTATTACGTCGTTGATTATGGACCGTAGCCAGACATTTTTACCTGTCCGTTTCTTTTGTGACCACGTGACTCAGGTGATGTAACGTTCGAACTGATTTATGTCAGTTTTGAGTTAGTATATGCCACGTGTACCATTTCTACGTACCAGCGTATCAAGTGTCACACGCAGCTAGAGTATCAACCGACTCCCCGTGTGAAAGCTCCACCATTAAAGCAGTCCAAATTGTGTTTCGTTTGTTGGGGGTCTTGCACAAAATCTCAGGATCTAGCCTCCCGAAATAAATCAGAATTATAAAATAATAAAGCAATGAAATAAATCAAAGCATAAACCGCACACCACATAAGAAATTTTTACGTGGAAAACCCTCAAAGAAGTAAAAATCACGGGACCTCGTCCAGATCAACAATCTACTATGAAGTAAAATGTGACAACCTTCTTCACTCACGTAAGAGTGGATAAACAATGAGAGAACAAAAGAAAAACGGAGAGATCTCACCGATTACAAGGACGTAGAAGCGCTGAGATATAAATTACACAGTAGATAACCTCCACGAGCATAACTTCCATTCTACAAGTTTTTTTTTTTCTCTCTCTCTTTCTCTCACACCCTTGATAGCTCTCTTATATTTTTCTTCTTTTCATCTCACTAGAAAAACCCTAGGTACCCCTATTTATAGTTTTAGGAAACTCTTTTCCGCATCTCAGTTGCGAAAGGACTCAGATTTCCGCAATCCGTAAAATTGCAGAACAAATCTGTGTAACCATGATCGGTCGAGTGCCACCCACGACCGGTCGAGAACCACCTTCGACCGGTCGAGCACCCTGGAGAAAAATAACCCAAAGTCACTGGACTTCGAGTCGAGTTAGGGCTCGACTCCACGACTGGTCGTGCACCAGCCCTCGACCGGTCGTGTGAGGCTCACGACCGGTCGAACACAGGTTAAAAAAATCCATAAAATCTCTCCCTTTTTGACCCAGGAGGGATTCACTTTCTTCAAGCCAGTTAGGTTTCTATAAATCTCAAACTTGCCCTTGAGCAAAGCCTTGATCATCATGTCTGACCCATTATTGTCCGTGTGGACCTTCTCAAGCTGTAACATCTTCTGTTCCGAAGTATCACTGATCCAGTGATACTGAATCTCTATGTGGTTTGACTTGGAATGTTGACTTGGATACTTGCTCAAGTGAATAACACTCTGACTATCGCAATAGACCACGTGCTCCTCCTGCTTTAGACTAAGTTACCGTAAGAACCTCTTCATCCAAAGCGTCTCTTTACATGCCCCTATGACTGCAATGTACTTGGCCTCTGTCGTCGACAATGCTATGACCTTCTGTAGCTTGCTCTGCCAAGAAACTGCTCCCTCTGCAAACTTAAACATGAACCCCGATGTAGACTTCCTGGAATCTATATCACCTACCATATCTGCATCGGTGTAGCCCTCTAACACAAGTTTACTGTCACCATAGCATAGGTTCAACCTAGATTAGTCTCTTAGATATCGCAGTATCCACTTAACTGCTGCCCAATGCTCTTTGCCGGGATTGACAAGATACCGGCTGACAACACCAACCGCATATGCTATGTCTAGGCATGTACATACCATAGCATACATCAAACTTCCTACAGCTGACGTGTAGGGTATCTTCAGCATCTCTTCTACCTCTACCTTCGTCTTCGGACACTGCATGTCGCTCAATCTGAAGTGACCATCCAGTGGAGTACTGACTGGCTTCGCTGCATTCATATTGAACTGCTTTAGAATTTTCTCAATATACTGCTCTTGTGACAGCCAAAACTTCCTGCTGCTTTTGTCACGGGTTATCTCCATTCCTAGGATCTGTCTAGCTGGGCCTAAGCCTTTCATCGCAAAAGACTTGCCCAACTCCTGTTTCAGCCTGTCGATTTCTTAATGTCTTTTCCCATGATGAGCATGTCATCAACGTATAATAGCAAAACTAAGAAATCACCATCTGAGAACTTACGTTAAACACACAATGGTCCGACTCCGTTCTGTCATACCCATGTTATAACATGAACATGTCAAACTTCTTGTACCATTACTATGGAGCTTGTTTCAATCTATAAAAGCTCTTCCTTAGCCTACACACTATATGCTCGTTGCCCTTGACTTCGAACCCCTCTGGTTGGTGCATGTAGATCTCTTCTTCCAGGTCACCATGGAGGAAGGCAGTTTTAATATCTAACTGCTCTATCTCCAAATCCATGCTAGTCACTAATCCAAGCAACACTCGTATGGATGTTATCTTCACTACTGGTGAGAATATCTCCTCGAAGTCTATACCTTTCCTCTGACCGAACCCTTTCACCACAAGTCTAGCCTTGAACTTCGTCTGTGAATTCTTCTGCTCAATCTTCTTTCTGAACACCCACTTGTTGCTCAAAGCTTTCTTGCCCTTTGGTAATTTCACCATATCATAGGTGTGGTTCTTATGCAAGGATTCCATCTCCTCTTGCATAGCTTTCAACCACTCCCCCTTATGCTCGTCAGCTAGGGCCTCAGTATAATCTTCTAGCTCTCTCATCAGTGAGCATAATGTACTCATGCGGTGAGTACTTCTTGGACGGCTGTCTGTCCCTAGATGACCTCCTTACCTGTGGCTCAACAGGTGGATCAAGTGGGGGTTGCTCCCCAGGTCCATATTCTGAAAGAAATCCCTCGTCCTCTGCACCTTGCTGTACTCCCCTGTCATCAGGCACCACGGGAGGAATGATCGGATCCATGTCCTCTAGCTCACCTGAACTAGGCTGATTCTTCTCTAGCTTACCAATGTCTTTTATACACTGATCTTCAAAGAAAACCACATCTCTTCTCTTAACGAGCTTCTTCTCGGTCGGATCTTATAACCTATAACCGAACTTTTCATCACCGTACCCCAAGAACACACACTGTCTGATCTTCATATTGAGCTTGGACCTCTCATCTTTTGGTACGTGAACAGATGCTCTGCATCTAAACACCCTGAGATGACTGTATGATGGATCCTTTCTAGTCCACACCTTCTCAGGTACTTCTCCATTCAACGGGGTTGATGGAGACCTGTTTATCAGATACACTCTCGTGTGCATTGCTTCTCCCCAAAACGTCTTGGGCAACTTCACATGGGATAACATGCATCTGATTCTCTCAACAATGGTGCGATTCATTGGCTCAGCCACACCATTATGCTGGGGGTCTTGGGAACCGTCTGTTCATGCTGTATACCCAGGGACTTACAATACTCATGAAAGTCGGCAATATATTCACCACCATTGTCAGTACGGATGTACTTCAATGATCTACCTGTCTCTCTCTCAACCATAGCATGAAATAATTTAAACACACCAAAGACCTCATCCTTAACTTTCAAAGCATAAATCCAAACCCTCCTAGATGCATCATCTATAAAAGTAACAAAATACAATGCCCCACCTAAGGTTTTTGTCCTCATAGGACCACAAATATCAGAATAAACCAAATCTAATGCATGCACTTTATTAATATGAGAAGCAGTTTTAATGAATGAAGCTATATGTTGTTTCCCTAATAAACAATCAAGACAGGTTTTAAGGGGCATACCTGTCACGTCTGGAAGGAGCCGCTTCCTTGCTAGTAGGTGAAGCCTTTTTTCACTCATATGGCCTAGATGCCTGTGCCACATGTCAATAGCTGAATCTTCCGCCGCGTTCAACCCACCCTCGCACATACTGACACTTACCTTCTAAAGGGTGCAACATTTCTTTCCTCTATACACGATCAACGAACCCTTGATGACCTTCCATCGCCCACTAACAAACCAGTTTTCATAGTCATCATCATCCAACCTTCTCATCGACATTAAGTTGAGGCGAATGTCTAGGATATGCCTCGCATCCCTGAGAACTAATGTGCAGCCCACATCGGTCTTCACACAAATATCACTGACTCCCACGATTTTCGATATACCAGAATTTTCTATCTTCACGGTCCCATAGTCACCTGACTTGTAACTTGTGAAGAAGTCCCTACGTGGAGTTGCATGAAAAAAAGCTCTCGAGTCTATCACCCAGTCGGTATCCTGACTCGTAGCTGTGAGACATACATCATGATCTGCTAAAAGAATAACTACAATGTCATCATCTGAAGCGACCGCAGTGGAATCTGATTCATCTTCCTTCTCCTTTCCTTTTATTTTTTTTATCGTTCTTAGCCTTACGACATTTATGCTTATAGTTGCCCTTCTTGCCACAATTCTAACATTCAACATTTTTCCTAGTAGTTGACTTACCTCTTGATTTATCTCGGGCCTTCCTGCCCTTTCTATTCTTTCCTCTCCCTTGTTCCTGTGTCACAAGGGCCTCTTGCTGAGTAGACACCTGAGACTTCCTCCTTGTCTCCTTATTGAAGGGACAGCTGGTTACCTGTTCCATGAATATCTTTCCGTCTGGCGCGGAGTTACTTAGAGACATCAGCAATGTCTCCTAATTGTGGACAATGAACTAAGCAATAGAAAAGCATGCAATTCATCATCCAGGAACATCTTCATAGCGGAGAGCTGGTTCACTATATTGCTGACCTTATTCATGTGCTCGGCGACAGAACTACTATCTTTGAACTTGAGATTCACAAGTCGCCTTATCAAGAAAATCTTATTCCCGGCTGTCTTCCTCTCATACTGCCCTTCCAATTTCAGCCATAGGCTTACAGTTGAGGTTTCCATAGACACATGGTAGAATACGGAATTGTCAAACCATTGTCTAATAAACCCCACCGCCTTCCAGTCCATCTTCTTCCAATAATCATTAGACATATCCTTGGATTTTGCTGATATGCCTAAAATTGAAGAATATAAGTCCTTACAATAAAGCAAGTCCTCCATCTTAGCCTTTCATGTGGTCTGTTGAGGGTTA
Source organism: Magnolia sinica (assembly GCF_029962835.1). NCBI lineage: Eukaryota > Viridiplantae > Streptophyta > Magnoliopsida > Magnoliales > Magnoliaceae > Magnolia > Magnolia sinica. The sequence goes on along the minus strand of NC_080585.1, from coordinate 15,237,440 downwards.
AATATTGCATATTAAACCCAAATTATTGCCTGGATCTACAAGCATAATACTGTTTAATGGCTGATTTAATCATGTTTGTGATGTAGAGTGTACGTACGAGCTTAGACTGAAAAAAAAGATGATAAAGCATAGATTTAATGCTCTGAAGTCACCAAGGCAAGCGACGGACTCCAGGGGACCAAGATCGACAGATTTACATGCCAGAGATCCGTGAAAATTGAGAAACTGAAGCTCAAACGGGCCTGAAAGTCAGCCAGGATGCAAGATCACAGGGTTTCCACCATCCGTTCAGCTCGAAACTTTATATATGGCTTGAGGACCACAAGTTAACTGTACACATCGAAATTCAGCCGTTGATCCTTATGAAAGTGTCCTAACGGATAGATCAACCCCTTAAATCCTTAAGTGGGGCCCACCTGATCTTTGGATATGCTTCAATTTTGGTCTCAACCCATTAAATTATAAGAGAAACAAGATGAATGGTGTGGATTTCTCATGTACATCACCATAAGACCCACCTATACATTGCACGTGCATAGCGTATATGCTCCAGCCGTGCACTGCAACTCAAGAAATCGGTTAGAAGGTGCTGACAGATACTTCTTTAAAAAGAAGTTTAAAATCAGCCAGCGTCTTCCACGCCGACCGTCAGTTGATTCTTGTGGGCCCCACTCATCATCCGTTTAGATGATCTAAACCGTTAAATTGTCACAGGAGACGGCCAAGACCAATGCCTAGGTTTCCTTTTTTCACCATGCAAATGTATGCATGTTCCCAACCGTCAATCGCAGAATGGACGGCGGAATAGAAAACGACGTGGGCCACACCGATTCTAATAAAAAAACTAGCCATTTCCAATAGATTTTTCGAGTAGAGTTTAATGATCGGTGTGGATTTTTTAATTGACATCAGTTGTGGGTCCACCAACCATCATAGCGATAAAACGCGCAGGCTCTGTTTCGCAACAGAGCCTGCGAGCGAATCTTGTGGGCTGCCACCGTACTTCATCGGTTAGATCTGGACCGTCCATTAAGAGACCAAGGTCCCTCTCTCCCTAACCTAGGTAACACATTTAGAAAACCACAGAAGATCAGTCCTCGATCATCCAAATAGACGACTGACGGTGAATTAAGATTATTCGTGAACCACCACGAATCAGATCCCAAGTATAGGGTTGTGATGTAGTAATAAACTCGGTAAGACCGAGGTCGAATCTTAAGGGACTGATACTTGTACGTTACCGGAAACTAGGTAGAAATAGAACTATCCTAAGATGAAATCTAAATCCAATATAAAGTGATGAATAATGGTGAGAGATTAATCTAAAAATTAAGAGAAATCAGAGATAAGAAACTAGGGATTCAGAGGATCCACTTGTAGAGATCAGAGAGATCTTATGCTTGCTTCAAAAATCATGAAAATTAAACTGAACGTCCTCTAATATAATTTTAAAGAGATGAAAGGTATATGAATTAGAATGGATTCCATCACCAAACCATGCCCAGGAGACAAAGTCAACAAAAGAATTAAACCAATTACCAACCAATCAGATGTTTATGAAGGTTAGGAAGGGTACTGCCATCCAACCATACCCAGGAGACGATGGCGAACAACAGGGCTTCCTGATGTCATAATCAAAATAAGGAAAAAGAAATACTCAAAGCCATTGCAAACCCATTGTAATTTCAGTCACAACAGACCATTAAAAACTGAAAACATTCCCTTAATAATCAAACCACAATCAAGTTCAATTCACAATTAAATAGTTAAATCAACAAATAGAGTCTCTCATCTCACTACAAGTTTCACCTCTTAGCCCTAGCTAAGAGGTTTAGCCCAACATGATTGGACTAGCTCTCAAGAGAAATTATGAAAAGAAACAGTTAAAAAAATAATATAAAATTACACTTTCTTTCTCTGCTCCACGTCCCAGCTCCAATTCCTCTGCTGCTCTCCTCCTCCCCTCCCTCTCTCTTCTCTCTTCTATTTTATACACGTCAAGGGCCACTTCCGTGCGTAGCCTTTACACACAGAAGAAAAAGGTGCGGAGGTTTTACGCACTGTAACAAAAAGTGCAAAATAGAACTTACGCTGGATACTTGGTGGGGCCATGCTTGGTGTTACTAAACAAATCTAGTCCGTTCATTGGATTGTGCATGGAAAACCAGCTGGACCTGATCGATTTTGGATCTGATTCATGGTGGTTCACGAATAATCTTAATTCACTCTCAGTCGTCTATTTGGATGATCGAGGACTGATCTTCTGTGGTTTCCTAAATGTGTTACCTAGGTTAGGGAGAGAGGGACCTTGGTCTCTTAATGGACGGTCCAGATCTAACCGATGAAGTAGGTGGCGGCCCACAAGATTCGCCCGCAGGCTCTGTTGCGAAACAGAGCCTGCGCGTTTTATCGCTGTGATGGTCGGTGCACCCACAACTGATGTCAGTTAAAAAATCCACACCGATCATTAAACTCTACTCGAAAAACCAATTGGAAATGGCTAGTTTTTTATTAAAATCGGTGTGGCCCACGTCGTTTTCTATTCCGCCGTCCATTCTGCGATTGACGGTTGGGAACATGCATACGCTTGCATGGTGGAAAAAGGAAACCTAGGCGTTGGTCTTGGCCGTCTCCTGCGACAATTTAACTGTTCAGATCATCTAAACGGATGATGAGTGGAGCCCACAAGGATCAACCGACGGTCGACGTGGAAGACGCTGGCTGATTTTGAACTTCTTTTTAAAGAAGTATCGATCAACACCTTCTGACCGATTTCTTGAGTTGCAGTGCACGGCTGGAGCATATACGCTATGCACGTGCAATGTATAGGTGGGTCTCATGGTGATGTATATGAGAAATCCACACCATTCATCTTATTTCTCTTATAATTTAATGGGTTGAAACCAAAATTGAAGCATATCCAAAGATCAGGTGGGCCCCACTTAAGGATTTAAGGGGCTGATCTGTCTGTTAGGACACTTCCATAAGGATCCAACGGCTGAATTTCGATGTGTACGGTTAACTTGTGGTCCTCAAGCTATATATAAAGTTTCGAGCTGAACGGATGGTGGAAACCTTGTGATCTTGCATCCTGGCTGACTTTCAGGCCCGTTTGAGCTTCAGTTTCTCATTTTTCACGGATTTCTGGCATGTAAATCTGTCGATCTTAGTCCCCTGGAGTCCGTCGCTTGCCTTGGTGACTTCAGAGCATTAAATCTATGCTTTATCATCTTTTTTTTCAGTTTAAGCTCATACGTACAGTCTGCATCACAAACATGATTAAATCAGCCATTAAACGGTATTATGCTTGTAGATCCAGGCAATAATTGGGGTCTAATATGCAATATTTGACCCTCAACATGGTCCAGTTAGAACCATGAGATTGATCATCATTGATGAGCCACCTTCAATAATTCAAAACTAATCCTACCCGTTCAATGAACTTAGCTCTGATACCACTTTGTTGGGAGCCTTGCACAAAACCTTATGATCTAGCCTCCCGAAACAAACCAGTATTATGGAATAATAAAGTAATAAAATAAATCAAAGTATAAACCACACACCACACAAGAGGTTTTTACGTGGAAAACCCTCAAAGAGGTAAAAACCACGGGATCTCGTTCAGATCAACAATCCACTATGAAGTAGAACGTTACAACCTTCTTCACTCACGCAGGAGTGGATAAACAATGAGAGAACAAAAGAAAAATGGAGAGATCTCATCGATTACGAGGACGTAGAAGCGTTGAGATATAAATTGCACAGTAGATAACTTCCACGAGCATAACCTCCATTCTACAAGCTTTTTTTTCTCTCTTTCTCTCTTTCTCTCACACCTTTGATAGCCCTCTTGTGTTTTTCTTTTTTCATCTCACTAGAAAAATCCTAGGAACCCGTATTTATAGTTTTAGGAAACTCCTTTTCGCATCCCAGTTGTGAAAGGACTCAGATTTTCGCAATCCGAAAAATCGCGGAACGAATCTACGTAACCATGACCAGTCGAGACAAGGCCACGACCGGTCGAGCGCCACCCATGACCTGTCGAGAACCACTTTCGACCGGTCGAGTACTCCGGAGAAAAATAACCTAAAGTCGTTGGACTTCGAGTCGAGTTAAGGCTTGACTCCACGACTGGTCGTGCACCAGTCCTCGACCGGTCATGTGAGGCTCACGACCGGTCGAGCATGGGTCAAAAAAACCCATCATCGTTCCACCATTAAAGTTGTCTTAACGTAACCACCCTAAAATTTCAAACCATATAAAACTGAACTAATTAAAAATGAGCATAACCACCCTAAATTTTCAAGCTATATGAAAATAAGACTAATTAATAATTAGTAATTTAATTTTATAACTATTAACAAAATTAAACACTTAGCCTAATTAGTAGTAGAGGTACTGTTGGTGAAAGGATACGTTAGATGATTGATTCCTAAAACCAAAGTAGTTAACTTTTTGTGAAAAATTACAAAATTAGGAGAAATCTTTTAGATCGAGGGTTAGTTCTCTATTTAAAGGGGAAATCGCAAGAAATTTTTGCAGAAACCCTAAACTAAAGAACAATTTAAAAAATGAGAGAGAAGGCTTATGGAGGAGAAGCTTCTACCGATAAGGTTTCCAACATGATAACCCTGCTAAATAGAGTAGGGCTGGGCTCCATCAGGCTTTGCCCGAGAGGGCAGTAGGGGTTGCTAGGGGCCTTCTCTTTTCTCTTTTGATGGTTCTGGGTCGGGCGGTCCTGTTTCTCTTTAGCTTTAGTTTGGTTTTGTTTTTTTATTTTCCTCATGATAGGCTGCTCTTGGTCCTTTTTTCCATGAGGCAGCCTGAAGCGCTCTCTATTGTAAAATTTTTCATATAAAAAATTATAACTAAAAAAAAAAGGGTTTCCAATATATTTTGTTTTTAAATTAATTTTCAAAATTCTTGATTGAAAAAACATAGATCTACGCAATGAATGAGATAGATTGATCCCACACCCATTGTTTTGATCTATAGTGAGGTTTTGAAGATAAGAAAATGACTTTGCGCAAGATCTTGTACCATATGAGATCGACTTTGCAAAAATCCAATCATATTAATCTAGAATGATTCAAATCAAAGAATCTTAAGGCTAAATAGTATCAGGGCCTCACATCTTGGAGTGATCTGGCTGGTGGATTTCCCAAGATGATATATGAATAGTATGGATGATGATAGATGATGCGGTAAAATGGTTTTATCCAACAATAGTAGACCTCGATAATCTGGATCCGGGTGTGTTCACTCCCCAAGTATAGGGTTGTGATGTAGTAATAAACTCGGTGAGACCGAGGTCGAATCCCAAGGGACTGACACCTGTACGTAATCTGAAACTAAATAAAACTAGAACTAGAATGAGATGAAATCTAAATCGAGTGTAATTTGATGAATAATAATGAAATAATTATCTAAAACTTAAAAGAAATCAGAGATAGGAAACTAGGGATTCAGAGGGTCCACTTGTAGAGATAAGGGAAGCTACCTTGCATTAATTCAAAAACACAACTGGTAAGAAGAGATGTGTCAGATCTCTGAACTTCTCGTGAATCTAATTATCAATAGATAAGATCGGTGAAGATTTGGAAGTGATCCCGTCACCTAACCATGCCCAGGAGACGATGGCAAACAACAGCGATTTACCAATCTCACAGCCAATACTAAGAGAATTGTAAAAGTTAAGAAGGGTTTCATCACCCAACCATGCCCAGGAGACAATGGTGGACAACAGGGCCTCCTAAGTTCACAATCTCACAATGAAAAGAATATACCCAAAGCTATTGCAGATCTACTGTAATTTGAGTCAAAATAAACCATTAAAAACTAAAAGTATTTCTTAATAATCAAGCTAGAATCCAGAGAATTCAATAAATAGGAATCAAAGCAAAGCAAACATCCTAACCACGCTACAAGTTTCACATCTTAGCCCTAGCTAAGAGGTTTAGCCTAACCACATGATTAGGCTAAAATCTCTTAATAAAATAACTAAATAAAAGGAAAGAAGAAAAACTCATTTAACCGGCCCATGCTCCACGCGTTGCCTCCACGGCTGCCCACTGATCTCCCTATCCCACCTCCAAAAAACCTCCTTCTCTCTCTTCTTTCTTGTCTCTTATAGCTGCCAGGGTCGGTCAATGGGGATGCGTCGGTGCAAAGGCTCCTGCGGAAGATCTTTGCTGATATCTATGGGACCCACACATAGCGATCTTTCAGTGAATCTGCATCAATCATTGTCTTAGTAGGATCAATTTAGGCCAATATTCAAAATTTGAAATGGATCTGAGCTTTTGGTGGGCCACCGCATGGATCAACATCTAGTGAAAGATCTAACCATGGCAATCCTATCTGTATAGATGGTTGCAAGGGAATAGGAGGTTTCAGTCAAAATTCTTCTCTGGATGCAATGGTCGGTCCGGATCAATGTTTCTGATGAGGGAATTTGATGCGTACTGCCCCAGACTTCTCGGACGTCTGCAAAGCAGAGCATGCGCACGTTCCTGCGTATTGCTGCTTGCAGAAACTTTTGTGAGGCCCACCTCCTTCGGTGTTTTAAGAAATCCACGCTATCTATAATATTCTTCACGAAATTTCAGTTGGGAAGGGATGGTTTTAGATCAGATTCGGCGTGACCCACGGAAGAAATCAGCGGCAATAGTTGTAGGGCAGTCCATTTATGACCATTGAAACCAACACGTGTGCGTGCATGAGTGCATAAAGTTAACATGGGTTTGGCTAAATCGAGCCCCTCTGCATGATGGACGGCTCGGATTGAGCATTTGGACCATAATGGAGGCTCACTACAGATCAAACGATGCTCTGTTTCACGCTAGAAGAAATGAAAATTTCCGTTTTGAGTCGGTGGTGTCAGAGGGCCCCATGATCAAATTCTAATGGGAAATCCATGCCATCCATTAGAATATACTCAAAATTTCAGTAGGAATTGACTGCTTTTGGATTGCTTTTGATGCGGTCCACCTGATTTTCTGCTCTACCGTCCATTCCGCTTTTGAACGGTTGAAAAACCAATCTTCATTGTATTATTCAATTTTGTCACCTAGGCGTGGCTGAGAGGGACCTTGTGAGTCTCATGGACGGTCCAGATCGGACCTTTGATGCACGGTGTTGGCCCATAAAGATCACATCATAAGTACCTGTTACGCACGCTGGAATGAAAATGGAGTTTCCGTTTTTAAGAAGGAAGCTCGTTGCCGTACACGGCCAGTGCACTTGTGCACTATGCACACCCAACTCAGGTGGGTTCCACTATGATGGTTCTAGGAAATCAGATCCATCCATCCGTCTTGTCTCCTCATATAATGCGTTGAATCCAAAGTTGAGGCATATCCAGATAGCATGTGGGCCCCACTCAATGAATTACAGGGCTGATCCATCCGTTGGCCCACTTTCAGAGATATTCCATGGTTGAAATTTTACATGTACGGTTAATTTATGGTCCTCAGGCCATGTATGAAGTTTTGTGTCAATCTGATGGCAGGAACCCTATGATTTTGCATTCTTGACTACTTTTAGGCCTCTTTAACATGAACGGCTTGATCTTCTCGGATCCCTGGCGTGTAAATCCGTTGATTTTGGTCCCATGGAGTCTGTCCCTTGCCTTGGTGAATTCTGAGTGTTAATTCCATGCTTTTAGCACCCTGTTTCCGTCCGAGCTCCTAAACACACCTTGCAGCATAAACACAGTTAAATTGGGTCATTAAACAGTACCATATTAGTAAATCTAGGCAATAAATGGGGTCTGATATGTAATATTTTACCCTCAACAGGGTGATCCATAAGTATTTCCAAACTTTGAGAGGGAAATAATCATTAAATGGTTTGGACCCTTTGATTGATGTAATCCATATAAGCTGAGGAAACAAAAACTCTAAAATTTTAAAAATTGAACTGTGGATTAGAATCTAGCCGACATCGATTCGATCGAAGTCAATATTCGGACGATTGAACGGGTTGATTTTTATCCAACAACCAAATTCGAAAAATCTTAACACGGTCCGATTGGTCGAAGTCCTGGACCGATCGATCAAGGCTACTAATCGAGAATAACAAAATAAGTCTAACAAGCAAACAGAATTAAATCTGACCTATTTTGATCGATTGATTGGTAGGTTTGATAGATTAAAGGTGACGAAAATTGTCTAGAAACTTGAGATGTTAAAATTTAAATTTCATTGATCTATAGTCGATTGATCTGAAGATCGATTGAGGGCCCTCGAGTTGGATCGATTGATCGACTGTATTGATTGATAGTTCCCGGTTGATTTTTGAATCGAGTAATGGATTAATAAGACTAGTGGGTCATCTTGTTTTGATCAAAGGCGGAACCCATTGGATGGAATACTTAAATTAAATTCGTGGTTTATTAAACTGGTTTATAGGAATTGGGAATCTAGATTTCAACGCATACAATTGTTTGGTAAATTTAGCTCTACCATGAACAAGTGAGTGAATCCCAACGTGTCTCATTCCTATATGATTAAGATAGATGATATTATTGCTATGACCATTCTAATTGTCATGGTTGATATAATTGTTGTGTTATTGCATTATCATAATCTTTGTTGTATGATTCATATTCTGAGCAATTATTAATGTAAATTGAATATGTGGACATGCAAAACTTTTATATCATGAATTCATTGTTTTCTCTTGGAGATATTTATATGTTGACTGCATATGACAATGCATTGAGCATGCATTACATGCATCTATGACGTTCCTGTGTTGATTCTTAGAGGCACTGTCTAGATAACTGCATGCACACCTCGTGCCTAGGTTCCTAAGGGATCTCCTTGGATGAGTCTCTTAGTAGATTTGTTGCCAAATGCCCACATTAGTGGAAGCCTAGTCTCCTACCTTCAGTTCGCTGACGACACAGTCCTGCTCGCAAACGACTCCTCTAACTCGCTGCGACGGATCTCCGAATTCCTCTCCCTCTTTCAGCACGCCTCGAGGCTGAAAATTAATGCCCAAAAAAGTGTTTTGTTCATATCTTCCAGCAGAACGGTGACTCGAGCGAGAGCGATCCAACACATTCTCGGTTTTAACTTAGGTTCCTCTCCCTTCACCTATCTGGGAATTCCTATTTTCAAGGAGAGATCTCGCAAGCTCTACTTCTGGCACATCCTAGAGAAATTTACAGCCAGAATTTCAGGCTGAAAATCTCGTATCCTATATCAAGTGGGTAGACTCACCCTTATCAACCATGTCTTATCAAGCATTCCGGTCCACACCATGGCAACCACTGATATTCCTTTGACCATCCTTGGGGATCTTCAGAAAGTGATTATGGACTTCTTCTGGGGCTGGAAGGGCTCTCGCAAACGTTGTTACTGGGTCAATTGGAAAGCTATCTCTCCCTTGAAGGCTGAAGGTGGGCTGGGCGTGAAAGATTTTGGGAGCATCATGCAGGCCCTTCGAGCTAAGATGGCATGGATGATTCTATGTAGGAAATAGGACAACTGCTCGGCTGAATTCATGATCAACAAATATCGTGCAGCTGTGGCAAATCAGGGGGTAGCAAGCAAACCATCCACAACATCCCCTCTTTGGAAAAGGATTTGCCAACTCTTCTCGTTTATCGCTGGTCATTCCCATTGATTGCTAGGGAGAGGTAACTACCACTTTAGGGATGATGATTGGTCATGTTTCGACCCTCTAAAGGAATGGTCATCTCAGCCCCCTCCCCTGTACCTATAGCTGGTTCATGACTGGTCAGGCCCTAAGGGCTGGCACGATCTGGCTTTGGCCCGACAATTCCTCCCTCGGTTGGTTATTGACCATATCGCAGACAAGGGCTTTGCACCTCCTTCACGCTTGATCGTCATCTAATTCGGGTGAGTTCAACATCAAATCTGCCTAGGATGCCTCCCATCCTAAAGGGTCGAGTGTGGCCTGGTCCAAGTGGGTTTGGAATCCAAATCTACCCCTTAAAATCTCCTTGCTTACCTGGAAGATCTTCATGAAGGCAATTCTTGTGGACGACAGACTTCAGGCCAAAGGTATCCCCCTTGCCTCCATGTGCGTCTGCTGTCACCCTCATGCTCCTTCTCCAAAATCTATCGATCATGTCTTCTCTTCAGGTGCGCTCGCGGCTAAGGTACGGGAATTCTTTGGGTCCTATTTTGGTGCCCCAGCCCAAATCCGATGCTCCACTTTTGGGCGTGCCACCTCATGGTGGGCTACGGCTTCAAGTTCTGATCCCTTCCTCGCCCTTAGAGGCCTAGCCCTATCGCTTATTTTTTGGGAACTTTGGTTAGCCATGAACGTAACCCGCATGGAGGGGACTGTGATTTCGCCTCAAAGAGTCATCTCCAAAGTGTTCTCCTGGATATAGAGGCTTGCAGCCCTCCTCCCCCCCTCGCCTGTGGCTCGATGCAGCTCCTCTTCCTTCGTCCTAGAATATTTGGGCCTCTCCAAAAGGCGACTATCTCAAAACAAGTCCGTTTGGTCAAATGGACCCCACCTCTCTCTGGGCGGACCAAGATTAATATTGATGGATCAGCCCTGGGTAATCCAGGTAGTTCAGGAGGTGATGGGGTGGCTAGAGGCTGTGATGGGGCTTTCATCTTCATCTTCGCTTCAGGTTATGGCTTTGGTTCAAACAGGCGGGCTGAAGCAAAAGCAATTTGGGAAGGGCTTTCTAGTTACAAGCAAATGGGCTTCACTAAGGTGGATTTGGTTAGTGACTCCAAGGTGCTGGTAGAGGCCATGAATAATCAAATCACCCTCTCCTGGGGCCTGTGGTATTAGTGGGTTGGAATTAAGGCCCTCAGGGCCATTATGGATCTCTCTATTTCCTATACCCCTAAAGAAGCCAATGCGGTTGCCGATGGGCTTGTGAGGAGCGGTAGTAGTAGCCAGTCTCAATGAATCTTCCGTATCTCGTCTGATCTCCCCCCGGTCATCAGAGGCCTTCTATTCTTAGACAAAGTAAGTTTAGGTTACTTGCGTGAGCTGTAATGGACTTTGTCGCCTCAACTTCTTTTTTGGGCCTGCTTCTCCTTTTTTGCTAGCAGGCTCATCTTCTCGGTGTACAACTCCTTTTGAATATATATATATATATATACACACACACACAATGGAGAGTTTTTTTTTAAAAAAAGTGAAACCCTACTTATAGAGTAGATGCGGGCCTTGCCTTTGCTTACCTACACTAGAAGCCTGCCAGGTGTAAATGCAGGTTGGCATGTATCAGACCCAAGCAAGTGGATGATCATCCCACTTGACATGCATTTAATGACATCTCAGTATACATACTCATGCCTACATATATATAATTCATTCTTGCTTGTGTTATCTTATATTATGATGAGTATGAACCATGATGGGTTCACTCACTAGCTTGACCAAATAACATTGTGGATTGACAACCATACAAAGGCGAACGAAATAGGAAACCCAAATCAAGTGCCAGAGAATGAGGTCAGGTTGGTGGATGAAACACAGGACCAGACCGTATCTAGAGGAATATGAATTCACTGCATTGGATGGGTGAATTGCTTTATACAACTGATTGATTGAAGAATTAGTCTCAATTCTTTATAACTACAGATGTTTAAGTTCATTTTGAAATTGTTTATAACCATGATTTTGTTGAACATTAATATTTGACATTCTAGTTGAATAAAGTCCCAAATTGTTGGATGTAGTTTAGTTTTAGAATTTCATCATGTGGTTGTGATTGAACTTAGTTATTGAATATAGCGAAATTGTTATAAAACAAATCAACAGTGAAAATTCAATTTCAATAGTTAAAATTCATCGATTAAATTATAAAAAAAAATTTTTTTTTTTAAAAAAACACAAGCTTGGTGGCGAGCCTTTAAAACATGAGATGCACCCTTCAAACTTCAATATCAATCACATAACTGTGTTCCTGGGTGAACCTAGTAGATGGATCATGTCATGATGGGCTTTATGTAGATGCCCAATGTCACCCACTTTCAATGGATATACAGTGACCAAATAAAGTGAACAAAAGCACCTACTACAAAGTTATATCGGCCCACATACATTCAGGTTTATGAATATGGACAAATCTAGTGAAAATCTACAATTATCATTCTAGCCTGGACATGATGGGCCATCCAGTCTAGAAATTTACAACCAATCTTGCCAATGTGAATTGACAAATGTTCCATCCAACTGGATCATCCACGGCTCACATGTGCGTGCGCACACACGCACGCACACTTGTGTGAGGTACGAGACTTGACCGACACCAAGTTAGGCCCAATGGTTGAAATGGTCCATTCTGATAGCAAGCTAATCACCCTACATATAAGATGAGCATCTAGCAATATAAAGGTGTCCTACTACCTTTATGGTCATGGCCCAGGCATTGATATCCATGAATCACATCTCTCCCTTCGCCTTTGGCTGATGTGTCCAATCTCAAGCATACTTAAGGACTTAAGGAGTTGGAAAGTACATGGTAAGGCAAGCGTGCCCTCGGCTGGTTGGCCTCAGGCGCAACTTGCGTTCAAAGACTCGATGGTTCATGGGATTCATGTCCTATGCAACATCCTAATCCACATGATGGTGGCTACAGCTATTCCTGCCCAGATTTTGACAAAGATTGAAAGGAAGCTGGCAAATTTCTTCTGGGGTTGGCAGTATGGGAAGCACAAACTTCATTGGTTAAGTTGGAACAGAATCTCATTGCCTAAAGAAGAGGGCGGGCTGGGTATTAGGGGGCTTAAGGATGTTTTAAAAGCTCTCAGATTGAAGATGGCGTGGTCGCTGATCACTTGCTCAGAGACTAGCATTTGGGCACGTTTTATGATCTCTAAATATGGCAATCCTCAGTTACATGTCGCTGACAATATTCAACCGCATGGTGCCTCCCCTCTTTGGAAGAACATAGTTAAATTGTCTCCCTTAATTGAAAACCATTCGCAATGGCATGTTGGCCGTGGTGAGATGAATTTTTGAAGCTGTAACTGATTCGGCCTTGGCCCCCTGGCTAACTAAATCCCTCATGAGTTGCCCCCTGACGTTCGTTGTCTATGGGTCCAGGATGTTTTGAACCAGGACGGCCTCCAAAACCTGCATCCCGTTACAAGCCTGCTGCCAGGAGAGATTGTGTATCACATCAACACGGGAGGCTTCTGCACCTCGTCGAACATGGATGAGCGGTTCTGGTCATATGACTGATCAGGGAAATTTATGATTAAATCTAGATGGCTTCTCTGTAGAACCATTGGTCAGGAATTAGCTTGGGCTAACAAAGTGTAGAATCCAAATCTCCCCCTCAAGATTTCCATATTCACTTGGCGTCTAATTCAAGGAGCAATTTCGACGGACGATAGGATTCAAAGTAAAGGCATCCATCCCCCAAATTCCGAATCGATTAATCATCTCTTCAATACTGGGAAGCTTGCCATAAAAGTGTGGGCGTTTTTTAATGATTTTTTCAGGTTCCACCTCCCTCACCAGGAGACGATTTGGGAAAGGCTCGGTACTTGGTAGAGCAACCGGTCCAATCGCAGCAACTCCGCACATGTTCAGAATATGTGTCCTGGCTTAATCCTTTGGGAGTTATGGAAGGCAAGGAATGCGGCTCGGTTTGATGAGATTCAGCCCGATGAGAACAAAATTGTAAATCGGGTCAAGTGGTGGTTATATCAGCTCAACAGAAATCTTTCTACTTCCAGGGAATGTTCTAGCCCTGTTTTTGGCCTCTTACAAATCCTCGATATCCCCCCCCCCCGGTAAACTTTTACAGATCATCAAATGGATCAGGCCACGGGTTGGTTTTGTCAAAAGTTAATGTCAATGGTGCAGCCTCGGGTAATCCTAGGCCTTCTGGGGGGTGGGATCGGTCAGGATTCCTTCTTTTCACTTTTTCCTTTGGCTATGGGTTTGCTTCAAACAATAGAGTGAAAATTTGGGCCCTTCATGACGTGATGAGGTTATGTGTCAGCCGAGGTTATAATCAAGTGATGTTGGAATCTGATTCCAGATTCGTAGTGGATGCTTTTATTGGGAAATCCTCGCCTGCATGGAAATGGAGATACTAGTGGACTAAGATTACCCGCTTGAAGGATAGGGGCAATTTTTTTTATCTCCCATATTCCTCGGGAAGGTAACGGAATTGCGGATGGTCTGGCAAAGATAGCGGTAAGGCAACAACAGCAATCCTTTTTTCTTTCAGTCTCTGACCTTCCAATTGAAGTAAGGGGTTCTTATAGGTTAGACAATATGCGGTTGGGCTCAATTAGAGAGTCCTAGTGGTTTGTTTTTCAGGGTTTTTCTAGCTCTCCTGGTTATTTTGTTTTTGTCCTAGGATGGCCCTTTTGTTGTACATCTTTCACTGAATATATATACTTACCCTGTTTTTCTTTTTTAAAAAAAGGATCAGCTCCGGGAGTTGAAGGCTATCACTGCTCTGCAGGTAGGAAGGTGGCAAAACTCGTCTCGTCATCACATCGTAGTCAAGGACACCAAGTTCTTGGACGCCCTACAATTCCTGAAGGAACTGAGGTATCTCAGTCTAGAAGGGATCTCTAGAATAACAGAGCTACCAAAGACGATTGCTGGCCTCAACAATCTATTAATCTTGAATCTTCGATCATGTCACGATCTAGGAAAAGTGACGCCGGCAGTGAAGTCCATCACTTCCCTGACCCACCTGGACATATCGGAGTGTTATTTGCTGGACAAGATGCCGCAAGGGATCGGCTCAATCACGAACCTCCAAGTTCTCAAGGGGTTCGTGGTTGGGAGCGCCCAAAGCATAGATTTGTGTCCACTCAGTGAGTTAACTCAGTTAAAGAAGTTATGGAAGCTGAATATTCACATTGGGAGCCAAGCAGTACATATTGGCGAAGATTTGAGTGAATTAAGCAAAATTGAAAGCCTGCAGTCGCTAAAAAATACGTGAGGTCAGATGAAATCCTCATCGCCATCAAGCATCAATATAATGAAGGGATCAGCGCCATCGGAGATTACAGAACTGAAAACATCAAGGAACAAGACAATGAAGGGATCGCCACTATCGGAGATTACAGAATTGAAAACATCAAGGATGAAGACAATGAAGGGATCAGGGTCAATGAAAGAATCGACTGTGCCGGCATTTTCGCTCCTTGAGAAGCTAGTCCTCGAGTGTGTTCCGGACGACGACTCAGTGAGTTGGCTAAAACCCGAAGGATTTCCAAAGCTGAAGAAGCTGTACATTGCAGGAGGGAAGCTGAGCAAACTGAGCACTGTTACTGAAAATGATGGATGGAATGTAGAGATTCTGCGTCTCAAATTCTTAAAAGAATTGAAGTTGAAATGGGTTGATTTGATCAAGACGAAGCTTCCACAACTGAGATGCACGCAGATTTACAGATGTCCGAAGATCGTATCGTCCCCTTCTCGATTCAATGCCAAAGGATATTGGGAGCGGAATGACGAAGAAGCAAGCTCAAGCTCCATGGCTGGAACTAGTGCTCCTGTTTGAACGACACTAATGCATAGCTCATGATGGAAAGTGGAAAAGTGTGCATGGACCTGCATGAAATTCTGGTTAGCCAATCTACCTTTTAGACCTCACCTTTTTGAAAAGCTTAAGCGGGCCGTCTAGACTATTATCTCCCAGTTGGTACAGTGTTCTCATCTTTGACACTTGTAAGTTTTGGTTTCCTTTAACAGCATCAAATGTAGAAGGAACATTATTGTTTTGCTAAGCCATGGTTTTAGGTAAAGTGCCCCATGATAAAAGGACGTGAGTCAATAAACGTGTCTGTTGTTGAAAAAAAAGAGTACATGGTAAGGTAAATAAATATAGTATGTAAATGGTAAGAAAGGAAGATACTGCTCAGGTGCGTAAACTTGGTTTCTGATGCACCAAGATTAGAAAAGACCATTAAGATACAAAGCATATGACTAAGGTTCACTCAACTAGAAGCAAGGGAGTGTTGGAGAGGGGGGTATATGCAGGATCTAAATGGAAAAGTAAAGACGGATGACCAAATTGTCGTCGATGCACTTGGAGATATGGGAGGATAAAAGAAGAGCTAAGGCACTCCTCATAGAGGAGATCGCCATATATCTCAAATTCCAAGCCATACTCCATAGATCTTAAATGATTGAGATGGCTTAGATACTTGTATAGATTAGGTTGAATGGCTTGGATGATGTAGTTGCACTACCATAAAACAGGGCAACGCCGACGGTTAAAAACTGTCGGTGATGACCTTCCCCACGGATTTTAGCCATTGCAAGGTCCGTCGGCAAAGGATAAAAGCATTTTCAATGGCTAAAATCCGTAGGCGATGCCAACGGTAAGGGCGACGGTGAAAACCATCAGCGTTTCCGACGGTTAAAACCGTCGGTGTTTTCGACGGCTAAAAACCGTTGGCAATTCTCATTAATTAAAAAAAATTGAATTTAGATGATATATTTGATTTTAATTTATTCCTTTCCTATTGTGTAGACTTTCCTTCTCAAATAAGTTAGTTCGTTCAGGGCTTTTGAGAAATGGGTATATCTAGTTTTGGATGCGTTGATTATCAACGCACACATCCAAAACTAGATATACCCATTTTTCAAAAGCCCTGAACGAACTAACTTATTTGAGAAGGTAAGTCTACACAATAGAAAAGGAAGAAATCAAAATCAAATATATCATCCAAATTCCAAATATTTGGATTGGATATATGCTTTAAAAAAGAGAAACAAGAGAGTAGCAGCAGTAATTTTCAAAGGGGTTTGGATAGAGAAAACCAAGAGGTGGACATGGAAAACTAACATAATCCTAAGGGAATAGAAAATTGCAGATCCCAATAGTAATTCTATTGTTTTGTTTGGAGAATAGTTCTCCCTGGAAATGTTAAAAGTCCAAACGTCAAATGGCTCTCTCAAGAGTCAAGACCTTGGAAATCTATATTTAACAGGCTCTCTAAAGAAATTGATATCCATGTTCTTTGAGGAAAAAAATGTGGAAGTGGAAAACAATTTTCCATAGCTACCCAAGACTGCATCCAAGATCAACATCATACACATAGCACAGCGCTAGGGCAATTGATTGACCAGGTGGGCCCTTAGACTAAGGGGATGTAACTACAAATTTGTAGATATAGCTACTTGAAAATGGATGATCAAGGAAAAGAAGGTAAAAAATGCTCCTATCATTGCCTGTGGCACCACATGAACAGCCTGATTGCCCTTGATGGGTGCCATGTGCATGGTACAAGTGTTGGAGACATGATTGTTGTGCATGAAAAACAAAAACAATATATGATTCCCCATCATATGAGTGTGCATGACAATAAATCCACCAATAAAAATTGATGAAGAACAAACAAAACACTGAATTTACTTGGAAGACAACAAATGTAAAGAAATTCCTGAAACTAAATGGTAAAATGCTTCATCTAATCCACTTTACCTGGAAAGAAGAACTGCTTGAGGAACAAAAGGAGCATATGTCTCCCTCTTAGCAGCAAGCCGTTGAGCTTTCTAGAACTCTTTCAGAATTGCTTGGAAATCTTTTGCAAGCTTTGCATCAGCTATCTTTTTGCTGGCTTGCATTTAAATAGAAGCTCAATGTATAAACACAACATCAATAACAAAATAGAATTTTTATGCTTAAAACTGAATGATAAAGCAAAGGCTAACAAAGATGCTCGTCTAGTGTGGGAAAATTCACTTCAAATGAGACCTTCAGAAGGAAAGATAAAATGAACATGACCGTTAATTTACATATATGTGCATGAGAATTAGCATGCACATGAATAAATGAACACTCACAAAAGCTTGAAGCACATATAAATGAATTGCAATATAAAGTAAATGATTTGACAATGGGTAATACTATTAGTTCATAAGTAACATGCAAGACATTCCTTCATGTGTAACTTTTTACATGATGAAAGAGAACAATGATTAACTGTAGCCTATAATCAAAGTATATCAACAAAATCAAAGTGTGAAAATTATAGACCAGGATCAATGGTGATGAAACACAATAAAGATTAAAAAAGAAAAAAAAAAAGATTCAAGAAAACTTACTTCTAATTCATCAAAGAAATACTGAAAAAGCACCTCTGAAAGAATCACTTAAGAAAAACATAAGATCTTGAAAGAACTGCCTGAAACAATAAACGAATGAAAACAGAAATGGCTCTTCCTTTGTAACATTATCAACATAAAGAAAAGCAGACTCACTCCCACAACTCATCCAAACCCAAAAACTGGCAATTGCAAATCGGCCCAAATCGCCTATGAAGCTTAATGAGGAAACCCAACTAAAAATCCGATTTGGGGAGAATGTATTTTGCAAACCAACTAATTTCTGCCCATCCACCACATGAATTCTTTTAAGTATAAGACAAAAGACATTTTGATTTTGCATCAAAAGAAAAGCAGAACGTGGGGGTGATCTGGGCAATTAATCTGGTAGGCCACCACATGGATGGGCCATAGACTAAATATTCTAGTTATTGAAATGAATCTCAAGGGGATATATTGAAATGATTAAGGATGTATGAGGGAGAAAGAACAAATGCGACTATGTGAAGGCAATTAATGGAGAGAAGTTTCTAATAGATCAAGGCTTGAACTAGGGCCAGCAATGAGCACATCTTTTTCCATTGGTCATGTAGCATTTACAAGAAGAGGCATCAAATATAAGTTCTTTGCAGATAACATAGTTCTGATTAATGAGACAAGGGAAACCAAGGTAGTTAATAACGGTAACAGTGGCCATAACAGCAAGCCTTATATGCCCGTCATGATACAGGGGGTAATGGTCCCATAACGTACCGCCTTCTATTGGTCTCTTTTCTTTCTTTCTTTCTTTTTTACAGGAAGAAAAACATATTGCCTTTGTATCAGATTTTTAATGGCCCAAATTGATCCGTTACAGCGCCATATTGGATCGTTATGGCTTTTACAGGCCCGTTAAGGGCCCTTTCTTTAGATTGGGTGTTATAGCCCCATATTGCATAAACAGGAAACATCCTTCTAGTCAACAAAAAACAGAACATAAAAAGCTCATCAATCACAAATTGTAAGAATTTCTGATTTTCTTAAATTTAAAAAAAAAAATCTGAAAAATATATAAATGGAAAATTAAAAGCTCATTATTCATCCATTTCCCATCGACATGCACCTATAAGGTAATACATGTCATGATATTTCAGGCCCAAGCATGTCCATTTGACACATAAAAGGGCCTTTTCTTGAGATTGGGTTGGGCTTTGATAGAAAATTTTTGGAAACCCAAGCCGAACCTTATCAAACTTGGACCCAAAACCAAATGGGCCAGCCCAGCCTGTTGCTACCCTCCTAGTGCAATGTCAAACTTGGACCCAAAACCAAATAAAAGCTTATCTTACCTAGCAAAACAACCAAAAGAAAAATAAAAATAAAAATGCACTGTTGTTCCTCTTTTAAGAGTCCTTTTCCTTTGGGCATGTTAACAAACCTTAACAAGTGGATGATTGAGATGATTTTAGGCCAGGGTATCTACATGTTGGGATCAACTTAATGATGTGGTAAGTTTCACACATTTGCCACATTACTATGCATGACCTGCAACTCCCTTGACAAGGAAGTTGTGCAAGTCCTGTTAGCGAGCTCTCTAGTATAGGAGACATCTCAAAATACACCAAACAAGAGACTATAACAAGTCATCAGGAAAAAAAAAACTAAGCATTTGAAATGAAAGAAAAATCAGAAGGTAGAAATATTCAATGGCATTAACATAAATAGTCCCAGTAAAATCCCTATAAACATGTACAGCCATAAGTTCATAAAAATAGGCAAAGCACGGAATTCAGCATATAATCTTTAGCACTGGTTATAGCTGTGTTTGGATGTGCTATTGAATAGAATTGAAAAGTGGAAATGAGGTTGCCTTTCATGTTCATGCTTCAAGAAAAGTTGAAATTGTTTTAGTTCAAGTAGAAAAAGCTCAATCCCCTGTTCAACAATGGGATAAGCAACAACTCTACAGCTTCAACAATATAACACAGAAAATGTGTGTATGTGTATATGTATATGTACACGTATCTCTATGCATATGTGTATGTGTCAATCACAGCATAATAACTACTAGAAATATGACGGTGCATATAGATGCATAGCCAGATTGAGTTGTGAACATTCAGTTGAATCAAGTCAAAATAATGAAACTCTATTGATGTGCCCAAAACGAGAGTAGCTGGCCATCAAAGCATTATCATAAGGGTGTATCCAACAAGAAGAATGCTCAATACAAATCATGGAGACAAATGGTCATGTATTTATCATAAGGGTGTATTTGGTTGCACCTAAATCATGAATTTCATGATTAATAAATCTAATCTGGTGGAAAATATAATGAAATTTGATGCATCCAAACGCAGCATAAACAAACCTAGAAACCAATTTTTTCACAAATATAATTGATGGAAAACACAAGCTATTTGAGAGAACAAAATCAAACCACCTCTTCAAGATGAGTGCTTTCGGTTGGTCTAGTACACTTTTGCTGAGCTACAGCCTTCTTTTTCTTCATTTTAGTATTCATGGACCAACACAACACAAAATTAAAAACAATACAAAAACTAAAACACAAATTTCCCTTTTGTTTTCTTTTCTGAAAGTGGGATTGTATATTTGATTTATGTGGTGCGGCATCTGAGGAACTTCCTGAAGACACAAGAGATAACAAATCATATGGATAGGATTATGCAATGGTGGACCTTTTCCAAGCAATGATCATACACTATAGGCCTACCTAAGAGCAGTCTCAATCACTAAGGCTCATCATGCGATAATCAATAAATCAGAAACAAACATTTCAAACATCCATCAAGCTAAATGCACATTTCAACCATTTTCGTTATACAGTGGCAGTGCTAGTTATTTATTGTCCTGCTTAAATTGCATTCTTTATGCATGTATTGTTTTATTATTGGTATGTGTGTGCACGTGTTTGTTCTATTTGAGGACTCATCACCTATTTGTTGAAAAAGGAAAGGGTTGCAGCACACCAGTAAAGGTCTTCCTTGAGTGCTGATTTCATGCTAGATTGCAAGATATTAACAAACTGTAAAAGGCCTTCAACAGCCATTGCTTCAACTTCATCCACTGGAAGGCCTCTTGAAGCAAGTTCAGTAGCAAACTTTACCTTCAAGTATGACCAAATGTATAATTATCAACAACCTCATGCATGGATAGGCAACAGTGAAGCATCAGTACAGAAAAAAGGACATTAATCTCTTCAGCAGTTTTGTAGATGACCTTATGAAAGAGAAAAGGTGTAGGAATTTCTAAGCTTGATGTTGATATATAAATATTATAGTCACAATTTTCCTCTCCATGCATTTCTGCAGTTTACCCTCAGTCAATTCAGTTCGATACTCTGGTAGGGTGTAATAGATGATATACACCAATGAGAAATGAAAAATATCTTACAGTTTGTCCACAAATCAGAGGTCACGAATCAGAAGTTCAAAACTAGAGATTGACTAGTATATCCAAAATGAGTTCATCTAGATCTTAAAAAAATAAAAATAAAAAAAATAAAAATAAAAATAAAAATAAATGGGAAAGGAAAGGAAGAAATAATAAGAATTTATACATCAATATGTTTCTTTAGCAAACTTCATTGGTGGAATTTATACATTCACTACCAAAAAAGTGATTTTACTATTGCTTGTATCCGTAGAGACCTTTGAAGTCATTGCTAAAACAAGGTTATCCAGGTTCCAATCACCAACATGTTTACTAATGAACGGCCAACGAAAACCCCATGATATAATTGCCCCAAGAAGAAGAGTAGTTGACAATGTGTGGGCAGATAAGAACAGAGTAGTTTCCTCAACTGTGCCGCTTCACTCTTTATGTGGGTTGGTCCCAAAGACTATGCATGAGCCTGAAATCAAACTTGATTATTAAGTATGCCGGACAAGTCTAAGGTTCAACAACATTGCTGTTGAAACCTAAACGTGGCCCATGGCCATTTATGACTGATATGGGAGAATCCCTGCCCTAAATTTCAAGCCCCAACACTACAACGGGTCTAGTTGGTACTCCCTTGTCTACTCTCTTGTGAGACATGAGTGTGATATATCTTTGCAATAACAACCAAACCAAAGCTATATATGCTCTTTTTTCATGAGGTTGGCTACATAACCGGTGTCACCCAATGACCAACAGAACCATAACATCACTTTGAGATTTTATGTTTTCTCATGTTAGAATTGCTTGGGAAAATGCTACCTATAGATGTGCATCTGCAACCACCAAATGTTGGTGTCCCACATGTGTCAACATGGCACACATGGGATATCTGGGTTGTTTATCAAGAAAAGCCCAACAAATATCCTCTAATCCAAAATTACATGCATTCCACAGGGGCAATTCTTTGATTCAAAAGTTAAGGAGGTCGTCCATGTCCAAACTACAAAGGAAAGGAGTCAAATAATCAAATGGTTAGAAAATTCCCATCCGAGAACTCTTATGTTATGGCTGTCATTCATCTCAGGTCAGGGTTCATGTCATCCATATGGTGGGGCCTACCTGATGCATGGATTGGAAATCCTTGGCAAATGCAGCCATGAGCTAAGGTACAAAGCCATCGTTCCATAACTACCAAAGAATATGCAATAGTGAATAAGTACTTTTTTTTTTTCCTTTTTTTTTTTTTTTTGCAAAATAAAAAGACTGCACCGACAACTAGCTATAGGTTAGCTTAAAATCCGTTCCTATAAACATTTTCTCTTAAAGATATAAAAGATTTTCAAGGGAAAAAAGTAGAAATAAAAAATTTGGAATACGAAAGAATCATCATACCATACTTCCAGTTGTAGGTGATCAGTTTTCTAATAAGAGAGCGATTATGGTGTTTAAAAGAATACTACAAGAATCAAGAGTTCAATGGCCAAGTATCCATAAACAAGTGCCAAAGCTTTTAGATAATCTTAACTGTACCAGAACTTTTAAAAATCCCAGCTATCCTCTTCGTAACTCCCATTTTTTCGTAATCATTCAGCATTGTGCCGCATATCAAATAAGAAACTTTCTTCACAAATTGACCAATTTGCATTAGTACAACAGTTTTGCTTACTTGGATGGAAATGAGAATATTTGAAAGAGATTGCCCATATGTGTCATGGAAATGTACAGCAAGCTTCTCAACATGGACAGCAGCTATCACAGCTTCAAGCATTGGAACAATCGTGCCTGCAACACAAGAAAGAAGCATGTAAAGAAAACAAAACCAGAATGAGTATCTGGTTAGGCATGCTAAGATCTTAGTTATCATGCATTCAATCTCAATCAACAAAGCATTTCCTAACCCATACCCATACCACACTTGAGCTCAATTTCGTATAAAATAATAGATAACACAAAGCTTCTGTTAACTATGCAACTCTGGTGGATGCATTCACTACATTGTTGATTTAAGATCTTTGGCTTACTTCACTTCAGTTAATGATTCCATCCCCTCATCTCATATGTCAGCAAGGTGTAAAGTATCAGTTGAAACCAGTATGCATTGTGCACATATTGGCTGATGTACATCCTGGCACATGTGCACATGCACGCACACAGCACAAAACCAAAAAAGAAAGCAAAAAAACAAAAAAACAAAATGAATGAAGAAGGAAGAAGGAAGATGTTTTGGGTTAGCCCGTTAGTACACACCCCACTGTCTACCTAATCTTTTGTCACAAAAGGAAATGCATGGATCGTCCAACAGATGTTTTGGTAATGCATAACATAATCTTACCCACCTCGTTTAGAAGCTTGAATAGACAATAAGCCAGGATATTGTCCGTTGAAAGTTGCAAAACCAGTCCATTGAAGCCATTGTCAATATCTTCTGGGTCAATAACAAAGGCACACTGATGATCCCCCCAAAACAATCTAATTACCTGCTGCAACACTAAAATCACATAAATAGAATATCCAAAACTGCCCAAATCTAATTACCTGCTGCAACACTAAAATCACAAAAATAGAATATCCAAAACTGCCCAAATCTAATTACCTGCTGCAACACTAAAATCACAAAAATAGTATATCCAAAACTGCCCAAATCTAACCCAAAAACATCTGATGTGCAGCTATACAGATCATCGAAATTGTGGGTCTCATAACTCATTATGGGTGGAGCATCTCAAAAATCACACTGATCAAGCAATCCTTACTATCCGATTGATGGCTATCAAGTAGATGGTCAAAAGTAAATAGTGAGTAGTCCAAATTTGAAGGTGTTAGAAATGGGAAAGAAAACAAAAAGAAAAAATAAAATCAGAATCAAATAAAAACCGTAGATTCAAAACAGGGAGACCGTAGATTGAACTTCCCAGAAGTGGAACCTAACTCCACTTTATGAGAATCAGATCTAAGCTTGATGTGGAGATGCATCACAAATCACCTATAAGTGGGACATGAGAACATCTCCAATGTACCCATGGCACTCGTGTAGTTGGTAAGACCATCCATTCTGTAAGCCCATTCACTTGTGCCCCCCAGATTATCATCATCATCACAGCTGAATATCGACTTTGAATTCTAAAATGTTTCAAGATCTAAACAAAATTACAAGTCAATTTTCCTCTAGTTTCATCAATTATGAGAAAATATATTCAAATCATTGAATGAAGAAATCCAATAAAAAAGCTAATCAAATAATAATAAATCATTTAATCAAGAAATAACAGAAACTGGGCCATTCCATCCAGATCGTGGGCTTAACTGTTTGAAAGAGATAATGGTCTGCAGCCCATATTCAATGATTGAAACCAGATAGTGAGGATCATCTGATCAGTATGATTTATGGGAAATGGTCTATGGATATTTTATCACATCATTTCCTAGGTAAAATGATCTTGTAAAACAGTAACAAGCATGTTATATTTTTATTCTAATTAACTATTTTATTTTATTTTATTTTGATCAGCCAGTAGCGGGTTTCCATATGCTCATTCAGGATTGTGTCACCAGTTCTGTTCATAAATTTTATTCCACTTATCGTCCAATGATCTCAGCAAAATCAACACAAAGGCGTGTGACGAGACGATATGTAAAATAGAAATCAAACAAGGCTGTCCATATAGCTTCATCACAGTGACAAATCTAGTTCTTCGCAATTTCTCGGCCATGAATTTCTTAAGTTATTTTCAATATTTCACATTTTTCTTGCAGTGTTATTGAAAAGATCTCCCTTAAAATAAAATATTTAAAAATTATCGATTATAAATTAATAAATTTTAGTTTAAAAAATAGGAAGATATGAAATGATTTATTTTAGTGGTTTTTACCCGAAAATTTCTGGGAACATATGATATTTCTGTAACGTGTTTTAACTCTTCAATTTACTAAAATGTTCCATTTATTGTATGGATGTAGGATGAAAGTCTATTCCAATGTTACCTGAATGGACTGTCAGGATTATAGTCAGGCTGTCTGCGATATACTCCCTATTAACCAGTAATGTGTTACCATGTTCATGGCACATGCATTTGAGATGTGGCCCATTCCTCAAGTGGTCCCCACCATTGACATGCCATTGCCCAAAAATAAACAAGCCCATTCATCAAAGAAGCCACACTTGTTAAAGAAAATGGACGATCAGGAGTGGATTAGGCCGTCTAATGGGTGTACTCATAAAATTATATCCACAAGGAAATAATGTACTCATAAAATTATAAAAACTTAAAGAGAAATTTTGAAGTGATAAAGAATGGATGTACTGTGCAAATTGTTTAGTAGTATTGAAATCATTCTTTCCACAACAAATGTGATGCTTCCAATTTGCTGGCTCGAAGTCTTCCCTGATCCAAAGATGTAGCCAGAGCGACACAGTTTGTTTAGTAGTATTGAAATCATGAATGCTTAAAACTTCTTGTGATCTAATGGCTTCTGTTATAACTACAGCAACAACTGCTTGACCTTCAAATCTTTCAAGGAAGATTCTTTGAGTGACATCAGAGGAGGGTGTAAAATGTCACTTTTTCTTAGAAAGTTGCAACAGACAAACTTGAACATCCATAAATTTCATTTTAAAAACAAAAATACAAATGAACATCACCTTTTTTCTTTTCTTTTTTACATAGGTTTCATAGGAGATGCAAGAAACATTTTGGGTAGAAAAGCATACACAATAGATAACATGGGGCAAGAAGGGCCTCAAAATACTCCCACAGGGTGTGTTGGATATTCTAGAAGGTATGTTGGACATTCACATGTTATTTCACGATGCCCTAATGTTATACACTAAAAAAGAAAAAGATTTTCTACAGTCTATTTGAAGGCAATGACTATAGGGCTAGGATCATTAAATCTATGCATACTTCCAGAAATCATTAATCCACATTGGGGAAAGTCCATGGACGTTACCAATTGAAACATAATCCTGCCAAATGTGTTATCCCAAAGATGGCTATACCATCTTCCAGCACTCTTGAGTTATCTCCCTCTTAAAAAAATATATCAATGAAGAGAAAGCATAAATAAAAAAGACTCCCTATTAAAAAATATCAATGGTGAGAAAGCATATAAATAAATAAATAAATAAAAGTCCGATTTTTTTTTTCCAATCCATAACAAACCTAATCTGTGCTTTTTCTATACATTCACAACCTTCTAAATCACATTAAGTTGAAGATTTCTTCCACTAAAGCAAAAATAAAATAAAATATTAAAAAATAAAAATAAAAATAACAACTTCAAAACAGGGCCGGATTTTTTCAATCCCCCTCAATCTGAATACAACTTCAAAATCATCTCGAGATACTCTAAATCTCTGAAATAAAAATTAAAAATTAAAAACTAAATTAAAAATTCCTTTTAATAAAGGAAAAAAAAATTATATTTTTTTCAAATCCTCCTCAATCTGAATATGGCTTCAAATCATCTCAAGAAACTCCAAAAATCCAAAATAAACTTCCTAAACTGCAATGGAAATAAATAAATAAATAAAACTTGAAAATATCAGTTTTTCAACAAAAACTGAAAGGAGAGGGAATTTCACAAATGTTAACAAGTACCAAAGGCATTATCTTCTTCGTTTTTCTTTTCTTTTTTTCTTTTCTTTTTTTTTCTTTTTTTTTTCAATTTCTCTGCTTTTCCTCCTAATCCAAGAACTACACCAAAAAAGATCCCTGTAATTAAAGAAAATTGAAAAAATAAATTAATTAATATTCAAAAGATCTAAATCATCAAACCACAAAAAAAAAAACAGATAAAAAAAATCCCATGAAACAATCTAGACATCAAAATGCAGCTCTAGAAACCCTCAAAATTCATTGGATAGCACATACAACTCAAAAAACGCTACAAACATAATGGAGTTCAATGAAACCCTAACCTTACAATGCATGATGATGAGATTGAAACGTCTGCCCTAAATCGATAAAATGGGGAATGAGGAATTAGAAGAAACCTTATCCGATGTGAGCGTGAGAACCGAACAAGTCTACCATTGTAAGCATGAGCTCATTGAGATCCGTGAATCTAAAGGGGAGCTCTCTCCTCCAGCACTTAAATTGAGAGGGGGAGGCTGTCGATTTTTGGAAAGAGAGAGAGAGGGGGGGGGACATTGTGTTTCTTCATGGCTAATGCATTAGACAGAGAGGGAGGACAATGAGAGAGATGGAGCAGAGATCGGGAGGGAGAGCGAGGATTAGGGGAAGAAGAGAGTAGGGAATGGAGAGATTAGGGAACATGAAGAGAGAGAGAGAGAGAGAGAGCGAACCTTTTTTGGGCGTGGCTCTGTTTTGAGCACGCGCCCAAATTTGGGAATCATCTCACGAACAGACCATGGACGGTCTTGGTTTATCCATTTTGACTAATAATTTTATTAAATTATTTTAGTTCATGATCCCAAATTTAAGGTTAATTGAAGGCCTAAGTGGACCACACCATAAGAAAAAATGTGATTTAATATCCATGTTTCCTACCGTGTGGTCCACTTGAGCCTTTGATCTAGCTGATTTTTTATTTTATGCTCTGAAGTAATATTTTCAAATATATAGATGGCTTAGATAGAACATATATATTTTTTTAGGCCCCATAGAGCCACTTACAACACCATTAATTATTAATGGTGTGTCAACTTTTTTAGCTACGGATTAAAATCGTAGTAATTATAGCTAAGGTTTCTATCCGTAGCAAAAAACTAACGTGGTCTGTATCCTTTGCCCATTTTTTTGGTAATGTGTGGAGTCTGCACTTCTGTAAGGAAAATTGGAAGATCAGATCTACATAAAGCAACCAGAACGATTTGAAATTAAAGGAGCTGAGAGAAAAAGTTTGCAGGAGGTCATGGTTCGACCTGTCGCCTGGGCAGTAGTTTGATTCTTTCATGGTGAGTCAGGAATTGATGACATGTAGATCACCAATTATGACATGTTTGAAATCAATGTACTGAAGACTCGGTTAAGTGACACATTCAGGATGAAAGATCGAGGGGCTACAAAGATGGTTCTCGGCATTGAGACTGAAAGAGGAGTAGGCTTTGGTTATCTCAGATAGAATACCTTGTATAGGTATTAATCAAGCATATAATGGACCAGACAAAGCTGAAGAGCGTTCCCTTTGCATCTCTCCTCAAATTTTCCTCAGGACTTATCCCAAAACAGATGAGAAAAAGCAGGATATCTCATGAGCCTTATTCGAATGTGGTTGGTAGTATATGCCATAGTCTGAATTAGACCGGTTATTTCACAGGCTATCAGTGTTGTGAGTAAGTACCCCATCAAGCAATATTGGATAGTAGTGAGACGGTGAGAAGGCTATGTCTTTCCTTTTGAGAAGACATGAGCAAAGGTAATTGGGCACGTGGATTTTGATCCGGTAGACATACTCACCTAGAACGTTCCTGAAAGAAGTTTAAGTTCTATGCAACTTCTTTGGGCTTGGCGATGGCGGGAAAGAAGGATGGAGTGGGCACAAGAAGCTATGATGCAGAGATAAGAGAAGAGGGCAGCAAGATACACGATTGAATATTGAAGACTTGGTGGAGATTGTTGTCAGACTTTTAAAGTCTTTAATGGTTTAGGGTTGCTCGACCAGTCGAGAGGCTGGCTCGACTGGTAGAGGGTCCACTTGATCGGTTGAGTACCTGCTCGACTCAAAGTCCAGCGACTTATGCTTTTTTGGTGTCTAGGCTGCTCGACCGGTCGAGCGGGTTGCTCGACCAGTCGAGGCCCTCCTTCGACTAGTTGAGATTACGCAGATCCTGCGTAGACTGCATAAATTTGAGGCAGTTTTCGGACTTTTTCAAAGGAGGTGTGTAAATAGAGCTTCGTAAATTATAAATAGGAGTTCCTAGGGCTATTCTAAAGAATTCTAAGGTTTCCTAAGGGTATTCTAAAGGGTTTTAGGGTTATCAAAGAGTCTAGCAAGGGTGAGATTCGAGGTTGTTCGAATCAGGTAAGTCATCTCTCTTGTAATTTCTATTTTCATAATGGAGATCTGTCGCTTTGTGCCGTAGTTTTTTCGTGCAAGGGTTTTCCATGTTAAATCTTTGTATTCTCTTGTGATTGCTTGTTGCTCTTGAATTGCTATCCTAGATCTAAATCTGTGTGATTCCGCAGCACAAATCCCCAACAGATATTTGTCGCCAAAAGCTTATATTGCAATTACAAAAGAGAGATTCATATCCCCTGCCATTAATGGATTGTCCCGTACCACCATGGCAGTCAGTTCTCTTGCATAAATCGGGGTGGCGGCACCTCCGCACCCTGGTCGTGTTGGAGTTTGATTGAACAACCAGAACAGAGATGACCTAACCCGTCGCCTATGTTTTTTTATGGTATGCATGGTTGTAATTATAGATAGGTGAGGCATAACTCATCTGAAAGATTGTATATCCTTGTTTATTATTTCAACAAAGTTATAAGTGGTGTGCCCACACTTTAAAATAAAAATAAAAATACAGCTCTATGCTCATTACCCTTCAGACCAAGAACCTAGAACATTGCTTTGGACATTTTTCATTAATGTGTGAAGGGACTGGGGAATTCATGAGTGTTTCTACTAGGATTTGGTTGAAACCATGTGGTGTCATGGAATGCATGGCATCAGAAGGACATCCTTGATTATTTATTTTAATTTTGTTTTCCATCCATAGTGGGACGCAACAGGTCAGTGGTCTGGACTACCGATTTTTTGCGTATGTAGATTTGAAACCCCACTCGTCCTATCAAATGGGTATGCCAGCCCCAGAGACGGACGCATAAACTGACTAGCGGACCCAAGCATAGGCCAGCTGAGCAGGTCCCAGGACATGACAAATGATGGCCGTTTTTGCATGGATCGATTCGAACAATCCTAATGGTTAGATCACACCCTACAAACAAATTGATAGAATAAAATGATCCTTACTCATACTTATGGCTCAGAACCCAAGGTCTGCTGGAGAGACAGGATATAGAAATAGCGTAATCCAGGGCATTCCTTAGGTGGTACCACATGAGCATATGCCTTCAACAACAACAACAAAATAAAATAAAATCACGTTCAAACCTTCCATCTAGATGGTTAGGAAAAAGATGACCAACAATGCATGTCCATGTTACAGCTAGATTTTGGGCCCGGCACATTTTCTATAGGTCCATCTGCTGAGTGGCCTGAATCTCACACAATTCAACATGTGTGCCACAAACTCTCTTTTAGATCTCGTGCGAGTCCCCTTAGCATTTATATGATTTTGGGCATGTGCCCTACTTCATGCGATGCGAATTTTCTATAATAATAAAAATGTCTAAACCGTGCCAGTACTCATGTGTGACAGTTGTGTGTTGTGTTAGACCATTGAATGTGTATTGATTCTAAAGGTATGCATGCCTGACTAACAAATTAGATTTTTTATTTTATTTTAATGTTATTTTATTTTATTTGTTCTGGCGGGATATTATATATATAACAAATAAGAAAAAAAGGGCTGGCAAGGCATACACATCCAGACACCCACCTAACAGACAGCGAAGTCCCATACCGATAGACACTGTGACCACGTGGTTGCACCATGTACGTGCATGCCATCCCGATGGGTAGTCACCACCGTCCGGGCAGGGCCCTGTGGGGCCCACCGTGATGTAAGTGTTTTATCCACGCTGTTCAACGCTTTTCTTATATCATTTTAAGGCATGTGTTTCATCCATTCTTACCGATCATTTTAGGGACTTATCCCAAATAAGAGGAATATAAATATCAGGTGGACCACACTACAGGAAAACAATAGTGATTGGATATCCACCATTAAAATCC
This sequence comes from Magnolia sinica, assembly GCF_029962835.1. Lineage (NCBI taxonomy): Eukaryota > Viridiplantae > Streptophyta > Magnoliopsida > Magnoliales > Magnoliaceae > Magnolia > Magnolia sinica. The sequence continues at coordinate 15,206,201 of NC_080585.1, read as the reverse complement.
TCCTAAGGTCCACTGTACTGTTTATTTGACATCCTACATGTTGATTAGGTCATACAAACCCAGATGAATGGAAAAAACAAAGATCGGCTTGATCCAAAACTTTTATGGCCCCCAAAAAGTTTTTAATGGTCAACGTTCATTCAACACTGTTTCCTGTAATGTGGTCCACTTGAGATAGGGATATAACTCGTTTTTGGTCTCATACTATAAAATGGTCTATAAAAATAGATGGACGGCATGGATGAAACAAATACATCATGGTGGGGCCCATAGAGCACCGACCACTAGCCATTGGCTGGTGGGAGGGGGAGTAGCCAATCCGTTTCCCATTTTGTAGTACTATGCAAGACATGGGCCGTACTTGTCATAGTTGAAAACCAGTGTGTAGTATTTTGCCAACATGGCCCCGATTCCCAATGGGTTTTTGGTCATCGAGTCGAGTTGGACTGAGTTGGGGCTGATCTGATACGGTTTTGAAATAGGCGTGTAACTCGAAGTCGGCTTGACTCGGCATTGAGTCCAACATGCCTGATTCAATCCGAGTCTGAGTCTGGCCTTGACTAATCCCGATCGAGTCCGACCCGATTACAAATATCGAGTTGGCACCAAGTTGAAACGAGTGCAACGGGTGTCTACCGGCTAAAATCATAACTCAAAACCTAAGTGCACTTGTGATTGGATTTTTGAGTTTCATATTGAGTCAAGTCAGTACTGAGTTGGATTTTAGGTCTAGTCGAGTCGAGTTACTAGTGACTCGAACTCAACTCAGTTTGAGTTCAAATTGGACGAAGTCAACTCGATTGTGATAAACTCACCCACTTGGTTTAGATCGAGCTGGATCTAAACGAGTCGGACGAGTCAAGTTCGCTGAGTCGAGTTGTCTAGTGTCCAGCTCTAGTTTTTCCCCTGTCGTCACCGACGGCGGGTTGCCCATAAAAAACACCACCCCACACCTATACTACAATTCCGCATATCAATGTCAAATAATATTGAGTGGAAAAAAGATAGAACCACGACCAAAAATACATAAACCATTTCCAATCCAAAGTACTCTAAACATAACCCTGCTGTGACAAGATACTGGATACAGGCTGCTTAAAGCCAAAAAACTATTTCTGCTAACACTCATTGCAGCCGCAGCCTCAGCTAAAGACACGCGATAAGGAGACATACGCTCACTGCAGCGCCCTTGGCTCACATTCCCAACAAATTTCGTATCCCGCAGATTTTCCACCTACTGATTTGTCTGCAACTAGCATTTGGACTGCACCACGGAGAACTACCAAACAGCCCCAGAGGGATGCAAGCGAAACTGCTGCTTACAGCAAACTCCATCAAGGAAGAAGAGGAGGGCGAAGAAAAAACACGCAAGGATCTGCTGAGGCCACAGACAGCTAAACGGATATGGATCTAGTTTGCTTTATATTCGGCCCAACCCGACCCGACTCGGCTCGGCCCCTCCCGAACCCATTTAGTAAATGGGTGAGTCTAATCTATGTTACAAGGGACCTACCCAGATTTGGACCGTCCAGGTTCGATTTTTAATCAGGTAAAAATGGTTGCATGCCTTAGCAAGTAACATAAGAAAATGAGACCCATTAGACCTTACCCATTTATAAAGAGTTTTTTCTGTCTGTATGCCCCACTTTTAAGCCACCGTCTTTTCTCTACTCCTCCAAACTTACTTTACCAAACTATGACCCTTCTATTCGGGTGCATTTTTACCGGACCAAAATGCCCTTGCTTTATTCTAAACGATTTTTGAAAGCTGTTGTACCCCTCACGTGAAACCTATGACTACGGATTATAACCGTAGCCATAGACAAACATTAAATTCAATAAGCCTAACATGAAATTCACCGAGCCTAACTTGAAATTAACCAAGCCTAACTTGAAATTCACTAAGCTGAACATGAAGTTGACCGAGTCTAATGTGAAATTGAATGAGCCTACCATGAAATTCACCGAACCTAACGTGAAATTGACCAAGCCTAACTTGAAATTGACCGAGCCTAACATGCAATTCATCAAGCCTAACTTGAAATTCACCGAGCCGAACATGAAATTGACCGAGCCGAACGTGAAATTGAATGAGCCTACCATGAAATTCAACGAGGCAAACATGAAATTGCACAAGGCAAATATGAAATCGAGCGAGGCAAACATGAAACTACTTACTTCTCTTTGGCATCTCTTACATTTATGAGTATTATGAAATTGCTTTGGTATACATTGGATCCACTCTTTCAACTCAAACTTGAAAACTTTGAACTCATGATTCACATCCTCCTGCCTATGCATCGTGTGTATCGCTACCTTTAGTTTCTTTAAAAGTTTCAAGTTTGAGTTGAGAATAATGTCGGGGCAGCTTAATCGAAATAAAACTTAATATTTATAGTAAAAATGAAAATAAAATGGACTTTCGGCCATCAATTGGTTGGTTGCATAAATTAGCTTCTCCTACCCCAAAATCATATTTGATATGTTGAAAAAGTACTCATTCTGGTTTGCAACATACAACTGTTTTATGGTTGGACACGCAGCTAGTCGGGGTCGACCCCATCTTGCTGCCTAACCACCTAGCTACATGAAATTCAACGAGCCTCAAAGGAAATTGAGCGAGGCAAACATCAATTTCATGTGAGCTTCGGTGAATTTCATTTAAAGCTCAGTCAATTTCATGTGAAGCTTGGTCAATTTCAAGTTTAGCTCTGTCAATTTCTAGTTAGGCTCGATGAATTTCGTGTGAAGCTCAGTGAATTTCACTCACTTCTCGGTCAAGTTCACTCACTTCGCAGTCAAGTTCACTCACTTCGCAGTGAATTTCACTCACTTCACTGTCAAGTTCACTCACTTCGCAGTGAACTTCACTCACTTCGCGGTGCATTTCAATCACTTCTCGGTCAATTTCAATCACTTCGCTGTCAATTTCACTCACTTCTCAATTAAGTTCACTCACTTCGCGATCAATTTCATTCACTTCTCAGCCAAGTTCACTCACTTCACAGTCAATTCACTCACTTCGCGGCCAATTTCAATAACTTCGCAGTCAATTTCAACGAGTCTAACATGAAATTTAATGAGCTTAACATGAAATTTAACGATCCGAACATGAAATTCAATGATCCGAACATGAAATTCAATGAGCCTAACATGAAATTTAATGAGTCTAACATGAAATTCAACGAGCCTAACATGAAATTCACCGAGCCGAACATGAAATTTACAATATTAACATCTTTTATAGTGATTAACTACGTGGGTTTAAAGTATTTAAGTTTGAGTAGAGAAGAATAACGGGGAAGCATAATCGAACTAAAACTTAATATTTATAGCAAAAATAAAAATAAAATGGACTTTTGGCCATCGATCTGATGGAATATCGCAAATTCGCTAGGTTGGTTGGCTAAATCAGCTTCTCTTACCCCAAAATCATATATGATATGTCCAAAAACTTATTCCGGTTTGCAAGATACAACTGTTTCAAGGTTCTGACGGTCCTTATCCCTTCTACCTTCAATCGGTATTTCTTTAGTCCATCTTTGCCATGAAAGTGTCAGCAACTTGCCTCCGATCGACCCCATGTCGCTGGAAACACTGCAAGAAATTAGATTTTTACCGATGAAAATTTTACCGACGATTTTTTTTTCATAGGTAAAGAGGACTTTTACCGACGAAATTTTAATTGTAGGTAAAAGTCTACTTTTACCGACAAAAATTGTAATTTCGTAGGTAAAAGAAAACTTTTACAAAACTTTTACCAACGTAAATTTTCGTTGGTAATGGTTATTTTTATTTTTTGAAAAAAGAAATTTGAAAATTTTACTTTTACCAATGAAATTTGATTTTTTTGAGGCAAGTGTTTTTCCCGACGGACATGAACCGTCGGCAAAAATCTGGTAAGAAGTACTTACCAACTAATTCTATCTTCGTCGGTAAAAGTGTTTTTTCCAATGCACATGACACATCAGCACAAATCTGGTACAAGGGTAGTACAGATGAAATAGTTTCTTTGGTAAATGTGTTTTTACCGACGGACATCAACTGTCAGCAAAAATCCGATAGATTGTTATGACCAAAGAAAACCACTTGTTGTCGGTAACAGTGTTTTCACCGATGGACATGATGTGTTGAAAAAAATCTGATAAGCTGTTAATACCGACGAACACCGTTGTTGCAGGTAAATTTTTTTTTGCCGACGGACATCAACCGTCGGCATAAAGGTTCCCGCCAATGACCAAAGATTCCCGTGACGACTGAAAGCATGACAGTTTTGCCAAGAACTAAAACCGTCGGAAAAGGTTCCCGCCAGAGCATGTCAGTTTTACCGACGAACTAAAACCGTCGGGAAAAGGTTCCTGTCAGGATTCCCGCCACGACCTAAAGCATGTCAGTTTTACCGACGAACTAGAACAGTTGGGAAAGGGTTCCAGCCAAAGCATGTCAGTTTTACCGACGAACTAAAACAGTTGGTAAAAGGTTCCCACCACAGACTAAGAAGACGAAGCGAAAGTATTTTTACCGACGATGAATTTTGTAGGTAAAAATAAATATTAAAATTTTCCGACGGCGTATAACCGTCGGTAATTGTTTTTACGGATAGACAGAAGCTGTCGGTAATATTCCTCTGTTTTTCTGTACATATATATGGTTTTTATTTCATATGAGTGGAAATTTTTTTGTTTTTTATAATTAAAAAGTAATATTTAAATGATCTGTAATCTCACATGAAAAAGAATATTGAGAAGTTTAAAATTTTAACGATATTTGAGAAAAATTTTGAAATTTAAATGATGCTTTTGAAGAAAAGAGAATCGGCATTTTGAAATTATTGAGAGAAATTTAAAATATGAGAAAATATTTTGAAATTTTGAAAATAAAAATTCAGAATTTGTATTTAATTTTTTTTAGAAATAATTTATAATAAAAATGTTATTTTGTTAAAATGTTTTCAAAAATATACATTTTATAAAAGAATGTTTTTTTTAGATGGAAATTGAAATTTATGTTTGAAAAAAATTACTAAATTATTAGGCACATTCACTAATAATAGCTTTAACCGTTTTTGGACAATCTAATTAGTCTAGAATGAAGAGTAAATAACTTCAAATGTTTAAATCAAATTTCACTAAAATTGTTGATCAATCTTGTATGCCCAATATTTTTTTCATATGTAACCTGATCGGGACGAATAACTAGTGAAATTGAGTATTGATCAGAAGTATAGAGTGAATGGACCAAACAAGTAAAATGGGGCAAATATTTTGGTCAAAATTGTGACCCAACTTTATTGACCTCGTGAGAACGTAAGTGTTGATGTAAGTTTTGTGGGCCCCATCATAATGTGTGTCGAACATCAACACCGTGAATTTAATGTGTCCCCTTCAGGTTATGAGATATGTAAAAAATCATCCGTATACGAAACTCAGGTGGGCTATGCCATCTAAAACCATGTGAAGACATTCTAAAAAATATAAAAGAACTTGGTGGGGCCCACGTGAGTTTTGGATGCGGCTGAAACTTGGTCTGACCCCTCATCCAAGTGGGACACACATAATGAGTGGGTTGGATATCTGAATCACATTTAGGCAAACCCAATATATGATTATGAAAGGAAACCCTTCTCCACTCCATTTAGGTGATTCACTAATTACCTTGAGTTAACTTTGTGTGGGTCTACCATTAATTATTTATTTTATCCACTCCGTTCATCCATGTTAACAAATGATTTGGGGTCTAAAGAACAAAAAGGAATCATGTCCAAAGCTTAAGTGGACCACACTACGAGAAATAGTGTGATTGAACCTCTACCATTGAAAAATTCTTGGAGGCCATAGAAGTTTTAGATTAAGCCGATGTTTGTGTTTTCTTTCATTCATATCTTTTTGATATTATGAACAGGTTGGATGACAAATAAACATTACTGTAGGCCCAAGGAAGGTATCAATGGTGGAAATCATTATTTCACATTGTTTCGTGTGGCATGGTCCACTTAAGTTTTGGATTTACCGAAAATTTGGGATCAACCCATACCGTTCATCCATTTTTCGAGATCATTTTAGAGAATTATCCAAAAAATGAATCATATCCAAATATTAAATGGACCGCACCATAAATAAGGGGAACAGATTGGCTACTTCTCCTGACACTAGCCAATGGCTAGTGGTTGGTGCTATGTGGGCCCCACCATGATATATTTGTTTAATCCATGCCGTCCATCTATTTTTAAAGATCATCTTACGCCATGAGACCAAAAATGAGGTATATCCCAATCTGAAATGGACCACATTACAGGAAATAGTGTTGAATGAGCATTAACTATTAAAAACATTTAAGGGGCCATAAAAGTTATGAATCGAGATGATTTTTGTTTTGCCCCTTCATCTAGGCCTGTATGACCTAATAAATAGATTGGATGCCAAATAAACGGTACAGTAGACCTTACGAGGATTTTAATGATGGATATCCAATCATTAATGTTTTCATGTGGTGTGGTCCACCTGATATTTTTATACCTGTCATTTTTGGGCCCACCATGATGTATGTTTTATATCCACACCTTCCATCCATTTGGAGAGATCATTTTAGGGCAATATCCAAAGAACGATTTAAATCCAAAGCTCTAGTGGACCCCCAGCACAGAAAACAGTGGGACAGTGACGCCCACCATTAAAAACTTCTAAAGGCAACAAAAGTTTTATATGAAGATGATATTTGTGTTTTCTCATATTTCATGTATTTTTTAACTTTTGAACAAGTTAGATTTCAAATAAACATTACGATGGGCCTTAAGATAGTTTCAACGGTGGAAATCACTATCCCCGTTGTTTTCTATGGTGGGGTCCACTACAAATTTTTATCTGCCTCATTCTTTGGCTCATGACTTAAAATGATATCTCAAAATCGATGGACATTGTGATTATAACAAATATATCATAGTGGGGCCCACAAAACTTGGTGACATCACTGACGGTAGGGCGTCAAAGAGACGCCCCAAGTCAGCGACGGAAACAGATTGACTACTCCTCCTGCCACCAGCAATTGGCTGGTGGTCGGTGCTCTGTGGGCCTCACCATGATTTATGTATTTCATCCATTCCATCCATCTATTTTTATAAAGCGTTTTATAGTATGAAAGAAAAAATGAGGTATATCTCAATCTCAAGTGGACCACGTTATAGGAAACAGTGTTGAATGAACGTTGAACATTTAAAATGTTTTGGGGGCCATAAAAGTTTTGGATCAAGCCGATATTTATTGTTTCCCTTCATCTGTGTCTGTAAGACCTAATCAACATATTGGATATCAAATAAACAGTACAGTGGGCCTTAGGAATATTTTAATGGTGGATATCCAATCATTATTTTTTTCCTGTGGTGGTGTATCCTTATCATTTTTTGTATAAAGCCCTAAAATTCTCTGTAAAAATGGATGAACGGAATGGATGAAATGCATACATCATGGTGGGCCCCACAAAGCACCAACCACCAGCCACGGGGCTGGTGTCGGGGGAGTAACCAATCCGTCTCGAACGCGGATTTCCTGCGAAAGCCTTTCGCAGGAAGTTCCAGCGCAAGGATTCTAGGTGTGGCTTGTTGTGATGTTTGTGAGAAATCAAAGCCATCCATCTGTTTTTCAACCTCATTTTAAGATATTCTACCAAAAATGAATAGGATCTGAAACTCAAGTGGGCCATAGGAGATGAAACAGTGGGGAAAGGAATGCCTACCGTTGAAACCTTCCTAGGCTCTACCTTGTTGTTTATATGCCATCTAAATTGTTTATAAGGTCATTCTCACTTAGATAAAGTGAAAAAACCAAAAAAATTATATTGTCAAAAACTTTTATGGACATATAAATATTTCAACTGTGGTCACTAAATCTCCACTGTTTCCTCTCGTGTGGCCCATTTGAGTTTTTAATCCTCCTCGATTTTGGTCCCATGTCATAAAATAAGCTTAAAAAATAGATAGAGGAGTTAGATTTCACACAGACAAATAAGTAGGACCCTGTAACGCCCCGTGTTTTTAGGACCCGAGTATATGACTCGTTTCCCAAAAACCCGAGTGTTAACTTTAAAGGATGGTCAAATTCACGTATATTTTTTTTCTCCTTATCAGAGTAAGCAGATGAGCGTAGAATGGACAAGTAAGCTAAAAGGGAAGTTTAAACTTTCATTTAGAATATACAAGTGGTTGCCCATAATGACTTATACAAACCAATGTCCCCATTCTTACAAATACAAAATTGACATAATATTACATGTGAAACAAGGTAAATTGCAACAACCTTGAATTGTAAAATCATGTAGCAACCCTTAGCAAATAGAATCATGCACCCTTGTCAACCATAGCCTGCTCCTCACCAATATACGGGGCCACCTGCACTACCTGTACGGTTGTATATTTGATGGATGAGTGGCCAGCTCAGTGTGAATTCCCCTCAAGATTACACACCGCCGCATTAGGTAAGCATAGTTATAAAACAACAAGGCCATCAAAACAATACATGATGTAATCTTTTTAAATGCATGGATGCATGTATGCACATCGGCCTGGGGATGCACATCCAGCCGGACTTGGGATCGTAACCAATGCAAATCATCGACTTGGGAAAATCATCCAGTCAGACAGGGTCGATAGTCGGTGGTCCGGGAGCTAGCGAAACGATACCCCGAAGATCCTAAGGGCACGTGCTACAGAATCAGAATTAGCCACCGTCATCGCCAACATGCTATGAATTCATGATTAGCCAAACAGTTTTTAGTCCGATTACAATCAGCCAATTTAGGTAAGCTCAAGGTCACTACGGGAGCTCGTCACCAGGCCGGCGGCTCGGGCATAGTGTCCCATTACCACCATCCCCGGCTCATGAGGCTACCACCTTAGGATGTTTAATGGAACTCAATCGACCAGTGGCCAATCATATTCAGTATATGGGGCTTACCATCGCATGGTTACATGATATAAAACATCGAACCCATATATGAAAAATACCATAACAGAGCCTCATAGGGCAATACCAAAATAAACCACATAAGGCAAATACCAAAATAAGCCACATAGGGCGAGTATCAAAACCATGCGATAAAAGACCATCCCTGAGAAATCATTGGACACAACAACCCTGGATGGTAGGCCCACATCAGTGATTAATTTAAACCAACATTCAATAACCACTAAGCCGAAGGTCCATTACTATCACAACCAGTCGGGTTACATCCCAAGTATGGGTGTACACATATAGGTGGGGGTTTCCCATTGGTGTACCAATTTAAGTTCCACAAGCAATCCACAAATATTCCACGGAATGAATAAATATGCAGGATAAACATTAAGCATGTAATATAGCAATTTAATTCCAACAATTAACACATGTGATTATGAAATGGAAATAACTATAACTTAAACTAATGGGAAAATGGAAAGCCCAAGGGGAAGAATCATCACCTGTATGGTAGTGTTTTCGAACTTGGTCTGAGCCTTGTTTTGGTCCGGGGTTACTCAGGGAGTCTCCTAGAGTTATAATTTACATTTGTCAGGTATTAACAGATATATCACAGTGAAGTCCCGTGGATGGTGCAGATATGCAACACATCACGAGGTGGCAGTTTAGATGAATCATGTATAGTAGGGTGGAGTCCACATGTATGGCACGTAGAGTTTTAGAAGGTAGTTTGATATCTCGGCCATCTCTGACCAATCATGGGGTGTATCTAACGGATGGTTTAGATGGCACTGATGCTACCCCTGATAGTACACACATTCCATGTTAGCCTTCAAAACCTCAAGTGCTGAAGTGAGATATCTCCACACAGCCTACTAGTGGGGCTATGGATTTGGGTGTTCACATCTGGCGCTGGATGTCCATAGATGGATGATCTAGCTACGTCCATTGATGGACGGCCAGGGATCCATGGTTCTTGAAGGACGGAGTGGATGTATAATATACACATTAGGGTGGGTCCTATGTAAATGGGCCCCACTTCTAGCTGGACTGGGTGTCGTGGATAAGGTACGTGTCGATTCCAACTTGACCCGATCAAAAGAATGAAAATGAGGCCCCAGTCGATTCCAACTTGACCCGATCAACCCAATTGACCCCGAGTCACTAAAAGAGGGCACCCGGTCGACCCCATCATGACCTGGTCAACCCCAGATTGTGGAAAAGGATGATCGGGTTTACCCCGGCCTGCTGGACAGGGTGACCCGGTCTCGGTCAGCAATAGTTAGTTGTGGTACAGATTGTGGACAGATTCAGTGCACTGACTTCAAAAAATCGTATATATTTTTTTACAACTCCGATTGAGGTGATTTAAAAGCCAGATTGAATGTTGATGAGTCTAGTTTAAAAATAATAATAATGATAATAAATAAAAATCAAACTCAAAGGAGGTTAATTTTAGGATATTTTAGAAAATGCATAGAAAACTATTAGTTTGAGGCAGCTGTTACTTGTAGAATTTTAATAAATTTTTTAAAACTCCAAATGAAATGAAATTTCATGGGGCTAAATTACACATGATGATAAATTATATAAAAAATTATAAAAATAAATCAATGACTAAAATGCCAAAAATGGGCCATGAACCGATACCCGGTTGCCCAAAAGGGCCAGCCTCGCCTTCGATTGGACCCTTTCGATCCATCTTAGCCATTGAGCGGTCGAAAGAGGTCAGAAATAAAAATAAATGGAGAAATAGAGTAGGAAAAACATAATACTTTCACAATTCATATTTTGGATTTGAGTGGAAGTAGAGAAAGATGTGAGAAAATGGAAGGAAATGAGATTATGGAAGAAGAGAAAGCGTGAGATTGACTGAGCCCAACATGAAATTGACCGAGCCAAAGATGAAATTCACCAAGCTTAATATGAAATTCACTGAGCTTCACATGAAATTCACCGAGCCAAACTTAAAATTGACTGAGGCGAACATGAAATTGGTCGAGCTTCACATGAAATTGACAGAGCTTCAAATGAAATTAACAAGGCTTAAGTGTTAAAATGGTCAATTTCAAATTTCACCTCGTTGAATTTCATGTGAAGCCTCAGTCTATTTCATGTTCACCTAGGTGAATTTCATGTGAAGCCTCGGTCTATTTCATGTTCGCCTAGGTGAATTTCATGTTAGGGTTGGTGAATTTCAAGTTAAGATCGTTTAATTTCATTTTAAGCTCGTTCAATTTCATGTTAGGACGGGGTTGCATGATCTCTCCAAATGGATGGATGCTCCGGATACAAAACATACGTCATGATGGGGCCCAAATAACTTTGACCACAACGGGGTCGATCCCATCTAGACCCAGTTGACCTCGTTGGACTGACAGCAAGTCGAGGTCGACCCTATCTGAACCCGGTCGACCTCGACTTGCTGCCAGTCCAACGGGGTCGACCACATTCGACTCGAAGTTATTTAGACCCCATTATGATGTATGTTTTGTATCCGGTGTGTCCATCCATTTGGAGAGATTATGCAACCCCATCCTAACATGAAATCGAATGAGCTTAAAATGAAATTAAATGAGATTAGCTTGCAATTCACCGACCCTAACATGAAATTGACCGAGGCAAACATGAAATTTACCGAGGCAAACATGAAATGGACCAAGGCCAAATTGAAATTCACCGAGGCAAAATTGAAATTGAACGAGCTTAACATGAAATTGAACAAGCAGAATTTGAAATTGACCGAGCCTAACATGAAATTCACCGAGCCAAACTTGAAATTGACTAAGCTTAACATGAAATTGACCAAGCCCAACATGAAATTCATCGAGCTTAACATGATATTCACCGAGCTTCACATGAAGTTCACCGAGCCTAACTTGAAATTGATTGAGCCTAACTTGAAATTGACCGAGCTTCACATGAAATTCACCAAGCTTAGAATGAAATTGACCGAGCTTCAAATGAAATTCATTGGGCTTAAGGGTCAGTAACCTCATTTCATGTTTGCCTCGGTGAACTTCATGTTCGCCTTGTTCAATTTTATGTTTGTCTCGATCAATTTCATGTTGGGCTTGGTCAATTTCATGTTCGTCTCGGTCAATTTCCCTCGGTGAATTTCATGTTCGCCTCGTTCAATTTTATGTTCGTTTCGGTGAATTTCATGTTGGGCTTGGTCAATTTCATGTTCGTCTCGGTCAATTTCATGTTAGGAGCCTAACATGAAATTGACTGAGCCCAGCATGAAATTGACCAAGCTTAACATGAAATTGACTGAGTCAAACTTGAAATTGACTGAGCTTCACATGAAATTCACCGAGATTCAAATGAAATTGACCGGGCTTAAGGGTCAGTATCCTCATTTCTTGTTCACCTCGGTCAATTTCATGCTTAAACATAAGATAATCCAAATCTTAACTGGATCACACTGTAGGAAACTCTGGTCATTGATTGCCCACCATTAAAAACTTCATAATGCACACCATAATATTTATTTGCCATGGAAACTATTTATAAGGTCACCCAGACCTAGATGAAAAGGAAAACACAGATATACTCTTCCGTGGGCCCAAGATGTTTTTATCGGTGTTCCAACCCACTATTTCCTGTGGTGTGAACGACTTAATGGACATAATGTATATTATGCCGACAACACAGTAGACCTGTGGAGTTTGGTGTTTTAAGCTGCATAATGCAGGTGATTTAAGCTGCATAAAGTTGGATTTTTTCATAATATGGATTATCTGCTTGCGACATACTAATATTTCTTGTTGTCCTGCATTGTGATTAGTTCACATTATTACTAACGTTGTCAGCACTCCTGCTTTGTCAGCGCTGCTGCATTAAATGCAGTCTTTGATGATGTGGGGCAATCACATTAATATAAATATGAATTTTTTGTTTATGAAAAGCAAAGGATATAGATTTTTCAAAGATTCCATTCCATATTTCAATGCTAGTGGCCCGGCATACAGTGGAATCCATGGACGTCTCATTTTAAGGCAAAAGATGAAATATTTGAGTGCCTTTGCTTTTGCTAAAGCAAAAGGTAAAATAATTGAGAGCCTTCGCTTTTTCTTTTTCGCGGAGATATCTTCCTTCCTCCTTTCAAAGGAGTATGAAAGGCTTGCTTTAGAGACAGAGACTATTGAAGAGGAGTGAGAGGGAGAGAGAGAGAGAGAGAGAGAGAGAGAGAGATTGCTTTTCAGAGGGTGTGAGGGTGCACGCATAAAAAAACTAAATCCAAAAGCCTTTAAATATATGTAGTGGTTCACAAGATGCTTTTACTTAATTTACTTTTGAATGCATCTAAAGGTAGGGCAACCATGTTGGAAAGCTTCAATGTTGTATACCACCTGTGTACCACAACCGTACATGCGTGTCCTAGCCTCTGCCTTATGCACGCGTGTGCGCTCACCGTAGTTCTTCCGCGTCAAGGATGCATTAAGGAGGACGAAGATTGTCCGCCAAAGCGAAGGAACCTCCCTGCGACAGGAAGCTAGGTAGGGTCCACCGTGTTGTTTGTGAGAAATCTACTCTATTCATCCGTTTTTTCATATCATGTTAAAGACATGAGCCCCGAAACGACGCAGATCCCAGACTCAAGTGGGCCGCGCGACAGGAAACAGTGAGGATTAAACGTCCACTGTTGAAACATTTGTGGGGCCACAAAAGTAGTTTTGGATCAGGCTAATATTGTTGCTTTTTCAGTTCATTCCAGGAAGAATGGCATTATGAATGGTATGAATGGCATTTAAGCATCATAGTGTGCTGGTAGAACTACGGAATCACATGAAGATAAATCAAGGATAGCTATCCAAAAGCACCAAGCAAAAGAGAGAAGAACACAATGATTTAACGTGGAAAAACTCTTTCCGGAAAAAACTATAGCATAAAGCGACGTATATCACTATGAAAGCAAGAATTACAAAATATAGAACTTACCCAATTCGAATAACCTTGAATCTCACATTTGCTACACCCTTTGAAACCCTTGAATGATTTGGAAACCCTAAAACACTTTCATACCCTCCTAATTCCGATTGCACTCCAATATGTAGCCTTTGGAGGAAACACAATTAGAAAAGGAAACAAATCCTGCAAATTCACAACTCTGCGAAAATGCGCCGATCAGTTCGATGTCATCGAACTCCTTCGATGCTATTAAAGTTGGGTCGATGTCATCGAACTAACACCAAAACAATCCAGAGACAAAACCCGATTTTCTGAAATATCTCGATTGCGTCGAGCCATGTTCGATGTCATCGAAAGTGCAATCAAACACCCTTCGATTGTATCGAAAAAGTGTCAAGATAAGTCAACGACCAACTGGAAAAAATCTGAAAAATCTTGATGGGATCGAGCAATGTTTGATGTCATCGAAGGTAACATCAAACAGTCTATCAATGGCATCGACGGGCCCAGTAACAGACTCAATTTAAGACATCTATTACAACACAGTGGACCCAGGTAGGTTTCAATAGTAGGCATTTCTCTATCCATTTTTTTCCTATCCTGCGGCCTGCTTGAATTTTGGACCTGCCATATTTTTTACCATGTCCCAACATTATCCAGCAAAATGGATGGATGGAGTATATTTCTCACAAACATCAGTCCCTAACTAACTTGAAAAGGGTACCAATCCATCCCATTAGGGAGGCAGTTTACGAAAGCAAGAAACTAGTAATGATATATGACTCACGAGTAGAATAGACTAGGAAGAAAGAAGGTAGTCTGAAGAAGCTGAATATAGTGTGGCCATCTCTCCACATGGCAGTTGGGCATTGAGGGGTGCAGTAGTGATGGAGGGATCACATACCATGAAATCTATCATAAGTGATGTTTCAAAAATCTCAGCAATTAGATAATTGTATTGATCACATTTCTCCGGTTTCCCTTGATGAATGTCTGGCCATTAACTATTTTCATCATTATAAGTTCATTTTCAAGGTTGTCTTGAGATGGGTAGGAAAATTAGACGTCTGTATTTGGAAGCACCGTCCATCCAAAGTAGAGCCAACTTGATGCATAAAACCAATGTAGAAGACTTAGACCATCTATTCAGCCATGGCATAGTTACTTCAAAGGTATGGAAATACTTATTTCGATTGTTTGATGTACCATTTAAATGCCCAAACTATTGCTAATCGCATTAATCAATGGACAAAACTAGGTAGTCGATCATCTAGGTGCCTAAAGCTCCAGGGCTTAGCCCCAACCTTTATTCTATGGGAACTCTGGTTGGGGCAAAATGCTGCAAGATACGAAGGCCAGAAATTCTCGGCAGCCCATGTGATAAGATCACCCATTGGCTAAACGAAGTGGGGAGTGGACTGTTGAACCTTGATAGGAAGTCATTGACAGAAACCATAACGCTGGAGGCTATAGGATTGTTGCCAAAAACTTCAACGGGGGATTCTATGTAGATAGTCAGGTGAAAAAGCCAAATATCAGGCGCCTAAAACTAGATATGGATGGTTTGTTGAGGGGAAATACAAGAGAAGGTGGAGGTGGTGTTGGATACGGTGATTTCTGCAAATCCAAAACCGTGTGCATATCTTATGAGCAAGCTGTTAGATTAAATTTTTTTTCTAAGATCAGATTGGTAGCTGTGTAGATTTCTTTCTATATTTTTTTGGATTATTTTTTCTTTATTTAGCTTCCCCTAGGATGAATCTAGACAGGGATAGTTTAGTAATTTCACACAATAAGAAAGCCTATAAATAGCCAGCAGTGTAATACGATTTTTAATACATTCCAATACAGCAACAGTTCTCTCTTCTTCTTCTTCCAAAAGTTTCTTTTTTATTTCATGGTGGTTGCAGCCACACATCAGCAGGAAGCTGGGTTTTAGACCCAACAAAGTGGTATCAGAGCTCTTGATCCTTGGGCCTCATCAGCCGTGAGAAGGAGCTGCTAATCCTTGGGCCTCATCAGCCGTGAGAGACTCATCAGACGTGAGAAGGAGCTGCTGATCCGTGAGAAGGAGGTCCTGCACCTCTACCTATTTTGGGTGTCTGCAAATACCCAACAACAAAAACCAGCAGAAAATTTCCAGCAAAAAGTTTTCCAGCAAGTTTTCGGCCACAACAGAATTTTTTTTCAAAAACAATCTGTTTTCAAAAATCAAATCGCAGAAAAAAATCTATTTAAAAAAAAAAAAAAAAACTGTTTTAAAAAAAAATTAGATTGCAGTAAAAAAAAAAATCTGTTTTTTTTTTTTAAATCAGATTGAAAAAATCTGTTTTTTCAAAAAATCAGATTGCAGCAAAAATATCTGTTTTTTTTTTTTTTTTTTTTTAAATCAGATTGAAAAAAAATCTGTTTTTTCAAAAAAATCTGATTGCAGCAAAAAAATCTGTTTTAAGAAAAATCAGATTTTAGCCAAAAAATCTATTTTTCTATCTCCCTTCATTTTTCAAAAAAGAAACAGCCATTCCTTTAAAAATAGAAAAGATGGCTAGCACAATCCAGCCGCAGGTTCCTAAGTTGTCAAAGGACAACTATGAAAAATGGTGCATTCAAATGAAGGCATTGTTCGGGTCGCAAGAACTATGGGAGATCGTCACCGATGGGTATGAAGAACCCACTATGGAAGAAGAAGCCGCCTTCACCAATGAAGAAAAGATCACTCTAAAAAATCAAAGGAAGAGAGACAATAAGGCTTTGTTTCTCCTCTATCAAGGGTTGGATGAATCTACCTTCGAAAAGATTACCGAAGCAATATCAAGCAAGCAAGCATGGGATACCCTTATCACCATCTTCAAGGGTATAGATCGAGTGAAGTGGGTTCGCCTTCAAACATTAAGAGCCGAGTTTGAAGCGACTCACATGAAGGAAGGTGAGAATATTACTGATTATTTTTCACGTTTGCTTGTAATTGTCAATAATTTGAAAAGAAATGGTGAAAAGATTGAAGATGTCCGAGTTATTGAAAAGATACTCCGATCCCTCACAACCAAGTTTGAGCATGTGGTTGTGGCGATCGAAGAATCAAAAGATATTGAGAAACTCTCCATTGAGGAGTTGATGGGATCGTTGCAAGTTCATGACCAACGAATGCAGAAGAATGCCAGTTCCATGCCGATGGAACAAGCTTTAGAGTCAAGATTGACTCTGAATAATAACAATGGTGGACGTGGAAGTTCACAACGTGGTGGACGTTTTGCTAACAATCGCGCAAGAGGCAGAGGGCGCGGATACCAACAAAGCCATGGCCAAAACCAGCAGAAAAATATCAATTTCCGTGGAAGAGGAAATGGTAGAGGTAGATCTATGCATGGACGAGGAAGTACAAAGAACATCGAATGCTACAATTGCAACAAGCTTGGCCACTATGCATCTGATTGCTGGAGCAAGCAGGTGACTCAAGACGAGCTATCCAACTATGCCGAAGCATCAAGCCATGAACAAGAAAGCTCCACACTTCTCCTTGCACAAGAGAAAGATAGTGATCAGCATGATGTATGGTATCTCGACACAGGTGCAAGTAATCACATGTGCGGAGACAAGAAACTCTTTGTAGAACTCGCAGAAGGAGTTCATGGCAATGTAAAGTTTGGAGACTCATCAAAAACACCTGTGAAAGGTAAATGTAAAATCCAAATCTTTCAGAAGAATGGTGTTCCAAACTATATCTCTAATGTGTACTATGTGCCTAACATGAAAAGTAACATACTGAGTCTCGGACAACTCCTCGAAAAAAGGTATGTCATACACATGGAGAACTCTTCTCTTTCCATTAGAGATATGCATGGACGTTTGATTGTAAAAGTCCAGATGGCGAAGAACCGTATGTTTCCTCTCCATATAAACACAATGCTTGAGAAGTGTTTTTATGGAAAAGCAAAGAATGATTCCTGGATGTGGCATCTTCGCTTTGGCCATCTAAATTTCAGTGGCCTGAAACTTCTGTCCTCATCAAGCATGGTGCATGGTTTGCCTACTATTGAAGCTCCAGAACATGTGTGTGAGACGTGCACACTTGGAAAATAATAAAGAAACTCCTTTTCAAGTGGAGTATCCTGAAGAGCAAGAGAACCGTTGCAGTTGGTTTACACTGACATCTGTGGACCATTAGATCCAATCTCTCTTGGAGGTAATAAATACTTTATTACCTTCATTGACGATTTCAGTAGAAAATTATGGGTGTATGTAATCAAAGAGAAGTCTGCTGCTGTTACTATTTTTTAAAATTTTAAGGCCCTTGTTGAAAAAGAAAGTGGTCTTAAAATCAAAACTCTTCGATCAGACAGAGGTGAGGAGTACACCTCAAATGTTTTTCGAGAATATTGCGGAACATGGCATTAAGCAACAACATACTGCAGCGTACACGCCACAATAAAATGGAATTGTGGAACGGAAGAACCGCACTATCTTCAATATGACGAGGACCATGCTGAAGGAGAAAAGTCTGCTAAAGAATTTCTGGGCAGAGGCAGTTGCATGTACTGCCTATCTGCTCAATAGGTGTCCGACTAAGAGTGTCAGATTCCAGACACCGCAAGAAGCATGGAGTGGATACAAGCCGAGCATGGCACACCTTAAGATCTATGGGTGTGTTGCCTACGCTCAAGTTCCAGAAGCAAGAAGGAAAAAACTTGATGATCGTGGCGAGAAGTGCATCTTCATCGGCTACAGCAAAGAGTCAAAGGCATACAAACTCTACAACCCACTAACCAATAAGCTGGTGGTGAGTAGAGATGTGGTATTTTGTGAGGAAGAAGCATGGAAATGGAACGAGGGAAACTCAGCCAAAGAAAAGCAAGTCGAGGTCGAAGAATATGAAGAAGAGAGACATGAGAAGCAAGAGCAGACACCCACATCACCCCTTTCGGATCACAGAAGTCCAGGAGTACGCTTCATCTCTCCTGAAAGTACTTCATCAAATCAGAATTCATCCAGCACATCTTCATCCGATTCTCCTTCACTCTTGGCTCCCATTAAAATGAAAAGCCTCAACGACATCTATGCAGAAACTGAGGAAGTGAATTTAATCTGCCTGTATGCGGACCACGAGCCTCTCACATTCGAGGAGGCTGTGAATGAAAAATGTTGGAGAAAGGCTATAGAAGAAGAGATTCATGCCATCGAGAAGAATCGAACATGATAGTTGACCTCACTCCCCAAAAGCCAGAAGATCATTGGTCTCAAATGGGTGTACAAAATCAAGCGGAATGCCGATGGTAAGATTGAATGATATAAGGTAATGCTCGTAGTAAAAGGCTACAAACAGAAATATGGGGTAGACTATGAAGAAGTTTTCGCCCCAGTTGCTCGCCTTGACACTGTAAGAATGATTATCTCCCTTGCAGCTCATCACAGTTGGATGATCTACCAACTGGATGTGAAATCTGCATTCCTAAATGGGGTACTCGAAGAAGAAGTATACGTTGACCAGCCTGAAGGCTTTGTCATGCAAGGGGAGGAACACAAGGTGTATCGGCTGAAGAAAGCCCTGTACGGGTTGAAGCAAGCTCCCCGTGCTTGGAATGCACGGATTGACGGTTATCTTCAAGAGAATGGCTTTGTCAAATGTCCATATGAGCATGCAGTCTACACAAAGAAGAATGCCCGTGGTGATATCCTTATCGCTTATTTATATGTTGATGATCTGTTGTTCACTGGGAACAGCCAGGCGATGTTTGAAGAATTCAAGCAGGCTATGTTCAAAGAGTTCGAGATGACTGATGGTGGATTGATGTCTTTCTTCTTGGGCATTGAAGTGAAGCAACAAGTCGGCGGCATTTACATATCCCAGAAGAAGTACACAAAGGAACTTCTTGAGAAGTTTCAGATGGTCGACTGTAAAGCCGTAAATACATCTGTAACAACAGGCCTGAAGCTCACAAGAGATGGAGAAGGAAGAAACGTCGACTCAACCCTATTTAAGAGCCTAATCGGAAGCTTAAGGTACCTCACAATCACTAGGCCAGATATAGTCTACAGTGTTGGGCTTCTAAGCCGGTATATGGAAGCCCCAAAAGAGTCACACTGGCTAGCTGCAAAACGAGTACTGAGGTATATCAAAGGAACTATTGAGTTTGGTCTCTTTTATCCATACAATGATGAGGCGATGTTGTATAGATACTCTGATAGTGATTGGGGTGGTGACCAAGATGAAAGAAAAAGTATTACAGGCTATGCTTTTTATCTTGGGTCGACAGCATTTACATGGAATTCAAAGAAGCAGAGTGTGGTCACCCTGTCCATATGTGAAGCTGAGTACGTAGCAGCTTCATCCACTGTATGCGAGGCGATCTGGCTAAGGAATCTGCTAAAGGAGCTGAAGCATCTACAGGAGGAATCCACTGTTATATATGTGGACAACAAGTCAGCAATCGAACTTGCCAAAAATCCAGTTCAATATGGAAGGAGCAAGCACATCGACACAAGATATCACTTTCTTAGAGATCAAGTAAAGCAGAAATTGGTAAAGCTGGAATACTGTCACACCACTGAACAAGTGGCGGATATCTTCACTAAAGCATTGCCAACTGACACATTCAGGAGACTTAGATCAGATCATTTTTATGGCTATGATTATCCATCCTGATTTTG
Source organism: Magnolia sinica (assembly GCF_029962835.1). Lineage (NCBI taxonomy): Eukaryota > Viridiplantae > Streptophyta > Magnoliopsida > Magnoliales > Magnoliaceae > Magnolia > Magnolia sinica. The sequence continues at coordinate 15,185,697 of NC_080585.1, read as the reverse complement.
TTAGATACGGTGATTTCTGCAAATCCAAAACCGTGTGCATATCTTATGAGCAAGCTGTTAGATTAGATTTTTTTTCTAAGATTAGATTGCTAGCTGTGTAGATTTCTTTCTAGATTTTTCTGGATTATTTTTTCTTTATTTAGCTACCCCTAGGATGAATCTAGACAGGGATAGTTTAGTAATTTCACACAATAAGAAAGCCTATAAATAGGCAGTAGTGTAATACGATTTTTAATTCATTCCAATACAGCAGCAGTTCTCTCTTCTTCTTCTTCCAAAAGTTTCTTTTTTGTTTCTTGGTGGCTATAGCCACATGTCAGCAGGAAGCTGGGTTTTAGACCCAACAGGTGGTAGAGTGTGCAGGGACCACCGAGGGCGCCTCGTATTTTCTTTTCATAATAGATATGGTCAAGTCTCTACCACTATTGCTAAAGTTCAAGCCATGCTAGATAGTATTCTTGCATTATAGCGAAAGTGGTCTCCAACCAAACTACCTGTCCTTGGAACATCTAGTATTGTGTGGGGTCCATCCTAGATAATAGTGAAATCCTTGGCCTTACTTTTGCTCATACTCTGCAGGAGGATAACTTAGTTGCAAATATTTTAGCAACGGCTGTCTAAATCTGATTTATAGAAGAAGATCCGATCTTCCTTGAGAGATCAGTGGATCTTTGGTCTTGGACAATGCAGGAGTTGGGATGCTGCGAAACAAAAAAGCCACCTTGGGGTGGGGGAAGGGAAATGTAGCTTTGGGGGCAGCTTTCCAACACTCTTCCTTTTATTTTTTTTATGGTCATAGGTGTTCTACTCTATGAGGCATGATTTTTAAGGGTTGCTATAGGTATAGGGGAATCTATATAGAGGTTGGGGTAGCTGGATGCATTGTTATTTTGTAGAGTTTGTGGTGTCGGGGTATATGATAGGCAAGGCATCATTCTTTTTGTGATGTTGTCCTGAAGTCAGTAAATTTCATCCAAATTTAACAAAGTTATAAGTGGTGTGCTCCCACCATTCTCCCCCACCTCCCTCCCCCCCAAAAAAAGCATGAATAAATGAATATAGTAATAAATATCAGTTTGTCTCTAGGTCTCACCATGTTGTTTTTCTACTTGGTCGAACCACACTGACCATCCTTTCATAGATATCGGCTAGGATCTTGACATTTTTAGGGTATTAACCGAATGAAGAAGAGAATCAAATTGAAGCAAAAGTTTTTCACCCATGCAGCCAAGGAAGAATGAGTTTATAGATTTAATTTGTTCGGGAATAACCTGAGGATGAAAAATCGGGCTAAGCATAATGAATTATTTGTCATCAATCAAAGTTTTGACAAGAATACCCTCGAAAAGCATCCCAAGAGAAAACATCTAATGATCGCATAAAATCTTCCCACTAGTAAGCTTGAGTAGAAGATGAAGAAGCAACCATCGCAATTTGTAGAGAACTCGATCAAAGAAGATTTCAGAAAAGAGAAAGGAAGAAGAGTAAGGTGAACGATTTGCAAAGGATTGATTAATTTTAAATACAGGCGTATATATCGGTCAAAATTGTGCACATTAATGAAAGGGAAATCATGACTGATCGTATAACATGATTGTATGCGATATGTCATAACAACAACCGCAAGACAAGTAAAACCATCATTTGGTTTTCATCTTGAAGAAACAGAGTCAATAGAGAGTTGACATGTGGAAAGACAGTCAATCGCATTAATTGCATCGAGCAATGGAGTAAAGTCGCTTTCACCTTTTACCCAAAGACAAAGTGACATGGGGAGCAATGTTGTACACTATTTCTATCCATTCATGTATTAACGAATCAGGGAATGACATGTGTTGTTGTATAGAAAGATCTTTAAAGATATTTGAAACATTTTTTTATGAAAGCACATCTGGCGCTAAGTTGGCAATACACATCATTTGATGATAGGGCACGACCAAGAAATCTAAAAGGCGGAAAGTGATCAAGAGAAGTGAAACTGTTAGAAGAACATAAAGAGATTAAAGGATTTGGAAAACCGAAATGGCAACGATTCAACTACCGTAACCGTTGAAGTAAAGAGGAGAAACAGATATAGAGTATTTTTGTAGAAGAAGAGTTTTTAAATAGGAAAATCAATGGAACAAATAATCACATACCAATCCAACAAATCTAGTCAAATTTATCTTATCATATCTCAGCACAATCTTTTAAGCCTTAGCTCTATCTTAAGAATAGCGATAATCTCTTAGTTGTAATTCAAGTCCACGCCCATACACTACACTTTATCCATTCTCAATACAAGTAATTGCTTATTGAGAAAAGTTTCTCGCAGTTGCATGTCAATCCACTGTGAGTATTTCCTTCTAATTAGACAAAAGCCAGATATAAAAAATCATTTCATATAAAAGGTGAAGTTGAACCCATTTTTGAAAGAAGAACCGAATTATCTGATTATCACGTGATCATTCTCTGAAATAATTTGCAAGCGGTGGAATAGGTGACCGATGTGCCCATATTATAGTCATATACAATCGTAATCATATCTGCTTATATTTATGCTTGGGTCAAGCTGTCGAATTGAAATTGAGGCGTACAGATGGTTGACGCATACACGCACGCATTACACGTGACCACAAAACCCCAAATAGAAAAAAGTGCTTAACAGTGCCAACATTCACTTCTTTGTTCTTTCCACGTAAACAAAGGTTAGCCGTCTAATGAAGTACTTCTTCCAAATCGGTACACCTTGCAATGTGATCCGAAGTACTCTGAATGCTAATTTTCGCGGAATTTTAATTTAATTTCTTTAGGACTGTATTAAGACGTCTTATTAAAATGATTTTGTGAAAAAATCATTTTATTGTTTCTAATGTTAGAATTCTGTATTAGATGGCCTAAATGAAGGGTCCAAAACTGCTGATCTCTTAACAATTATTTTGAACGAACCATCCTGATCATCTGATCAGTGTACAATTGAATAGATGAACCACATTAGTTATTAATATTAATTAACGGGATGGATCACCGATCCGGGCTGCTAATGTGTTCCCTAGTAGAACTGGACATGCCTCACCAGATTCATATTGGTTGCTGCATTATAAGTTGTTGGTCATTTAGTATATGGTTGAATGGTCTGAATTCATCAAACTAATTTAATGAATCAAAGACTAGAATTGTTCAATTAATTTAATTTTTTAATGATATTCTATTTTCAGTGATTCCCACAATTTGGACGTTTAATTTGGGTTAATATATCCCACGTGTACAATTTCTATATACCTGCATATCAACCATCACTCTCACCCTTTTTTCTTTTTTATTAAGAAAAGACTGATTGTACATCCTTTCGGGCCGGCCCCGACAAAAAGAAACGAGCCTGACATATCAAATAGGAGATCACACTAGATACTTACAAAGGCCTCACCTGATATGGAACCTCTCTAATTGATCCTAATCCGACCTTATCAAGAAAAATCATACCTCGAACTTGACGAGGAAGATCCGATTGATTCATGAAAGATGCTTGAGACTGAGTAGCACTACCTAAACGAGCTATGAAATCCGCCGGCACGTTTCCTTCCCTGAGGACGTGCACAACGCTGATATTGCCCCTCCTCCTTAGATGGTTGATCCTACGCAGCCACGCTTGCCTTTTCCAACCTGGTTAAGCCACACCATTGATGAGATATACTACCAGATGTGAATCCGACTCAATAATGATTTTGCTAAGGCCCCTCTGAAAACTGATATAAAGCCCATCATACACCGCACGAAGTTTAGCCACAGTGTTAGTTCCAAAACCGTAGCCAGCTGAAAAAGCAAAAATGAATTCACCTCTCGGCCCTCTACAAATTCCACCACCACTAGAACTTCTCGGATTTCCTCTAACGGAGCCATCAACATTTATTTTAACCCATCCGGACAATGGTCTCTCCCACTTGATCAGAACTGGGCGTCCAACACTTCTTGTATGGCTATTCCAACAATTATCACTCGTAGAAGTAGTAAGCAATTTCACCCACCATTTGATCTTTGCAACCACGCGATCCGAACAAACGCTTCGACCTTCAAAAATTATAGCATTTTGAGCTTTCCATAGCTCCCAAATAATAGTACAGGGAATCAACATCATAAATATCAGCCTGCGTTGCATAGACTCAACAACTGCCCACCATTGAAAAAGCCTTGCCTCAATCAATATTGCTGGCATGACACTAATCCCCAACCAACTACCAATAGCTGACCAAACTGATTGCGCCAAATTGCTGTCAACAAACAAATGAAGAGAAGTTTCGATGGCGAAATTCGGGGAGACCCGACTATTGCAGCAAGCACACCTGGACGTGAGATGGACACCTCGAGATTGCATCGCACAATCCACAGGGACTGCATCTTGAATCACTTTCCAAATGAAGAGAGAAATTTTAGGAGGAAGCTTCTTGTGCCAAACCCATCTTGACCAGCTCCGACTTGGGTTAGGGGCCCTGGACAATGACCAAGCTGATTTAACAAAAAAATCCGCTGACGGCGTTAACAACCAAACAGGATCATCTAAATCCTCTGAGGTACAAAAACCTGCCTAAAACATATGGTCAATGACATTCTGAGGGAGAAAGAGAAAGGTGGCTGATGGGGGAAGAGGCCCAAAAGGTCCCATCACCTGACAAACTTGGACGTACGTCCTGTAGCCCGACCAGCATTTCAGTGTCGGCAAGATGGAGGAGAGGGCCCAGACCAGTCCAATTCACCCTCCAAAACTGCACTTGCCTTCACCTATCTGCCATTGAACATGAGATTCCACCGTAGGAATAAGCTCCCTAATTCTCTTCCACATGGAAGAAGAAAGCCGACTTGACATCGCCAGCCCACCAGGCAACTCTTGAGGAAGGTATTTTGCTGCCATAAAGGATTTCTAGACATTATCCTCCTTGCCAAATTTAATTGTCCACGCCATTTTAAGATGAAAAGCCCTCATAATGTCTTCAAGCTTTCTAATTCCAACTCCCCCCTCCTCAGGCGTAATCATCAAATTCCAAGCCTTCCAGTGACTCTTCTGTTTTCCTTCAGACCAACCCCAAAAGAAGTTCGCCATATGCCTCTCAATAGACTTGAGCACCTGCACATGAATATGAACCGCTGCCATAGAATGAATTGGAATACTAAATAAAACGTTCTTGATGAGGACCAGACGCCCTGCCTGTGATAGAATACAAGCCTTCCACCCATTAATTCAGCCCACCACTTTATCCACCAAAGGTTTAAACGCACTAGCTATAAGACGCCCTTCCGCTATAGGAACGCCTAGATAGAGGAGAGCTGAGGCTGATTTTTCCAAAGCCGAGAATTCCTTCAATGCTCCTGAGACGATTAGGCAACATCTTTTTGGGACAATAGAAGGAACACTTCCACTGATTAATTCTTTGGCTCGAGGAAACTTGATAGGAATCCAGGAACCTTTTGAACTCTTGCAGAGAGGACTTACTCCCATTTGTGAATATCAATGTATCATCAGCATAGAGTAAATGAGATATCATAGGACACCCCCTACTAAGAGCAAACGGCTAAGTAATCTGAAGAGATACCAAGTTTTTAACACCCCTGCTAAGCACCTCGGCAGCAATAATGAACAAACTAGGAGAGAGAGGGTCCCCCTGCCTCAATCCCCTTAAGGATTTAAAAAAATCGGCCTTATCTCCATTAATTAGAACTGAAAACCAGCTCTTCGCCCATTTTTCGACCATCTCAATCCAAGCCTGGCTGAACCCAAAGCGGTGTAAAACCTGCATAAGAAATTTCCAGTTTACCCTATCATAGGCTTTGTCCATATTTAGATTTAGCACAATATTTCCCCCGCGGACTGGCCTGTTTAATTCCCGAAACAGTTCTTACGCTAATGCAACATTCTCAGCTATCAATCGGCCCTGCACAAAAGCCCCTTGTTTTGGAGAAATAATCAATGAAAGAATCTGACTCAACCTAGAAGCAACCACCTTAGCGAAAATTTTATACAAACAGTTACACAAGCTAATAGGTCGGAAATTAGCGAATTTTTTTGGAGAACCTGATTTTGGAATGAGGCAGATGATCGAGGAAGTCACAGCTCTAGGTAATTTCCCTCCTTAGAAGAAGAAAGAAACAGCCCTATGAATGTCTTGACCAACCACTTCCCATGAAGACTGAAAGAAAGCAGCTGAAAAACCGTCTAGCCCCGCCGCACTGTCAGTCGGGATGGATTGGACTGCAGAGTGTACCTCTGAAATCGAAGGAATCGCTATCAACATTTCATTATGGGCCTGCGTGACCTTATGTGGAATGCATTGAAGAAGATTCTGATCTACTCAAGCCGGCTCCGCAGAGAAACTCTATTGAAAATGAGCTACCGCTGCTGCTTTAATATCATCTTGGTTATCGGCAATCTGACCTGAATCCAGCTCCACCTGGCTAATGTAAGCGCGCCTCTGTTTATCCATGGTTGAAGCATGAAAAAACTTTGTGTTTTTATCTCCCTCCTTCAGCCAATCCGGCTACTCTGGATTTTTGTTTCCAAAAAATTTCCTGCTTAAGCTCCAAAGAATCTAACCTAGCTGAGTTATTGTTAAGCTCCTGCTACAGGCTGAGAAGCTGATCTAACGGGCCTGAAAAACCCTGCATCTTAGCCTCTAGCTCATCCACACGACGCTCCGTAGACAGGATCTGCTCAAAGATGTTCCCAAATTCCTCCTTATTCCAAGTTTTGAGATCTTTTTTAACTTGCTTAAGCCAGGAGAGAACGTTGTAAATTGGATGATTTGAATCGACCTTTTTCCACGCTGTTCTGACCACATTAGAATAACTCTCGTGAGTCGTCCACATTCGCTGAAAGCGGAATGGCTTTGGGCCACCTTTTGGTTGCTGAGGTAACAATAAGAGAAACGGCGCATGATCGGACTGAGTGCGTGGTTAAGTGGGTGACCTGAAATTGCGGGAACTGAATGGACCATCTAACATCGATGAGCACACGGTCTAGCCTCGCCCAAACACGAGAGGAACCCGACTGGTTATTGCACCAAGTGAACCTATTGCCTGAAAAACCCGCATCTAGGAGACCCGCACAATTAATAGCATTAGCAAATTCAACAGAGGAGGCTCTATCTGCAGGTCTGTGACTACGTCTTTTCGAGTCTTCTACAACCGCATTAAGGTCCCCATACACTGCCCATGGGCCTTGGGTTGAAGATGCAAGGGAAGCCAAGTCTGCCTAGAGAGATCTCCTAAGAACCCGAGCACACCTTGCATAAACAAAGGTGAAATATAATGGGCCAGCGTTGTTCTGATCTGAAGCCACTATCGATAAACATTGGTCAAATTTGAAGAGAAGAGAAACATAGAGAAAGGACCTGTGGAATAGCCAAATCTTGCCCCCTACATCCTAGTTAGAATTGGATGAGTGAAAACCTAAAGAAAGACCAATTTGCACTCTTTTCTCATCACCAAGCATAGGCTCAAGAAGTACCAAGATCCTAGGATCATGTTTCCTGATAATCCTTTTAACAATCCTAACCGTCCTTTGATTGCCAATTCCACGAACATTCCACACTATGATGTTATCCATCCGTCACACATCCAGAATTTACGGCGCTTCTCTTCAACCGGTGAAGCCTGGAACTCCAATCTCCTTTTGCGTACATAATTCGATGCCTTCTTGACTGCTTCACTGATTTATCCACCGCCAGCAAATTGTGTCCATCTAGGAAGCCTTCTTCTATGAGATCATTATTCCTTGAATTCCAGCCAAAAACATACCCCCTGTCTGTATCCTGCTGCTGATCCTACACCTCACTTTGATTGTCAACATGGCCATCAAAAATTCCATTCTTATTTCCAACTGTATCGCTGAGAGACCTAATAACTGAGGAAAAATATGGCGAGAGGTCAACCTCAAGGGATGCTCTCTCAAACAGAGTGTTCCTGCTTCATATAACTTGATTGGAGCTGAATGATGGCCCCCTCCTATATTTGGCTCGCATTCCTCTATTATACTAGCTGCAGATCTGCGGTCACTGAACTCCTCCCCCTCCATCCACTGTCGAGTTGAATTAATGGTAGACTATGTAGGAACATTCTCCTTTCTATAGTCAAATGCCTGTACTTGCAGTAAATCATGATGCTTGGACTGATCCCTGATTACCATTGGTGATAACCGTGTTGGTTCTAATTCCACATTCTTTTCCACAAAATCTGCAGACCGAATCCTTAAAGGATACCCTGTTGATACTGTGCTTGCATTTCTTGCCACAAAATCATCAAAATGAATCATAACCAACTGACTTACCAAAGGGAGAATGCAGGGTTGTGGCTGGACATATGGCTGCAGACCACACAGCAAATCAGCTTCGCCTTGGCTGGCAAGGTCTGATTCATTTTGCTGACTGAATCCCTGATGATGTTCCTGGTGCTCCTCCGTCCTCCAAATCCTGCCAACCGATGTTGCTAGCGGGAGAATATCCTCAGCATGACAGATCAAAAGATCATGATCTGAAACCACTCTTACTTCCTTACCTCTCATAGCTACTTTAGTCCCAACCCCCATAGCACCCATACCTCCTGCATGTGCATATCCTCCTGCTGTTTCAGTATGACAATTAATGTCATTTCCACACCCACCTGATGTCTGCACATTCCCAGTGGATGTAATATCACCAATTTCAAGGGATGCATTGCCATTCACCTTTTGCCTTTCCTTTGCAACAGCCTCTATATTAACAACTCCCCTAGCATCCATAATCACTAAAGGCTCCTCCTCCCTATGGACAGCATTGTAATCATTAGACTTTGCACCAACTATACCATTACTTGTGACATCTATTTTCTCTATCGCATTTCCACAAACACCAGATGGGGGCCCTGGACCGCCGTGAAACCTCCTGATAACCCAATCCCCGATGCTCTCCCTTGCGATATGTTTGATGGACAGCGAGCTTCCAGATAGGAACAAAGGTTCCGTCTCCACAATAATTGGGTATGCCTTCCCCAAAACTTATAAACTCAAGACCTTGTTGAAGCAAACTACCAGCCAGGGAATGATTTTAATCCTCGCAAATGCCTGAAAGTACCCGAAACGCGAGTTGGAGTCAATTTGAATGATCTTACCGAAGTAGGTCGCCAAATCGAGAAGCACGGACTCAATCCAAGCGTGAGCAGGAATCCCGAACAGTCTGACCCAGACCCCGTCGGCTCCAATAACCTCTTCAAGAGACCACATTTCAATTGCTTGGAGGCCCATTTCTTTATGAAGGGAAACATTCTTCCTGAAAGCATTCATCTTCTCCTCTGATTGGAACATCATCAGGAATTTTGATGTCAAAATCCTCACTATCTCCACATCAGCGAGCTTTGAAGTTGGATTCTTCAACGGTCCTGATAGCAGATCAATGTGAACCTGTTGATCCACCGCCGTCCCTGCCAATGCAAGCTTTAATTTATGCATCCTATTTTCCACTGCCCTTGGGTCAGCGACAGAAATGATATCCTGACCCACTTCTCTCCGAATATTGGATCCCTGGTTACCCCTAATAGCTGCATCAAGGAAAGCTCGATTTCTAGCCTTTTTTCGCATTGGGTATCCAGATCTAGGAACCATCGGCTTAGCAACCTGGGCGCCAGAATGCGATTTCGCCCAAGCAATATGAGCAACCCTACCATCAATCCGTCTTTCATGGAGGCAATAGATGGCGTTGAGAGCATCCTGTTCATAGCAGAAACGGATGAAGGCGAAGCCCCTAGATCAATTAAGCCGACAGTTCCACGGAATGAAAACATCCCTTATTTTACTGAATCTGCCAAAAATCCGAAGGAGATCCGCTTCCGTAGTATCAAATGTTAGGTTAGCTGCAAAGAGGGAGAAATAGGAGGTTGACAAGTGAGATTTCCACAATGCAACTCTCACCCACGGTTCCTCCCGATCTAGATTCTGAGCCTGATCATTGTCCCGCTCTAGATCTATCTTCCGCTCTCGATCTCGATTCCTCGCCAGGTCTCTCTCTTGCGCCAGGTCTTTCTCCTGATTACCATCACTCTCACCCAGAGTATCAATTAACTCCCCAAAATAAAATTACGGACTATTACAGACAAATTCAAAGTCAAATAACAACGCACGAAAAAAAATAAAAAATAAAATAAAAGAAACAAAAAACTACACACATCCCATCTACTGATAATACACACGTCCTTCACTACAAGCCGAGGGAGGAATATCTGTGGATGCCTGAAAACGTTGTTTGGATCGATCAACGTCTTCGCATGCACCAGTCGATCATAGTTCCCCAAGAAATATTTCTCACCCCAAGCCCTTGCAACCTCCACAGTTTCAACCCCATTCATGTTGGAATCCGACCAGTCGATCACGCCAAGATCAAGATCAACGCTGTTCACATACGCAGCCCTAGGGCCCACCAAATAGAAGGCCCCCATGTACTCGTAAAGCCTCCTAATCCCATCCAAATACTCTCCACTCTTCCCATCATCCTCCTCTCCCCATTGTAGGAAACAATCAATAGAATAGAGGTTTCCTGCTCTATGTGGGAAAGCTATTGCATCACTCTTTATCCTATCATTAATTCCACCGTAAGGGTCTAAAAAGAGAATTGCTTTATGCAGTTTTGATAATATCTCCAAAGCTCCTTTCAATCCAGCTAATGGTATTGGGACCTTCACATAGTCAGATTTTGACTTGATGAACGTCTTAAGATAGGCGAACCTGTTCTTCAAGTCTGCCACCGTACGCACGTTAGGATCTCCCATTATGAAAATGACACCTTCTGCCCAGCTCATCTCTTTGCAGTCTTGTAAGGTTACACCCAATTCAGGAAATGCGTTGCTTATGATGGCAAGAGCTGATGCCTTAGGCCCCAAGTAGAATCCAGTAAAGAACATGAAAATTTCAGTAGTGTTTATTGTTCCCGGCCAGACAAGCACCTGCAAGAAGAAATTCTCATCTAATTTTGGTGCAACGAGCTGCCATTTATGCCACAAACTGGCAGTTTGGCTCGTTGTACCGGATTTATCAATTCGGAACAATGTAACGTTTTCCGGCACTTCAAGTAGTCGGATTTTCCATGCAACCACCACACCCCAGTTTCCACCTCCGCCGCCCCGGATGGCCCAGAACACCTCTTTGCCCATGGACTTGCGGTCTAACAGCTGCCCATCTGCATCGACGAGGACGGCGTCTACAACGTGGTCAGCTGCAACCCCATACTTCCTTATCAATGCTCCGTAGCCACCACCGCTGATTTGGCCTCCGGTCCCCACCGTCGGGCACATGCCACCCGAGAACCCATGCCGGTTGCTTGCGGTCGCGATCGCATTGTACAGCTGGCCAAGAGTTGCACCGCCTTCAACCCAGGCTGTCTCGGATTCCAAGTCGACCGTGACCCGGTCGAGGTTCATCAAGTCTATTATCACAAATGGCCCATCGGCTACAGATGATAGACCCTCGAAGCTGTGGCCCCCAGACCTTAACCTGATTTCCCATGACCCCTTCCTCGAGCATCGGATCGCCGTCTGGACCTGGTATTTGTTTTCGGGGAATACAACCGCAATAGGCTTATTGAGAAAGGGCTTTGAAACTCTGAGGTTTTGGTTGGAGGAATAAAGGAAATGAAGGTAGTCAGGATTGTAACTGGTGGTGATGTTTGTTACCCCTCCTTGTGACAGGCACGTCGGAAGGTCTTCCCTACAGGCGCACGTTAGCAGAGAGCCAAGTAGGAGAAGGAAGTAGAGGCTTGTTTGGCTTTCCATGTTGGGGCAATAAAAGAAGATGAATGGTTGCATGTATTTGTATGTATTTATAAGAGAAGCTTTCTCGGGAACGTGTAGGATGCACGAACGATTCGAGAGTTGCTATCCTTTGCTATTCTCATTTGTATTCTATTGCATGCGAAAAACGCTTGCATGACGAGGGGTTGTCGCGTGGGGCCGTGACTTTTCGCTGACGTGGCTGTTGGACCCCATGTGGATGAGATCCACCCCGTCCATCAGGTATTTGGACGGGGGCCCAGAACTCAGGTGGGCTAAATCAAGGGGAACGGTTGAGATGGAAAAGCTCCACCAATAAAGTAGTCCAAATCGTGTTTGGGTTGCACCGACAAGTTTATATGTCATCCAATCCACTCATCTGATGACACACCAGGATGAATGATTCCCTAAAGATCAGGACATTTCAAGACTTATGTAGGCCATACAATATTTAATTTTTAGGCATGATTTTACACCGTTACCTACGGTGTAGGTGACCTGAGTCTTGGATTGCAATGAGATTTTGGATCAATGGTGAAAATGTATCAATGGACCTAATGGACAGGATGGATCTGATGTACGTGCACTCCCTTCTGGTGCACGGTTAGCTGGAGGCACGCCCTCCTGGTCTGGCCTGTCGCAGTTTGTCGTTTCAGAAAAGATGCTTATTCTATTTTATTAGGCAATGAAATAAAACTCAATACGCTTTGGATTTTTAGGTTTTGAGTAAAAATGGTTGCTGCCGAGTTTTAGGTGTCATTCGAGTTGGACAGTTAAGATTTTTTATTTTATTTTTATTTATTTATTTATTTTAAGTTGGACAGTTAAGATCATTTGATTAGCATGAGATTTAATCATTGCCAATTTATGGTGGGACCCTCCAAATTAGCGGTTTGGATCATCTAATCTTTTGTCTTTTTTGCTAGGAAAAAAAAAAAAAACCGTTTGACTGCCACTCAAAGGTTTCACATCTGGTGGGGTGGTGGGGTAGGGCTGTCAAACCGGTCAGGTTCAGCTCTTGTACCTGAGCATCCGTAACTGAACTAACCATATATATATATATATATATATATAGAGAGAGAGAGAGAGAGAGAGAGAGAGAGAGAGAGAGAGAGAGAGAGAGGAAATAGTTCGTCTGTGGTGGGACGCAACAAGTCAATGGCCCGGATTACCAGATTTTTGGGCCCCATGCCCAGATTTGAAACCCCACTCATGCTATCGAAAACGAGTATGCACATTGCGAATGTATTCAGAACTGGCGAAGACTGAATTCACAAGACATGACTATTGATGGGCCATTTTTACATCATCAATAGAACAATCCTGATTGTTAGATCACAGCTTATGAACAAATTGATAAAGTAAAACTGATCATCATTTATACATATGGTGCAGGATCCAGGATAGAAGAGATGACTATGGCGTGCAGAAGAAGAGACTGAATGGGCAAACAACAGAATCTAGGGTATTGTTAGGTGGGACCTCCATGAGCAAGCCTTGTAAATAAAAAATAAAAAATCACGATCTGACGGCCGTATATCATTTGGATCCCGGGCATACGAGGAAAATGGATGGCTAGGAAAAAAAGCCGACCAACGAAGCATGCACATATCACACGGCAAATTAATGATTAAACCAGCTAGATGTTTGGGCCGCGAACATTTTTAGTGGGTTCCACCTGCTGAGTGACCCGGATCTCACACTATTCAACATGTGTGCCACAAACTCCGTCTTTGATGACTTGTGCCAATCCCTCGATTTATGTGATTTTGGACATGTGGCTCACGTCTTGAGATGCAAATTTCCTAAAAGAAATTTCTAAACTGTGACACTTGTGCACAACATCCGTAACATGGATGTCGTGCAGGATGATTTGCATTCTGCCTTTCGGCTGCAGCAGCAGTTTGGTTGACCAAGAAATTTGTGGGTTGAACGAAGCTCACTGCAATGCTTTTTGGTTAATCGATAACTCTTTCAGTCGACTAAAAGTCTTCGTTGAAAAGCTCCTGCAACTAGCGATTTATGCGTTTTTCCCTGAGTAAAGGGTATTTAAGCTCTTTTTTTTTTTTTTTTTTTTAAAGCTTAATTTCAAATTAGGATTTATACCAGATGAATGTTTTCTCTCTAAGGACAAGGGTTTGCAAGGTGAGAGGGTTTTCAGTGGTTATAAGTGTTTGGGAAGGGTTTTCTAATAGTTTTGTATAGCAAAGGGAAATCGGATGATCCAGTGATAGAAGAAGATGAGCGGTGTACTCGAAGATTTTGATTATATATAGTTGAGATTTCTATCACTTAATTTGTGTCATGGTCTTTTACCGCAAGGCTTTTCCACGTAAAATATTGTGTGTTCTGTGGTTGATTATTTTTTGTTTGGTTATTTTCTTTATTTATTGTTCTATCTTCATTTATCTTGCTTCAACAAAGTATACAGATTAGCAGTGGTATTAGATCTGAATTTCTAATATCTAGGGTTTGATTCGGGTTTGTTGTGGCTCGGGTTTACATCATTGTGATGTGATAAGAAACTGATTTACTCCAACAAACTGGTATCAGAGTATCAGGTTAGATATTTGGGATTCAACGAAGATGTCACGATCAAAATTCGATATATAAAAATTTGATTGGAAGAACTATTTTAGTTTATGGTAGTGGAAGGGTTAAGGATATTCTAGTTTCACAAGGGTTGAAGTGTTGTTGGAAACAAAATTTGAGAAGATGTCAAATGATGAATGGAGCAATCTCAAGGAGAAAGCTATGAGTACTACCTATTTGTGTCTATATCAGATAAGGCTATGTATAATGTTCTGAATGAAGAATCTCTCCTAAAGATGTGAAAGAAGCTAGAAGTCCTATACATGTCGAAGTCCCTAACAAATAAATTGTTTGTGAATAAACAACTTTTTGGTCTAGAATTAAGGAATAATCAGCTCCTAGAGAACATGAATACATTTACAAAGGTGTGTAGTGAGTTGGTAAGGCTCGAAGAGATGATCACGGAAGCAGACAAAGCGGTGCTACGTCTAACATTGCTTCATGCATCATACAACCATCTTATCACTACTCTGTTGTATGGGAAGAATATAGTGAAGCTGGAAGAGATCACTGCGGCTCTTGTTTCTAATTAGAAAAAAAAGTTGGTTGATGAGGACTCTCAGGTGGAAGGGTTAGTTGTGAAAGGGAGCCATGGACATGGGTGATCCGTTGAGTGAACTCGATCTGAAAAGAAAAAAAAAAGTCTAGATTGAAATTAAATGAAAAGGACAGATGCTTTTATTATGACATAAAACAACACTTCAAGAGAAACTGTCAAAAATTGAATGATGACTTTGAATGAAAAGGAAAATGGAACACAGGTGAATTAGCGAGTCTAACAGAAGAAAACTCATAAGGAGACCTCATTTTGGTCTCTTCAGGTACAAGTCGTCTCTTGGATACTAGATTTAGGATGTTCGTTTCACATGTGCGGATATGACTTGGTTTGATTCGTACAACTCCTATAATGGTGAACGTATTCTGATGGGAAATGATGTAGCATGCAAGGCCTTGAGAACGAGAACCATCAAGGTAAGGATGTTTGACGGAGTGATTCAGATTCTAGGTGATGTCAGGCATGTCCTGAAGCTAAAGAAAAACTTAATATAATTGGGGCTTTTAAATATGAACAGTTGCATGTTCACCATAACAGGCAATGTAATCGAAGTCACCAAAGGTGCAATGAGGTTGATGAAGGGATAAAAGATTGGAAATCTATATAAGTTAGTTGGGAGCACAATTATGGGTGAGGCCGCTACCACCTCACATGCAGAATGCGGCACAAATGATACAAATCTTTGGCATATGCAGTTAAGGCATAAGAGTAAGATGGGCAAGATGGAACTACACAAACAGAAACTGTTAAAGGGAGTTAAGACATGCAATGTAGATTTCCGTGAGCATTGTAACATAGGCAAGCAGTATAGGATAAGGTTTAAGATTGCTGCACACACTAGCGGGGGGGGGGGGTACTCGACTATATTCATTCCGATGTTAGGGGGCTGGTGATAGTACCTTATAAGGGAGGGGAGGGCCGATACTTCATGACCTTCATAAATGATTACTTGAGGAAGGTTTGGGTTTACTTCTTGAAATATAAGACTAATATGTTCTTCAGGTTCAAGCAATAGAAGGCAGATGTAGAGACAAAAACTAATAAATAGGTTAAGTGTCTCAGGTTAGAGTACTATAGTACAGAGTATAGAGAGATAAAATTCATGAAATTCTGTAAAGATTAAGGCATCATAAAGTACTTCTTGAGGCGGGATGGGGCCCCCGGGCCGGATGGCTTCTTTGGGTCTTTCTTTTCTGCATGTTGGGAAATAATTGCGGTGGATATCCATCAAGCTGCGGTGTTTTTCTTCCAAGGCGGGAAACCTCCAAGGGCAATGACTACTTCTCTGATCTACTTAATCCCCAAGATTTCCTCGCCCAAGGGGTTCTCAGATTTCCTTTCGATAAGCCTCTGTAACTGCGTCTATAAGATTCTTTCCAAGATCATTGCTGCTAGACTGAGTAAGATTCTTCCGTCCATCATCTCCCCAGAGCAAGGGGCCTTCATCCAAGGTAGAGCGATCTTGGAAAATATCGCTTTAGCTCAGGAGCTTTTCAGAGAGATTAACAAAAAGGTGAGGGGAGGGAACATCGTTTTAAAGCTCGATATGGAGAAAGCTTATGACAGGGTGGAGTGGGGTTTTCTTAAGAAAGTTCTGCTTCGTTTCGGGTTTAGCCAAGGGTGGGTTGAACTGGTGGAAAAATGCTAGGATAATTGTTGATTTTCTGTTCTGGTAAATGGTGTTGCCGCAGGTTTCTTTAAATCTACCCGCGGTCTCAGGCAAGGTGACCCATTGTCCCTGGGTCTCTTCATTATCTTGGCGGAGGTACTGAGCAGGGGGCTGAAAAGGTTGGTCGAGTGGGGTTTTTGCCAACCTTTCAAGCTAATGAGAGGATGCCCCTTACTCTCCCACCTTTTGTATGTGGACGATACTCTGCTCTTCCTGAATGGTGGTTTGTCATCCCTTATAAACTCCAAAGCTTTTCTAGTCGCATATCAGGCAGCTTCGGGCCAACTTATCAACCATCACAAGAGTAGCTTTTTCAGCTCCAACAAAATTTCTTCCTCCAAAAACTGGTCCATTGAGAGGCTGCTCGGAATCAGTAAATCTTCCTCCACTCTTTCCTATCTAGGTGTGCCCATCGCAGCTAGGAGGCTGATTTTGAGTGACTTCCAGCCTTTAATTGATAAGGTGGATAATCGTTTCAGGTGGTGGCAGTCGAGGTTCCTTTCTCAGGCGGGCAGAGTAGTTTTGTTTAAGGACATTCTCGCTTCGATCCCGGTGCATACCTTAGCTGCAGTTCACCTGTCGGCTCAGGTTTTGTCGATGCTAGAGAAATGTTTTGCCAACTTTTACCGGGGCTGGGATGCCGGGAAAAAGAAGCTTCATTGGAAGAGTTCGAAGGTCATTTCTTGCCCGCACGATGAGGAAGGGCTGGGTATCATGAAGCTGGCTGAGGTCATGTTGGCCTTTCGTCTAAAAATGGCATGGAACATCATTTTCAATAGGGGGCATAGTTTGTGGGGTTCATACATGGTGGTCAGATACACCCGGGATCTGTCCAACTAGGGCCGCACATCTACACATCCTTCCCAGCTTTGGAAGAAGACCCTGCGACTTAAAAGTTTCCAATTCCGTTAGAGTATTGGCGATGGTAGCAGCAACCTCTGGTCGGTTAATTGGACTGGTCTGGGCCCTCTCCACGATTTGTCTATGGCTCCTATCCCGCCTGAGTTGCTTGATCTCCGAGTGAATTAGCTACTGGGCAGCAGCGGCTCGCTTCCCCCATCCACGGTGCTTACACTACTCCCACAAAATGTCATTGATCATATCTTCCATGAGGGTCTCTGCCTTTCTCAGGGGCCGGATGCCCCTTTCTGGCCTCATTCCCCGTCTGGAGCCTTCTCTGTCAGCTCTGCCTGGAGCGTTAGCAGGTCCAGTGAGCCTCGTCGGAGTTGGGCCAGGTGCATCTGGCATGGGAGTATACCTCCTCAGATGTCTAATTTTCTGTGGAGGCCATTGAACAATGCCATCCCAGTGGATAGTGCGATCCAGGCCCGCGGTATCCCCCTCGCATCAAAGTGTGTTTGTTGTCAGGCCACCCCTGCACAGAGGTATGTAGTTGAGACTCTTCCCCATCTTTTGCTGGAGAGCGAGTTGGCAGTGCGAGCCTGGAATTTCCTTGGTTCCTGCTTCGGCATCAATGTCATGCCGGCCTCCTCCCTTGAAGCCAGGGTGGCCCAATGGTGTGGTGCTCATCCGAACTCTTCCTCCTCACCGCTGATGCACAGGATAGCTCTGGGTGTGCTGATGTGGGTGATCTCTAAGGCTAGAAATGCTGCTCGTTTTAACAACAAGCCGATTTCCATATCTGCCATTTCTGCTTATCTTTCCTGGTGGATCTTTGCCATTTCTGGCACATCCTTCTCTCCTTTGGGGATTGCTGTCGGTCTGAGTTCCCCTCACCATTCAGGTGGGTCACCTGTGGCTATGCATCCAGTGGTAGTGAAATAGACCAAACCTTCAATTAGGTGGGTAAAGGTCAATGTTGATAGGTCTTCCAGGGGAAACCCGGGTGCATCTGGAGGTGGAGGCGTTTGCAGAGATGAAAACGACACTTTCATGTTTGCCTTTGTGTTTGGCTATGAGGAGGGGTCGAACACGTATGCGGAGCTTCATGCAGTTTTGGACGGAATTTCTGGGTGTATCTCCAAGGGGTTCCCTAATGTGGAGGTGAAGTCAGACTCGCAGTTGGTGATTGGCATGTTATCTAGCCAGGTTCACCTGGGCTGGAAATGGAAGAGCTGGATTATGAGGATTGAGGCATTGAAGTCGGGTACACAAATTATCTTCTCGCATATTTTCAGGGAAAGTAATGCTCCTGTGGATGCCTTGGCTCGTTTAGGCAGCGTGAACCAAGCTCCTCTCTTTTTTTATGTTGTTATGGACATTCCCTGTCAGATTAGAGGTCTCCTTCTCCTTGATAAGGTCAGCCTGGGGGCGATCCGTATTTGCTAGAGGTTTCTTGTTTGTTTCTTTTTGGTTAGCTTATGATAGGCGTTTCCTGGGTCCTTTTCTCCTGGGGATGCCCGAATGTAATTAATCTTCCTCATCAATGAATTCCCTCTTTTTTGGAGAAAAAAAAGTACTTCTCAAATCCATGAACTCCACAACAAAATAGGGTCTGACGTTTGGGGACATTTTGAACGGATCTTCGACTTCCCTCCATGCCCAATCTATCAATCCTTCAGAGATTTCTCCAATGGACTGACAG
Organism: Magnolia sinica; assembly: GCF_029962835.1. Lineage (NCBI taxonomy): Eukaryota > Viridiplantae > Streptophyta > Magnoliopsida > Magnoliales > Magnoliaceae > Magnolia > Magnolia sinica. The sequence continues at coordinate 15,166,578 of NC_080585.1, read as the reverse complement.
AGCTAGCAGAAAGTATAGAGTTCCCCCCCTCTCTGGCCTCGCCCTCAGTATCATCGTTTTGGAAATCTGGATCAACAGAAACTCTGCTCGCTTTGAAGACCGCTCGATGCCCGCCTCCCGCATTATCTCCTCCAACGTCTCTCGCTGGCTGAAGGTAGGCCTCACTATGAGCTTCATATTTCTTAAAAATCAGGTTGGTTCACTCACCCGGTGGGACTTAGCGGGACATATGTTGAGTGAGACCATCAAAAGTCCATGGCATCTCGAATAATGGATTGGATTTATTTTATTTTATGTTGTTTGGCCAAAATTAAGGTGTGAGAACACTTACAATATTATTCAATCGGACTGTTTATCTTTTCAGCCAGGCCCTTTTAAAACACACAAGGGGCGTCAATTATCACACGAATGAAAGACAGGAACTACATTTCCTGTTAAATAAAAAATGGGGAGGCTGCCGGGTTGGCAAGGCAGATGCATCCAAGACAGCAGCTTAACAGATAGCGAAGACCGATCCAAGAAACTCGTGAGAGCATCTGCTGTGCGAGTCTGGGAGCACATGGCTGCACGAATCTCTATAACAATAACAAATAGGGACGTGGATTGCCTGCGGATGTTGCCGGTATCAAGCTGACTGCCGGACAGTACTGCTCTGTTAACCCCCTATGACGTACCTGTTTTATCCTGGCTATTCAAATTTTCGGAACATTTTAGGGCATGAGCTCATACCCCTCAATCAATGGTAAGCCCCGTAGTAAGTTATGGGTTCAAGTACCCATGTGGTGTGTGTGGGTGTCAGGGTGTGTGTGAAAAAAGGGAGATCCAAATCTCACGTGGACCACACCACAGGAATTAGTGGTGATTGAACACCCACCATTAAAACTTTCTTGGGAGTCACAAAAGTTTTAGATGACGCTGATGATTATGATTTCTTTGACCTACTCATCAGGATGGATGGTAAATAAATATTATAGTGGAGGCTGAAAAGTTGTTAATGGTGGGCATTTAATCACCTCTTCTCTTTTTGGCGCGGTTCACGTGAGATTTATATCCATTTTAATTTTGAGCTCGTGCCTTAAATTATTTGAAAAAAAAAATGGATGGACGGTATGGATAAAACACATATCATGGTGAGGCTATAAAGCACTACCGGAATGGATTACGTGTTACCTAGGGTAACCCTTATTGTGCAGCCCACCCTGATGATTTTCCGTATATCCGTACAGTTCATTTATTTTTTTCATCCCATTTTAGGATGTGGTGCTAAATATTAAGCAAATCCAAATATGGCACAGTGGTAGACTCTCTAGGGTTTCAACACGAGGCTACGGTTTAGATCACCCGTGTGGTGTGAGTGCATGGGTGGAGGTGTGCGTGTCTCGGGAGGGGTGTGTGTTTTTAATTTATTTTTATAAAAAAGCAAATTCAAATTCAGGTGCAATACACCGCAGGAAAAAGTGGTGATTCGACCACAAAACTTCTTGGGGCCCACCTCATCCAACTTCTTGGTAAGATTACACATATATGGATAAAGGAAAACATAAAATATAAGCTTGATCCAAAACTTATGTGGCTTAAAAAAATTTTCAATGATAGACATTCAATTCACACTGTTTCTTGTGTCGTGGTTCACTTAAACTTTGGATATGCTTAGTTTTTGGGTTCTAGCCCTAAAATTATCTGGTAAAATGGATGGACGGAGGAGATAAAATACATAAATCACGGTGGCCCTAAAAAATTTACACTGTACGCACAGCGAACTGAGTTACTCCGTACGCAATCCGCTACGGTTACCCAGGTAATACCTAATCCGCCCTGCAGCTACTGTAGCCTACAGACAGCAATCCGCATCCCAACAAATACTAGTGTTTGAACAGGACAATGTAGGGCACAGAAACAAAGAAAAGGCTACAGCGAATCCAACAATCAGAAACCTGTGAGATGCAGCGTGGCGGACGCAGGATTAGGTGCGGCCTGGCTTCACTCATGACGGTGCGCCCGTTGCTGAGGGGCCCACCTTGATGTATGTATTCCATATCCACATCGTCCATCGATTTTGCTATATCATCTTGGGGCATGATCTAAAAATGAAAACATAAAAATAAAAATCTAAATCTCATGTAGACCATATTATCAGAAACAGTGCTGATTGAACACCCCACTATTAAAAACTTCCTAGGACACAATGTAATGTTTCCTTAATGTTTTTTTTTTTTTTTTTGTTTTTTGGATTGTCTTTGTTATCATACACCACAATGTTAGCCATACCTCACTTGGGAATCGACAGGAAGACTCACATGTGAAAATGAGGTTATCTTCACTTAATTTACCACTTGAGCTATGGGTAGGTGTGTTACTCAATACTAATTTGTCATCCAAATGGTTGATAAAGTTTGGTGAACTTTGACATAGGGAAAGAACAAATATCAGATTGATGCAAAAAGTTTGTACCTCATTAATGGTCAATCATCACCGTTTCCTGTTGCACAATTCACATGTAATTAGATCTATTTCATTTTTGCAACCATGCTCTAAAATGATATGAAAAATTAGATAGACAACATGGATACAAAATACGTGCTTCAATGTGGGCCCCAAGGTAAGGGCCAAAACTTCTTGGGTAAGGTTGGCTGCACCTAATCCACTTCTCAAAGCTAAACCCAGATGCGATTTTTTTTATAAAGGAACATGAATTATAAACACTAGAATCCACTTCCCAATTACGAAGACTCAAATTATATTAATTTTTTATAAACAAGAGAAAAAAAATAAAATATGGATAATAAAAGAACATGAATTTAATTACTAGAATCGTAAATATGTTATGCACGTGATACTTTTCTTTTTCTGTTTTTAATATTGATTCATTCAACCCAAAAGGATTTACAGCCTGGCTAGCAATTTGGGCTTCCACCAACAAAAATCAGGGCGGAGGCCTATCGTAAAGGAAGGATGAAACAAAAGATTTACAAAATTTTCAACTGTCATGTGGAATGAGCTGGAGATTACCCAAACCCACTTTATCGAGAAAGATGAGACCTTGGATGTGGGTTGGCATGGTCGATATCTGCCTATAGAAGGAGGAATTTTGGGCCTCGCTGGCCAGCTTAGTAAGCTCGTCAGCAGAGGTGTTTCCTTCCCTCTGGGTATGTTTGATAGAGAATTGACCTTGGTTTAAGATCCTTTTTAACCTGAAAATCCAATAGCTCCACTTCCACCCCATCATCGAATTACCATTAATTAGGTCCACCAAGAATGAAGAATCAGATTCTACCTGAACCTTTTGGAGCCCCAAGTTTAGACAAAGAGTTAGGCCATCGACTACAGCTCTAATTTTTGCTAGATTGTTGGTACCTGAGTCGTAAGCTTTCGAGAAGGTGAAAATGATGTTCCCTTTGGCGTCTCTACAAATTCCCCCGCCCCCAAACAGTCCAGGATTGCCAATGGCTGAACCGTCCACATTCAGCTTGTGCCAACCTGGGTCCAGGTATAGCCATTTGACTAGGATAGGCCTCCTTTTCTTTTCCTTTGGAAATGAAATGCCTAATGCTTGAAACGTGGAGATAGAGGCTAGCGACAAAGGACAGGTACCTTCCGAATCCTTGATAAGGAGCTTAAGCCATCCGTTGGCGTTTGCAATGACCTTGAGCGCATTGAGACTCCTACCTTCGAATCTCATTCCATTTCTAACCTTCCAAATTTCCCAGTAAAGGATGATAGGAAGGAGCTGTTGCAACATCGCTTTTGGGCCCCTTGGCTGAGGAGGAAGCGCCCACCATAACCGCAACCTGTCCTCCAGATGATGAGATGCCAATAGGGGAGTGTTGAAGATGATGCTGTAATGATTCCATAAATGCGGCGCTAAAGAGCCAAAGAAGAACAGGTGGGCCAGCGTTTCCTTGGCGAGCCGTTGAGAGAAACGCCCTCCTCAATAGCTACACATAGAGGCTAAAGGAATCCCTCTACTTTGAACCCTCCCGTCGACAGGAATCACTTTGTGAAGGAGTTTCCAGGCGAAAGTGGAAATCTTTGGAGGAAGCTTAGAGTGCCAGATCCACTTGGCCTAGCTTTTGTTATCGCTAGAGGCCCTGAGCAGCTGCCATGTTAATTTAACTGAGAAGGTCCCTTGAGCATCTAAAGGCCAGAAAATCTTGTCTGGCATGTTGGCTGTGCAAAAACCTTCCTTAAAGATGAAGTCAATATCATCTTAGGGGAGGAGGGAAAAATCTGAGGAAGGGAGGAAGGGGCCTTCTGGGCCGATGCAGTCTTTGACCGGAATATCCAACAAGGCCGCTAGAATTGGAGATTCAGCTCTAAAATGAAGAGGTCCCAATCCGGACCAGTTATCCTGCCAGAATTTATAATTTCCCTGACCAGTCAACCATTGGATGAAGTAATGGAGGGTGGGAAACATGCCAGCCATGCTTTTCCAGAGAGGGGAGGCTAAGTGAGGGGGAGAAGAGGCCCTACTTGACGGGTTCAGACTCAAAAATTTTGCTCTCATCATAAGATGGGAGGCCAGACGAGGGACGCCCACTGACTGGGAATCTCCCCGTGCTTCACTAACCAAGCTAGTTTTAAACGAAGGGCCTTAATCATGTCATTAAGGCTCCTAATACCCAGTCCGCCTTCGCTCCTTGGCTTGAGTAAATGCTTCCAGCCAACCCAATGTAGTTTCGTCTTACCATCAGACCAGCCCAAAGAAAGTCGGCAAACTATTTTTCCAAATCTTTGATTTCTTGTTTCGGGACCACTGCTGCAGCAAGAGTGTGTATCGGGATGCTACCAAGGACGTGGCAAATAAGGGTCACCCTACCTACCTGGGATAAGCATCGGGGTTCTAGCCACTAATTCGCGCCTCTGCTTTGTTCACCATATTGTGGAAATCTACTCTTCTGATTCTGCCCCTGACGATGGGAACCCCTAAGTAGTTGGTTCCAACTGATGCTTTGTCAATCCCCAGATATCTTTCAATGGAACTGATTCCCCTAGGAGACATGTTCGAAGGACAAAAAAATGAGCTTTTCCTAAGATTGAACTTTTGGCCTGAAGCTGCCTGGAAAGAAGACAGGAAAGATTTGACTGCCTTCAGGGATGTCCGACTTTCATTTAAGAAAAGGAGAGTGTCGTCAACATACAATTGGTGGGAGATGAGAGGGGTTCCTTGCCCAAGTTTAAAAGGAAGACTAAATCCCCTGTCAACTAACTGCCTGAAACCCCTACTAAAGGCTTCGGCCACTAGGATGAATAAAGCCGAAGAGAGAGGGTTTCCCTGACGTAGCCCTCGAGAGGATTTGAAATAGCCATAAACAGTATCCGTTGGAATCTCATAAATAATATCTATAATCTCTTACAACACCGTACCCAAGTAGATGTACACGTTGTATTAACGTCCACGCACCGATACCTTATGATGAGGGACCATTTATACATTAGCTTGTCAGACTACTGCTCTAATTATACATTTGACGTATATTATCGCACACAATTGTACTCATACACCGTATACAAATGAGACACCAAAAGATCTAATGGGTTATAGGGTCTTTCACCCAAGGGACACAATTGTCTTAGCTACTTGTTAGTTTTAGGATTTTTCACCCAAAGGACACAATCGCCCTACTTGTTTACATTACACCCAACATATCAATAGTGAAGCTCGATAAATATTACACATGCATGTAAGATGAATCATTACTTTATAATCGAAAATTTTAAATATAAATATAAAGCTATCATGAATTTTTTCTCATGTTTTTCCTACTCTTAAAATAATATTCTCATTTTATTATAAAAATCAATAACTACTTGATAGAATTTTCGAAATATCAACCGTGCTAATTTTTATTTCTAATTGATACTTCTAGATATAATTTTGTTAAAACTTTTATAATTAAAATTCTTAAATAAATTTTTTTAATTTAATATTATTAAATTTAGAAATTTTATTGAGAATTTATAATAAAATTTTATTTTAAATTCTAACTTTAATTAAATCAAAATTTTCACTTAAATCATATTTTTCAAAAAAAAATTATATATATAATAAAGCATATTAACATAAAAACAAATTATTTTTATTTTTATTCACTAAAATTTAAAATTTATTTAAATTATAATATAAAGTTAACAAATAAATGTTTTGATTGTTCTGATATTAAATAAAAATTAAAAAATTTATATAAACCAAGTATTTTTACAATTAAAGAATTAATTCATATTTAAATTTAAGTTTAGATGAAATTAATTAAAATTAATCAAAATATAATCCAACAAATTTATTAAATAATTTCCAAAGTTGATGAATTCGATTAGTTTAATAACAAAATTTATTTTTTCTACATCTAAATTTTTTGAATTAAAATTAGATTTTTTAATTTAAAATTCAAATCAAATTATACTTTCAATAATTTATTAATTGAGTTATATTATATTTTAAGCTAAATAAGATTCTTTGTTTTTTATAATTTGAATATTAAATTAGAATTTTAATATGAAATAAATTGATTTAACTTAACGATTATTTTAAGGTATTTTTCAAAATCTCAATAACTAAGATAAATAATAAATAAATTTTAAATAAAAAAGATCAATCACATCAATAATTAATTTAAGTAATATTAATATTAAATTTTGGAATAAGATGACATAATAATAAATTGAAAATTTTAAACTTTAGGTTGAAATCACCTACCTAACAAAAACTTCAAAAAGCTTTCTTCTTTTTTTTTTCTTTTTTTCTTTTTTTAATTTTTTTTTCACGTTGTAGTCCAACATACACCTATGGTCCTATTTATAATAGATGGGTCCCACATTACACACTTGTTTAAAATGACCAAAATACGTATTAAATACATGCATTTTAAAAGCACCTACATGCACTCTTAAATGCCATTTCTTGTAATAAAACTTATTCTCTCATGGACCCATGTGTGTGTATGATGTGTAGATTGTGGTGCTTAGCAATGTATGTATATGGTAGTGTATGCATAGGTGTATGCATAAAATCATTGATGTATAATAGTCGATTGATCAAATGGATGGTTGATAGATCAAATGAATGGATGAATTTTGAAGTTTTATGGATAGTGATGGTTTTAATAGTTGTATGCTTTTGATCTAAACTATTGAATGGATGGTCAACTAATCTTATAACTTAGATATTTTATAATAGTTAGGTTGTTAAATATGATTGACGGTATAAACTATTGATCATCGATCCTCATCACGTGTCTTGTACTTTTTAAAATCCATACACTCACGTGACTAATGCATGCAGGCGTTTCATTTATTTTATAAAAAAACATATTTACAACTTACACTTTACTCGAAAAAGAAATGTTGAATGCATGCTCTTAACCATACATGTTCTTAATACCTATTCATGCTACATGCATGTAAACATGTGAGTAATATCACAAATGGGTAGACAGTTGTGATATATTTGGTTGGTTGATCATGTAGGCTATAAAAGGACAGATAAACGGGTGATTACATACCTTGATAACGCATGTGGTGGATAGCAAGGAGGGAAAAATGCATGAGTGTACGGTGGATGGTCGCACATGCAAAAAAAGAATAAAAAATAAATAAATAAAAATAAAGGTTATTACATTTTAAAACATGAACCTAAAAATGCGTGGTTCACTTGAGTTTTGGATCCGCCTGATTTTTTGTCTCATGACATAAAATGAGCACGCAATATGAATGCACGGAATGGATAAAATAGATACATCATAATGGGGCCCACAAAGCTTTTTTTAACACTGATCATTAAGGAGCTAGGTATTGGAGGGGTCACTGCCGAATCCGAATCCAGGATAAAGTGCATTGGTTGATGCAGTCCTTCCTATGGTGGCAAATAGCCTAGACCGAAGCATGCTGAGCTCTAGCCTATAGTTGCAAAGAGTGTGAAACGAAGCGAGAACTAATTCAAGCATTAGAGCAGTGAATCATCTTTTTCGAAATGTTTACTAGTATACATAGATAGAACCATAGTACTGAAAGTGGGAGTCTGAAGCCTGATTTGAAGCAGAAGTGGCACTATTAGCCGAATCTGTATTGAGCTCAGGCCAATGTAAGGCCTATTTACAAATACTCAATCCACCAATGCAAAATAATTCAGGCTAGCCTAGGCCTATTTGTTGGGTCTTTAAGTAGATACAAGCCGATGTCCAGCTTAATAATTTACTAGGCAAAAGATACGGCCCAAAGTAGGCCCATACTAGACAAAAGATACAAACCCATGTCCAGCTTAGCCCATTTGCCAAACTTGTGGTTTACCTTAGTATCACATGTTCAGGTATCTAATTATGATATGATCCAGCTAAAACTGATGACGGAAATGAGTTGTTATTGGGTTGTGACTACGGGTGGCAACCGGTCCTGTTCATACTACGCAGCAGTCAGCTCAAGCCCAATCCACGGCTCCTTACCCTCTGACATGATCCAACCCACTTAAAATTTCATCAAGCCCACTTTTCCCTGTTGTGCGGCCCACTTGAGTTTTGGATCGCGGATGGACGGGGTGGATTTCTCACAAACATGACCTTGAGCCGCACATAACTTCCCGTCGCAGGCCTTTGGGAGGCAATCAGCGTCCCAGGGGAGGGAGGCAGTTACAAAAGTACAAGACCCGTCAAAGAGCAACGACAAATAACTTACGAGTGGGAGTAAGAAGAAAGGAAGTGAAGCCAGAAGAAGACGAGTAGAGTAGAGCCATCTTTCCACAGTACACGTTGCGGTATGGGCTGCATACTGTAAAATCTATTGTTAAAATCCCTTATATACATATACCATCTTCTAACAGCTTGAGTTTTTAAAGAAACTGGTGCTTTGATATGGTATCAAAGGATTAAGTTTTGTCTTTGAATCTTGAGAGCAGCAAAAATGCGCCGGTGTTATATTCTCCTAATAAAAGAAAACACCGGGGAAACGCCAAAAATTTAGAAAATGGAAACCGTTGATTTCTTATTTATTTATTTATTTTAATACCCATCACAATCATCCGTTTTGCATTAGCTAGTCCGTATAGTACACAACATGGACCGTTTCAATCTTCTCACAGCTCGTGAGTCCTAATGCATGACGCACCAGGTCGTTACAGAAACAAAACTCCTGGAAGAAGCGACGAATAACTGACATACAATCTGAAACTTGTTTTTTTTCGGAGGTCGTCTCACCTTATTCGTGACTTAGGCTCGAGTCTCATGCGCCCATTATTTGCCGTCCGATTAAATAAATAATTTTAGAATAAGCACCTTTAGGAATTGCTAAAATCAGCTTAGATAAATACAAAAGAATTTTTTATGTTCTCTAAATAAAATATACCTACTTCCATCGTTAGCAACTTCCACTCCCAATAGCAGTGGGTTATAGGGGCAGCTTGCCTTTGGTTTTTCAGCCTGCCTGGCGTTGTGTTCTCCTCCTGAGTGTCCCTTCTCAGGAGTGGATTGGGGCCTGAGGCCTATTGGCGGGCCCCTTTCCTGTCTGTTCCAGCTTCTGTATCCTCTCTCTTTTGGTAGTCTTTCTCCATATGATAGGTGTGACCTGTTTTTACTGTGGGGCCCACCTGAAATTCCAAATTGTAAATTCTCTTATATTAATATAAATCAGGTGGACAATCCCACCTTCTTTATTTTAAAAATAAAAAAAAATAAAAAAAAAAAACTTCTACTCCCATTCACTTTTCTTCCACTTCACCTGGCTTCTTTCAATCTCCCTAAAATGTGTCATTTATGTAGGCCTAAAAGAAAAGAAAAGAAAAGAAAAGAAAAAACACACACACACACACAGTGGCCCACCATGTAGTACATGTGACATCCACCTCTCTTTCATCAAGTATGTTCACATATGATACCCTTGGAGCAATAAAAAAATAAAAAAAAATCAGCCAAGATTCATAAGTTGGATGAGCACACCATAGAGAGCAATGGGGGATAGACGCCTACTATGAGTTTATGTGTGCAGCCACGATGGTGTTTTTTTTTTTCACCAAACTTGTTAATCAAGTGTAACTCATCAAGATAAAAGGAAAACGACAAAAATAAATTTGAGCCGAATTTGTAGATACCCTGTTTGTGGAAAAAAAAAACACATAAATGATAATTCCCAGCCGTTACAATGCTCGGGTATTGCAATACCTGATTATTAAAATAAAAATAAAAATCGCCAGCAACACGTATTTATAATCCATTTTATGCATACTTTGAAACAATCGCGTTTTGTGGGTAAAGGCGAACGTGAATGGTTCCTCCCCTTGGAACCTGGGCCAATAGGGAGGCCGAGGAATTTGTAGAGGATTTTGACCGTACTAGAATTGTGATATGGTCAAATTCTCAAAATTGAAGAGGGTAACACCTCACGGGTCTTGAGAAGTTTTTTAGATCAAATTGTCCTTGTCTTTGGTTCATAGTTATATGGTTTTTTAGTGAATAAAAAGTTATGTGGTATTCAATGCTAAGAAAGTGGCGTGGACGGAAGCCCTTTTGTGCGTGAGCAAGGCCAACCCTCAACCAGCATTTTGCTAGTCCCGAGCAAAGTATGTGAAAAATAAGTTGAGAATTATAGAACAATTTCTATGAACTCGAGTGATTTTTGAAAAAAACAATCCAGATCCTAGAATTCTATGATTCATGAATGTTGAACATTAATTTCTCCTAGACTCAAGCACACGGTAAACTTCATAATCAAGTTCCAAGGTATTAATCTATTAATTAGAAAAATTCTAAACATTGAGTTCCATGTGTGTATAGTCTAATCTCGACTTATCATCATTAAAATTCACTTCTCTATTTCAGAATATCATTGTTAACCCACAAGAGAATACATGATAACCAACACTTGCCTCACAAATCATCTTTTCATTCTTCCAGCTTTTGATTTTTCCATTAAAAGTAACACTAAGAAGGGGAATCAAATCCTCACCTATAGGGAGCAAACCTATGATGAAGACCATACACCCAACCCTTTTCACATATCATCCATGGGGAATTAAATCTACACCTATAGGGAGAAAACCTATGGTGAAGATTATTCGCCCGAACCTTTCCAAAGGTATTTGTTTTTTTTTTTTTTTTTCTTTCGATTGATTATGATGGGCACATTTTTCAGGCTAGTTCCTTATATACTTAATGATTACCAAGTTAACCCTTCAATATCAAACTGAAACCTTTATTTGAAAGCGAGATGTGACATGTGAAATCATGACTCAATCAATGTTTACAACTTCTAATTTTGGATTAACACTTCAAACTTAATCGTGAAATCTAATAGATAACTAAATCCAATAGTCATAAATCCAACATTACGTATCTTATAATTCTAAATCAAAGATGGCCATCAAAATCACTTCGAATTCACAAGAAAGTCCAGAAATTTTTCAAAAATTTTCACAATTTTCGCTTAAAACCAAGAAAACACTGATTAGGTTACCTAATCTTCCACCCCCAATCTAAAATCTACATTGTCTTCAATGTAAAGGAAATAAGCATGCAATACACATGAGACAATGAAAGTAAAAGAGAAGTGATGGAAAGATAGTACTTGGATCAAAGAATCACGAGGCTTTCCAAAGATATCAAAGCGGGTTAGCACAAGAGAGAAACCAACAAAAATAAACTATTCTAAAACAATGTACAAAGCAAACTAACCTAATGGCATAAAATCGTCTATCCTATAACAGCATAAAGCAAACTACCCTAGTCCTATGAAAGCAGTAAATTCTAATCCTCAACTGTGAAAGCACAGAAAATCTACTCAATCATGTATCTAGGTTCTTCCGTCGGCCAGTATCTTGGTAAATTTCTCAGAAGGTTTTTCAACAAGATCATCCAAAAGCCCGTTTTGCAATAGGCTTGGATGTCCTGGAACGTGAATGTCTAGAGAAATTGAGGGACCTCAGCGTAAAGTTTTTTTTTAATCGTCTGAAGTGTCCAAAGTATATACGATTCACCTGTGGCAGAAAAAATTTTGAAATTAGTACACCATGATGAATCAAAAACTACAAGTAGATGAAATTTAGAAAAATTTGTAATAGGTGGTGTAGTCTCAACACACGCCGAAGTTTCACTTTTTAGTTCAATTTTCAGCTCCTCCTCCACTGATGGTAACCATTCAGGATCTGGGGGAGGAGGTACTTCAGAATAAGGGTTCTTTTGGTCCGTGACAACTACCGAGGTATTGTCTTGCAAGGCATCCACTATTTCTTGTATCATGGGATCATTTGAATCTTCAAAGTGTGCCAAATAATCATCCAAAGAGTCGAAACATTCATTTGAAAGGAGTTCATTCATCCTATCGAGATCTGTGATGATATGTTCAATAACTCCTTTATCTTTTTCGAGAGTAGAAATGAGCATACTCTCTTGTTTGTTCTCAAGGTGGGATGAAATCACTACTGGGTATGTCTCTTCTTGACCTAAATAGGCATATTCTAAATCAGAGGATAAAGGTTTTAGGTGAAGCTTCGGTGGCTTGAGGTTAGACGATAGAGGCACGATATCAATTTAGGGCAATTCTTCAAATTGTGGCCTCCACTGGTTAACTTCAAGTACTAGCACAGTATCAAGCAAGGCACAAGTCTCCCTAATCATGTCATCATCCAAGTCATGGGAGTGTGCTAGGCATGTCTCTAGAGGGTCAGAGGATAAAGTCAGAGGCGTTCTATCTTCCACGAAAGAATCAATCATATTAATGTTGTAGAAATCGTCATCATCCTCTAAGTTTCTGCCGTATTGAAAAAGATGTTTGACTCCAATGTCATATTTCTGAAAGACATAGTCATGACACCATTCCTGCAATTGATAATTGCGTTTAAAGTGGCAAGGAATGGGCAACTAAGAATGACGGGAATCTGAGTGCTCATGTTATTGATGGGTTTGATATCCAATATGATAAAATCTACAGGGTAGTAAAATCTATCGACCTGGACCAACACATCCTCAATTATCCATATTGGTACACGAACAGAGCGATCAACAAGTTGTAGTATGGTTAGGGTAGATTTTAATTCACCCAAACCTAACTGTTTGTATACCGAGTAGGGAATCAAATTGACACTCGCTCCTAAGTCAAGAAGTGCGTGATCAATTCGATAGTCCCCAATTACACATGATATGGTTGGGCTACTAGGATCTTTGAATTTCTATAGCATGTCTTGCTTCAGGATGGCACTCACTTTCTAAGTCAAGAAGATCTTCTTTTGAATACTCTGCAATCGTTTGGTCATGCATAGGTCTTTCAGAAATTTGGCATATAAAGGTATTTGTTTTACGGCATCAAGTAGAGGAATGTTGAATTTCACTTATTTCAACAACTCTAGAATATCCCGAGAGTTAGAGAGAGGTTTTGGTGCAACCAACTGTTGGGGAAATGGAGCAACCGACTTCTCTAGAAGTTTCGATTCTAATTTTTGTTGGGCATCATTAGATCCATCATTGTTGTCCTCTTCTGACTCTTGAGGCTTTTTGGGCCTAACTGGAAGGGTTTTATCAATAATCTTCCCACTCCTAAGAGTGGTGATGGATTTAGCATGCTTCATTTGATTTAAAGAGCTTGGGTTGCCAACTTTATATTGCAGCTTTGGATTGGGAAGGGGTTGAGCTGGGAGGCTACCCTTATTCTCAATCTGTTTTTAGCCTTAAGTCCTTGTAATATTTTGTTAAGGTCTTGCAAGACTTGTAGCATACCCTGATTGAAATGATCTTGCTTTTCAAAATGTTTTAAAATCGGATCCTCCTGAGGTTTCTCTTGTTGTTGTTGTAAAGTCTGATTAAAAAAACCTTAAGGGGTATCAGTTTGTCCATTCCAACAACTAAAATTTGGATGATTTTTCCCACCAGGATTGTACGTATTAGAGGTAGGTCCATTGAAAGGTCTTTGATAGTTATTTACAGCATTAGATTGCTCAGTCAATACCTCTTGAAAGGCAGATATGGTTGGACAATTTTCAGTTGTGTGACTGTTACAACCACAAATACCGCAAACAACTTCCTTACCCTTGTCCTTCCTTGATTCCATGGCCTCAAATTTCTTTATGAGATTAGCCACTTTAGAATTGAGATCATCATCCTCTTTTAAAAGGTATACTCTGCCCATTTCCTTTGATTGAGTGGGCCTAAAAGTGGTATTTGATTTTGGGTATGTGTCCCATACTTGTGTGTTTTCAACAAGTTTATCCAAGTAATCCCACACATCATCGACATTTTTATTCATAAATTCTCCATTACACATTATCTCGACCAATTGGTGCATGGAAGATGTCAGTCCATCATAGAAAAAGTGTGTAATGTGCCACGTTTCAAATCCGTATTGTGGGCATGAGCTAATAAGGTCCTTGAATCGCTCCCAACATTGGAAGAATGTTTCAACCTCCTTTTGGGCGAAATTCATAATTGACTTTTTAAGGGTGTTCATTTTATGATATGAAAAAAATTTCTTTATGAACTCCCTTGGCATGTCATTTCATGTGCCAATAAATCGGGGATGTAGTGAATGTAACCACATCTTAGCTTTCTCTTTCAAAGAAAAGGGAAAGAGTTTCAGCCTGACCGTGTCCTCAAGCACGTTAGGAAAGTATAAAGTGGTTATGATTTCATCAAACTCTTTCAAGTGTAGATATGGATTTTCAGATTCGAGCATATAAAACTTTAGAAGGAGTTGAATCACCCCTGGCTTGATATTCATGTGTCCCGTATTTTCGAAAAAAACCATACATGAGGACATACTCACCCCCGCTTGTTGTAAATAATCTCGTAAAGTATGAGGTGGGGGTGCTTGATGCACCTCATTCTCATCCTGGATGTCCTCCAGCCTAGGTTGGGGTAGAAGAGGTTAATTTGTGGTCATAACCTCAGTTAACTCTGAGGATCTCAAGTGGTGTCTAATCCTGCGATGGATAGATAACCCCTCAACCAATCCTCCTTAAATCGTAAAGTGTTGTCACGAACCCACTTGGGCATAAAACACTCACAACCCTCAATTCAAACTCTAAACCTATATCTAAAAGAAAGGAAGAAATACAAATCTAGAAAATAAGAGAAAAAAGAGTTGGAAGGAAGTTACCAAATTAAAAGTCCTAAATTGAGAACCTGCAAAACAAAACAAATCAAGTTAATTTCTACAGATAGAAAGTCTAGAAATAGCAGGAGATCCTAAAGTAAACTAGTTTCTAAAAAAGGAAAATTTTCTAAAAGGAAAAATAGAAAGTTTCTAAAAATAAATTAGGAAAATTCTAAACCTAAAATAGAAAGACAGTTAGTTTCTAAATTAGAAGAAATCCTAGAATTAGAAAGTTTCTAAAGATAAAACCTAATCTAAAATAGAAAACAGAAAGACTAGAAAATTAGAAAGATATTACCAATTTAGAATGTGTATGTCAAGGTCCTACAAAACAGGAGAACATGTTAGTTTCTATAAATCAGAAAAATCTAAACCTACAGATAGAAAATCCTAATCTTATCCTAATTCTAAAACTAGTCAATTTCAGAAAAACGTAACTGTCAATCCCCGACAACTGTGCCAAAAACTTGTTCACTCCCCAAGTATAGGGTTGTGATGTAGTAATAAACTCGGTGAGACCGAGGTCGAATCCACAGGGACTGAAACCTGTACGTAATCTGAAACTAACTAGAACTAGAACTAGACTAAGATGAAATCTAAATCAAGTGAATATGAGAGAATAATGGTAAAGTATTACTCTAAAACTTGTGAAAATAAAAGTGGGAACTAGGGTGCCAAGGATCCACTTGTAACAATTGGGAAGCTACCTTGTATTGATTCAGGGATACAACTGGAATCAGAGTCCTATCTTATTCAGTTGATAAGAAGAGATTTGTCAGATCTCTGAACTTCTCATGGATCTAATCATCAATAGATAAGAGTGATGAAGATTTAGAAGTGATTCCGTTACCTAACCATGCCCAGGAGACTATGGCAAATAACAGCAATTTACCAATTTCACAGCCAATCATGAGAGAATTGTGAAAGTTAGGAAGGATTCCGTCACCCTACCATGCCCATGGGACAATGGTGAACAACAGGTCTTACTAATTTCACAATCTCAATAATGAAAAAAATATACTTAAAGCTATCGCAGATCCATTGTAATTTGAGTCACAACAAACTATTAAAAACTAAAAATACACCTTCATAAATAACTAAAATTCATAAGAGTTCAACAAAACATGAATCAAAGCCAAGCAAACGTCCCAATTATGCTACAAGCTTCACCTCTTAGCCCTAGCTAAGAGGTTTAGCCCAACATGATTGCGCCAAAACTCGAACAAAAACAAAACAAAAAATATGAAACAAATTCTAACTACTCTACTCTCTCTCTTGTATCCACGTTGAAGCCCCCAGTCGAGATCCCCTTCTCTTTCTCACATCTTTCTTTTATAAGAGACAACAATGTTGGGGGAGGGTTTCCACACTCCATTCGCAGGTAGTGCGCACAACAGAGTGCGTAAATCAACTTACGCTGATGTATTGGTTGAGCCCATTCTTGATGTCAGTGGTGAAATCCAGTCTGTCCATTGGATTCACATCGAAAAACCATTCAGACCTGATCGGTTTTGGGTCAAAACCATGGTGGCCCACAGTTTATGTTGTTACACCGTCTATTTTACGTTTGAAAGATCAACAGCCGCCTTCGCTTCATTTCGTGATTCCGACACCTAGGCCATGTTTATAGGGCCCTTTTAAGGCTGATAGACAGTCCAGATCACATATACGGTCCTCTCTACGGGCGTATAATAGCTCGAAACAAATCCGTCTAATTTCCAGATGTTGGACCTACGTAACCTTTACGTAGAGGAGCTGCGTGAAGCTTGGTGGGGTCCATGAACGATGTCCCAGAAGAGATCCATGTCATCCACTGGATTCCTCTCGGAATTTCAGTCAGGAATGGTCCGTTTTGAATGTCCATTGATGCGGCCCACTGAAGTAATCTCGTTCCAACAACTGTGAATGAACCAAGATAGCATGCTTGTGATTGTTGTGACCGGCACGTGCATGTGCATGGCTGACAACGGTCAGCATGGTTTTGACCAGCTCGAGCCTCTCTACATGATGGACAGGTCGGATCATTTTTAGGGGCCATGATGGAGGCCCACTAGTGATCAAACAATGCCCCTGTTTCACCTAGAGAAAATGGTAGTTACTGTTTTTGAATGGAATACGGGTCCAAGGCGGTTTGACCATCTTGGACGTGCCATGCACATCTGGTGCACATGTGCACGGTGCACACACAACGTAGGTGGGGTCCACAGTGATAGTTATGAATGATCCACTCCAGCCAACTTGTTTTTCATATAATTTAAGGGGTTAAGACTAAAATTGAAGTATATCCAGATACCAGGTGGTCCCCTCACTGATTTATGGGCTGATCTGTCCTTTGGGCCACTTCCAGAGGGATCCAATGGATAAAATTTGACATGTACAGTTAATTTATGGTCCTCAGGCTATGTATGAAGTTTTGAGCCGATCAGATGGTGGAAACCCTGTGATCTTGCATTCTGGACCAATTTCGGGCCACTTGAGCTTCAGTTTCTCAATTTTCTCGGATCTCTAGCATGTAAATCCATCAATCTTGGTACTTGGGGTCCGTCCCTTGCCTTGGTGAATTTTAAGCATTAAATATCAACTTTTAGCACCCTATTTCGGTCCAAGCTTGCAACTTCACCTTGCACTACAAACACGATTAAAATAGACCGTTAAGCACTATCATGTTCATAAATCTAGATAGTAACTGGGGTCTAATATGCAATATTTGACCCTCAACAAAGGCCTAACTCGTGGGGGCCACTTTGATGTATGTGTATAACCACATCGCCCATCCTTTTTGCCATGTCATTTTAGGGCTAGGGCTCAAATATTAACCTGATCCAGTGCTCGTGTAGCTCACATAATAGAAAACAATGGTGACAGTGTCACCCACTGTTGAAACTTTTCGGGCTCATTGTGATGTTTGTTGAAAGTGGAGCTGCCTAAGTCGAGACTTCTTGGGACCATAGTGAGTTAGCTGACAAGGTGGACGGAATGGATCACCTCATTATAGGCTTTAGGCTATGGTACCAATGGCTAACCTTTCATCTGGTAGTAAAGGAAGTGAACATATGACAACTATGATCCTTAACACATGATAACCCCAACCCTTAATAAATGACAACCCCGACCCTTAACACATGATAACCATGATAACCTCAACCCTCACAACCTCAACTCTTAACACATGAGGTTGAAGTTGTCATATGTTAAGGGTTGAGATTATCATTTGTTCACTGTCTACACTATCAAAAATGGATCAAAGGCTACGGATTAAATCTATTGTGAAAGAATGTTTTAGTCAGTAGCCATTGGTATCATGGTTGCAGTGTGGTAAGGGTCGAGGTTGTCATGTTATAAGGGTTGAGTTTGAGGTCAAGGTTCCCATGTTATATAAGTCGAAGTCGTCATGTTATATGGGTCAAGGTCGTGCTTATATGTTATAAGGGTCGAGATCGTGGTTGTAATGTGGTAAGGTTCGAGGTTGTTATGTTATAAGTGTCAAGGCCGTGGTTGTAATATGGAAAGGATCGAAGTCATGGTTGTAATATGGTAAGGGTCGAGGTTGTCATGTTATATGGGTCGTGGTTGTAATGTGGTAAGGGTTGAGGTTGTTATGTTATATGGGTCATGGTCATCATGTTATATGGGTCGAGGTTGTCATGGGTCATAGTCGTCATGTTATATGGGTCGAGGTTGTCATGTGATTTATCGAGGTTGTGGTTGTAACATAGTAAGGGTCGAGGTTGTCATGTGATTTATCGAGGTTGTGGTTGTAACGTAGTAAGGGTCGAGGTTGTCATGTTATAAGGGTTGTGGGTCATGTCGTGATTTATGTGTCGAATCCAATCCATCCATTAGATTTAGAATTTAATTTAACGTCATGAGCCAAAAAATGAGTTCCATCCAAAAATTTTATGGCCCTCAAAAGGTTTTCAATTTTATTGTTTTCTATGGTATGGTCCACATGAGCCTTTGATATGCCTCATTTTTGGGCTCATTCCCTAAAATGATCTTTTAAAATGAATGGACAGCATGGATAAAATATATACATCACAGTGGGTCCAATAAGACCACCCATCTCTACATAGGTCTGGTTACCCTACCCGCGTCACGTTAAATTACGGCGTGGATAAAATATATACATCACAATGAGTCGTGAATGTAATGTGGGAAGGGTCGTGGTTGTAATGTAAGGGTTGTGGTTGTCAAGTTCATGTAATTAATAACTTGATTATTTTTAAATAATATGGCTCGAGGCCCATAATGGGGTAATCTGTTCCGTCCACCTTGTCGTTCAGCTCGTCGTGGACCCCATAAGTCTTGACTTGGGCAGTGTCCACTTCTAATAAACATCATAGTGAGCCTAAAAATTTCAATAGTGGGTGCCACTATCACCATTATTTTTTATTATGTGGCCCATATGAGCTCTATGGCGTGGATAAAATATATTCATCATAATGGGTCATGGTTATAATGTGGTAAGGGTTGTGGTTGTAATCTAGTAAGGGTCGTGGTTGCCAGGTTCATGTAATTAATAACTTGATTATTTTTAAATAATAAGGGTCGAGGCCCCTAATGGGGTGATTTATTCTATCCACCTTATCGTCTAGCTCGTCGTGGAGCTAATAAGTCCTGACTTGGGCAGTGTCCACTTCTAACAAACATCATAGTGAGCCTAAAAAGTTTCAATAATGGGTGCCACTGTCACCGTTATCTTCTATTATGTGGCCCATATGAGCTTTATGGCGTGGATAAAATATATACATCACAATGGGGTTGTGGTTGTAATTAGAGCTGGCCTAGCATCGGTCCGGATTGGGTCCAACTCGACCCTATTCGAAGTCTCAATGGCCTGACCCGAACTCAACCGATCCGGGACCGAGTCCGAGTCAACTGACTCGGACCGATCCGATGGATGGTTGACCTGACCTGAACCGAGTCGGATCAGGTTCGCTAGAATTCGGATCGTATGAATTTAATAACTGTTTCATGTGGTGTAGTCTACTTCAATCTTTAATATACTGCCTTTTTGTGCCCAATGCCTAAAATGATATGTTAAAATGGATGAACGGCTTAGATAAAACATATACATCAAGGTGGGCGCCACATGAATCTGAAAGAATTCTCCTTTACCGTATACATTCTTTTACCGGACATATGTTACGTGCACTGCACGAAAGTGTAATTAATACTTTTCACGCAAGTTCCTTGCTGTAAACCTGTAACGACGTTAGCAAGTTATGTGGGTCTGATCATGGGGTATGTGTTATATCCAAACCGTCCATCCTTTTGGCGAGCTCGTCATAAGGCTTGAGACAAAAAAATAAGACAGATCTAACTCTCAAGTGGACCACACGAAATGTTTAATGGTGAAAATCATTCTCTGCTGCTATTTGTGGTGTGGTCCAGATGATCTTTGTATATTATTCATTTTTTGGATAATGCTCTCCAATGTTCTCTAAAAATATATGAACTATGTAGATATAATAAATACATCACTGTGGGGCCTATATAACTTTGATCTCGTTTGAACTGTTCATACAACTCAGAGCTCGAGGAGTGTCAATGCAAAGACACGGATTGCGTACTACCCCTGCCCATCCCTAGCTCCTAACGGGTAGGTCTGTGGGCGGGCCCACCGTGATGTATCTGTACATCCAAACTGTTAATCCCTTTCCTCATATTATTTTAAGGCATGAACACAAAAATGAGGCATATCCAACGCTCAAGTGGACCACACCAAATAATAAGCTTGGTTGCATTAAAATGCACAAAGCATTAAATGTCAGTTGCATTAAATGCAAGAGTCATCACTGGTGTGCTCCATTTGATCATTGGATTTTCCTCATTTTTGTTTCGATGCCTTAAAATAATCTAAGAAAAGGGATAGACGGTTTGGATGTACAGATACATCACGGTGGGCCCGTCCACAGAACTGCCCGTTCGGAGCTAGGGACGGGCGAGGGTAGTACGCAATCCGCGTCCCGTCTTTGCACGCCACGTACCTAGCCAGCTACAGCTAGCCTAGGCTAGGGCAATAGCTGGTGTCAGTGGTGTGGTATGACACCTCTGACGGAAAGCAATAGTGGCGTCGGTGATCTGTGGGCCCCACCATGATGTATGTATTTCATCGATGTCATTCATCCATTTTTACAGATCATTTAAAGGCTTAATACAAAATATTAGAGGGATAAAAATCTTAGGTGAACCACACCACAGGAAAACAATAATGATTAGATATCCTCCATTAAAATCCTCCTAAGGCTTCGAATCGAGTCGAATCTGATTGGATCGGATCCATTTGGATGGGGTTTCGGACCGAATCGGTCCAAATTGACGACGACCCGATCCCAATTTGAAAACCATGTGGATCTTAAATATCTAAATCGATCCACACCGATCCAGACTGTTGGTTCAGTTAGGATCGGGTCGGGTCAGGTCTGATCGGGTCGGATCCACTGGATCAGATCTGTTTTGCCCAGCTCTAGTTGTAATGTGGTAAGAGTCGTGGTAGTGATCTAGTAAGGTCTGTGGTTGTCAAGTTCATGTAATTAATAACTTGATTGTTTTTAAATAATAAGGCTTGAGGCACACAATGGGGTGATCTGTTCCATCCACCTTGTCGTCCAGCTCACCGTAGACCCAATAAGTCCTGACTTGGGCAGTGTCCACTTCTAACAAACATCACAGTGAGCCTGGAAAGTTTCAATAGTGGATGCCACTATCACCATTATTTTCTATTATGTGGCCCATATGAGCTCTATGGCGTGGATAAAATATATACATCATAATGGGTCGTGGCTATAATGTGGTAAGGGTTGTGGTTGTAATCTAGTAAGGGTCGTGGTTGCCAGTTTCATATAATTAATAACTTGATTATTTTTAAATAATAAGGGTCGAGGCCCCCAATGGGGTGATCTGTTCCGTCCACCTTGTCGTCCAGCTCGCCGTGGACCCAATAAGTCCTGACTTAGGCAATATCCACTTCTAACAAATATCACAGTGAGCCTAAAAAGTTTCAATAGTGGGTACCACTGTCATCATTATTTTCTATTATGTGGCCCATATGATCTCTATAGCGTGGATAAAATATATACATCACAATAGGTTATAGTTGTAATATGGCAAGGGTCGTGGTTGTAATCTAGTAAGGGTCGTGGTTGTCAGGTTCATGTAATTAATAACTTGGTTATTTTTAAATAATAGGGCTCGAGGCCCACAATGGGGTGATCCGTTTCATCCACCTTGTCGTCCAGCTCGCCGTGGGCCAAAAAGGTCCTGACTTGGGCATTATCCACTTTTAACAAATATCATAGTGAGCCTGGAAAGTTTCAACAATGGGTGCCGCTATCACTATTATTTTCTATTATGTGGCCCATATGAGCTCTAGATCAGGCTAATCTTTGGACCCTAGCCCTAAAATGACACAGCAAAAAGGATGGGTGGCGTGGATTATACACATACATCAACGTAGGCCCCACGAGTTGGGCCTTGCCCACACCCAAAAAGGCTTCCATCCACATCACTTTTTTAGCATTAAACACGACGTAACTTCTTATTCACTCAAAAAAGTACAACCACTGAACCAAGGACAGGCAATTTGGTCTAAAAAACTTTTCAAGACCTTTCAGAAGGCTACCCTTGGAATATTTGGAAGGTCGAATCTCTTTCGAGAATTTAACCAAACAACGATGTTAGTACGGTCAAAATCCTAATTTGTAGAGGTGTGCGTGGGGAATTGTGTTTTTCCTTCTCAAAGGGCTATGTTTTTGGCACGAATACACATGCAGAAGTTCAGACTTTAATTGACAACCACTCTATTGTTGTGATTTGAGTTTTTCTAAAATAGAAGTGGAGAGTGACTCAAGAGTGATTATGAGCTGGTTTAATGATGAATCAACTTCCCCATGGAACGAGTGGTATTAGAGTGCTAGGTTCAACCTTCTCAAGAGAAAAGTTGATGTGAAGGTGGCTTATTTGCCTAGAGAAACTAACAACCCAGCGGATGGGCTTGTTAGATTGCACAGCGGTCCAGGAGCATTGTTTCTTTAGAAGTGAGGCTAACCTTCCTAACAACATTCGAGGGAGGTTCTTTCTGGACAAGCTTGGTTTGGGGAATGTCCGAGTGGCATGATGGTTGTTTTGTTAAATTTTGGGTTTTCGATAGGTTGGCCCTGACTCTTTTTCTACTTTGGGCCTTCCCGTCAGGTTGTTAATTTTGTTCTCAGATAAAAATTTCTCCTTCCTCTTAAAAAAAATTCCCTCTATCAATTAGGTTTTATCCTCAAATCTAGACCCCTTGAAATATAAATGGCTACATCTTGTAAGCCACGCCAAAGGGAATAATGGGGATAAGATGGCAACTATTGGTGTAACTCTCCTGATTTTTGAGCCACATAAAATTCTGGATTAAGTAGAGTAAAAATAATAATTTTGTAATTAATAACAAAAATCAAATACTTAGTTTGTTGATAGAAGCACTCTTGGTGGAAGGATAGGTTAGGAGATTAACTCCTAACACCATAGTATTTAACTTTTGCTAAATTTTATAAAAATCCTAGTGGAATCTTCTAGATTCAGGGCTATTTCTCTATTTAAAGGGAAAATTCCATAAATTTCCTTTAGAAAACCCTAAAACTAAAGAGCAGCAAAAAGGGAGAGAGAGAGAGAGAGAGAGAGAGAGAGAGGGCTTGTGAAGGAGAAACCCTACTAATAAGTTTTTCATTACTTTCCTTTTAATATTTTTATGTATTTCCATCTAAACACCATAAATCTAAACAATGAATGAGGTTGATCAACCTTATGTCCATTGTTTTGATCTATAGAGAGGTTTTGAAGATGAGAAAATTGTTTTGAGTGACATCTCAAATTATTAAGGATCGATTTTGAGAAAACCAGCTATATTAGTATTAGAAGATTAGAATAAAAGGATCTTAAAGATGAATTGTGTCAGGATCTTGAATCCTAGAGTGATCCAACTGAAACATTTCCCATTGTGATTTATGAATAGTGTAGATGATGTTAGACCATGCTGTAAAAACCATTTTAACCAAGGATTGTAAATCTCGGAGATTTCAGATCCAAGGAATCCTTTGGTTATTCTGAATTTGTCCTAGAAAAAACCATTGGGTGGGTTAGACCCAATCCAGGAATCGATTGAATTCTCAAAAGCTAAGGAATAGAATAGAAAACCTAAAATTTTCAGAAAACCGTATTGTGTAGCGAAACTTAGCTGACTTTAGTCGATTGATCGAAGTTAGGGTTTGATTGGTGGA
Source organism: Magnolia sinica (assembly GCF_029962835.1). Taxonomy (NCBI): domain Eukaryota; kingdom Viridiplantae; phylum Streptophyta; class Magnoliopsida; order Magnoliales; family Magnoliaceae; genus Magnolia; species Magnolia sinica. Next base: position 15,142,258 of record NC_080585.1, on the reverse strand, counting down.
ATGAGTCAAATTTTGTCCAACAACCAAAGTTAAAAATTTATAACATGGTCCTATTGATCGAAGTCCAAATTCGATTGATTGAAGGTATCCTCAAGCGATCTCGATCAATAGAGGGAATTGATCTAGAATGGTAAATTATGTCCAGCGGCTATTAGAATTAAATCTGGCCTATTTTGATCGATCGATAGGTAGGTTCGATCGATCGAATGTGACCAAATTTGTCGAGAGACTTAAGATGTTAAAATATGAATTTCATCAACTTATAGAATGATTGGAAGATCGATCGAGGGCCTTCATGCTAGCTCATTCAATTAATTGTATTGATCGATAATCCTTTGTAGATTTCCAAATTTAGTTAAAAGGATGATTAGTGGGTCATCTTGGGTTGATCAAAGATGGACCCCACTTGATGGAATAGGTGAGTGAATCCCAATATGCATGTCTCGTACCTATACGATTAAGACAAATGATATGTTTGTTATGATTGTCATGGTACCTATAGTGATCACGGTCCCCTAGTCAGAATATTTGGGCCGGATTTTTACAACGGACCATAATTTAGTCATAAATTGTTATTTTGCGATGGATTATATCCGTCGCAAAATTAATTTGTTTCTGCAGGTCGTCCGTCAAAAAATTCTGCCTAACTTCCTCATTTTTAACATTTAGCGAATTTTTTAAAGGGGATATATTGTGCCATTGGATGTTCTTGATCTTTTGTGGGGTTTGCCTTGTTTTGGGGATTGAAGATATTTGCAAATGGGTTGTTTGGATTTTTTGATGTTCTTTAAAGATTAAAAATAGATGTAAATTGGTAGAATGTGGTGGGTTCTTTTTTTTTTTTTTTTAATGTAGTAAATGCCTTTTTTTTAAATTTAGTTTTTTTTTTGTGTGTGGGGTTAGATTGATAGAAGTTGCATATCTCACCAAAAAAAAAAAAAGATTGGTATAGATTGGAGGGATTTAGGTAATGGAAAGATCTTGAAAGAAAAAGAAAAGTTTGGTATAGATTGGAGGGATTTAGGTAATTGAAAGATCTTGAAAGAAAAAGAAAATATTGGTATAGATGTATGTTTGTCCTACAAGCATGCCTACATTGGCATTTGAGCGAGGTCACATATAATGCTCACAGGCAACAACTATAGGTGATCAACCCACAAAGAAAGAATACCTTTTGAATGAATGACAACAACCACTTCTTCTTCTTCTTTTTTCTTTCTTTTTTTTTTTTTAAGGAAAGGTGGGACAGGGCCACCAAAATATATTCATAGGAGGAAATGTACAACCATTCAAGCCGGCCTCGACAAAAAGACTCGGGCCGCGCCTTTCGTTTAACAACACAATCAAAAGGCTAAACACAATCTACACTAACAAACCATTAAGTTCGAAGGCTACCAATCCCTACGTTGTCTAGGACCAAATAACCTCTGATGTTCCTTGGAAGCATAGCATGAGACGTGAAGAAGTTGTTGGCGCAAGCTTCGTTAGCCATTCTTGCCAAGGCGTTAGTAACGGAGTTGCCCTCTCGAAAAATGTGCCTGAAAGCTAGATTAAGCAGACGACTGAGATGATGGATAATATCCATCTTGTACCATAGGTTCCACAGGCAATGCGCTGAGGGGCCGGACGCAGCTTCAACCACAACTTTGGAATCGGATTCAACAACAATGTTAGAGCAGCCCAGCTTTCGAGTCTCATGCTTGTTTCGAGAACCAGTCAAAGCTTCCACGGCAAGTTCGAGGTATGATTTTTCTAGACAAAGTTGGTTTAGGCTCGATTAGAATGGTGTGATAGAAGGTGGGGCCTTTTTTTGTAAGTATCTTGCTGTTTTTCACGTGGCGTCTCATGTTTTATGTAAGGGAGTTCCCATCTGTATAGACTTAGTTATGAATATAGAATTAACTTTTTTGGAAAAAAGAGAGAGAGAGAGAGAGAGAGAAGCCCAGCTTGAAACATAGGGCTAAGCCATCAAGCATAGCTTGAGCTTCCGCAATAGAGTTCGTAGCTAGGTCGTAGTATCTATGGAAGGCAAAAATCAGCCGGCCCTACGAGTCCCTGCAAACACCTCCTCCGCCACTCTCCCCCGGATTCCCACGGGAGGAGAGCCATCTACGTTTAGTTTGACCAACTCAGACTAGGCCTGTGCCACTTTACAATGAGGGGACTCGCAGCAGGGGTAGGTCTAGAGAGGCTCAACCGAAGGGCTTGAAGAGCGACTAAGTAGCTAAGAGAGCGGGATTCTCTTTCTGGCATCAGGTTTCCCACTTCCTACAGACTTCTCAAGACTCGGGCGATTATCTGCCTACCTGACATGATTGCACCATCGAATCTCAAGACGTTACGGCTCAACCAGATTTCCTAGTAGATGAATGAGGGGGTGAGGCCCAAAAGCTGATTGAGACGAGAGGAGCGGGACACCCTCGAGGTCCAAAGCCTGATTCTTTGATGAATTATCTGATTTGGGATGAATGAGATGTCAAAGATGCGGGAGAAATGCTTCCAGATACCACTGGCTATGTTCCCATAGCAGAACAATTAGTGGAGATCCTCCTGACGGTGGGCAGGGGTAGAGGATTGGGGAGGATGCATAAGCAAGGCAGACTACACTTGCAGAAAGATACCCAACCTACGTTGATGAGGGGAGGAATCAACCGGGCCAGGAGAAGAGATGGACTGAGCCTGGACAGATCGGCTGAGAGGACCTGACTGGCTGGACTGAACATGCTAAGGACCATGGATCCCCTCAATCGAAGCACGTGTGGGGCTCTGCTCGGCTGTGGACCCATTGTCCCGGCTATCTGGCACCTGCCATGGCTCCCCTTTACAGCATTCACATTTAGAAACAAAACTCACACCTGATCTTTGGACAACAGAGTCCACAGGGATAGCATTCTGCATGATCTTCCATAAGAAGATACCAATCTTCGGAGAAAGAAGCTTGTGTTCCAAATCCATACAGCCCAATGGAGCTTCGGACGATGAAGACGAATGTTGTTCCAAGCAGATTTCAGCGAGAAGTTCCCTGAGGTGGTCAGGTCCCATGCCAAGATGTTGTCCCCAGGCGACAGAGAAACAGGGCAACCTGAAATGGATTGGAGAGTTAGGGCTGGGAGGATATCCTAGATGAGAAACAGGTTCCACTTGCCAGTTGGGCTAAGAAAGTCCGTGACCTTGGCATCCCGAAGATGGGATGAAATTGGTCCTATAGAAGAAGTAGCTAAGAAGCCCAGCCCTGACAACAACCACTTCAATAAAATGAGCCACTCCTTAATTTCATGTTCTGAAATATGAAGATGGCAGTGAACCCATTCTATTAAATATATGTGAGAAAACCTAACATCTTAACATGTTTTCCATCTAAACTGTGTTTTCAAATGCCCATGTTAGTTTTCTTATTCCATGTGATTTTAGTCATTCCATTAGGAGAATTTTATATCCATATAGCACTCATTATCAGCATCATCATCCAAGTCTTATACCAAGTGGGATCAGCTATATGACAAAAAACATGTTATATATTCACACTATCCATCAGCTTTTAAGGGGGCATTTTCTTCCTGTACTTATATTATGATTTTGATGTGTATAGATATTCTGTGAGTTTTTACAATCCAAACATTTGAATGGTCATATATACATTTATATTATGATTTTGATGTGTATGGATATGCTATCAGGTGTGAATGTTAGAAAAGCAACAAATGTAGAGTTGTTTTTCTTTACAGAAATTTTAATAACGAACTACCCAAGTGAAAATCACATATTGATTTAGATATGCTTTCTTCGCATTATCTTTTGATTTTCATGTGTGCATATTCTTTGAGTTATTACAATCCATGTGTTTGAATGGTTATATATACCGTCATATTAAGAATTTGTTATGTATAAATATGCTATCATGGGAAACATTAATAATAATAATAATAATAACGAATGTAACAATTTTTTTAGCAGAAATTTTAACGACAGGCAATCTCCGTTGCTGCTTTGAAATCATTGATGAACACGACAAATGTTAGATATGGTTAGTCACGCCATGCAAAGAGTAGCGATAGATATGATCCGTTGTCAAATTTTAGAACTCGAATGCAGTAAGAGTTTTGTGAGAGACTTTTGAGGTTTTCGACGGACCTTATCTGTCGTTTTTTTCCGACAAACCCTATCCATTGGTTATGATTTATGACAGCAAAATTTGACGGACGAAGTCCGTCGTTAATTTCTTTTTACAATCTATTTTTTCATTGTTTTTGCTTTAAAAACTCAAGGATGCCACAGTAGGAATTGAATGCCTATTATTGAAACCTTTTAGGGGCATATAAGTTTTGAATCCATCTAATGTTTGTGTTTTTATAGTTACGGAGTAAGACCCAGAGGGATGCTAAATTGGTGATTCATATCCTCACAAATCAAGCCAAGACCCCTTGGAAATGGAAACCTTGGCTGTCTAGAATCAACCGCTTACACCGGCTGGGCAATTTTTCTTTCGCTCACATTTTTAGAGAAGGTAATGGTCCGGCAAATGGTGTGGCTCAGGAAGGAAGTCTCCTTTAACAATCTACAATTCATCTTCATTCTACGACCCTTCCTCTTGTCGTCCATGGTATGATCTTCTTGGATAGGGTTGGGCTAGGAGCACTCAGATCGACCGACTAGCTTAGTCAATTTTTTTGTTGATAGGTGGACATCGGTGTCCTGTTTCGTTTGGCCCTCCCCTTTGTTGCGAGGGGGCTGTTTTGCTTGTGCAAAGCCCTGTAAAGTCTATACATCTCATAAATGATTTTTTATTTTTATTTATTATTATTTTTTTTAAAGACCCAAAGGGATGCTGATTTCAACCTATTCAGGGAGTTGCCTACCCAAGTGCGAGGGCTTATTTTCCTAGACAAAGTAGGGCTAGGTTCCATTAGAACCACCCTAGGGAAGTTGTAGATTTTGAGGCTGTTTTTTTTTTTTTTTTCCTTTCCTTTTTCCTCTCCTTTTAGTGGTCGCCCAGACAGCTCTTTACGATAGGCGCCCCTGCTCCTTTTTGTTCCAGGGGAGGCCCAAAGATTACTTGTATCTACTTTGGGTTCTTTCTATATATGAAATGAAGGCTTCCTTAAATAATAATAATAATAATAATAATAATAATAATAATAATAATAAGAATAGTTAGGATGGCATATAAACATTACAATTGGCTCTGAAAAGAGTTTAAACTGTGAGGCGTTTCCATCCCAACTAATTCCTATCATGTGTCCTACTTGACTTTCGGATTTGCTTGCATTTTTTTTGACTCATGTCCTGGCATGAGCTAGCAAAATTAACTAACGGAATAAGTTTCTCACAAACATCACAATGGGTCTTCTCACAAACATCACAGTGGCCCCACAGAACTTCCGCTGAATAGTTCTTCCAATCTACATAAGTTATGGAAGGAAACATGGTGTTGGATCCTTATATAAAAGAATATAAATATTATTTTTTATTAGGTTTTACTTTTCGCCACAATTGATTCTAGCAACTGCTAAAGCCAGTTAATCTCAAATAATCTTTTTAATATGATGGTCAGTATATAATTGCGAGACTAGCCCTGAAGACTGTCAATCTACAAGCAATGAAACCACATCGCTCGATCCTGCATGCACATCAGTTGTTGGGTCTCTCACAAAGGTGTTCTTCTCGTTCAACGCCAATCAGTTGTTGCCACCACAGGCCAGGATTGGGCACGTAATACTCCAACACATCCCTAGCCAGGAAAAGACAGGGTCTTTAAGGGGCCACCTAGGTGTATGGATTTTAACCACACCATCCATCCATTTTGACGTATCATTTTAGGGAAAAGGCCCAAAAATAAGACAAATCCAAGACTCAAGTGACCACGCCACATGCAGCAGTGGTGATAATAATACCTACCCTTGAAACCTTGCTAGAGGCCGCGATGGTTAAATGTCATCCAACCTGTTCATAAGACCTGAATGAAGGAAAACACAAATGCCAGGTCCCTCTCGAAAAAAAAAAAAAAAGTTTTCGACTGTAGGTGTTTATTAATCCTCACTGTATGGTCCACTTAAGCTTTGGAACTGCCACATTTTTTGAATTGTACCCAAAAATGATTTGCAAACTGGATGGACCGTGTGGATAAAACCCATGGGTTACGGTGGCCCCTCAGAGTCCCTGTCCCTTCCCAGCTAAGTACGGGTGGAGGTAGTACCCATCCGCTTGCTGCTAACACCGAGCAGTGGCATGGTGGGCGGTGGTGTTGGGCGCTTTTAGCTCATTTTAGGGCATGAACCTAAAAATGAAGCTGATTCGAAGATCAAGTGGAACACACCATAGAAAGCAGTGAGAATAATGACACTACTGTTGAAACCTTTCTAGAACTTGGATGAAAGGAAAACACAAACATCATCCTGATCCAAAACTTTTTCAGCCCCTCAAGACTTCAATCACCAGTGTCTCCTGTGGTGGAGTCCACTTGAGCTTTAGTTCTACTTCGTTTTTAAATTCATGCCATAAAATAACGAAGGAAAACGGATGAATAGTATGGATATAAAACACAAACATCACCTGGGGTGTGGTTGGTAATACCACCTGATCGGCGTCCCTTCTCGTTGGAATGGAATGAAAAAATAGAAACAAAAAGAAAAGCCAAGAGTTTTGCTCAAGGTTGATTTTGTCAAGACAATAGAGAAAGAGTGATTACCTCATCTCATTCGTGATGAGCGAAAGAAAAAAATACAATGGGCCCCACTAGATATAGTTTATTGCCATCCATGTTGTCGTATTGGCTATCTTGTTTTATAATAATTGAAACAGGGAATTATAGCAGGGAATTCGGTAGCGGATCTGACATTTGAGTAATCTAAGCCACTAATCCGCTGGGTCCCATCAGCTTATGGGCCATGCCCAGACCCCACCATGATGTATGTGTTTTATCCACGTCCTCCATCCATTTTGAAAGATAATTTTAGAGCTTAATCCCAAATCTCAGGTGGACCACACCATAAGAAAATAGTAGTGATTGATGTCCACCTTTAAAAGCCTCTTAGGGCCCACTGTAATAGTTATTTGACATCTAACATGTTGATTAGGTCATACAGACTTAGATGAAGGGAAAAATATATATCATCTTGATCCAAAACTTTTGTGGCCCATTAATGGTAAATCACCACTGTTTCCTATGGTATGGTCCACCTGATAATTGGATCTCTTTCATTTTTGGGATAATGCCCTAAAATGATCTATAAAAATAGTAGGACGGCATGGATACAGAATAAATACATCAAGGTTAGCCCTACGGTAAGGGCCGCACCGTCTTAGGTAAGTCCGGGGTCTCACTACTTGAGGTGTACATGAGTCGAGCAGAGCCAAGCTTTGCCCAGCTCGTGCTCGACTCGGACAGCTTGAGTCTCAGCTTGTGCTTGGCTCGGCTTGGCCTTCGAGCTTGGAACAGTAGCTTGTGCTTGGCTCGACTAGCAACTCGGTCCGATTCGAGCCGAGTTTGAGCTGAATTTTCGAGTTGAGTTCGAGTTCGAGTCTTCGAGCCAGTAGTCGCTGGTCAAATGGGTTTGTCCGACTGTACTAGAGCCACCTAGCCAATAGTCACTAGATGAATAAGTTCCGCTACTCAGACGGACACTACTCGCCGGAAAAAATGGAGAGAGGGGAGGAGAGGACTCACTTTGGGAGAGGAGGTCGTCTGAACAGACGATGGAAGGAAGAATTTCGCCAGGCAGTGGAGAACGGTGAGAGTATTGGGCGAATGGATGGCCGATTTGGGTGAAAGGGAGGGAGAAATGGGTTAAGGTCGGGCGATTTGGGCACTGGATGCTCGCTAGGTTAGGGTTGTTGGGTTGGGCGATTTGGGCACTGGACGCTCGCTAGGTTTGGGTTGTTAGGTTGGGCGAAATGGGTTAGGGTCGGGCAAATGAGGGTTTTTTTTAAAAACTCTTATATATTCACTTAAAACTCAATCCGAGTCAAGTACAAGCCGAGTCGAGTCAAGTCGAGTTCAATATTGAGTCGAGCTGAGTCGAGCTAGGTCCAGCTTGGACTTGACTCGAAATGTTCTGAGCTCCCAAAAAATGGCTCGACTCGGTTCGAACAGAGTTTCGATCCGAGTCGAGTCGAGCTTTTTCGAGCCGAGTCGAGCGAGTTACCTAACTCTACTCGTGTACAGTTCTACTCACTTAATCCGCTCCCGATTTGAATGGCATTTATCTCCTGCCGGTCTATAAGATTTATTTGACTACCATTTTTCATTTTTTTTTTAATTACGGACTCACATTTTTAAAGATAGAAAGCGTGCCCTCTCCTACATGCAGCCTTCTATAAGTAGAGGAGTGTTTGGACGACTGAATTATCTGGTTTTCTGGATATCTTGATTCACATACGTTGCTCTCTCTCTCTCTCTCTCTCTCTCTCTCTCTCTCTCTCTCTCTCTCTCTCTCTCTCTCTCTCTCTCTCTCTCAACATGGCTACCAAGAACAAAATCATTTTGCTCTTCGCACTAGCCTCCCTTCTAACTTGCGCCTGTAGTGAACAACTCCTTTCATGCCTATCATCTGATGGTGTAACAAACTTCTCCACCTATGACGCTCCTAGATACCTCCATCTCCTTGATCACTCCATCCAAAACCTCAGATATGCTATACCGTCAATCAACAAACCCTATGCAGTGATCTTGCCAGAAAGTACGCAGCAAGTTGTGACAGCCATACAGTGTTCAAGGGCAGGGTTATGGGACATCAGGCTCAGGAGTGGAGGCCATAGCTTCGAAGGCTTATCGTCCGTCTCTGATATGCCGTTCGTTATCATTGACATGATGAACCTAAACCATGTCACAGTTGATTTGGAATCCGAGACCGCTTGGGTTGAAGCAGGTGCGACGCTAGGTGAGGTGTACCATGCGATCGGAACATCCAGCAACCACTATGCTTTCTCAGCCGGCATTTGCCCCACTGTCGGGAGTGGGGGCCATATTAGTGGTGGTGGTTATGGCCCGTTAGCAAGAAAGTACGGGCTTGCAGCAGATAATGTGGTGGATGCAGTCCTTGTTGATGCAGACGGGCGTGTTTTGAACCGTGAAACGATGGGTGAAGAAGTCTTCTGGGCTATCCGAGGTGGTGGTGGAGGAAACTGGGGTGTAGTTGTAAGTTGGAAAATCCAGTTGCTCAAAGTACCGGAAACCATAACTGTATTCCATTCCATTCGAACCGGGCAACCTAGCCAGACTGCAGAGTTATGGAACAAATGGCAATATGTAGCACCAGAACTTGAGGATGATTTCTTCTTAATGGTGTTGGTCGTACCAGATATCGAATCAGCTGGGATAGCAATGACGTTCGTGGGCGTGTACCTTGGGTTAAAATCATCGGCCCTTGAATCCATGGACCGTGCTTTTCCCGAACTGGGACTAACCGAAGAAGAATGCAAGGAAATGAGATGGATCGAAATTGTTCTTTATCTATGGGGTGTTGACAATGTAGAGTTTCTGAAGGATAGATCTACATTTACAAGGACATTCTCGAAATCGAAGGCAGATGTTGTGAGGGACCCAATTCCGATGGACGGGATTAAAGGTATGCTGGAGATGTATGCAAAGCAGCCCAAAGGATCCTTCAGATTGGAACCTTATGGTGGTATGATGAGTAGGATCAGGAGAGACGCTTCGCCCTTCCCTCATCGAGCCAGCACTATGTATGCGATCGAGTACTTTGTGGATTGGGAGGAAGCGGATGATGATAAGAGAGATGAATATGTTGATTGGGTTCGTGGGGTACATGAGTACATGACGCCGTTTGTATCGAACAGTCCCAGAGCTGTGTGCGTAAACAACATTGATCTGGATCTCGGTGTGATCGACTGGTCGAATCGTAGCACATCGAGTGTTGATGCTGTTGAGGTGGCCAGATCTTGGGGTGAGAAATATTTCATGGAGAACTACGATCGGTTGGTTCGAGCCAAGAGCATGATCGATCCGAGTAATGTGTTTAGTCATAAGCAAAGCATCCCAACTGCTAGTTTGGAGATGATGTTGTAAATCAAGTGCTAGGATGTGTTGGACATGGCCCATTTTACATTTTATCTGAATATGTTTTTGATAGTTTGAACTTGTACTTGGGATGACAGCAATCAACTATTATGCTGATTTGCATCTTTGATTACAGCTGATCGTAGCTGTTAAAATTGCCAACTCATGTTGTTGATGTTGTTTTCTGGACGTGCGAGGTCCTGTACAAGTAAAACACCAATGGAGACCCTAGCTAAAACATGAGAGCCTCTGATGCCAAAGTTAGATAGGGAATCTGGGTCTAAGTGTATTAGGGTTTTTGTGCGTCCCTTACTCCGTAGACTAGACCTCCATTTATAGCCTTGGGATGCCCTCCTTGGATGGAAAGCTTTCCTACTTGGCAAGTAGATGTCCTCTGAGATCCTCGACGAATATTTCGTAACCATCTTAGTGATAAGATCAATTGATCGGAACCTGGGGAGGTTGCGCTAGATGGCCGAGGTCGACCAGATGATGCTGACCTTGAGGTTAAAGGTTCGAGGTCGTCATGAGTTAGGATGTTGGGTCACAATTAAGGTCAACCTCGATGCATATTGACAAATGTAGTAGTTCATCGCCTGGTAAGAGCTTGTTAGGAGCTTGGATTTCTTCAATGAGTGTCAGGTCATTCGCAACTCGGGTATGGCTGTCAAAGCTGGACTATCCCTTCAAGATGTTGTAGTTTCTTTCACATTGATTATACTTGGTTAGTGACGTAGAACATGTCATAGATACGTTCCTAGCATGGTAGGAACAAAAGGTGGACCATAAATTGATCATAACTTTTGATCCGAGTATTGTTACGGTACACCTGACCGAGTATCAAGAACCAAAGTAGGATGAGAACTCAAGAACGAGTTCTTTTGAAATGGAGGGGACTGATGTAGAGCGGGTCGCGGACACTTTCATATCCAAGATGGATCAGAGAAGGCCCGATCAGAGGCAGAAGTCATCAAGACTGTCAGAATTTTAAAACAGACATATCTCACAAATTGGAATGAGTTACTCGATGTACCATATATGATTTTGGGGTAGGACGAGCTACTTTAACCAACTAACCTAGTATATCTAGGTTTCCCATGCCAAATTTGAGAAATTCCATCATATTAACGGTCGAATTCCATGTTTATTTCCGTTTTTACTATTTTTAGTAAGTTTTAATTTGATTATAACTCTTCATCCGTTGTACTTTAGGAGTTGTGTCCAACATTAAAAGTGTTTAGAAAAATTAGGAGAATAATGTGGTTAAGCCACATATGACACTTACTATAAATAGAAATTTTATTATTTATAGTAAGTTATGAATTTTATGGAGTTTTAGTTATAGTTTAATTCATAAACTTCTTCCAAGTCTTGGTATCCCTATTTAAAAGATTGTAAACTCGTTTATCAATCATCGACAAATTTATTTCAAATATTTTAGAATTATTCCTATTTCTTTTTCTCGTGGATTCGAGAAGTTTTTGTGAGGAGTCCACATATATAAACGTCGTGGATTTAGAGTAGTTATACTTGAGGAAGACGGTGATCGACCTCATCACGTCCTTCCCTGCGTATTGAAGCAGGGATGAAATGCAAAGTAAACAAGCAATTATCATCATTTTTAAATGTTTGTTTAAACAGTAAACTCTACCTCAAAAATCAAGAATTAAATACATTTGTAAAGAAAATAGGTAAAGTTAATTGTAATTATTACATTTTTCATGTTATAAAATTATCATCTTCACATAATTGCTGGGTGAAACAAACAATGTAGTAAAATCATTATTGTAGTAATATGCACAAGTGATATCACCACACAATTATAAGATAAAATAATCATTACCCACTTACAATCATTTGCCATTAATTGTAATTAAAAAACCGAACGGACAAAAAAAGACTAAATGTTGGACTTTGTAGTTTTTCATTTCTCAAAGAATTTCCCTTTACTCTGGGCCCAATTTGAACATTTACGTTGTTATCCCATGTTGAGGTTATTGTCATGTATATTCATTAGAATATTATGTAGGTGAAGCTGAATCCTGCAGGCAGAGTCCCCACATACTTAGTTGGAGGTTTTCTATCTAACAAAAATGGATATTCTAATCTATTTTAGAATATGCCTGGTATTGGATTATTGAGATGGGTTAGCTGCTTATAAGTGATGATAAATAAATAATAATGACTGGCACGAATATTAAAAAGAGATTGGGTCTCACGACGATGTACAAATCTTATCCACGCCGTCCATTCATTTTGTTAGATCATTTTGGGGCATGGGCCTAAAAATGAACCATATCTAAAACTTTATATAACCCCAGTTAGTTTTCAAGGGCTCATATCTGACTGAGCTCGAGTCAGCTCATTGGGTTTTAGTGATCATCTATATCCAGCGGTCGATCCAAAGTCACATTTAATATATTTATTATTGAAAGATGAAGTTTTCCTGTTTTCAACTCATTAAGGGATAGCACCTCCTTTTGGATGGATTTATGACAAGTGCTCTTGGTTTGGTTTAGAGTGAGAATTTCACCTTCAAATATTTGAGCAAAACTCAGCCTTATAATAGGTGCGCTCGACCATGATATGTGTTATATCCACACTGCCTATTCATTTTATTTTATTTTTTCATATTATTTTAGGGCATGAGTACAGAGATGAGGTAGATCAAAGCATAAGTCAACTACACCATAGAAAACTGTGGGGATTGAATGCTTATCATTGAAAACTTTTCTACTTTTTTTCCTTTTTAAACTCTTGCCTTAAAATGACCCAACAAAATAAATGGATGAGATGGATGAAACACATACATCTTGATACTCTAGAATATAACTGATGCAATCAAGTCTATTTTCAAAAAGCATACATGTCAACTTCAACAAAATACCAAGATCATCATTACCTATTTACCACGGTCTATATGCATTCCCTGCATATGAACGTAATGAGATCGATCACCATCTTCCTCAAGGATAACTACTCTGAATCCACAGAGCTTCTCTGGACTCCTTACAGAGACTTCTCGATTCCACCAGAAAAAGAAATAAAAATAATTTTAAAATATTTAAAATAAATTTGTTAATAATTGATAAACGAGTCTACAACCTTTTAAATATGGATACCAAGACTTGGAAGAAGTTTATGAATTAAACTATAACTAAAACTCTATAAATTCGCAACTTACTATAAATAGTAAATTTTTTATCTATAACAAGTGTCATATGTGGCTTAACCACGTTTTTCTCCTCATTTTTCTAAACACTATTCATGTTGGACATGGCTTTTAAAGTCCAACGGATGAAGAGTTATAATCAAATTAAAACTTATTAAAAATAATAAAAATGGAAATAAACATGAAATTCAACCGTTAGTATGATCGAATCTTGCAAATTCGTTGTGAGTAACCCGGCATAGTTGGGTCGGTTGGCTAAAGTAGCTCATCCTACCCGAAAACCAGATATGGTACATTGAGTAACTCATTCCAGTTTGCGAGATATGCCTATTTCAAGGTTCTGACGGTCTTGATGACTTCTGTCTCCAATCGAGCCTTCTCTGGTCCATCTTGGACATGAAAGTGTCCACTACCCACTCTACATCAGTTAGCCCCTTTTTATCCATAACACATGTTAATGAAGACAGAAGAGTTGCTGAACACACGTGTGGGCACGTGTGAGAAGGACTGGATGGGTCCTGCTATCGCAGATTACGTGTTCCGAGCGTCAGGTTGGTTTATTATGGAATTAATTGGTTAGATCATATCATAACCGCTAGAGGAAGAAAATGAATGGTTAAAAAAGATTGTAGGCTAGGATCATCCGTTACTAGGTTGCATCCACGGTGAGGCCCAACTGATGAGCGGTTCTTGACTTGAAACTCTGTTCAATTCTCACATGTGATGTGCGAATTTTCATACCCGTACACTCGTGGAAATTCACGTCCAAGGATTTAAATTAAACTCCTTGTGAATCGTAAGAGATGGAATCAATGAAATGTGTGGCAATGGCACAGGTCTGGCCCAGCCCAGCCCAACACTCTTAAGCCCCAATGGCATACCTGGGCTTGGACCCACCACAGCTAATGGTCAAATTTCAACAAACAAGTTCCTGCAAACCAGAGAATAGGAATATCGTTCAACGGATCTAATTGTTGGGTTGCAAGCTAACGACAACATGCATAGTCCATGATACCTTGCCAAAGTATGATTTATGCATCTTGATTCTTTGGTATTGTTTATGATGGGAAGGTTAGAAAAAGCATATATAGAGATAAAAATTGTCCATTCATGAAATTGTGTGGTCCTACTGTGATTTTATTTTTATTTTTCCAAATTCCACCCATTTTTATTTATTTATTTATTATTTACTTTTTTTATTTTTCATGTTAGCTTGTTAGTACACCCACTGTCAGTTCACACATCACTGTTAACCACCCCCACTAGGGATCGATACCTAGACATAAGTGCTGAAATGAGGTATCTTTCACTCAGACTACCACTTGAGCTATGGATCAGGGTGTAAATTCTACCAAATGGTCTATTTTGATGTACCTCCACAATGTTATGTATAATACCATCCAACCCACCCATCCGGTGCACCCTACCAAGAAGAAGGGACGCACTAGAACTATTTCAAAACTCACGCGGGCGGATGAGGATCATATGAAATCCACTCGAAACATTAGATGCCAAAAAATAATTTAAGCCTAGAGCTCAAAATTCAAGACAATTGGTGATTCACGTGGGCCACACCGATGGAAATAGTTTGTAGGTGAGTGTCTATCTATACACTCTTTCCAATTGTATGGTCATCCTAAATCACAGATAGGGTAGCATTTTGAGCCTTACACTTAAAAATGAGTCATGTACTTGATGATCGGGGTGGATTTTGGAAAAAGGTCCCACCCCGTACATCCGACCCCTTGGATGTCATGAAAGCCATTTACAAGTCCAGCTCGCAAGATTCGGGTGCAGGTGTCTCTGTGTAAATGGATGTATGAGAATGAGTAGGGTAAAGATGTCTTTTTACCCTTGCTCATAAAGTAGGAAGCATAATCTGGTCAATATATATTATTTAAACGCATTTTATGATAAATTTGATATTTAACAGAATTTTTTAATTTGGTAAAGATCCCTAAATTGCACCTAGCAATCCTGGCAACACCAACACCCATAGCTCAACTGGCAGACTAAGAGGAGATACCTCGTTTCAACACCTGAGGTCTTGGTATCAATCCCTAGTGGGGGTGGCTAACATGGAGTGTGTGTACTGGCATGGGTGTCTACTAACAAGCTAACCATAAACATTTTTAAAAACAATGAAAAAAAAAAAAAAACCTAGCAATCCTGGCATTATTATAAGCAATTTTTAAATTATAGAAATACTAAAATTATAAGAATAAAAAGATACAAAAATTATGGAAATACTAAAATTATAAGAATAAAAAGATACAATGAAAATGAATTTTTTTTTTAAATTCACAATTTTAAACCAGAAGAAGATGTGTTTTCTTATGAAAAAGTCATCTTTGACTGCCATGTAGGTTGAGTTAACCTTGAAAGAATCATTACATAAAGATCAATAGGTCATGCGTTTCATAACGATACATGGGTCAAAAGTTACGGCTAATTTACCGGTTGTGCATTTCGTGACAATACACGGATTCAAAGTTGGGGCTAATTTATAGTCTACGCTTCGAACGACAATTTCTACCTAACTAGATCAAAAGTTACAGCTAATTTATCGATTGTGCATTTCATGACCATACATGGATTCAAAGTTAGGGCTAATTTATAGTCTACACTTTGAATGACAATTTCTACCAAATTGGAATGAATTTCTATAAATTAGGCGTGCTTGGGCCCTATTTTGTGGTGCCTATGTTGGATTGGGTGCAAATCTGATGGACTATTTCTACTTCCCTTCGGATTTCTTTTGGTCTGATCATGCTAAGAATGTATCTACGTCCTCTCTACATCAGTTGCTTGCATGGTACAGCTAGCACACACCGTAAGAGAAACAAAGCTGATTCTTGCTACAGATTAATGCTCCAGTAGTTGAAGAGATGCGCAGGAAGATTTCATGTGTACAGACTAATGTACACATGAAATTCTCTCTCTCTCTCTCTCTAACGTAGCTGATACGTTAGCATGAGAAAGCAAGAGAATGTTTTAGAATGCAATAAATGTACGTAAAAACAGCGATTCCCTAGGTAAATAACTACGTCTGCTGGGCCATCGTAGGTGGTGGTGGAGGAAACTAGATTGCAGTTGTAAGTTGGAAAATCCAGTTGCTCAGAGTTATGGAACAAATGGAAATACGTAGCAGCAGAACAGGAGGATGATTTCTTCACAATGGTATTATTACTGACTCCAGATATCAGATCTGCCGGGCTAGGGATGACGTTAATTTACCTGTATTTTGGGCCAAAATTGTCAGCCCTAGAATCCATGGGCCGGGCTTTTCTTGAACTGGGCCTAACTAAAGAAGAATGCAAGGAAACGAGATGAATTGAAACGGTTGTTTTTCTTTGAGGCGTCGACCATATAGAGTATCTGAAGGACCGATCTACATTACCAAAGCCATTCTTGAAATCAAAGTCTGACATTGCGAGGGACCCAATTCCGATGGATGGGATCAAAGGTATACGGGAGATGTATACAAAGCAGCCCAAAGGTCCTTCAGATTGGAACCTTTTGGTAGCATGATGAGTAGGATCAGGAGCGACACTATGCCATTCCCCTGACCAGCCAGCACCGCCTATCTGATCGAGTACCTTGTGGATTTGGCATGAAGCTGACGATAATAAGAGCAACTGAGTACGTTGATTGAGTTCGTGGGATCTCGATGTCAACGTGATTGACTGGTCAAATCGTAGAGTGTCAGCTATTGCTGTTCTAGAGGTGGCCAAAATTTAAGGGACAAGTGATAAGTATTTCATAGTGGAATCTGGATCCTCTGCTTGGCACAAGCAGGAACATTCTGCTTTCCTACGTTGTGATTGGTCCTCATTATTGAGGTTGTCAGCAATGCTGCATTAAATGTAATGTGTGATGATGTGGTCCGAGTGTTTACTCCTGTCTTACCACATCAGATATAGCTGTTGAGATGAAGTCATTAGATTAATATATATTAATCTAATTAAGAGATAAATGGATGATTTTTTAAGCTAACAAGGTCATTATGTATAAGTAATAAATTTGGGCAATGCACCTCGATATCATAGAAGCTTTTACGATCGAAACATCTAAGAAGCAGAGTAACAACTACACTAAGTTGGCTGAGTTGCACGATACACACGTTCGTATGGAAAAAGAGATAACTATCACCAACATATGGCATTCCAAGAGAGACTCTTGCATATGTAACAGGAACAAAACGTGTATGCAACTAATGCCCAACCCACAACAAACGATGAGTACACGTGGTGTTGTTTGATAAGCCGCGATTATCTTTGAGCCCATATAGTTATTTCCACATCAACTGATATGATGAGTCACTACATAGTTCTCTCTCCGACAACTATTTCAAAGTTTTATAAATAGGAGAAAGAACAAAGGCATCTAGGCCCTCACCAACTCAACACAAATCAAATCAAATCTATAGCTCAACGTGCTTGTTCTTTTATTTTATCTTACCTTAGTTTAATCTAGACTAAGACAACTTGTCTATGCTATTGTGTAGGACCAACTTTAACTAATAAATAATGTAATCTCATCCATTTACGCTGCTACATTGGACTAGCCTAGATTAGGAATTGGGTAATTGATCCCTTCCATCTACATCGAGCGTTGGATCACAATGATAACTTTTTATTTCTTTTTCCAGTGGTGTAATTTTCTTTGTTTACGCCCAAATCCTTGAAACAAGTGAGACATAGATCTAGGGCCACACCATCTATGCCACAAACGTTGGATCACCGAGGGATATATAATTTTGTAAAAAGTTATACATATTTCTATTTTAATTAATGTAACTGAGTTCTTTTTACTCTTAGGTATGGAATTTTTTTTACTCGAGTTTTTAATGTGAAGATATTTCAAAACTAGACCATTTCGCAAAGAATTCAACTTCGGGCCAATAGGGCTAGAAAGTCATTTAAGTTTTTGGTTCTACATGTTCTTGTCCCATGTTTATTGTGTGGGAGCTGTGGTTGGAAAGGAATGCTCGGGTATTTAAAGGCAAGATGATTGAGGTGGAAATCGTTATTACTAAAATAGTGAGATGGATCAAATCAATAGGGATGTGGCTAGCGGATGTAGCTCAGTCTTCAGCAGAGAAAATTGAGCTTAAGGTGTTGGGACTCCATGGAGTTCGAGGAGGGAGTGGAACATCTTTCGAGATAGCTAAGTGGAAGAGACTTGTGCTGGAGATAATTTATTTACTCAAGTATTTGAGTTTTTAGTTGTCTGGGTCAATAAGAAATTTTCAATTAGTGGTTTTATGGTTATTATACGTGTCCAGTTTTTATGATCATGGTCTTTTGTTTTATCTAGTTCATAGGATAGTATTTTTTACATGATGTGTGTAGTGCCGAGTTTGGTGCTATTAGTTTGGATTTATTCGTTGGTGTACTGCCTATTTAAATGCTATTGGTTAATGAATGGAAAAGTGTAGATAAATCAATATTTCCTCTTCCTTATTTTACTTTTGCTCAATGTTGTCTTCGTTCAAGCGTATTATTTTTATTTGCAATAGTGGTATTAGAGCGAGGTTGAGAGTGTAAGAAAAGTAAATTTGAGAGTGCCAAAAAGGGGTGATCGTGAGATAAAATATATAGCAGCAGCATTTTTATTTCATCAAAACTTTTTTAGCAGCAGCAATGGCCTTCAAAAATAATTTTATGCAACCTGCAATTCCACACTTTGATGGTCACTATGACCATTGGAGCATGCTAATGGAGAACTTCTTAAGGTCTAAGGAGTATTGGCAAGTCTTTCAGAAGGAATAATAGAACTAGCAGTAGGCACAGCAATGTTGGATGCGCAGAGAACAGAAATAGAAGGGCAGCAGTTGAAGGATCTCAAAGCCAAGAACTACCTGTTTCAAGCCATTGATCAGTCAACATTGAAAACAATTCTTTGCAAAGAAACTTCCAAGCAAATTTGGGATTCCATGAAGAAGAAGTATCACGGATCAGTAAGGGCAAAGAGGCAGCAGCTTCAAGCACTTCATACGGAGTTTGAAATGGTTTGGATAAAATCGGGAGAGTCAGTCATAGATTATTTTTCACGAACGATGGCAATCGTCAACAAGATGCGTGTTCATAGCGACAAGATGAAGAACGTGACTGTAATTGAAAAAAATTCGTCAATCAATGATGCCACAATTTAGTTATGTGGTTTGTGCAATTGAAGAAGCAAAAGTTCTTGATGATCTTTCAATTGATGAGCTGCAAGGTTCGTTGTTGGTTCATGAACAAAAATTTAAACAGCAAGAGAAAGAGGAGCAAGCATTGCAGGTTACAACTAGCAACAAATTTTCGGCCTCGAACTCAATAGGCCAAGGAAGAAGAGGAGGCAGAGGAAACAAGGATCAAAGAAACCAACAACAATTCTAACTCCAAAAGCCTGAATATAACCAATTTCATGGTTCTCAATGGAGAGGAAGAGGACGAGGCAGCTACCAAGGTCGAGGCAGATACCAAGAACATGGCAGTCACCACTCAACTACTTACAGACCGATATTAGCAGACAAGTCTAATGTTGAGTGCTACAGATGTCACAGCTATGGCCATTATCAATCAAAATGTAAAATTAACTTATCCAATGGACGTGGTGAGAAATCTAATTTTGTAGAAAATGAGGAAGAAGTATCCTTGCTAATGGATTGTCATGTAAAGGAGGATGTTCACTCCCCAAGTATAGGGTTGTGATGTAGTAATAAACTCGGTAAGACCGAGGTCGAATCCACAAGGACTGATACCTGTACGTTATCCGAAACCAAGAAGAACTAGAACTAGGCTAAGATGTGATCTAGAAATTAAGGAATAATTATGGAAAAATTATCTACGACTTTTAGGAATTCAGAGAAAAGAAAACTAGGGATTCAGAGGATCCACTTGTAGAGATCAGGGAGATCGTATGCCAGGATCACAAATTATGGAAATTTACTGTACTGCCATTGATATAGGTTTCAAGAGATGAAGAATGGATGAATTAGAATGGATTCCATCACCAAACCATGCCCATGAGACAAAGCAAACAACAGAATTAATCTAACTACCAATCAATCAACATGATTATGAAGGTTAGGAGGGGTACTGTCATCCTACCATGCCCATGGGACAATGATGAACAACAGGGGTTCCTGACTTCATAAACATAAAAAGGAAAGGAATATTCAAAGCCATTGCAGACCCATTGTAATTTCAGTCACAACAGACCATTAAAGACTATCAAAACTATTCCTTGAAAAATCAACTTAAACTCAGTTCAGAAATTTTAATTAAGTGCATATAATTAGACTCTCCCATCTCGCTACAGGCTTCACCTCTTAGCCCTAGCTAAGAGGTTTAGCCTAGTATGATCATGTTAGAACCTCTTAAACAAAGTAAATAAACAGAAAAAAATAGAAAAGAACAAGAAGGAAGGAGAAGAACAGATCCAGCCTTCCCACTCAGCAGCAGCCGTAGCTCCCTGTCTCTTTTCTTTCTTCTTTCAATCCTCCCTTCGTCCTCGTTTCTTCCTTTCTTCCTTGACGTGCAGCAGCGACTGAAACCGCCAGCCTTCTCTTCAACGTGCAGCAGCAACTGAAACCGCCAGAAACTTGTTCAACGTGCAGCAGCAAAAATACTCCTGCTCCCCTTTTCTTCCCCCCTTTTCTCCAAACCGAGACCTCCTTTTAAAGATGAACAGCCTCCTCCCAGAGCTGCTGACGAGTCCCGAACGGAATAGGTTGCGGAACCCGTTTTTTTTTACGCAGCCAGCTTGCATACGAACGCAAAACAGTTGCGTTTGAATGGATTTTGAGATGGCGGAACGTCCTAAATTCCGTTTTTTTTCTTCTTGGTTGGGGAAAAGACCCACTTATAAGGATTTTGGCCGGTTTGGATCGGCAATCCGACAGTGATAGAGATCACAGTATACCCCACAAGCTCCGGTTTTTACGGTCGTGCGCGGGCTGCGTAAACAGAGCCCGGATTTTAGACGCTGGACTCTCGGTGGGACCCACTTACCTTGTCGCTTGAGAAATCCAAACCGTCCACCAGATTCCCTTAACAATTTCAGTCGAGTATGGGTTTGTTTGGATCAGTTTTGGTGCGGCCCAGAGAATCTTTCTTGCTACCGTTCGTTCTATGTTTGAACGGCTGGAATCCTATCATTACTGTTTCTTCGCATTTTGCCACCTAGGCCTTAGTGGCATAGGCCATACGAATCTCATGGACAGTCCGGATCATCTCACTGCATCACGGTGGTGGGCCACAAAATTCACCCGCAGCCTCTGCTTCTGCCGCAGGAATGAAGTCGAGTTGGAGAGGGAGAGCTCGGTCAATGGACCGTTTGACCGGGCTTTGTGTTGTTGTGCACGGCCAGTGCACATGTACACCATGCACACTCATCTCATATGGGGTCCACGTATGAATTTTTTCGAGGAATCTGCACCGTCCGTCTGGTTCTTCATATGTTTTAAGGCGTTGAGACCGAAGATGAGGTGTATCCAGCGATCAGGTGGGCCCCAGATCAGTAATTTATGGGCTGATCTGTCCGTTGGGCCACTTTCACAGTGATCCAGGAGCTGAAATTTTACGTGTACGGTTCATTTATGGTCCTCAGGAGCCACGTATGGAGTTTCGAACTGATCGGATGGTGGAAACCCTATGATCTTGCATTCTGGACACTTTTCAGGCCCCTTGAGCTTCAATTTCTCGCTTTTCTTGGATCCCTGGCGTGTAATTTCATCAATCTTGGTCCCCTGGAGTCCGTTCCTTGCCTTGGTGCTCTCGGAGCGTCAAATCCATGCTTTTACTACCCTTTTTCAGTCCATGCTCGTGAATACGCCCTGCATCACAAATATGATTAAATCAGGCCATTAAGCGGCATCATGCTTGTAAATCCAGGCAGTAACTGGGTCTAATATGCAATATTTGACCCTCAACACAACCCCCAACCAGCATCTTGCTAGTCCCGAGCAAGGTATGCGAAAAATAAGTTGAGAAATACAGAATAATTTTTACAAACTCGAGAGATTTATGAAAAAGAATTCAGATACTCGAATTCTAAGATTCATGAATGTTGGCATTACTTTCTCCTGAAATCAAGCTTATGGTAAACTTCATAGCCAAGCTCAAGTGTTAATCCATTAATTAGAAAAATTCTAAATATTGAGTTCCACAGATGTAAAGTGTAATCCCAACTTTCAACATTAATATTCAATTCTTAATTTTAGGATATCTTTGGTAATCAACAAGAGAATTCATAATAACCAAAGCTTGCCTCAAAGATCATCTTTTCATTCCTTCAGTTTTTTTTTTTTTTTTTTTTTTTAATTAAAAGTAATGCCAAGAAGAGGAATCAAATCCTCACCTATAGGGAGCAAACCTATGATGAAGACTGTACACCCAAAATTTTCACATATCTCATAGGGAATTAAATCTACACCTATAGGGAGTAAACCTATGGTGTAAACCATTCGCCCAATCCTTTCAATTTCTCAAGTTGGTTCCTTTCAAGCTTAGTGATCACCAAATTAATCGAATGAACCCTTAATGCGTAAGCGAGATGTGACGTGTAAAATTATAATTCAATCAATGTTTAAAACTTCTAATCATGGATTAATAGTTCAAACTCTGAACCCAGGAGTCAAAAATTACCAACACCATGTATTCTGTAATTCCAAGTGTCTCAGGTGGCCATCAAAATCACTTTGGATTTATACGAAATTCCAGAAAATTTTCAAAATTTTTCACAATTTTTCGCTCAAGACCAAGAAAACACTGATTAGGAAACCTAATCTCCCACCCCCAACCAAAAGTCTACATTGTCCTCACTGTAAAAGAAATAAACATGCAATGCACATGGGACAACGGAAATATAAGAGGAGTGATGGAAAGATAGTACCTGGACGAAAGAATCAGGAAGTTTTCCAAAAATATCTACGTAAAAGAGAGTCAGTACAAGAGAGAAACCAACAAAAGTAAAAATAAAATCCTACCTATACCACTTTCGCAGGTGCTCTCGATTGCATTTAGCGCATGCAACAAGCCTTTAAACCCCTAGTTTACCCCTAGTGGACGAGTTGTAGTCTCGTGAGGGTTTGCAGTAATGTTACCCACAAACATTGAACTAACTAATGATAAAAACAAAATGAAATGAAGAGCTGGGTTGCCTCCCAGGAGCGCTAAGTTTACCGTCTTCAGCCAGACAAAAGCAACTACCATAATCCTATAAAAGCGATAAACCTACCTATACCCCCATCAGACTAGGAGATCAGTCCTGGTAAACAGGATCAGTCAGAGGCATGGACATGTCCTCTGAATCAAATTTCTCGACAAATGGCTTTAAACGATGTCCATTTACTTTAAACTCCTTGCCATTGTCGGGATCTTTTATCTCGACGGCCCCATGAGGATAAGTAGTAACAACAATGTAAGGGCCGGTCCAACGAGATCGAAGCTTACCCGGAAAGAGATGTAATCGAGAATTATACAGAAGGACTTTCTGGCCTGGCGTGAATGATTTTCGTAGAATATGTTGATCATGAAACGCCTTCATCCTGTCCTTGTAAATTCTCGCATTATCGTACGCATCGTTCCGGATTTCTTCAAGTTCATTTAATTGAAGTTTGCGTAGCGAGCCAGCGTTGTCCAGATTGAAATTAAGATTTTTGATCGCCCAGTACGCTTTATGTTCCAACTCCACAGGCAAGTGACAAGCTTTCCCATAGACAAGTCTAAAGGGAGACATTCCAATAGGAGTTTTAAATGCAATACGGTATGCCCATAAAGCATCGGTCAATCGGATTGACCAATCCTTACGATCTGGGTTAACCGTTTTCTCTAGGATATGTTTGATCTCCCTATTGGAAATCTCAGCTTGTCCACTTGTCTGTGGATGGTATGGGGTGCTCACCTTATGAGAGATACCGTATTTCTTCATTAAGCTCTCGAATGGTCTATTACAAAAGTGTGAGCCCCCATCACTAATGATGGCTCGAGGCGTTCCGAATCGAGAAAGGATGTTCTCTTTTAGGAATTTAATGACCGTGCGATGGTCATTCTTTCGACACGGAATCGCTTCGACCCATTTAGTGACATAATCCACGGCGAGCAAAATATACAGATTCCCAAACGATTGGGGGAATGGTCCCATGAAATCGATGCCCCAGCAATCAAATGCTTCAATGATAAGAATGGGATTCAAAGGCATCATATTTCGACGGGACAATGCTCTCAATTTTTGACAACGCTCACAAGCTTTGCAAAACTCATGAGTATCCCTAAACATAGTGGGCCGAAAAAGCCACACTGCAGAATCTTGGCCATGGTCTTTTTAGCGAAAAGTGACCACCACAGGCCTCGAATGATAGAAGGAGATGATGCTCTGATGCTTTTCGCCGTACACATCTCCTTAGAATTTGGTTTGGGCAATATTTAAATAAATAAGGATCATCCCGAGAAAAAGTTGCGCACCTCGGTGAAAAATTTCTTCTTATCTTCGCAGTCCACTGTGCGGTATAGCACCCGTAGCAAGATAATTAGCAATATCGAAAACCAAGGTGAATGGGAGACTCGAAATTGTTCATCGGGGAACATGTCATTGATATGAGTCGTCTCAAGGGACTCGGAGGTATTAAGGTGAGAAAGGTGATCGGCCACTACGTTCTCTACTCCCTTTTTTATCTTTAATTTTCAAATCAAATTCTTGGAGTAGAAGGATCCATCTTATTAGGCGGGGCTTAGAATCATTCTTAGAAAGAAGATACTTAAGTGCCACATGATCTGTATAGATAATGATCTTGAATCCGATTAGATAGGACCTAAATTTGTCCAAGGCGAACACTACGGTTAAGAGTTCTTTTTTCGTAGTCGAGTAGTTCACTTAGGCAGGATTTAGAGTCCTACTCGCATAATGAATGACGTAAGGCTTCTTATCTTTTCTCTCCGGCCTAGGACCGCCCCAAGAGCATAATCGAAGCGTCGCACATAAGCTCAAAAGGAAGATTCCAATCGGGTGGTCGCATGATAGGTGCGGTGGTTAACGTGCCTTTAAGCTTGGTGAAAGCTTCCTGGCATTGCTCATCCACTCGTACGGAACATCCTTTTGAAGAAGATTACATAATGGGCGAGAGAGGAAAATAAAGTCCTTTATGAATCGCCTGTAAAACCCTGCGTGTCCTAAGAACGATCGCACGTCTCTGCTGTTCTTGGGTGGTGGTAGGTTAGATAAAAGATCGATTTTTACCTTATCTATCTCGATTCCTTTGGACGAGATGATATGCCCAAGGACAATTCCCTTCGAACCATGAAATGGCACTTCTCCCAATTAAGTACCAGTTCTTTTCTTCACATCTTTTCAAACACACATTTAAGACTTTCCAAGCACTTCTGAAAGATGGACCAAAAAGAGAAATCATCCATGAAGACCTCTAGATATTGCCCCACCATGTCGGAAAAATACTAAGCATACATCTGAAAGGTGGCGGGGGCATTACATAGTCCGAATGGCATCCTTCGATAGGCAAAGGTGCCGTAGGGACATGTAAATGTGGTCTTTTCCTGGTCTTCAGGGCTATCTCTATCTGGTTGTAGCCCGAATACCCGTCAAGGAAACAGTATTAGGAATGACCAGCTAACCTTTATAGGATCCGATCAATGAATGGTAAAGGAAAGTGGTCTTTCCTCGTGACGGTATTCAACTTCCCGTAGTCAATGCACATTCTCCAACCAGGAGTGACTCTAGTTGGCACGAGTTCATTATTAGCATTGGCTACGATGGTGATTCCGGACTTCTTAGGGACCACTTGAGTTGGACTCACCCATTGACTATCGGATATAGGGTATATAATACCCACATCCAATAGTTTAAGAACCTCGGCTTTAACCACTTCCTTCATATTTGGATTTAGTCTACGTTGTGGTTGCCGAGCGGTTTTTGCATTATCCTCAAGATATATGCGGTGAGTACAAATCGAGGGTCGATTCCTTTGAGGTCCGCTATCGTCCATCCTAGGGCTCCTTTATGCTCAATGAGAGTAGATATAAGCATACTCTCTTGTTCTTTCTCCAGATGGGCAGAGATCACCACCGGGTATGTCTCATCTTGACCTAAATAGGCATATTTCAAATCGAGGGCAAAGGTTTTAGGTCAAGCTTCGGCGGCTTGAGATTAGACGGTAGAGGCACTACATCGGTTTGTGGTAATTCTTCAAATTGTGGCCTCCATCGGTTAACTTCAAGTAGGTGCAGTTTCAAGCAAGGCGCACGTCTCCCTAATCATGTCATCATCAAAATCATGGGAGTGGGCCAGGCACGTCTCTAGATGGTCGGAGGATAAGGTCAGAGGTGTCATATCTTCCACGAAAGAGTCAATCATGTTAATATCGTGGAAATCGTCATCATCCTCTGAATTGCTCTGCCGTTATTGAAAAAATGTTTGACTCCAATGTCAAATTTCCAAAAGACATAGTCATGATACCATTCCTGCAATTGATAATTGCATTTGATGTGGCAAGGAATGGGCGACCAAGAATGACAGGAATCTGAGTGCTCATGTTATTGATGGGTTCAGTGTCCAGGATGATAAAGTCTACAGGGTAGTAAAATCTATCAACTTGGACCAACACATCCTCAATTATCCCTCTTGGTACACGAACAGAGCGATCAGCAAGTTGTAGTGTGGTTAGGGTGGGTTTTAATTCACCCAAACCTAACTGTTTGTATACCGAGTAGGGAATCAGATTGACGCTCGCTCCTAAGTCAAGAAGTGCGTGATCAATTCGATGGTTCCCGATTACACATGATATGGTTGGGCTACCGGGATCCTTGAATTTCTGCGGCACGTCTTGCTTCGAGGATGGCACTCACTTTCTGTCAAGAAGATTTTCTTTTGAATAATTTTCCGTCGCTTGGTCGTGCATAAGTCTTTTAGGAATTTGGCATATGAAGGTATCTGTTTAACGACATCAAGCAGAGGAATGTTGACTTTCACATGTTTCAACACCTCTAAGATATCCTGAGAGTTAGAGAGAGGTTTTGGTGAAACCAACCGTTGGGGGAATGGAGCAACTGGCTTCTCTAGAAGTTTCGGTTCCACTTTTTGTGGGACATCACTGGATCCATCCTTGTTGTCCTCTTTTGGTTCTTGAGGCTTTTCGGGCTTAACCGGAAGAGTTTTATCGATGATCTTCCCACTCCTAAGAGTGGTGATGGATTTAGCATGTCCCATCTGATTTGAAGAGCTGGGATCATTATTCTCGTATTGCGGTTTAGGATTGGGGAGAGGTTGTGCAGGAAGCATCCCCTTTTCTATAACCGTCATACGAGAATCTATCTTTTGCATAAAATCTGTGATTCCCCGCATTGCCTGAGCTAGCTCTTGTATGGGATTTTGAACCGGTTCTTCTTGAGGTTTCACTTGATTTGGATTTTGATTGAAGAAACCTGGAGGAGTTGCCGTTTGTCCATTCCTCCAACTAAAGTTTGGATGATTTTTCCAGCCAGGATTGTATGTGTTGGAGTTAGGTCCAGAAAAGGTCTTTGATAGTTATTTACGGCATTGGCTTGTTCATTCAACACTCCTCGAAAGGCGGTATTGTAGGAAATTTTTCAGTTGTTTTAATGTTTAAATCTCAGATGACGCAAACAATTTCATTTAACTTATCCTTCTTTCCTTCCATGGCCTCAACTTTCCTTATGAGCGTATTCACTTTACACTTGAGATCATCCTCTTCTTTCAAGATATATATTCCACCTTTCTCCTTTGATTGAGTTGGCCTAGACGTGGTGTTCGACTTTGGGTAATAGTCCCAAGATTGTGTTTTCAGCCAAACTATCGAGGTAGTCCCATACCTCGTCGATGTCTTTATTAATGAACTCTCCATTACACATTGTCTCGACCATTTGGCGCATGGAAGATGTCATCCATCATAGAAAAAATTTGTAATGCGCCACGTTTCAAATCCGTGTTGTGGGCATGAATCTGACCAAATCTTTGAACCTTTCCCAACATTGAAAGAATGTTTCATCTTCCTTTTGGGCAAAGTTCATGATCGCTTTTCTGAGGGTAATCGTTTTATGATGTGGGAAGAATTTTTTATTATTCCATTAATTAGAAAAATTCTAACTATTGAGATCTATAAATGTAGAGTCTAATCTCGACTTGTCAACATTAAGATTCACCTCGATATTTAAGGATACATTAGGAAAACATAATGTAGCTATTATTTCATCGAACTCTTTCAAATGTAAATATGGACTTTCAGATTCAAGTCCATGGAATTTGGGAAGGAGTTGGATAACTCCTGGCTTGATGTCCATTTGTCCTGTGTTTTCAGGAAAAATCATGCATGAGGGCGTACTCACTCCCGCCGGTTGTAGAAAATCTCGTAAAGTACGAGGCGGGGGTGCCTGTTGCACCTCATTCTCATCATGGTTATCCTCCACCCTGGGTGGAAGTAGAGGAGGTTGGTCTTCAGCCATAACCTAGTTAACTCAGGGGATTTCGAGCGGTGTCTAATCCTGCGATGGATAGTCAACCCCTCAACCACTCCTCCTTCGATCAAGAGACGTCGAGTGTTGTCACGGGCCCACTTGGGCATGAAACACTCACAGCCCTCAATTCAAAGCCTAATCCTAACGATGGATAAAAGAAAATCTAAAACGGACGAGAGGGAGAATTCGAAAGGAATTACAAAATTGAAGCTCCTAAGTTAAGGACCTGCAAAATAAAACAAAAATAAGTTAGATTCTATAAAGGAGAGAAACGATACTTTAAAAGAAAAATAACAGTAAATTAATTTCTAAAAGAAATTATTCTTTAAAGAAAAACGGAAATTTCTAAAGTAAACTAAGAAAGCCTAAACTAAAAAGTAAATTACTACAAGAAAATTGAAAAATAGAGAGTATGGAAGGAGTGTACCAAAATAGAGATTTCTATCTTAAAGGCCTACAAAATAGGAAGGTTAGTTTCTAGACAAAAATCCTAAAAATAAATTAAAAAACAGAGTTAGATTCAAAAAGTGTTAGAATTAGAAAGTTAATAGAACCAAAATAGAAAGTCAATTTCTAAATAACCTAAATTCTAGAAATAAACTATTTCCTACAGAACAGAGGATACTAGAATTAGAAAGTTTCTAAAATCTAAACCCTAATTCTATAAAAAGAAAAAGTAGAGAATTTAGGAAAGAATTACCAATTTAGAGATTTTATGTCAGGATCCTACAAAACAGGAAACAAGTTAGTTCTAAAAGTCAAATAGAAAAATCCTAATCTTATCCTAATTCTAAAACTAATTAATTTCAGAAAATCGTAACTATCAGTCCCCGGCAACGGCGCCAAAAACTTGTTCACTCCCCAAGTATAGGGTTGTGATGTAGTAATAAACTCGGTAAGACCGAGGTCGAATCCACAGGGACTGATACCTGTACGTTATCCGAAACCAAGAAGAACTAGAACTAGGCTAAGATGTGATCTAGAAATTAAGGAATAATTATGGAAAAATTATCTACGACTTTTAGGAATTCAGAGAAAAGAAAACTAGGGATTCAGAGGATCCACTTGTAGAGATCAGGGAGATCGTATGCCAGGATCACAAATTATGGAAATTTACTGTACTGCCATTGATATAGGTTTCAAGAGATGAAGAATGGATGAATTAGAATGGATTCCATCACCAAACCATGCCCATGAGACAAAGCAAACAACAGAATTAATCTAACTACCAATCAATCAACATGATTATGAAGGTTAGGAGGGGTACTGTCATCCTACCATGCCCATGGGACAATGATGAACAACAGGGGTTCCTGACTTCATAAACATAAAAAGGAAAGGAATATTCAAAGCCATTGCAGACCCATTGTAATTTCAGTCACAACAGACCATTAAAGACTATCAAAACTATTCCTTGAAAAATCAACTTAAACTCAGTTCAGAAATTTTAATTAAGTGCATATAATTAGACTCTCCCATCTCGCTACAGGCTTCACCTCTTAGCCCTAGCTAAGAGGTTTAGCCTAGTATGATCATGTTAGAACCTCTTAAACAAAGTAAATAAACAGAAAAAAATAGAAAAGAACAAGAAGGAAGGAGAAGAACAGATCCAGCCTTCCCACTCAGCAGCAGCCGTAGCTCCCTGTCTCTTTTCTTTCTTCTTTCAATCCTCCCTTCGTCCTCATTTCTTCCTTTCTTCCTTGACGTGCAGCAGCGACTGAAACCGCCAGCCTTCTCTTCAACGTGCAGCAGCAACTGAAACCGCCAGAAACTTGTTCAACGTGCAGCAGCAAAAATACTCCTGCTCCCCTTTTCTTCCCCCCTTTTCTCCAAACCGAGACCTCCTTTTAAAGATGAACAGCCTCCTCCCAGAGCTGCTGACGAGTCCCGAACGGAATAGGTTGCGGAACCCGTTTTTTACGCAGCCAGCTTGCATACGAACGCAAAACAGTTGCGTTTGAATGGATTTTGAGATGGCGGAACGTCCTAAATTCCGTTTTTTTTCTTCTTGGTTGGGGAAAAGACCCACTTATAAGGATTTTGGCCGGTTTGGATCGGCAATCCGACAGTGATAGAGATCACAGTATACCCCACAAGCTCCGGTTTTTACGGTCGTGCGCGGGCTGCGTAAACAGAGCCCGGATTTTAGACGCTGGACTCTCGGTGGGACCCACTTACCTTGTCGCTTGAGAAATCCAAACCGTCCACCAGATTCCCTTAACAATTTCAGTCGAGTATGGGTTTGTTTGGATCAGTTTTGGTGCGGCCCAGAGAATCTTTCTTGCTACCGTTCGTTCTATGTTTGAACGGCTGGAATCCTATCATTACTGATTCTTCGCATTTTGCCACCTAGGCCTTAGTGGCATAGGCCATACGAATCTCATGGACAGTCCGGATCATCTCACTGCATCACGGTGGTGGGCCACAAAATTCACCCGCAGCCTCTGCTTCTGCCGCAGGAATGAAGTCGAGTTGGAGAGGGAGAGCTCGGTCAATGGACCGTTTGACCGGGCTTTGTGTTGTTGTGCACGGCCAGTGCACATGTACACCATGCACACTCATCTCATATGGGGTCCACGTATGAATTTTCTCGAGGAATCTGCACCGTCCGTCTGGTTCTTCATATGTTTTAAGGCGTTGAGACCGAAGATGAGGTGTATCCAGCGATCAGGTGGGCCCCAGATCAGTAATTTGTGGGCTGATCTGTCCGTTGGGCCACTTTCACAGTGATCCAGGAGCTGAAATTTTACGTGTATGGTTCATTTATGGTCCTCAGACTACGTATGGAGTTTTGAACTGATCAGATGGTGGGAACCCTATGATCTTGCATTCTGGACACTTTTCAGGCCCCTTGAGCTTCAATTTCTCGCTTTTCTTGGATCCCTGGCGTGTAATTTCATCAATCTTGGTCCCCTGGAGTCCGTTCCTTGCCTTGGTGCTCTCGGAGCGTCAAATCCATGCTTTTACTACCCTTTTTCAGTCCATGCTCGTGAATACGCCCTGCATCACAAATATGATTAAATCAGGCCATTAAGCGGCATCATGCTTGTAAATCCAGGCAGTAACTGGGTCTGATATGCAATATTTGACCCTCAACAGAGGAAACCAACAAGAATTTATGGTACTTAGATACGGGCTGCAGTAATCATATGTGTGGAGACAAGTCTGCATTCTCTGCTTTAGATAAATCCTTTCGTGATTATGTGAAGTTTGGAGACAATTCTAAAGTTCCTATAATGGGAAAAGGAGGGATAGCTATCCAAACCAATGAAAATTCCATCCATACTATCTCTAATGTTCTTTTTGTGCTAGATTTAAAAACCAATCTACTTAGTGTGGGACAGCTGCAAGAAAAGAAATACGAGATTTCTATCAAAGATAGAGTATGTCGAATTCAAGATGTAAAATTGGGCTTAATTGCTCAAGTCAATATGCCGGCAAATCGGATGTTTCCGCTTTATCTCCACAACACCACTCATTTATACTTCTCAATAAAATTGAAGGATAACACATGGCTAAGGCATTTTCACTATGATCACCTAAACTTTGGTAGATTGAAGATTATACAGTAGAAAAATATGGTAACTGGTCTTCCTCAAATTATAACTCCTTCTGAAGTTTGTGAAGAATGTGTTGTTAGCAAACAACACCGTAATCAATTTCCACAAGGAAAATCATAAAAAGCAAAGAAGCCACTAAAGCTAGTTTATTCTGATCTTTGCAGATAAATCCATCATCTAATGGAGGCAAAAGATACATAATTACCTTCATTGATGATTATAGTCAGAAATTTTGGGTATATTTTTTGCAGGAGAAATCTGAAGCTTTTTCAGCCTTTAAAAATTATAAAGTGCTTGTTGAGAAAGAAGTTGGAAGTCCAATCAAAGTTCTTCGCACAAATCATAGTGGAGAATACAACTTGCATGAATTTATAAATTTTTGTGAGTTTCATGGAATCAAGAGGCAACTTACAACAGCATACACGCCGCAACAAAATGGAGTTCCCGAGAGGAAAAATCGCACTATTTTGTATATGGTGTGAAGTCTTTTGATGAGGAGTAGCATTCCAAAAAATTTCTGGCCTGAAGCAGTCAATTAGAGCATTCATATTTTGAAAAGAAGTCTCACTCTGGCTATTCAAAATATGATGCCAGAGGAAGCTTGGAGCGGACAAAGACCATCAGTAGATAATTTCAGAATTTTTGGGTGTATTGCTTATGCCCATATTCCAGATGAGAAGAGGAAGAAGCTAGATAAGAAAGGAGAAAATTGTATTTTTCTTGGTGTTAGTGATCAGTCAAAAGCTTATAAGTTATACAATCCTAGAACCAAGAAAATTTTTATCAGCTGCGATGTTGTTTTTTATGACGAACGATTCTGGCTATGAAACAACAATGTTATTGGACAACAAATTCTTCCTGATTTTAATGGAGAAAAAGAAGATGGAAGGCAGCAGCTAGTAGAGAATGAGCAACAACTAGTTCTAATAGCTACTCAAGATGAATAACGACCAGAACGTGCTAGAAGAAGGCCCGCATGGATGACCGATTATGAGGTAACTGGGATTGACCAATCTAAGTACCTACTTGCACATTTTACTTTTTCTCATATTGTGATCCTACTACTTTCGAAGCAGCTGTCAAAGAATCAAAATGGCAAAAGGCGATGGATGAAGAAATTGCATCTATTGAAAGGAATAATACTTGGGAGTTGACTGAGCTTCCAAAAGGGCACAAGACAATTGGTGTCAAGTGGGTGTACAAGGCAAAATTGAAGGAGAACAGCGAAGTCGACAAGTACAAGGCACACTTAGTAGCTAAAGGCTATAAGCAAGAGTTTGGTGTGGACTATAGAGAAGTTTTTGCTCCTGTTGCATGACTTGATACAATCAGATTGGTGATTACATTGGCGGCTCAAAACTCAGGGCCTATCTTTCAGTTGGATGTGAAATCGACTTTCTTACATGGAGACTTGGAAAAACAGGTATTTATTGATCAACCTCCTGGTTTTGTTAAGATTGGAGATGAGCATAAGGTGTATAAATTTTAAAAGGCACTATATGGACTAAAACAAGCTCTGAGAGCTTGGTATAGTCGTATAGATGCTTATTTTTCCAATGAGTGATTTAAAAAATGTCCATATAAGTATACACTCTATATTAAAATTGGTGATGGAGGAAAGATGATCATTGTGTGCTTATATGTGGATGATCTTATTTATATTGGAAATGATAGTGCCATGTTTGACAAATTTAAGAAGTCTATGATGGTTGAATCTGATATGTCTGATCTTGGAATGATGCACTATTTTCTTGGTATTGAAGTGACGCAATCTATAGCTGGAATTTTTATTTCTCAAAAGAAGTATGTGCGAGAAATTTTAGACAGGTTTCAAATGAAGAATTGCAATTCTGTTAGGACACCAACTAAAGTGGGTTTGAAGCTCATCAAAGATCCTAAAAAAAGGAGGGTTGACAACACCCTTTACAAGCAAATTATGAGAAGCTTGATGTATTTGACTGCAACAAGACCTGATATAATATACGTTTTAAGTCTTATTAGCAGATATATGGAAAACCTAAGAGAGATGCATCTTCTAACTGAAAAGAGGATTTTTCGTTACTTGCAAGGTACTGCTAATTTTGGGCTGCTTTAAAAGGGAGAAAATTCATATTTGATTGGATTTACTGATAATGATTATGCTGGATATCAAGATGATAGAAAAAGCACTTCGGGGTATGCTTTTATGCTGGGTTTAGGAGTTGTCTCATGGTCTTCAAAGAAACAACTAATTGTCACTTTATCAATAACCAAAGTCGAATTCGTAGCCGCAACTTCATGTGCATGTCAATCTATTTGGCTAAGGAGAATTCTTGAAGAACTTCAGTCCAAGGAATAAGGAGGCACTTCAATTTATTGTGACAACAGTTCAACATAAACTTTCCAAAAATCTTATTTTGCACGGAAGAAGCAAGCATATAGATGTAAAGTATCACTTCTTAAGGGATCTCATGAAAGATGAAGTGATTAATCTTATCTTCTATAGAAATGAAGACCAAATCGCTGACATATTCACCAAACCTCTCAAAATGCTTTTGTTTTAGAAGCTAAGGGAATTGCTCAGGGTCTACACTTTAGAAGGTTCAGGTTGAAGTTCACAGTTGATATTCTTTAAACTAAATGTTGTCAAACATTCAGTTTAAGAGAGGGAATGTTGGAAATAATTTATTTACTCAAGTATTTGAGTTCTTAGTTGTTCGAGTCAATAGGATATTTTTCAATTAGTGGTTTTATGGTTATTATACTTGTCTAATTTTTATGATCATGGTCTTTTGTTTTACCTAGTCTATAGGATAGTTTGCTTTACACGATGTGTGTAGTGCCAAGTTTGGTGCTATTAGTTTGGATCTATTTGTTGGTGTACTGCCTATCTAAAGGCTATTGGTTAATAAATGGAAAAGTGTACATAAATCAATATTTCCTCTTCCTTATTTTACTTTTGTTTAGTGTTGTATTCGTTCAAGCATATTATTTTTATTTGCAACAACTAGAACCTAGTTGGTGAAAACTAAGCGTAGATGGGTCCTCTCATGGCAACCCAAGTGAGGGAGGGGGTGGAGGGATTTGTAAGAACCATTTGAGCAGGATAGTATTTGCTTTCCATAACTATTATGGCATGATGTCGATCATAGAAGTGAAAGCCCCAGGCAGTCTTGGATGGGGTGAAAATTTGTAGCGAGTTAGAGTTGAACAACATCGTAGTGGAGATGACTCTCGGATTTTAACATATATTTCCAATCCCTTAGCATCTATCCCTTTTAGTTCATTTGGTTCGGGGTGGAGCGTATGAAATCTTTGCTCAATTTCAGTATTACATCTACCCTTAAAGAAGGAAATACAGTGGCAGACGGTTTGGAAAGGCTTGGTAGTAGTGGGCGTGTAACGACCCTAAATTTTTGTGCACTTAGAACTACGATTAGAGTTAAAATTTTTAAAAATTTTTTTAGAACAAAAATAAATTGAAAGATGAGTTCGTAAATCACTCTTGGTTGAGAGAAAGGTTGAAGGATGGACTCTTATTACCATGACTCTTGGTTCAAAAAGTCATTTCAACTAAAAGATAAAAAAACTCATTGTGTACACCTTAGTGGTTGTTACCCCAATTGTGTGGGGCATACCTTGATGTTGTATATCCATGCCGTTCATTTATTTTCCATCTAATTTTATGATGTGATCCTAAACCTTAAGAAATTCAAAACCATAAGATAGGTGATGAATGACCATTAAAAACTTTTTATGGGCCACAAAAGTTTGGATGAAGCTTATCTTTGTATTTTTACCTCATCATCTTCTTGACATTATCAACAAGTTT
The DNA here is from genome assembly GCF_029962835.1 of Magnolia sinica. NCBI lineage: Eukaryota > Viridiplantae > Streptophyta > Magnoliopsida > Magnoliales > Magnoliaceae > Magnolia > Magnolia sinica. The sequence goes on along the minus strand of NC_080585.1, from coordinate 15,106,227 downwards.
GATCTGTTACCCTCGCTATGGGCCCTTTGAAATTTTTAATGGTAAGGCACTCAATCACCGCAGTTTCCAGTGGATAAAAGCCATACATCATGGTGGCCCCTCAAAGCCCCAATTGGTTCGTAGCTAAGGACGGGTGGGGTACGTAGACCCAATTCATATCCTGTTCATCTTTTTTCTTCCCGCTTATGATAGACATAAGGCCAAAAATAAGCTAAATAAAATACTCAAGTAAGTCGACTGGGGAAATTCCATTGAAAGGGGCTCTTTTGGGTGCAGCTTGTCTGAGTTTGGCCCTCTTCGTTCTTTTTTTTCTTTTTTTTTCTTTTTTTTTTTTTTTTGAGACCTTTTTGGGATGTGTTTTTGCTATATGATAAGTAAGGTCTGTTGTTTTTTGTGGAGCCCACCTGAAATATAAGGCTGTAGATTTTCTTTTGGCAATAAAATACAGGTAGGGTAATTCCACCTTCTTTTTTTCTTTTTTTTTAGCGGGGGGGGGGGGGGTGGACACATAGCAGTCCCATTTTTAATGATAGTTGCATACATATATACATACCAATATGCCTTGCAAGGAAAGTAGTGAATGATTAACATACTGTAAAATAGATATTTTTGTTTTGCCTGACATGCTAATCTGGCATGTGCATGGAACATCTGACGGTGCATCAAGTGGGCCACACCAGGTAAGAGGTCAGGCACAAAATTAGGACTGCTGAATCATAAGGTGGGTCACACATTTATTATAACACATTCGTCGTAAACATTGGTCCAGATAATCTTCACGGATGAACCATCCCGTTCACGGCTCAGATGTCCCACACACGTGACAAGTCATCCGCATGGTCCCAGCAAGCATCATCTATTCGATTAGCCTGAGAGATGTCGATTTTCCGACACACACGAGCTTCAGTAAATACACGCCCCTGACGACAATAGTAGCCCTTGTGTGGTGCACAATGTTCATGCATCGAGCATATACACAATCCTTCAAGTGCACAGCCATTCTTCTCGATCAACACTCCAGCCCCACGCAATCCTAAGATCCCATCCGTCCATTCAGAAGATAACAAACCGTCTGGATCATACCTCTCCATCACTTGTATAAACATATCGCCTTTCGGCCCTAACTTATCTCTCACCCCGTGAAAACCAATGTTCCTATTCTTCCCCCAATGAGGAAGTCCATTGTATTTGAAAATTGCTATTTGCCCGAACTCTTCAAACACATCTTCATGAAGCCAAGGCTCATTTGGGTCGCGGGATCGGTAATAGGTCATGTCTATCTGGAATGAATCAGTAGTCTTCCCGAGATACGCTGTAGATTCCCGAACAAACCTCGTCAAGAATCCGCCGTACAATTCAGCACCGTAGAGAGCAATGGGATCCATATCTCTTAGTTTCTTCACGTCGACGAAGAAGGAGGTCACGTTGGCTAAAGGTATGCTAAAGGCAGTTTGATGAAAGAACCGCCCTTTGATTTGTGGGTCCCATTGACAAGCAGTGAGTAGTTCATCATCAGTGCCCTTCATGCAAGATTCTGAGCCCTGCATCTTGCTCTGATTCCCAATCACTGGATAGCCTGTGAAACCCAGTAAATCCCCACCGTTCTTTAGTGCCCCGCCCCCCTGGAGTGCCGTCGTTACTTGAATTTTGGACAGTAAACATTTTCCTTTGGAATTTCCTGTCGCTTCGAATGTTTCCTCTACTGCACGAGCCGACTCGACGAGCAGCGATAGTTGTGGCGAGAATAAATCATTATTGCCATCTCCGGCTATGCTTGTGTGAACACGAAAGTCATCTCAGTATACTACCTTAGCTTGTGAAGGATACCAAGTGATGTCGTTGTACTCAGTGGTCTCACCGAACGTAGCAATGGTGTTTTCAAAATCTGCATCCAGTGAGACCCTGTTGGTGATGGAGCGCTTGAACATGGGCTCTAGTTGAGGTGTCACCTGAGAAATGACTCCCAGCACACCCAAAGACACTTTAGCTGCTAAGGTCAGGGTCATCTTCTCCAAGTCCACAATCCTCGCATAATAGCCGTTGATAGGCTCAGGACTCGGAACAACAAGCCTCATACCCACAACATACTCATGAATAGCTGATCCCTTTCCAAACAATGAACTCCCATGTCCTCCCGTACTCAATACACCACCCAAGGTAAGTCCTAGCCAGTAGGGCGAATGTGAGACCGCCAGTCATTCTGCTCATGGTTATCCCACTCTCCATGGTTATGCGCATGCTTGCCGAGTCAATGCTAGCCACATGATTCAACCGCTCAGTGCTTATTGCAAGACCAGTCCCACTAGGCCCACCTGGATAGGAGATCTTGGTCATGCCATGAGAGTAGACGGTCACCACCTTCATCTTTTGCTTTTTCATGGATACATTCGATACGGCATGTAGCAATTCCATCTCGTCTGATGGATACACAGCAGCCGCCCACTCGGCAAGTGGTCCGGTCGGAGAAGGTGCCGTAGCTGTTCGTCACGGTGCAATTGTTGCTACCTGATGTACAGTTGATGACTTGGCTCGGTAGAGTGGCGGACACACCTATCACCATCACCAAGACCAGTAAACCAAGAGCCATGGTTGCACACATACCTTCTTCTTTTTTTTTTCAAAACAACGCTTTCTATAACATTAATCAATCCGGCCCTGTACACTCGGGCACCGCTTTACATAAAATAGGGGGCCTATTGTAAAATAAGAAACATGCACAAAGAAAGCATAGACCATCACAGCATCTTAATCGAACCTAAGCCAACCCTATCAAGAAAAATGGAACCTCTGACCTGGAGAGGAAGTTCAGATTGGTTGTCAAAGCAAGAAGATAATTGGGCTCCGCTACCTTGCCGGGCCATCAAATCTGCTGGAGAATTCCCTTCTCTCAAAATATGCGCAAACGTAATTTGACCCCGCCTCTTCATCTGGTTTATCCTAAATATCCATGCTTTCCACTTCCATCCCGGCTCAGTCACTCCATTGATCATGTTTATCACTTGTCTAGAGTCTGATTCGATTATGATTCGCAACAATCCCCTTTGAAGACCACGGGATAAACCATCATGAACGGCACGTAGCTCTGCAGATGTGTTAGTTCCTATCCCATAGCCATCAGAGAAGGTGAAGATGAAATCACCCTTATCTCCTCGACAGATCCCTCCCTCCCTGACCTACCTAGGTTTCCTCGGGCTGAGCCATCAACGTTTATCTTAAACCAGCTAGGTGGGAGCCTCTCCCACTTAACCACCAAGGCGCGACCAGCAGAATTTTTAGAAGAGTTGAAAACAACACTTTGTGGCCTGAGCTGACAACCCTAATCAGCGACACCAACACCCACAGCTGAACCAGTAAGATGAACGAACCACCTCCTGATATTGGCAATAACTGTAGCTGGGGATACCACCCTCGAGTCAAAAATTGCAGCATTTCTAGCTTTCCAAATCTCCCAAATTATCAAGCAAGGAGCAAGCATGTGTCCCACCGTTTTCCTTCTCATTGTCGAGGCCACCGCCCACCACTGATTTAACCGAGCCTCGGTCGAAGCAGCGTTCATGACTAAAATCTGAAACCATCTTCCAATAGTTATCCACACACTCTGCTCTAAATTGCTCAAAACAAACAAATGGAGAACTGATTCCTGTGCGAATAAAACGGGGACTTGGGCATCCTGAAGAGCACAACAAATGCATCTAGATGCCAGCTGAACACCATGAGACTGAACCGCACAATCTACCGGGACCGCGTTTTGCAAGACTTTCCAGACAAGAAGCGAGATTTTGGGTGGAAGTTTTGCATGTCATACCCATCTTGCCCAGCTACAACCCGTACTCGGAACCTTACTCATCGCCCAGGCTGATTTTATAGAGAATATTCCAGTTGGAGTGAACGGCCAGATCGGCTTGTCCGAGTCCCCTGATACACAAAATCCGGCCTGAAAGACGTGGTCGATTACCCGTTGGGGGAGGAGGAGCCACACGAAAGAAGGGGGAAGAGGACCGACTGCTCCAAGTACCTGGCACACCTGGAGGTCGAGCAAATTTTTCGGCACCTCATAAATAGCGAGCTGAGAGAGGCCCAAGACCTGTCCAATTTTCCTTCCAAAAGTTACACTTTCCAGTTCCAATTTGCCAAAGCACTCGGGATTTCACTAAAGGAAAGAGCTCTAAGATTCGCTTCTACAACGGAGATGAGGTGCACCTAGGTCTGTCTGACATGTGAGGAGATAGATCTGGTACTTGGCAGCCATGAAAGATTTCCAAACATTTTCTCCCTTCCCAAACTTAATTGTTGTTCACTCCCCAAGTATAGGGTTGTGATGTAGTAATAAACTCGGTGAGACCGAGGTCGAATCCACAGGGACTGATACCTGTACGTTATCGGAAACCAAGTAGGAATAGAACTAGACTAAAATGTGATCTAAACCAAATAAAATTTAAGAAATAATTGTGGAATAATTATCTAAAACTTTAAGAAATTCAGAGGAAGGAAACTAGGGATTCAGAGGATCCACTTGTAGAGATCAGGGAGGTCTTATGCCTGCATCAAGGATTATGGAATTCAAACTGAACTTACTTGATCTGGTTTTCAAGAGATGAAAGGTATATGAATTAGAATGGATTCCATTATCGAGCCATGCCCAGGAGACAAAGCAAACAACAGGATTAAACTAATTACCAACCAATCAATAATGTATGAAGATCAGGAAGGGTACTGTCATCCTACCATGCCCATGGAACAATGATGAACAACAGGGCTTCCTGACTTCATAAACATAAAAAGGGGAAAGAAATATTCAAAGCCATTGCAAACTCATTGTAATTTCAGTCACAACAGACCATTAAAGACTAAGAGAAATATTCCTTGAATAACCAACTAGAATCACATTCAGTTTATGAATTTGAAATTACAGAAACAAAATATAATCTCCCATCTCACTACAGGCTTCACCTCTTAGCCCCAGCTAAGAGGTTTAGCCACACATAAATGGCTTGAACTCAAAACAAATATAAAGGAAAAGAAAACGAAAAAAGAAGAAAAACTACTTAGTCTGTTTCAGCCTCCACGTTCCAGCAGAAAAACCCACCTGCTGCTTCACGTTTTCAGCCTCCACGTCCTTCAAAAGAGTCTCCACGCTCAATGCACGTCCCCTCTATTTCTCTTTCTCCCTTCCATTTCCTGCATCAGCCAAGCTCCCCTCTTCACGTTTTCTCCCTTCTTTATAAAACAAACCCCTGGCAGTCTTTGAGTCCCTACACGCTTCAATCAGGACTCTTCTTTCCGCCCATTTACGTAGCAACGCAGTCAGCCGGCGTGGTATCCTTGGAAACTTCTTGCGTCGATTCATCTTTTCGGTTACTGAGAACAAATCTAAGACGTTCAGTCTTCTTGCCATGACTCAGCACTTCCTTGGAGAGGTTTTGAACGGCCAGGATCATTGTTCTGAACCTGGCCACGATCGCCGAATGGACTGGAACGTCCGGGTCTCTCGGACGCTGTTTCCATGCGTACATGCGTATGGGTCTGAAAGACACCATGTGTCCGGTCTTGTCTACCTCCTGGGATGAATGGACGGTCCAGATGGACGGGCCGACCCCTGCTATGATCACGGAATGGCCCTGATTGGCCGGGCGCACACGGGCTGCGTAAACAGGGCCTGAGACTATCGGCGCTGGACTCTCGGTGGGGCCCACTTACATTGTCATTTGAGAAATCCAAACCGTCCATTGAATTCCTCTCGGAATTTCAGTCAGGAAGGGTTTCTTTTACTTGGGTTTAGTGCGGTCCATCAAATCGCATCTCTCCACCGTCTGCCTTCAGTTTTGGCGATCAACAGCCGGCCTCCAATGTTTCTTGAAATTCTGCCATCTAGGCGAGGATGATAGGGGGCAAGGGCTTCTGATGGACGGTCCGGATCAGTCCATTGAATCATGAAGGTGGCCCACAAGAAAGAGCCGCAAGCTCTGTTGCGTTCGCAGGGAAGGAATTGAGTTGGAGAGGGAGAGCTCGATCAGCGCTTGCTGACCGAGGTTTGGATTTCTGATGTGCATCCGGTGCACCTGCGTACCGTGTATATGCACTACCTGTATGGGTCCCAAGAGATGTTTGTGAGAAATCTACTCCGTCCATCTGGTTCTTCACATGATTCAAGGCATTGAGACCGAAGATGAGGTGTATCCATAGATCAGGTGGGCCCCAGATCAGTAACTTGTGGGCTGATCTGTCCGTTGGGCCACTTTCACAGTGATCCAAGAGCTGAAATTTTACGTGTACGGTTCATTTATGGTCCTCAGGCCACGTATAAAGTTTCGAGCTGAACGGATGGTGAGAACGCTGTGATCTTGCATTCTGCTTAACTTTCAAGCCGCTTGAGCTTCAGTTTCTCGATTTTCGCGGACCCCTGGTGTATAATTCCGTCACTCTTGGTCTTCTAGAGTCCGTTCCTTGCCTTGGTGCTTCTGGAGCGTCAAATCCATGCATTTACCACCCTTTTTCAATCCAGGCTCTTAAACACACCCTGCATTATAAACACGATTAATTAAATCAGCCATTAAACGGTATTATGTTTGTAGATCCAAGTAATAACTGGGGTCTAATATGTAATATTTGACCCTCAACACAACCCCCAACCAGCATCTTGCTAGTCCCGAGCAAGATATGCGAAAAATAAATTGAGAATTACAGGACAATTTCTACAAACCCAAGAGATTTATGAAAAACAATTCAGATACTCGAATTCTAAGATTCATGAATGTTGGCATTACTTTCTCCTGGAATCAAGCTCACGGTACTTCATAATCAAGCTCAAATATTAATCCATTAATTTGAACGATTCTAAATATTGAGTTCCATGAGTGTATAGTGTAATCTCGGCTTAACATTATTAAAATTCACTTCTCTAATTCAGGATATCATTGGTAACCACAAGAGAATTCATGATAACCAACGCCTAAACCAAAGCTTGATTCATCCTTCCAGCTTTTGATGATTTTCACACTATGTCAACTTGTTTAAAAGTACAGCCAAGGAGGAGAATCGAATCTACACTTATAGGGAGCAAACCTATGATAAAGACTGGTCGCCAAAAAGTTTATGAATGTCAACCTTGGGGAATCAAACCTTCACCTGTAGGGAGCAAACCTATGATGAAAACCATTCGCCCAATCTTTTCAATTTCTAAAGTTGGTTCCTTTCAAGCTTAGTGATCACCAAATTAATCCTTCAATATCGAATGAAACCTTAATGTGTAAGCGAGATGTGACATGTAAAATTATGATTCACTCAATGTTTAAAACTTCTAACCATGGATTAATAGTTCTAACTTAACTGTGAAATCTAACAAATGGTTGAATCCAAGAGTCATCAATTCCAACATCACTTATCTTGTAGTTCTAAATCTAAGATGGCTGTCAAAATCGCTTCGAATTCATATGAAATTCTAGAAAAATTTAAAAATTTTCACAATTTCTGCTCAAGACTAAGAAAATACTGATTAGGAAACCTAATCTCCCACCCCCAAGCTAAAATCTACATTGTCCTCAATGTAAAAGAAATAAGCATGCGATGCACATGGGACAAAATAAGTAAATGAGAAGTGATGGAAAGATGATACCTGGATGAAAGAATCAAGAGGCTTTCCAAAGATATCTATGTAAGAGCGGGTCAGCACAAGAGAGATACTAACAGAAGTAAAATAAAATAACAAAAATAAAATCCTACCTATACCACTTTCGTAGGTGCTCTCGATTGCATTTAACGTATGCAATAAGCCTTTAAACCCCTAGGTTACCCCTAGTGGACGAGTTGTAGTCTCGAGAGGGTTTGCAGTAATGTTACCCACAAACATTGAACTAACTAATGATAAAAATGAAATGTAATGAAGAACTGGGTTGCCTCCCAGGAGCGCTAAGTTTACCGTCTTCAGCCAGACAAATAAAGCAACTACCTTAGTCCTAAGAAAACAGGAAACATACCTATACCTCCATCAGACTAGGAGATCAATCCTGGTTAACAGGATCAGTCAGAGGCATGGACATGTCCTCTGAATCAAATTTCTCGACAAATGGTTTCAATCGATGTCCATTGACTTTAAACTCCTTGCCATTGTCGGGATCTCTTATTTCAACGGCCCCATGAGGAAAAACAGTAACCACAATGTAAGGGTCGGTCCAACGAGATCGAAGCTTACCCGGAAAGAGATGTAATCGAGAATTGTACAAAAGGACCTTCTGACCAGGCGTGAATGATTTTCGCAAAATGTGTTGGTCATGAAATGCTTTCATCTTGTCCTTGTAAATTCTCGAATTATCATATGCATCATTCCGGATTTCCTCAAGTTCATTCAATTGAAGTTTGCGTAGCGAGCCAGCGTTGTCAAGATTGAAATTAAGATTTTTGATCGCCCAGTACGCTTTATGTTCCAGCTCCACAGGAAAGTGACAAGCTTTCCCATAGACAAGTCTAAAGGGAGACATTCCAATAGGGGTTTTAAAGGCAGTACGGTATGCCCATAAGGCATCGGTCAATCGGATTGACCAATCCTTACGATCAGGGTTAACCGTTTTCTCTAGGATATGTTTGATCTCCCTATTGAAAACCTCAGCTTGTCCACTTGTCTGTGGATGGTATGGGGTGCTCACCTTATGAGAGATACCGTATTTCTTCATTAAGCTCTCAAATGGTTTATTACAAAAGTGTGAGCCCCCATCACTAATGATGGCTCGAGGCGTTCCGAATCGAGAAAGGATGTTTTCTTTTAAGAATTTAATGACCGTGCGATGGTCATTAGTTCGACACGGAATCGCTTCGACCCATTTAGTGACATAATCCACAGCGAGCAAAATATACAGATTTCCAAATGATTGGGGAAATGGTCCCATGAAATCGATGCCCCAGCAATCAAATGCTTCAATGATAAGGATGGGATTCAAAGGCATCATATTTCGACGGGACAATGCTCCCAATTTCTGACAACGCTTACAAGCTTTGCAAAACTCATGAGTGTCCCTAAACATAGTGGGCCAGTAAAAGCCACACTGCAGAATCTTGGCCGTGGTCTTTTTAGCAGAAAAGTGACCACCACAGGCCTGTGAGTGACAGAAGGAGATGACACTCTGATGCTCATCGTCTGGTACACATCTCCTTAGGATTTGGTCTGGGCAATATTTAAATAAATAAGGATCATCCCAGAAAAAATTGCGCACCTCGGTGAAAATTTTCTTCTTATCTTGCGCAGTCCACTGTGTCGGTATGGCACCTGTAGCAAGATAATTAACAATATCAGCGAACCAAGGTGAATGGAAAACTCTGAACAGTTGTTCATCAGGGAACATGTCGTTGATATGGGGCGTCTCAAGGGAATCAGAGGTATTAAGGTGAGAAAGGTGATCGGCCACAACGTTTTCTACTCCCTTTTTATCTTTAATTTTCAAATCGAATTCTTGGAGTAGAAGGATCCATCGTATCAGGCGGGGCTTAGAATCATTCTTAGAAAGAAGATACTTCAGTGCCGCATGATCTGTATAGATAATGATCTTGGATCCGATCAGGTAGGACCTAAATTTATCCAAGGCGAACACTACGGCTAAGAGTTCCTTTTCCGTAGTCGAGTAGTTCACTTAGGCAGGATTTAGAGTCCTACTCGCATAATGAATGACGTAGGGCCTCTTATCTTTTCTCTGGCCTAGGACCGCCCCAAGAGCATAATCAGAAGCGTCGCACATAAGCTCAAAAGGAAGGCTCCAGTCGGGTGGCTGCATGATAGGTGTAGTGGTTAACGTGCCCTTAAGCTTGGTGAAAGCTTCCTGGCATTACTCAGTCCACTCATATGGAGCATCCTTTTGAAGAAGATTACATAAAGGACGAGAGAGGAGACTGAAGTCCTTTATGAATCGCTTGTAAAATCCTGCGTGTCCTAAGAAGGATCGCACGTCTCTGATGTTTTTGGGTAGAGGTAGGTTAGAGATAAGATCGATTTTTGCCTTATCTACCTCGATTCCCTTGGACGAGATGATATGCCCAAGGACAATTCTCTTCTGAACCATGAAATGGCACTTCTCCCAATTAAGTACCAAGTTCTTTTCTTCACATCTTTTCAGCACACATTTAAGACTTTTCAAGCACTTGCTGAAAGATGGACCGTAAACAGAGAAATCATCCATGAAGACCTCTAGATATTGCCCTACCATATCAGAAAAGATACTAAGCATACATCGCTGAAAGGTGGCAGGGGCATTACATAGTCCGAATGGCATCCTTCGATAGGCAAAGGTGCCGTAGGGACATGTAAATGTGGTCTTTTCCTGGTCTTCAGGGGCTATCTCTATCTGGTTGTAGCCTGAATACCCGTCAAGGAAACTGTAATAGGAATGACCAGCTAACCTTTTCAAGATTTGATCAATGAATGGTAAAGGAAAGTGGTCTTTCCTCGTGACGGTATTCAACTTCCTGTAGTCAATGCACATTCTCCAACCAGTAGTGACTCTAGTTGGCACGAGTTCATTATTGGCATTGGCTACGATGGTGATTCCGGACTTCTTAGGGACCACTTGAGTTGGACTCACCCATTGACTATCAGATATAGGGTATATGATACCCACGTCCAATAGTTTAAGAACCTCGGCCTTAATAACTTCCTTCATGTTTGAATTTAGTCTACGTTGTGGTTGCCGAGCGGTTTTTGCATTATCCTCAAGATATATGCGGTGAGTACAAATCGAGGGATCGATTCCCTTGAGGTCCGCTATCGTCCATCCCAGGGCTCCTTTATGCTCAATGAGAGTAGATATGAGCATACTCTCCTGTTCTTTCTCCAGGTGGGCAGAGATCACCACCGGGTATGTCTCATCTTGACCTAAATAGGTATATTTCAAATCAGAGGGCAAAGGACATTAGGTCAAGCTTCGGCGGCTTGAGGTTAGATGGTAGAGGCACTACATCGGTTTGTGGCAATTCTTCAAATTGTGGCCTCCACCGGTTAACTTCAAGTACCGGTGCAGTATCAAGCAAGGCACACGTCTCCCTAATCATGTCATCATCAAAATCATAGGAGTGGGCCAGGCACGTCTCCAGATGGTCGGAGGATAAGGTCAGCGGTATCGTATCTTCCACGAAAGAGTCAATCATATTAATGTCGTGGAAATCGTCATCATCCTCTGAGTTGCTGCCGTTATTGAAAAAAATGTTTGACTCCAATGTCAAATTTTCAAAAGACATAGTCATGACACCATTCCTGCAATTGATAATTGCATTTGACGTGGCAAGGAATGGGTGACCAAGAATGACGGGAATCTGAGTGCTCATGTTATTGATGGGTTCGGTGTCTAGGATGATAAAATCTACAGGGTAGTAAAATCTATCGACCTGGACTAACACATCCTCAATTATCCATCTTGGTACACGAACAGAGCGATCAGCAAGTTGCAGTGTGGTTAGGGTGGGTTTTAATTCACCCAAACCTAACTGTTTGTATATCGAGTAGGGAATCAGATTGACGCTCGCTCCTAAGTCAAGAAGTGCGTGATCAATTCGATGGTTCCCGATTACACATGATATAGTTGGGCTAATGGGATCCTTGATTTTCTGCGGCACGTCTTGCTTCAAGATGGCACTCACTTTCTCAGTCAAGAAGATTTTCTTTTGAATAATTTTTCATCTTTTGGTTGTGCATAAGTCTTTCAGAAATTTGGCATATGAAGGAATCTGTTTCACGACATCAAGTAGAGGAATGTTGACTTTCACTTGTTTCAACACCTCTAGAATATCCTGAGAGTTAGAGAGAGGTTTTAGTGAAACCAACCGTTGGGGGAACGGAGCAACTGGCTTCTCTAGAAGTTCCGGTTCTAATTTTTGTGGGGCATCACTGGATCCATCATTGTTGTCCTCTTCTGGTTCTTGAGGCTTTTCGAGCCTAACCGGAAGAGTTTTATCAATGATCTTTCCACTCCTAAGAGTGGTGATGGATTTAGCGTGCCCCATCTAATTTGAAGAGCTGGGATCATTAATCTCGTATTGCGGTTTAGGATTGGGGAGAGGTTGTGCAGGAAGCATCCCCTTTTCTATAACCATCATACGAGAATCTATCTTTTGCATAAAATCTGTAATTCCCCGCATTGCCTGAGCCAGCTCTTGTATGGGATTTTGAACCGGTTCCTCTTGAGGTTTCACTTAATTTGGATTTTGATTAAAGAAACCTGGAGGAGTAGCCGTTTGTCCATTCCTCCAACTAAAGTTTGGATGATTTTTCCAGCCAGGATTGTATGTATTGGAGTTAGGTCCAGTAAAAGGTCTTTGATAGTTGTTTATGGCATTGGCTTGTTCATTCAACACTCCTCGAAAGGCAGGTGTTGTAGGACAGTTTTCAGTTGTGTGAATGTTGCAATCACAGATGCCGCAAACAATTTCATTGACCTTATCCTTCTTTCCTTCCATGGCCTTAACTTTCCTTATGAGCGTAGTCACTTTACACTTAAGATCATCCTCTTCTTTTAAGAGATATAATCCACCTTTCTCCTTTAATTGAGTCGGCCTAAACGTGGTGTTCGCCATTGGGTAATAGTCCCATGATTGTGTTTTTTCAGCAAGACTATCGAGGTAATCCCATACCTCGTCAACATCTTTATTGATGAACTCTCCATTACACATTGTCTCGACCATTTGGCGCATGGAAGATGTCAGTCCCTCATAAAAAAATTTGTAATGCGCCACGTTTCAAATCCGTGTTGTGGGCATAAACTGACCAAATCTTTGAACCTTTCCCAACATTGGAAGAATGTTTCATCTTCCTTTTGGGCGAAGTTCATGATTGCTTTTCTGAGGGTAATCGTTTTATGATGTGGGAAGAATTTTTTTATGAATTCCCTCTGCATGTCGTTCCATGTGCCAATGGATCTATGACGCAGTGAATGTAACCACGTCTTAGCTTTCTCTTTTAAGGAAAAAGGAAAGAGTTTCAGCCTAATTGTATCCTCAGATACATTAGGAAAACATAATGTAGCCATAATCTCATCGAACTCTTTCAAATGTAAATATAGACTCTCTGATTCAAGTCCATGGAATTTGGGAAGGAGTTGGATAACTCCTGGCTTGATGTCCATTTGTCCAGTGTTTTCAGGAAAAATCATGCATGAGGGCATACTCACTCCCGCCGGTTGTAGATAATCTCGTAAAGTATGAGGCGGGGGTGCCTGTTGCACCTCATTCTCATCTTGGGTATACTCCACCCTGGGTGGGAGTAGAGGAGGTTAGTCTTCAGCCATAACTTCAATTGACTCAAGGGATTTCGAGTGGTGTCTAGTCCTGCGATGGATAGTTAACCCCTCAACCAATCCTCCTTCAGTCAAGAAACGTCGAGTATCGTCACGGGCCCACTTGGGCATGAAACACTCGCAGCCCTCAATTAAAAATCTAATCCTAAGAAAGGAAAAGAAAATCTAGAAAGAAAGAGAGAATTGGAAAGAAATTACCAAATTGAAGTCCTAAGTTAAAAACCTGCAAAATAAAACAGAATAAGTTAGATTCTAAAAAGAGAAGAACAATCCTTTAAAAGAAAAATAGCAGTAAATTAATTTCTAAAAGAAGGAATTCCTAAAAGAAAGTGAAAATTTCTAAAATAAATTAGGAAAGACCTAAACTAGAAAGTAAATTGAAAAATAGAAAGTAGAGAAGGAGCTTACCGAATTAGAAATTTCTATTTTAAAGGCCTACAAAATAGGAAGGTTAGTTTCTAAACAAAAATTCTAAAAATAAATTAGGAAACAAATTAGATTTTAAAAGAGTTAAAATTAGAAAGTTACTAAAATAGAAAGTTAATTTCTAAAAAAGGAAAGAAATAACCTAATTTCTAGAAATAAACTATTTCCTACAGAAGGGAGGATACTAGAATTAGAAAATTTTCTAAAATTTAAACAAAAATTCTAAAAATAAAAAAAAGTAGAGAGATTAGGAAGGAATTACCAATTGAGAAACTTATGTCAAGATCCTATAAAACAGGAAACAAGTTAGTTATGAACTTAAATAAAAAGAAATTAAAAAAAAACTAAGGTTAGTAAAACCCTAATCTTAAACTAATCCTAAAACCAATTAATTTCAGAGAATCGTAACCGTCAGTCCCCCGGCAACGGCGCCAAAAACTTGTTCACTCCCCAAGTATAGGGTTGTGATGTAGTAATAAACTCGGTGAGACCGAGGTCGAATCCACAGGGACTGATACATGTACGTTATCGGAAACCAAGTAGGAATAGAACTAGACTAAGATGTGATCTAAACCAAATAAAATTTAAGAAATAATTGTGGAATAATTATCTAAAACTTTAAGGAATTCAGATGAAGGAAACTAGGGATTCAGAGGATCCACTTGTAGAGATCAGGGAGGTCTTATGCCTGCATCAAGGATTATGGAATTCAAACTAAACTTACTTGATCTAGTTTTCAAGAGATGAAAGGTATATGAATTAGAATGGATTCCATCATCTAACCATGCCCAGGAGACAAAGCAAACAACAGAATTAAACTAATTACCAACCAATCAACAATGTATGAAGATCAGGAAGGGTATTGTCATCCTACTATGCCCATGGAATAATGAAGAACAACAGGGCTTCCTGACTTCATAAACATAAAAAGGGGAAAGAAATATTCAAAGCCATTGTAAACTCATTGTAATTTCAGTCACAACAGACCATTAAAGACTAAGAGAAATATTCCTTGAATAATCAACTAGAATCACATTCAGTTTATGAATTTGAAATTACAGAAACAAAATATAATCTCCCATCTCACTACAGGCTTCACCTCTTAGCCCCAGCTAAGAGGTTTAGCCACACATAAATGGCTTGAACTCAAAACAAATATAAAGGAAAAGAAAACGAAAAAAGAAGAAAAACTACTTAGTCTGTTTCAGCCTCCACGTTCCAGCAGAAAAACCCACCTGCTGCTTCACGTTTTCAGCCTCCACGTCCTTCAAAAGAGTCTCCACGCTCAATGCACGTCCCCTCTATTTCTCTTTCTCCCTTCTGTTTCCTGCATTAGCCAAGCTCCCCTCTTCACGTTTTCTCCCTTCTTTATAAAACAAACCCCTGGCAGTCTTTGAGTCCCTACACGCTTCAATCAGGACTCTTCTTTCCACCCATTTACGTAGCAACGCAGTCAGCCGGCGTGGTATCCTTGGAAACTTCTTACGTTGATTCATCTTTTCGGTTACTGAGAACAAATCTAAGATGTTCAGTCTTCTTGCCATGACTCAGCACTTCCTTGGAGAGGTTTTGAACGGCCAGGATCATTGTTCTGAACCTGGCCATGATCGCCGAATGGACTGGAACGTCCGGGTCTCTCGGACGCTGTTTCCATGCGTACATGCGTATGGGTCTGAAAGACACCATGTGTCCGGTCTTGTCTACCTCCTGGGATGAATGGACGGTCCAGATGGACGGGCCGACCCCTGCTATGATCACGGAATGGCCTTGATTGGCCGGGCGCACGTGGGCTGCGTAAACAGGACCTGAGACTATCGGCGCTGGACTCTCGGTGGGGCCCACTTACATTGTCATTTGAGAAATCCAAACCGTCCATTGAATTCCTCTCGAAATTTCAGTCAGGAAGGGTTTCTTTTACTTGGGTTTAGTGCGGTCCATCAAATCGCATCTCTCCACCGTCTGCCTTCAGTTTTGGCGATCAACAGCCGGCCTCCGATGTTTCTTGAAATTCCGCCATCTAGGCGAGGATGATAGGGGGCAAGGGCTTCTGATGGACGGTCCGGATCAGTCCATTGAATCATGGAGGTGGCCCACAAGAAAGAGCCGCAAGCTCTGTTGCATTCGCAGGGAAGGAATTGAGTTGGAGAGGGAGAGCTCGGTCAGCGCTTGCTGACCGAGGTTTGGATTTCTGATGTGCGTCCGGTGCACCTGCGTACCGTGTATATGCACTACCTGTATGGGTCCCAAGAGATGTTTGTGAGAAATCTACTCCGTCCATCTGGTTCTTCACATGATTCAAGGCATTGAGACCGAAGATGAGGTGTATCCATAGATCAGGTGGGCCCCAGATCAGTAACTTGTGGGCTGATCTGTCCGTTGGGCCACTTTCACAGTGATCCAAGAGCTGGAATTTTACGTGTACGGTTCATTTATGGTCCTCAGGCCACGTATAAAGTTTCGAGCTAAACGGATGGTGAGAACGCTGTGATCTTGCATTCTGTTTAACTTTCAAGCCGCTTGAGCTTCAGTTTCTCAATTTTCGTGGACCCCTGGTGTATAATTCCGTCACTCTTGGTCTTCTAGAGTCCGTTCCTTGCCTTGGTGCTTCTGGAGCGTCAAATCCATGCATTTATCACCCTTTTTCAGTCCAGGCTCTTAAACACACCCTGCATTACAAACACGATTAAATCAGCCATTAAACGGTATTATGTTTGTAGATCCAAGTAATAACTGGGGTCTAATATGTAATATTTGACCCTCAACAATTGTCCACGCCATTTTAAGCCTAAAAGCCTTCATGATGTCAGTAAGCCTTCTGAACCTATGCCACCCTCTTCCTTAGGCGTGGCTAGCACTTTCCAGCTCTTCCAATGGCATTTTATTTTCCCTTCTGACCATCCCCAAAAAAATTTTGCCATTTGCTTCTCAATTTCGTTCACCACCTTGGTAGGGATATGGGCTGCCGCCATAGAATGGACCGGAATACTTGTGAGGACATTCTTCACCAAGATAACTCTACCAGCCTGCGATAGGATCTGGGCCTTCCACCCATTAATTCACCCTATAATTCTGTCCATCAGAGGATTAAAATCGCTCGCTTTGAGTCTTCCTTGCATTGTAGGGACGCCAAGATATGTAAGCGAAGACGAAGCGCTTGCAAAGACAAGGAGAGCCTCAATCGATCTGATTCTATCTCTTGGAAGCTTCTTTGAGCAGAAAAATGAACATTTGCGCAGATTAATACACTGGCCTGATGAAACTTGAAAAACGTCCAAGAAATTCTTCATCGCTTGGAGGGATCTTTTACCCCCATTTGTGAAAATTAGAGTATCATCCACATATAGTAGATGCGAAACCGTTGGGCACCCTCTACGAAGCGTGAAAGGTTGGCAAAGATGATGGTCGGTCATATATTTCAGACCCCTGCTCATAACCTCAGCTGAAAGAATGAACAAACTAGGCAAGATGGGATCGCCCTGCCTTAAACCCCTTGAGGATTTGAAAAAGTCAGCCAACTCCCCATTTATGAGAACCCAAAACCAACAGTTTGCCCAACACTTCTCGACCATCTTAATCCAAGAGCTCCTAAAACCAAACCTCGCTAAAACCTACCTCAAAAACTCCCAATCAACCCTGTCGTATGCCTTATCCAGATCTAATTTCAGCACAATGTTTCCACTACGGACCGGCTTGTTTAAATCCCTAAACAACTCCTGGGCTAAAGCAATGTTTTCAACAATAGCTCGGCCTTGAACAAAAGCCCCTTGATGAGACGAAATCAAACTCAGAAGAATCTGATTAAGTCTGGCCACAACGATCTTGGCAAAAATTTTATACAACACGTTACATAAACTGATTGGCTGAAAATCAGAAAACCGCTTGGGAGATGTAACTTTCGAAATTAAGCAGATGAGCGAGGACGTAACTGACCTTGGGATATCACCTCCAAGAAAGAAAAATGATATCGCACGATGAATGTCCTGCGCAATCACAGTCCAACAAGCAACAAAAAAACTAGCCGAGAACCCATCAGGGCCAGCTGCACTGTCGATTAGCATGGATGAAACCACCTTGTGGACCTCCAACAGAGAGGGGGGAATCATTAAATCGTCATTCTGGGCCTGTGTGACGAGGGGGGGGATGCAGTTCAACAAATTTTGATCAATTTGCCCAGTACCTGCGCTGAAGATCTGTTGGAAATGGGCTGCCGCTGCAGATTTCAATTCGCCCGGGTCTTCCACGACACGCCCTGACTCGAGTTCCACATGACGAATGAGAGCTCTCCTTTGTCTTTCCGTTGCCGTAGAGTGAAAGAACTTCGTGTTCCTATCACCCTCCGTCAGCCAATCCACTCTCGATTTTTGCTTCCAGAAGATCTCCTGCAATAATTCTAGGGAAGCTAACCTATCGGACTTTGCGTTAAGTTGCTGCTGAATACTGATAGACTGATCAGCTGAACTTGAACATCCATCAAATTGTCTTCTACACCTGCAATATCACTTTCCACTGTCTTTATCTGATCGAAGATGTTACCAAACACTTCCTTGTTCCAAAGCTTTAGATCGTGCTTCACCTGCTTGAGCTTAGCTAGCACATTATACACAGGATGCACAGATTCCACCTTATTCCAAGCAGACTTAACCACAGTCAAGAAGGACTCATGGTGAGTCCACATTCGTTGGAAGCAGAAAGGTCTTGGCACCCCATTCAGCTGCGGGGGAAAGCTGGGAAGAAGAGGGGCGTGATCCGATTGGATGCGGGGCAGATGATCGACTTGGAATTAAGGGAAAAACGTGGACCAATTCACATTTATCGGAACTTGATCTAGTCTTGCCCATACACGAGAGGTGTCACCCTGATTATTACTCCATGTAAACCTACTTCCAGAAAAGCCCGCATCTTGGAGGCCCGCAAAGCGGATTGCATCAGCAAAATCTATAGAGGAAGCTCTGTCTGCAATCCTCCTACTCCTTCTTTCAGAATCATCTAAGATAGCATTGAAGTCACCGCATACCGCCCAAGGACCATGCATCGAAGCTGAGAGGAGAGTCAAATCCGACCATAGCGTTCTCCTCAAAATCCTAGCATACCTTGCATAAACGAAGGTGATATGAAGCGGGGAAGAGCAATTCTGTACCGAAGCTATAATTGATAAACACTGATCTGATTTAAAAACCATCGAGCAAGAAAGAAGAGACTTGTAGAATACCCAAATCTTTCCACCCTCCAGACCATTCGACATGGAAGAGTGAAAGCCCAAAGCTAGACCTGTTCGGATTCGCTTCTCATCACCCAGCATTGGCTCAAGCAATGCCACAATGCACGGATCATGGTTTCTGATTATTCGCTTTGCCATCCATAACGACCGTTGATTCCCGATACCACGGACATTCCATATAAAGATTTTATCTATCCGTCACACATCTGGTATTGATGGCCCTCCTTCTTAGTCGACGAAGTCTAGATCCCCAGTTTCCTTTCTCATATAGAATTCTGTGCCTACTAATCTTCTTTATAGATTCTACCTTATCTTTGAGCTTCAAGCCATTCTATGTCACGTAGTCAGCCAAAGCCAGCTTCCAGAAATCATCCTCAGAGTCATCACTCAACTCATTCCTTTGCTCCTGAGCCTGAAGCCCATAGTTATGTGCCACCGGGCCAGCAAACTCCCTGTCCTAATTCGCATCGGGTTGGAAGAAGGTTCTGGTATCTGACAGAAAATAAGGAGAAAGGTCGATCTCCAATTCCACCCTCTCTTTTCCTGTTGATATGCATGCATTAACTGGGATATCTTCCACATCCAAAGGGCCTCTGCTCTCTGCTCTACTCACCTCAGAATTATTGTCCCCTACTGTGTACACCCCAAAATTATTGTCCCCTGCTATAATCATCCCCGTTTCTGTTCTATTAGTCGCCATATCAGGGGAATCCAACGGCTGGTGGATCTCCTTTCCTTCCTTTTCCAGAATCTCTAATAGGGGCACCCTGCGATGCAACTCTGTTGTTGCAGGCCCAAGAGAGTTTCTCACGAATATTGCTCCAGCTATCTGCCCCTGGTGGTGAGCCTCGCCTCTAAGCATAGGTGAATTCCTATCTCCAATGCATGCCCCTGAGTCTCCATGGAGAATAGGTTGGGAGTATGGTTGCACTCTACCCATCAGTTCCTCCACACCCTGACTACCCACCTCATTGCTTAGGCTTGGCGTGGACTCACCTTGCTGCACCCAACCCAGATCTCGTAACTCCTGACGAGGACTCGACCCCAATCGATCTTTTTGCATAATGTCCTGGTCCAATCCCGACCTGCTGTAGCTCAACACTGGTTGCAGAGGCGGCATCCAGCTCAACATTTCAGCTTCACCCAGGCTGATAAGCTAATCTGAATGAAACCCTGATCTCCTGCGCTACACATTACGAAGACCATCGTCCTGAGAATTCTCTGATTGGCGGTCCACACACAGCCCATCGTTTACCAAGACAGGAACTGGCGGGCCAATTATGAGCAACTCTTGAGGTCTATCAGTCGGAAGAGCATCATCAACTGGCCGACTTTGATGTTCACTTCGGCCCTCCTCCCGCAGATTTTCCTTTCGAGCTACCTTGTTCGTATCCCCCACATTGGCATTTTCACAAACATTTACCTGATGACCCCACCTAACACCTTGATTTTCTGATATCCCGGCTGTAGCATTTCCACAAACATTTGATGGATTGCCTGAAGGGCCATGGAATCTCCTGATGACCCATGCCTTTGTGCTCTCCTTTGACGATTGAGGTATATGTGGAGAGCACCCGTTCAAGAACAGCGGCTCCAATTCCGTTATAATGGGATAACACTTCCCCAATACCAACAATCGCAAAACAGTGCTGAAGCTAACGCCCGGCCTGGGGATCACCTTAATTCGAGCGAAAGCTTGGAAGTAGCCGAATCTGGAGATGGAATCAATATATGTGATCACTACCAAAAAAAGGGGCAAAGGCTACGGATTAAATCCATATCCATAGACCTATGGCTACGGATTCAGTCCGTAGCTAGTCCGTAACACGACCGTCGTCGTAGGTGCCATAACGATAGGTCTGGAACCTATAGCTACGGATTAAATCCGTAGCTATAGGTCAATGGCTACGGATTAAATCTGTAGCAATTATATCTGTAGCAAAAAACTTAAACAGCTATGGATATTATTTGTAGCTGAAAGTCCATAGCAATAGGCCAAAATTTAAAAGGCTACACCTGTCTGATTATTGGCTACGAATTTAATCCGTAGTTATATGTTAAATAGCTACAGATATAATCCATAGCAATTATATCTGTAGCAAAAACTTCAAACAGCTACGGATATTATTTGTAGCTGAAAGTCCGTAGCAATATGCCAAAATTAAAAAGGCTACACCTGTCTGACTAGTGGCTACGGTCAATATCCGTAGCTATTTTGTACATTGAAAAATTAAATCATTTGTTCATTCAATTACCACCTGTTCATTCAATTACCACCTGTACAATCATTCATTCATTCAATTACAATTATAATTCTTCATTCATTCAATTACAATTACAATCCTTCATTCAATTAATTACAATTACAATTAATTACAGTTACAATTACAATAATGCTGAAAATACAAATCTTTGGCTTCATTAGAGAAATGTGTTCGACTTCACCCTGAAATTTCAACAGCTTCGTATATTCCATCATCTTACAAACAGTCATGTCATTCATAAATTAGAATGCCCATTGGAGAAAAGAAAGACAGTGAAAGAAGTGCATCACGTATAACCACTTTTTTTTCTTAATGAATTAAAAATAAAAACTCAAAGAGGAATAAAATTGACACAAAAGAAATGGTCTCACCATATGATTATAGGTTTAGGTTATAGTTTAGGTTTAAGTTATAGGTTTAGGTTAAGGTTAGGCTATAGGTTATAATTAAGTTTAGGTTATAGGTTAAGTTTAGGTTATAGGTTTTGGTTTTAGTTTAGGTTTAGGTTAAGGTTTAGGTTATAGGTTATAGCTTTTGGGAACTTGATTACAGGTTAAGGTTTAGGTTTAGGAAATCGGGTTCGGGTTCGGGATCGGGTTTAGGTTTGGGTTTTCAAGTTTAGGTTTAGGTTAGGGAGTTAAGATTAGGATTAGGTGTAGGTTTGGGTTTAAAGATTTGAGAATACATTTAGGTTTGAAGTTTAGGTTTAAGTTAAAGGTTTTAGGAAAGGTTATAAGTTTAAGTTAGGTTTATGTTTAGGTTTAGGTTTAGGTTATAGGTTATAGGTTATAGCTTTAGGGAATTGAGAATGGGTTATGGTTTAGGTTTAGGTTTAGGGATTTGAGTTTAGGTTATAGGTTTAGGTTTAGGTTTTATGTTTAGGTTTAGGTTTATGTTTGAGTTTTGGGATTTGAGAATGGGTTCGGGTTTAGGTTATAGGTTTTGGTTTCGGTTTAGATTATAGGTTTTGGGATTTGAGAATGGGTTCAGGTTTAGGTTATAAGTTTTAGTTTTGGTTTAGGTTTAGGTTATAGGTTTTTGGATTTGAGAATGAGTTATAGTTTAAGTTTAGGAAATCGGGTTCAGGTTCAGGATTGGGTTTAAGTTTGGGTTTTCAAGTTTAGGTTTAGGTTTAGGTTAGGGAGTTGAGATTAGGATTAGGTGTAGGTTTAGGTTTAGGGAATTGAGTTTAGGGAGAGGTTAGGTTTAGGTAATAGGTTTTGAGATTTGAGAATAGTTTTAGGTTATAAGTATAGGTTTAGGTTAGGTTATAGGTTAAGGTTTAGGGATTTGAGTTTAGGTTATAGGATTAGGTTACGGTTTAGGTTTAGGTTATAGGTTTTGGGATTTGAGAATGGGTTCGGGTTTAAGTTATAGGTTTTGGTTTTGGTTTTGGTTTTGGTTATAGGTTTTGGTTTAGGTTATAGGTTTTTGAATTTGAGAATGGGTTCGAGTTTAGGTTATAGGTTTTGGCTTTGGTTTAAGTTATAGGTTTTGATTTAGGTTATACGTTATAGGTTTATGTTAAGGTTTAGGTTTAGGTTAAAGGTTTTGGGATTTGAGAATGAGTTCACGTTTAGGTTATAGGTTTTGGTTTAGGTTTAGGTTATAGGTTTTGAGATTTGAGAATGGGTTTGGGCTTATAAGTTTAGGTTTAGGTTATAGGTTTTGGTTTAGGTTATATGTTTAGGTTTAAGCTATAGGTTTTTGTTTTGGTTTAGGTTTAGGTTATAGGTTTTGGTTTAGGTTATAGGTTATATGTTTTGATTTAGGTTATAGGTTATAGGTTTAGGTTTTAGGTTTTGGTTGTGGTTTTGATTTAGGTTATAGGTTATAGGTTTAGGTTAAGGTTTTAGGGAAAGATAATAGGTTTTGATTTAGATTATAGGTTATAGGTTTAGGTTTTAGGTTTAGGTTTAGATTTTGATTTATGTTATAGGTTATAAGTTTAGGTTTAGGTTATAAGTTTTGGGATTTGAGAATGGGTTCAGGCTTAGGTTATAGGTTTTAGTTTTGGTTTAGGTTATAGTTTTTGGGATTTGAGAATGGGTTCGGGCTTAGATTATAGGTTTTGGTTTTGGTTTAGGTTATAGGTTTTGGGATTTAAGAATGGGTTCGGGTTTAGGTTATAAGTTTTGGTTTTGGTTTAGGTTTAGGTTATATGTTTTTGGATTTGAGGATGGGTTATGGTTTAGGTTTAAGAAATCGGGTTCAGGTTCGGGATTGGGTTTAAGTTTGGGTTTTCAAGTTTAGGTTTAGGTTTAGGTTAGGGAGTTGAGATTAGAATTAGGTGTAGGTTTTGCTTTAGGAAATTGAGTTTAGGTTATAGGTTTAGGGAGGTTAGGTTTAGGTAATAGGTTTTGGGATTTGGGAATAGTTTTAGGTTATAAGTATAGGTTTAGGTTAGGTTATAGGTTAAGGTTTAGGGATTTGAGTTTAGGCTATAGGTTTAGGATTAGGTCTAGGTTTAGGTTTAGGGAATTGAGTTTAAGTTATAGGTTTAGGGAAATGTTAGGTTTAGGTTATAGGTTTTGGGATTTGAGAATAGTTTTAGGTTTGGATTTTATGTTTAGGTTTAGGTTTAGGTTTGGGTTTTAGGATTTGAGAATGGGTTCAGGTTTAGGTTATAGGTTTTGGTTTAGGTTATATGTTTAGGTTTAGGTTATAGGTTTTGGAATTTGAGAATGGGTTCGGGCTTAGGTTATAGGTTTTGGTTTTGGTTTAGTTAATAGGTTTTGGGATTTGAGAATGGGTTCGGGTTTAGGTTATAGGTTTTGCTTATAGGTTAAGGTTTAGGTTTAGGTTATAGGTTTAGGGATTTGAGAATGGGTTCGGGTTTAAGTTATATATTTTGGTTATAGGTTATAGGTTTATGTTAAGGTTTAGGTTATAAGTTATAGGTTTAGGTTATAGGTTTTTGGATTTGAGAACGGGTTATGGTTTAGGTTTAGGAAATTGGGTTCAGGTTCGGGATTGGGTTTAGGTTTAGGTTTTCAAGTTTAGGTTTAGGTTTAGGTTAGGGAGTTGAGATTAAGATTAGGTGTAGGTTTAGGTTTAGAGAATTGAGTTTAGGTTATAGGTTTAGGGAGAGGTTAGGTTTAGGTAATAGGTTTTGGGATTTGGGAATAGTTTTAGGTTATAAGTATAGGTTTAGGTTAGGTTATAGGTTAAGGTTTAGGGATTTGAGTTTAGGTTATAGGATTAGGTTACAATTTAGGTTTAGGTTTAAGGAATTGAGTTTAGGTTATAGGTTTAGGGAGAAGTTAGGTTTAGGTAATAGGTTTTGGGATTTGGGAATAATTTTAGGTTATAAGTATAGGTTTAGGTTAGGTTATAGGTTAAGGTTTAGGGATTTGAGTTTAGGCTATAGGTTTAGGTTTAGGTCTAGGTTAAGGTTTAGGGAATTGAGTTTAGGTTATAGGTTTAGGTTTAGGTTTAGGTTTAGGTTTTGGTTTGGGTTTTGGGATTTGAGAATGGGTTCGGGTTTAGGCTATAGGTTTTGGCTTTGGTTTAGGTTATAGGTTTGGTTTAGGTTATAGGTTTTAGGTTTAGGTTTAGGTTTAGGTTATAGGATTTGAGAATGGGTTCGGGTTTAGGATATAGATTTTGGTTTTGGTTTAGGTTATATGTTTTGATTTAGGTTATAGGTTATAGGTTTAGGTTTTAGGTTTTTGTTGTGGTTTTGATTTAGGTTATAGGTTATAGGTTTAGGTTAAGGTTTTAGGGAAAGGTAATAGGTTTTAATTTAGGTTATAGGTTATAGGTTTAGGTTTTAGGTTTAGGTTTAGGTTTTGATTTATGTTATAGGTTATAGGTTTAGGTTTAGGAAATCGGGTTCAGGTTCGGGATTGGGTTTAAGTTTGGGTTTTTAAGTTTAGGTTTAGGTTTAGGTTAGGGAGTTAAGATTAGGATTAGGTGTAGGTTTAGGTTTAGGGAATTGAGTTTAGGTTATAGGTTTAGGGAAAGGTTAGGTTTAGGTTATAGGTTTAAGTTAAGGTTGAGGTTTAGGTTATAGGTTAAGGTTTTAGGTCATGGGTTTTGATTTAGGTTATAAGTTATAGGTATAAGTTAAGGTTTAGGTTTAGGTTTAGGTTTAGGTTTAGGTTATAAGATATAGGTTTAGGGAATTGAGAATAGGTTAAGGTTTAGGTTTAGAAAATCGGGTTTGGGTTCGGGATCGGGTTTATGTTTAGGTTTTCAAGTTTAGGTATAAGTTTAGGTTAGGGAGTTAAGATTAGGATTAGGTGTAGGTTTAAGTTTAGGGATTTGAGAATACATTTAGGTTATAGGTTTAGGTTTAGGTTTTAGGTTTTAAGTTAAGGTTATATGTTTAGGTTAAGGTTTAGGTTTAAGTTAAGGTTGAGGTTTAGGTTATAGGTTAAGGTTTTAGGTCATAGGTTTTGGTTTAGGTTATAGGTTATAGGTATAAGTTAAGGTTTAGGTTTTGGGATTTGATTATGTTTTGGTTATAAGATATAGGTTTAGGGAATTGAGAATAGGTTAAAGTTTAGGTTTAGAAAATCAGGTTTGGGTTCGGGATCGAGTTTATGTTTGGGTTTTCAAGTTTAGGTATAGGTTTAGGTTAGGGAGTTAAGATTAGGATTAGGTGTAGGTTTAGGTTTAGGGATTTGAGAATACATTTAGGTTGTAAGTTTAGGTTTAGGTTTTAGGTTTTAGGTTAAGGTTATATGTTTAGGTTGAGGTTTAGGTTTAAGTTAATGTTGAGGTTTAGGTTATAGTTTAAGGTTTTAGGTCATAGGTTTTTGTTTAGGTTAAGGTTATAGGTATAGGTTAAGGTTTAGGTTTAGGTTTACGTTTAGATTATAAGATATAGGTTTAGGGAATTGAGAATAGGTTAAGGTTTAGGTTTAGGTTTTGGGTTTAGGTTTAGGTTTTAGGTTTTAAGTTAAGGTTTAGGTTTAGGTTAAGGTTGAGGTTTAGGTTATAGGTTAAGGTTTTAAGTCATAGGTTTTGGTTTAGGTTAAGGGTATGGTCCCTGCAAATACAGATATAAACACGGCCATCCGACACAAATGCCAGGCCCTTCCAATGCTGTCCATAAAAAATGAACAGCTTCATCATGGTCATAATAACGGTTCCCTCTTTCCAGGGAACCCCGCTCTTCCGAATAGCTCCGACGCACATCCGGGTCTGCTCCATTAATTTCGATCAAATACATAAACACGGCCTGTCCAAATGGCCAGGCCCCTCCAATGCTGTCCATAGGAAATGAACAGCTTCATCATGGTCATAACAGCGGTTCCCACCTTCCAGGGACCCCCGCTCATCCGGATAGCTCCGACGCACATCCGGGTTTGCTCCATTAATTTCGAGCAAATTTAATGGAGCAAATACGTAACCACTTGGTCTCAAATACTTACTTTATAAAGAAAATCTCCATGTTTTCTCAAATTTTCCATTTCGATCTTTTTTAGCTCAAATCCATGTCCATGCATGAGAATCATGCATAAACATGGATTTTAAGCAAAATACATGAGGGAAATTACAACATAGATATCATGCA
Organism: Magnolia sinica; assembly: GCF_029962835.1. Taxonomy (NCBI): domain Eukaryota; kingdom Viridiplantae; phylum Streptophyta; class Magnoliopsida; order Magnoliales; family Magnoliaceae; genus Magnolia; species Magnolia sinica. Next base: position 15,079,530 of record NC_080585.1, on the reverse strand, counting down.
CACGATATCACATAATGTATTGTTTGATGAACTACACATGTACATTCTTGACAAGAGACGTACCAGATGCTTGAATCTGAAATATGCAGCTCCAACCCTCCCACATGCAACATTTGGTTATCAGTATCAGCTGGGTGTAAGAAGCTAGAAAAACACACGCAGAAGAAATTAGTGAGCAAAACAAACATTGAGAAACATGAAAAGCTAAGAAAATGGAAGACTTACTCATTAAACTCGGTAAGATAACATGCAGATCACTTTGATCACCTAAAACAAGGAAAGAAAGGAATACAAATTAGACTATCAAAACAAGCATGTATGGCATAGCCATCACTATAAAACATGACATTTCTCTAAGGAAAGCTGCTCACCAGGAGTCCGTTGGTCATTCTCAGCATCAGCAAACAGGTCCCTTACATTCTTTTCAGTCTCTCCAACATATTTACTTAGGACTTAAGGCCCATTAAACAAAAGGCTAACGGTTAATTGAAAAAGGCCCATAGGATATTTTTCATTTTTAGCTGTCCAAAAATATTCATACCCCTCCGGCGCTGGTAGCCTTTTCTGGAACAATCAGAACTTTAGCCTTCCTCAGAACATCAATTGCTTGCGGCGTAGAAGGCATATTTGAACCTGGCACCCAGACAAGTATGTATTATTGGCAGAAAAGACAACTAAAAAAAACACACACACCGTGAGGCATTGATGGGTTTTAATGGAAAATTCATGTACGTTTATAGATATCTGTTTTCAATCTCATTTGGAGTTTTGATGAGTTTTAGAATTTTATGATATTTAATAAAATCTGGAAATGTGACGCCACTTTTGAAACCTTCCTAGGCCCACCATGATGTTTATTTGAGAACCAAATTATTTATAAGTTAACAAAGACATATAATAAGGGAAAATACAAATATTAGCTTAATCAAAAACTTATGTGACCCAAAGAATTTTTTAATAGGAGGTGTTTAATCCCAACTGTTTTCTGTGATGGGGTCTACTTGAGCTTTGGATCTGCCTCATTCGTTGTCTCATGCACTAAAATGATGTGATTTATGATAATACAACCGAGGTGAGGAGAGACATACTTCTTGGGTAATAACAGCTTTAAAACATAGGGGCGTTCTCCAATGTTACTGACCACCCACCAAAAAAGGGACGCTGATTGTAAATATTCCAGCTATTTTGTGACTGAAATTCAAGGATCCAGATTCCAATTTTCAGAATCTTTCTACTACTAATATCAAGCTACAATTTTCAGGCATTGTTATTTTCCAATTTCGATGTAGTTTAATATGTATTTGTGTAATTGTATAGGGATATTCTAGCACTTGGAAGCATACAAATATACAATAGAAGGCAAAAATCAGCAGCAACTCCCATTGAGAAAATGAATGAGACCCATTGAATTTTATTTTTTTTTAAAAGGTGAATACACACAGTCATAGTCTCTTTCCAACTGCATTTATAACTAGAATTTGGTGAGTCTTCTAATGCAAAAAACAATTCATTGAGCAGGGGATGACAAAAATAAGGGCAAAAAAAAGTGCCCTACAATCTGATTGTAGCTCAGATTGGGAAAACATGTTTTTAGAGATCCCTGTGCTAATAGTTCCCTGTCGAACAAGAAAAGACCATCCACAAGAAAATGTATAAATTGAAGAGACGTGTCTTTCAGGTACTATCAAATGAAACTAATATAAAAAATAAATGAAACTTGCTTGAAGATTTTGAGATAGAAATTACATTTTTTCTGCTGTTGCAAGACAAGTTACATAAGAGTGCTGGCGGAGTGTATTGGTGCATGTCCCATTAGACAAATGATAGGAAAATATATTTTGGAGCTTTGGGGACCTCAAACTTCCTCAGCTTCCTTAGAAAGAGAGAGAGAGAGAGAGAGAGAGAGAGAGAGAGAGAGAGAGAACAACATTGACTTAATAAAATTGTTCACAAAAAAAAAAAAAAAACAACAACAACTAGATAAATCAAACCATTTTATTTGGAAAGACACACATGATTGAGGTGAATTCAGGTGTCAACTATTAAAGTCTAAGGCAGACGTTAATCTTTCAACGTAGCTATTCACTAGCTAGTGATATGGATTTTTTTTCCACAATATGCAAACCATTATTCTGTGTGAAGATGCCAAGTTAACATTTATGAATTATTAAGACTTTGAAGATGCCTATCAAAGAGATGATGAGACCATTGAAAAAGATAATGACAATAACATAAGTTGCATTAGTAATTACTACATCAAAGTTTACTCATACAACAAATAGATTTAACAATGCAAGACAAACGGATCAACAAATAGGTTCCACCAATGGACCCCACACGCTGGCCAATTAAGGCCTGTGGCAAAAATCCCATCCAATTGGACCATGGGGTCCACAATCCAATCAACAGTCCATCAAATAGCATAATTGCTTGTGGGACAAACAGAGCCAACTGGATGGATGAAACAACGGAGCAATTGGACTTAGGGGGCAACAAGTCCAATTAGCTGGGTATTTTTAGAGTTAATACAAACAATATATGCAAAAGTAGGGCTTTTGTACAACCATAGAGCCCTAAAGAGAGCCATACAGTTGTGGATAAACAGTTTTGAGAGTGTTTGGATCTTTGGATGGGATATTTAATAACATTTTAACTTTACTAATTGATTTGTAGTAGTTAAGGTATTTTAGGAATGTTTTGTTGAAGGACCAATAGGCTTTTAGCCTTGGCTTCAGTGAATTTTGATTGGGACTTGTGTCATTGGCTATATAACCAAAATCCAAGTAGTTAGCCTTGTTCTAATGTGTGGGGTTCAAACGTACCTCCTAGGGTGGAAGCTCTCTATGTTGGAATAGTTTGTTGGAATCTATGATAAAGATTAAAACAGAAATGTATCGAAAGATAATAGTTTGTTCAAATTATTTTAATGTACTAAAAAGGGATGTTGGCATAGTTCACATAATAGAAATACAAACCTGTGAAAAAATTCCATCAACAATCCTATATGTGAGAGCATGGTTACCATATCTAATAAGATTCTCTTTATCAATCAAGAAATCATGATCCATATCCAGCTCCCAAAATTTGCAGTATATCGCATAGAAATGTTCATAGGAGAAGTACCTATAAAAAAAATTATAAAAAAAAAGAGGGAAAAATAAAACAGGAATTTGACAGATGAAGTTAACTCTTTTGCCATGAATCTTACAGCAGGAAGCGTTTCAATGGACAGATGCATTAGGTAGTGTCACCTTTAATCCAGAGTTGCTGCATTAATATATAAGAATCAATTCTCTTGTGCTTAACCATGATAAGAAATCATTCCTTAAGCCATTTTCCACATCTTCTGAATATATTAAACATACAAAACCATGATAAGAAACCACATTTTAGAAGCACAATTTGGGCCAGTTGCAATTCCACTCAGTGCAAAAATAGGTAACTTCCACGCTGTTTGTAACCAAATAATAGGTCGATCCAGTGATGAAGATTAAAGCTTACATATTCACTTTCTAAGGCTTCTCGGTTTCTGTGTATGAATTCTTCAGGGGAGCCCTGTGTCATTGATTTCAAATTCGGTTGACTTTTTGAAGGGCACTAGCTATCAGAAAAGTTTCAGTCAGGTCTCTCAAAAGAAACAATTCACTGATTAGAAGGTTATGTTCAATTTGATATAAGATGATGTTTCAAGCAAGAAAATATTACTGATGCATTGAAATGGGAACTGCTCACATCATCTCAACTCAGTAGCTGAAAGCTTGATACATATAGGAACCTAACAACTAGTTAGATGGTTTCTGAAATGTCTTTGACTGACTTATATATAGTTTGAATCTATGAGTTTTGGTCATATCTCTTTTTTTTGGACAAATTGTGGGCCCCACAATCAGATTACCTGTAATATCCCGTTACAACTTAAGAATTTAATAGGCATCTGAGTGACTTCTTGAGGTTTTTCATGGTCATGGCCTAAATATCAAAGAACTCTAACAGCTCAGGCTACATGCAAACCAAACTCAAACTACTTCAGGAGTGACGAAGCCCATTTACTATCAACCGGTGAAGAAAAAGGGACACCAACTAGACAATCTTAACTGTTGGAACCACCTAACCATACCATCGTGTCCTATAGATCCAATGGCTCACATTGTTTAGGTCCATTTATGTGTTGGAGAGCCATCTTAGACCTATGCATGATACAAAAGAAAGAATCAAAGTTACATTACCTCCTTCAATAGCCATGACAGATTAGAGCAAGAACACAGAACAAATGCAAGTTGTGCGATTGAGGGACGGATTTCGTGAAAATAAAAAAGTTTGTTCACTGGCAAGGTTTTCCCCTCTTCTTTTTTTTTATTTTTTCTTTTTTTTTTTTTTTTTTTTTTTGCATCAACTAAGGTGATGGCAGCAACCCTTTTTTTTTTTCAAGAGGGCCATGCCCATAATCTTTGATAAAAGAAACGAAGATGTACAAGCTACACTTTCGGGTGGGCTCCACAAAAAACATCGGGCCTCACCTATCATATCGGAAAATAGAAGACTGGAAAGGGGAATGAAAAAAATCAGAGCATGCCAAGCAGCCACTCAAAATGCAGAAAACTTCAGCTTCTACACCTCCTTGCCAACCAATAGCAAGGAGACAATTCCTACTCACCCTCCGCCAGCTACTACCCGTCACCCTGCATTATCCAGATACTCTAAACAAACAAACAAAAAATCTGCAGCCTAAGTCTCTGCAACAGATAGACTGGATCTGCCCCACCCTCCCATACAAAGTCTTTGAACGTAGCCCAATCTGCTACTGAGAAAATCATTTCCTTTGGCGATTGCATCTAATAACTGAGCAACAATGCAAACAACTAGCAAAATTTGGAGTATTTTACCATAACTCGCAAAAACATATCATGGTAATTCTTATGCAGACAACTAATATAGCTGAAAGACATTGAAAATGCTTCAGATTTAAAGAAACGATTTCCTCACATTTGAAGCACTTGAAGCGAGAAAAAAAAAACATTAAAATTAACAACTTGCTTGGGAGCAGGAAATAGCAATACCTGTAATATTACAATGATGACTTCCCAAAGTTTTAGTTATCGTCTATAAGCCTTGTAGTCACATGAGAACAAGTTTGACAAAACATAAGATAAACTTAGCTTGAGCTCTTTTTGGAATTGATGTAATTGTGGATACCATCAAACATTATTCATACTACTGACCTCTACCCTGAAAGAAACAAGTCTAATGAAAGATGGATTCTTCATCATCATCTACATGGGCAGGGGATACAGAGTTGTTGAACCTGAACAGAACATAATAAAGTATAAATGAAAATCAGTAAAAGAACAAATGCATGCAATGCCAAGCATCTACACTGTAAGCAACTATGGCACTCCTTATCCAGTAAATAAAATAACAACATGAAACATTCCTTGTTGAGCCATTTCATCAAACAGTTAGCATGCATGAAATATAGGAGGAATTTTTTATTTTTATTTTTTTCCTTACAAGAAGAAAAAGAAAAGGAAAGAGGAACAATCCACCACAACCCAATCTACCCATACCCTACTCATCTTCGAGCCTGCTGAGATTCAATAGCAAATCACCATCACCACATCTTCAACTAGCTGCCACAACTCTGCGGCACACTGACGAGCCCATCAAAACCTCTGCTTCCACCCTCTCCATTTGGCATCACCATCACCATCACCACAACTCCACCGGCTGCCATTATAGATCCATTAAAAAACCCATCAAATCCTATAAAACAAAAAAGGAGAAGAAGAAAAAGCATACTGTCTATGTAGGATTAGGGCATCGAACTAGGTGCTCACTTGGCAACCATCCACGTTGAAATCCTCGTATTTGATCCACTCATTGAACTCAGAGGGTTAGAGCTACTCACTGATGCTGTTTAGGACATGCAGAAAAATAGAGAGAGAGAGAGAGGTTGGGAAACAGAGAGGGGAATGGGGCCAAGAGACAGAGATCGAGAGAGGGCGAGGGAAAGGGATAGGCTGAGTGCAAGAGAGAGAGGGTGAGGGAGCGTGGGAGATGAAGAGAGGGCGGGGGAAAGGGAGAGGCTGAGTGCGAGAAAGAGAGAGGGTTTGGGTTTTGGGAGATGGGCGCGTGGGATTTCTTTAGGAGAAAGGGCGCGCGCGGGAGGATTAGCGCGGACGGTTTGGGTTTTGGGGGTGACGGACGACACCTTCAGTGCTTACTTTTAGCACTCGTGAGGCCCACCGTAATGTATGTTAGTTATCCACTCTGTCCATTCATTTTAACAGATCATTTTAACAATTGATTCAAAAAAGGATGCATGTCGAAGCTATAAACGTACCACATAACATATTAATGATAAATATTTATTTTTAATTATTTCTTATGGTGTGGTCCACTTAGACCTTCAATCTACCTAGTTTTTAGGCTCATCCACTGAAATTATATATAAGAATTGATGGGTAGCTTAGATAAAACACATACATTCCAACGGGCCTCATGGAGCGCCTTAAGCACCATCCATCTCTAATAAGATCCTGGTGGGGATGTGGTTTTAGCTACAGATTAAGCAGGCTTTAGTTACGGATTAAATCTGTAGCATATTAGCTACGGTTTATATCCGTAGCCAAAAGCTTTCAAAGTCCGCAGCCTTTACTCGATTTTTTGGTAGTGGATTTTCCCAAAATAACTTACGAGATCCAGGATTACCGACTCGATCCAGGCCTGAGCGGGGATTCCGAACAGCCTAATCCAGACTCCATCCCCACCCAACACCTCCTCCGGCGTCCACTTCTCAACCGATTGGAGACCCATTTTCATATGCAGATCAGTATTCCGTCTAAAAGCCTCCAGATCCCCTTGCGATTTGAACGTTAGGAGAAACTTTATTGTAGAGATTTGGACAATCTCCACTGCCGTTGAACTCAAAGACGAAGCCCTCAATGTGTCTGCAAGCCTTACAATCCAGACAATTCTATCTACTGCAGTACCCACCCTGGCAAGAGACAACAAACGCATCCGGTTCTTCACAGCCTTAGGGTCTGCCATAGTTGATTCCATAGGCCAGCCTTCTCTTGAGCAATCGTTGCGCTGCGTCGTCCCTGCTAACACCTCCACAGATCTGGTCGAAGCCGCTGCCACTCCCACAGATCTGGGACCTAGGGCATCCTTATTCCCCTGTTTATTCATTTGATGTGTCGTCCGTACATCTTCCTTCATACCTGACTGTCGTTTTGCCCAGGCTATGTGAACCACCTGACCATCTATCCTTCTTTCATTCAAACATTGGATGGCGTTAAATGAGTCCTGTTCATAACAGAAACGAATGAAAGCAAAACCATGGGATTGATTCAAGTTTTGATCCCAGGGAACGAAAACATCTGATAGTTTTCCATACCGACCGAAAATTCGATGCAAATCTTCAACTGAGGTGTCGAACGTTCGATTCGCTGCAAAAAGAGCAAACTTCGACGGGGGGTTTTTAGGTCGACGAGGAGGAACCCTCTCCCAGGGTCCATCCCGCTCCCGTTCCTCCATCACCTCTGTGTGGTGTTGGGGTAATTCCACCTGTTTCCTTTTTATAAAAATTAAAGAGAGAGAGAGAGAGAGAGAGAGAGAGAGAGAGAGAGAGAGAGAGAGAGATATGAGGGAAAATTGGTCAAGGAAATGCCTACCATTGAAACCTCCCTTGGGTGCACTATAAAGTTTATATGCCATTTGCACCTTTCGTGGGGCATTCCTACTGGGATGAATTGAAAACACAAAAATATTTGCCTAATCCAAAAGTTACGTAGTCTGTGAATGATTCAATGGTGGACGTTCAACTCTCACTGTTTTCTATCGTGCGGCCCACTTGACTTTTGAATGTGCACAGATGGAAAGGGTGGATTTATCACAAACGGTTAATATAGCTAAATGGCGGCCGGTGCTTGCTAGCGTGACTGCCAGTGGATATTCTAGCAGAAGGTGCAAACCATTGCGCAGTGTAGCATAGAACCGACATGGTATCGTCTTATGCTGGAAAACCTCTGTAAATCCTACGATGATGTATCTATTTTATCTACCCTGACCATATATTTTGGATCATTATTTTAGTATATGGGCCCTAAAGTAAGGCTGATCCAATTCTTAAGTGGACCGCGTCACAAGAAAAGAATGGTGATTGAACGAGAAAACACAAATATCAGCTTGATACAAAACTTTTGTGGCTCCTACAAAGTTTTAAATGGTGAGTGTTTAATCACTATCGTTTCCTATGGTGTGGACTACTTGAGATTTTATTCTGCCTCATTTTTTTAGCCCATGTCTTAAAATAAGCTGAAAAAATGGATGGGTGTGGATAAAACACGTGTGGAATGGCGGGACCAACAAAGGTTTTTCAGTGGCATCAGTTAGAGATGTCAGTGTTACGTGCCACACTTTCAAATGCTAGGGCTGAAAGTTGAGCGGGTTCAACCGGACCGACCCGTGACCAACCCAACATTGGGTTGGGCTCGGGCAGGATATATCGGGTCTGATCTCAAGCTTGGGCTATACAAACACTAACCCAATAAAACTTGGGTTGGGCTCGGGTTACATGACCCACCTCAAACCCGATCAATATATAAGTTACTTATAAATTATAATTGAGTGTAGATCATTTGTGTCGAAGGCACACTAGTGATGTTGGGTCTCATTTGTCCACGTCATTTCCAAGGACTCAAGCTAACAAGATATGCCGGATTTCTCTCTTCCAAATAGATTGCGTACTATGCTACATGACTTTTAAATGAGCAGTTGTCCTATATTTTAACTTTTTTAAAAAAATAAAAAAATGAAGTTCTTTATGATGAATAATCACATATATAATTAATCAAATCATAGATACAAAAAATAAGTCTTATATTGAAATATAATAAACTAATGAGATAACAAAAATATTTAGCACGTATACACCCAACCAACCGATCAACCCGACTGAGCCCGCTTGAGTTGGGCTTGGGTTGAGAATTCCCAACCCGAGATTGGGTTGGGTTGGATTAGGGTTGAGGTATGAGAACCTTGGGTTGGGTTAGGGTTGAGCACCAACCTGACCCAACCGGCCCAACTTTCAGCCCTATCCAATGCGAGTTCCGCGTAAAAAGACTGGAAAAGCATTTTGAACGCGTCAAGAGGTTTAGTAAAGTCCACGGATTCAGTCAGGTTACTACCGTGGGACCCACCTGGACAAATTTGTTATGTATCCATGCCGTCTATCTATTTTTCCATCTCATTTCAGAACGTAGCCCTAAACTAAGCAGATCCAAATCTCAGGCAGACTTCACCGTAGAAAACAGTGGTGATTGAACGCCTGCCATTAAAAGTTTCCTTGGGCTTGACTTAATGTTTATTTTTATCCAACATATTTATAATGTAAACCATACCTAAATGAAGGGAAAATACAAATATCAGCTTTTAATGATCAATTACCACTATTTCTCGTGGCCTGGTCAACTTAAGATTTGAATCTTTTTAGTTTTGAGCACGTATCCTTAAATGAGCTGGTAAAATGGTGTGGATATACAAATCATACAGCAACGTAGGCCCCACCGTCATGACGTGACAAATCGGCCTTCCAGAATTTAAGATTTCCAGTCGTTGATTTGATGAGATTATCTCGATTAGTCTTGAGGCAATAACTTAATCTTTACGAAGGAATGCAGTTGAAGTTTTCAGAGTTCGGAAAGGACAGTACGTCCTTTTCTAGCCGTTAGTATTAACGATTTTAGTCAGTTTACAAAGCTGGCTGCATGCTAAGTCTTCATGGGTTGGTAAGTTTACGAAGATCGCTGCATGCTGGGTCTTCATGGGTTGGTAGAAACTGGACACGGATTTCCTGCAAAAGCCTTTCCAGAAGTTCCTGCGTGTAAACTAGGGTGGGCCTTACCGTGATTTTTTGAGAAATCCACCCCGTCCATCTGTTTTGCGAGCTCATTTTAGGACTGGAGACGAAAATGAAGCACGATCCAAGACTCAAGTGGGCCACCCTAAAGGAAAAGGTGGGTTGGAAAATTCCTACCATTGAAACCTCCCTGGGGTCGATGGTGATGTTTTCATGCCATCCATACCGTTCATAACGTCATTCCTACTGGGATGAACTGAAAACACAAATATTAGCCTGATTCAAAACTTTTTTGGCCCCACGAATATTTCAACTGTGGACGTTCAGTACTAACATTTTCGGCCTACTTGAGTATTGAATTCGGCTCATTTTTTGCCACATGTCCTAAAATAAGCTTTAAAAAAGGATGGACGGGGTAGATTTCTCACAAACATTGCTGTGGGCCTCAACTAAGTTCCAGCACAGTGACTTCCTGCCAAAGGCTCTGGCGGAAAATCGGCGTCCGTAGAAACTCTGGAAGCGGACACCAGCTGTATAGCTGCTTTATAGACGTCAGCAAGATCTGTGGGTCTGATCATGAAGTGTGTGTTATATCCAAACCGTCCATCCATTTGGCGAGCTCGTCTTAAGGCTTGAGACAAAAACTAAGACAGATCTAACTATTAAGTGGACCACACTGTAAAAAAATTGTGGAGGATTGAACGTCTACCATTGAAACCCTTTTAGGGGTCACGGAAGTTTTGGATAAATATAACAAAAGAAATTTCTTCTTCATTCAAGTCTTTGTGACCTAGTGAACAGATTGGATGGAAAATAAACATTATGGTGGGCCCTACGAAGTTTTCAACGGTGAAAATCATTATCTCCGCTGATAAATATAAAATTTGTTTTTCCTCTTCATTCAGGTCCAGATGATCTTTGGATATGATTATTTTTGGGATAATGCTCTAAAAATAAATGAACGCTGTAGATATAATAAATACATCACTGTGGGCCCATATAATTTTGATCTCCTTTGAACCGTTCGTACAACTCGAGCTCGAGAAGCGTCAGTGCTCGTCTCCGCACGACAAGTACCTACAGCAGCTATATAGCTGTGTGGTACACCAGCCAATCCGCTTCCAGAAACTCTGCAAAAGTCGGCTAATCATCCCATTGGGGAAGCGGATTGCGTACTGAGTAAAACCTGTAAGGCCCACCGTGATTTATGTATTTTATCCAATCCTTCCCTTCATTTTAACAGATAATTTTATTCATGAGCTTAAAAATAAAGTATATAAAAAGTTAAAGTGGATTTGACCTTTGCAGGAAGTTTTGGCGCTGGGATCTTAGGTGGGGCTCACTAAGATGTTTGTGAGAAATCTATCTGTCCATCAGTTTTGTGAGCACATTTTAAGGTATGCTATCAAAAATGACGCGGATCGAAAGCTCTAGGGTGCCACAATGGAGGAAACAGTAGAGATTCATTGACCACCGCCCAAATATTCATATGGCTACAAATGTTTTATATTAGGCTAAAATTTTTGTGTTTTCACTTCATCCCAACGGAAATGACTTTATAAACTGTTTGGATGGAATATAAACATCAAGGTGGAGCCCAGTAAGGTTTCTACGGTAGACATATCTTTCCCTAATTTTCCCTCTTGTGTGGCCTACTTTAGGCTGGGATCCACCTCATTTTAGGTTGCATACCCTAAAATGAGTTCATAAAACGAATGTATAGGGTAGATTTCTCACGGTGGCCCCACCTAGCATCCCAGCGCTGGAACTTCTCAGGAAAAGGCTTCCACATGAAATCAGCGTACCCAACGGTAGGGTTGTACATTGAGCCAAGTCAAGTCAAGGTGGGCCAAGCTCGGCTTGACTCATCTCATCCATGCTGTACTCGATTTTGACCTCGAGCTCAACATTGAAGCTTGTCTTGTTTGCCAAAGCTTTCGAGCCGCACTAGTAGTTCGAGTCGAGTTGAGTTTACCTCGGGCACGGATCAGGGAGAGAGAGAGAGAGAGAGAGAGAGAGAGAGAGAGAGAGAGAGATTGGTGTGTGTGTGTGTGTGGGGGGGGGGGGTGCAGTTTATATATATATATATACTTGAGCCGAGTGTGTGTGTGTGTGGGGGGGGTTCAAGTATGGGAGTTTATATATATATATATATACTTGAGCCGAGTCGAGCTCAAGGTCGAGCTTCGAGTCAAGTTGATCTGCACCATGCTTGAACTCGGCTCGATTTCAACTTGAGTTTTAAAAAGTGAGCTTGACTCACCCCGAGTTGGCCCTTCAAGCCGAGTCAATCCGAGCTGAAACGAGCTGAGTCGAGTGAGCTTTTCGAGCTAACTCAACTCGTGTATAGCCGTACCCATTAGTTGGGTGGTTCATTGGTTGATTTGTTGTAATAGTGTGATTGGTTGGGTGGAAGTTCCTTAATTCCCTTAATTTCTTTTATCACATAAGCTATTTTTAAAAAATAAATAAATAAATTCCTGTGCAAGGTAATTTAGTCAGCAGCTTGGTTGGCTTAGTGGGTCAGGGCTAGCATATGGTTAGATGGGTTGGCTTTTGTCTTTTGTTTTTGGTTGGTTTGATGTCTTATTCCTTTGTATGGTTCACCAGTTTTGCTTTTTTTTTTATTTTTAAACTGAAGTTTCATTTCACATAGGAAAAAGGCTATACAAGGCTCTCGACATTCAGTACAGACCCCACAGAACAAAAAAAGATGAAAGATCCGAACGAAATAGGGAAGGCGACCACATATCTACAAGAAGTGCCAAAGGAAACAAAACAGAGCGATGGAGCTAATCATTCGATCTAAGCGCACCTAAGCCGACCCTATCCAAAAAGATCATACCACGGACAATAGGAGGAAGGCACCTAGAATGAAGATAGATCGAAGACTGTTGAAGAAGACTCCCTTCCCGAGTCAAGCCATCCGCCAGCCCATTGCCTTCTCTGAGAATGTGAGTGAAAATAAAGTTACCCAGACGGCGTAAGCGGTTGATACGAGACAACCAACAATTCCACTTCTAAGAGGTCTTGATTTGATTTGTGAGACTATGGATAGCCAATTTTGAATCAGACTCAACCATAACTCTGTCCAAGCCTTTATCCAAGCAGAGCATCATCCCGTCGTGAATAGCGCGGAGTTCCGCCATATTATTAGAACTAACCCCGTAACCCATGGAGAAACCGAACACAAACATCCCATTTTCATTCCTGCATATGCCACCCCCACCCGAACAACCCGGATTACCTATCGTCGATCCATCAACATTTAATTTGACCCCTCCTGGGGATGGCTACCTCCATTTCACCAGAGTAAAATCATTTCGATTATGGCCAGTAGTCGATTTCATAGATCTGAAGTCGTGATTCCAGGTAACAGCTTCCATTAATTCTGCACCTAGGAGTAATTTTTCCCACCATCTGACACGGGCTACTGATGTACAGAAGGACATAGGGGTATTGTCGTAGACTGCATCGTTTCTGGCTCGCCAGATTTTCCAAAGAATAAGAATGGGCAGCAGAAATCTGATCGATTGATGCGCTGCTCCAGGAGCCGAGGCATTCCTCCAATGGCACAATTTACCTGCAATCGAGCTGTGGAGCAATGGAGGGATACCACACATCGAGCCAAATAACATCCAAAGGGCCTGCGCATGATGACCCACCCGAATGGCACAATTTCTGGTTCACCAGTTTTGCTTGAGACTATTTGATAAGTGTAGCCTAGTTCTTTTTTGTTGGACCCACCCGAATGGATATAAAGCCTCTTCTATATATAAAATTACATTTCAGATCGATGGTGTATGTGCTCCCACCTTTAAAAAAAATGGGTAAAAAAAAAACACGCTGATGCGCCGTGTATTTTGTACACACCTGTTTTAATTGCCTGCTACAGAGAATGATGTTGGTGGGCCACCCATCAAATTAGTGTGTTATTAGAGACGTTTGATCTCCAGACTGAGTCAGCTGTGAGGATGCATGAACAGCTGTTACGTACCTGTGGATTAGACCTAATGCCAAACTTAGTATATACCATCTAATCTACCCATCTACCCATCTGGTGCGCCCCAGCTAGATGAGGGGACGCACAACTATTTCAAAACTCATGTGGGCCAAACCTCGTGCATATAAATATCTTAAGCATCTGGTGTCTCGCCTGAGTTTTGAATGTTTTATAATAGCTAGGATGCATGGAGAACACAAGGAACATAAAAGAATCATGTTTTGGATTCCACATACAAATCATAGGTGGATCCCATAGCTCAGACACGCACGGTACGTAATTACAAAAGAGATTTGGCTCGGGCTCGGATAGGTCCATCCCGGCTGGAGACTATCAGGTGCAAGACCTGAGCGTGGACCGAGCCCAGGATGCGTCTATTAGTATAGGCTCACCTGAGAATAATTGGTTGGACCAACCCAGCCTGAAAATTCTTCCAACCCTGTTTCTGAAGATAAATGTTCCTAATCCATCTCTTGATCAGGTGGCCCAAACAATTGCTAATTTTTCTAAAAATTAAGTTAATTTAGCTTTAATATTTCAACCCACTAATGAGGAGAAACTGACCTGTCTGCCTTTTTTTTTTCTCAATGAAGAGGGAATCGTAATTACAACATCACTGCACACAATCACACGTGCTAATATGCCATGTGAGAGATGATCCTAGCCATGGATTAGCACAAATTCATTATTTACCTGACTCGTGTGAAAAGATCAGGCCCTTCCAATCACTAGTGCCACAAAACCCCATGTAATATAAATCTGGAATGTGATCGAGGGTGGGACCTACTTATCTTGGAAGGCCCCACTAACTACAATGTCAACTGGTACATCAAAGTAGTTAACTCCTTGTGATCTTCTTTGAAAATAGGGTGTTCAAAACGAGTTTTAAATAGGGATTTTGACTATACTTACCTTGAAGTTTGGCCAAATTACCTAACGAGATTCAACCTTCAAATATCCCAAAAGTGGCCTTCAGACAAGCTTTGGATATTGTTTCGGACGAAAATGCCCCTATCCTTGGTTCAGAAGTCGTACAGTCCTGTAGTGATTGATTAGTTACTCTCCCGAGAAAGTAACGGATTGGCTACTCCCCTCTGCCACCAGCCAATGGCTGGTGCTCGGTGCTCTGTGAGCCCCACCATGATGTATGTGTTTCATTCATGCCGTCCATAATCCATACCGCCCATCCTTTTTGCTATATCATTTTAGGGGTAAGGCATTCATGCCATCCATAATTCATGTTGTGTCATTTTAGGGGTAAGGCATATATGCCGTCCATAATCCATACTACCCATCTGTGTCATTTTAGGGGTAAGGCTCAAATATCAGCCAACAAGGTGGATAGAAGTGGATATTGCCCAAGTCAGGACTTTTTGGGCCCATAGCGAGCTACCTGACAAGGTGGATGAATCGGATCACCCCATTGTGGGCCTTAAGTTATGGTACCAATGGTTTAGTAGAAAAGGAAGTGAACACGTTGAAAACTACAACCACGATCTAGGCAACATGACAACCACGACCCATATAACATGGCAACTACTACTCATGCAAACCACGACTTATATGGGACCCATATGGCAACTACGACACATATAACATGACAACCATGACCCATATAACATGACAACCACGACTCATATAACATGACAACTACGACCCTTACCTCAGGGCAACCACGACCCATATAGCCTGTATTTCCTTCTCCGACAGTCTATCAATAGTCATCTCATATTCAAAAAACATTAGGCTAGCTTTGGTACGGATAGGCACGTTACTTTTCTAACTTTAATGGATGATAAGGATCTTATGTGCAAATCACACCATAGTCGTACGCATGTATGGGTACGTCACCAAGTTAGTGCAATGCGGTAAGGATCGTGGTTATAATGTGATAAGAGTCGTGGTTGTCATGAAGTGAGGGTCGTAGTTATCATGCAATATGGGTCGTAGTCTTCATTTTATAAGCCTTGGCCCTAAAATGAGAACCACGACCCATATAACATGACAACCACGACCCATATAACATGATAACTACGATCCATGACAATTACGACCCATTACAACCGTGACCCATATAACGTGACAACCATGACCCATATAACATGATAACTGCGATCCATGATAACCACGACCCATATAACATGACAACCACGACCCTTACCTCATGACAACCATAACCCTTACTACATTACAACCACCTGATATGACCTATGCTATTATACAGATATCGTTTGCACAGCTAAGGCGTAACTTGCACTAACTTGGTGACTACATGAGATAAACATACATAAGATCATTACCGTCCATCAGATAAAACTCCATGGGCTGTGGTTGTCACGTTACTTTTCTAACTTTGACGGACGATAAGGATCTTATGTGCAAGTCATGCCATCGTCATGCGTATGTATGGGCACATCACCAAATTAGTGCAAGTCACGCCATAGTCATGCAAACGATATCTGTATAATAGCATAGGTCGCATCAGGTGGTTGTAATCCGATAAGGGTCGTGGTTGTAATGTGGTAAGGGTCGTAGTTGTAATGTGGTAAGGGTCGTAGTTATCACGGGTCATAATTGTCATGGGTCGTGGTTGTCATGTTATATGAGTCATGGTTTTCATGGGTCATAGTTATCATGTTATATGGATCATGGTTGTCCTGTTATATGGGTCGTAGTTTTCCATGGAGTACCCATATAGGTCGTAATTGCCACATGGGACCCAGATGGGACGTGGTTTGCACAGGTCGCGGTTGTCATGTTACATGGGTTATAGTTGTCATGGATCATAGTTATCATGTTATATGGGTCGTGGTTGTCCATGAAGTAGCCATATGGGTCGTAGTTGACATATGAGTCCCATATAGGTTGTGGTCGTGGTTTGCATGTTATATGGGTTGTAGTTGTCATGGATCGTAGTTACCATGTTATATGGGTCATGGTCGTCATGTTATATGGGTCGCAGTTGTTACATATTCACTTCCTTTACTACCAAATGAAAGGATAGTCATTAGTACAATAGCCGAAGGCCCACAATGGGGTGATTCGTTCCATCCACCTTGTCTTTCAGCTCGCCATGGGCCCAAAAAGGATAGGTGGCATGGATTATACACATACATCAATGTGGCCCCACCATTATTTTCTATTTTCTGGCCCACACAAGCGCTGGATCAAGCTAATATTTGGGCTTTACCCCTAAAATGACACAACCTAAGGCCAACAATGGGTGATCCGTTCTGTCCACCTTGTCGGCCTGCTCATTGTGGGCCCAAAAAGTCCTGACTTGGGCAGTGTTCACTTCTAATAAGCATCACAGTGAGCATGGAAAGTTTCAATAGTGGGTTCCATTATCACCATTATATTCTATTATGTGGCCCCACACGAGCTCTGGCTAAGGCTAATATTTGGGCCCTAGCCTTAAAATGACATGACAAAAAGGATGGGCAGCATGGATTATACACAAACATCAATGTGGGCCCCACTAGTTTGGTCCTTACCACGCGTAAAAAAAGAGTTCCGTACACATCACTTTCTTGGCATTAAATACGACGTAACTTCTTATTCCCTAAAAAATCATATAACTATTGAAACAAGGACAATGGCATTTTAGTCCAAGTAATTTACAGAAGCTTGCCAGAGGGCCACTCTTGGGATATTTAAAAGAATATCGTTAGGTCATTTGACCAAACTTAAAAGTCAATACGGTCAAAATCCCTTTTAAATATACTGAAATTTGTTAAATGGCTTGAGTCGTGGATTGATCGTTTGCGTATTATAGTGAGAAACAACTTCTAGATCATTTTGATAGGTCAAACCTTAGAAATCAGAGGAGAGTAAAACCCAAAAAATACAAACCCTAAAATTGCGTTAACGATCGTCATGACCTACATATGCATGCGTCAGTAAATACAATAGAAATGTCAAGAGCCTGGGGCAGGTAGGGATTGAAGGGGTGTATATCAGCACTCGTGCCAACTTTGCACACGTGTATGAGGTCAGGGACATGTACCATGTGGACCTCAACGTGACCATGCCCAACCCTAAAAACGAGGCTGTTCCACTCATCCTGCGACACACATGCATACGTTGAAGTCATGTGGCCTAGAACTGGACGAGCAGATTGGCCTGATCTATAGGCTGGGCCACGTTGGTGGTCGCTCGTACACGTGTTTCACTTTGGCACGTGTGCCAACTTCATTTCTTCAATCTTTCCAGATAAATTATGGCTAGCCGTGCAAGGAAGTACTTGACCGAATCAAAAGAACTTAAAATGTGATCCAAAGTCCGAATTTTAATTTTAGTGAGATTTTAATTTAATTACTTTTAGGCTGTATTAAGATGTCTTATTAAAATGATTTTGTGATTTTATTTTATTTTATTATTAATTTTTATTTTTATTTTTTGTAGCTTTCTATTGCAGCACATGTCATTTTATTGTTTCTATTGTTAAAGGAAGGGGCCAGGACTGTCAATCTCTTTACAATCATTTTGATCGAACCATCCTGATCATCTGATCAATGTTCAATGAAATAGATGGACCAAATTGGTTATCGATGTCAATTAACGGGATGGATCAAGTCTACTTATAGAGGAATCATGGAATCCACTATCCCAAAGTGGGACCCACAGTTCACTGATCCAGACTGTTGATATGATGATACCATTTGGAGAGGAAACGGACTGGCTACAGCCCTGGCTGGTGGTCGGTGCTGCGTGGTCCCCGTCATGATATATGTGTTTCATCCATTCTTTTCATCCATTTTTACAGATTATTTTAGGGTTAACGCCAAAAATTAGAGGGATATAAAGCTCAGGTGGACCACAGCACGGGAAAACAATAGTGATTGGATATCCACCACTAAAATCCTCCTAATGCCCACTGTACTGTTTATTTGATATCCAATCTGTTGATTAGGTCATACAGACACAGATGAAGGGAAAAAACAAAGATTAGCTTGATCCAAAACTTTTATGGCCCCCAAAAAGTTTTTAATGGTCGACGTCCATTCAACATTGTTTCATATAATGTGGTCCACTTGAGATTGGGATATATCTCATTTTTGGTCTCATATCCTATAATGATCTATAAAGATAGATGGACGGAATGGATGAAACACATACATCATGGTGGGGCACATAGAGCACCGACCATCAGCCATTGGCTGCTGGCAGGGGTTGTAGCCAATCCGTTTCCATTTGGAGATGGGAAACTCTGCTGGTTTAGAAGATCCTACCATCCAAACCTTTGGCATTTACGTTGACAGTTTATTCTTCTCTAGAAAAGCTTTACGAACTGTAACCTTGGAATCTTTTGTGCGTTTCCCTGTCCAAGGTAAGGCCCACCAGATCAAAAGTCTGGATGACCAAGTCATAGTGCTCATTTGTATAGACTGGTGTCCCGGGACACTGTCCACGCTTTGAGGCATCTGGACCGTATAATTACTCCAATGTAAAGATAGAAATGCAGTCATGTGTATGTCGGACAAAAGATAAGAATTTCTTTTTTCTTTTTTCTTTTTTTTAAGCAAGCAAAAGATAAAAGGATAAGAAGATTAAGATTGTTCTTGCCATTAGTTTCTTGGAAAAGTAGTGGATTGATACTGTCAAAATTAATATAATAAGTAGATTGATACTGTCAAAGGACAACCTTTTTAGGAATGACCTACTTCTATAAATACATGGATAGCCTTTTCATGTTGGAAACAAAAAAGAACAATCTTCTTCTTTGGATCTCTCTCTCTCTCTCTCTCTCTCTCTCTCTCTCTCTCTCTCTCTCTCTCTCTCCCTCCTTTAGCATTGCATGACCTCTTTCACATTCCTCTTCTTACATGGAAAGCCAAACAACCCTACTCTTCCTTCTCTTACTAGGCTCCCTGCTATCGTACGCCCATGGTGAAGACCTTTTCTCATGCCTATCAGATGGGGGTGTAACTAACATCACCACCTCTTACACCCCAGACTACTTGCATCTCCTTGTTGCCTCTAACCAAAACCTCAGATTCACAAAGCCAAATGTCAATAAACCCATTGCTGTTGTATTACCTGAAAATAAAAATCAGGTGGGGACGGCAATCCAATGCTCGAGGAAGTGGTCGTGTGAGATCAGGTTAAGAAGTGGGGGCCACAGCTATGAGGGCTTATCGTCCATCGCTGATGGCCCATTTGTGATCATAGACCTTATGAACCTGAACCAGGTATCGGTGCACTTGGAGTCCGAGACCGCTTGGGTCGAAGGTGGTGCAACATTAGGGGAAGTGTACCATGCAATTGCAATGTCAAGCAAGCATCATGGCTTCTCAGCTGGCTTGTGTTCTACTGTTGGTAGTGGGGGCCACTTCAGCGGAGGTGGCTATGGTGCATTAGTTCGCAAGTATGGGCTAGCAGCTGACAATGTGGTTGATGTGATCTTGGTCGACTCGAACGGGGATTTGTTGGATCGTGAGTCGATGGGTGAGGAAGTTTTCTGGGCCATCAGAGGCGGCGGAGGCGGTAATTGGGGTGCAGTTGTCGGATGGAAAATCAGACTACTTCGTGTACCCGGAACTGTCACGGTGTTCTTAATCAGAAAATCCGTTACAACCAGTCAAGGTGCCCGATTGTGGCACAAATGGCAGCTGGTTGCACCTGAATTAGACGACGATTTCTTCTTACAAGTAGTCATCAACCCACAAACATCCAACAGGACCAACACAATATCATTCACTTTCATGGGCTCCTACCTTGGGCCCACAGCTTCAGCTCTTGCTACCATAAATAAGGCATTTCCTGAGCTGGGTGTGACCATGCAAGACTGCAAAGAAATGTCCTGGGTGGAAGGCATCATTTACGTAAGGGCTGACCCTAACGTGAACACGGTGGCAGACTTAAAGAGAAGGTTTTCGTACCAAAAGGCATTCTCTAAGTCAAAAGCTGACTATGTGAGGTCCCCAATACCAGTGGCTGGATTGGAAGGAGCTTTGGATATGTTGGCAAAACAGTCCAAGGCATCTCTGATTTTAGACCCATATGGTGGAATCAATAATAGGATAAGGAGTGATGCAATAGCTTTCCCACATAGGGTAGGAAACCTCTATGCTATTGAGTATTTCGTGGATTGGGAAGAGGAGGATGGGAGGAGTAGTGAGTATTTGGATGGGATCAGAAAGCTTTACGAGTACATGGGCCCGTTTGTTTCCGTTGGTCCCAGGGCTTTGTACGTTAACAACGTTGATCTTGATCTTGGTGTGATCGACTGGTCGGATTGCAACATGCATGGGTTTAAAGCTGTGGAGGTTGCAAGGGCTTGGGGTGAGAAATATTTCTTGGGAAACTATGATCGGCTGGTGCGAGCAAAGACGTCGATTGATCCAAACAACGTTTTCAGGCATCCACAGAGTATTCCTCCCTTGGCTTATAGAGAAGGACGTGTGTATTGTCCGTAGATGAGATGCATGTGTGTGATTTTTTTATTTTTTATTTTCTTATGCTTTGTTATTTGAATTTGTTTGTGTAGCCATTGTTGCTTGATTTGTTGTTTGAATTTGTTTGTAATAGTTGGTAATTTTATTTTGGGGAGTTATTTGATACTCTGGCTGGGTGTGAAGGTTGATATGCAGATATTTAGAAATTGTACACATGGAATATATTAACCCATATTTAACCTCCAAATTGTGGGAATCACTGAAAATAAACATCATCACAAAATTAAATTAATTGAACAATCCTAGTCTTTGTTCATGAAATTAGTTTGATGAGGGGCATGTGGGCCCTAGTTATCTCAAGGGCGAAGATCTGGCCAAGGTCCATGTAATGGCCTACCGTAACTTACGGTAGACATCCAATCAAAGAGAAGCATGTAGGTTTAATTAAAAACAATTTTAAAAAATTACCAAATGTTTTCTTAAGCGTTCCACTTTGGACTTGAGCTGCCATCTTCCTATGTGACCCTGCTACAGTAATTTATTTCATTTCACGGTTAAAATGAAAAAGAAAAAGAAAAAAGAAAGAAAATCCAATGGCCATATTTCAGTAAATATGTGTCCTCAAATCAAAAGTTAGGAGTGCTCAACCAATCTGATTTTGGGACATGACATGCATAAAGCGTGTTCCACAATTCAGGCAGTTTAATTTAGAAATTTTTACAAATCATTATCTAATTATTACAAAATTATTTATCAGCACCATTTTTTTTAAAAGCAAATTTTATTAACCTACCTCATTAATGTGGTTAATTATCACTAAGATACTTTTCCTTAGGTTTCTCTAATGGAAGTTAGAATAGATTCGACGGGTTATTTTTTTATAAATTGCAAAACAACTCTTTTGTTGAGAACGCCCCTTTAATGAATAAGTGTTCACAAATCAGATGATAGGTTTGTTCATTTGATTTCATTTTGGGACCGTGACATGGGGACATTAGATTCCACAACTTAGTCGGTTTTAATTTGAGTTAACACATGCCACATGTGCTTGCATCTGCATCAATCATCATACTCTACCACAGTATTAAATTGGACTTGGAAAAAGCTTAAGATCGGGTTAATTGGAAATTCCTCTCTCAAGTTCTGTCAAAATTTGGTTTCAATGATTCATCTATCCGACTGATGGAAGCTTGTTGGAAAAATTGTTGGTTCTCTGTTCTTATTAACAGCGAGGCGTCGAGTTTCTTCCAATCTTCCAGAGGCATCCGCTAAGGAGATCCGTTGTTCCCCGCCTGTTTCTTATTGCGTCTGAGGCTTTCTCTCGGAGCTTCAACATCTTTGTGGCCAGAGCCTAGGTCCCTCCATTTAAGCTCCACCGTGGTAGCTCACTGTTAACTCATTTGCTATTCGCGAATGACACCTTGCTTTTCATCAACGGCAGCCATGCATCCCTCACTTCAATCAAGCGTTTCCTACACGTCTTCCAGT
Organism: Magnolia sinica; assembly: GCF_029962835.1. Taxonomy (NCBI): domain Eukaryota; kingdom Viridiplantae; phylum Streptophyta; class Magnoliopsida; order Magnoliales; family Magnoliaceae; genus Magnolia; species Magnolia sinica. Next base: position 15,056,783 of record NC_080585.1, on the reverse strand, counting down.
CTGCTTCGGGGCAAAAAATTAACCTGAGCAAGAGTTGTTTCCTTTGCAATGATAAGCTGTCGATAGGGAGGGTTAGAGCTATCCAACGTCACCTGGGTATCTCAAAGGCCTCCTCTGGGACTTCATACCTAGGAGTTCCGCTGTCTAAAGGCAGGTTGAAGCAGGCGGATTTAAGACCGCTCCTTAATAAGGTAGAAGGCCGCATCAGCGGGTGGAGGGGCAAAATCTTATCGCAAGCAGGTAGGTTGACTTTGATCAAAAATGTCCTCCGTAGCATTCCAATGCATACGTTAGCAGTTGTGCATGTTCCAGCCCGGGTTATCGCAGACTTAGAACAAAAGTTCGTCAGATTCTTCTGGGGTTGGGCTGAGGGGAAAAAGAAATTATCGTGGATTGCATGGAAGAAAATTACATCCCCAATAGAAGAAGGAGGGTTGGGAGTCAGGAAATTGAAGGAAGTTATGACTGCTCTGCACCTCAAGTTGGCCTGGGCAGCAAAACACGGCCACTTGATCGGGCCCTGGGTCCAATTTACGCGCAGCAGGTATGCCAATGACCTTCTCCCATCTGATGCAAGTGGATGCTGCAAAAATGTCTCTCCTCTTTGGAAGAAGATCAGAACCCATTTCCCATTCATCGACGAGAACTCGCAGTGGGAAGTTGGGGATGGTGAGTAGAATCTTTGGGAGGTTAATTGGACAGGTATAGGGCCTCTCCACCGACTAGCCTCCGATCCCATTCCAACTAATCTACGCATGCTAAAAATCAGAGATTTCTTAGGCCCGGCTGGCCCTCTTCCACCGTCTGCTGTTTGTTTGTTTCTGTCATAACAGATTTTTGAGCAGATAGTCCATAGAGGCTTTGCCACTTCTTCAGGTACTGCTTTAAGGTTTTCGCCTCACAACCCCTCTGGGTCCTCTGTCTAGTCAGCCTGGTCTATTTCCAGGTTCCGGGGTCCTACAGCTTGCTGGTTATCTTGGATGTGGCACAAGTTAATGCCTCCCAGGATGTCCTTATTCGTTTGGAGGCTGTTACAGGGTGCTCTCCCAATGAACGCAAGAATCCAAAGCAAAGGGATTCAGCTGGCTTCCTGCTACAACTGTTGTGCCCCGAGATCCTTCGAGCATCTGGCTTAAGAATCAATCTGCCACCTATTACTTGAGGGGCGGCAGGCTACGATGGCATGGCATTTCTTCAGCTCTTACTGCGGTATCCCCTTCCTCAACTAACAGTCCTTAGAGGGAAGGCTTCTCCAATGGCATAGGGCCCACGCTTCGGGTTCTGCCCCGGCTCTCATCCGTAACCTCCTCCCCATCACCATCCTCTGGGTAGTTTGGAAAGCGAGAAATGCGGCCTGATTTGACAACATCCCGATGAAGGAACTCTTCATCCGGTACTGTATAAAAATTTTATTGGAAAAGCTTATTGGGTTCCCCTGGAGGGCACACTGCTGAGTTTCCCTCCTCATCGTGTTTTGGAGATCCCTCATTATCCCGCCCACTCTGGTATTATCAGATGGTCCAGGCCTCCAATGGGGTGGATCAAGGTGAATGTGGATGGGTCTTCGAGAGGAAATCCGAGCCCCTCGGGTGGTGGAGGAGTGGGGAGAGACTCCGCTGGTAACCTCATCTTCGCCTTCTATCATGGATTTGGGGTGGGTTCCAACATCGGAGCTGAACTCCGTGCGATTCACGACAACATCCATCTTTGTCTGAAGATGGGGCTAACCAAGGCCATTGTAGAATCAGATTCTAAGGTGGTCATTGACGGTATATCTGCTAACACTCTTTTATCGAGGAGATGGAAAACTTAGATCAATCGGATTGCTAACTTGACAAGACAGGGCGTCTTTTCCTATTCGTACATTGCAAGGGAAGGGAATGGCCCGGCTGATGGTCTGGCTAGAGAAGGTAGTAACCACCAAGTTGAAAAGGATTTTCACCATGTCCGGGATCTCCCCCCCAGGTCCGAGGGCTTCTATTTCTTGATAAGGTGGGTTTGGGTTATCTCGGGCCTATCCGTGACCTCCCTCGCTAAGCTCTTCTGGATGGTTCTGGGGGGTGGTAACTCTGCCGTTCTTGTTCGCACGCACGCACGCACCACTTGTTCTTCGCCTGTTTTGCAGCTCCCCTTCGTTTCGGGTCTTAGGGGATTATTTATTCTTGTATAGACACGATAGGCGGGTTGTTTAGCTTTTTGGTGCCTTTCTACCACCCGAATCCCTTCTAGGTTGTATCTTTCTCTTTTTTCAATGATATGGCGAACCCGTGGATCTCGGGTTTCTCCTTTTTGGAAAAAAAAAAACTTCAAAATAAACTACCCTTTTCTTTCTCACGTGCACTAAGAAATCAGACGCTAATTTATAACAAATTCGTTACATGGAGTTTGGGTAATGATGATAATGATGTCTATGTCACATCCATTTCCTCCATTCATTGCACCAGCTCATTCTAGGACCTAAGCCCAAAATCCAGGTGGACTCTGGGCTCAATAACATAGGAAACAGTGGGGATGAGTATGTCCACCGTTGAACCTTGTTTGTGTCGATTGATGTTTGATATTTGTGTTTCTAATGTATCCTCTCCTTATGTATGCATTGGATTAGTGGGTTTCAGTAGAACTACCCGTATATAATCATATCATATTTTTAAAACCAATCTAAGCAAGGAATAGTTTAAATCGTACTTATTGTGAAAGGTTGTAATTAATGTAAATGATTTTGATTTGATGTTGCTCCTCCAACCTAAGAGGTCACTCAATTTATCCCAATACCAAGAGTTGAGAAAGCCCTCGTCAGATCTTATGATAGATGCCAAGGTCAATGCACACCGTCCACAAATGTACAAGGAGAAGGAAGGAGGTGAGACAAGAATGATCTCACAGTACCTCTCTCTCTCTCTCTCTCTCTCTCTCTCTCTCTCTCTCTCTCTCATTCCACTGAAGCTCATGAAGGATGTCTAAAGCTTTCTATAATATGTGCTCTCTTTTGATGCTAAAGGATGTGAAGCATGTTAGAGACATTGACTAATATAGCATGTTCTCGTGATTGAATTGAATTCTATTGTCAAACATTAATTAGTCATTTCAAGGATGAGATATTGATTTGATAGGAAAGTTTTATTTTCCATCATCTAAGGGGCACAGTTTTATTATTGTGATGATAGATTACTTCACCAAATAGGTAAAAGCAAAGTCCATGTTAAGAACAAAACATTAAGAAATTATTAATTTCATTGAGACTCATATAATTCATCGATTTGAAATTTTTGAATCCTCGATTTAAAACATATTTTCTTATACATCTTTGATAAACAATTCTATATGGAAAGTTGGAGCAGAAGAAGAAAGCAATGCAGCCATGATAATTGAGAGGAAAAAGTTGGAAAAAAAAAAAGATTTTCGATGCAAGAGAAAGAAGCAAAGGTAAAGGAAGAGAAGCACACCAACTTAGAGTCATGCTTATGTATTTATCGTGATATGGGCGCATTAATGAAGAATAATCATAACTCCTCATACGATACAATTTTGTGTAACATGTCATATGGACAGCTTAAAAGGGTGAGGTAAAGGATATCTTTTGGTACAATGTCGGTTAAGTAGAATCAATGATGAGACAGTGTTTGGAATAATGGCCTATTGCATTTATTGCATTAGGCAACAAATCAATATTGCTTTCACCTTTTTCCCTAAAAGCGAAGCGATGTGAGGGGCAATTTCGTACCCTATTTCTGGCCATTCTAGAAAAATCCAATAGGATGGAGACATGTGGCATTGTATGAGAAATATGAGGTAGATGAAAAGATCTTCAATATATTTGGAGCACTTTTTATGGAATCATAGCTGGTGTAAATTCAATTTTATATGTCAATGGATGGTCGACAGAGTAATGTAGTCGATTTACTAAAATGTCTAATGAGCGAAGAAAGAAATGTGGTTGAGCAATTCTAAATACAAAAGACAATCGAGAGAAATAAAGCTTGGGTGACAGAAGATGAACAATCAAAAAAGAAAACGTAAGAAAAAGAATTATTTAGATAAAAGCTTTTCAGCTATGTAACTGTTACAATAATGGAAGAAGTATCTAGAAGAACAAGCTACAATAAAACTCTATAAATAGTAGAGGAATCTAATGAAGCAAAAACAATCTAAACAACCAATTAATTTACCAATCAAACCAAAGAAATCTATCAATCTATCTTTTATTTTAGCTTATCGTAAGTGTAGCAATAATTAAGTAGCATTAATTATTAACTATAATATTTATTTGTAATCCAAATCTATGCTCATACGCTAGATTTGTTTTCTAACCAATATCATACAGTTCTTTCAAGAGATGCATTCTTTTAGTTGCGCCTAGTGATTAATTGTAAGTTTTTCCTCTTGTTTAATTACACTAGTATTCTGAAAGTCATTTTTTGTGAAAGGCATAAGGCAACCCATCCTTGGAGGAAGAATCATACCATCTGATTATCATCCGATCATTAGAAAATTTTACAAGTGACTGAATAAGCGACCGATCTTCTCAGAATCTAGTCATATACATTCAAATTGGACGTATCCACTTCTTTTAGCGCTTGGAGTCAAAGTTGATTAGTTTGGATTGAGCCACTTTATCACTTCTGGCACACCCACGCATACTACACGTGACCGAAAACAAATGAAGTGCCAACACGGTGTACCATAGAGAAAAGTTGAGGTTGGTTGGAACGTCGATAATTAGTTATGTAGGGCAGGGCCATCTAACCCATTCATTGATGTGTTTCGGTTGGATGAAAGTACTACACTCAAAAATAATAGTGCTCCATAACTCATATGAGTCATACCATATGAATTTAGAGGTTCTTGGTATAATGTTTTTGGTGCCCCACCTAGGTGTTGAATTAGCCTTATCTTAACGTTCCATGAAAAAAAAAAAAAAAAAACTGGTGGTGTACCTCATGATAGATGTGGCTTTCATGCATGTTAAGTCGTTTCCCCCAACTAAGAGAAAGTAACCCTGAGAACCCCTAGCCCGAGTTATGCAATCATATTTTACCAATATTAGGAGGCAGTCAATTTTGAGTACTTACTAATGAAATTAGACCTTGCGATGAGCTATTAGCTCTTATTATAGATTAATCTGAATCATCAACCTGATGGAGTAATTAATCCACATTGTTTCTTGTGGGGTGTGCTACTTGAGTTTAGAATTTGTATCATTTTCGCATGTCCTAATATGAGCTTCTGAAACTAATGGATGGATTGGATTTCTCTTAGACATTACAATGGACCTCACAGAGCTTCCACACTTTTGTTGGTGGGGGCACAAGCAATTCACATCCATTTAGGAGATCACAACTTCCACATATCTTTTTTAAAATATCATAAGAAGAATATAGTGGGATTTTAAAATTTATGGATTTCATAAAACCCTGCCCTAAATTTGTCACCCCACTATTGGAGTTATGACATGAAAACCCAATGTACGTCGTGATCCATTAGCATTGGTGTTGCCTTAAATTTAATTAAATGATATATATGGATTGTGTGAGGAGTTATTGATTGTGTGAGGAGTTATCCTTCTAGTTCTTAAGAACTTGAAATTAGACATAGTAGTCATTGATTGAGGAAAGTTTTGTTTCTTGGATCTTAGTACCTTGATCGGCCATAGCAACACAAATTATTGAAACACATCTATGGACATTATGCTTAAGACTTACTATCATTCTATGTGAATGGACTAACTTGGGTAAGGATGGGATGTCTCCACCATTAGGAGCCAACTTAATATTGGTTGTGCCTTTCTCCCTATCCCACATGGAATCCTGATATTAGATCTTTAGACATTTGTACGAATTCAGTTGAACTCAATAGTTTCATGGCCCATTAGCTTGAACTATGATCATATGATCAAGGACTTGATGGTAAGCGAAAGATTATCAATCTTTAGACTTAAGCACATGTATAGATTTGGATCTTGGATCTTGATTGGATGGTTTTGGCTCGCTTTATGAGTTTTTCTAGAAGTCATTGAAAGTGAGTGATGCTAGATATGTCCATCAAAGTTCATTTATTTTTACATTCTTACACAAGCCAACATAAAATCTATTAGATTTACCTTAGAGCTTATTTAGAGACAGATTTAATTAAATTAGGAACGTGTCAAGTGATTTTACTGCTAGGCCTAGCACTTAAAAAGATTCTAATTGGCTTCACAAAAGTTTTAACTGTTAAAGTTTTGTTTTAATTATTAACACTTATTTTATTGCACTTGATAATCATCTAACTGTCTAATGCTTGATTAGCACAAGGTTTTTGAATTTATAAAAAATTGGCCTAGAAAGTAAAAGGAGTAGATGATGAGTGTTGCATACATGAGACTAATTAATGAACTTTCTTCACAATGAAGTACAACTATATTTGTAGGATGGTGAAGCACCATACTTGAGTATTCTCTTAAAATCTGAACTGCTCCTTATTAACATCAGAAGGAGAGTACTATAGCATCTTATTGTAGAGAGGGAGAGTAACCTCAGGAGAGAGAGGCTAGACGTCTCCTTTAAGTGTCTCTCCATTTAGGAGACCCGTATGCTAGACCGCACGTGTCCAGGTAAGTACGTGGTGGAACGGCATCGGGTGCAAGCAACCCATGTAGTCTAACTACTGTCGCCCGCACGCACTCACCCAAATCCATGGGTTTAGCCTCAAGGCGGTCCTACCCACGAGGCCACCTTTGCTCTTCTCATGTTCCTGACCAACCCAAGGATGTGATGGTGATCCATATCAAGCCAACTATCTAGGTTATCAACTAGCATAGCAATATCATGTTTTCATACATCTCAATCATACGAATCAAACCCTCCTATCAAGCAAGCTATCATTGACATGTAACAAAGTGCATGTGAGTTGTGTGGGTTTGTGAGGAAGTTAAGCACTTCCTACATCTCAAGGAATCGAATACACAAGAGTAATAAATCATACACACTGTGAAACCACATATGAGGGAAAAGAATCAAACAAACATGAGCATACAATCATCCATACACTAGATCATGTGAGAGGCAAGTTCAACACTAATTTGAGAACTAAACATGCAAATCTATGTAATTTCAACAAGCATACAATTCCTAGGTTCTCTCTAGATTCTCCAATACAACATCGCAAACAAACAAAATCATTAAACTCTTACTATAATTGGTGCTAGACCACCTAAGGATAATAGTCTGCACCTTAAGAGGAGATTTCCATTCTTTGAGACCTTAGGGGGATTTGGGTAAAACCACTATTTCCTAAATCAAAATTAAGAAAGACAACATTAATGTCTAGAAATCTACACTAAGTTGCTCTATTAAAGGAAAATATATCATTCTTACCTTCGCTTCTTGGCATGGCTAGGTTTGGTGGAGGTTTCCTCGGAGAATAGGTAGAGAGTTGTAAGGTTGAGCTTCCATGGGCCCCACTTCCTACCACATACTCCTTTCCTTTCTTCTTCCTCTCTCTTTCTCTTCCTTTCTCCTCTTTCTCTTCTCCCTTTTTTTCTCTTCTCTCCTCTCTACTCTAGGGCAAATTCGTATGAGGAGAGGGGTGCCCCAAATGAGACCCTTTTATAATGCCAGATTTGGTGCAAATAGCTCCAAGTGTTAGGTTTTTACTATACTAACCATATGGGAGGGTTTTTCTAGCCTTTAGGGCCCACTATAGGGTGTAGGAGTCGACACCCACCGTTGGATGGTTAGCCCTAGTGATGATCTACGCACAGATACAATCGGCCCGCCATTTAGACGTGTCGATCGACGGATATGATTAGAAGTCTGTTCAATGGTCACCGATGGTCGATCGGGGCCGCTGCTATACGGATATGAGTAAGAAAATATCCTTAATCCATTTGTGAAGTTTGGTCGCAAACAAACGGTCCCAAATCCTCAACTTTGCATAAGAGTAGACGACTCAATTCACTTAAGTTTCAGCTCCTTTCTTTAGGGTATTTGTGCTTCTCATGCACTCATCCTTTGGCTCAAGTTGAGCGGTTCTGGACAGTACCTAGGTTCGATTCCCACGATGGACGTCAAGCCCAGTGAGACGGGCATTATTCTATAGTTTTGGAACTAGTGGCCCACCAATGAGCGGTAGATCTCATTTGAAAAATCGAGGCATTTTTGGTGGTCCTCTGACCATGAAACTTATAAGATAGGTGCTCCATGGCTCGTTGAAGGGCCATGTAAAATTTGGGGACGATCAGATATGAGGTTTGGTCGCACAGTTCTGATTTGCGATCAACAGTCACTATGGCACGATCGGGGCCCAGACTTTGTGGGCGGGCCCAGGCAATCACATTAGACCTCTACCGTAAATTTAGAAGGAATCCGACGGCTGATACACCCGGAATCCCCACTCCATTGACAAGTGCCAGATTTCCATAATGGCCTTGGGTGAGTTGCATTTGGCAAGTGCCGCGAGAACAGCTTGGATAATTCAACTCTGGGTGTCCACTAGGTTCGTGGCCCGCGTTAGACCACAAGCCCAGCGAGATGTATGCTTTCTTAAATTTTTAGATTTTTCTAACCTTCCTCAGCTGCTACACGGCCTACACAAGTTGTCGCCAAGTACAAACCGATCATCTAACTTGATGGCCTGCACCCGGTCTGATCGTGACCAGACTGAACCACTCATGTATAAGCTAACGTTGAGTACTAACGGTTAGTAAGTGATAATATAAGTTAATTTTTTAAAAAAAAATTTAAGGATTTTTGAAAATCCAAAATAGTGAAAATCCAGGATGTTACAATTTGCGTGCGCAGTGAAGTGCATGTATGATTTAGATTGTTCTTATGATTTAATGCTTTATAGAAATTATAAAAATAAAAAAAAATCATCGTGCGCACATGAGGATTCTCAAAGAGTCATCGGATTAGGTCTTCGAAAAGTTTACTTTTTGCTAAGTATATATATCGCTCTAAAATTTGCCAAACACAAGTTACAGTGACTTTCATAGACACATATTGGGCGTGACATGCATTATGATGAAGGAAACAAATTCATATGTATCAATCCACTATCCATCAAGTGCACAACTCTATGTTTGGGTTGGCGAGGTCTACTTTGGTGTAAATAAACAAAGACATTCCATTCCAATCATGTAGTCCACTTGACTTTTATATCTCCCTGATTTTTGGGATCCATTGTCAAAATAAAAGCCACCTGTTAGACATTATATGTGCATTAAATCCACAGGGCATTCAGGTGGCGCAAGCCACACTCAAAATGTGTGACTCCCAATTATGAAGGGCCTGAAACTGCCTCCAGCTGAATTTTCGAAACAGAGTTGTTTTCAACGTATGAATCGAGGCATGCAATAGCAACATCCATTTGGCCACCATGATGTGTGTGACATCTACTCTATCTGCTAGTTATGGGACGTTAACCAAAAAATACAAAAACAAGGCCCATTAAACTAATGAAAGGCTAAATATTTTGTAGCTAGGTGTTGCGCAACACGCCAACAATGCAGTGAACCGAGATCCAATCTCCAATCTCACCCACAAACGATAAACAAGAAAAAATATAAACTAGAAACAGATCAAAGCAATCCAACAAACCACAAGACAAGATATACATGGAAAAACTCCAAACTAGGGTAAAAAAACCATGGATGCAAACTTTCACTATGAAGAAAAATGAAGATTAGAAGGCAAAATACTAACCTCTCCCTTTCAAGTACATAGAAAACCCTTTGCCAACACCTTAGAATTATTTTCCAATAGTTTTCAATACACTAGAAAAGCCCTAAGGACACCTATATACAGTTTAGACAACTTCCCTTTCGCACCCTTACAAAAGGGGACACAAAAATCTGCAATCTGCATCAAATTCGAAAATGAATCTGCATAATTACGACCGATCGAGCAGACACCATGACTGGTCGAGTATAGGCCATGACCAGTCGAGCACCTTGGAACCAAAAAAATTGATGCTCGTTGGACTTTGAGTCGAGCCAGTCTACGACCAGTCGAGCAAGGCCCACGACTGGTCGTGTGGCCTCCAAATGTGGCTCCACATCTCAACAATCTTTCACTTGGAGACATATTCTCATAAACCTTCGTCTTCTACATACAAAATACAACACATCCCTGTCTTCAAGCCTGAAGACCAATCAAAGCTGAACAGAGCTTCAGCATCTCTCGTGTGACCGCCTTGGTCAACATATCCACAGGATTTTTACTTGTATGAATCTTCTCCAGAGTAATCGATCCATCTTCCAGTAACGAACGTATGAAGTAATATCTGATGGCAATATGCTTGGTCCTTGAATGAAAGGTTGAATTCTTATCCAAGTGTATTGCACTCTGACTATTACTGTACAGCTTGCAATCTGCTTACTTTTTACCCAACTATTCCATGAAACCTTGCATCCATACCATCTCCTTACATGCTTCTGTAGCCGCAACATATTTTATTTCCATCGTACTAATAGATATTATCTTCTGTAACTAAGAGACCCAACTGACTGCAGCACTACCCAGAATAAAGACATAATTAACCTGTAGTGCTTCTTCTGTTGTCGATATCTCCTGTCAAATCTGAATCTATGTAGCCTTGTAGCTTAATTTTCGATCCTCCAAAACATAACCCCACAATACCTACCATGTATCTGAGGATCATAGCTTCCTGATGTTCCTTTCAGGGGTTGTTCATGAACCTGCAACAACTCCCGCTGCTTGAGCAATGTCTGGCCTCGTACTCACCATAGCATACATGAGACTCCCAATAGCTGACGCATATGGGACTTTAGCCATGTAGTCCCGTTCCTCCTACGTTTCTATACTTTGCTCCTTAGATGGCTTGAAGTGGTTGGTTAATGGAGTATTAACCGGCTTAGCACCTCCCATATTAAATCGATCAAGTACCTTAACTATGTACTCTGCATGTGATAAAATTAGTTTCTTATTTTTCCTATCACACTTTATCCTTATGCCTAGGATTTATTTTGGAGCTTCTAAATCCTTCATGGCAAATTCTCTAAACAGTTGTCTTTTGAGATCTAAGATGTCCTTCATGCTTGAACCAGCCACAAACATGTCATTAACATACAGAAGAAGAATGATGTATGACGTATTAAACCTCTTCAAATAGCAACAGTGGTCAGTATGGCATCTCTTGTAACCGTTTCCCGACATAAAACTGTCGAACTTCTTGTACCACTGCCTCGAGGCCTGCTTCAGGCCATATAGACTCTTCTTCAATCTACACACATTGTTCTCCTTTTCTGGTGCCACGTATCCTGTCGGTTGATACATATATATCTCTTCTTCAAGGTCCCTATGAAGAAAGGCTATCTTAACATCTAACTGCTCTAAATGTAAGTCCTCTGTAGCCACTATACTCAAAACCATACGAATCGTAGACATTTTCACCACAGGTGAAAATATTTCAGTGAAATCAATACCTGCCTTTTGTTAAAACCCTTTCACAACCAATCTGGCCTTGTACCATTTTGAACCATCGTGCTCCTTCTTTAGTCTGTAAACTCACTTGTTATGAAGAGTTTTCTTACCCTTGGGTAGAGTGATTAGCTCCCATGTACGATTAGACTCAAGAGAGTCCATCTCATCATCCATGTCCTGCTCCCACTTAACCCGTGTATCTGACTGAATGCCTCTTCAAAACACTCTAGTTCACCATTATCTGTCAGTAGTAGATAATGTAAGAAGGGTGAGTATTGGATCGTGGGTCTCCTCTCCTGAGTAGACCTCCTCACAACCGGTGTCTGTGGCTCTGCCTCATTATGCTACTGTGCATGATCATCCTATAGCGTTGTAACACCCGTGTCCGGTAACTCTTCTTGCTCTACGAATTCTTTCTCATCGGCCTTATTTTCTTGCATACTGTCCTTATACATCACTTTTTCATTGAAGACTACGTCCTTGCTTCTGATAATTTTTCTATTTTCTGTATCCCAAAACCTGTAGCCAAAATCATGCTGCCTGTAGCCTATAAACGTGCACCTCCTGAACTTCGCATCCAGCTTTTTTCTATGCTCTGCATCAATGTGAACATATGAAGTGCAACTAAACACTCTGAGATGTGAAAGGTTCACTTCTTTCTCAGTTCATGTTTCTTCTAGTAGCCCACCATCCAATAGTGTTGAGGGACTTCTATTGATGAGATATGCGGCCGTATTCACAGCATCTGCCCAAAAGGTCTTGGGCAATCCTACATGTAACCTCGTGCTCCTGGCGCTCTTAAGGATGGTCTTGTTAATGCACTCAGTTATACCATTCTACTGTCGTGTCCCTTGAATCTTTTTTTATGTTTGATTCCATTTGCTGCATAATAATCCTCAAATTTCTTATCACAGTACTCTCCCCCATTATCAGATCTGAGACATTTTACTGTTTTACCTGTCTCGTTTTCTACCATAACTTTCCACTTCTTAAATACATCAAATACATCAGATTTATGTTTTAAGAAATATACCCACAGTTTTCTACTAGCATCATCAATAAAAGAAACAAAATAACGTGAGCCACCAAGAGATGATACCTGTGCCAGTCCCTACACATTAGTGTGTACAAGCTCCAACAGATGCATCTTTAGAGCGCGTCCTATCTTCTTGAAGCTTACCCTCTTCTGCTTTCCATACACGAAGTCCTCGCAGAATTCTAAGTCAATAGACTTCAGCCCTGGTAGCTTCCCTTTTGACAATAGCACTTTCATTCCTTTCTCACTCATATCTCCCAACCTCTGATGCCATAACTGCCCATTCACTCCAGTTGATGCGACTGCGAGTGAACTATACAATCCTAAAGTCACGTACAAAGTATCTTCCTTCTTGCCTCAAGATATCACCAAGGCACCTTTTGTGATCTTTCAGGAATTACTGGTGAATGTCGTCACATAACCGGTATCGGCCAACTGCCCTACTGAGATCAGATTCCTTCTCAAACTCGGTACATGTTTGACATCCTTCAGTTTCAAAGTCGTTCCATCTTTCTGACTTATATGAACGTCTCCCTTTCCAACGATACTGCATGGCTCATCATCACCTAGGTAGACTCTCTCGAAGTCACCTGATACATAATTACACAGAACTTCCTTACATGAAGTGGTATGAAACGAAGCACCCGAGTCTATAACCAAAGACTCATTCCTCGCATCAAAAGACAAGAGCAACGCCTCTGTATCACTCTTCTCAGATAGATTCACTAAATCCTTCCCGCCTTAAGAGCTTCCATCTTGTTTCTTGAGTGCCCTGCAATCATGTTTCATGTGCCCCTTCTTGCCGCAATGTCAGCACCCGTCTTTGTCTTTCGGTCCCTTGAACTTCTTCCTCGACTTAAACTGCCCGTGTTTATTACCTCCTTTGTTCAGCGATCTTCCTCTTCCTTCAACGTTTAGAGCATTCACTGAATCCCCTAAAACTCCTAATGCCTTTCTTCTATATTCTTCGCTGAGAATTAAACTGGCCACATCATCAAATTTCAGCTTTGTTGACCTTGAGGAATTGCTCACAGCAATCACCAAACCATCTTAACTGTCTGGCAAACTGGACAAAATCAATAATGCCCTGACCTCATCCTCAAAAATAATGTCAACGGATTCCAACTAGCTCATGACTGTATTAAACTCGTTTAGATGTTCAGCCACGCTCCTACCATCTGACATCTTCATGCTGAATAGTTGTTTCATAAGATGAACCTTGTTAGACGCTGAGGATTTTTCATACATGGTGGCTAGGGCTTCTATTAATTCTTTTGTGGTTTTCATCTTGGACATATTGAAGACGATGCTCTTGGACAAAGAGAGTCGGATGGTTCCTAAAGCCTTTCGATCCAATGAAAATCATTCATCATCTGTCATCTTTTCTGGTTTCTTCTCTTTTCCTCCTAGAGGAATATAGAGGTCCTTCTGATACAAATAATCTTCCACGTGCATCTTCTAGAAGGCAAAGTTTGAACCATCAAACTTCTCAATTCTAGTCTTCCCTTTTTCTGTCATCACACCCAATAAAACTAAACAAATAGCTCTGATACCAGTTGTTGCGCAACACGCCAACAACGCAGTAATCCGAGATTCAATCTCCAGTTTTACCCACAAATGATAAACAAAAAGAAATATAAACTAGAAACAGATCAAAGCAATCCAAACAAACCACAATATAAGATATACATGGAAAAACTCCAAACTAGGGTAAAAAACTACGGATGCAAACTTCCATTATGAAGAAAAACGAAGATTACAATGCAAAATACTAACCTCTCCCTTTCAAGTATATAGAAAACCCTTTGTCAACACATTAGAATTATTTTTCAATAATTTTCAATACACTAGAAAAGCCCTAGGGACACCTATATATAGTTTAGGCAACTTCCCTTTCGCACCCTTGCGAAAGGCAACACAAAAATCCGTAATCCGCATCAAATTCAAAAACGAATCTGCGTAACCACGACCGGTCGAGCAGACTGCACGACCGGTCGAGCGGACCCCACGACCGCCACGACCGGTCAAGCACCTTAGAACCAAAAAAAAACTGATACTCACAGGACTTTGAGTCGAGCCAGTCTACGACTGGTCGAGCAGGGCCCACGACCGGTCGTGCGACCCCCAGATGTGGCTCCAAATCTCAACACTAGGATCATCCTTGGTGAATGGCCCATTCATGATGGGTCCCATCATATAAACATTTGGATCATTGTATCATTTTCCCCCACTTGTACAAACTTAAATTCAACTTCTCCACCAACCATTAAACTGTATGGTACCTCATTTTTGTAAAAATTTAACACCATCTTTACAATTTTTTATTTGCTTCTTTTTTTCCTTTTTTTCCTTTTTGAAAAATGATTTTCTTCATTTGATTTCCATAAGATGGTCACTAATTGGACAGTTATGATCAGTCATGTATTTTCCAGGCTGTGCTCATCCACGCTCCACATGCTTCCCCCATTTTAAGAACCCACGTGAGGATTGGGAGCTCACGTGATTTGATACGTGGGATGGCCTTGCATCACGTGGGAGGATTTTAAGAGGACTCACCCCCCGTTTTAGTTAAATATAAAGCCATCAATGTTGACTGTGCACGAGAATGATATGGTGTTATGCCCATGACCACCCCCATTGTACTGTACATATGGCATGTACCTCAAACATTAACCGGACAAATAGTGGGACCCACCGTAGATAGATTGTAATCTAAAAGTTAAAATGAAAATGTAATTTTAACTGGCTGATTGGAGGACATGTAATGAACTGGGGCTAGGACCTCTGGAGTGGCCCTACAGTACCAAAATCTCGGTACTGGTCAGTTCCGTAGGCCACACCATGATTTATCTGTTTTATCCATACCATCCATCCATTTTTTTCAGATCATTTTAGTGAATGAAGAAAAAAATGAGACAAATCCAAATCTCAAGTGAACCACACCACAGGAAACAGTGTTGATTGAATTCCCACCATTAAAAATTTCTTAACCATCGTAATGTTTATCTTCCATCTAACCTGTTGATTAGGTCAGACAGACTTGGATGAAGGGGAAACAAAAATATCAGCTTGATCCAAAACTTTTGTGGCCCCTAATTGTAGGCGTTCAATCAACACTGTTTCCTATGGTGTGGTCCAAATGAGATTTATATCTGCCACATTTATTGGTATGGTGTCCTAAAATGAGTTTCAAAATGGATGAACGGTATGGATAAAACACATACATATGGGAGTCCGAATATGCTACAACCCTTCCTGCAGCGAGACCGTGCAACAAAAAACTCTGTGCGGCCCACCGAGATGTCCGTAGATCCAACGCCCTTCTCTGGCCCGAAGAAGTTTTGGATCAGGTTTAGTTTCGTACTGTCCCTTCATCCTGATAGGACTCACCTTATGAACCACTTGGATGGCATATAAACATCACGTGGGCCCAGGAAGGTTCGGCCATCTCATCCGGTCAACTCACTGTTTCCCCTCGTGTAGCTAATTTGAGTACTGGATATGCCTAATTTTTGGGCTCACGAACTAGAATCACCTGCGGCAACTGTTGGACGGACTGGATGTGACACAGGTACGATGGTGGGCCACACGGAGCTTTTTGTTGCACGGGCTCCCAACAACGGGTTATAGGGAATTCACGCACCCTGCGCGCGGATATCTTGACTTATGGGGACGCACATAGATATGGCACTCGTGTTAAGAAATCCTGGCCACTCATCAATTGGGGCCTGCTTCAAACATGCTGTAGACTGGAAATATCAGATGGGCAAACGTGAACCGTTGATCATCTTCTCCGACCGTTGAACTTTTGGGGCCTCCATGCTGACTGGACAGGAAACTTTAATTAGTGCACGTGTGAGTGTGTACATGCACTGCAAATTCTCTCGTCGCGTCAAAAGAAACGCTTGGGAATGTCACGCGGACATTTTCATAATGACTAAAATATACCTGTAATTGACCATATTACCCCAACTCGTTTAAAGAAAAAATTCAAAACCAGCGCATTTTATAAACGAGGCCTGGGCGTTTTAGTCATCCTACGAGGGCATTTTGGACACTTTAAAAGAAAATGAAACAGTTATTTAAGCGCGGTTGTCGCCGCCGCCAACGCCCTAGCGTTCTCTCTCCTAGAAAATATTCAGTACTCTAGCAGACCGTGATGGTGTATGCTCAGGCACTTAGAATTGTAAAAAGGTAAAACACGTATAACGCAATCAAAACCGTCCAAATAGTGGGGGCAATGTTATTTTGGCCATAAACAATAAATTGTATAGAGATAATATACTAATGACGGGTAATCACGCATCTTCTAATGTATGGTCCATATTCAACAAAACAATGTCCATGAATCGATGATCAAGATGGCCGAATCAATCTAATATCAGGCTTATATCTTAACTAAAACGGATCCCCCAATTTCAGATAGTATTTTTATTTACATATGTTACACGTGGACAATTTACGAGTGCAAGTGTGGCCAGTGTATCAAGCCACTACGCTTCTTCTTACTCGGACACTACTCGGGCATCTATATAAGTATGGACTCAATCTCATGAAAACGTGCAGTAGGCCAGAACAAAATGAGTTCCCAAAATACCCTTGCAGTCTTGATTTTCTGTTTCCTGCTTTTATCAAAAGAAGGAATCCTTTGCAGTGCTCTCAACAGAAATTCATTCCCAAATGAATTCCAATTTGGTTTCAGTACATCTGCATTTCAGGTATACTTCACATTCCAAAAAAAAAAAAAACTCAGCCGTTGTTGTTGTTTCCTTTTATAAAATGTTAATTTTTTCTTTTTTATTTAAATTTCAGGTGGAAGGAGCAGCTCTTGAAGATGGGAGGGGTGTAAGCATCTGGGATACTTTCTGTTCCCTTCCTGGTAAATACCCAAAATGCCTTTTTCTTTCTCTCTTTTTTATGGCTATTTTACTGTTTCTTCCCTTGGGCGTTTCTGTAATTATTGCAATGACTGGTGTTGGATTTTTTAAATGTTTGTAGGGAAGATATTGGGTGGAGGAAATGGAGACGTAGCAGCTGATGTGTATCATCGATACAAGGTATTTGCATTTTATTTGAATTTGAGGGGACGCGAATTTCCTATTTGGTGCCCACTGTGACGTCTATGTGGCATCCACTCCGTCCATCAGTTGCGCGAGCTCGTGTTAGATCATGGACCCAAAAATCAGGCATATCCGAAATTCATGTGCGCCACACCATAGGAAATAGTGAGAATGGGACACCACCATCGAAACCTTCTCGGACCCACTAAAGCTTTTTGGATAAGGCTGGTAGTTGGGTCTTTCATGCTGATGGGACTCACATTATGAATGGGTGGGATGGCATGTAAACATCACGGGCAGACCCAGGAAGGCTTCGGTGTTAGGTGTGTCCATTCCCACTATTTCCTATGGCCCCGGTCTAGGCAGCGTCGGGCCTAATTTTTGCATTACGGGCTGGGCTTAGACAGACGTCGGCCCATTTCAAGCCTAGCCAGCTGACAGCCCTAATTCCAACTAGTTGTATGGGAGTTTACAATACAGCTAGTTTCATCAGATATAGGGAAGAGTTCCCTCATTGATATGGTGTGTCCATTCATTCAACCCTACTCTTAGCAGGTCATGAAGCAAAACTCACACAGATCAAATGATCTTAACCATCCAATCAATAGCACTCAAAATGTGACGGTCAAGATCGTTTGAAAAAAAGATAGGTCCAGTGATCAAATTCAATCAGATTCCGGTGTGCCCCACCCTGGATATCTTACAATCCAAGAGAATCACTTTGGTCAGATGATGCTAACCATCACAACTATGGTTTGAAAAACAAACCGCTATGAAAGATGACCAACAATCAAATGGTGACAATCATGTGGGTCAGTCTGATTTTTGCATGGTGATCTGGTTCAAGTGGGATGCAAGGAATGCACGGTCCTGATCAGCCGATTATGCAAATGTAACTAGTTATATTCTTTTATTTTTGGGATTTTAATGTGAATGAAGCTTATTTCCAGGAAGATGTTCAAATTCTCAAGAACTTGGGGACAGATCTATACAGGTTTTCAATATCTTGGCCAAGGATATTTCCAGGTATGCTGTACATTTGTGTTTGCACGTGCATGTTTGTGTGGTTTTGATCTCACACGTGGGATCCACTTGCAGGAGGATCTACGAGGCATGGAGCTGTGAACCTGAAAGGCGTACAATACTACAATAATCTCATAAATGAGTTGATAAAAAATGGTAATTATTTATTTAACAAGGATGATAGATAGTGCATTCAATCTCAATTTCCATACATGCGGTCCATATGTGTTAGATCCGTACCTTTCATCTATTGGGTCCTACCATGGATGGAGGTGAACTGTTCGGATTATCCTAGCCAATGATTGAAGGAGTCTTGAGGATTAGGTGGCTAGGAAAAGGTCCAATCAACGATGAACATTCAACGGGTGGAAAATCCGACAATCAAATCGCTAAAATCACACCAATGAATTGATTTTATGCATGCAATGGTCAATCCATGGTGGGGAACAATACATGAACGGTCTAGATCTCAATTCAGATGATCTTCACGGGTTGTCTTAAAACTACGGATTATTCTATGAATGTCTTGTTGTTGTGTGTGTAGGGATTGAACCATGTGCAACTATTTTCCACTGGGATGTACCACAAGTTCTTGAAGATGAATATGGAGGATTCAGAAGCAAGAGAATTCTGTACGGACAATAACATACTCAGATGATTTTATTTTTATTTTTTAAATGAGGTTTGAAAGTAAAAAATCTCTAATTAAAATTTTCAAAATTATAGAAATTAAAAAGAAAACTCTCATGGATGACTCGTCCGAGTCAACTAGGATTCAGTTGATTTGGTCGAGTCCAATCCAGTTTGGCACCATGAGTCATAACTGAAAATATTCAGAACTGGATGAGTCACCCAACTCGGGACCAATCGTGTCGTTAAAGTCACTGAGTCTTCTATCCATGCATCTCAAAGGGATTTAGCTTAAGAGCATCAACCATTCCATGAAGAATGTGATAATTGTAGACATTTTAGTTTTTCTTCTTCTTCTTCTTTCCTCACAATATACGCTTAGTTGCAATAATGGCCCAGTTGGGCTGTTGCCCAGCTTGTGTGGATTGGACTTGGATTTAACTTTTAGGCCTGTGGGCTCGTCTTGGGCATGATTCTCCAGCCTGAAAAATAAACAGGCTGGACCAGGGCCTAGACTTATCGACATTTCTACGAAGCCTGGCCGAGCCCGAATCTAAGGCCATTATGGCCTAAAACATGAATGTGCTGGTTAGACCTGGCCAATGGTTATTGCTGTTTATTGCGGGCTAAATCAGACACTTAGGCTCCTCCGATAGGGAGGATCGTGGGGTTATCTCTATCTCCATCCACCATGGGGGCCCTTTGTGTAAATAATTTGCATCACCCAAAAGGCGGCCCCCACTCGTGTAGTTTGTTGAGCTGCTAAGAGCTTGATCGAACACTTTCGATCCTTCATTCCTGACATATTGAGAATTGTTGGTTCCAGGGACGACTACAGTGAATTTGCCGAGTTCTGTTTTAAGGCGTTTGGTGACAGGGTGAAAATGTGGGTGACTATAAATGAACCTTCAATCTTCTCTACTCATGGCTATGAAAATGGGATCAATGCGCCGGGCAGATGCTCGCCTCCATCCTGTCCCGCTGGTGACTCTTCCAGGGAGCCATACATTGTCGCTCACAATCTCCTACTTGCGCACTCCCGTGCGGTCAAGATTTACCGATCCAAATATCAAGTAAAGCATTTTTACCTTCTCATTTTTTACTCATTATATGATTCTTGATTTAGAGAAACACCACACTTTGGATCCACCCTTAAACAACATAGGTAGTGGATCTGGTGGTCCCTATTATATGATGAGCCAAATAGACAATTAAAACAATAAGACCCGCCTCTGAACAGTTTGGATCACCATATGGTGTGGACCCAACATTACAGTTTGTTGGTCTGAACAAAAGCCCAGTGTGGCCAGAACAGATAAGAACTTGATGGACAAATGCATGATATTTATAAATAAATCTAATTAAAAGGGGGAAAAAAAAAAAAAAAAAAACTAATCTTATTTAGTTGAATTTTCATTTACAGAAAAACCAAAAGGGGAGAATTGGCATCTCAGTACACTCAGATTGGTATATGCCACTTTCTTCTTCAAAAGCAGACGTCGACGCAACTCAACGGGTTTTGGACAATACATTAGGCCTGTGCGTAAATCATGCTTTCATATTCTTTCATTTTATATAATTAATTAAAGGGGTTATCTATTCTAAGCACGTTCTGTCAGGCTGCTTAGCATGTCCCCCAAAAAATTTAAACAAATGGAACAGTCTTCAGGCAATCCAGACCATCTGTGAATGGGCCACAATCCAAAATAACACAAGTCTTGCATTGCACACAAGCATAGGAATAAGCACACATTAAATGCCTGTCATTGTAGCCATTTGAAGGAACTTGTTTGGATGTTGTAGATATTTAGACCCAGTCGTCTTCGGTGACTACCCATCGTCGGTGAAAAAATTGGTCGGAAATCGGTTACCTATTTTTACAGAACAAGAATCCAATGATATTAAGGGCTCTTCCGACTTCATTGGAATGAATCATTACATAACAATGTATGTGATGGATAATTCCACTGCGGTTCCTGCCCCGCCAATGGACGGTCCCACCCAAGATGAGCCCGACAGCCCAGAAGTTCAAGATACCTTTGCTATTACCACAAGTAATTTTCTTTCACATTTTCCATCATGTTTATGTTAACTAATCTAATCCGCTGTGTTCATTAATGACAATGTTCATCTTCATGTGCAGGTGAGAAAGATGGTGTTGCCATTGGACCCAGTGTATGTTTGAGTTTTCAGAATTAAAATCAGATAACTCATTCTTAAATGGTATTAACCTTTAATGCTTGTGCAGGAAGGAGGAGTAAGCTACTGGAGATCTTATCCATTTGGAATTAAGCTTCTATTGGATTATATCAAAGTTAAATACGAAAATCCGCCCGTTTATATTACTGAGATAGGTAAATAAGATTTACCAATTATGATTTATTTTTTAGTGTTACTGCCATTCATTTTATGTATTAGGATTTGTTACATAAGAGTTCTCCATACGATAGTTCATATATCTATCTTTCCATGTGATGCCTCAAACAGGAGAAGATAGACATGCAAGGGATTGTTTGGCTCCTTGGAATCTTAAAAGATGGAGTGAATCTGTTTCTGTGGAAACAGATTTCTTGAGAAGGAGATGGTCTATGCTGCTTGGGTACTGGGAAAGCCATCCTCATGAAGTTAAAAATAGTGGTTGAGTACTGGAAAACGGATTATTAGAGAGGAATCAAATCCCCGGTGATTGGATCCTTACTTTTGCTCAGGTGGTGGACTCTATCAAAATGGATCTCCTCAAGAATCCATTTCAACCGTTTTGCAGCACTGAAATGAAAGTGAAGGTCCTTACTAATGGATTCTGTTTCCATCAGGGCTACTTTGTTAGGAGCCAAACCCAGTTATAGGAGACATGTCTGCCAAATAGCCAAATTCGACGCATGATTTGAGGTGATTTTGGTTGATCTATGGGGAATTTTTCAAAATTATACAGAGTGGTCCCAATTAGCCTAAGACCCAATTCCCAGCTGCACAATTTCTGTATGACATCCAAACAGGCCAGACCTAAAATTATCTCATTTACGTATTGAAATACCTTGCTTATGATAGAGAAATGTAAACAAATTCAACACCATAGAGAAAGAAAATGTGGATCTTCGATCCATTGAATTACTGTATTAGATCACAAAGTCCCATTTTATGAGAGCACGAATATTAGATGACCCATTTTAAGCTTACATCGACACTTGGCATATGTTGGTCCCACATGATGTATTTTCACCATCAAAGTCCCATTTTATGCTAGCATGAATATTAGAGGACCCATTTTAAGCTTACGTTGATACTTGGCAGATGTGTGGCAGATGTGGGTCCGACATGATGTACTTTCACCATCAATATGTTCCCTGTTCTGGGCCATCTGAATTTTCAATCAGTCTGATTTTTAAGATCTAGAGGTTTTCTGAGGTTACCCATCTTACGGATGGATTGGATTCTATGAACACATCACTGGACCCCACATCTACCTGGTACCACCGTAAGCTTCTGGTGGCAAGATAACAACTGGAGCATGCCCCTTTTATAATAAGAAGCAATATCTTGCATTGGATAGCAAAAAAAGAACACTATATAACTGAGAAAGGATTTTCCTCTTGATTGTGGAAACCTTAGTTTCTATTACATTATAGTTAAAGCTGATTTAAGCTTCTTTAAGTTCGAAGAAATCTGAAGATAGTAATTGGGATATTTCCAGGTTATGTAAATCTAGATGACGGCCAGCCATTGGAAGAAATCCTTCAAGACACCGACAGGATCCAATTCATCAAAGATACACTAAATTACACACTGCAAGCAATGAGGTAATTATCATTAAATAAAACCATTCCCATGGAAATTACAAAACTACATCCGAAATGGCTAAATGCTGTTCAATGGACCATTTATCGACCTCATCAACATCCATCTATCTGTTTATCAGTCTCTCATGTACCATCAATGCCCCATACAGAACAAAAGATTGTTACTAACAATTTTTTTTTTTTAATTGTGATTCAGCGAGGGAGCGGACATTAGAGGCTATCTTTTGTGGTCTTACATTGACAATTTCGAGTGGGACAATGGCTATTCGTTTCGCCTTGGCCTTTACTATGTCAATTACACTAATAATGATCAGCGACGGATCCCAAAAGCATCTGCAACTTGGTTTAGAGAAGCAATGAATACAGATTTGATGAGTGGGGCCCGCCGATTTGGGAAATCAGCGTATTGAAGTAGGTCTTCTTCAACAACATTCATCTGATGGGCCATTTTTGATACAGAAGCACTTGTATGTATGCTCTGATACAACTTTTGTGTAATGGTGATTGATTATGATGATATAATGATAATGTCTCCGTAGAAAGCATGGATATAAAATCACTTGAATAGGCAATGACAATGACATGCAAGCATTGCTAGATAGCCCATATCTAGCACCTTCAATGTACACATGGCAATCATCTCAGCTGATCAGAACCGTTGATCTGGTAGCCAATGTGTATAGGCCAAAACCCAAATGGCAGTTCATCAATTACTGTAGTCCTTGTATCGATTGTGAGTGATGGAATGCTTATGGAAATCTGGAGGAGAAAAATGAGCAATGTAATTGATGGGTGAGCGTCTTAACAATCAGACATTAGGATTTTATCCAATCCTTGCAATCTTTGGGCGATGGCCTTCCATTGGGTGGCCCACCAGATCACTTCTTCCAATAACCTTACATGAGTACAATGGTGATGCTAGAGATGGACAAGGCCGGGCTGATCTAGCGACCTTTTCAGGATTTCAAGGGCAATTTTCTCATAGATCATGCATGATGGGCAGGACTCGGGCCCAGCTTGACAGAGAGAGAGGCCTGGACCACTGAACCATGGGCCCCACTTCAAGAAACCTAAAGCCGGAGTATATTGTGCATATTCTCGGGTCCAGGGTCCTGTAAATACTCTAAAATGAGAAAGGCATGCTTTGTGTGTATCACCTACCTGCTCATCTCCCAGGCAACCAAGCATGTGTGCCTCAATATCTTACCAACCTCCCAAAATTAAACAGTACTCGTGCAAGTGAGGTGGGGGAAGAGTCCTCTTTTCCCGCGTGCCATTACGGCACATGCGTGGAGGATCTGGACCATTCGTCAGGTGGGGAGCACTGTGAAATGATGTCCTGGCTCAAAAAGCAGACAGGTGGTGGCGTACGCTTGTAGGAGGAAAAGGGACAGCTAGCAAAAACAATGACCCACCCGAAGAGTGCACAAACATAGTCTTGTATCAGCTCATGTTCTTGGTGGGTCCCACCTGACGAGTGACCAGGAACTCTCACGCGATGCAACTTGGGCCTGTGTGCAGCAAGGCCGCCTCCCCGTTGGATGGCATATAAACATCACGGTGGGCCCCATGAAGGTTTCAATGGTGGGTGCTTCATTCCCAGTGTTTCTTGTGGTGTGGCCCAATTGAGTTTCAGATCTCCCTCATGTTTGGCCTCATGTCTTAAAATGAGCTGGAGAAGTCGATGGACGGAGTAGATATAATACAAACACCACGGTCGGCCCCAGGAAGGTTTCATCACTGGGCGTTTCCATTCCCACCCTTTCCTGTGGTGTGGCCAATTGAGCTTTGGATCTTCCCATGTTTGGGCTCATGTTCTAAAATGAATTGGCGAAACGGATGAACGGAGTGGATATAACACAAACATCACGGTGAGCCCCACAGAGGTAAGTCGCGTTTTTCACTCCACCCGAAAATCGACAGTGCCCTACAGCTCGAGAGAAATTACATATTTACATGTCCTGTTGGCCTGCAAGATTCCTTAGCTGCGGGGCCCATGGTTAGGTGATTCAGACTGTCGTTTTAGTGGTTCTCACCGCCGTTTGTAACTCAAAAGGACATGTTTGTCGAATGGGCAGTTGCATCATGCGCTATTTTCAAGGCAACGGGTGAGATGTCTGGCGTCCGCTGTATGAACGCTGTAAGGCCATCAGACTAAAATGATATCATGAAGCGGGGCTCACATGCGTGTTATTCTACACCTCTTTGGGTGAACCGCGAGTGCCGCGAGTCACCTTAGCAGGACTCAGGTTCGCTGCAATACATTCCGGAATTGCTATTTAGGTTCATGTTGCACTGATCTAGACCGTCTGTATGGTGGACCTCACGTCGATTGGGATACCCAAAAAATCATGAAATTTCTTGATTAACAAATATAATTCGGTGCAATTTTTTGTGATATTTCATGATATATGGTACAACCAAACGCACCCTTTGAATAGAAACAAGGATAAAATACAACTCTTTGTTATACCATGGATGTTTTGGGTTGATGATGCAATTGTCTTTGTGGACCCAATCCAAACGAACGGGTCCGTCCTTTCACTTATCTAGATTCTTGAACTGATGGAACCCACCATATAAGTAAAACTCTGTGGACCCGATGTCATGTATGCATCTTATCCATGCTTTTCATCCATTTTACCAAATCATTTTATAACATGGCCCAAAATCGAAGCATATGCAAAACTCAAGGGACCACAGTCCAAAAAACCGTGTGAATTGAACGCCTACAATTGAAAACTTCTTGAGGGCCATGGAAGTTTTGTATCAAATTGATATTTGTGTTTTCCCTTCATCTAATTTTGAGTAACCCTGTGAACAGGTTCGACGACAAACAAACATCACTATGGGCCCTAGGAAGTTTTCAATGGTGGACATCATTATCCAGCTGTTTCTTGTGGTGTGGTCCACTTAGATCTATGGATATGATTTAATTTTGGGTTCAAATGAGCTGGTAAAGCGGACAGACGGCATGAATAAGACACGCATTACAGTGGGCCCTACAGAGTTTACTGTATTCAATCCGCTTCCTGTTAAGGGGGAGCTCAAAATATCTTTGTGATTAGAAGATCCGAGACGTCCAAACTTTGGCCTTTTCTTTGGACCATGGTTTTATCTTATATTTGGTCATTTCTTTTAGGCCGCCACTAGGCTCATGTCCACATATGGCCTGCAATGTCAAAATTATTAGGGACGCCATGCAACAAAGGGCCTATGTGGCATCCACTTCATGTATTTGTTGTGATGACTCATGTTCGGAGAATCAAGTAAGCCATGGGACAAGAAATAGCTAGTGGGCTGCCCGCCTGCCATTCACACCATTTAGCAATGTTCTCTCTTTCATTCTTAGCATGTAGGCCACAGTTTTTCCTTCGGATCTCTTTTAAGTTTTTTGTATGACAACTATTCAATGTTCCAAATTCATCTTCACGTGCAATTGTCCATTCAACAAATGAATTTTAAGATGCTTTTTTTTTTCTTCTTCTTTACACACACTTGCACACCCACACACACCAAAATGGATGCTAGAACCCATGACGTAAGTGTTGAAACTCTTATGAGTCGAGCCATGAGTAGGGACCCGATTGTTAGGATGACTTCTGTAATATAAAATCCAGTATATGAGTGGTTCAAAAAACCCACTCCCATCCCCCTCTCTGCAGCATTTTCACATGATGTTGTCAAATAGCCTCATCCTTCGTTCCATGAATGTGCAACCACCCTTACCAAATCTCCTACATCTTTAATTAACATACCATCAAAATGAGATCTTGGATCAGAATCTATGGTCACAGGAGCTTATGTTTTTCATAGTGTGTACAATGGATGATACACGGTCACTTCGGCATTGCTTGAAATTGCATATGTGACATACATGTAATCCAAATTAAATTGTACAATTTATGAAACTTTCTTTAAATGTACCATGAACCAAAAAGTATAATTATTTGATTATTTAACCATCCCATCCGTAGACATTTATTGGAGGTTATAAATGAAGAAAATTTGATACTCCTGCTACAACAAATTAATTAGTGTCCATGAATCACAATTTAGTCGGTTTACTTTGAGTTAACATATGCTATTCATCAAGTTTCTGAGTTCGTGCATATCAAGTGTTGTATGGTGCCAGAGTATCAAATTACTCCCCAATCTGCATAGCAAGCAATCACAGCTAGTGACAGGTAGGAGTGTCCACACACCGTTATCATTCATAATTTCATACTTGCATAAGTGGGCCATTGATCAGTTAATTAATAAGACCAGTAGACTTTTGGGATAAGGACTCCACCTAATAAATGAACCAGCCTAACTTCTATCGCAGAGCGTTCACTGGGGCCCCCTACTTGATGAATGGCCCAAAACACACGCCACGCTGCAGAAATAAACTCTTTGATCTGCCCCATGCATGCAATAATTGCTCGAAGCCTCAAAGGCCTCTCCTTTGGGTAATTAACCAAGCACCGACAATATTGAGTGGTGTTGCATTAGAAGAGAGAAGCCGGATATCTTTGGCAAAGCAACTCGCATCTAATGGAAGGATCTGATGACCTGAACGGTCAATCAAGTGGGTCCTACTATGACAGCACCAAACAAATGATTACTTAATGCAGCATGCTTTTGGATCTTGTTGAAAACAAAATAAAACAATTAAAATGCGTTTTTCATGCCTCATGCTTGTCCATTCCAGGGTCCGTTGAGTGAAGCAAAAGCGCTTCCCATTATCGTATGTATACGATTGCTTCGCAATGATGATCAGGTTGAGTGAATCATATTGAATTCTTGATGGCACAGGTAACTAAGGACTTAGCTGAATTGGTGCAGACCTGGGCTGGACTCTTTTCTTCCTCTCTCACTTCTCCTTGGTGAAGGGGTGGAAGAGGCCAAGGAAAATCTTAAGGGTTTTTTGGGTTTCTAGGCTTGTTGGGTGTCAAGGGATTATTGAAAATGAGAAAAGGAAGGTGTAGAGAATTCCAATAAATCAGTTCTTGATTTACGGAATCCTCCTTGATTATAGGAGACATAATTTAGATTATACGGTTTCCATTTGTTTATTATACGGTTTCCATTTGTAGTTATCTTTCCTATTTTATCTCTGTATTCAAACTCTACTCTGCTCTGTATACGTCTATATAAATGGAAAACTCAACCCCATAAAGGTATGGTTGTTTTACAAACATTGTTATGGTATCAGAGCCTTCTTTGGATTAACCTCCTCGATCCCCTCATGGCCGATTCTTCTTTCTCCTTCAACATCATGATCCACATGGTTACTATTAAACTCTCCTCCACAAATTATCTTCTCTGGCGAAATCAACGGCAGTGGCAAAAGGTAAACGAGAAGGTGGTCTGTATGTGCTGGAGCGTGGCAACTCTGCATTTGTTTCTGTCCTTAGAAATAAGAATTTACATGCTTCCTTTGAATTATGGCATACTCGCCTTGGTCATGTAAATCACTCTATTTTATCTCTTTTGAATAAAAAAGGACAATTATTTCTTACTTCTCTGTTGCCTAATCCATCTCTTTGCTCTACTTGTCAACTCGCTAAGAGCCATCGCTTGCCTTATTCTCTGAATACTACTCGATCTAATGTTATTTTAGGTCTCATCCATTGCGATATTTGGGATCCCGCTCCCGTCAAATCTAATTTGGGATTTAGCTATTATGTGTTATTTATCGATGATTACTCTCGATTTACTTGGCTCTATCCAATGAAATTAAAATCCGATTTCTTTGATATTTTTCTCCAATTTCAAAAATTGGTTGAAAACCAATACTCCACCAAATCAAGCTTTTTCAAAGCGATGATGGCGCCGAATTTACAAGCAATCGTTTTCAATCTCATCTTCGACAAGTTGGCATCCACCACCAAATGTCTTGCCCATATACTCCTTCCCAAAATGGTAGAGTTGAGCGCAAACATCGTCATGTGACAGAAACTAGCCTTGCTCTCCTGTTTCACTCCCACGTTCCTCCTTGGCATTGGGTTGACGCTTTCAGCACAGCAACCTACATTATCAACCGACTGCCTATGCCTGTTCTTGATGGTCTTTCACCTTTTGAAGTTTTATTTGGTAAGCCTCCTAATTATGAGAATTTTTATCCCTTTGGCTATAGAGTTTACCCATGCTTACGTGATTATGCACCTCACAAATTTTCTCCCCGTAGCTTACTGTGTATTTTTCTTGGTTATAGTTCCTCACTTGGGCGAGACTAATTTCTTCCTACTCTCACTTTTCATTGGTAGAGACGGGTGGAAGAGGCCAAGGAAAATCTTAAGGGATTTTTGGGTTTCTAGGCTTGTTGAGTTTTAAGGGATAACTGAAATTAGAAAGGGAGAGGTCTATTTATAGCTCACAAACTTGATTTTTTTTGTAACTCTTGGCAAGTTGAGGGTTAAAAGGGTTTGGATAGCCTAAATTTGAGATTGTCAATTGACAAGATCTTTATGATTGGATTATATGTCATGGATCATAATTTTGGTCCAAAGGAAGGGCACTAGAGTCTTTTTAGTTCTCCACATGATTATCCATTCGAAAATAGAGACTCTATATGCGTTGCACCTCCCCCTGCCAAGGCATGGGACCTTACATATGGCAAGCGACACCTAAGGAGCCGCCCTAGCCACAAGGTGTTACGCCCCAAAATTCGGGTACAGGGTGTACACCCTCAAACCCAAGTTTCAATTCGTAACTCATACACAAAGTGTATTAACTTAATTCTTTGATCAGTTTAATCAAAGGTGATAATTAGATTTAGTCTAAGTTTCACCCTAATTCTAATCACACATACATAATACTTAGCATCAATTAATCAGGCATATATAAATCTTGACGACTATTAAAATAATATAAATCTTAAAAATTATTTGTTTATTATATTATCATATTATAAAAATGTTTATTTCAAACTAATATTATTTCAATGAGATAAATCTAAACAATTTCTTAAGATCTCATAATGAATACCAATATGCATTATACGCTAATCAAATTATTCTAACAAATAAATCACATAATCAAAAATGTTCTAATGCCATCACTTCATCTTCAGACAAGTATGGCCACGTTTCATATGGGTCATGTTCAGGTGCGATAGATCCTTCCGGTTCATGCACCATATCATCAGCTAATGGCTCATCTGTATGGTTTTTTATCTATAAAATATTAAGCTAGTCAGGCTTAGTGAAATAACTCAGCATGATTCATAATCATAGCACTTGAAATTATAAAAAGTATTAAATGTAAAAATGTATGCACAATGATATGGATGCAAATGGTGTATGAATACATCAGATGGGATGATCGTCCATCTGTTTGGGTTAGAAGTTATCAACCCACATCCACTCATTAGGTAAGCTTGGACATAACCCTCATCTGGTAACGCTCTACCAGAATCGACATTTCTTCGAAGGAGGGCCCCTATGATCGACAATGCAAATGCAATGAATGATAGATAATGTATGAATATATCATTTTCATAACTGCCATAGATATTTGTCTTGATAAGAACATTGACATGTGAATTTAATGTACAATTATCATGGTCATGTAATTTGGCATAAATTAACAAGTGATTTACCGTAACATACAATATTGCAATAAAACACTCAAATCAGTATATCAATCAATCAAACAATCGTAAATAATTTATTTTAATTTCAATGAATCATGAGACACGTTGGGTTACTCACCTGAGTTTGGAAGTATAGACGCCACACTCTTGCACAGGTGGTAGACTCTTAGGAATTCCAACACCCGGTCAAGGGTTCGAGTATCCATAGGTGGTGAAATACCACTATGGCATGAGTGTGTGGAAATCGGATTGCATACTGAGTTACTCAGTACGCTCTTATCGTACTGAGTAAACTCAGTTGAGCCCACCGTGAATGAATGTAGTCTTTCCACACCGTCCATTTATTTTTCCAAATAATTTAAGGGGTTGAACCCAAAATTGAAGCATATCCAAAGATCAAGCCGATCATACCACAGGAAACAGTGGGAATAATGATTTCCACCCTTGAAATCTAGCTAGGTCCCACAGTGATGTTTATCTGTCATCCAACCTGTTCATAAGATCATACAGACATGGATGAATGGAAAACATAAAAATAAGCTTGATTCAAAACTTACTTAGTCCTCGAGAATTTTTCAACGGTAGATGTTCAATTTACATTGTTTCTTGTTGTATGGTTCATTTTAGCGTTGGATATGCTTCATTTTTGGGCTCTAGCCCTGAAATTATCCAATAAAATGAATGGACGGAATAATTAAAATTTCTATTTAGATTTTTTTCTTTTATTTTCTTTTTAAGATTATAAAATTGAATGGAAATTGCTTGATCGGAGTGGTCCGTTGGATTATTAGATCATTCAAATTCTTGAGGTCTTGTCATGCTTTGCCTCTACACATTAAATGAATGGTGTGGATCTAACCACACATATACCGATGGCCCATCTTAACCTTCTACCCCAAGTGATAACAACACTTGCACAGAAATCCAAGTTTTTCTTATTAACCATTTCTAGATCTGACTAATGTGACCCATCTGATGGTCAAATTGATCTGGAAATTAGGGCCATTATATATTTTGGCCTTAGGAATCGTATGATCCGTATAGATCTAATCTGATATGATTAAGTACATACCAATCACAATTAGAAATTTCACATAAAATTTTAGACTTTCATTGCATTTACATCGTATCTACCCATAATCAAATACGATAAATGTGTGGCTGATCCACACCGTTCATTGCATAGATTGAGTTAAATTAAATGCATAAAAATACTAAAAGAAAGACGATAGACATACCTGATCTAAGCTATCTAAAATATCATGTCTTCCTTTCTCAGTTGTCGCAGGGTGCCTTTTTTAAGGATACAAGGAAGTTTATGGATATTTATAAGGGAGAGATAAGATAGAAATAAGATAGGGATAAGATTTTAAAATAATAATGATAATAATAATCTTTTATTCATGTATTATTAATATTATTATCATTAAATTTTTAAGGGCGTTACAAAAGGGGCTCCTTGCTTTGACAGGTGAGCACCCACACGTGTTACCTTTGTTTTTTTTTTTTTTTTTTGTTAGGTTGTTTAAACTCTAGAAATTGATGGCCTTTAGGTATGGGTTGGTTTTGAGTTGGTTTTGGGTTTGACTTGACAAGGTGAGTCGACTGGGTATGTTGACCGAGTGAGTTGACTTCGTAGGTTAACTTGGTGAGTCGACTCGGTGAGTTGATTGGGTTTAACTAGGTTTAACCATGTTTGGTCGACTGGGTTTTATTGGGTTTGATTAGGTTGAGTTAGGTTAGGTTGATTGGATTAAGACTGGGTGAGTTTAGCTAGATTTAGGTTTGATTGGGTTTTAAGATTAGGCCAGTTAAGAGTTTGGATTTATGTTTAGGATTTGGCATTGTTGACTCGGTCCATCTTGAATAGCTTGTCTACCTGGGGTGGGGTGCCTACAACAAATCTAATCTATCAGGCATTTATTTTGGCCCCACATATGATGCCCTTGCACTCAAGCGAGTGTAACTAACCTCTCATATTGGGCAATAATGAACAATTTAAAAATGTGGTTGCTCATTCCCTATGGACACGACTTCCTTGCAGGACCCCCCCATCCCCCCCCCCCCCCCCCCCAAATACTAAGGTCTATGAGACGCTAACACAAGAAAGAGTGATGAGGAAGACTACCATCTAAAGTCTGCAAAACCTTAAATTCACAAGGAAAAAAGAAGAAGGAAAATTCAAGAATTTTATTTATCAATAATCATCATCAACCTTCTAATTACATCACTTATAAAGAAAAACAAACACTAATTAGGAGTCCTAATACAACTAAATTGAAACTTACTCGAAATAATAAAATTTACTAAAAATAGAAAGTCCTAATTTAATTTTGTCGGATGATTCCTGGCACGACAAGAAGCGAATCTTAAGAAGACTGTATATACTAAAATTCTAAGACGAATGACATACATCCAAACCTAAAACTTATTAAAAATAGTAAGTTTTTTCC
This sequence comes from Magnolia sinica, assembly GCF_029962835.1. NCBI lineage: Eukaryota > Viridiplantae > Streptophyta > Magnoliopsida > Magnoliales > Magnoliaceae > Magnolia > Magnolia sinica. The sequence continues at coordinate 15,023,785 of NC_080585.1, read as the reverse complement.
TTTAAAACTATGATTTTGAATTAAAAGGAAGCATTTTCTCATGAAATAGAACAACAAGACTCACTTAGAGGGGTCGATTGGTCCTAAGTAGCCTATTCCAATCAAAATTCATAAGTTGTGTGTCCCGTGATGATATTTGGATCAAAAGTTATGCCCATTTTATGGTTTGCACTTCGAACGTCCATTTCTCCCTATCTGAAATGAATTTCTTTGATGTCAATGTCCCTGGGGCGTCAATTATGACATACCCTATATAGAATTGAGCCCAAATATGACAAAACTAAGTTTGATTATGTTAAAACTTCTTCCGGTCCATTTTTGCGATGAACGAGCCTGCAGTCCTCTTTACATCAAACACTTCGTGATGTATGTGCTATATCCACTCAATCCATCTATCGGTCCTCTCCTTTTAAATATAAGATAAACAATGAGGCAGATCTAGAACTCAAGTGTGTGTGTGTGTGTGGACAAAAATGCCCTTGAAATCTTCTTGTGGCCCGTTGTGATGTTTATTTGCCATCCAACTCATTCATAAGATGAATCCTGCCAGAACGAAGCGAAAATACAGATATAAGTCTGATCCAAAACTTATGTAGCCTAGGAAGGTCTAAACGGTGGGTGCCCAATCCCCACTGTTTCTTATATGTGGTCCACTTAAATCTTAAATCTGTCTTATTTTTTAGATCACATTAAACCTAATGTACGATGGTGTAACAGATGGATTGAGTCGGCCCCAAAGACCTTAGGGTCAGAGGGCATCCCAGTAATGTTGGAAGCAGGGGCTGTGTGTGGCCCACCATGATGTATCCATACGGTTTATACATTTTCACATATCATTTTAAGATATGATCCCAGGTATGAGACAGATCCCAGGCTCAAGTGGACTATACAATGGGGATTGAACGCCCACCATTAAAACTTTCTTGGGACCACGGAACTTTTGGATCTAAGTTATTTTCCCTTCATCGTGATTTGTACAACCTTATGATCAGATTAGATGGCAAATAAATATCACAATGAGCCATAAAAATGTTTTAACAGTGGGTATCATTATCGTTTCTTGTTCTATGGTTCACTTAAGTTTTGGATAATTTAGAAAAATGGATAAACAATACGGATAAAACTTATATATTACTGTGGGCCCTATGAATCCCCTGTCTAGACCGATTTCCGTCCCGGCGGGGGCAGGACGCAATCCGCTTCCGGTGACGTTGCAGGCGTATGTAGAACGGCGTCAATTTACACATAGATAACGACGTGGCAAAAGTGATCACGTGAGCATTGAAAACGCGGCGTGTTGCCCACGATGCGTTCTTAGACGGAAAAGATATTCTAGAACGATGACCAAGCGGGTCAATGGTCTGGATCTCCAAACCACTTAACCAAATTTAGATTTTGTACGTTGCAAGCTTTTGCATTGCTTTAAAATATCCTGACCTTTGATTCCTTGACGCTAATTTATATGAAACTCATCATAAGTAATTTTTAAGTGAGTACGTATCATATTACATCCTCTCGCAGAGTAAAAGTTTTCCACTTTAAATTATTAAGTGACACGTGTATCCATCTCTTAGACTTGTGCCTTGTCGACCCGATCAAATTTGACCTTTGGTACTTACCTAATTCTAAAATTGGACCACGGCACACAGACAGGTGGTCAAGATTTTTACAACCGCCCATTCCTACCATGCAACTTTTCCACGCCTTCTACGGGAATAAATGGTGGTAAGTAGAGGGAATTCGGAGTAAGTGGAAGTAAATGATTTATTTATTTATTTTTTTCAAACCCACACGCACGCACGCCCATACACTCTTGCCCTAGTAGAATTTCACCACCTATGGGTACTCAAACCCATGACCGGGTGTTGAAACTCTGAGAGTCTACCACCTGAGCAGGAGTAGGACCCGAAGTAATTGATTTTTGATGTGTGTTTGGACGGGAGTAAGTGCATGTAAATAATCAGTAAGTAAAATATAAATGAAATCTTCTTGTGCGAGATGATTTGGAACTATACGAAATGAAATGCCCTTTAAACTCCCTTGAAAAGCTGCTTAAGCAAAGAAAACTGCCACTATATACATGTCCACCATCCATGTAGCATGCTGATGATTCTCTATAACAATCCAATCAATGATTACATTACTAAAATCACACTAGTAGAATGATCCAAACCATTCACAAATTAGTTATTTAAATTGACTGTTAAAAATGACTGGAAAGTTATTTATTTGTAATTCTTCTGTTTGTAGCCTACCTAAGATTTGAAATTTCCTCACTTTTAACTAAAGTATATATTTCAATAAATTTATTACCATCATTCAATGAAATATTACACATGTATACTAATTTAAGATATTAAAGCTGTTTTGAAATATTATATATATTTCTATGAATATATTAAAAAATTCGAGCGTATTCTAATTCATCTGCTCTACTCTCTTCCAAATATAATATTTAGATATAAAATGCATTTCATTTACTTCAACTCAAATATAATTAAGCAAGTCATTTACGCCCAATTCATCTACTCTTGACTAATTCTATTTCTCATGTGCCTTCATTTACAAGCTCCCAAACGCAAGCCATCACCGCATCTAGGAAAAATCTTGTCTATCAACTTCACCCGCTCACTTTTAAACAATGAGGTAAAAAATAAAGTAGATCTAAAACTCAAGTTTATATAATTGTATAAACATTGCGGCAGCCCAATAAGGTTTGAACGTGGGTGTTTTGGACGAATGGACCGTTGTAAAAAACTTGACCACGTCCAATTTCAGAATTAGGTAAGTTCCATGGTTCAACTTCCCCGGATAGCTCCCACATACAGGGTTTTTGTGTGTTTCCGTAGCCAGGGCCACAGGCAAGGGACCTGTTGCCATTGGCTACTGATTGGTGTTGTGTGGGCCCAACATGATGTATGTATTTCATCCACGCCGGCTATCCATTTTTGCATAAAAATTTATCACATGAGCCCAAAAATGAGATACATTCAAATCTCAAGTAGGCCACATCACAAGAATAGTATTGATTGAATGCCCGCCATTAAAAATCTCTTGGTGCCGCCAAAGATTTTGATCAGGCTGATATTTGTGTTTTCCCTTCTTCCAGGTTTGTATGATGCAATCTAACAGGTTGAATGTCAAATAAATATTACAGTGGGCGCTAAGAGAATTTTAATGGTGGACATTCAATCAATACTCTTTTTTGGTTTTATGGTCCATCTGAGAATTAGACCTGCCTCAGTTTTTGGAATCAAGCCCTGAAATGATCTGAAAAATGAAATACATACATCATGATGGGGCTCACAGAGCACCGATCAGTAGCAAGTGGCTACTGGCAGCGTCAGTAGCCAATCCACATCCACCGGCAAGACTGAGTCCCTTTTCTCCCAAATCCATCGGCTTTTCTGACTGGTTTGATTTTTAGACCAGGTTGCATCTTTGGTGGGAGCCACCTGATGAACTGGTTTGATTTTTGGACCAGATCGCATCTTTGGTGAGAGCCACCTGGTGAACTGCTTGGATCTAGTTCATGTGCGCACTTCACACGTGCGCTGAGCACGTAAGAATACCATCCCTGCTAAACTAGTATTTACGAGAGGTCTCAAGTCCAACATGCCGGACAATAAGTTACTGTCCACCTAGCAAACAAATTCCCATGTGTGTGAGGCATCCAATCCGTCCAATAGGTCAGCCTTATCATGATAATCATCTTAGACTAAAATAAACCATATCCACTTATCAAGTAGAACACAATTGGATTTTTCTATTTATCAATGGCTAGATTTTTTTCTCTGGTGTGTCCCACCTGATGAGTAGAGAGGGCTGATTCGTGCATCAGATGATCTAAGGGTGGAGCCAACGTACTGGGTTGGATGTAAGATAGCCACTGGGTGGGGTCCAACCGATTTGACTCGAGACATTTTCTATTTAGGACCGGTCCTAGTCACCTAGCCACACGCAAGTAGTCTCTGTGTTTGTGATGGTGAAACCCTATATATGATTTGAGCCCCAGATCATGACCGTTGCAAATTCCATCTATTTCTGACGCACTAAAAATGTCCAAAGAGACCCTTTCTCACCAACCCTTCATGGGCTAGACTCTCACGTTAGCTTGCACCGTTTTAAAATGGTGGTGACTCTTCCAATGTTCCCGTGGCATGGTTTTACAGCAATCCAGACCCTTCAATTCATCCATTTTTAAAGCTCATTTTAAGGTATGGTTCAATAAATGAAGAAAATATACCATACCCAAGGAAACAACAGTGCTTGACCATTAAAAACCTCATTATGGGCTGCAAAGATTTTCGATCAAAAGCTAATATTACGTGGTGTCTTCATGCAGGGCTTCGTGACCTAATCAACAGGTTGGATGGCTAATAAACATTCTGGTAGCTCCAAAAAGTTTTAATGGTGAGTAATCACCACTATTTCCTGTGGGATGGTCCACCTGATATTTTTATCTTCTACGTTTACTTGACCATAATTTAAAATGAGCTTTAAAAACGGATGAACGGCGCGGATGTAATGCACATATAACAAGGTGGGCCCCACAGGGATCCACAGGAACTGCCTTCAACCTTACGAAACATTCCTCCGTTATCGCAAGGAAAGAAGGTTGGTCAGGCACCTAACACCGTACACGTGGCGTGAAACAGTAGATGGGGAACAGTTTAACGTGTCTTACCAGGACAGCCTCTTTTCCCACGGAATGGGACGCGGGTTCGGTACTGGCGTGGGTAGCTGAATTTTACCGGCTTGGCTCAACGAAACAAGCCGAAAAGAAGCCGCGCATGCAGATGCGACCAACACAAGCGCCTAGCACATGCCTAGGTAGCACACGAGTGAGAGATCCCGGACGTTCAGCACGAGGGTGAGCGGACTAGATTTGATATATTCGGCAGAGGAGGTAGGCAGGGGCGGGCCTCTCACAGGAAGTTCCTGGGCTCGGTGGGGCCTACCGTGATGTTTATGATAATTCACTCCGTTCATCTGTCTTTACTGCTCATTTTAAGATAGTAGACTAACATTAAGGCAGATTCAAAAATCAACTGGGCTACACAAATAGAAAACGGTGAAGATTAAGACACCTTTGAAACAATCTTATAACTACAGAAGTTTAAAATTGGGTAATTTTTTTAGTTAATCCAAGTAGAAACATACTTTTATAATTCGAAGGTGTAAAAGCATATAATGTAGGGACATATTTACACTCACGTAGAGTGGGGCAGCCAGTTGGATGTATGGGCACACTCACTCGAGGTAGGCGGCTTGTGCGAGACGGGCCTTACCCGTGTGGAGCAGGTGGCTCGTGTGAGACATTACCCATATGATATAGAGTGGGGCGGCCAGTCGGATGTATGGGCACACTCACTCGAGGTAGGCGGCTCGTGTGAGACGGGCCTTACCTGTGTGGAGCAGGTGGCTCGTGTGAGACATTACCCATATGATGTCGAGCCCATGATGGGAGTCCAACGGACGCCCTAACGGATATAGAGATGGGCAATGAGATAAATGAATGAACTCGTCATACTTATATTAATAAGTGATTAGTTGTTTTGCATCAAACCCGTAAGTTTTATTCCACTTTTTCAGCACACATTTTTTTTTTAATTCTTTTTTCACACACCCGCACACTCACTATAGTGGCATTTCACCACCTATGTTGAAACCCTTTTTACGTTACCACCGGGGGCAAGAGTAAAGATCCTGCGCTCTGGAGTGCCTAATTATTATTTACATTGTAAAATATACTCCCACATACACCACATGCTGCACGCTAGATCGAGGCCGTTCATTAAATAGGGTGGGCGACTAGGCTTTTTTGCGAGAGAAACTGTCCAACAGTCCAAATTGGATGTGAGCATGTGGCCCACCTGATGGTCTTATCAACCTGAATTTTAGGTTGATGAACGGTTTTGATGTCACACGCACGTGCCTATTCTTTGCATCTGATGTGAGGCGAGGGCACTCGGCATTCACCTACCGTTATGAATATGCGCCATACATCTTAACTATCTATCTTTCTCATCGTGGCCGTTTTGATTCGTAGATGCCAGGGTATCCTCTGCTGTATGGCTAATATCTCCACACGTGTTCAATATAATCACGTGTGCGGCGAAGCGGTCCGTCCTTCTCCAACGCACAAGATATACCTGCGGATAAACGCGAGAAATCCACTACGCCATACATTCTCCGTTCCCAATCTTTCTCGATCAAAAGGTCAGATACGCTGGCGGTGTGCGATTGTCATAAGCATGCGCCAAGAAATCTGGCAGCCAGATTCTCAATCTACACCGTGCATGCGGTGGGACCGCTGATAGATGGGCCATAAAATTCCACAGAAAAAAAATTATACTGTCCGATTGATGTAAAATGCTGAACGGCTAACATCAATATCAACGTTCCAAATTTTATAGACAAACGTACATTAATCAGAGATTTAAATTATTCAATCGGCCCTGCGTCCCATAATGTTGACGGCCCAGTTTGAGTGGTATATAAATTCAACGCTTATAATTCACGTGACTGCATGCGTATAATCATCGCTTCTTTCCGGTGTATCAACAAGTCCACTCTATTTTGTTCTGGTACGCGAATTAGGTACTACCCTGCCTGTACCATGCTCGGAACATGCTGGGGCTCTGAGGGGCCCACCGTAATGTATGGGTTTATCTACACCTTCTATCAATTTTTCCAATATTATATAGGATATAAGAATAAAAATGAATTAGATCCCAGGCTCAAGTGGACCACAGAGTAGGGATTGAATGCTTACCATTAAAAACTTTTTAACAGCTACATAAGCTTTCAATTAAGCTGATATTTTTGTTTTCCCTCAGGCCAAGTCACCCAAATCTATATGACCTTGTGAATAAGTTGATAGAAAATAAAAATCATACTCGGCCATCGAAAGGTTTCAACAGCGTGCGTCATTATTACTTACTGCTTCCTATAATATGGTCTACTTGAGCCTCGGATCTACTTCATTTTTTAGCTTCCACATGAACGGTGTACACAGACCCATACATCATGGCGACCATCAATTCCCTATTTTGGATTATCACTCAAAATAGTTTAGATAAGAAAATCTTAACCATTTCCCTATTGCTTATGTGCAGATAGACGGTCAAAAATAAATACGACAACGGTCCAAATTCAAGTAAATAAGGTACTATTTATAATCTCTCAGATATTTAAAGCTATGATATTTCATGAAAATTATAATCCACTGTAAGATTAAATAGATCAATGGTTTAGATTCCCCAAAACATGGTCCCACTTATCAGAATCGAAAACTCGTGCATACTATTCAAATATAAGGTGCCATGTACTGTATAATTCCTTGTTTTTTCCCAGACATTCCTCGCTTCGCCGTTTACTCCCTCCATGAGAGGGTTGGTACCCAACAGACTCCCTCCCGCGAGCGCGCCCGCGCCGGGTAAGGGCAAAACCGGAATACTCTCTCTCTCGTTATATCTTCCCGCCATGATGTCCTTGAATAGAAGGAGCTTCCTGGTAATAAATCGTAAAAATATAAAAGAAAAAGCTTCTTTTGTTCGCTTTAATTGCGGTTATAACCTTGAAATCGTTTTCTCATCTGACAGTGAGAATCGTCGTGTTTGACATTGAAAAACAGAAAATCAAAGCTTTTCAAGAAAATGACTTTTTCAGTATAAAACCCATTGCTTGGGCTTCTTCGCTTTTCTCAATTGAAGCAAAGAAAGAACGTGAGCCGTTCATCAGCTGCTGTCTTTTCTTTGTGTTTTTAGAGGAAGGCTGTGGTTGTTTGGAGAGGAGGAGAGAGAAAAATCAGGGAGTTGATGGAGAGCACGATGAAAAAGGTCGAAGACGGGGCTTCCGTCTTGGATATGGATGCGAAATCCACCGTTGGAGGCGGTGTCGCTGATGCGTACGGTGAATATAATGCCGCGGAGGATCAGCTCGTCACGCCATGGACTTACAGTGTTGCAAGGTGAGAATGTATAAGAGACGGATGAGGATCCGTCGCCTGTGGTCCTCACATTTTCTTTATTTATTTATAAAGATTTTGGTATTTTTTTGGATTTTTTTTAAAAAATATTTTGTAATTGATGTCTTAATCGATGCAGACAAAATTTCTTCTCTGCATTTTTCTTTTTTATTTTTTTATTTTTTCCTCTAAATTCTATGTCAGGATTTTTTTTAGTCTTTATTTATTACAATTTTCTTTTCTTTTTCTCTTGAATTTTTAGATTTTTTAGGATCCAGTAATTTTTTATTTTGATACTTTTTTCTTATCTGAGAAGAAAGAACGAGATTCTGTTGTTTGATTCCTTATTTGTGTATTTATTTATTCATCGTAATCATCTTCATCGTTGACGGCAGTGTCGTCGTCATCATCATCATCATAGATTACCGTGGAAATCCATATCTCTTCTTTAAAAGTTCTCTTGAATTTCACAAAAAAAAAAATTTCTTTTTGAATTCTTGAATTTCACGAATTTGGTTCTTTTTTCCTCTTTTCAGAAATTTGAATTTCAGAAATATAGTTCTGTTTACCTCTTTTTAAAATCTTGAATTTCGGAAATGTGGTTGTCTTTTTTCTTCGATTTGCTGATTTTTTATTTTTTATTTTTTGCAAAATCTGGTCAACTTGTAATTCTAGAGGAATTCTGGAGTGCTGGATGAAGTGATTTGCTTGCTACAGAAAACTCGACATGCAGGGCCTACCTTTTGGTGTTCCGAACCGTTCATCCGGTGGGACCTGTGTGGATGAGAGATGCCGAAGAATTACTCTGTAACCAGATTGTCCTAACTGTCCAAGCGGTGTTGTTTTCTCCATCCATCACTACCAATGGGACAGCTAGGATGATCTGATAGGGGGGATATTGGGGCCTGGTCCATCTCATGATGGAGACTAACAGATGAATAATTTCGATTATGGGAAGGTGGGCTGGAGCTGTACCATTGTTGGGTGCCGGTTCTTTTGATCAAGCATCGTGTAATGCCTTGTCAATCCATATCCGGGTTTTATAGGCTCTAATTCAGTTGAATTCATAAAAGAAGAACGATTGGGGGTGAAAACTATATGCCATTATTCGGCGTATGGTGGATCAGCCACCATTCATTACCAAACAAACATCAAGATTAAGACCCTTCCCCTAATATCTGCCTCAAGAAGATGGACCACCATCAAGAGATCATTTGGCAATGGATGAAGGCTGATGGCGTATTCACCCCATAATGCTGTATAGTTTTGAACAACTGATTCACAGTACTTTGAAAAGCAGTGTTTTATTCATATACTGCTGGTTCCTGATTTGTAACTGCCGTTATGATTAGGACTTGTTCTGTAGGTTGCTTTTATGTTTTCCACATTTTCTGATGGAATCCAAGATAACTTCTGCAAATGAACAACAGTTTTGGTCTATGGCTTGAGAGCATTGTAATTAGCTATTGAGACTACACGTTTTCCTGATGGATCTTGTTATATGAGTTTCCAATTCATCCTGATTCATCTTAAATACTTTTGCATTGTAGTGGGTATACATTGCTGAGGGACCCGCACCACAACAAAGGGCTTGCCTTCTCTGAGAAAGAGAGAGATGCCCACTACTTGCGAGGCCTTCTACCTCCAGTGTGTCTGACGCAAGAGCTTCAGGTGCATTAATGTCTTTGCATTAGAAACATTCATCTGGCCTATATCCAAGTGTAAAGGTGTTTCAGCTATCTGTTTTGTGGCTGTCCACATCAGGAAAAGAAACTAATGCTCAATCTACGCCAATACGAAGTTCCGTTGCAAAGGTACATGGCGCTGGTGGAGCTTCAGGTATTGGGTCTTATTTTTTTATTTATTATTATTTTTTTAATTTCATTTATTTATATTTGTAGATTTGAATCTTTATATATGACTTGTATTTTATTATCAACTGAGTAAACTAAATTACAGTAATTGGTCTGATAAAGTGGTAATGACCAAGTTGTAGTTTCCTTAGCTTTCGTTCAAATCACAATCAGGTGACTTTTGAGTTTTGAGTTGGGTTTGAAAGGGGTGCAACTCCCATTTGGGGGCTACTTCCATACGAACATAGGAAACATCACAGTTTTCTCATTGTCTCAATCATAGCGAATGTCCACAATGCAATTCACGTGCACATCCAAACACAACCTTAATATTGCTTATTTCCTTTTTTCATACAGGAAAGGAACGAAAGGCTATACTACAAGCTTCTCATTGATAATGTTGAGGAATTGCTTCCAGTCGTATACACACCGACCGTAGGTGAGGCTTGCCAAAAATACGGGAGCATTTTCAGGCGTCCGCAGGGTCTTTACATTAGTTTGAAAGAGAAGTATGTATGCCTATTCAACCATGTCCCTCTTTCTGTTTCATATGTTACTGAGATCTTGATTTGTGTCTATATTAGTCATGTGTCCTGAGAATTAGTTGTGTTTCATAGGGGGAAGATTCTTGAGGTACTGAAAAACTGGCCTGAAAAGAATATCCAAGTTATTGTTGTCACTGATGGTGAGCGTATTTTGGGGCTTGGAGATCTTGGAGCCCAGGTAAATAAAATCAATAACGTAATGTTCATCTCCGAGTGTAAAATAAGATCAATGAGTTTTGTCCCGTTCAGTTCTTGCAATTCTGAGCTGACTTTCCCTATGCATGTTGTTCATGTTCTTAGGGCATGGGAATACCTGTAGGAAAGCTTTCTCTGTATACAGCTCTTGGTGGGCTTCGTCCTTCGGCTGTAAGCATTTCATCAACTGATGCTGCTCTGTCCAATACACTGATCATAGGCTATTCTTATCATCTGGTGTTCTCATCACAACACAAAAGAAAAACTAAGATAGAAAAGAAATAAGGAATGAAGAATATCTTTGACAAGCTGATGTGATGCAGGACAATTAACCACTTGCTCTAAAAGCTCGAACTGTTAGAGTATGGTGAATTAATCCCTTTATCTCATAGCCCAGGCACCACGTCATGGGTTAGGACCTCGGCCGATCCCCTCTCGTGGGCTCGTGGGCCCCAAATCACATGGACCGCCCACTCCGAGTGTGTTGCCACATCCCATGGGCTACCCCACTCGAGCCTGGTGTGAAATGCCCCTGCATTATGATGTAGATGTCATCATTTCCATTTCCATTTTCATTTAGAATTTGAAGAATTCCACTACCATTTGCAGTGCTTGCCTATAACAATTGATGTGGGGACAAACAACAAGAAGTTGTTGAATGACGAATTCTACATTGGGCTTAGGCATAAGAGGGCAACTGGCCAGGTAAGAAAATCCCAGCACATTTAACTCCACGATAACAGAATTTGTATATCTAAACTATTCTTCATAGTACTAAAGGGTGGATTTATTTTTGCCTGCTCTTAGGAGTATGCTGATCTTCTACATGAATTCATGAACGCTGTTAAGCAGAATTATGGGGAGAAAGTCCTCATACAGGTGACTGATTAACCTTACAAATATTGAAAGATTGTTTTTTGCTTTCCTATGTAATTAAATTGTCATCTTGATTCTTTGCAGTTTGAAGATTTTGCAAACCACAATGCCTTTGATTTGCTTGGAAAATACCGCACAACTCATCTTGTATTCAATGATGACATACAGGTATCATGATGAAAGCTAATCAGATTTAAGAAATGACAAAAAATGGAAAAAGGCTGCTTTTGTTTTTATTATATTAAAGTTTTGCGCCAATTGGATATATGAATGTTTCATTGCAGGGGATGTTTGTTTTGATATGGAAATCATTTCTCTTATCAATGGATTATTCTGTCATTGTAGGGGACGGCTTCAGTGGTCCTTGCAGGGATAGTTGCAGCACTGAAACTAGCCGGCAGAAACCTGGCCGAGCACACATTCTTATTTCTTGGTGCAGGCGAGGTGCTCTCATGTTTCCATTTTTCCTTTCAATCATTTTCTATTGTCATGCCAGTCCATTATATGGGAAAAGGAGAACGAACTACCAATAATGGGCGATAGGCAACAACCAAAAAAAAAAAATTTGAAGAATTTTGTGATTGCAGGCTGGGACTGGTATAGCCGAACTCATTGCTCTTGAGATGTCAAAACAGGTATAAGCCTAATACGACCTGTTATGTGTTTTTCCTTTGTGTTGGTTGCATGGCACTAGTGCACAAATAAATCTGATTCTTGCTACAGACTAAAGCTCCAGTTGAAGAGATGCGCAAGAAGATTTGGCTTGTGGACTCTAAGGTCTGAGCTGTTACCCCTCACATCTTGAAGCTGAAAAATCCTCTTCATTCATTTTCTCCTTCCCGTTTCTATATTGGTTCAGTTCCTCTCTGATTCCTCTTTAATAGGGATTGATTGTCAGCTCCCGCATGGAGTCGCTCCAACACTTCAAGAAACCATGGGCTCATGACCATGAACCCATTAAGACACTCCTAGATGCAGTCAAGGTATGAACTATTAAAGCTCTCTCAAATGCCTGTGAATGTGTCAGGATATGAATCAAAATATATGCAACTCTCCCACTATATTCAAGATGCTGTTAACCCATCAAACAACCGATCTGAACCCTCCATTTCAACCTTAAAAGTTCTTCTATGAAGTGACACAATTGCAGTTTATTTACTTTTTTATAGTGATGATTGCATCCCCATCCGTACCTCATCTAGCTACTTTCATGTGATACTGATCGAAGTATCAGAATTTTGATCTTTTTTGTGTCACATGTATATCAGTTTCTTATGTGCACACGAGCATGGTATTATTTGGTTTTTACGAAGGAACTTTCAGGAAAATGTGGTTTCTTACTTAATTGATTTAATTTCTTAGGCAATCAAACCTACAGTTTTGATCGGATCATCTGGAGTTGGAAAAACTTTCACACATGATGTGGTTGAGGCCATGGCCTCCTTGAACGAGGTATACTGGTGCTTGTTTCTTCCTTTTGGCACTCCTCTCACTCCATTCTCAACTTAATCAAGGAAGCAAAGCTTAGATTGTTAGACATGATGTGCAGAAACCAGTTATTTTTGCTCTCTCAAATCCTACCTCACAATCTGAGTGTACAGCTAAAGAAGCTTACATGTGGACTAAGGTGAACTCTCTCTCTCTCTCTCTCTCTCTCTCTCTCTCTCTCTCTCTCTCTCTCTCTCTCATGCCAGAATGAGAAAACAAGGAATTTTTTTGGGATGCAATAAATGTATGTATAAAATTCTCTCTCATGCAGCTGATTTGCTAGCATGAGAAAGCGAGAGGGGTTTTAGAATGCAATAAATGTATTCAAAAAATCCTTTTCTTCCCTTTTATCATTTACAGGGTCGCGCAATTTTTGCTAGTGGGAGCCCATTTGATCCTGTGGAATATGATGGGAAGATTTTCATCCCAGGCCAGGTTTAGCTTTAATCATTATCATAGCTTTCTCCAACTATTTGTGGAGGTTTAGATTTATTTATTGGTCATTTTGTATGCATTAAAATGCAAATGAGCAGAGATTTGTGTTGTCAAATACCAATATTTTAAACAAAATTTTCTTGATTTAACTCAGGCAAACAATGCATACATTTTCCCCGGATTTGGTCTGGGTATGGTGATGTCTGGTGCAATTCGTGTTCATGACGACATGCTTCTGGCAGCCTGTAAGTATATGATCAGCACAAATGGAAATCAATTTGCGCATCAGGTGCTAACTGTTTACACGATCCAACAGCCATTGATTTTTTGTGGTTTGGCATTCTGTGGTTTTTCTAACTTGCTTTACAAAAATAATAATAATAATAATAATAATACAAGCACAAATGCAAACCTACATAAGCACCCTTTTCTATAAGGCAATGCCAGATATTTTACAATTTGGGACATTGCTAGAGCTTATAGCACTATATAGTGCGAGTTAGAAGCACCCATCACTTGGGGAAATTCAGGTTGCATTTTATTATTGCTTTGAGTCTCTTGCGCACCAATACAAGTTGGAAGCTAGGGCTGTCAATTGGCAAGGTCTTATGAGTTGGGAAACCACATACTTTTCCCTTATATGTGCAAATCAATGGGATTAACAATATAAGAGATTTAGTGGATGATAATCACTTCCACCACAAGCAAGCAAATCATCAAGCATGTAAAGTGCAAGAGATAGAGATTTTTTTTATGTGGGAAACCATCTAATGTGAAGGGAAAAACCACAGGACCTAGTCTAGCACAAATCCACTATAATAGAAATAATGGAAATACAATCATCAACAAACCAACTTCTCTTAGATATCCAAATACGTCACCTACAAGTAGATTTCAAGCAACAACAAAAGAAAGGAATTTTCTCACCTACTAGGGATTGTAGAAAACTCCCAACACAACCCTTAGAGAAGACAATCGAAGAAACCGGCGTTGTGGATGGACACTCACGAATCCGGATGCAAAGATTTAAGTGGTAGAAGGCTCTTGTTTTACCTTTTCTACAAAACCCCATTCTCCATTCTTTCACCTCTTTTTCCCTAAGAAATAAAAACCCCAAATGTTTCCAGAACACTCTCTATGAAAAAACACAGAAAAAAAAAAAAAAAGCCCTTTTCTCTCATTTTAGTTTGTTTGGCAAAAGACCAAAATACCCCCACACATGTGGCAAAATTGATTACTTAACCCCCACACACGTGGGTCCCACCTCCACATGAGGATTGACCCCCAACATTATTGTGCCCATACACGAGCTAACCAGGTTCGGGTCCTTTCTGGTCCAAGTATAGTTTTTGAAGAGCCGGACCCAGAGCCAATCATGTTTAGGTACCCATCAGGTCTTTGGATTTAGCTTCCAAATTGGGTTCGGGACAAATAAGGACATGCATATGGTTGGGCCACCTGATGGATGGATTAGATCATACACACATGTTGCTTTGACACATGCATGGTGTGTACGCAGGCTCTCTTACATGTCTATGACTTGGGAAACCTCATTTGTTGCTAGAATCATCAATCGATATTAAATATATGTAGTTATATTGTTAAAAATAACTGGACCCAACCTGGACCTGACCCAATCCAACTTTAATTGGTGCATCACATTGACCTGTCCCAAACACGAATAAATCTTTAACCAGGTCTAAAAGGCAAGACACGAATCTGAACCGATTTCTCAACGGGTCCAAATGATGGGGCCCAAAGCCTTCAAAATTGGACCAAGTCCACGGGTACCTGTGAGTCCAGGTACCCAATGACAGCCCTATTAGAAGCTTCCATTGTTGGAGCCTCCCTCAGAAGAATGATGAATCTGGTCAGAAAGTTCAGAAAGTTACATATGCGCCTCATTGTACTTCTTACACTTGCTCGATTTTAGGGTTAGTTTTGGACATTCTTTCTGGTGGGAGTAGAGTGGGGAGAATTTCATGATTCGCCAAATAAATTAACAAATTCCCCATTGTTCTAGGCAAAGCCACTCACCAAGACCTTTAATTCCCAAGGTCAATAAAGCAATCTTAGTAGGCCACACAGGCATGAATCATAATTTGAAGAGTCCTCCTACCTTAAGGGTGTTTCTTTTGCTTAGACCAGCTGTTTTGATCAAGCTATTGAAACAGGGGCGGTTTCTTCTTTTTGTTCTTAGTTAAAGCCATAAAGTAATGAAAAGCCACATGTAAAGCACTTTATAGAAAACGTACAAGATTGCAATTTTTTATGTAGTGTGGACTTCTCAGATTTTGATTGTTAGTTACAGTTTGTAATTTGGATGATAAGTAGTTAAAAATGAAGTTTATTAAGTGAAAGAGTAATCAAACTGAAGCTTCGCTTGTATACTTAACAAATATGCACTCATTCATCTTCTCTCTCTTTTCCTTTCCAAAACAGCGGAAGCTTTGGCTAAACAGGTGACAAAAGAGAACTTTGATAAAGGTTTGATCTATCCACCATTCTCGAATATCAGAAAGATTTCAGCTAATATAGCTGCTAATGTAGCTGCGAAAGCATATGAGCTTGGTGAGTGCTCTCTCCATGGGTTTTCGGTTCATTTCAATTCTTAATAAATTGGAGTGAAATGATGTATGCCCCCAACAATCTTTTATGCACAGAGCCTTTTTTCCATTTTTCGTAATACACCTTGTTAATCACATATAAGAGCCAACTCCAAATAACCAGCAAAAGGCCACTATGACAATGATGATTGAAGTTCTGTTAACGCAATCTTTCCATAAATTGGTTTAGCATCTATTAATCTATGTGTGTTTTATTGTATAGGTTTGGCAACGCATCTCCCTCGACCGGAGAATCTGGTAAAGTATGCGGAGAGCTGCATGTACAGCCCAGTCTACCGGTACTACCGATAGTTGGCAGAAATCTCCTGCAGTTTTGTACCTCTTACAGCTTCCTGCTAATATTGCTTTTCATCTGGGACTGGCAGTTTGTTTCCTTAACATCATTATAAGTGTTTTTAACCCTTTTTTCTTTCTTGGGCAAGCTTAGTTTAATAAATCAGCTTTTTTGGTGTAGGTTAGGAAAATGCGTTAGACTTTGTTGTTGAAGTGATGTATCAATAAGTGTAGGCTCCTCATCTTCAAGTGGTATATGTCAGTAAATGTAGTCTCCTTAAGATCTATGTAATAAGTTTCACTGTTTGTTTCATGACCCACGTTGCAGCCGTAAGCTGCATTCTCTTCTCTTTGTTCAAGTGTGAGGTGTGTGAGGTATACATGCATACATGTCACAAATTTTTGATAGATGGAGCTATAAATCACAGTCAGGCAATCACTGGCTGTCCCAAGAGGTGGCCATCAAATGGACAGTTAAATAAGAAATGGTCAATGGTTCAAATTCGATGAAACTACGTCTGGCCACTCTGATTACCTGATAAGCCTTATTATTTTGGGGCAATCCACAGGATGTCCTTGGATGGCCTTAACTAGCATACATGTAGGGGTGAAATGGGCGGGTTGAGGGGAGTTCCTTGTACCCAGCCCATTTAATAAAAGGGTCTGTATTTTGGCCCCTGACCCAACCTGTTAAGGTTTGGGTTAGGCCTCAGTATGTCCAAATCAAGATAAGCCCATCCATTTATTTTATGGGCTGGGTGAAGGCATTCCCACAGTGATCTGTACGTGATGAATCTTCAAGACTTTCAAGTGTGCATGGGTTGCGTGTCTTGGGAAATCTACGTTCATGCGAGCAACTAAACCTAGTAATAGCATTCCACGGGACAGTCTTCTTTACTTTTTCCTTTTGCCCATTCAATAAATAAATGAGAAATAATCACAAGCACCCATTGTATGTGAACTTTCACATCCATGTATGTGAACTTTCACATCCATCCACTAAAACTTTTCGTATCTGAGAAGTCCTACCAAATTTCACATCCATCCACCAGTTAATTACTTATAATTTCTCAATTTCAACTTTTCCTAGCTAGACGTAGGGAGCGTTTGGATTGTAAGTTACTTAAGCTACTTATGCGTCAAGTCACTTATCTTGGTTTCTACTTATTAAGCTGAAGTGATTAAGTAAAAAAGTTATTTAAAATTGATCTTAAACCAAAGTTACTTTTCTCAAATAAGTTACTTATCTACTGCTGTAAGTAGAAAAAACTAACTTATTTGGTGGTATCCAAATAGGCCCCATGTGTTTCACTTTTGAACCCCAGTCTGCTCCAATGTGTCAAAATTCTGAACCCGAACCCGAACCCATTTAACTTGAGGTCGGGTCTAATGATCCATCCGGTTGACCCAACCCATTTGCACCACTCTGATGTACATGTATGCCATGGGTAAATTGCATTGTTTGCCACAGTTCAATAAGCAGTACCGATGTGTACCATCTACATGTAGGACACATGATTTCTGTGGGCCCGTTGCCCTCTCCGCACTCTCGTTGCCTTTAGGAAAAGCTAGCTAAGAGTTAATTTTCAGCTACTTCCAATTTCACAGAAAATCTATCAAAATAGGAATGCTGTCGCCATGTTGTAAATATGGCCCGAAAAAAAGCCTAGTTTTCAGAAACCACACACGCATACACACTGGATAGTATTATGGAGGGAATGTATTGAACTAAATTTATGTGTAGGGAACGTATCTCAATATATTCATCCCACGATCTGTTGCTAATAACCATATCCCTATTTGGTTTCCTATCAAAATGCACAGGTTGAGTGCAACACGTCCTGACTCTTTGGAAATTTTTTTTTTTAATGTTGGGAGCATAGCTGTTTGATTGGGGTTAGATCTGAAACGTTTTATCTGATGGGCCTTGCTGCAGGTGGGGGTATCTAGAAAAAAAAAAAAAAAAAACTGACTTCATAAGTTCAACCCTTCATCATCCAACACTTTTCCTATTATCATGGACTCTGCGCAATTGATAGGATTTTCCAGTCTTGAAGATTCTTCTTTCTTTTTTTAAGTACCCGTTCATAGTGAGGCCCATCATATAAATGGTTTGGATCATTGAAACACGATCCAGCTGCCGCAGCCCTGACATAGCCAATGGCTTGGAAAAACAAACCATGGGCCGTGCATGCACAACAGGCAAGGTCTCTATTTGTCACAGGCAAGGAACTTAAAACGTCTTTAAATTTTATAAACATTGTCAACTCAGAGTTCTGTCAAAATTTATCCTTCTTTTTTTATTTAAAAAATCTTTACCCTTGTCCTGCCTAGATTTTGAGTTTCTTTTTCTTTTTCTTTTTTTTCCTGGTCCTCGAGAAATCTAAACAAGTTGAGCCCAAAAATGAGACAAATCCAAATCTCAGGTGGACCGCACCACAGGAAAACTGTTTTCATCCATCCATTTCTTTTCAGCTCATTTTAGGGCATGAAGCCAGAAATTACGAAATTCCAAATCTCAGGTGGACCACACCACAGGAAAACAGCATTGAATCAACGCCTAACATTAAAAGCTTCTTAGGACCTACTGTAATGTTTATTTGCCCTCCAACCTGTTAATAAGGTCACATAGACCTGCATGAAGGGAAAACACAAATACCAGCTTGATCTAAAACTTTTGTGGGCCCCAAAAGGTTTTCGACAGTAAGTGTTCAATCCCCAGTTTCCCGTGTTGTGGTCCACCTAAGATTCGGATCTACCTCATTTTTGAGCTCATGCCCCAAAATGATCTAACAAAATGGATGGACTGCATGGATAAAACACATACAATACATTATGGTGGAACCTACGGAGCTTTGACACCAGCTAGTTAGCATTGGAAGGGACGTGGAATTATCAAAACATCTTCGTAAATTCACAAAGCGTGATGCATTTGAACCTTGGCTTATAATAAATGGGCAGAGAAGCCTGAAAATGGACCATGAAATGGAATCATCAGCTCATCCGCATGTTTGGTACCAATTAAAAATAAAAAATAAAATAAAAAATCAGGAGAGAGAGATAGAGAAGAAGAAGAAGCAGCTTTGGACAAGATCTGCCCAATGGCCTTATATTTGAATGACCCCTCGATTTTTCAAGATGGTGTTGTTCCTGGAAAGGAATAATCACACCAACTAATTTGGAAAATAAAATAGAGACAGCTTGGCATATAATTCTACATGGATGAATTGAGTACGACCACAGCATGTGCCCCGCATTGGGATTGGAAGCCATGATCTCAATGTCGCATCCTGTACACAGGACAAGGCTCAGCCCTGCTACGCATAATTTCATATGCATACATACGTAAGAAGAGAAACCCTTCTGTATTGAACCGTATAGCCTTCTTAAAATAGGCTAAAAAGAGACTCAGGGACGACTCAACCCTAGAACTCAACTTCAGCCACTTGTAGATAGAGAATAACGGTTTGCTTCTTTCTCTAAGCTTGGTGTTTCTGGTATGTGCTCAGGTCAACGTGTGTATCGATGTACCGCTGGCTCAGGTAAGTTCCACATTTCACTGGAGGAAATCTGGTAAACATTCCCAGCAAATAACAGTTAAAAGGGAATGATGTTATAACAATAACACATTCTCTTCATGCTTCCATATATTTCAAAGCAGGACAGCTTACTTGGGGGGGTTTGTCTCTGATTTGCAAGTGGGCAAGCACTCCACAAGACACTCGTGGCTCGGTTCCACAAAGTATGCTATCTGCCGAAGGAAAAAGGGCATCAAACAACTGAGAAAGGCCATGTAACAAATGGTATTGCACCTGAACTGAAGGTTGGATCCCATCATTTTTTTTTTCAATATTGAAAGCCGCCAACCAGTGAGTGACTCAATTCAGGTCTTGCCGAGTCACATTGAGTCAACCAAGTTGGCAAGTTGACTCGACAAGTTTCATCAAGTCAGAAGTGAGTCAAGCTTATCGGTGAGTTTCGTAGTGATTCAGCTTGAAATCTAGTAGAATTGAGTTGACTGAGTTGAGTTTCAAGTCAAGTCACTGAGTTTTAGAACTTTATTGCACCAGACAAAACCTAGTTGAAGTGTGAATCTGATGGACCGAGAGATCATGCTATAAATCCAATGTGGTGAGACGACAAAGAGAACAATGTTTCCACGATGGAAAAAACAAAAACTCTTTGTGATTTAACAGCAGATTGTTTTATAATAATTTCCCACCTGACACAGAACTTAACTGAGTCAACTCAGTTTGGCCAAGCTCCTGTAATGAGTAGAAAAACTGGTTTTTGGAAAAGTTAGTGCGATCACAGAGCTGAAATGGAGCCTGACCAAACTGAGTTGAAATGGAGCTTATAACATTTGTTCACACATTTAAAAGCTGGTAATATGATAGGCACAATGATGGGTCTTGGTCTTACCGAATAGCGCTCCTGACCATCAACTACAACTCGGTGCAATGTAGACCTGCAAAGAAATGAGGAGAACACTATATTGCTCAGTTTCCAAGAAAGTGTAATTTGATCTGCAAGATATGTATAGCTTGCAACAGAAAAGCTATATGATATCACATGCCACATGAGATATGCTTAGGAACTCATATGAAAATTATTCAAGCAATTTCCACTGTTTAATAGCTTAATCTGGGAAAAAAGAAATAATAATTAGGATTAATTCACTTAAAGAAAATCCATTCATTACAGTTTTCCATCTCAATAAATTGTCACATTACATACACAACTAAGTATCAACTTCTATGTTCACTACCCAACCATAGACATGCATGAAATGATACCTATCTGAACCATAGTTCTAAAACTCGCTGACTTGCTCGAAACTGGGCCGAGTCAACTTGACTCGGCGAGATTTTGAACCTAGCATTTGTTAGGTTTTTCAAAACGCAGCAGGGAAAAAGTTTTAAAATCCAGATATAATCTTAATTAACTTAAGGATCCCTGTTTCGATATCATCATCAACTAAGCTTTATCCTAATTGATTGGGGTAGGCTACATGAATCATGTTCTGCCATTCACCTCTATCAAGGGCTAAACCTTCAATTATACCATAAGTCTTTTCTTACTACCTTCATCCATGTCCTTTCTAGCCTTTCCTTCATCCTTTTAGAGCCTTCAACTTGTACCAATTCACTCTTCACTGATGCAGTTCTTGGTCTCTGTTGCACATGAACAAACCATCTAAATCCAATTTCCCTCATCTTATTACCTACCAGTGTTAATCCTAAGCTTCCTCAAATGCATTCATTTCTAATTCCATCCTTCCACATCTTGCCACTCATCCATCTCGACATCCTCATTTCAGCTATACACTCATCCTATCAACATGTTGTTCTTTAATTACCCAACATTCTGTCCCATAAAGCATGGCTGGACTTATAGCTATCCTACAAAATTTCCCTTTCAGTTGAGTGGTACATGACACCATTTAGATCTCAACAAGTTTCCAGAAGCAAAAACCCAAGTCCTATGGCTAGGATTACCTTGATTAATGTCGCCAATAACTGAAGAATATTGATGATCTATCCTAGATGGATCGGGAGGAGAGTCATATGTCAGCTCTAAAGTAGGGTCGGGCTGATGCAAAAGAGCCGTCCAACCATGGACCCCACATGTTCCACACGTGTGATGAGGGAGAGAGATGGATCTCTCTCTTTCTACTTCTCTTCCTTTCCTTCTTTCCCTCTCTCCCAAATGACAACCAAGGGCATGGAACATCCATGACTCTCTTCCATCATCTCCCTCTAGGATAAGATCTATATTAGGAGTTGGGTTGCAGGGGTAGAGACTAGATATAGTACTTCACCACCTTACAAACTTCGGTATTGCCCTGCCGTATTGAAAGTCTGTAATCTTATCTTTACCATGCACCCTAGTTGAACAAAACCCTCCCCGCACTATGGTCACCACACTTAGCCAATATCCCACACCAGCCTAAGGCATAGATCAATAGATCTTAACCATTGGATGTTCATCAAGCCCAATTTAAAAGAAATTAATGGTTGAAACTAAAAGTTGAGGTTGAAAAACCTCGATTAACCAATAGGAAACCTTTGATGCACTGGCCAATTTTTAAAAAACATGTGATGAACAGTTGAAACCATAAGATCAGTCCATTAGTAATGTGCAGGGTAACCAAGTGGATCCCTTGTTGAATCATGTGAGCCTCAACCAGACCTTGATGCATGTACCCAACAACACCCACTTTTATTGGCCATAAGATGGCCTCATAAAGTGAGCCAAGGCACATGTCATCAAGACCTTAAACTCCTCGCATGTCCTCAAATCTGAAAATTACTCAAAGCTACTACATTCACAAGTCGATCTAGTCCACGCATGATGAGCCTCCTGATCTAGAGACTTGAACCGATCCTACCAATGTTAAGTGTTTGACAGGTCCAAACCCAAGGGTAAGACAAAGGCATACCGACTTGTCTTCGTGCTCGATGATGGAGACCTTCCATCCTTACTCGGCATCAATCCCCTCATATAGGATGATCCAAACAAACATAAGTACAAGGAAAATTCTGTTGTATCAATGGTGGTATTTGAACATAAATTTCCCTGGGAAGACCCCTCATCACATAATTGAGAGATTTCCATATAGGGAACAGTCTCTTTTCTGGTATAGTTTGCAGTAGCCATTTGATCATACAAGTTTGTCCTATAGCTTGCCAAGTGGTCATGGTTAAACATAGTACTGAGATCCATGGCCAACAACTCTCCCTTGGCCAGTGGCGTAAGTAAATCAGTCCCGAGTTTGACTTCGTCCAGACTAGACAAGACTCACTGAGTCAGCTTGACAACCCAGCAAACAAGATACGACTCGGCGTGACTTTGTTTGAGTCACCAGCCCAATCACTATCATTTAGTGGTAAAATGCAAAATGTGATCTGTGAGAATCGAACCCATGACCTTATCCCTAGAAGTGCAAGCCCATTACCAGTGACCCACAACCTTTGCTTCTCTCTCTTTTTCTTTTTTTCTTTTTTTGTGTGTGTGTTTTTCTTTTGCTATTTAATATATGTATGTTTCTAATGGTTCAAAATTTCATTACCATTTCGGATATTCTTCATTGGTATTTTATAATACCGAGTTGAGTCAACTTAAGACTGGTTTGAATCTTCGAGTTGACCCAACCCAACTGGACATCGAGACGAGTCCAGTTTTTGCGTTTTTTTAACTATGATCTGAGCCTCTAATGGAATCTCTCAGAATTTCATGATTGAGCCCATCCGCATGTTGAAGTGATAAAAGTCCCTTGATATACATTGATACACCACACTCTGACAGCTTGAGCTTTTGGAGTGAATGGTTGTTTGACATGGTATCAAAGCGGAAGATCCTATGTTTGAATCTCGAGAGCAGCAAAAATATGCCTCTCTAAAATATTATTCTCCAACGGGGGACCAGGAAAATCAGGTCCGGCTCCGGGACCGGGAAATCAAGCCCGGCCTATTTATGGTGTGAGTGTCCCTCCACCCTCGTCAGTATGTTCCCGTGCGGAGTTCCCACCCCGCACATGCGAGGGGGTGTTGAAGTGATAAAAGTCCCTTGATATACATTGATACACCACACACTGACAGCTTGAGCTTTTGGAGTGAATGGTTGTTTGACACCGCATACATCAGCACAACGTAGACTATTGTTTCAGAGCCCCACTGGATTTGCCATAAGGCAAATAATGCCCTGACCAGACAATACTTACCACCCAGTTAAAAGGACTTCAGCCTGTTAAATGTGGATCAATGTTATACTGTTTTCTTAAGCCATTGATCAGGAGGAAAAGATGACAGATCAGAGCAGCACACTGGAGGCCCGTGGATGACTGGTCTGGATCATGCTTACCTCTCTGGGTGCACTCAACTGCATGATTCTGAGGGTCCCACTAGGGGCTTCTCATAGTACCTACCGTTTCCCCGGACACATTTTACACTTACAGAGGGAAGGAGATCAATGGCTTTAGCAATGAATCCAGCTCTAAAGTTTTGAGGAAAAAGATGACTCTCGATAAAATAAGATTTCGACTAGACATCCTAGAAGGTCATCAGCTGTCCTTTGCAGACGATCTACATAAGCACAGAAGGATACAACAGAAAGTCGGAAGTCAGCATCAACTCTATAAAAGCAAGTTGTCCTAGTCAGTATATCCAGGGCTTTTTCTTTTGACCAATTTCAGTCAGTCAAACTGAACTGACTATGTGGGTGTCACGGACTGAAAAGATTCAGTATTAAGTTAACCATGCTCATTGACCATTCAAGATCACATGGTTAAAAATTAAATGTTTTCTTTGTCTGAATCTAACTCAACGAAAGTATTGAAGGCCCTAAGATAAAGTTTTTGTTAACATCTTGTAAATGGAATACAACAGTAGATGGCACCAATTAGTTGGGATAAGGCTTAGATGATGATTATTATGATATGGAATACAACAGTACCTAGCTTAACAGATGCCGAGACATAGGCGTACCTGAAAACACCATTACTCCAACGCTCGAGCATGTCCCCAAGATTTACTACAAAGGCTCTGGAAAATGAATTTCAAAAACTCAGGCAGTGATAACGGTACAACAAAAGAATACATTAGTCCTTTTGGGACGATGCAAATCTCTGAAAAAAGACAGACACTAGGAGGCAATTCATCTCTAGTGAAACTTCTTAATGAGCTAAGTATTATTAGTGATCAAACAGCTCAGAGAAACACAAGCCTTTCTATCAAAATTCAAAACCTCAAGAATAGAGCCATTCACATTCAATTTGGGTTTGTCGATTTTCTACATAGCAAGCTCAATTGCGTTTTATTCAAGTGAATTTCCATTTCAACAGTATCATGCTTCCCAGCTTCATTTCCGTTATTTCGCATTGTTTGAGCTAAATGGCACCCTGTAATTTTCTAACATAACACTACCCTCATCAAGTCTATTTCATTGCTGAGTTCAGCTCTAAAAAAATTAGCCACTGACTCAGAAAATGCCCAGTATCTGGGTTAGTCAACAAGAAAATTGGCCGCTGTAAAATTTTAATTCGAAGTCGAAAAAAAAAGAAAAAAGAATAGCAGTTCAGATCCAGTCAGAGCAATCAGATACGGGAAAAGAGAATAGAGAGGTGACTAAATAAACTATATCTGGCAGAGGAGGTGGAAGAAGAGATCAGTAGCTTCTTTTCTTAGATTCATGGAATCAAGAGAGATTTAGAGTGGACTGGGAGAGGTTACAAGGAGGTGAAGGGAGAGGAGCAAGGACAGGGTTGCAAGTTTGTTAAGAAAAAAGCGAGGGTAGGAGAGAGGAGATCAGCTTCAACTCATGATTCCAGGAATCAATGGAGATTTGCAGTTGATTGGCATGCAAGAAGAAGAACGTAGATGAGCGCGGGGAGGAACAAGGAACTCACTAAATCAATAACCTGTCACTGCATGATAAAAGATCGAGACAAAAACAGCAGACTCCAATTCCAGTTTTCACCAGTCAAAAGATTGGCTAGTTCACAGATCTTTTAACTTCAACCTTGAGGTCTCGGTTTTGACCACGCCTTATAAGTAGTTCTTGGGTTTTTCATTCGACTATCAATTTCTAAGGAATCAGTACTTGCTACTTGGTCAAGGTTATGTTTATGAACATAAACATTTGAATCAAGTAATGACCTTAAAGTCTCACTATGATACCAAGAGAGGAAACATTGAGTCCTTTGGTTTAACTTTTAACCAGATTGAAGATAGCAATCTAAGCACACAGAATAGCTGTATACATTTACACATAGGAAAACTGAATTAAGTATGCCAAAATAGGAAAAATACAATGCATGCAAAAATTTAATGACTGTTTACAAACAGCTGCAAGAAGCAGAAAAATATAAAGCTGCATTGATCGTTGCTGCAAGACTCACCCTTTTAGTGGTGCTACATACTCCCATACCTGGGGTTGAGCATCCTTATCCTTGCATATCTGTGAAGGAAATAATCAGATGCTCTACTGCAATTATCAGGGGGAAAAACAAAAAACCATGAACTATATATATAAAGGAAACTATTTTCTGCTCTAATCATACTTGAAGACCCAAAACATCATCTGTTGCCAGAAGTGTAATTAAACCATAGTCGGAATGTGCTCCAGCTCCATATATTCCATTTGCTGGATTAGAGGCTCTACCTAGATAAGGATGAAACACCCATCATTATGAAAATTATATCAAGCACAAAGCAAGGCAGCACTATAATGGAAAGGCATGACCTGTAATCTGTCTTACACCTTCATAGTGTAGCAGGCGCAAAGTTGCAATAGGCTCGCCAAGCATTTCAGGCTTATCGAAGAAATCACCATCTAGGTCAAGTGCAAGGGCGATGACCCTAGCAACTGCTTTTGCCACTCCACTGAATGTAAATAACAGGTGCATGAACAAATTAAGTGAAGAAACATAGAGGTTATGCATGAGGAATAACAACCCACAATCATTCAGAATTTGCACCTCATGCATGCCTAGCATTCCAAGAATGGATATCCAAATAAAAAAAAATAGCAAAAATAGAACTGAACAAGATTTGGGGTAAACACAAGCAGGATGGTGAAAGGATAAAAAAAATGTAGATGAATGAGAAAAGGAAATCGTTTCTTTTACAGTAAGGAGTACCTTTCAGGAAAACCCCACAAACATTGTGAAATTCATTTCCCCCTTGCAAATCCTGACATTTCACATTTCTTATTTTCCTATGTTCAATACTTCATAAATCCTATAAGTGTTGTTGTAAAAATGTGACTTTTCATATATTCATTTTTTATTTTATTTTTTGCGTCATTTCCTTCATCCATTTTTTGGTCTATGGACTATGGAAAAAACAATTGTGCTCAACTGAAAATACAAGTTGAGTTCATTTTGCCAATTACATTTGAAAGGGTGCATTTATACTAGGAAAGAATATGTATACTTATAATTTACAAATAATGTGTACTTGAGGAAATGGATGAGGAAAATGGTGGAGGAATGAATGCATAAATTTTATGAAATATGTAATAGAAGTTTGCTAGAAGCTTGAAATGAAGTGAGAAATTGGAAATGAGAGACTTAGGTATTTGCAAGGGGATGGGTTTCCAAGTAACTTTTGTTTGAACAGACACAGAGAAACTTACAGTGCCTTTTGGTGATACTTCTCCATAGTCTGCCTCCATCCAGGTAACAGATCTTTGAAACAACAAAATGTTTAAACAAGATGAATAAATCTCAGAGCAATCTGTGGACATTAATCAACTCATTTATTCATGTTTGCTTTGCTTAAGCACCTCAAAAATATCTCCCACGAAAAAAGAAAAAAAAAAAACAAATTAAAGAGTGCTCAAAGAGTGTGAACTAGCTATGGATTGGCAAATAGCTGAAAATAATAGCGATTTTGAGTGCTCAAAGAGTCATTTACAGCGTCATAGAGGCACTGATGGTTGCTGGCACTCAAACGAAAATATCAAGAAGAAACAGAGAATTATAACCATTTCTATGAAATCTCAGATGAGTTATGAAGTTAGACAATCGTGCCCTCATACCACAGCTTTTGTATCCCTAAATAATATTAGAGATTCCATGTCATTCATTTTCCAATAGTGCAATGAAATAAGACTTATGGATGTCTAAAAACCTCTAGTGTTACATTTTGAATGATTAAAAGATAAGAATCACTTCAGCAAAATACCTGCAGAAGGCCACACATTTGGTCCATAAAATGGTTTTTCTGCTTGTGGATCATTTTCTGGCACTTCAACACCAATGTAGTATCCTTCTTTGTAATCTCCTAAAATAAAAACGAGAATGAAATTCAGACACTAAAAATAAAAAGAGAAACCTAAACAAGTTAAGCAACCAAAACTAATAGTAACATTACATGAGACAGTTTATAAAACCCACCATGCACTTGATTATCAGGATCGAGAATCTCATCTAATACAGGTGTATAACCCCGATGCTTCTCATTCCTAAGAACCTTCATTTTCTCTTCTGTTGGTAAATCGAAAAACCTCTTACTTTGGGCAAAAACCTCATCCATGAATTCCTGGCTGATGCCATGATTGATGACGTAGAAAAAGCCACAATCAAGGCATGCCTGACGCACAGATGCACAAGAGAAAGCATAACATGATGAGCCAACAAATACAACATAACATAGAAAAAATTGCAAAGAAGAAAGAGACAAAA
The DNA here is from genome assembly GCF_029962835.1 of Magnolia sinica. Lineage (NCBI taxonomy): Eukaryota > Viridiplantae > Streptophyta > Magnoliopsida > Magnoliales > Magnoliaceae > Magnolia > Magnolia sinica. The sequence goes on along the minus strand of NC_080585.1, from coordinate 14,995,334 downwards.
GATCACCTGCAAAAATACAAACCACTGACTAATTCCAGAACTGACTCCAAACAGATATGTGTGACCTATATATCTATCTCCCAAATGGTTGATGGGGGTAAAGCCTGAATGTTTGAATTCATGAATCCCTCAAAGAAGCTCTTAAAACATACTTATAAACAGAATATGGCCATCGTTTTAGAAAAAGAGAAATGCTCACATACAGGCATTGCATGGTAACTTTCACACATAGCCCCATCTTTCCTGCCAATGTGTCACGTGAAGGATACCCAGGCTTTGCAGAACTTGGGTCACGCCATCAGGTCACCTATTGTAAAAAATCAGGGTAGTCCACTCATCATGCGGGCCACACCATTGAAATCAATGGACAGCTGATGGTCTGACACATCTTACAGATGCCACCCACCAATTCAATTGATCAGCCTGATTTTTTTGCCAGGTGATTTCATAGTACCACATATTGCATGGCTTGGATTTCCTACACAGGATGTGTTCACTGGGAAATATGGGGGTGTATAGGGAAATTATAGCACTGTCAATGGGCTGGGCCCTCGCCTATCAAAATTTTGAACGGGGTTGCACCTCCAAATTATTTCATCTTATGGTTTGAAGTGCAAACAGTGTGAACTAATTTTCCTGAAGATTTGAACCATATTCTTGGAATTCACAAAAACTAGGGGCATGGCATGTGCAGTGAGTGGAGAGAGGAAAGGAGAGGGTGGGTGGAGCAATTGAGACCTCTTCTTCTTCTTCTTCTTCTTCTTCTTCTTCTTCTTCTTCTTCTTTTCTTTCTTTTTTTTTTTTTTGGTGAAATCCCAATTGTATGTTGGAGAACAACACAGTTTTAAATCACCAAAATACCATACTTTTTGTAAATCTCTTCCCACGTCCTACGAATATCAAGGTTCCCCTCTCCGGTAAAACACATTGCAGAGGTAAAATTGTCACCCGCCACTTGCATTATATGTAGTATAGATGAGACCAAGCTAAACTGTACTAACCAAGGTTCTGTTTGGATGCAATATTAAATTGAAGAGTAGCTTTCAGTTTATTGAAGTGAAATGACCAAATTGAAATCTACTCTAATAGAATGCCCATAGAGGATCTGGACTTGAAATTGCAAATGTGTTAGTATCAAACGGGACTCAAAAGAAACGAAACTGCCGGTTGGGAGCTACTTCATCATGAAAAATAGGAAGAGCTCATTTCATTTTCTCTTGATTAAACCCGAATACTCACAATTCATTGGTTCATCCAAATTCAAGAACAAGACATCAATACATCAATCCAGAAAAAAAAAAAAAGAGCCAATTGAGAATAGAAGCATTATATCCTCGATCATGCAATCCACACTGATCAGATGGTTCCTAATGCCGTGAACCTAGCTCAAAACGATCAGACGGTTCCTATCATCCAATCATAGCCTGGAAACGAACACACAAAAACAAATGCAAAGCAAGTGAATTGCAAATATTCATGTCAGGATCAAACCGTTAGGATCGTCCAATCAGTGTGTTTATAAGCAGACTCCATGGTAGCACATCCTCGTGAACGGTCCAGGTATCATCGACGTACATAAAAGTCGCATGCAGCTCAAAGGAATTGATCGAAGTTGAAGGAAAACAGAGAGAGAGAGAGAGAGAGAGAGAGAGAGAGAGAGAGAGACTGCAGAAATGAAACCCTAATCCCTCTGCTCTGTTCCAATTTCAAACCTGAGCCGCGAAGAAATCACGAAGGAAAAAGAACAAAAAAATTGCGAAGAAGCAGAATCGAAGAAGAAAAGACGGGACTTGCACCTGCTTGAGAAGGGAAACGGATTTTCGGATGTCGGAATCGGAGAGATCGATGCAATTCAAGGCCGAGATTCTCGAACTGGCGGGAAAACATGCATCCGCCATGAATATCGGTGGAAAGATGGGAATAGTAGCTTTTGGCGAATTTAAGATGTGGAAACGGGAAATTGCATATGTACGTTCTACACAAGGTCTCTGTATATGTAGGCTAGGCTGTCGAGCCCACATGCGTGAAGATGGCACGTGTTTGACTCTGGCCGTATATGAGGTGGACCGCACGTTGAGATGACGTGGGGAAGGGGATAGGGTGGGCGGTGGGCCAACCCTGTAGGAAAGGAACAGATGGTTTGAAATGTACGCGGATTGCGTCCTACCCTGGAGCTTTGAGTGGCCACCGTGATGTATGGGTCTTATCCACACCATCCATTCAATTTTTCGTATCATTTTACGGTATTAGCCCAAAAATGAGGCAGATCCAAGGTTCAAGTGAACTACACAATGGGAATTAAACTCTTGCCGTTGAAAGCTTCTCGGGGGCCACAGAAGTTCTGGATGGATCTGATATTTTTGTTTTCTCTTCATCATGTCTATATAACTTTAAGAAGAGGTTATATGGCAAATAAACATAACGGTGGGCCCTAGAAAAGTTTCAACAGTGAGAATCATTATCACCGTTGCTTCCTGTGGTGTGCTCCACTTGAGCCTGTACATGCCTCTTTTTTAGGCTTATGCCCTAAAATGATATGAAAAAATTGGATGGACGGTGTGGATAAGATCCACATATCACGGTGGCCACTCAAAACTCCTGCCCGTTCTAAGCTGAATAAGGGCGGGGTAGGACTCAATCCGCGTCCGTTTAAAATATATATTGCCAACGGCGGCCCCGCGTTCAATATTCACACCTGGCTTGCCTGACAAGTCATCTTCATGGTGGGGTCCAGCTAATACGAGGATTAGATCTGCCTCAGGCAGTGTAAGAGGACCCATTTTATAAACACGTGGGGAAGAGATTGGACAGCCCCACCCGTACCATCTGGGCGCAAGTTGGGTACTACCCCGATCAGGCTGAAGGAAGTGGATTGGCTGGTGTAGCCTTACAGCGGTTGTATTGACGTTAGCAACTTGTGTGTGTCTAATCATGAGGTATGTGTTGTATTTAGATTGTTGATCCATTCGGCGAGCTCGTCTTAAGCTTGAGATTAAAAATAAGACATATAACTATCAAGTGGAACACACTGCAAGAACCAGTAGTGGACTGAACGTTTCCATTTAAATCCTTTTTGAGGTAATAGAAATTTTGGATCAATATGAAATTTGTTTTTCCTATTAATTCAGGTCTTTGTGACCTTATGGATAGATTGGATGTAAAATAAATGCTACGGTGAGCCTGTTTAACGGTGAAAATCATTATCTCCACTGCTATTTATTGTGTGGTGCAGATGATCTTTGAATATGGTTATTTTTTGGATAATGCTTTAAAATGATCTCTAAAAATAGTTGAACGGCGTAGATATAATAAATACATCACTATTGGGCCATGTAACTTTGATCTCCTTTAAGCCGTTGGTACAACTCGGAGCTCGAGGAGCGTCAGTCCTCGAGGAGGAAAGAAATGGGATTGCACACCGGTAAGTACGCTGCTACAGCGTACCGAGGAAACTCTACGGTGAAGCGGATTGGCTGGTGTACCACACACCAGCTAGCTATATAGCTGATGTATTGACGTGGGCAAGTACTGAGGGTCACATCATGAGTTATGTGCTCTATCCAAACTGTCCATCCATTTTTTAAACACGTCGGCTTGGGCTTAAAAATAAAGAAGATCTAAAGATCAAGTGGACCAAACTGTAAAAAGCCATGGGAATTGGACGTTTACCCCCCGGAAGTTTACGATTAATATGAAATTTTCTTTTCCTTTTCATCCAGGTATTTTTGACCTTGTTAAATTTTGATGAATATGGATAAACAGATACAACAGGGTGGCCCCACAGGAGCCCTTGTGGGTCGGCTTATTGTCCGACCACCGGGATTGGGACGCAATTCATTGGTGTTGGTGGCTGATGGGGATGCAACTTAGATCCAGTTATGTGAGTGAAGCCCTGACCGTGGGCCTACCTGGATGCATTCTTTATATATCTACACTGTCTGTCCATTTGGCCGATCATTTCAGTGCACAGGGATAAAAAAATGAAATAAATTCAAATCTCAAGTGGACCACACCATAAAAAACGTTAGTCATTGAAAGCCCACCATTAAAAACTTCCTAAGGTCCATTGTAATAATATTTATTTGCCATTCAACCTGCTGATAAGGTAACATACACCTAGATGGAGGGAAAAATGCAAATATCAATTTTATCTAAAACTTTCGTGTGGCCCTCAAAAAGTTCTTAAAGATCAATTTCCATTGTTTCTTGCCATGTGTTGGGCTTAAGATTTTGATCTACTTCATTTTTGGGCTCACGCTGTTAAATGAGCAGACAAAACAAATATATGAAATAAATTTAATTACTATGCAAACATCAAGATAGGCCCCACATTGAGGTCCCACTTGCATTGCTAAATGTGACACAATTAGCCACGACCTGGATTAAGCGACTTTGATGTGTATATTGTGTGTCCACACCATCTATTTGTTTTTCCACACCTGCATGAAATCATATCTAAATCTCTAATGGACCATCTTAGAAGAAATAGTGGTGATTGAACATTCCGCATTAAAAACTTCTTAAAGCCCTTGATAATGTTTTCATAATGTTTATTTGCCATCTAACTTATTGTTAAGGTCACACAGACATGTATGAAGGGAAAAGAAAAACGCATATGAGCTTGATCTAAAACATTTGTGGCCTATGAGAAGTTTTAAATAGTTAGTTACCATTGTTTCCTACTATATTATGGTTCACCTAAGATTTAGATCTACGTGATTTTTTAGCTCATGCCTTAAAATTGATCTAGCAAATAGGATGGACATCATGGATGTACGATACATACATTAAGGTGGGCTCTACCATAAGGCTGCACCATGTTGGGAGATCTCTGACTGGAGGCGACGTGATGTATATGCCTTATATCCATGTTGTTAATTTATCCATTTTGAAAAATCATTTTAGACCATGATGTGTGTGTGTGTAAGCAAATTCAAAATTCAAGTGGACCATAATACAAAAAGTAATTCTACATGCGACAAAAGTTTTAGATCAGGCTGATATTTGTACGCTCTCTTCATCAGTCTTTGTGACCCTATCAACATGTTGGATATCAAATAAACATTCTGATGGTGTGCATAGAGGTGTACACGAGTTGAGCCGAGCCGAGCTTTGCCCAGCTCGTGCTCGAGACCCGGTTCATGCTCGGCTCGACTCGGCCTTCGAGCTCGGAACAGCAGCTCGTGCTTAGCTCGTCCGAGTTCGAGCCAAGTTAGAGCAGATTTTGAGCCGAGTTTGAGCAAAGTTTTCGAGTCGAGTTCAAGTTCAAGTATTCGAGCCTGTTTTGAGTTTGAGTTTTCGAGCCGAGTCCCATGTGTGTGGGATTAGTAAATTACCCAATTAATTAATCAATTAATCAATTCATACAACAACAAGGCTTGGGCTTATCGGACTAGCTTAAGGCAACTGGAATGACAGAGCAGTGGCAGCCGGCAAGGGCGACTGAGCAGTGGCTGGCAAAGCTGCAGAGGCGACCGAGCAGTGGCAAGGCCGCAGGGGCAACCGACTGGGCAAGTTGTAGTGGCAGGGTCGCAGGGGCGACCAGACTGACCGAGAGGGAGGAAGACGGGCCCTGCGTCAGTGCGGCCATGCAAGTAAGGAAGGATGAGGGAGAGAGTAGAGAGAGAAAGAGAGGCTCACCGACTGGACTGACAGAGAGGGAGGAAGAGAGATCGTGCGTCGGTGCGGCCGTGCGATTAAGGGAGGACGAGGGAGAGAGTAGAGAGAGAGAGAGATGGAGGAGCTTCTTGTCGAATCATATAGATCTATACGGTTCATACGATCTCTAAGGCCAAAATATATAAGGGGCCTAACTTCCAAATCAATCTGACCATCGGATGGGCCACACTAGTCAGATCTGAAAGTGTTTAATAAGAAAAGCTTATATTTTATACAAGTGTTGGTATCACTTAACGTAGAAGTTCGAGATGATCCATCGATGTATATGTGGTTAGATCCACACTATTCATCCAATGTATAAAGGTAAATTGTGACAAGACCTCGAGAATTTGGATGATCCAATCATCTGGTGAGCTACCCCGATCAATCATTTGGCATTCAATTTCAAAATCTTAAAAAGAACATAATTGATCATTTAGGGCTTGGCTACTTAGAATGTTAATTAAAGGTGGGCTCTACCGTGAAATATAGCCGGATGAATAATAATGTTGTGGATATAATTGATACGATTTCTGAATTCAAATCAATTTGATCATCTTATGGATTCTTCATTAGTAGACTCAGCTGAGTAAATTCAACGTGTCTCATTATTCATTAGAATTAAAATAAATTATTTGTGACGGTTTGATTGATTGATGTACTGATTGGAGTATTTTGTTATGATATTGTATCCTACGGTAAATCGCATGCTAATCTATACCAAATTGCATGAATTATGATGATTGTACATTAAATTCACATATAAATGTTCTGATCAAGATTAGTAACTATGGTGGTTATAAAAATGATGCATTCATATATCATCCATCATTCATTATATTTACATTGCATGGTCAATCCTAAGAGTCATCCTTAGAAGAAATGTCGATCATAGTAGAGCATTACCAGATGCGGGTTATGCCCAAGCCTATCTAAAGGTGAAAGCGTACCTAATGGGTGGATGTGGGTTGACAATATCTAACTCAAATAGATGGACGATAATCTCATTTAATGCATTTATACATCATTTACATCTATATCATTGTGCATACTTTATTTCTATTATATCTTAATTTCAATATGCATGAATAATGCTTAGTTTTCTCACTAAGTCTGGCTAGCTAAGATGGAAAACCTTACAGATAAGCAATTAACTGATGAGTTGGCATAATAATAAGAAGTTGTGATTGAATTGGTGTACGACACACGTGAGACGTGTTAATACCTATTAGAAGAGGAATTGAACGTATTTGAACTGTTTTTAATTATTTAATTAGAATTTATTTGTTAGGATGATCTGATTTATATATAATAAATGATGGTATTAGTAGAGGATTTTAAACATTTAATTGATTTTATTTAATTGAATTGTTTTAGATATCTAGCAAGTATTCATTAGTAAGTTGTATTAAATTATTAATGATGTCTAATTTATATTGGTAATATTTATGAATTTTGAAAATATATAGATGTTGGTGTTTAAATTATTTTGTATGAATGATTGTAAATAAATTTAATCGGAATGTTAAAATGAATATTAATTTTACATCAGAATAATTGTATAAATAAATAAAGTTACTACACCTTGTATAAAAGTTATAACTTGAAATTTCAATATAAGGATTCACACTCAATACTCAAATTCCTGAGCATGACATTAGCTATCAAAATGGATGGGCGGTGTGGATGTATGTCACATTCATCATAGTGGCTCCACAGCTGTGGATCCACCGACCCCGGATCCACACCCAAACCGCGCTCGACAAGATATTCGATGAGGTCATGACATTGCAAATTTGATTGGTCAATGGTCAGTCCCCACATGACGTCTTCCGACTGGACAGAATGATTTTTTAAACTTTTTTTTTTGGCACACGCACACACCTCCGCACACACTCACGTTGAAGTGGGATTTCACCACCAATGGATACTCGAACCATTGACCGCATGTTGAAACTCATGAGAGTCTACCAATGCTGCAAGAGTAAGGATCCGAACGATTTTTAAACCTGCTTTCTGTCGCCATCTCTGAAAATATCACGTGCCTTGATCAAAATCATCACACCAGAGCCTTGCCGTGTTGGATGAGCCTGGCTTCACCCACGCTCTGGGCCTGAAAGGATCAGGCCCCCCTATAGGAAAGGAATGAGCGGTTTGGATTTTAGAAAGACCGCGAATGGTCCATATTCAAAGGATACACGTGTGATCCGTCTGATGACTTGATCTGCCCGTTGCTGGCTCATTTAGATTCCGGGGTATCTGGGTCACCCGACGGAGGGATGCGGATTTCCTGCTAAAGCCTTTCCCGCACCTGGATGCTAGGTAGGGGCTACAGTGATGCTTGAGAGAAATCCACCCCGGCCCATTCATCCATTTTGTGAGATCATTATAGCATATGAAAGAAAAAATGAGGCGGATCCAAATCTCAGGTGAGCCACACGAGATGGAAAATTGGGAAAAGAAATTACTACCGTTGAAACTTTCCTGAGCTCGACGTTGATGTTTTTATGCCATTCACCGTTTATTAGATCATTCCAACGTAGTGAAAACATCATAAATTTAAACTGATATGAAACTTTTCTATCTTTTGAAATGCTTCAAAGGTAGTCATTAAATCTCCACTGTTTCCTCTCAGGTGGCTCACTTTGCTTGTGGATCACCTTATTTTTGGTCTCATGTCTTAAAATGAACTCACAAACGGATGGACCATCACGGTGGGCCCCACTAACATCTAAGGGCAGGAACTTAATGCTAAAGGCCTTCAATTTCGACAGGAAATCCGCGTCTCCCTCCCCTTATGCAATCGCTCATGGCTAACGTGCTCCACTCTGCCATTAACCCTTGAGAATCACGTGGTGGACCCCACGGTGAGATCATCCTTTGCTAGTGTTCATTCCACTCACGTGGAGAGTGGTAGACATCCGCAAGTGGGCACACGTTCAATTATAAAACACGTGTGAAATCTGAGCTTTCCATAAAATAGAAATAATGCCTTTTACCTTCCCTCTAAAAATGAGGCAAATTACACTCTGGGTGAGCCACAGTATAAAAAATGAATGGACGGTTATGATTTTTTTCGAGCCAGTTTTTTGTTTTGTTATGCTGTGGCGCCTGATTTAAGCCAGAAGATCTCGACAGTGTATCTGACCCACACACGTGTTTCAACTTTCTGAGTGTACCTGCATGTGGAATTAACGCCACTCTCTAATGGCCACCCACGCGTTGCCATTAGAGAGTGGCGTTCTGGATCACAGACGGTCCTGCCTTCGCTCCATCCATCATGGGGCCCACCATTTGGACGGTTAGGATGGGCGTGCATGTCTTGCACGTGGATCATGGATCACGAGCCCACTGCAGATGCCGCCAAGGACATCACGTGGGGAGCGGATTCAGTGTTACCCGGATAACACCTTATTGGGTGTGACCCTTGCCGTGGGCCCACCTTAATAATGTGTTGTATATCCACGCCTTCCATCCATTTTCCAGTTCATTTTAAGACGTGCTTCCAAAAATTAAGCAGATTTCCAAATCTCAAGTGGACCACACATAAGAAACAGTGGTTACTTATTAAACGCCCACCATTAAAAGCTACCTAGGGCCCACAGTAATGCCCACCGGAATGTTTCTTTTCCATCCAACCCGTTGATAAGATTTACCAAAACTGGATGAAGAGAAAATATAAAGATCAGCTTGATCTAAAACTTCAGTAGTCCACAAAAACTTTTAATGGTCATTCACCACTGTTTCGGTGGCATGGTCCACCTGAGATTTGAATCTTCTTAAATTTTGGGATCAAGTCTTAAAATGAGATGGAAAAACGGATGAACAGCATGGATACACAAAAAATACATCAAAGTGACCCCACACAGTAAGGTTAACCACCATTGAGGTGTTACTCGAGTAACACTAAATCTGCTCCCCATGACATGGCCCATCTCCTCTTCTGTTATACATCCTATACCTCATTATTGCTTCCTTTACCTCCAAACTGTCCACAAATTTCGCCTTATGTCTTCCCCAATCTTCCACGCACATTTCCTAGCCTTCTTAAAGGAGATTCTTGTTGCATGATTGAATATTTCTCTCAATCTACTATTGTCCACAACATTTATCCTTTCATCAAGGATGCTACCAAGGCTTCTCAATCTGACCTGCATCTGAAGGAAATTTTAGAAATTTTAACAAAACTCCAGCACTTTGGGGATCAATACTTCAAGGCATGCTTGGAAGCCCAAAAATATGCCGATCTGATGGAGTGCTATGTTGTTCATGCGGAATAGGATGAAGGAATACCGACATCAAGTTGACCTTGATGGTAGAGATTATCCATCTTGACACTAAGTTAGTCCCCTCACATAAGATGACCATTATGAGTAACACAGGTATGTCCAATGTTGGTTTCATGAGGTGTAGACATAATAGATATCCATGTTTTTCATGGTTTTCAATGGATCTGGCCCCAAGAACAACCTGAAGATAATAATATTATATTTTTAAACATGATTAACCATATAGATATTTAAGATCATACTTTAGTGCGGATATGTGTGAATGGTTGCTTGATGAGAAATTTGTCAATGTTGCTCGCCTAATCGAAAGTCTCTTCCCATTCTATTCTAGTTGGAGGAGATGAAATTCTACGTTGTATGCTTGGTAGGGCCCGAGATTAACACAAACCGTCAACTAAAATGACCCACGTCCACGTGTGTGAAGGGAGGTAGAAATTACATTGCGCCGCCCCCGCCCCGCCCCGCCCCCCTCCCCCCCTTACAAGTGACACCCAAGGGGTATGTTGAGGGTGTTAAGGGTGGTTGAAATTACATTGCGGGCCCCCCCCCCCCCCCCCCTTACAAGTGACGCCCAATGGGTATGTTGAGGGTGTCTCTACTTATGGGAGCTACTCCCTACAGTAAGATCTTATATAAGGAGTCCAGGGTTTTAGGGGTGTACATCATATGGTATTCTGCCACCCTACAACTTTGTACCCTATAGTTAGTGAAGTTCATTAAACTGCCTCATTCATATATACATTTATCATCTAATCTCCCAGCCATCATGACCATCCATCATTGATTTAAATCCCATAATGATCAAGCGGTGGACTATCATATGTAGGCTATTAGGTCATCATTAAATTTGATAAAATATTTTGATGTTTGAAAAACTTTATAAAGTTTATTTTAAGTACTTGATAATTCTCTGGTCTAATAGATATAGCCATAAAGTAGTCCCATGGTAAACCTAGTGGATCCCATATTAGCCTACTATGTAATGGTCTCATAAAGTGAGCTAATTAGGTTTCTTGATCAAGATCACCTCTCTCACAAATCCTCGAGTGTTAAGGATCTAAGCACCTGTCATGCACTATCAAGTCCAAAATCACATAATCATATTCCACATTACTAGTCTCCTAAATTAATGAATTGAGCTTCGAAACTTTCAATGTGTCACTACCAAAAAAATGACCGTTATGGTTTTCCCGACAGCTTTTAGCTGTCGGAGTCACCGACGTCTTTTAGCTGTCAGCAAATCACAATAAACCGTCGGCTAAACAAGAATTTTGGTGGATATTCAATCACTACTGTGGCAATGTCAATTACCTAATCTCTCTCTCTCTCTCTCTCTCTCTCTCTCTCTCTCTCTCTCTCTCTCTCTCTATTGAAGCTCTTTTTTGTTAAAACCCTCGAAACCCCTTTCCTCTCTCTCTCTCTCTCTCTCTCTCTCTCTCTCTCTCTCTCTATTTCTGTCTCGTTGTATGGTAGCTGGTTCGGATAAATCACCGATTTGATGACATTGATGTTCCTTTCCTCATATATTCTCGATTTGTAGGTTTTTTATGGCTGATGTTGTAGATTTGATGTTCGTTTGTTCATATTTTGTTGATTTCTAGGGTTTTGATAGCTGATTTGGAGGATTTGATGTTCTCATTTGGAGTGAAATGATTTACAATTAATTAATCAATTCAGACAACAGCAGGGCTTGGGCTTACCAGACTGGCTTGGGGCGACAAGACTAACAAAGAAGTGGCAGCTGGTAGGGGCGACTAAGTAGTGGCTAGCAAGGCTGCAGGGGCGACCGAGCAGTGGCAAGGCCGCAGGGGCGACCGACTGGGCAAGTTGCAATGGTAGGGCCGCAGGGGTGACCAGACTGACAGAGAGGGAGGAAGACGGACCGTGCGTCGGTGCGGCCTGCGGGTAAGGAAGGATGAGGGAAAGAGAGAGAGAGGCTCGCCGATCGGACTGACAGAGAGGGAAGAAGAGAGGTCGTACGTCGGTGCGATCGTGCGGGTAAGGGAGGATGAGGGAGAGAGTAGAGAGAGAGAGAGATGGAGGAGCTTCTGGTCGAATCATATTAGATCTATATGGTTCATACGATCCCTAAGGCCAAAATATATAATGGCCTTAACTTCCAAATCAATCTAACCATCAGATGAGCCACACTAGTCAGATCTAAAAGTGTTTAATAATGAAAGCTTATATTTTGTGCAAGTGTTGGTATCACTTAATGTAGAAGTTCGAGATAATCCATCGATGTATGTGTGGTTAGATCCATACTATTCATCCAATGTATAGAGGTAAATTATGATAAGACTTTGAGAATCTGGATGATCCAATCATCCGGTGGACTACCCCGATCAATCATTTGACATTCAATTTCAGAATTTTAAAAAGAACAAAAAAATGTAAATTTTGATAATTGAATTTAATGAACATAATTGATCATTTAAGGCTTAGCCACTTAGGATGTTAATCAAAGGTGGGCTTTAGCATGTAATATAGTATGATGAATAACAATGTTGTAGATATAATTGATACGATTTCTGAATTCAAATCAATTTGATCATCTTATGGATTCTTCATTAGTAGACTCAGCTGAGCAAATTCAACGTGTCTCATTATTCATTGGAATTAAAATAAATTGTTTGTGACGGTTTGATTGATTATGTACTGATTGGAGTGTTTTGTTATGATATTGTATCCTACGGTAAATCACATGCTAATCTGTGCCAAATTGCATGAATTATGATAATTGTACATTAAATTCATATATGAATGTTCTGATCAAGATAAGTAACTATGGTGGTTATAAAAATGATACATTCATATATCATCCATCATTTATTATATTTACATTGCATGGTCGATTCTAGGGGTCATTCTTGGAAGAAATGTCAATCCTGGTTGAGCGTTACCAGATGTGGGTTATGCCTAAGCCTATCTAAAGGTGGAAGCTTACCCAACGGGTGGATGCGGGTTGACAATATCTAACTCAAACAGATGGACAATCATCTCATTTAATGCATTCATACATCATTTGCATTTATATCATTGTACATACTCTTTTCCTATTATATCTTAATTTCAATAAGCATGAATAATGCTTAGATTTCTCACTAAGTTTGGCCAGCTAAAAATTTTATTGATGAAAAACCTTACAGATAAGTAATTAACTGATGAGTTAGCGTAATAATAAGAAGTTGTGATTGAATCGGTGCACGACACACGTGAGACGTGGTAATACCTATCAGAAGAGGAATTAAACGCATTTGGACCGTTTCTAATTATTTAATTAGAATTTATTTGATAGGATGATCTGATTTATATATAATGAATGATGGTATTAGTAGTAGAATTTTAAGTATTTAATTGATTTTATTTAATTGAATTGTTTTAAGTATGTAGCAAGTATTCATTGGTAAGTTGTATTAAATTATTAATGATGTCTAACTTATATTAATAATGTTTATGAATTTTGAAAATAGACAAATGTTGGTGTTTAAATTATTCTGTGTGAATGATTGTAAATGAATTTAATTGAAATGTAAAAATGAATATTAATTTTACAACGGAACAATTATATAAATAAAAAAAAGTTAGTACACTTCAATATAAGGATTCACACTCTATACTAAAATTCCTGAGCATGACATTAGCTATCAAAATAGATGGGCGGTGTTGATGTATATCACATTCATCGTAGTGGCTCCATAGCTGTGGATCCACCGACCCCGGATCCACACCCAAACCGCGCTCGACAAGATATTCGATGAGGTCATGACATTGCAAATTTGATTGGTCAATGGTCAATTCCCACGTGACGTATTCCGACTTGACAGAATGATTTTTAAACTTTTTTTTTTTGTTTTTTTTTTCACACGCACATACACTCACGCTGTAGGTAATTTCACAGCCAATGGATACTCGAACCCTTCACCACGTGTCGAAACTCATGAGAGTCTACCACCGGAGCAAGAGTAAGGATCCGGACGATTTTTAAACCTGCTTTAAATTATCACGTGCCTCGATCAAAATCATCACACCAGAGCCTTGCCGCGTTGGATGAGCCTCGCTTCACCCACGCTCTGGGCCTGAAAGGATCAGGCCCCTCTGTAGGAAAGGAATGAGCGGTTTGGATTTTAGAAAGACCGCGAATGGTCCATATTCAAAGCATACACGTGTGATCCGTCTGATGACTTGATCTGCCCGTTGCTGACTCATTTAGAGTCCGGGGTATCTGGGTCACCCCGGCGTCAGACGGAGGGACGCGGATTTCTGCTAAAGCCCTTCCCGCACTTGGATGCTAGGTAGGGGCTACAGTAATGTTTGTGAGAAATCCACCCCATTCATCTATTTTGTGAGATCATTTTAATATGTGAAGAAAAAATGAGGTGGATCCAAATCTCAAGTGGACCACACGAGATGGAAAATTGGGAAAAGAAATTACTACCGTTGAAACTTTCCTGGGCTCGACGTTGATGTTTATATGCCATTCACCGTTTATCAGATCATTCCAACGTAGTGAAAACGTCGTAGATTTAGACTGATATGAAACTTTTCTACCTTTAGAAATGCTTCAAAGGTGGTCATTAAATCCCTACTGTTTTCTCTCACGTGGCTCACTTGGCTTGTGGATCACCTTATTTTTGGTCTCATGTCTTAAAATAAACTTGCAAATGTATGGACCGGCACAGTGGGCCCCACTAACATCCAAGGGCAAGAACTTAATGCTAAAGGCCTTCAATTTCGACAGGAAATCCGCGTCTCCCTCCCCTTATGCAACCGCTCATGGCTAACGTGCTCCACTTTGCCATTAACCCTTGAGATTCACGTGGTAGACCCCACGGTGAGATCATCCTTTGCTAGTGTTCATTCCACTCACGTGGAGAGTGGTAGCCATCCGCAAGTGGGCGCACGTTCAATTATAAAAATTTTAAAACACGTGTGAAATCTGAACTTTCCATAAAATAGAAATAATGCCTTTTATCTTCCCTCTAAAAATGAGGCAAATTACACTTTGGGTGAGCCACAGTATAAAAAATGAAAGGACGGTTATGATTTTTTTCGAGCCAATTTTTTGTTTTGTTATGCTGTGGCCCACCTGATCTGTGAAATGGCCTGATTTAAGCCAGAGGATCTCGACAGTGTATCTGACCACACACGTGTTTCAACTTTCTGAGTGTTCCTGCATGTGGAATTAGCGAACCTCGCACTAAGAATTCTCGCGAAATTTAGGAAAAGCCATGATTTAACAATTCACAGAACTGTGGCCACCCACGCGTTGCCATTAGAGAGTGGCGTTCTGGATCACAGACGGTCATGCCTTCGCTCCATCCATCATGGGGCCCACCATTTGGACGGTTAGGATAGGCGTGCATGTGTTGCACGTGGATCATGGATCACGAGCCCAGTGCAGATGCCGCCAAGGACATCACGTGGGGAGCGGATTCAGTGTTACCCGGATAACACCTGATTGGGTGTGACCCTTGCCGTGGGCCCACCTTAATAATGTGTTGTGTATCCACGCCTTCCATCCATTTTCCAGTTCATTTTAAGACGTGGTTCCAAAAACTAAGCAGATTTCCAAATCTCAAGTGGACCACACATAAGAAACAGTGGTTAATTATTAAACGCCCACCATTAAAAGCTACCTAGGGCCCACAGTAATGCCCACCGGAATGTTTCTTTTCCATCCAACCCGTTGATAAGATTAACCAAAACTGGATGAAGAGAAAATATAAAGATCAGCTTGATCTAAAACTTCAGTGGTCCACAAAAACTTTTAATGGTCATTCACCACTGTTTCAGTGGCGTGGTCCACTGAGATTTGAATCTTCTTAAATTTTGGGATCAAGTCTTAAAATGAGATGGAAAAACGGATGAACAGCATGGATACACAAAAAATACATCAAAGTGGCCCCACACAGTAAGGGTAACCACCATTGAGGTGTTACTCGAGTAACACTAAATCTGCTTCCCATGACATGGCCCATCTTCTCTTCTGTTATGCATCTTATACCTCATTATTGCTTCCTTTGCTTCCAAACTGTCCACAAATTCGGCCTCATATCTTCCCCGATTGCACATTTCCTAACCTTCTTAAAGGAGATTCTCCTTGCATGATTGAATATTTCTCTCAATCTACTATTGTCCACAACGTTTATCCTTTCATCAGGGATGCTACCAAGGCTTCTCAATCTAACTCACATCTGAAGGAAATTTTAGAGATTTTAACAAAATTGCAGCACTTTAGGGATCAATACTTCAAGGCATGCTTGAAAGCCCAAAAACATGCCGATCTGATGGAGTGCTATGTTGTTCATGCGGAATAGGATGAAGGAATACTGACATCAAATTGACATTGATGGTAGAGATTGTCCATCTTGACACTAAGTTAGTCCCCTCACATAAGATGACCATTATGAGTAACGCAGGTATGTCCAATGTTGGTTTCATGAGGTGTAGACATAATAAATATCCATGTTTTTCATAGTTTTCAATGGATCTAGCCCCAAGAACAACCTGAAGATAATAATATTATATTTTTAAACATGATTAACCATATAGATGGGGTTTAAGATCATACTTTAGCGCGGATATGTGTGAATGGTTGCTTGATGAGAAATTTGTCAATGTTGCTCGCCTAATCGAAAGTCTCTTCCCATTCTATTCTAGTTGGAGGAGATGAAATTCTACATTGTATGCTTGGTAGGGCCCGAGATCAACACAAACCGTCAACTAAAATGACCCACGTCCACGCGTGTGAAGGGAGGTAGAAATTACATGCCTCTCTCTCTCTCTCTCTCTCTCTCTCTCTCTCTCTACAAGTGACGCCCAAGGGGTATGTTGAGGGTTTCTCTACTTATGGGAGCTACTCCCTACAATAAGATCTTATATAAGGAGTCCAGGGTTATAGGGGTGTACATCATATGGTATTCTACCACCCTACAACTTTGTACCCTATAGTTAGTGAAGTTCATTAAACTGCCTCATTCATATATACATTTATCATCTAATCTCCCAGCCATCATGACCATCCATCATTGATTTAAATCCCATGATGATCAAGTGGTGGACTATCATATGTAGGCTATTAGGTCATCATTAAATTTGATAAAATATTTTGATGTTTGAAAAACTACCAAGTTTGTTTTAATTACTTGATAATTCCCTGGTCTAATAGATATAGCCATAAAGTAGTCTCATGGTAAACCTAGTGGATCCCATATTAGCCTACTATGTGATGGCCTCATAAAGTGAGCTAATTAGGTTTCTTGATGAAGATCACCTCTCTCACAAATCCTCATGTGTTAAGGATCTAATCACCTTTCTTGCACTATCAACTCCAAAATCACATAATCATATTTCACATTACTAGTCTCCTAAATTAATTAAGCTTCGAACCTTTCAATATGTGTCACTACCAAAGTTGATAATCATATTCCACATTACTAGTCTCCTAAATTAATTGAGCTTCGAACCTTTCAATATGTGTCACTACCAAAGTTGGTGATTGTGTTATGGTTTTACCGACAGCTTTTAGCTGTCGGAGTCACCGACGTCTTTTAGCTGTCAGCAAATCACAATAAACCGTCGGCTAAATAAGAATTTTGGTGGACGTTCAATCGCTACTGTGACAATGTCAATTACCTAATGTGTCCTCAACATCTCCCCCCCCTCCTCTCTCAATTAAAGCTCTTTTTTGTTAAAACCCTTGAAACCCCTTTCCTCTCTCTCTCTCTCTCTCTCTCTCTCTCTCTCTCTCTCTCCAGATCTCTATTTCTGTCTCGTTTTATGGTTGCTGGTTGGGATATAATCACTGATTTGTTGAGATTGATGTTCCTTTCCTCATATATTCTCGATTTGTAGGTTTTTTATGGCTGATGTTGTGGATTTGATGTTCGTTTGTTCATATTTTGTTGATTTCTAGGGTTCTGATAGCCGATTTGGAGGATTTGATGTTCTCATTTGGAGTGAAATGATTTACTATTAGAAGCTAAAACTTATGGAGAGATTCAATGATTTACAATTAGAAGTTGCAGCTTATGGAGAGATCTCTTTGGTGAAATGTCTTGTGGCTACATGAAGTGATGTTACCATCCTATTTGTCAACATTGCTCGGGCATATTGTAAGCTCACTTTAATTTTTTGTTTTTCAATTCATTAATGAGCCTCTTGCACTTTAATTTTTTGTTTTTCAATTCATTACTGAGCCTCTCGCCTTGCTTTTAATCTGTAGGCAACAATCATCATCGAAAAGAGCAGTCTTATTGTTGCTTCCCAGTGTTTGAAGAAGGAAATCTTATGTTAGCTTGAAAGCCGGGTATATCTTTACTACTATTCCTACATGCTAATGATAATTGTAGTTTTTAGGGTATGTTTGTGGTTCATTTTAGGTTGACGTTCAAGGGTGTTGGTTCTTCTGTAATTTTATTTGGATGAATATGATTTTTCTGTAGTTTTATTTGGATGAATATGCTACCTGTAATATCTATGCTCATAAATGAAAGAAACCCCACTCCTTGCAAACCAGATCCAGCTTTCTTCCTTCATCTTTGTTTCCACTCAACAACAAAGAGAAATGTATGACAGGGATATTAGATGAGAGGGTGGAAAGCTTTGCATCTTGGGCCTATCAACATGGTCTCTTATGTATCTATCAGGAACACTCAGTCCCTCACAATCTCTTGAACACTATCTACAGGCAGAGATTTTCCTCAAACCAACACATTATCTTTTTGCAATCCTCCATCAAAAACCTTTGAATCCATATCTTTTTACTGAACAATCCTAGTGTTCAGATGCTATTATAGTTTCATATAATCACAAAGATGATCTTGATATGTGATTAAGCAGGGATGTTTACTTGTTTTGCTTCTTGTTTTACAGTTAGCTTGTCATAAAAAATAAACTAGATACCATTTAATTAGTTGGACTTATTTTGTTTTCTGTTTGAATGAGTTTGTAAACCCCAAGAGAATTAGTTATTTATTTATTTATTTATGTTTATGCAATTAAGAAACAGACAACTATTTGGGATGCTAGGACAAGGAAGTAATGCTGCAAATGATTTGTTTGATTGATTGCTTGTGTGTATTTAGTAGGTTTAGTTGGCTAATTTTTACTCGTCTATTTATCAGTCTCTTTCTTTATATTTGGCAGTTTTTTAGTTATAAATATTATTTTGTACCAGTCCGTGAGAACTGTATTGGAAAATCTTGGGAACCATGAAGTATAGGTGCTTCTTAATTGATCTGCTGGCTTCATGTTCCTGCCACATCTGTTGTAAGACATACAACAACTAATACATTCCTGAATACCATTATGGTTCTCTATATATGCTCATAATCTAACATTTTCTATTGTCTTTCTTCTAACAATCTTGTGCCTTTTGGTCAGGTACAGGGGACATTGTGACATTTTACCTTGATCAGGCTGCATTTGCATCTTGAGGGGATTAAAGATGGTCAACAGATGGTATCTTTTAAAGCTTCTCCTGGTTTAAGATAATGATGTGATTGCCTGTAGTGTGTGTGAGTGATCCAGGGTTCAATCTCTAGTAGTGTTGCCTTACAAAAAAGAAAAAAAATTGGTGATATGATTGTGTGTGCCAATATCTCCCACCACCTACAAATGGTAGGTGTGAATCTTGATATGTATTCTAAAACTGATTTATGAAAGTTCAGGTTGTGAAAATGCTGCTAGATTCCTGCCAAACATCTTTAAATGTTGAGAGATAGTAAGCTCACTAGTCTTGGTGAAATAATGCCCATATCTTTATAGGATTTTTGCTGACTCTGTACTGAACTAACTGTTGCATTGACTTTTCAAATGTCAGCTTTGAAATCTGCAAACAATGGGTTGAAAGGAATGATGAAAACTGTGAAGATTCGGGACAGAGATGCATGATCTCCCCTTACTCTTTTCTCAGTTTCCATGTTTGTTAGCTTTAAAGCCTTGTAATAAGGACGAGTCACTTAAATTAAATTGCGAATTTCAGTAAGTGTTTGTATCTGTGTGAATGATGCTCATGGATTCAACTAGTTTTAAAGATCTATCTGCTAATTACACAATATACTATTAAAAAGTTGTTTTATATTGTAATCTTTTACAATATACAATTAAAATGAAATGATTTATTTTATTATTTAAAATATTTGTGTGGCATTGGTCGGTTATGACTTTTAAAAGGACTCTCTAGCACCTTGTATTTTTCAGACAGGGATTCACTCATCAGTGTCCAAGTTACGTAGCTCTTGTGCTGCTTTTGGCTCAAGGCCATTTCAGGAGCAGACATGATAATTTGTGATTTTGGAATTTCTACTCTTAGAAGTATTTCAAACAAAAATAATAATAATAAAAGGAATAAAAACAGTGTGATAATTGGAAAGAAAGAGCCATTTCATATCACATGAGCATTATTTCATCATTTTTGGAAATTCTACTGAGAGTGGAAATCCCAAAATAATTAATTATTTTTCTCATGGCCTGAGCCAAATGCAATTTAGGTTCTCTTTCACGGTTAAGATCCTAAATTGACCTAGTCCTTTTTCTTTTTGGTCTCAACCTATAGAAAAATGGGCATGTGGCGTTTTAATCATGATGTTCTAAAAAGAATCACTTTGATGGATTTGATAATGTAGAACCCACAAGATGTGATGATGGATCTGATGGATCTGAGCAACAAAATCCAAGAGTCTCTTGGAAGAAGCTACATATTGTACTCAATGACATTAACGAGGAAGAACTTCGGGTGGTAATATGATATACAATAATTTAGGATACTATCTTCAGCCAGCTTGTATTGTGTGGAATTTCCTTTTTATTTCCTGGCGTTTGTGATCAAATGCCTATGGATTCTATAATGCTGATTTCTCTTTATTTTGTTATGGTTCTCTTCTTTTAACATCTCAAAGAGCTTGATGCTTTGGAAGTGAACATGGGAACGGAGACAGTCTGAGGGCATGCCGGTGTATCTTCAACCTAGTAAGAAACCAGATTTGGATGCTGAATTCAATTTTCCTTGGGTACCATCAGTTCATGCAGTGGGGCCCAACAGACAGAATGCCCATGTAAATTCATTTGTCAAAAAGAAACCACTATATCAATGCCCTAGCCAAGAAATCATGATCCAGTAATCACGTGAGCTCCAATTTGTGGAAAACAATTTCTAACCCATCCACCTGTTTCCAATGTTGGGGCACACATGCCGAATGGACCAGATTTATTTTTGGGAGAACTTGTAGAAGGTCAGACCAACCTAATGGATGGATTGGGTTGTCTCAAACTATTTATTTGTAATTGGGAATTTTGTATATGGTTGAGGCTCTTCTCTTTAACATTATGTTATTGGATCCAGACCAGCTTATCTATAAAGAAAATAGAGGCTTGCCTTTATGAATCCCAAGGCAGACTTGTGTTTACTCTCAAGTAAGCATTCAACAACTCATTAAAGTGAGACTTGGCCACTTGATTAGCTGTGTGGCAAGTTATAACTTATAACTTTCAAGAATATTACTTAATTTACTTTCAAAGATTTTTTGCTAGAGACACCAGCGCTGCTCTGCATATATTCTTATGCCTTGGTCCATATCCTACCATTAAACACTTGGGGCATATTTGGATAGTGGGGAAAAAAGGAACAAAAAAAGAAAGAAAAAAATGAAGAAAGGTACATGTTATCGGGACATTGGAATATTGGGACATCAAACGACTTTCTTGGGCGAGGATGCATATACCATGAGTGGAGCCAAAGACAAAGCAGTGCGGGCTATTATAGAATTTGTGTAGGCGCCTGATATGTTTCGGGTTTCTTAGTTATGGGAACTTAAAAGAATGTTCTAAGGTCTTAATAGATGAATACTAAGTTTCTCTTTTGCTGTCCATGTTTACAAACAGGTTGGCAACAAGCCCACTCTTGTCAGAGTTTGCAAACTCAGCCTTTCCATTTTTATTACAGAATGCGTAATTTCAAAACTCAACTACAGTTCTTGATATTTCAAGACATAGGCCCCATGTGTTTTTAAATCAGCAATCACTACTAAATGTATAGCAAGATCCTTGATTGCTTGAAGAAATGCTTCAACCAAATCATATTTGAAATCTTCAACACTCCTGCTATTATGTTGCCATCTAGGTTGTTCTCTCCCTTTATGCCAGCGGTTGCATGACTGGTAAGCAAGACTATTAGTTCTTATTCTGTTTTCTCTGGGCTTCATTCTCTTGATTACTTAAAACAACAACAATGATACTCTTTTCTTCTTTTTCTTTTTTCTGTCAATTATCAATTAACAGATATTTCTATATTTGGTTCACACTAGTTTGAGAATACAGAACATCAATGCTTGATTGAACTTTGGAAGGTATTTGTGAATCAGAATACTCAAAACTATATGTTAATGCAAGCATGCAACTAATTTTCTGAAAGAAGAAACACATAACAACAAATTACAAAGACTTTAATAGTATGGATAACAAGGAATATTCTTTGTGCAAAGGGCTTGCTTCCCCAGACTCATGCAGTCATGGGAATCATGAATACACTAATTTTCTGTGTTTTACTCTTTTTGTTCTTCTGTTATTCCTTATATACCATTTGCATATCACTATTCCTATAGAGATACTTTTATTAAGTCTGGATGCTGATTAGTTGGTTCGTAACCTCAGAATTTTATTCATCAATGCACAGGTTTGTCCCTGTGATAGTTTTTTGCATTCAACAAATTGACATTAAACATTATATATTTTTGACTTGACTCACATTGATCATACACCCTATGAAAAATCTTGACCACTTCTCTGTTGAGTATAATTTGTATATTATGACTCTATCAAACATCGTCATTGTCAAAGCCTTATCCCAACTAATTGGGGTCTGCTACATGAATCTTATTCCTTCATCACGAATATTCCTCGTTGTTCGTCATGGAGATCTGTATAGAGAGAAATGAAAGCAATTTTCAGTTGTTTGATGAGTACGAGTCAAATTTTCAATTGCTAAAAGCTAAGAAGACATGATGTTCTGTGGTGTGTTTGATGGGCATGGCCCTTAGGGACATTGTAGCAAAAAGAGTCAGAGAATTGCTTCCATCGTCTCTGCTTTGCAATTGGTAGGAGACTTGCAATGAGCTCAATTATAACAGAATTCCTTTTGGAATTTGACCTTTGGAAGCAATCCTATTTAAGAACTTGTGATGCCATATAAAAGGAGCTTGAGCAACATCGTGGGCTGGATAGCTTCTATAGCAGTCCACTGCTTTGACCATTGTCAAACAGGTAATGGATTGTGCTTGGATAATATAATAAACTATCCTTGCCAAAATGTTTATTGTATGTTTCTCTCTCTTGGTTGTTGAATGTTTGTGCTTGGATAATTAATAAACTATCCTTGTCTCAATTAATTGGAAAGATGTCATAGAAAAATTAGCCATCTCGTCTTACAAAGCAAGGTGCTGCAAGCCAAAGGTTAGTGCTGCAACAATCTTGTACTACTTGGATAAAGACTATTCTTTTTTGCTTCCTTCTTTCTATTTCAAAGGACACTATATTCGAGTGAATAAGAGAGATGAACCATGTATAAAATTTGGAGTTGGACCTGATCTATTCTTTCTTGCTTCCTTTAAAAAAAAAAAAAAAAAACTTCCTTAGCACTTTTGTTGTGACATTTGTGATTTATTCATCATGGGATGGTCCTCTAAGCGCTTGTTTGTATATGAGGGAAATCGTTACTTCTTTGGGTTTCTATTTAGAATGATATAGATCCAAAAAGTTGGGTATTTGATTTATTCAGCACATCACAGGTAACGTTAGATATTTTGGAGAAGCATTAGATTTGAAGAATGATTCAAAACTGAATTTAGAGGAATTTTAGTACTAGTAATTTGTAAAAAAAAAAAATCTTTTATTCTTTTAAAAAAAAAAAATGAGAAACACCGACAGCTTTTAACCATCGGCGTTAGTCAGGTGGCACTAAGGCTGTCGACGTAACTTGCCAATGATTTAAATCCATCAGCATTTTCAACGGCCAATTTCGACGGTTATGACTGTTGGCAAGCAATGCCGACGGCCCATTTCCAGACTGTCTTTCCGATGGCTAAAAGCCGTCAGGGAATGATAACACTGACGGTTTTTAGTTGTTGGTGTTGTTCTGCTTTTTGATGGTGTTTCCAAACTAGGATCTTATATCCATGATACACTAATCACATTCTTGTATAGGAGGATGAGGGCAAAGGCATAACCAACGCTAAGTTGGCTCCGGATGGTGGAGACCTTCCATCCTAACCCAAGTGGGTTCCTTACATAGGATGACCACACATTTTAAAGATCAATGTCCATAAATGTGTTTCATCTATGTTGGTCATCAAACATCAAACAACTAAATTTATAGAACACAACTCTCTCTGGTCACTAACCACTTTGTCTAATCTCAAGTTCCTAATGACCAAAGGATTTGATCCTCATATAATTCAAACAATAAATACTTTAAGACAACACTAGATATAATTAAGGGCATATCACATACTTTCAAAGGACCCATGGCTATGAAGTCCAATGGCTGCAATCGACCCTATTAATTACATCCATGTAGTCAGTGGATCAGGGACAACATTGGTTTTCCAGAGTGAAACTCCAACATCCAATGACCTTTATAGTTAAAAGCCAATGTATTGAAATCTATTGACCATAACTTTCCCTTGTCAATTGGTCATTGTGTTCAATTTCAGGATACCCAAGGGCAATATTGATAAACATCATGGACTCATAAAAATAAATATGTTCCACACATATTAACTAGACTAACGCATGAATTAGTAATCCTTATTAAAGTTAGGTCAAGGAACAATCGAACATTAGTTTTCTAGGGCAAAACCTCAACAGAAGGTATTATCAAAAATAGGACTGTCAGATATTTTTTAAAACCGTCTATTAAATGTCCACCAATTCAATAGCCAGATAATCAAATCAATGTACTTTTGGACCATGATACATATAAGTTGAGAATCATAATTTGGATAATTTAGTTTAAATTTCTTATATGCAAAGTAGGCAACCTTAAGTAACTACTAAGTGGATGCATACCATAAAACTTGTAAAATGCAAAAGGGTTGTGACTCGTTTTTCAACAAGGACCCTAACTGGGGAGTTAGAAGACATGTGAAAGATATGTAGCAATGACACTTATGTCAAATATACCATTTCATCAGTTAGTTATACACTGTAATCATACCATAGCTGATAAGCAGGTCAGATTTAAATTATTGATCATATCTGTAATCACACGTTTCGTATTAACACATGTACCTGTGTGTAATTGAGCAGGGCTCCCACACGCGTGGAATTAGCCAACCTCTAGTTTACCATGTTAGAAGATATAGCTAGAAAGTGATTTGGACGTTGGAATTTTGACACGAGATTCACTCAAATACATAACATAATGCAATAAGATACATTAGAGATCTTGCCCATGAATTTAGGCATTTTCAAATGGCCTAAACCAATTTATTTTAGAGACAATGCTGCACAAATACTTACATTTTGGTTGAATTCAAAAAACAAGCATGCATTTAAACTTTTCTTAAAACCCACCTATAATTTCAAACGTTAGTATATAAAAAACATGCATGTCATAGGCGAGAGTAGTACTTAATCTACGTCCGCTCGCCCAGGCGCTCCTCCAAATCCGCGTATGTCCATTCCTCCAAATGAATGGATGGTGTGGCGCTCCTCCAAATCCACACCATCTATTCATTTTACAAGGTCATTTTAGGTAAGGGTCCAAATATGAGGTAAATCCAAATCTCAAGTGGACCACATCATAGGAAAGTGAAAATGATTGAATGCCTACCCTTGATAATTGCTTGGGGCCAAACGCATTGTATGGATAAAAGAAATAATTATAATGACTCTTAGTTTATAATCAAAAGGTTGGATGGCCAAAAAACAAAAAACAAAACAATTATTATGGGCCCTAACAATTATTATTATTATTATTATTTGTAGGATTCAATTGGCACCGTTAATTCTTGTGGAGTCCATATGAGATTTGAATCTTTTTTATTTTTAAGTTCATTACCTGAAATCATGATTAACAAAGAATTTACGACGTGTATCAAACAAATCCATTATCATGTGGATCAAGAGCAATCACTTCCGAAGTGGGATTTTGGAAGGTTGTGCAAGAAACAAAAGGAGAGGGCGTAATTGGATTCCCCTTGGATGGGAGATTCCTTATAAAAACATTGGTATTGAATATTTCAACCTTTTGATTATAGAAGGCTATGGTGAATGCTCGTAACCTAATCATTAACATAATCCAAGTCATATACAGGGTTTTGATAATTGGAAGATTACCCAGATTCAAAAGCTAATTAAGTTCCTTGTGTATACACCCAGATCCATAGCTCAATTGGCAGACTGAGTGGAGATACCTCCTTCCAACACTTAAGGTCTTTGGTATCGATCCCTAGTGGGGGTGGCCGACATGGAGTGTGTGTACTGACATGGGTGTGTACTAACAAGCTAGCCCAAAAAAAAAAAGTTCCTTCTATGTATTCGAGCAAGCCTCTTTTGACATGTAATTTATTTCTTTTGTGACCTGAATTATCTACGAGTACGCCTGTTTTATGCGGCTCAATATTGGTGGGACTATCATGTTTATATATAAATGCACTCTAATTTCCATCACTCGACCGCCATCTTTTGAATATTACATACAAAGGAACGGCTTAATAAAGACTTTGATGGGCTATGCCAATGGAAACAATTTAAAACTCCTAAATCCTTGCTTGATATTTTTATCATGGCTTCCTTGATAGCTGATTTTTGTATTTTCACTTCTTCCTAATGAATTACATGTGATTACTGAGTTTGATGAGAGATACACACTACGGTAACCACCAGTTGCCATCTCATCCCGATTATCCCCTGTTGTCGGGACAGCTAGAGTTCTAGTTCTTGCTGATTTTCCCCCATATCCTAGAATCAAGAATAAAACTTATGCGGACTGAATGGATTTTACACATACAACACGGTGAACCCACAAGTTTGGGCATCTAATACGCACTATGCATGCATAGGTAATGTAGAGGATTCCTGTCCTATTATTGATAGATTTTTTGAGAATGTTAGTCATTCCACATGTTAGTCATTCCAAAGGAATTAGCCAGCTTGAAGTATAATACCCGGATACTTTTATTTTTTTCAGCCGTTGGATCAAGATCTAGTGGCTTTCAGGAATGATGACCACACAAACAGCAGCGGTAATTTCTCAACCTGTAATCTATATGGTAGTTTGTGGCCCATTGTTAGGTAAAAAGTACTGGAAGGAAGCTTCGACCGCATAGAACCATTCATTTTATATATATATATCCACAATGCTCAGCTGGGCACCCGTTGGCACGAAACTCGTGTGGACTTGTGTGGACTTTTTTCTTATGTTATTTGACTCCAAAATCTGAATGGTCCACTTGAAGCAGCACCTTATGAAACATCTCACACACACACACATATACCACGAACTATTCGCTGCCTGCTAGCCACGTGTTCCCTCGTTCGCGCAGGTTTAATTGGATTGGGAAGCACGTAAGAAGAAGACCAATGAGCCTACGATAGTCTTTGGGTGAAATCAGCTCCCTCCATCTAATTTGCTAAATCTTGTCACCCTGTAGGTTAATAATCAAGTTGATATAAAACTCAAGTGGGCTAATTAATTAGAAGATGGAACTTTTGTGGCTTCCAAAAAGTTTTGGACAGCAGTAATTCAATTCCCCTCATTTCCTGAAGTGTAGTTCAAATCACAGGTGCTTTGGATTTGCGTCAGTCTCTAAAATGAGTTGGTAAAGGAGATAGACCACATGGTTGGGATACATACATCAGGTGGGGCCTTACAACTTTCAGGTATACGGTGTTTTGCCGCCTCAAATTTACCGTAGCTTTCAACGTCAAGGTTGGCAGCTTGCATGATATTACCATCTAAATAATAATTACTTATTTTCCACGGTAAATTGGAAAAACGGACAAGTCCAAAAGCAGAAATCATTTTTAAAATTATCCTGAATATGCATAGAATAGCAATTTGACTTGTACGGGTATCCAGACGCCGACTATCCAATTAAATCTAGGGGCACGCCACCAAAAGACCTACTCAAAAGCTTCTTTTTTAAATTTTAAATTAAATGACACAATACCCTCTTTACATCAGCCATATATCAACCGTTCATCACGTGACCCCACCAAGTTTGACTAAATTTGCATGGCTCAGTCCACCGTACCTGGATTGAAGGGCTTGAATGTGAACCGTTGTCAGGGTGGGGCCCATGGAACGAATGCTTCTGATCAGATGAATTGTACAGATCACACGGGAGCGTGCGATTACAGGAGTTTGGATATGTATCTGATTTTGGGGCATTTCTGTCCTTCTGAAAATCCAATGTTGTTCTCGTAATTTCATTCCGAAATTTGGATTTTTACGTAACTTCATACATCGCCTAACGTTACGTCCGCTTCGCACTCTATAAAAACTCAACCATCTCTGCATCTCTCCGCATTCCCATTCTCCTTTTGCGTCAAATGGCTGCCGCGTCGCCGGAATCTGACATCTTTGGCACTTGTCCCTTGGATTTGTGCTTCGACCTCGACACAGTTCTGACAACAAATGATTCTTCCGGCGGGATCTCTTCCCCGGAGTCTTTCATCTCTACACTGCCGACCGTTTCTACGTTTGGGATGTGTACGGTTTGCTTGGAGGAAATCGAGGTGGAGAAGGTTGCCAAGCAAATGCCCTGCTGCCACGTGTACCATGACACATGTATATCCACATGGCTGCTCCTCCATCGCTCGTGCCCGCTCTGCCGCCGCTGGATCCAGAAGGAATACTGAAGGAATGTACCGTTTCTATATTTCTCAAGGAAAAGGCGTATAGAAGTTTTTATGTACTCAAAGCTAAAATCACACGTGCCGCATGTTTTATAGCTCCAAAACGCTGGTTTGATGGGCCCACCGCCGAAAGGTTTCTCTAATCGTCGATTGTTGTTTTCCAGGCACTCGAGTGGCCTACCTTGAACGAAGACCTGATCATCCTCGGAGGACCACCATGTTGAATTGATAAAGTCCCTTGGTATACATTGATATACCACGGTCTATCAGTTTAAGCTTTTAGAGTACATAAATAGCTATTTAACATGTATCAGGATAAAATGTCATATGTTCGAATCTCAATAGTTTGCTTAAAGATCAAGAAATTAAACCCGACTTATTTATGGTATGATAAAGTCCCTCGATATACATTGATACACCACACCCACCCTAATATCTTAAGCTTTTAGAGTAAATGGTTGTTTGACAATTAATTAATGGACGGTTAGAATAGGTGTTGTGATTTCGAAATGATCAAAATGACAAAGTGCATCAGAAGGTTTCCATACACCTGTATCCGTATCACATCTCAAAAGGAAATTGTTCTTCTCATTTTATCCTCTTTTTTTATTTCATGATACTGATAATTTTCTAAATAATAGTCCAAATCATAACATTGTATACGAAACGTACAACAAAAAAAAAATTATAGCTGATGTGGACAATCTTAATAATATAAAATTTCCGTTGAATTCAGATTTCTGACGACTTTGTTTTGGGCCGTTCAATCTATCATCATCAATGGAATGGTTAGGATTCAATCAACAGCATTCTTCTACCATGCTCCGTTCAAAATGAGCCCAGTAGCATGGACAGTCTTGATTGACATACAAGTATGAAATTTGCAAAAAGGATGATTCACCACCGTCTGAAACACGGCAATAACTATCATTACGGTCATATCATTTCCTTTTATAAGGTCCATGAGTGAAAGAACCAATGACATTATATGGTCATATGCGGCGATCATGTCACCTCGAATTCACGTTGATCCGAAACCAAGATTTCGTGGGTTGACGGGAAAAATAAAAGACAGATGTTTCCAAGAGCAAGGGCATCTACTCCTATACTGTCTAATCACTTGAAAACTTCAATGAATCAATTGTCAAAATCCATCATCGCTTTATTATGACTGAAATGGATGGTTAGAATTGACAGATCAGTGTTATTTAGGAGATATGTTCAATATTCCACAATCTGCAACACCCATTGCATGGTCCCTGAACTGTCTGTCGTTGGCTTCAGCACTGCTGGCGATCTGCTTATAGGTACAAGCACCATGATCTTCCATGAAACTACTACTAGCAAAGTAGATGAGGGACACGGCTTGCCTAGCTACTGGATGCTGCTCTGGTGGGCCCCACCATGATGTATGTGTTTTATCCACACCATCCATTCATTTTTTTCAGATCATTTTAGGGCATGAGACATAACATAAATATGATCCAAACCTCATGTGGACCACACCACAGGAAACAGTGGTGATTGAATGCCCACCATTAAAAACTTCTTGGGCCCACAAAAGTTTTCCATGAAGCTGATATTTGTGTTTCCCTTCATCCAGGTCGTGTGACCCAATCAATATATTAGATGGCAAATAAACATTACAGTAGGCCTTGGGAAGCTTTTAATGGTCGACTTTTAATCGCCACTGTTTTATTATGGTGTGGTCCACTTGGGATTTGGATGAACTTCATTTTTGGACTTATATCTTAAAATGATATAGAAAAATAGATGGACAACATAGATAAAACACACATATTATAGTAGGGCTCACAGAGCAACATTCAGAAGTTCTCTCGCCGGTGGCAGCATCAGTGGGCAATCCACGTCCATGAAGGAGAGTCTTTTTTCGTAAGACGCATGAGATTTTCTGTACTTTACCTTTTGGGGGATCTGAGTATCATTTTACACTAGTAGGTTTGCTAATTCCACACGCTTATATAACCTTTCATCCACACGCAGACACACGTGCCAAAATAATACTCAGGGGGGCCCACGGAGCACTTTTCAGAAGCTACCTTGCTATCGGCAGCATTAGCATGCAATACACGTCCATGAGCTTTTAGCGGTGGACTTAACAATCACCACTGTTTTCTTATAGTGTGGTTCACTTGAGATTTGGATAGTCTCATTTAAGGTTTGTAGAGGATTCCAGTCCTATTCTTGATATATTATTGGGAATGTTAATCATGTCAAAGGAATGAATCAGCTACACCTAAGTAAATACCCACCACTTCTTTCTTTGACCCATGCCGTGGTTTTGCGGTCCATTGTATGGTAAAAAGGAATTAATGGAATGAAGTTTGATTTGACTCGCCTCCATCCTTTTTCCAGGAAATGTTTGGGTGGGTTGGTACAAACGACTCTATCATTTTAGATATCCTGATCCTTTCATCATTGAATTTGAAACGCATTATCCGAACCACCCATTAGTGAATCCACACTCATCAACTGGCCATACATACCCCGTGTGAATTCCTACGTACTATCCTTAGCTTCTTTTCTTTCTTTTTTTTTCCCTTAAACCATACGTTTGTTTTTATGCAAGTATGGTCCACCTGATGAACCGACAGACCTGATTTTTTCGCCCAGGTCAGTCTATACATTGAATGCCACCTAATTCATGGCTGGGATGTCCCACCCACATGCCAGTAGGTGGGACCCGAACCATTTACAACACCTGTTTACACCTACGCTCTGTGGAATATATCATATGTTTAAAAAAATAAAAAAGAATTATTTCAACTGTACATACAGAGATAAGCTCAATTAAAAACTCATATTGGCCGTACGGACCAATGGAAAATGTAAAATTTCTCCCAAAGCTACTAACTTCACACGCTGCGGCCCACCTGAGTTTTGTATCAAGCATATTTTTTTCTTCTTTTCTCTTCATCCTGGTGAATTACACCTAATTAACGGTTTTGATAAAAGATTCACACCATGATGGCCCCACACACAAACATATGATCGGCATCCCATCTCATAATTCCATGTGGTGTGGCCCATCAGAGTTGTGGGTTTAGCTGAGTTTTTGCCAAGGGTGTAACATTGAGGATAGAATCTGATAGATATCTATGCTTTTACATATACAACATGGTGGGCCCCATACGCTAGGTTGTAGGTTGCAGAGGATTTAGTCCCATTAGATGGCTGTATATGATCATTACCTTTCATAATGCCACCCACGGATGATGTGTAATACCATATTCCCTTGAGAGGTTTGCTAGAATACAGATAGATTCGAGGAGACTTCACCTATTGAAGCAGGTTCAACCTTTTCTGTCCTGGGCTTCACCTTTAATAAAGGATACTCCAAAACAAATCTCATGATATTGAGATTTTTCAACCTTTGATTATCCAAAGGTTAAGTTGATCGCCCATTCTAAAAGGAAAATAGTCAAATCATCTAACGGTGCTAATTATATTTCAATTAAGGAGTTTTAATCTTTTGCCCTTTCAGTGGTGGAGCCCATATGAACGGTTTGGATTATTGAAAATTATTCAAATTCAAAGTCTGAAGTCAGTACGTGGTATGCTACCCATGTGTTCCTTTTGTATGATGATGAATACACCGGTGTATGTACATGTGAACATTTCTCTTTGCTGATTGCATGATGGATCTTACTCATGCACATAACGGATATGTTTAATAAACGTATGCCAATCATAACCAAGTAGGATTATCATCTCCAACTTGAATGGGACGTCCAAAAATTACATTAATCAGACCATCCATGGTCAGCTAGCAAGAGAATGGTTACAGTTCAAATTCAACAGAGAAAATGTCTTATGATTGCATGATTAAGATCGTCTGACCAGTGGAAGCTCTGGAGTTGCAGTACCCCACTATTTGAATGGTCTGGATTGATCTACATGTATTCGACATGTGCAATGGACGTATGTATGAGTTTCATACACCGTACTCCCTCAGTGACTAAACCCATATTAAAATAAAATTTTAACTTGCCGTCGTACCGCCATAAGACACTGTCATAACGACCGGCCACCTTATTAATTATTATTTTAATGAACGGCCGCGGATTTTTTGTAATTACTTTTTACATTTTGAAACAACCCTCATTCCTCGTGATAACCAGGGCTGTCAATGGGCCAGGTTAGGGCGAGGCCGAGATCTCTCCACGCCCACCCGTAATTCTAAACCTAAGCTTAAATCCAACGTGGGCTTGTAGTGGATTAAAATAGTCCATGTCACGCTCTAAACTTAGAAAATGGGCTCACAGAATTTCCAATGGCCAAATTCGGTGCCGATAGCCTCCGTAGTACGCGCCTATACACCAAGTTTTAATCCTGGAATCCTATAAAGAGAATTTTCAATGTAATTTTTTTTATAGATAAAGGAGCATAACCACAAGTGTACCCTGATCACAGAGACAATATCATCATCACATATCCACTAATATAAAAAACTTGAGTACAATACATAAAGGGAAAATACAAGATAAATGCTAAAAGTTCCAGAAGTTCTGCCACACGTTCCTGCCTCAGATCGACCGCGTCCAATCGTCACCTGTACACATCTATCATGCATAAGCTTATATAAAGCTTAGAGGGTGGTGTACGTGTGTGCGCAAGATGAGTGTCAAGCACATAAATATTAGCGTAAGCGGAATACTGGTAAGGCTATAAGTCATTCAATATTAGAGTATACGATACAGATCGGCTATGCAATGCGGAGTCATAATTCGCCAAATATCAGATACCGATAATACAATACAATATGCAAGTCTGAAGAGCCATGAATACCATCAGCCTCATTTAGGCCATATAAATGCAGAAACATAGCAACCCAAATGCCATATGTTGCGGATGTAATCCAATATGCAGATCTTGGCGAGTCCATAATACCTTCAAACTCATTCAGACTATGCAATACAGAAGTATAGTAAACTAAATGTTATGTGTTGAGGATGCAATGCAATATGTGGTGCGAAAGGAATGACCCAACTGGAGTGTGAAGTCGGAATGATAGTACGTGGTATCGCAAGATGTGAGGTCCATCACAAGGGGCTTCTATCCAAACTAGCCTCATACCTAAATTTGGATAGCTAGACTCAATGTGGTAAACTCCTGATCTCAGGTTAGTCGCGCGCCCCAACAGAAACCCTGTGATTTGCGAAGGTACACATGACAAATTAGTTGCACACCACCAACCCGAGTGGATAGTGAATGGATGAATGAATAAGTAAAATGCTGAGTATGCAACTCCTACTCAATAATTTCATATATTAGTACCGTATATCTCTGGGATCATCACCGGGGTCTGGTACACTCTACGCCAGCTTGCCGCACCTTCAAGTGCACAATACAATTGGGTAAGTGGAAGACACCTCACTATCCGCCTACTAATATCAGCCCGGCTTGTTGATAGTGAACTCATTTATGAGCTGATCAGAGTCAGCCTAACACTGTCTACTCTCTCAGGCGAGTAAGGCCACACCCCCTCCTAACCGACCACGACACAGTGGGAGACGAGGCCTACTGGTATACGACCCTCATGCGCTCATATATATTCACTCGGTATATATGTTGGGGCATCCCCTGACCTTGGAGGTTTAGAGATTTTCACCCACAGACATATATCACACCTGTATGCTAGAATCAAACATTTTCAGTGTCTCATTTGGCCATCAACGACATGTCTGTGAAGGTCACGACCCTATTGTCGCTAGGGCGTACAGTGGTTATATCACAAATGCGAGATGCATGAATCATACCATCCAATTATATATCAAACCTGTGCATACCGCGCGCTCATGTAGGGCAACTCCATCTCTCAGGGAGTCCCATAAACGATTAGCCCAATGGCACATGATATGCTCAATCACTCCTCATAAAAAGCATACGAATGATGCGTATGGGCATGTATCATGAAGCATACCAACCATGATTATAATCACATACGACATAGTGGGCCAATATAAGACGGCCCATGGCCCGTATAGGTGAATGGGTGGTGTGTAATAATCACCTACACATGGTGGGTCTCACACATACAATGGGCCTCACACATATAATGGTCCTCACACATATGATGGGCCCCTTACATCACAATTGGGTCTCATACAATCATAATAAACTTATACAATCACAATGAGTCTCATACAATCACAAGGGGCCTCGTACCATCATAATGAGTCTTATACAATCACAATGAGCTTCATACAATCACAACGGGCCTCGTACCATCTCAATGGTTTGTATCATGATGTTATACTAGCACGTACTCATAGTCGGCATCGATAATCGGCTAATACACAAGGCGGGGTCCATAGATGGACAGTAGATCCATAACATGAGGGTCAATCCTCAACTATGGGTATAACAAATTTGATAGCACGGATCCCTCTGTCTACAGCGATGATGAACTCTCCTCACATCAAGGTTGGGTCTAGGTGGCCTACCTAAATTCCTAAGGATTTGGAGAGAGTTCATTCTCCATACTATCATATAGCCCTGCTAGATGCCCTAGGGGGCCCAAATAAATTCTAGATGGACTCCAAGATTAAAGAAATAATCTTACTAACGACCAATGGAGGCTCAACATCTTGGGTTAACCCAATGAGAATAGATGAATCATGAAAATGGGGTTCAATGATTAGGGTCAACTCACTTAGAGAATGATGAGAATGGGCCTAACAAGGTCTAAGGGAATGTCACAATGAAGACATTTAACCGTCATTCCTCATCAATGTAGACATTTAACCAACATTGCTCCCAAGGAGTAGCCCACGTAGAGCTAAACATGTAGTAGGACCCCATGGTCTCACATAAGGGCCTCACATATAACATAATGGGCCTCACACAAGAGCCCAATATACATCACAATGGGCCGCATCTCATAGGCCTCATATGCATCACAATGGGCCACATATATCTCCATGGGCCTCATCACAGTGACCTCACATACATCTCAATGGGCCTCATGTAATCACAATGGGCCTCATACAATCACAATGGTCCTCATACCATCACAACAGGCCTGACACAACACAATAGGCCTCATATGTACAATAAATGGGCCTCTCAAGGCAATGAGACCTACAGCCCAAAAATAAATGGACAGTGTGTGTGACACACATACATCATGGTGGGCCTTATGGGGGTAGGCCATGGCCCAAAAAAAATTGGGCAAATGGTGTGTACATATATAAGACATACATCATGGTGGGCCATATTATGCAATGGGGCCCACGGCCCTGGAAAAATAGCTGAACAGTGTAGGTATAATACACACATCATGTTCGGGCCTAAGACTTAAAATCAAGTCAATTTGTGGCTTGTGTGAGCCACACCAGGCACACAGTTGAGAGGTTTACCCTCCATTAAAACATTCACAATCATTAGTTGGGCCTACCAAGCTGTGGTTCACAAATCCAGCCCATCCAATAAGTGTGTCCCACTTGGTTAAGGGGTCAGACCGAGTTTCAGATGCATCCAAATTTCAGGTGGGCCCCAGCAAGTGCTTTTATGTGTTTTAACATGCCATCACATGATTTTAGACGGTGTGGGCTACCTGAGTTCCGTGCACGGCTGATTCTTGGGATATCCCAATAATTAAAGGGGACCATCAAATGGATGGTATTGATGTTCAACACGCATCATGGTGGGGCCTGTGGTGGGGACCACTGACCCTGCCCGTTCCAAGCAACAGGATGCTACAGCTGTAAGACCCGTGTCCTAATCCGTACTGTTCCGTTAGCTTCCACGATCCTTCCGGTCAAATTCCGGCAACCTTCGCACCGTATTCGGTGTTTGCGCATGATCCTAAGCCAGGTCCCGCGTACCGACGTCGGCTTAGTCTGAAAGTTATATCATAGCGACCGCGTCGTCGCCGCGGTTCCAACGCCGTGACTTGCGCACCGAACCGATACCCAGGTAAGAAGATGCCGATCAGCGTTTATTCCGAAGAAACACCGCGCGTTGCGGATTTCGAGGGAATCTCTACAATTAGTCCCATCAATCAACCATTAAAGCATCCCATACCTCAAGTACAACAACCCATCACCACCTTTTACAAAAGTCCACCATTCTTTCCACCTCACCACTCCTCTTTTCCAAATTTCAACAACAACCATACACCTTTTCACAATTTTCAACCCAAACCATCCCCCATCACTCCATCACCCATCTCTTTCTCTCTCTCTCCCTCCCTTTACAACTATCTCTCTTATTCTTTTTTTCAAAAAAAAAAATCCAAATCCAAGAGAGAGCACCATGAGTCCCCCATGGTGAGAAAACTTCATATGTGAGGTCCACCTTTCCCACCCCTTCATCTCTCATCTCAACCATCCATTTCCCATCTTCCTCCATCAAAGGGTAGTACAAGGAGCTAAGGAAGCCAAGGGAGCAAGAAGATCAAGTGGTGGGTGTTTGGATAGGATAGTTTTTGATGTTTTTAAGATGGGCCAAGTGAGGCCAACCGATCAATGGTTTGGATCTCGCTTTGGACCCTATGATGTGGCCAATGGCCCACTTGGATCATCATGATCATTCCATGATGGGGCCATTCTCCATGGACCCCATCATGATGTTTACTTTCTTGCATATTTAAGGTCATCTAGACCATTTGTTTTAGTGGAGAAAGGATCTCCACCGTTGGATTTCAATTCCATGGACCCCACATGTAATGGGATCCACTTGATGTATGATTTAGTGCAAGGGAGGGCCCATAGTGCCGGGGTCCCTCCATCACACGGTCTCACTCTCTATCCCTCTCCCTTTTTATTTTATTTTTATTTTATTTTATTTTTATTTTTATTTTGTTGTATGATGGTAAGGTTGTATGGCTACTTGAATGGACCCCACCATGTAGTAAGCATTTTATTTGAGTGGGGCCCACCTTATAAGTATAATACCCACGCCGTTCATCAGTGGTGGCCCACCTGAACAGGCCCACCTCAAATTGCAAAGAGTCCAGCGTCCCTGGACGCTGGACGTTGCTGGAAGGGAACACAAATATCTTTTTTTTAAAAACCTTGGAGTGGTCCACTCATGTAGGCCCCACCTTGATGTATGTATTAAATCCACACCATCCATTCCCTTCCCAAGCTCTTTTCAGCCGTTGACCTAAAAGATGGGATCCATCGGACTTTCAGGCGGGCCATACCGTAGCAAATGGTGGTTTACGCCATTGAAACCTTCCTTAAACTTTTATACGTTGAAATATGCCCAATATTGGGCTTGGTTTGCTTGTCTCGAGCCATAGAGGGCTAATGGACGGAGTGGATTCACTGGATGTGGACCCCACCTGCAAAATCTGCAGTTTTTCTGAAAAACAAAAAAAAAATTTAAATGAAGAAGCAGCTATTGCTGCTGTCGTCAGCGTTGCAGCAGGCACCGCCAGCACACGTCCGGGCGGTCAGCGGACGGACAGGCAGTGGCCACGGCCCTAGCCGTGGGCCCCACCTTGACGTTTATGTGCCATCTAACCCGTTCATCGGGTGGGCCACTATTTGACATGGGCCCACCCCAAAAATCAGACTGATCCAAGACTCGAGCGGCCCACATCAAAGGAAACAGTGTGAATTAGATTCTACCGTTGGAACCCTTTTTAGGCCCACAGAAGTTTTGGATCAGGGTGAAATTCATTTCCACCCTTCATCTAGGTCTGCTGGACCTTATCACCGGTTCGGATGGCATAGAAACATTGCGGTGGGCCCCACATGGAGCCCACAGTGTTGTAAGTGTTTTATCTCCACCGTCCGCTTGGACGGTGGAGCCCACTGTGATGATTGTGTTTGTGTGGGGCCACTGTGATGTTCACAGTTGGGGGCCTGTGAGTGCGTGCGTGTGTGGTGCGTGCGTGCGTGGTGTGTGTATATTTTATATATATATATATATATATATATATATATATATATATATATACGCATATATGTATAATATTATATTTTATGTAATATTATATGTACTGAATATATTATATATTACATCTTATAAAATGCAATGGTGGTGGATATAAAATGCAATGGTGGTGGGAGGCCCATCTCAGTAATTGTTGGCCCATGATTGAGGCCCACTTTGATATGCATGTAAGGTCAATGGGTCGAGGCCCATTTAATGTATTAGGGGCCCATGGGTCGAGGCCCATTAAGATGTAATGGGGTCATGGGTTAAGGCCCGTCAAGATGTACTAGGACCTATAAGTTCAGGCCCATGTGAGTAGGCCCATTTGACACATGTATGGGGCCCAATTGGCGAGGCCCATTTGATACATATAAGGCCCATGTGAGTGGGTCCATTTGATACATGTATGGGGCCCAATTGGCGAGGCCCATTTGATACATACAAGGCCCATGTGAGCAGGCCCATTTAACGCATTCTAAGGCCCACGGGTTATAGCCCATTGTAATGAACATAAGGCCCATTGATGCGGCCCATTGATGTGGCCCACTTAATAAATATAAGGCCCATGAGATACGGCCTATTTGATGTATTGAAGGCCCAATGAGATATACCTAAGGTTCATTGCAATGTGCAGTCCCAACATGATCCATGTAATGATATTTATAGTCATGCCTTGGGAGCAATGGTGGTTTGACGTCCACATTGCAAGTATAGTGTGGTTAAATGTCCACATTATGACTTTCCCTAGGGCCCATTGTTAGGCTCGTACACCTGATATGTAGGCCGTCTAGGCCCAATCTTGTTATGATTACCATCCATCCCATATAACATATTTAATTCCATGAATTCATAATCATATGCATCATACGTATGCTTGATATGAGAAATGCCTGATCATAGCATATGCCTTGGGGCAGATGGTTTAGGGCTCCCGTACAGAGGGTGTTGCCCTACATGAGCGCATGATACGCGCAGGATTCCTGTCATGATTTGGATAGTGTGATTCATGCATTCGCATTGTGTGATATGGTTCTGTACGCCCTAGCGACATCGGGCCGTGGCCTACAGGCGTATCGTGGTTGGCGGGATTGGATCTGGAAATCTTGTTCTACATGGGGTGCGATAGATATCCTGGGTGAAAGTCCCTAAACCCTTATGGTACCGGGAGGTTGCTCCAACGTCTGACCGAGTGGATGCATGGCGGCGATTGCCGATTACCGGCG
The DNA here is from genome assembly GCF_029962835.1 of Magnolia sinica. NCBI lineage: Eukaryota > Viridiplantae > Streptophyta > Magnoliopsida > Magnoliales > Magnoliaceae > Magnolia > Magnolia sinica. The sequence goes on along the minus strand of NC_080585.1, from coordinate 14,955,391 downwards.
GTTGCGTTTTCCAGTATCGTGGTCGGTTGGAAGGGGTGCGGCCTTACCCCCGAGAGTAGGGGCAATGCTAGGTGAGTTTGACCAGCTCGAGGAATGAGTCCGCTATTGGAGCCGAGCCCGATATTGGCGGGCGGATAGTGAGGTCTTTTCCACTCACCTTATTGGCGCGATGGGGCGGCAATCGGCTTGGAGTGTACTAGACCCGGTGATATTCCCGATTTGAGCCGTATTGACATATGGACTTAGATGAGGATTTGTATGCTTGACTTGCATTTTGCATGGCCTTGGTATGGCCGACATCATTCTTTGCACCGCATGGCCTTGAAATACGGCTAATGGGATTCTTAGCATTCATTAGCATTTTCCGCATTACTCTGTATTGCATGACTACATTATCACCTTGAGCATACACTTTCACCACCCTCTAAGCTTTCTATAAGCTTATGCACGACCGTTGCGTGCAGGTGACGTTGGATCGCAGCAGCGCTGAGGCTTGGATGCGTGGCTGATCTTCTTTTGGAGTTTTGGTCTATCTTCATTGTATTTCCCTTATGCTCATTGTACTTGGAAAGTTTTTGATTATAGTGGAAATGTGATGGAGTTTTTGGTTGTTGTTTGTGGGTTATGCCTTTGGTTATGCTTATTACGAATCAAACGGATGTTAAAAAAATCCTCCTTGTAGCATCCCAGGATCGGAACCTGGCGAATGGGCGCTGGGAGCCGAGAATGGGGTTCTACGGAGGCTGTCGGTGCCAGATTCGGCGATCGGAAATTTTGTGAGCCCGGTTCCCGAGTTTGGGGCGTGACAACAGCAAGCAGCTTCCTCTGGACGCTAGCAGCAACAACGTCCAGAGCTGTTGTATTATATATATTTTTATTTTTTATTTTCTAAAGGTTTTTCATAGGTGGGGCCCACATCAAGACGATCCACTTCATTAGTTGGATTCTGTGGTTCGTGACGGGTCCAATGAGTCCAATATTCGATATGTTTTGACGTATGGAAACGTTACAGTAAACCCTAACAGATTTATCACTATTAAAATAATTTTTTTGATGGTGCGGCCCACCAGATATTTGGATTGGCTTCATTTTTCGACTCAATGCCTAAAATGGGCTGGGAAGTTGGATGGATGGTGTGGATAGTACATTACATACATTAAGGTGGGGTCCACATGAGTGTGACCCACTAGCTTTTGAATTAAAGCTGATATTTGTGTTTTTCCCTCCAGCAGCGCCTGTTGCTGGATGGTGAATATACAACACATATATCACGTGGGCTCCACCGTCCCTTACTGGACGGTGGACAGCATGGATGAAACACATATATCAGGTGGGGTCCATGTCAGTGTGGCCCACCCGTTTTGGATCAAGGCTATTATTTGTTGTTTCCCTTCGTTCAACCTTACCCAAAAATGGGCAGCAAGGTGGATTCATATGGATAGCGGGTTGGCCTGCTTAAATGGACAGCGTGGACGAAACTCATACACTCATCAAGTGAGCCGTCAATCATGGAAGAAAGAGAGGGAGAGGGAGAGAGAGAATCGAGTGGTGAAGGGAGCTCCGCCACTATGAGCTCCCTTGAGGTATACGACATGCCCCAAAATGGGTCCCAAAACATGTGGGCCCTTCAAAAATGGAAATCAATGTGAGGATACCATCCCCACCACAAACTTAAGGTTTAGATGACCTCTTACAATAGAAATTAAGATAAACATCATGATGGGGTCCATAGAGAATGACCCCATCATGGGATGAACATATGAATCATGGTGAGCCATCGGCCACATCTAGGGTCCAAAGTGAGATTCATACCATCAATCGATAGGCCCCACTTGACCCATCAATAAAATACAATATAATCCTACAAAAGCACCCACCGATTGCTAATCTTCTAGGCTTCTTGGAATGCTAAACTTCTTGGCTTCAACTTTAATGGAGGATGATGAAGATCTAAGGGCTAGGATGAGAGATAAGGGGGTAGGAAGTGGGCCAGACACTTGGCTTTCTCTCCTTGGGAATGTTTGGACGTCTACACTTCTCTTGGTTGCTTCGGATGGGTGGACAAAGGGAGAGAGAGAGGTGATGGGATGAAAAGGGATGAGTGAGTGATGGGTGTGAGTGAAATGAAGGCTGACTTTAGGGATGGCTCGCATAAGAGAGGGATGGGTTGTGGTGGGAGGTGTACTTGACTTGTAATTGATTGATTGATTAATGAATTGGGTAGAGATTCTCTCGAGATTCGTAACGCGCGACATTTTTCTCGAAATAAACGAGGGCCCACAACTCCTGGCCTAAGTATCGCATTGGTGAGCAAGACGCGACGTTGGAACCGCAGCAAGGGTACAAGTCTCGGGTCGAGTCAACTTAGATCGACAGGATGCGACTCAGGATCGCGTGTAAATGCTATCTACGCATCACGGGTCGCCGAAATTCGACAGGGAAGGTCGCGAAAGTTTAAGGAATGGTACAGTCTAGGATACGAGCCTTATAGTCCAACCCGAGTACGGCCTAGAACATTTACACAAAGCCTGAGCCCAAGTCCTAAATATCTTTATGGATAAATGATATTTTGGTGCCTCATGTGTGAGAGAGGGAGAGAACAAAAGAAAGGGAGAAAAGTAAGTTTAAAAAAGATTTGGGCCTAGTCGAGCTTATGGGTTTTAGGGAGCTAAGCTTGAGTCTAGCCCGATTTATAATCGAGCTCCTGATTGAAGCTTAAGCCCAACCGTCGGGCCTAATACACCACCTCAAACCTAGCCCATTATGGGGCCAAGCCCGAAGGCCCGTTAGGATTACCAGGCCCATTGACAACCCTAAGAATAACACCGCAACATGGATTAAAAGAGGGGATAATGACTAAATAGTCCTCTTCACAATGCTTTCTAGCCCATTCGCATCCCCCATTTTATTTATATTCCTTCCCGCCTCGCACTTGTAACAGATACGTATATGACTAGAATCTAAGAATATTGGTTGCCTATTCACGCAATAAATTAGAGGGCAGAGTTCTTCCTCCGAAAGTGACTTGCACTTTGCTTTTCACAAAAAAAAAAAAAACAAAAAACAAAAAACAAAAAAAGAAACAAAAGACTTTTTAGTATACCAATGCAATTAGACAAAAGAAAAAACTCATCACCTACCACTATGAGTAACTACAAGGATTACTTCTACTGAATTATTGCTACTCCTAAGATAAACTGGGATAAAGATATATTTGTTTTAATTTGATTATGTGTTGTTGATTATGATGACTTGATTTCTGTTGCTATTTATAAATTTTCCCCGCAACTTTTATTCAGTCGTTTCTCCCGGTCAATTCAACAATTATGACAATTGAGGAGTCGCCATGTTAGCCTTTCAGATCCTTCATTATCTTCTTTACTTCTTTGATTATGGCAGCCGAATCATTACCACTCTGATCTTCTAGATCTTTATATCTCTTCAAATTCTTATGACCATTCGTTTCCTACTTAACCACTTTCTATTTCTGGGCTTCTCAGTCGCGTCTTGTCTTTCTTCCACTTTTCACTTCTGGATGTCTCAGCTGCAATTGGCCGCATTCCACTTCTAGCGAGTCTGTTGGCCGCAATCTGCTTCTACGTTGTCCGCGCGCTCTCTAAATCTTTCTTCTCGACTATGTTTAATTCTCTTGACCATGTCAACTGTGAGTCCATGAAAAGTGCTTCAATACTTCTGAAGATCTTTCCACAAGTGATATATTTCCATTGCAATTGTATGTGTCCTTTTCTCATTGGCTCAGCCAAAATTAGGCTACAACAATAGTAATAAGGTTTTTCCGTTGAAAATATAATAAAGAAAGAAAAAGAATACAAAGGTTTTTCTTACTCCTTTAAGTCACGTGTTTCTAATACAGAACATCTTCAAGAAAAGCAACTGTAGAACATACTTTACTTAATGTCAGAGCAAAGCCTACATACTCAAGTATTCAAAGAAAAAAGTTGGAATATATAGACTAAAGAAAGATGGACAGAAAATACAAATTTGGCTTTGGCTTGTAAATAGAAATAAATGATTTGTGATTGAGAGAATAAGATAAAACGAACAAGGAAAAAATCAAAGAAAAAAAAAAATGATCAAAGAATAAGTTGAGGATCAGAACTCGGGCTCTGGACTCCCCTGAAATCTCCGCATGACTCTAGATCTGGATTCTCGTATTCTCTCCCCTTTTTTTCTCACTGGACTCTTGATCCCAGTTAGATGATGCAGCCTCAATCTTCATTTTTCTTTTATTTTACTCTCCCCCTCTTTCCCAAGGTGAGAATCCAATTTATAGGTACTATGGGGTCAGGTTCGATCCTACGAACCGTGGGCTTGACTTCAAAGTTAGGTTGGTGTGAATCAGACCATCACATGGGTCATGGATGGGTGTAGATCATCATCGAACATGGCCATTGAGTTCTAATGTGAAACGCGCTAATGAGCAAGTAGCTGGGTTAGTCCAGTGCTGACCTGTAAACACGGAGTTGGCCTAGTAGTAGAAGCCATAACCCACAAACGGCTAGAGGGTTGTTGTCTTCGCGTTAAAACGGTAGCACGGTGGAGATTCCACCATTGTGGTGTGCCCAGTTGAGTTTTCTGCATATAACTCGATGTAAATGTGTTATTATAATAAATAAATAAATAAATCTAGGAAAGAAAAATATCTCTGCTAAGTCTAGGAAAGAAAAAAAAAAAAACAAAAAGCCTCTGCAAAATGGATTCCATATTAACAGGGACGTGGTTACTCGTCAGTGTTCTATGGGACCCACCATGATTTATCCATGCAGTCCATCCATTTTTCTGATCATTATAAGAGCATAAGCTTAAAAATGAGTCAGATTCAAATGTTAGGTGGACCACGCCTAGGAAACAGTGGTGATTGAACCACTACCATTAAAAACTTCCCGAGGCCCAACTTAATGCCCACCATAATGTTTATTTCCCATCCAACCTGTTGATTGGGTCCCAGAGACCAAGATAAAGAGGGAAAAACAAATATGGGAATGATCCAAAACTTTTGTAGCCCACAAGAAGTTTTAATGGTAGATATTCATCACTACTATTTCATGGAGTGTGGTTCACCTGAGACTTGGATCTATTCTAGTTTTTGGTTCATTTCATAAAATGATTTGAAAAAATGAATAGACATTGTAGATTAAACACATACATCATTGTGGGGCCCACAGAGCACTATATGCAACCCAAGTTAAAGGCATCCCCTTTGTGTCTTTGTTCGACGCGGATAAGGGCACACGAAGTTCATGCAGCTGAAAATTGTTGATGCTGAGATCTAATTGTCTCTGCTACACCATCGTGTGCCTATAAAATTAAATGTCAATGGGAGGCCTGATTGTAGCCTAGGATCCTTTGATGCCTAAGTCAAAATAAGCATACTCTGCATGTAGTTAAATTAGGATAATAGTGCGTACCTTCTATTGAAGGTAGGAATTTTATTTATAGCTTTTTAAGATTGTGTATGACAATAATTCTGCCATGTAGATACGTATCACACAAGGGATCACCCGTGGAGCATATGGCGCTTATCTTGACATGATTCTTGGCAAAGATTTTGGAGGTATACGGAGAGACATCTCTCAGTTGTCGGCACCTGAGGAGGTTGTGGTCGATAGCCAAAGTCAGCCTCTAAGTTGCTTTACTTGGAGTCTAGTAGACCGGGCTTAGTTGATGGTCAGTGTTGAGTTTTGTTGTCAGGTCAACATCTATAGCTATCCCTTGGTCGCGACAATGAAATGTTAACTGGGCAACTAAAGCCACCACTCATAACACCTGAATTAGTCGCGGTAGTTGTGGTCGTTATATGAAGCCAATCTCTTTCCTGATCTCTCATTTGAGTTATTTGCCTTCTTTACTTTTATTAAATTACTACTATTTCATTGAGTGTGGTTCATTAAATACATAGTTGGACCACAAGGGTTGTTGCCCACAAGGATTTCCGTCATAAATACACATAGTTCATTAACCTTGCAATTCCACCACAGACAGTTCGGAGACTTACGTCCGCCACACGACATTAAATGGAGGAAATGCAGATGTCCAACATTGAAAGCTACCTACAGCCACCAATGATGTTTATAGGCTATCCAAACCGTTCATGAGGTTATTACCACTCGTAGGCAAAAATATCGTCTTGATACAAAACTTTGGTGGCCCCCACAAAGTTTCCATTGGTGGGCGTCTAATACCTCCTATTTCTTGTGGTGTGGCCTACAAGTGTTTTTAATTTGCCGGATTTTAGGATTCACGTCCTTTTGTTGTCTTGCAAAACTGATGAACAAAATAGATTTGTTACAGAAATTTCTGTGGGACCCACACAGTTTCCAACCACAGGAAGCCAGGCAGATCAGGCAATCTGCGTATGTCTTTCGGGTCGGATAAACGTTTCCGGGATAGGTCTGGTCTAGGCTTCACCCAACACGGTAAGGCCTTGATACCGTGGGCCCACCTTGATGTATCCATTGTATATCGATGCTGTCCATCCCTTTTGCTGGCTTCTTTTAAGCCATGAACCTAAAAATTAAGCAGATTCAAATCTCAACTCGACCATACCATAAGAAATGGTGATGGTGCGGATTGAATGGCCATCATTAAAAACTTTCTAAGGCCCACCTAATGCCCACCATAAATTTTGCTTGCCATCCAACTTGTTGATAAGGACACACAGACCTGGATGAAGGGAAAAAGCAAATATCAGCTTGATCCAAAACTTTTATAACCCACAAGAAGTTTTAATAGTGGGTATTCATCACTACTGTGATTCTTATTATAAATAATTACTTATTTTACCATTATTTACTGTTGTAAATGAAAAATCAAATACCTTATATTCTTTCTCAGCTGGCGCCTTGCGAAGATACCTCCTCAGTGAATATATTGTTATAGTTTATATGATCTTTTTCTCTTTTTCTCATTTCAGACGCACTGATCACGCCACACCGTGAGATTACACCACAGAGTACTTGAACCCACCCCGTGTTGAATTCTTGTGACATTGACAGATGAGTAATGACCATCCATCACCTATTTGATACTTGATTTTAGGGTCATGTTTAAACAATCCAACCCGTTGATCTAACGAGATATATAGCTAATAATGGTTGCATCAAAACTCTTTAAGATTATAAGATCCTAAACTGTCATACAAAACAATAATGATGGATGACGATCCATACATGTTAAAATGATAAGATCAAATAAGGGAAAATATTAAATATAAATGTTCTTAAAAAAAAAAACAATATCTCCATTAAAATTGATGCGCGCCAATTATTTAAAAGGTTTCTATCACTAGTGACCTCTGATCCAAAACATATATATAGCTGCGAAGCTTCCTGTAAGATTGCGTTATCGTCCTCCATTTGTTGCACTGCTGCATTTTCACTAAGAATCAAAACATCAGTCAAATTCAAAACTTTGGTGGGTGGGATAATAAGTGTAAAATAACGACTAAAACCTATAAAATCATGTGGTGTGGCCCACATGAGTCTTGGAATGTCCTAATTTCGGCTGCCAGGCAACATCATATGAATAGATTAGTCTCAGGTCCAACAGGTTGGATTATCAGGTACGATCCATGTGACAGATAGCTTCTAACTTAGTAAATGAATATAAAATCCAATCCTTCCAATGGGTTGGACCCGCCAAGATAATCACCTTGTGCAAAAATCGCTCTATCTACCGATCATGTGGCCAATAACATAGATAATAATTTCTAGCCATTGATTAATAGTAAAGTACAAGTGTGGTCCATTTGATGAGCAGATGTGGCTGATTCTTGCCCAAGGTGATCCTCAGTAATGGGGCCAACCTGTTAGATATGTTGGATGTTTCACGCACATGAAAGATTGAAAATTATGTGTTAGGTGGACCTTAACTTATAATCCAACTGTTGGAGTTGAGACTTTCTCGGTCGCATATAGACATCATGGTTGGACCCCGTCTGCGGACGATTTTTATGATTAACGTTCCCATCTCAACAGTTTCCTGTGGTGTAGCGCCCGTGAGTCTTAAATCCACCTGATTTTGGGACACGGTCCAAGCACGTGGTATCGAACCCAATGGACGGGTAGATCTCATCCACGTGAAGTCTTTACATCCACGTCAGTGAAAGTCACGCCCTCCCTTTGCACACGCAAGTTCTCACTAGGATACTCTACAGTACCGTTCTACGTAATATTCAAAACATTAAAGCGATATGGGCCCGTTATGTGGTTTATATTTCATCCACTCCGTCCATCAGTTGATTCTTCTCTTGCTCACCGTACAACCCAAAAACCAGACCAATTTAAAAATTCAAATGGGCCTCACTTAAAAAATCATTCGTAAAATCTTTAAGTTTAATAGGTTCGATCGGTACGCTTGTATTTGAATCCTGTTGATTTTTTGAATGTCTGCTCACAGTGGTGAGGCGAAACCGTTGAACGGGTCGGATATTAGATAAACACCATGACAGGCCTCATAGGTCAACCTATGGTTGGCGTCCCCAATTGAGTGGCCCACCTAAGTTATAAATTGGGAAAACGGATTGGCTCCTCCCCTTGCCACCGGCCAATGGCTGGTGGTCGCTACTCTGTGAGCCCTACCATGATGTATATGTTTCATCCATGCCGTCCATCCATTTTTACGAATCATTTTAGGTTATGAGACCAAAAATGAGGTATATCCCAATCTCAAGCGGACCACATTATAGGAAACGTGTGTTGAATGAAAACCGGTCATTAAAAGCTTTTTGGGGGCCATAAAAATTTTGGAACAAGCTGATCTTTGTTTTTCCCTTCATCTGTGTCTGTATAACCTAATCAACAGATTGGATGTCAAATAAACAGTACAGTGGGCCTTAGGAGGATTTTAATGGTGGATATCCAATCACTATTGTTTTCCTGTGGTGTGGTCCACCTGAGATTTATATACCTCTCATTTTTGGAATCAAGCCTAAAATGATCTATAAAAATGGATGAACGGCATGGATGAAACACATACATCATGGTGGGGCCCACAGAGCACCAACCATCAGCCACCGGACTAGTGGCAGGGGGCGTAGCCAATCCGTTTCCATATATCGGGATGATTTTTCCCCCCCTTGGAGTCTAAAGCAGAGGGTCACACCTGATAGACAGATTGCATGTCATGAAATGGCGCATGTGTTTCACGTCTAAAATCTCTTTAGTTTTTCTTCTCCCTTTCACGAGGACATGGTTGGAAAGATAAAAAATAACATACTGGATGCGGATTTCCTGCCAAAGCCGTTTGCAGCAAGGATGATAGGTAAGGCCCATCGAAATGTTTTTGAGAAATCCATTCCGTCCATACTTTTTAGAGATCATTTTTAGACATGTAATAAAAATTAGGTGTATAAAACACTCAAGTTGGCCACACGAGAGGAAACAGTAGGAATTCATTGAGCACCATTGAAGCATTCTTATGACCATAAAAGTTTGAATCAGGCTATATTTTCGGTGTTTTCACTTAATCTCATTGGGAATTATGTTATAAATAGGTTTGGATAGCATATAAACATCAAGGTGGAGCCCAAGAAGGCTTTAACTATAGGAATTTTTTTCCCTAATTTTTCCTCTCGTGTGACTAACTTAAGTTTTTTATTCACCTCATTTTTTTTGTCTCACATCCCAAAATGATCTTTCAAAACGGAGTGGGTTTCTAACATACATTGCATTGGGCCCACTCAGCATCCTTGCGCAAGAACTTTCGGCGAAAGCATTTTGCAGAAATCCGCGTCCCAAGTCACTGGCGGGCGGTCTTGAAGTTGAAAGCGACTGGGAAGTGCCCTTTGTGACACACATGTAATAAAATATCTTACAAAAGAAAAAGAAATCATTAAAAAAAATAATTAATAAATAAAAGAAAGTGGCGTCGGTAACTGTCCATGCACATCATTTTCCAAACATGTACGATTTTTGGATGAGATCTAGACCGTTCATCCCTTGACCACCAACCACAAGTTTCCAATGATTGAAGAATCCTAACTATTTATCAAGGACTCTTTTCTTTTCTTTTTTCACACGCACACACATCCCACACACTCACGCTAGTGGAATTTCACCACCTATGGATACTGGAACCCTTGACCGAGGGTTGAAACTCCTAAAAGTCGACCACCCGAGCAAGAGTAAGGATCAGTATGTATTTTTTTCTTCTCAATTCAAGCATATCAATGTTGAGTGTACAGTCCAAATGTGTATAAGAGAGACGTTTAGGCGGAAACGGATTGGCTACTCCCCTCACACCAGCCAATGGCTGGTGGTCGGTGCTATGGCCCCACCATGATATATGTGTTTCATCCATGCCATCTATCTGTTTTTACATATCATTTTATAATATTGTACAAAAATGAGGTATATCCAAATCTTAATTAGACCACATCACAGGAACAGTGTTGAATGAGGGTCGACCATTAAAAACATTTTGGGGCCATAAAAGTTTTGGATCAAAATGATATTTGTTTTTTCTCTTCATCTGGGCCCTGTATGACCTAATCAACATATTGGATGTCAAATAAACAGTATAGTAGGCCTTAGGAGGATTTTAATGGTTGATATCCAATCACTATTGTTTTCATGTGGTGTGGTCCACCTGAGATTTATATCCCCCTAATTTTTGGTATCAAATGATAAAATGATCTGTAAAAGTGGATGAACGGAATGGATAAAACACATACATCACGGTGGGGCCCACAGAGCACCAACCATCAGCGACGGAGTTGGTGTAAGGGGGAGTAGCCAATCCGTTTCCCGTGGACGCAAGGTTGAGAATTGAGAAATTTGCGACTGTTGACCCCACCTTTTATCCAGCAGTTTTTATGAAGCAAAACAAACTTAGTTTGGGAACTTAGACCTCTTCGTACGGACAACAAATTTGAGGACGAAGACACCCACTTTCACGGAAACGGATTGGGTACTTCCCCGCCACCAACCAATGGCAGATGGTCAGTGGTCTGTGGGCCCCACCATGATGTATTCTTTTCATCCATGCCGTCCATATATTTTTCCACATCATTTTATGATATGAAACCAAAAATGAGTTATATCCAAGTCTCAAGTGTACCACATTATAGGAAAAAGTGTTGAATGAACATCCACCATTAAAAACTTTTTAGGGGCCATAAAACTTTTGGGGGCCCACTGTGATGTTTGTGAGAAATCCTCCCTGTCTAAGTTTATTCATAGGGTCACAAAGACCTGGATGAAGAGGAAAACAAATTTCATAATGATCCAAAACTTTAGAACACCTAAAAGGGTTTCAATGGTAGACGTTCAATTCCCTATTGCCTTTTACAGTGTGGTCTACTTGATAGTTATATCTATCTTATTTTTCGTCTCAAGCCTTAATACGAGCTCCCTAAATATATGGACGGTTTGGATATAACATAGACCTCGTGATGGGAGCCACAAAAGAAATGTGATTTCTAAAAGCTGGGGTTCCCTATTGCTACGGATTATAACCATAGCTACAAATGTGGCCCCTGCTTTATCAATATGCCCTTTGATATATATCGAAGGCATTTCAATATGTACTTTGATATGTATCAAAGGTCTTTCAATGTGATCGAAAAAGGTCTAGAACTGTCCAACAAGTTTGCTTTAAAAATCCTGCAATTTGAATATGTATCGAAGGTAATTTTTACCTATAGCTGCGGATTATAACCGTAGCTATAACTGTAGTCTGTGCTAGTCTATACAAAATTTTTTTATTTTTATTTTTTTTACATGGAAAACTGTATTCTACCTACAATGTTCTATAATACATATTTATATAGTATGCTTCTCCTACTCTAAAATCATATAGGGTACGTCAAGTATCCGCGGGTGGTGAAATCCCGCTACAGCTTGAGCCTGCGAGGGTGTGTGTATAAAAAATAAAATAAAAAAAAATTTATATTATATATATTTGTCTTGTTCTCGCAGACGGACGCCGGCTCTCCAAACGTCACCGAAAGATCTGGTCAAAAGCATCCTTTTCAAAAAATAAAATTAAATGACACCATACCCTCATGAAATCAGCCATATCTGAACCGTTCATCCCCTGACCCCACCAGGTTTGGCTAAAGATTGCATCCTTCAGGTCATCATACCCGATTTGAAGGGCTTGAATGTGAACTGTTGCCAGGGTGGGGCCATTCGAACGAATGCTTCTGATCAGATGAATGGTACAGATCATATGGGTGCGTCCAATTACAGAAGCATGGATGTTTACGTAATACAGGGGCATTTCCGTCCATCTGCAAATCCCATGCTGTTCTCGTAATCGCATCCATAAATTTGGATGTTTATGCAATTTTCTACATCACCTAACCTGGACTTGGATTCCGAACTGACTCCTACCGAGCTCGGTACTGGTAGAAGCTCTGTGGGCCCCTCAATGATTCATGTATTTTATCCACGCCGTCCATCAATTTTTTCAGATCATTTTAGAATACCAACCCAAAATTTATATAGATCTAAATCTCACGTGGACCACACCACAGGAAACAATGGGATAGTGAGGTCCACCTTAAAACCTTCGTAGGTCCCACTGCATTGTTTATTTTTCAACAGTCAGCATTCAATCCCCATTGCTTCTTGTAGTGGGGTCCACTTGAGATTTTTATTTATTCATTTTTAGGCCAATAGCCTAAAATGATCTTACAACATCAATGGACGGCGTGGATAAAATACATACATCATGGTCGCGCCCACAGAGATTTTCCAGCAAAGACCAGTACCAAGCTCGGTACTGAAGGGGTCACTACCGAATCCTAGTCCAGCCAACACCCGTTTCACTCTATAAAACCTCAAACTGTCTCTGTATCTCTCCACACTCTCATTCTCCTTTTCCCATCAAATGGCTGCCGCGTCGCCGCACTCTAACGTCTCTCGCACGTGTCCGCTGGATTCGTTCTTCGATCTCGACTCAGCTCTGACAACGAATGATTTTTACGACCGGATCCCTTCACCGGAGTCTTTGATCTCTACCCTCCCCACAGTTTCCACGTCTGGGATGTGTACGGTTTGCATCGAGGAAATCCAGGCGGAGAAAGGTGCCAAGCAAATGCCCTGCTGCCACGTGTACCATGCCACATGTATAACCACGTGGCTGCTCCTCGATAGCTCGTGCCCGCTCTGCCGCCGGCGAATCCAGTAGGAAAACCGAAGGAATGCACCGTTTCAATCTTCTCAAGGTAAAGGCGTATAGAAGGTTTTTGAACTCAAAGCTAAAATAACACGTGGCCTATGTTTTAGAGTTTGGTGGGCCCACTGCGAAATGAATTATCTGATCCGAAGGTTATAATGTGACCTTGTCTCCTTCACATCTATCTACAAACGGGTGCAGGATTTCAAATATGTCATGGCTCTGTTTATCTAAACAGATTTTTGTTATTTATGGATGTAGGTTGTTGTAATTGACACTATGTATAATTCTATAATAATAATAATGAATCCACCATAGCCATGTTTGGCTGATTTCATCGTATCTACTGTGCCTTTATGTTTCATATCCAGTTGAAAGACATTCTCAGAGCCAGTTGAGAGAGATTTTCTCTTTTCATTTTCCAATGTCCGTTTCCTTCAATCCGATGTAATCTTTTTATCACAGTAGGCTTCATCCTAGCTGTCAGATTTGCCACAACTGATCAAATAGCACTCAGTCAACAAGCGTGGAAGCAAATCGAATTGGACTTGCCACGGCTGACCGAGTCGGAGTTGTCGTCACTTAGGGCACGTTTGTATACCAACAAGTAAGTTATTTTTTCTACTTACGGCTGTAGATAAGTAACTTATTTAAGATTAAGTAAGTTTGGTTTAAGATTACTTATAAGTAAATTTTTTACTTACTTCAACTTAATAAGTAGAAACCAAAATAAGTTACTTATGGTAAGTTTAGTTTAAGATTAATTATAAGTAAATTTTTTACTTAATTCAACATAATAAGTAGAAACTAAAATAAGTTACTTGAGGTAAGTTTGTTTTATAATTAGTTATAACTTTTTTACTTAGTTCCGCTTATAAGTAGAAATCAACATAAACTACTTGAGACATGAGTAGCTCTTTTTTTTTTTTAACACACATGTACTCCAGTTCGATCGTCAATGGTTCATCCGTGAGTCTGGACCGCTTTCTCCCTGATAACAATGGTGAATGATCTTGAATATGAAAAATGGATTGAGCAAGACGTTTTCTCTTGTAGATTAATGCCACTCTTACACCACCAATTCTTCAACGTGTGGTCAGTCTCCAGGCTTTCTTTCTGAGAGATGTGGCTAGCTGTGATTAGAAAAACTTCATCTCATTCAATTGAGATAATGGGTATTACAATTAGAATAACAATTCCAAAACTTCAAGAAATGAGGATTATTAATTACCTAATATCTCGATAAACTGAAAAACTTTGCCGATGCTCCTGAGACAATAGACCTTTGCAATCAGGTTTTTAACAGCTTGAGCCGAGAATATGACCTCAGCCTATACCTTTATGCTGAATCGGAACTGTAATAAGCTGAAATTTTCTACATATGACCAGATTCAGTGTTTTTTCATGTGTGCATTTTATCACTTATATATACTTTTTAAAGTAATGATGTATAGACGAACACACATGTACACACTCTTAAACTACATATACATGATAATAAACTTTAGGCTTCCAATACTCAAATATGCTCGATCATTCATCAAACTAACCGTTGAAAGATCTACTTATCTCTAGAATAAGATATATGACCATTTTTTTCACCTTTGGATCGCCTAATTATAGTGAATCAACTATTAGATCTTCATATCTGCTTATATACACCTCGATTCAAGATTTTGAACCGTTCATATTGCTCTATATCCAAGTATATCCTTAATCTACCGTTGAAATCACCATCCAAAGCCCTTGCCCCATGTACACAGACACGTACATATATTTAAGCATCCCAAACTTATATATTATTACATACATGATTAGATATCCATCCAAACCATTGAAAGACTCATCATGGACCGTCTGGGCTATCCAACCATTCGATTTCAATATATACCCTTACATCATCGCTAAATAGACCCACAGCCCATCCAAGTCATTAACACCCGATCATCTTTTATTCTAAATATTTTATTTTAATCCTAAAGTATTAAGAAATGTTCTACACGGTTAAAGTCATATCCTAATAATGACCCATAGCCCATCCGAGTCATTAACACCCAATCATATTTTATTCTAAACCTTTTATTTTAATCCTAAGTTATTAAGGAATGTTCTACACCGTTGAAGTCATATTCTAATAATTAGAAAAGTATTATTAATCTTTTAGAAGGGTGTACGGTTCCTATTCGATACCATATATTCTCCAAAACACCTGTTTTTCAAAATCCAATCGGGATGAAATTTCAGATAATACTTATTTAACGTAATTGTACCATAAATCTTCAATTTTGGAGCCTAATTCATAGTATCCATCATTCAACGGAATTCTGGTCATATCCACTGGACGACCAATGACCCTTTTTAACAGATTATTGACAAAGTCCTGGACGCCTCAATTTATTCGGAAGAATCTATCTAATCTCTTCTCCTAAAATCCAAAATGAGATTGGGTAACGCACATGCATCTTATACCATGTACCTTCAATCAAACAACTCACTATCTAACCATCCAAATGAGAGACAGATTGTATATCTACACCCTGTCACCCATAAGAACTTTATAGGCCGTTGAATTGTAATTTTAAGGTAATCCAACGGTTGATTTCAAATAAGATTGTCGTATGGGCTTTCGATTATAAATATCCCTTTAAAATCAGCTTTCATCAAATTAAAAGCGGATGATTTGTGGTCCACTAAGAGTTGCGTGTGGGCACATTCCTGACTGTCCACACGTGGAAATCGAGACCAAAATACAGCAGTGTGCATACGTACATTCAAGACCGGAAAATCGTAAACCATGTACAGTTAGTGGAGCTTTCACACCCATTTTGCAATAGATCAAGACCGTTCATCTGACAGATCGTAACCGTCTGAGTATTGCTGCGTGAATTCTACATTCAACGACACTGAGTAAGAATGGAAGCATTAATATTGCGTTGCTTTGATCAGATCTTCGAAATCTTAAACAGCCAAAACAGAAGCATTCCTAGCCGTCCACATCAACCTCTCATTGAGCAAAGAATAGAGATAAAATGATTTATCCGTGTTTCACGCCGAAACTTCCGTTGCACGCGGTGGCAGAAGCCACAACTTTCGAGTCGATGAACTATTGGACAAACGACATTGGATCTTCGATTTCATGGTTCCTCAAGCTTCAGGGGAAGAATCCATATTGTCTAGAAGAGACAGAATGAAGAAAGAAGCTTTGGATTGAAATTCGGCATTAAAGTCTGACTTTTCTTCCCCGATGAAGAAATTACCACTGTCGGTCACACGAAAACACTTAATTTGGAATCTATTTTGAATAGAAAGTGGGCCATCTAACCGTTGTGAAAGAAACTCGTTGAAGAGTCACAGCATAAACCGATAGATGTTAGTCCTGTTGCAACTCGAATTTTGATTTTTGAAAACCGGAAGTGAGGCTAGAAACACTATTTAAGCCCTGCCTGAGAGAGTTATCAGTCCACAATAGAAATACAATAGAGAATCATGAGAGAGAGAGAGAGAGAGAGAGAGAGAGAGAGAGAGAGAGAGAAGAATCGAGTTGCCAACTCGTTGTGTCACTACTAAGTCAAGCTGAGTTCAGACTCAGTAATGCCCAACGTCTAGTGTTGAACGAGAATTGAGAGGAAATGAAAGAAATAGAAGGAGAGAAAAATCTTAGTCGACTCAGCGAGTCAACTCACTGAGTTTCATGCGAGTCAGGGCTGAGTCAGATTTAGCAAGGTTGGGAAACCCAGATGAGAAGCTGAAAATTCAATTGAAGAGTTCAGCACCGAGTTCAAGGCCTGAGTAACATAATTTTGCAACTGAGTCGCACTAAGTCGCACTAGGTTAGGGTCAATTCGGAGTCCAGGCCTGCTGGAATCCTTGGAGAAGAATTGAGGACGGCTGATCAAACCCAAGTCTGATTTGGGTTAAGCTCGCGCAATAAAACATCACCTAGTTGGTCGAGTGCAATCGAGTCACATCAACTTGAGGCAACATTGTGTTTTGCGCGTGCCAGAATAGTGAGTGATTCATTGTACGAATTTTTTTTTATATTCTTTTTGGTTCTTCCATTTATGTAATGTTAAACTTAGTTTGATATACAACTTTACATATTTCAAATCTTTTTTACCACGTTCTAATTAAAGGATCACTTTCCTTATCTCTCTCCTTCATCGGTAGTAAAATTAAATTAATGTCATCTCTAGATATGGATCTAGGTCTCTTGTAAGTAGGGTTGTACATGAGCCAAGCTAGCTCGAAAAGCTCGCTCAGTTTGGCTCAATCTAGCTTGACTTGACTCGATTCATAACAATGAATCGAGGCAAGCCAAGCTTCATATGACTCAACTCATTTTGAAAACAAGCCAAGTTCAAACATAATAGAGCTTGACTCGACTCGACTCGAACCCGACTGGCTAGTAGCTCGAGCTCAGCTCGACTCAAATAATTTATATATATATATATATATAGAGAGAGAGAGAGAGAGACTCGCCCGAGCTCTCCTCTTTCTCTCTCAGCACAACAACAAGTTACCCTTTATGGATCTATCTAATACACACACACACACACATACATGTTATTAATTGAATATTTGATTTGGGAGTTAGGTCAGTTGGGTCAGGTTGCTCGGTTGAGTCAAGTACGGGTTGGGTGCTGGGCTGGAGTGGGTTGGGAGCAGAATCGACTCGACTCGAGGTAAGCTCACCTCGACTCGATCCACTAACTGATCACCTCAAGATCGACTCGAAAGGTTTGGCAAATAAGCCAAGCTCTAATGGTAAGCTCGAGGCCGAGCTCAAACTCGAGGACTCGAGCTCAACCTCGAGGAGAGCACTGATGAGCCAAGCCAAGCTTGACCCACTTGTAGGAAAGTAGAAAACTTGGGTGCTTACATTCGTAAATTAATCGATAGCAAATTTAAGACGCAAAAGTGGAACTATCTAAACATAGACATTATATACTTGGTATGCTTGAATTTGAAATCCCGACTTCATTGTGTTTGTTTAAGATATGCCTTCATCTTCATGACAATCATGCATTGCTTTATTTGAAATTACTTTTTACATAAGCGATATATCGATGATACATGGTTGATTTGTTCATTAGCGTGTATGGTTGATTTGTCACCTCATTGGACCAGTTAAGTGAGCTAACTCCAAAGGAAACAAACAATGCAATGAATGTACCAAATTCTTTAGAAATCAAGTGCATGTAATTAAGAAAAGCTCCTAATTCAAGAAAAAAAAATGCCTATTTCATAAAGTGAATGGGCTAAACCCAATACAAAAGGGCTAAATTTGAAGGAAAATGGCGAATTTAACGTATACAAAATCCAACTCATGAGAGAGAGAAAAAAAATCCCTTATTAGGATCTTGAATCACATAATAGAATTGAAGAAGAAGTTTTGACAATAATTAGAGGAATGACAAATTTCAACAATACGAAGGGAATTCAAATGGGAGGAGTACTCACCTCTAAAAAAGACTAACACATAATAGAATTGAATTTCAATAATACAAAATCTAGGATAAAATAACACAATAGAATTGAAGAAAAAAAGTTGGCATTAATTAAAGGAACAATAAATTTCAATAATATGAAGGGAATTCAAATTGGAGAATCACTCACCTTCAATGTTGCTAAACAAGATTTAGACCATTGCTAAGATTCATAATTAAATCATCCCATTAATATAGCATTAAACAAAGCAACAGTGAGATTCTCTATGTGTTTTTCTATGAGATTCTTCAGTAAGTAATGTGGACATAACTGACTCCAGACCGAGATCTAGATCATTGCTAAGATTTAATTATGATCAAACCATCCCATGAATCTGGCATTAAATAGAGCAGAAATGTGACATTTTCTTCATTGTTGATCTTCACATCCATCACCACCAATCTACTAATCATGGCGTTAAACTTGTTAAAGTGTTCTTGTAAAGAGGATCATTCCTTCATCTTCAAGTTGTATGATTGTCATTAGATAAATATCTTATTTGACGTCGATTTCCTTTCATGCAAGTTTTGTAATTTGTCCTAAAAACTTTTTACAGTAGTTTGATTGGATACGTTGAACAAAACTAAATCATTCAATGTAAGAAAAAGATTATGTTGGAGTTGCAAACCAAAACCTGTGTCCCAGCAACAGTCAGTGAATGTTGAACTCCCAATGCAGCAGCAGCAGTTCTCAAGGAGTTGTTTTAGAAGACGAAAAGCCTGTGTAGGTTTTTAGAAATATTAAATGTTGGAAGCACCTAGTAGGAGTGTTGTAATCTTTTAACATTTCACGCAAATGTTTATATAAAGGGTCTTGTGTATCTAGTTACAGCAAAGGTGAAAAAGCTAAAAACCACAGCAACATCAAATCTTTACAAAAACTTCAGTCCGTAAAACAATTTGAAAGTTCAGAAAGTATCTTTTTTTTAATCTCTCTTCATTCCTATAAAATCCTATTTTCTGAGTTGTCTTAAGGCTTTAGTAAAGCCTAGTAAAGCCAATAATTATGTCTTCTTAAAGCAAATAAATCTAGTTTGTACAGCTAGCTAACAGATACATCATAGCTAATTGATTATTCTCATCGAATACTTTGTCTTTCATCTTTAAAGACTTCTTCTCTTTTCTTTCTATTGCGATTTCACATATTTCCTTCACCAACACCATATTCATCTTCAATTTCCACGGTACATAATTAGATCCGTCGAATTTAAGCATCTCCAATCTAGTAGAACTCAATCTATACAATTTTAAAACAATCGCCAACAATAATCTGGTGCTAAAAGGTTTTTTAACCTTTTGACCCTAATACCAATTGTTGTAAAAAAAAAAACACCCACACATGATCAATAGCAACGCCAAATCACAAAATGATTTAGTAATAGAGTCACAATAGCAAGAGCCACAATAATTTACATGATTTAATAATAGAGTCACAATTATTTACATAATTTGGTAATATGACTATTTTACGGGACAATAATATAGAGCTTTTTTCTTCAATGTAAACCGAAAAAATAAAAATATAAGACTTACTTATTTCTCATCTATACAAAAAAAAAAAAAAAAATAAATAAATAAAAAATTAAAAAAAAAAAATCACACCAAAAAACACTTTAAAAGATGAATTAAGCTAATACATCTTTATAACTATGGCCCTCTCTTTATATAAATCACACTACAAAATGCATGCACCTACATAAACATAGTGACAATAGGCTTCACCGTATGCATCCATTAATAGCTACCAACACACGGCAGCAGGGAGGCAAGGGAATCCGTATAGGAAACGCCGATGCGGACACCAAGGGAAGAGAGAGCCTGTCATTCTCTCCTTTCACCGCTTAACAAAAAGGAGCTGGCCCACCCTGTGGAAACTCTAAAAGTCATGGGCAGGAAAGTGACCCGACCTTTCTAACAAAAGCTGGAGTGGAACGGTCTTCGTCAGCTGTTAATAGGAAACTTGTCTGGTCTTTGCCACTGAATTAGGACGGTGTAGATTTCTCACAAACATCACGTTGGCCCCGCCTAAGTTTCCAGCGCAGGAACTTCCTTCGAAAGGCATGATATCCGCGTCCGTGATTAAAGTTGCCAAATGACGCTTTTAACCTTCTCAGTCTAAATACCCGACCCACGTGGGCTGTAGAATTAGGACGCCGATTGGGGCAGATTATAACAGCTTAGTGGGTGATGCCCTCACCCTAGTTTCCATGTCCATGTCTATGCTGTATATCCAGGCTGTTCATCCGCTTGGCCACCTCATTTTAAAGGCATAGTCTCAAAAATAAGTAGATCCAAATCTCAGGTGGACCACACAGTAGGAATTGAATCCCCACCATTGAAATCTTTTTGTGGTTTGAAAAAAAAAAAAAAAAGATCAAGCTGCTATCTGTGTTTCCCCCTTGACCTCATCATCAGGCTCGCTGACAAATAAACATCACCATGGGCCCTATGAAGTTTTTAACTGTGGGCTTTCAATCACCACTATTTTCCTGTCACTTGGTCCACCTAAGATTTAGATCTCAAAATGAGCTGAAAAACGGATGAATGGCATGGATATATAACACATACATGAAGGTAGGCCCCACTATCAGCGTCTCACCTACTAAAGCTATTCCCCCGGTCCAACCTAATCTGTGCTCGTGGAATTGGCAGAAGACCAATTTCCTCGGACTAGTTGGACAGGCTTGCAATAAAAACGACAACATTATCATTTCACCTGCCTCCACCCAACTCCGCAGTGGCAGTACTTTGTGGGGCCTGCTGTGATTATGTGTTTTATCTACACCATATATCCATTTTTCCGGCTCAGGGCTGAATTTAATTAAGCCATGTCATTTATGCTGATATCAGCACAGTAATTTAATAAAATACAGAAATATTGACGAAATAATATCTTATTAATATGGAATGTTACGTTCCAGTATCTTATTCGATGACGCGTCTAACCGGCAGCTCATGATCCAGTGATGTCAATGGGACTCTGGCCATGGGCCCATCTCAAGATATGCGCTGTACATCTACACTGTTCATCCGTTTTTACAAATTATTTTAGAGCAGTCTCAAAATTGAAGTTGATACAAATCTTAGGTGGACCACACCATAGGAATGGTCATTGAATGGCCACCACTGAAAACTTCCTGGTGTCCACTATAATGTTTATTTGACATCCAACCTGTTGTTGACAAGACCACACATATGGGCATGAAGGGAAAACACAAATATCAGCTTAACCCAAAACCTTAGTGGCCTGCAAAATGTTTTTAATGGTCAATGACTACTTATTCTTGTGGTGTGGGCAACTTGAGATTTGGATCAGTTTTTTTTTTTTTTTTTTGGCCCAATCCCTAAAATGAGTTAGCAGAAAGGATAGATGGCATAGATATGCAATGTATACATAAAGGTGGACGCCACAGTAAGGTCCCACCTGCATCATGGGATCTGGGGTTGCCACAAAGTCATTCCTTTTTCAAGACTTAGATTGCGTGGTGTACCATTGCATTGTGTGCTACTTAAAAATTTGTGGGCCCCACCATGATGGATGTGTTTTGTACACTATTCATTCATTTTGCTAACCCATATTAGGGCCTGAGTCCAAAAATGAAGCAGATTCAAATCTAGGTGGACCCCACCATAGAAAACAGCGGTGATTGATTGCCCAACTTAAAATATCCCTAGGGCCCACTATAATGTTTATTTGCCATTGAACCTGTTGATAAGGTTACAAATTAAGACATGGATGAAGAGAAAGCAGCTTGATCCAAAACCTTTACAGTCCCAAGAAGTTTTTAGACATGAGCTCAAAATTGAAGCATATCCAAATATCAAGTGGACCACACCATAGGAAACACGGGGAATGATGACGTCCATGGTTAAAACCTTCCTAGGGCCCACATTGAATGATGACATCCAACCTAATCATAACGTCACACAGACCTGGATGAAGGGAAAACACAAATATCTACTTGATCAAAACTTCGGTGGCCCCAACAAGTTTTGAACGGTTGGCATTCAACCCCCACTGTTTCTTGTGGTATGATCCACTTGAGCTTTGGATATTCTTCAATTTTGGGCTCATGACCTAAAAGGAGCTGGCAAAACAGAAAGACGGTGTGCATAAAACAAATACATGACCATGGTGGCTCTGGTCGACTAACAGGCGATTACACCATTCCCTGTGCTACAAGACATTTTAGCTATTGAATGTATCAAACTGGGGGAAAAGAATAGCATATCTCTGCAATGCATCAAGGAGTGGTGCAGGAACAGTTCTCAAAATACGTTGGTTAAAGACGTCATGTACCACAAGGAGTGGTGCAGGAACATTTCTCAAAATATTATAGATTGGTAATTCCCGGACATCAAGCCATTGCGTTTCTTTCCAGACCATCGTATATCTTTCTTAACCATTTATTTTTGGGCCACCCATCAAATGGTTAAGAACCTCCCCCACCTCGTTAAATTTTGTGAGATATGACCCATCTTCAGTTCAGAATACAAGATCAACGATATCGATGATAAACCAATCAAGACGCCATTCATGTACAAATGCATGGCTCGGGACTTTATAAATACTCAAAAGGGAGCATTTGGATGCCCTGAATATTTTATTTTCAAAGCATGGCGCTCTGCCTCCGTGTTGTAACCGGTGGCAATTGTAATTTCTTTGTTTGAGCTAGGCACTGTGATTCCCAGAAATTAATAATGCCAGTGCTTGTTTGGCTTACACGTTGTTTGTTGTTTATTTATTTAAGAAGCATTCAAATTTTTAAACTTTTTTAAAAGAGGTGGAATCGCACCACCTGAAATTTTGTCAATATAAGAAAATCTCATAAGATTATGCCGATCACTACAAAAATATTCGAACCTCACCTATTATATACCCTCTCAAGCCAAACCATACAAATGTGAATCGGTAAGCCATCACAAAATATAAAATAGCTGCAAGAAGACAAAAAGAAGGGAGCAAGAGATAAATGAGCAATGATAGGCCTGCAACAAACCAAGCTCCCATAAAAAATAAATCAACAGTTCATACGGCAGGGTCCCCCACACAGCCATACAGCAATGCCACTAATAGAGAGGCACCTGTACACACATCCACACATCAGCTCATCCCCCAATTTCACATCACAGAGCATCCATCCACACAGTAGAGCCTCAAACAGAAAACAAGCACAAAGATGTGATCACCTATGAATTAACTACAACTTTCAATGTCAATTGCATATCATATCATGATGCAATCAAATTGTTAAGTGGATCGACTGTTGCTCATGTGAGCAAAGTTTGCACGTGTAACCACAATGGCTAGACAAATGAATGCCCACATTGATGGCATTTTTTATCATTGATCTAGACCGTCCATCATGTGGTTCTCATTTCTTGTAAAAAGTTGCTTTTAATTGGAAAAATCCTCACCGCCCATTTAATAGTTAGTGAAATGGACACCTATATTTATCACATTACAAATGGTCTGATCATTGAGCTAAACCATCCATCATATGATCCCACCCTCTATTGCCATTCACTATCAAAAAATCACTTTTGTCAGATGATCTTATCCATTCATTTAGTGGTTATGGAAATGGAAGGTCCAATATTGATCATATTGCAAATGGTTTGATCATTGACATGGACTATCTATCATATGTATCTCACCCTTGGTTGCCCACCCCTCTCAAAAAAAATCACTTGCGGTGGATGATCCCATAGTCCATTCAGTGCCTAAGGAAATGGATGGTTCATGTTGTTAATGCTACAAATGGTCCAATCATTTCTAAGCCAACCATCACTTGGGTCCCACTCTAACCCTTTGCGAACCCTTGTCTGAAAATCACTTTGGCTGAATGATCCCAGAATGATCCCAATATTCCAATTAACGACCAGGGAAATTACGTTCCATACTGTTCATGTTATACATGTCCTAATCATTGATCTTATGACATCCATTATGTAGGTCCCAACCCACTCTTGAATGCCCATCCCTCCAAAAATAACTTTGATTGGATGATCCTAACCTTTCAATCAATGCCTAGGAAAACTGACAGTCCATAATAAGCATGTTACAATCGATTTCCATCATTGATCTAAAGTATCCATCATTTCCCTCCCATCCTTGATTGCCCATTTCTCTTGCAAAATCACATTGGTTGAATCATCCTAATCTTCCAATCAATTCGTAGGAAAATTCATTACCCATACTGATCATGCTACAAAAATTTTAATCATTGAATTTATGAGATCAACAAAGTGGGCCTCACCCTCTAATGTCCATACCTCTCAAAAATCAAATTGAATGATGATCTTAACCTACAATCAACACCCATAAAAATTGAATGGTCCAAACTTCAAAATCGTGGGAATAGTGGGTATTACGATGAATTCAAATTCCCCCAGTCCAAATGACACCAAAGCGAATATAAAATCTGACCCACCATGATCAACCTAGATATACACCTGATAGCCCCACCTTGAACAACTATAGCCTGTGTTGACCTGGAAAAAATGCATCACGAGGACTCTGTGACACGAAACCTAGACCACAGAACCATCAAGACACCCTTGGTCACCAACCCCTCTCAAAAAATCACTTGCGTTGGATGATCTTAGTAGTCCATTTGATGCCTAAGGAAATGGAAGGTCCATCATTTGGGTCCCACCCTTGATTGCCAACCCTTGCCCGAAAATCACTTTGGTTGAATGATCCCTATAATCCATGATTGAGGTAATTAATGGTCGAAATTGATCATATTATGTCCCGATCATTGATCTCACAACATCCATTATGTGGGCCCCACCCCACTTGAATGCTCATCCCTCTAAAGGATAAATTTGATTGGATGATCCTAATCTTCTAATCAATGCCTAAGAAAATTGACAGTCGACGTTGATCATTCCATCTTCTAAACAATGCCTATCTTCTAAACAATGCCTAAGAAAATTGACGATCCATATTGACCCTGCCACAAATGGTTAGGTCATTGATCTATGACATCCATCATGTGGGTCCCACAGTTGATTACCCATCCTCAAATAATCACTTTTGTTGGATGATCATGACTACCAATCAATTCCTAGGGAAATAAATGACCCATGTTGATTTTAGTTCATGTTGATCCTACTAAAAATGGTCCGATCATTGACCTAGACCATCCATCATTTGCGTCACACCCTTCACTGCCCATCTCTCACCCAAAAAAAAAAAAAAATCACTATGGTTGAATGATCCTAATGTTCCCATCAATGGGTAGGAAAAATAATGGTCCACATTGGCCATCCTACAAAAGTTTTGATCATTGATCTATGAAATCAACCATGTGGGCACCACCCTCAATTTGTCATCCCCTCTCAAAAATCACATGGAAATGGATTATCCTAACCTACAATCAACACCTAGAAAAATGACTGGGCCAAACATCAAAATCGTGAGTACCGGTTCTCGCAAACTAAACAAAGCAAAAGCGAATATAAAATATCCATAGTGGGCGATCTGAAACCTGACCCACAATGATCAATCTAGATGAAAACCTGGCAGTACCACCTCATACAACTATGGCCTATGTTGACCCGTGACAGGTCAGGGACATGAACCCTTAGTGACAACAATCAAGACACCATTCATTTTCAGATGCATGTATCCGGTCTCTATAATTACTCAAGAAGTGAATATATCTGAAGCCTGACCCACCATGATCAATCTAGATGCACGCCTGCTAGCCCCACCTCGAACAGCCATTTGCCTATGTTGACCGATAAAAAGTGTACCTTGGTGAGCCCGTGACACGAAGTCAAGAACCCCTAATGGGATGGTCCACCACTGCATACTGGTCAGCTGAATCCTCTGGTCGTGCATGAGATGAGGAAGCACAAGTTTTGAAAGGCTCGACTGATTTGTCATATTCCTTCATGGAAGAACAATGAAGCTGGTAACTATGCAACAACAGAGATGATGGCCCCATAAGAATAACAATGAAGTTGCTGATCCTGCAACAGCAGGGCCCGCAACAACGGATCAGATTATAAGGAAATATACCTGACCAGGAATGATCATTTAAAAGGCTCGACTGATTTGTCATATTCCTTCATGGAAGAACAATGAAGCTGGTAACTATGCAACAACAGAGATGATGGCCCCATAAGAATAACAATGAAGTTGCTGATCCTGCAACAGCAGGGCCCGCAACAACGGATCAGATTATAAGGAAATATATCTGACCAAGAATGATCAATGTGGAAAGTTTAGCTCACAAATGGTCAAATCCAACAGTTAAATATCATAACATCGAATCAAACCATCAAACTGAATCTGAAATGATTGTTTGACGGTCCAGATCAACCACAATAGTCAGAAGATAATCCAACTATTTCCCATGCATTATAAAGCAATTTAAACAGTTAACCTACACCTAAGGCAGTGCCCGCATAGGAAACACCAATTAGAAAGATCGCAACAACAAAAGCAGAGTGAAAATTGCAACAGAGGATCTGCATTGCTGTGGATCCAAAGGATACTGTAACAGACGAATCATTACAAGGAACCGCAGTACTCCGCAACAGATGCATCCCCGATGGGCCACCTAAAAAATCTGCACATAGGAGAATGTGTGAAAGTGGTTCATAGCCACACCAACAATCATTGCAAGCCTATAAATGGAGGAATATTTTACTGTAGGATGCATACATATACACGAAAGCTAAATCGCCCACCCCCCCCCCCCCCCTCTTCAAAAATTGGAAGTGTTAGGTTTTAACTCAAGTCAGTAGAACCCATGAAACATGAGGGTTGTAAGCATCTTGTAATCAACGATTTCATAGCAATAAAACCACCTTTGAAACTTCCCTGAGTGCTGCAATATGGAATCTGTGCCCAACAGCCTGCTCTAAATGGAGTACCTAAATGCCCAGTCTAAGAGAATGTGAATGAATGGCAGAAGATGAAATAAAGGCGAGTCTGCATTCAGTGAGCAAAAGTACAGTATATCAGATAGTAGGTATCACTGAACAGCTCCCATTCCTTGGACTTGCCAGGTGGATGATCAGTTGAACAGGTTGGGCCCATTTGTATGGTAGGATATAGTGCCATGTTTTTAAGTTTGCTAGGTCAAAAAGGTTTCTGGACCTGGTTACGATGTAACATGTTTGTTGGCCCCTAGATGCATTTCTACACCCCAGCCAAATGGCACACATTTTGTAGACATCCCATCCAAGTATCAGGTGGGCCCCATCATGTAGATGGCTTGGCCCTGACATCAGAGCCAGACAAATCAGCAGGTAAACAATGCATGTGCTAAAACCATGGACAGCCTAGCAATAAATTGCCGGGCTTGCTTAAACCATCCACCATTTTCATCTATGCCACCTAACTGATGATTCAGCCATCCTCACAGTGAGGTACATGGTGGAGCACACCTGATACATAGCTTGGATGTCCTGCACATGTGCCAGGTTAGCACATATCCGCTTGTAATAGTGCATGTGGAGCCAGAAAACCTCCCTGATACATGGCTCGGATGTCCTAAACATGCCAGGTTAGCACATATCTGCATGTGGATCCAGCATGCCTCTTCAAAATCCATGCACTCTGCATTTCTTTATTCTCTCTGGCTTCTTAGCATGAGAGAGGTAATTTTTACAGATGTTATTACTGTTGTTAGAATTGCCAGTTAGTGGAACAGAGATACAGATATGACGATGGGTAGGAGATGGAACTCCTGCTAAATCATCATTGCTATACAGCCAGTTTTGTTTTGGGAAGGAGGGCGAACTAGAAAAAAAAAAAACCTGCTGATTTTGCATGCTTGAGTTTCAGCACATGCTGTCTGCGACTTGAGAACTCCGAATCCCCCAGAATGATCTTGGCTGCAGCGTCTTGTTGGTAGCTGTGAAGAGCCAGCCCATGTTCACCTCACAGGTGGCACAGTTGGTAATCGTCCATGCATACCTGGAGAAACAGTTCATCAGCATTTTCTTTCAATCTAGAAAGAAGCCCACTAAGAAAATTGCTGAAGACTCTCCATTTGGGGCAAACAATACAAGTTACCAGATTCTAAAGCAGATGCAACCAAATTAGTTGCGAGAGGCAAATATGGTAAACTCGTGGGTAGAGACTAGAGAGGAGAATCTGGTATGGTAGCACATATGATCAGACTAACAGGAGGTTTCTTCTGAAGATCTTTTAAAGGTTGGGCTTTTCTGACTGTTGGATTCAATGGGTAAAGGCCTGCATCTACAAAATATGGGTGGACCATGTTGTTTTGCCAAACCAGTTTTTGATACTTCAAAAACACTATGAATTAAGAAGAAATGAATGGGCATACAGGCTTTTCCGACTAAGAAATTAACAAGGAATGAACGAGTATAAAAGCTTTTCTGCAAAAGAGGAAGTGCAGATGTCCATCTACCAGACCACGCAATAGATGGCCAGGATTTCAGGCAGTCAATAGAACCTATTGGCAAGTCTACAGAAAAGTGCATTTGATGGAAAGAAGAGGCTCTTTGAATTGGTGAAACTTTAAGCTCAAGCTCATTTGAATGGACAGTTTGGATCCGCGGGTATGTTCACCCATTCGGGCGAAAAGATTTCTTGCACTGGAATCTCACCACATGCTTTTATACACTGCCTCATGCCTCTAGACTGAGTTTTTATTACTATTCACACGATTACAAAAAGAGGAATTATAAGATCCTCCTTCAAAGGCCTTTGCATGTTATACTCGTGGATGGACCATGCCCCAAAATTCTCCCAGATTGGATGATTCGGGCTGCCAATCTTGTAGCTTTTTTTCAGTTGAATGAGGACCATAGCTGTGTGTTTCTCTTTTCCACCATCTAGTTTTTTAGACCACAAATAAAGAGGGTGGCATTTTGTTCTATCCGGGAGATTATCGTGCATGGTCCATCCACTAAAGGGACCAGCAAACCAATGATCTGGATTACTGACCTCAGCATGAGGATCTACAATTCCTCATCAGCATAAGGCCACAGGTGTTATCAAGTCTAAATAGAAAAGGGAATATGATAGGATCTCATCCTCCCTTTGCATACTCAGTGTTTTAAGTATCGGCCGATATATCCCACGATATATCTTGTGTCCTACCTGTGCGATATGAAACGCACACGTAGTGCGATATCTCCTACACGTTCGATCCAGTGAGCATTTTCAATTTTCGATCATTTTTTTTTTCTGCAAATCATGTTAAATCAGTGTCAAATTGCATGAAAAATCATGCATGGATTTAGATCTTCAATTTTGAAATTTGGAGGAGATGGGCCGAGTTGTGAAAATTTTTTAAAAAAAAAACAAAAAATAAAAAAATAATTTTCCAATTTCTCACAAATGGTTGCAATCTTTGTGTCCAAACATAAAATCAAAGATGTATGTAACCTAATCTAGTGATTCTTCTTTTTCTTTTGAATGTATTGCTTGTGTTTCCGCATGTCTTCTTACATTAATAAATTACGACTCTTAGGAGTTTCAACACCCGGTCAAGGGTTCGAGTATCCATAGGTGGTGAAATTCCACTAGCCTGAGTGTGTGGGGTGTGTGTGCGTGTTAAATATATATATATATATATATATATATATATATATATATATATATATATATATATATATATATATATATATATAGACTTTGAATATACTTGCATCAATTCAATTACACAACACAAAGATTAGGACCCGATACAAAGAAAACATATTATGTGCACTTTTTTTGTAATGTTTTTATTTCTAAGCGTGTATCAATGTCTTTTTTAACAATCACTAAAGTTTCATTGAAAATTTTGACCAAGGGTATCCAGGACATCTTTGAGCTTCCATGCCAAGGTTTGAAAATTGGTTTCTGATACAAGATCGTATCACCCCTGTATCGGGCAGTTTCACGCAAAAGCAGACCACTAGAGCTATTGTTCATGGACAATATTGATACATACCGATTTTGGACAATATCATTATTGTCAGCAAAACGTTAACCCTTGAAAATCTGGAGGCTTTGTAATTTCAGAAGCAAACAATTCTCCACGTTAAATATATGCAGAGAATATAAAGGAGAGGAAGCTCATACCCTGGAAACCAACTATGCTCTTTAACAGGAGAACCAATGAGTGCTAGCCCATTTGTATTGTAGAGTGTCATGACCTCGTACACGTAACCATGGGGGTTTGCATAAGCATTGAGAGGTCCATCACTTGACATCACCAGCATATCACTTCGCTTTGCAATCACAGTCTACAAAAGCAAACAAAAACAAAAAACAAAAAACACAAAACAAAAAACAAAACAAGTTAGATCCACAAACAAAATAACTGGGCAGGTGACACGACAGTAACTTCCATCCAAGAGAGCAAAGAAAACATTAAAAATCCCCTTCTAACTTCAAAAAGGACTCAGGACCTGCTCCCAACTGGTAGTTCCCTTTTTTTTTCTATTTTTAAGTAAAAAATAAACTACAAAAATGTCCAAGATACCAACCCAACAAGAAAAACCTTACCTCACCATTCAAAAAAGAAAAAGAAAAACCTTACCTAAGACTTTGAAACAATAATGTATCTTACCTGACAGGTTTTACAGCGGATGAGATCGAAGCACTCTAGTAACTGAATTTCCCTGCGTAGTCTATAAGAAACTCCATCAATCTCTAGCAGCTCCTGCCTTGTAGATTCTGACACGGGAATTCTACTGGCAATATAAAATGACAAAGTATCTGGCTTATGTATAAGACCATCCATGCTTGGAACCCCAATTATCTGCCTCCACATATCTGCAGCATAGTTCCTTCAAAATCAGTACCAATACTGACTCCAGAAACCCAAATAGCAGGGCCACAACAATATTGAAGTAACCTAATGAAACCCACATACTTGAATGGATAATATTACCCAATCTCATCGTGTTTTTTCCTAGGGTACTCTTCAAAGTGAAGATGCAGGTTGCAGACAAACTACATTCACTCTCAAATAACAAATATTTCTCTTAGTTGACTATCCTTGATCTCCATAAGTTCACATATTAGACGCAGGATTAACATAAGTTTTTATCTTAAGCCAAATGTTGATCATCCCAAAATACAAACAGTAGTGCATAACCACGGCCCAAAATGAGAAAGGGATTTCATCCATCCCCCTTTTGGGGTGCTCTTTTGTAGGATAGGAGTGTTTAGCACAACTGGCTGTCCGCATATTGGTGATGTCCACCCCTCTCCCAGAACACATGCAGGGATGTGAACATACCACCATCTGCATTTTTGGGATCATTCAAGCAGCCCTTAAGCGTTACTAAATGGATTTCAAACCAGTATCTCTACACCAAAAGCATAGGCAAAAACCTGTCCTGTTATAGCACTTGGTCTCAACTTGGATTTGTAATGCAGGGGCATTTTCACACCAGGCTCGAGTGGGGTTGCCTGTGGGATGCAGGGGTACACTCAGGATGGGCAACCCGTGTCAGGCGGGTAGCTCGTCTGAGGCAGGCCCCACCATGTGATTCGGGTGACTCGTGTGAGGCTGTACCCATGTGATTTGGGGCCCACGAGGGGGGTTCGGCTGAGGTCCTAACTCATGAGATGTGGAGCCAAGGCTATGAGATAAAGGGATTGATTCGCGAAGCTCTAATAGTTCAAGCTTTTAGAGCAAGTGGTTAATTGTCCTGCATCAAATTGGTATCAGAGCGAGAGGTCTCGTGTTCGAGACTCCTCAACAGGGGTGATTAATGCAGGGGCATTTTCACACTGGGCTCGAGTGGGGTTGCCTGTGGGATGCAAGGGCACACTCGGGGTGGGCGGCCCATGTGAAGTGGGTGGCTCGTGTGAAGCGGGTCCCACCCGTGTGATTCGGGTGGCTCGTGTGAGGTAGTACCCATGTGATTTGGGGCACATGAGGGGAGGTTCAGCCGAGGTCCTAACCCATGAGATGTGGGGCCTGGGCTATGAGATAAAGGGATTGATTCGTCATGCTCTAACAGTTCGAGCTTTAACAAGTGGTTAATTGTCCTGCATCAATTTGGCCCTTTGTTTCTCTATTTTTGACTTGGCTGAGTCAACGAAAATTAGCAAATTTTTATACAAAATCAGATGAGTCGATAACCAACTAAGCTAGATTTTAGCAAAACCAAAGTTTGGACTAGGTATATGGAGTCCGTATAAACCAGTGTTTTAAATAGCTACACTATATAGCTTGTAGCTTATGCTACGTAGCTCATGAAAATAACATAAGTTGCGTGTAGCTTAAGCTATATGATAATTTGCATATGCTACTACACAGATTATGCTACACTCCACGTAGCTCACATTACAAAGTTATTTTCACTACTACATTAAAATCAATTAATGTTTTCAATGATTTGTTACATTTTTCTATTTTCAATAAAAATTAGTTAATCTTTTCATTGCTTTTCGTAAAATAATACAAGTAACAATATTAAATCAGTTCCATTGCTCTTTTTTTACCTTTATACTTAATCATTGCCCATTCCTATTACTTTAGATTGCCTTTGGTTGGACCAAATCTCATGAAATCTTGTTAAATTTCATTATTAATCAGTTTAATTTGGTGCAGAATATCATGAAATTGGTGCAACCAAGTGCCTTTGAAAAAAAAAAAAAAAAATTTGGTGCAACCAAGCACAACCTGGATTAAAAATCTAGAAGTAGCATGTAGCTTATGATACACGCTATGTAGCTTATGCCTCATGCTTCAAAAGGGTGAATGCTACGCTACACAATATTCGCCATTTAAAACACTGGTATAAACTAAGTCAACTTGGGTAAGTACCCCATCAACCAGCAAGTGTCTGAACATATAATATATATTGCATAAGCAGGAAGAGATGCAGTTTCATTACCCACAAGCCTTCGAGCAAGACAATAAGGATCATACATCCGATACACCCAGTGAGGCCAGAACGACCTCGGAGCTCTAAGCAACCATTTTGATTCATCAGCAGCCCAAACCTTCTTCCATCCATCACCTTTCAAAGATTGTCTTCTTCGAGTGGACTCCTCAGTCCCCAACCCAATGCTATTACTTTCATTTGATTCATCAAGCATACGTGATTTCCGTGAACTTCCTGAATTATCAGGACGAGAACCTCCCAGCCTATGTCCCAATTCGCTTACAAACTCATCATCACTACTCGTGGACTCGTCAACACTTCCATATCCATTATAGGAATCAGTTACAGAGTGCCGCACCCTCTTATCCATCCTTGAATGATCACTTTCAATGCTTGCATCGGACATACACTCCCAATCATTCTCCTCCTCCTCATATTTATGATTTTTGGCACAAGAAGAGTTGGAAGGCATTGAGCGTGAGTAGCTTCGAGTCTGAAAGTTGCTAACTGAAGCCAGTTGTCCAAATGCATCCTTTGGAGTTCTCAGAGGTACATCTTCCTCGATAATCTCTACTTCTGCCCATGGCTGATAATATAGGGAGATAATGTCCATCAGCTTTTACATTATCAAAAAGAACACGCAGGCATAAACTAAGTGATATGCATATCAAAGACAAAACCATTACCACACCATCCACATCTGTCCAACGGCGTCGCAAATGAAATCGTTGTAGGCCACGAGTAACAACATTTAATGAGCTATCCTCCAACTGCCGGTATTGCCGAATCTAAAGGAGTGCATAAAGTGTAGAGTAATACCTCAAAATGTAACTGAGAATATCTTCTAATAAGAATGACATTACAGAAGCATAAATAAACGTAAGAGAACATCAAATGTTTTTGGCATACACAAAGAAGTTGGTCTTAAGAAGTGTTGGATGAAAAACATATTTAATAATTGGTCGGTTTATCAATAACTGATAGAAGTTCACGATCAAAGTGAAGACAACAGTCCTGTGACCAATGTTTGAAAAGGGATGCTACTACAGCAAAAAAAAAAATTTAATCAAAGATTAGAGCACAAAATAATTTCAAATGTTATAGAATACTTCTTTAACAGTGTACAAATACAGAGTAATACAAATCAAAGCTTACAAAATCAAAATTGATTTGGAACTGTCCCCAATTAAGTACAACTTAGTTAATTCTTTTAAAATTCCCAACTTGGCCCAGTCAATCATTTAATTAACTACATAATAAACGAAGATTTAAAAGAAAAGAAATTTGAAAGATCGGCCAAGTTCATTATCAACCTGATCAATTAGCCAAAAGAAATGGCCGAGTAGGTAGAAAACACAGAAGAGCCACCAAGTACTGAACCCAACCACCAAACTTCTAAACCAAGTACAAGCTATTATAATGGAGTTCAGTTCAGCTTTTTTCTAGACTAGAAGCACAAAAAATGACTTCCTGGACATTGTCCTTTATGTTCTTTTGAGGTATTATGCTCATTTAGCCATTTTGGGTTATTCCATGTTCTATAAGGGGTGTGTGATTTTTGGGCCTTTTATATGCGACAAGCAGTGTATGTATTTTTAGTGTTTCCTTTTCATTGAAGAAAAGTTCCATACAGCTTTCTCACCAAAGAGTGGACAGTTACACTACCACAAACATGTTCAAAATCATAAATGAATACATATTTAGAATATTTAGATTTTTCCGGATTTAATGGATATTTTTCGGGATTTTTTTTACCCAAAAAAAAAAAAAAAAAAACTGTCCGATACAGGAGGTGTATTGGCCGTTACGCCCCCCATATAGGCCGTTACAACATATCGGTAACGGTGGGCACCGTTACACAACGGGACACCTTGGTTCTATCATCAATCAAAAAAGAAGAAAGAAAAAGACATTATCCCTTTATGTTTTTTGGCCACAGAAATGTGT
Source organism: Magnolia sinica (assembly GCF_029962835.1). Lineage (NCBI taxonomy): Eukaryota > Viridiplantae > Streptophyta > Magnoliopsida > Magnoliales > Magnoliaceae > Magnolia > Magnolia sinica. The sequence goes on along the minus strand of NC_080585.1, from coordinate 14,919,986 downwards.
TTCCACAGCATCTAGGAATTGACAAACTTTTGAGAGCATGTCCAGAACAAGGTGTTCCGTAACGGTAATGGTGGCCATAACGACCACCACCGTTACCGTTATGATACGGGCCGTAACGGCCATTACAGCCCCCGTATCAGCCGTTTTTTATTTTTTGAAAAATGTTCTTCTTGGACCGTTACGGACTGTTACGCTTACGAGGCCGTTACAGGCTTTTACGGGACCGTTACGGGGCCGTTACGGCACGTTTTTCTGTTACGGCCGTTTTGACCCCATAACGCATAACGGTTATGACCGTTACCGTTACGTAACCGATTTTGAATACCATGGTCCAGAAATATTGTATCATGATCCGCATCATCATAGTTCAGTCCCAGCTATTTGGTGTTGGCTTCCAAAAATATCCCTATGTGATATGAAAAGGCAGTGATACCTAGTTCCCATTTCTTTGGAAAAGGAAGACACCATAACCTGCAACAAAGAAACACTTTCTTGAAGAAAATGGTCTAAAAGCACCGGAGGCCCATACCTCTGCAGTTGTCCCAACTGTTGCAAAATGAAGTCTGTAATCATCAGGAAGCCTACGAGCACGAACCTGAACCAAGCTCTCAAATGCTATTTAGAACTTGCAGGAGAAGGGATCAAGAGAAAATTCCAAAGCATAAACCAAAGCAAGTGACAAGATGTGATAGGGAAATTAACATACCACACCTATCATGTTAGCCGCATCAAACCGCTTCATGGCTGTTTCTATGGAAGCTTTAAATCTAGGTTGAATAACTGTTAGAGGAAGGGTTGCTTCTGGGAACAGAACAACTCCTGAAAAATATCAAACAGGTTATATAAATTACGCACCATGCAGAACAACAAGATCTTTAATTCAGACATTTAGAAAACTACAAATCACATGTCATATCGATCAGATGATATACTGAATTATGCTCTATGCAAAACAACAAAATCTCTGATACAGAACTTTAGACAAACTACAGATCACATAACATATAAACATTGTCATCATGATCCTTCAAGCAAAAGCATCATTTGCATATAATAGTTTAGGATTGAGATGCAGCTTCCCACTGGCAGAACTTCAGCACCAGTCTTTTCATTGGTTCATTCTCTCACCTCATGCCCGGTCCTCCACTATCCACACGCATCATCCACATAAACCCTCTATAGTCTAGGATAGATTTAGCTTCATACTAGCAGAACTTCTTCAGCTCCATTCTTCATTGGCCCATCCTTTTACTTCATGCAGAGCCCTTTATGAGCCTTTATGAGCCTATGTAAAAGCATCATTCACTTCTGCCCTCTATAGGTTAAGATGACATATAGCTTCATACTAGTGGAACTTCTTCAGCTCCAGTCTTTGAATTGGTTCATCCCCTCACCTGATGCCAAGCCCTCCCAACCTCCAAAGAGTTTCTTTAGTTCTAGTCATCATTCACATATACGCTCTATAGTTTAGGATGAGAAGTAGCTTCATGGTAGCAGACCATCTTCCACTGAGCCCTCCAAGCCCCTCCTTCCTCCATAGAACTTCTTTAGCTCCCATCATAATTCCATGTACCCTCTGGACTTTAGGATGAGATGTAGCTTCATACTAGAACTTTGTCAGCTCCAGTCCTTTCACTGGTTCATCCACTCAACTCGTGCCAAGCCCTCCGACACCTCCCTCCCTCCAGAGTACTTCTTCAGCTCCAGTCTTTTCATTGGCTCACCCCTCCCTCCCTTCCTCCCTCCCTCCCTCTGTCCCTCTTAAGTAGGACAACTGTCTTAAGTTGGGTTAAAGATTAACTGTTTCTTAACTACAAACCTACAATGACCACTATGCAAACCATGATTAACAATATCGCAATATGCGAGTGACCACTCTTTCCAATGAGCACATAGAATGTGTATCTTCATGGCACTATGGTTGAAAAGATGGACATGGCACCTCCTAGGCACACTTCAATGGATTCTACTTTTTCTTACTGCCAGCAAGAGGCACATTTGTCAGATTAACTGATAGCAGGACGATTTTTGCTAAACCTGAACTGCAGCAACACAGGTTAGATTCTGAAATCTAGATACTCTGTAATATGGAGAAACATTGTGGGAGGGTTTTCTAAAAGTTTTAGGGCCTGATTGTTTTCAATTTACACTGTAAATACAGTGTGAATGAGTAATTATTACATGTAATTACCTTCAGCAGCCTCCAATTGATGTTGACAGATAGGCGTGTTTGGAGTGATACTATGTTAAAACCGGGGAAAGAAGATTTTTTTTCCCTAAAATCTGTGGGGCCCACTGTTATGTATGTGTATGATCCACGCTGTCCAATGTTCAAAATATCGGTATCGTGTTACATATCGCATCCTTGGGATACAGATACATATCGGTTATCGCACGAGATATATCGTTTGTATCAGGTAATCTATCGCACTTTTTGAGAAACACGGGGAGACATTGGGTAAATGGTTGAATTTTCCAATGAAACTTCAGAGATTGTTAAAAAAAAACCTTAATACACACTTTTAAATCATAACGTCTCAAAAAAGAAGTGCACATAATAAGTTTCCTTTGTATAGGATCCTAAGCTATGCTTTGTCTGACTGAACCAATGCAACTATATTCACATTGAATGCATAACATTTAAAGTGTATGTGATTATCATTTAATCAAACACTCCTAAATACTTCGAAATTAGTCCCAATTGACAGTTGGTTGAAGAGAAATTTCGAAGAAAAAAAATTACTAATTTCTAATTAATTTTTAATTAAAAATGATTTTTATTTTTTGAAAATTGACAAGGACTTAACAAATAAGTAGATCAACTCTCATGCATGCTTGATTTCATGTTTGGAGTGCAACATTGCAAGCAATTTGGGAGAAATTGGGGAAATTTTTTCCTTTTTTCCAAATTGGACTACCTACACTCAAATTTCGAAATTAAAGTGTATGTGATGATCATTTCATCAAATACTCCTAAATACTTCGAAATTAGTCTCAATTAACGGCTGCTTGAAAGAAAATTTCAAAAAAAAAAAAAAAAACATGGAAAACACGAAGAACCAATGGACATCAAAATCAAAGCTCCAAACTCCATGATTTTCATGCAAAACATGAAAAAACAATGGATTTATAACCATTTGACATTGATTTAACATAATTTCAACAACAAAAAAATGGATCGGAAATTGAAAATGCTCACCGGATCGAACATGTGGTATATATCGGTACTATCTGTGCATTTCGTATCGCACAACTGGGACACAAGATATATCGTGGGACATATCAGCCAATATCGTCAATTTTTAAAACATTGACGTCGTCCATCCGTTTTACTATGTTAAAGCCAAAGCTCAGGTGGACCACACCACTGGAAACAAGGGGAATTGAACGCCTATTGTTCAATTCTTCTTGGGGGCCACAGAAGTTTTGTATCAAGCTGATATTTGTGTTTACCCTCCATCCATGTGTGACCTTACGAACAGGTTGGATGACAAGTACACATCCTTGTGGGCCCTGGTTCATTTCAACTTTCAATGATAAGTGCTCAATTCCTCCTATTTCCTATGGTGTGGTCCACTCGAGCTTTGGATCTGCCTCATTTTTGGGCTCATGCCCTAAAATGAGCAGATAAAACGGATGGACAGCGTGGATCAAACACATACATACTATTGGGCCCCATAGATTTTACAAGTGCAATTCTGGTCCGATTACAATGCATTTACACTACAGTTTTCGAATCCTAATTACTCTGTAATTCCCTCTCTTCCAATCAGGTTTGAGAAGTCATCATTACTTATTTACACTCCATTTACAATGTAAATTGAAAAACAAACAGGCCCTTACATAAAACAAAAGTTCAATCCATATAATGCTATGAAAAAATATTGCATGTATGGTTAACTTTGTGCTTCATTTCACATCCAGTAGTAAACACTTGGTACATAAACAACTAGTGAGAACTGACAACTCATTTCTCTTTCCTTGCAGTGGAGTAATATACTCTTTTGATCTCAAAGAGCATGAAACAGTACCATGAAATATCACGTGCATAAATACAAACCACAGATATGGATAACAGAATAACAACAATGGACACCAACTTTGCTACAATCGAGTTCTCAAAGGAGTAGAACAAACCAGCAAAGCCAGTAATGCAGGGGGCATTTTCACACCGAGCTCGAGTGGGGTGGCCTGTGGGATGGGGGGCACACTCGGGGTGGGTGGCACATGTGAGGCGGGTGGCTCGTGTAATGCGGAACCCATGTGATGTGGGGCCCACAGGGGGGGTTTGGCCGAGGACCTAACCAATGAGATGTGGGGCCTGGGCTATGAGATAAAGGGATCACGCTCTATCAGTTCAAGCTTTTAGAGCAAGTGGTTAGTTATCCTGCGTCAAAGTGGTATCAGAGCAGGAGGTCTCGTGTTTGCGACTCCTCACTGGGGATGATTAATGCAGGAGTATTTTCACACCGGGCTCGAGTGGGGTGGCTAGTGGGATGCAGTGGCACACTCGAGGTGGTCAACTAGTGTGAGGTGGGTGGCTAGTGTGATGCGGAACCCATGTGATGTGGGGCCCACGAGGGGGGTTCAACCGAAAACGTAACTCATGGGATGTGGGGCATGGGCTATTAGATAAAGGGATTGACTCGCCAAGCTCTATCAGTTCGAGCTTTTAAAGCAAGTGGTTAGTTGTCGTGCGTCAGCCAGCAACACACCTTTCTCCAAAAATTACGTAGAGAAGTTAATCACAACCAAAAAATGAATAGGAATTAATAGATCAAGCATCCAAAGCCATGAGTTGTCGCTCCCAAGCTACATGGGATTTCCTCGAGTTTTGGCAACCTTGCTACCTTCAAAAGCATGATGTAATGGTAAAGGAGAATCAGAGGGATCCTTGGCCCAAGGATATGTATAGAATCCCAGGATCCTCAATCTGGCATGTAGACCATGGCTAGATGACCTAGTATGTAAAGTCGTAAACTGATTGGCGACCCACGACTAATGGACCATGCTCGACAAATCTCATCAATGGGACAAACTTCAGTCCTGACTCCTTGATTCTAGCCTCCATATAGATACTTTGGGGGAGAGGGAGCTGTCCACATCAAATTGGGAAAAAAAAAAAAGGTTGGGTGGTAGGATCTTTTTTTATCCTGTCAGATCATCAAATCATGAGCCTCAGCCCATTTGTACATACTAAGGAGGATACCCAACATGTTATAAGATCAAGAACCATTCAATTCCTCAAAGGGGGAGGCAAAGAGTAGTTATCATCCTTCCCCATTTTTCTCTTAAAGATAATGACATTGTTTCCCTTGAGAAAGATCTTTCACAAGGACCCACAAATATTATAACTAGCCATCTATTTTCCTCCAGATATCTACAAAAAACTTGGATTTCAACCATATCTAGCCCAATAACTAGCAAAAGATGGCCCTCATTTTCCCATATTCTATTACAATGTTCGAAGTATCAGTATCTCTACAAGTTTCATTGGTCGAGGATACAGAAACAATATTGTTATTGCTAATAATATCGCCAATTCCTATAAATGCGGGGAAACATTCAGAAAACATGGAGAAAACGGTGGAATTCTTCTAAGAAATTTCAGGAGATGCTACAATGTACATATTTGCATATTTAAGAATTAAATGATAGAGAAAAAGAGGCATATTTGCATATTTAAGAATCAAATAATAAGTTTCCTTTTAGGGCATGTTTGGATCGAATTATACAAGTCGTCGATTGTTAAGACGTTGCCAATGCGCAAGGAATGAGGACTGAACAATATCGTCAATTGTTAAGGCGTTTACAGCATAGGTACATGTGTCAATGACTCACCGTGGGTAGCGCACATTCATTCAATTTTAAACAACTCAACTGACGTGCACGGAAACCACGGTCATCTTTCCACAGTCATATCCAATCCGCGTGTTTCCCGCCGCCAAGAGTAAACAACCTTTCCTTCCGTAATAGCCAAATGGCGTGACCAATGGGCGGCTACAATCGTCAGTTTCGAGGCTGCTTTTTGAATACAGTACGGAGTCCCCTATTACAATACAATATGATCGTATTGGTGATCCAAACACATCCTTAATGGGGCCTAAAAGTATGTGTGTTGAATCAAGAAACATTGGGGAAACATGGGGAAAATGGTGGATCCATCCAACCATCCATGCATACACATACATACATACAAAAGCACATGCATGATCCATCCATCCATCCATGCATGTGCACACATGCTCACACACACACATCCATCCACCATCCAACCATCCACCCATCCATGATCCATCCACCCATCCATCTATCCATGCGCGTGCATATACACACATACAAACATGCATTTCATAATGCAACCATGAGCCCATAAAAATTTTTGAAATGAAATTTTTTTTAATAAACAGATTTTTGGCGATATCGATACAATGGCAATACATTGGTGATATTATTGAAATTTCACCAATACACTAGTGATACGAGCCACACCTGAAATTTAGACAGTCAAAAATATTGGCCATACATTAGTGATACAAGAGACCTGGAATTTACGCAGTTGAAAATATTGGCGTTACATTAGAGATATCGATACATTGGCTATTCGTAGGCGATATATTGCTGACACCTGGAATTTCTGATACTACCGGTGTTATTAGTATCACCGAGCTGGTGATATGAATAATATCACAGATATTTCGATAATATCAATGATACTCCAAACAATGAGTCTAAGTGAGCATTTGAGCTCTATCTAGGCTGATCATTGACTCATCCAATTGTAATTTCTCCACAGACGCTGAAACGTATAAAATAAAATTTAAAAAATAAAAAAAATAAAAAAATAAAAATAACGAAGAATAATAATAAATAATAATTAAAAAAAATTAAAGGTGAAATATGAAAAGTTGCAAGTGCTACAACTAAAATCATACCAAGACAATAATGATAATCGCACAAAGTAAGCCGCTTTTTTTCTTCTTCAATAAATCAGCATGTAGACTTCAAGATTGAATACATTATATACTAAACTTAATACAAAAGAAGAAGGTTATACCTTCAAGGTAGAACATTGGTAGATTCAAGATGGCACCCCCTTCAAGGAAAGCTAGCCTACCATGTGTGTCCTCAACCTCTGTTACATAGAAGGAGTGGTAAAGCATCTAATTTGCACAGCCCTACTGAGGATATTTGTACAAGGAGGATTCAAAATCATTTCCATGGCATGCATGTAGTAGATCCAGCCATCCGCCAGATGGCCCTTGCAAAAAAATCAGGAAGGGTTGCTCATCAAGTGGGCCACACATTCAAGTTGGACGTGGACTGCTGGTCAATTAATTCCAACCATCGATGTTTATTTGTACAAGTGTGGCCCTGCCTTATGAACAGACTGGATTGATTTTCAGGCCAGGGCATGTTCATCATAGGGCCCACCTGATGAACAGAGCAATCTCAAACTCCTGAGTGGGAGGCTTCTTGAACAAATGTCAGATGCGTACCACCAAGATATGTATGCAACGAAGCCAAACTTGTGTTGAAGGTGACACTGCCATGATCTCCACCAGGATCGCTGCAGTGCAGAGATAAAAATAACAATAATAATCATATACATAACACAAAACAAATTCTACTCAATCCAAGAAAAATGTAATCCATCATATTCAAAACAAAGAGAAATGATTACATCTTTTAAATGCAAAGAGAAATGATCACATACAGCAGCTTACATGTTGAATGTCTAGAATACTAAATCTGTGCAGGTGGGCCACACCAGTACACTGAGTCATACCATTGGCTGTCCAGCGATTTTGACATTTTGTCCCACTCAATATGTGGGTCAGCCAGATTCATCCAAATGACAGTCATGGTGTGGCCCACTGATGCAATTGCACCGCATTCCAAACATGCATGTTTCACATGTGTATAAAAGTAGATGCCCAGATGGGACCCTACTTAATCACATGCAGCAATATTTCTTTTGAGTAGTTTACTTACATACGTGTTTTTATTTTATAGGTTTTAGATCACCAATAGTCTTTCTTTGTTTGCTCTTTATTATTTTAGAAAGTCCAGTTGTCACAATAGTAATAGCAATATTCACAAGGACTATAAATAAGCTCCCCCTGCCTTACAAATTATATGAGACAACTTCGTGAGATTTTTTTGTTAATAAAAATTGCTAAGAGGATTTCCTATGATAGAAGAGTGGAGAGGATTGGAATCTCTAGCATAAAGGCTAGAGGATTGTGGAGCTTTGCTCTTAGTCTTTCCTCTTCTTCTATCTTTGCATGTGGATGTTTTGACCTTTAATCTAGTACATGAATCTCAGTTTGTAATTAGTTTCAATTTATTTGATTCTATTTGCATTATTTAGCTAAGATACTCACTTCGAGATTCTGAAGAGTGTTGAGCACAGTGATTTCTGAGAATCAAGGAGTGTGGCAGGAAGACAGATCCTCAACAGCACACTTATAGCCCACGAATGTATTGACTCAAGATTTAGGAAGAAGAAGCCAGGTGTGGTGTGTAAATTGGACGTGGAGAAAGCCTATGATCACATTGATTGGGATTTCCTTGACCATATGTTGGACAGGTTGGGTCGTGGGGAGAAATGGAGGTGGATGCGGGCTTTTATGAGTTCGCCTTCCTTCTCAGTTTTGGTGAACGGTTCTCTCAAAGGCTTTTTCAAATCTTCTAAGGGCCTTTAACAAGGGGATCCATTATCTCCTTACTTGTTCATTGTTGTCGCGGAAGCTTCAGCTGTATTATTGCCAAAGGTCAAGAGTCTAACCTTATTAGCAGTTTCAAGCTTGCTGCCTTGTCAATCCAGGTTTCGCATCTTCAGTTTGCAGATGATACTATGGTTTTCTGCAATGCCGATCCTTTCATAATTGATAATCTTTGCAAAGTTGTAGTGTGTTTTGAAGCAGTCTCGGGCCTTAAGGTAAACTTATGTAAAAGTGAAATTTTGGGCATTCATCTTGACAATGAGGAATTAGAGAGGATGGCCTTGGTGTTCGAGTGCAAAGCGGGATCCTTCCCATCTTATTTGGGGCTCCCACTGTGCATCAGGAAGCATGCAGTTCATCTTTGGGATAAGGTGTTGGAGAGATATCACAGAAGGTTGTCTAAGCGGAAGAGCCATTATCTATCATTGAGTGGACGTTTGACTCTCATTAAGGCTGCCCTTTCCAAATTGCCGGCCTATTTTATGTCTTTATTTTCTTGTCCAAAATCAGTGTGGGACAAATTGGACAGGTTGAGAAGGGATTTCTTATGGAGGGGCTCCATTGAAGGCTTCAAATTCCATTTGTTGTCTTGGGAAGAGGTGTGCAGGCCTTTCGATCAAGGCAGCACTAGGATCCACCTTGTGAGTATTATGAATCAAGCCCTCCTCGGCAAATGGCTTTGGCATTTTGGGACAGAGGAGGGGCATCTCTGGCGTGAATTAATAGAGTGAAAATATGGCCTCAATAGAGGAGGGTGGGAGACCAAAGACTTTTCTCGTTATAGGGCTTCCTTTGTGTGGTGGACCATGGATCTCAAAGGGAAGTTTCGGGGAGGAGTGTCTTTTTATCTTGGTGACCATTCCAGAATCAACCTCTGGAAGGATCCTTGGTGTGGAGATGGCCCATTGTGCAATATATATCCTTCCTTATTTTCTGTTGCATCTTCCGTAAATCTGAAGGTAGCGTATTGTCTACATCACAGCAGTTCCTCAGCTATTTGGCTTCCTCCTTGTAGGAGAGATCTATCGGACAGTGAAACAGAATAACTTCTCTCTTCTGGGCCGCCTTCATAATGTGACTCCTCCAGGGGGTGCAGATTCATTAGTGTGGGCTGCCCATAGCTCCGGCAAGTTTTCTATTAGATCCTTCTACAACATGCTTCTCCCGAACCCCTTGAGACCAATTAGTATGTTTGCTTATCAGTTTTGGTCTTACGGAGCTCCCCCTAAAGTAGCCGCTTTCACCTGGTTAGTGGGAAGGAAGAAGGTTTTGACGATTGACAACCTACAAAAGAGAGCTATGGCCATCCCGAACATGTGTTGCCTGTGCTTGGGAGATGCCGAAACAGTGGATCATTTGTCTCTCCTGTCCTTTTCCATCAAGATTTGGGAATATTTTCTTTGTTGTCTTCAAATGGGGTGGGTGATGTCGCATTCTGTTTCGGGTCTTCCTTGGGCGTGGCACAGCGGAGGGAGTTTAAAGAAGGTTAGGCCAATTTGGAGCCTGATTTTCCCAGCCATTTGGTGGGGCATATGGGGCGAAAGAAATAGACGCTGGTTCCAGGATTCCATGGGTTCCTTTGAGGCTCTGCTACAAGTGAATATATTATGGATTGGGCCTCCGTTCTGAAAGTGGATTCTGATCTTGTTAAATCTTGCCTTGGGATGTAATCTGTTTGTTATCTTCCCCTCGTTGTATTCTTTTCCTGCTTGTTTGCAAGCGGGCCTTTAATAAAATTCTATTAATCCTTAAAAAAAAAAAAAACCGCAAGTTCTGCTCAGGGTTTTTTCTCTCTTTTCTTTTTCTACTTTCTACCCCTTCTTCCGCACAATCTTCCCAAGCGCCCAACCAAAACAGTGTCTACAGACCATGCCCAGGCCCCTATTAGTCCATCAACCTGTCACTATCAACCAAACACTGACCAAAACAGACCCTACTTATTTCCCCAAAGTAGTGCCCAAACCTGTCCAAAGTCTAGTTATACTAGCCGATAGATATAGTCCACACCACAACCAATGAATATCCAGTAAATCGACCCAGGAACAGCCCAGCTACAATTGTTAAATCAGCCCCCAAAACCGGCTTCCCATCTTGCCCAGAATATGTCCAATCCTCATATTTAACCTGAGCCTCAAGCTACCTGCAAATCTTTGACAAATTTGCACCCCTTACAAGGTATAATCAGCAATCAACCAACCTATACCCATCCCAAGTATTCTGAATAATTATGCCCATGATAAGTAAAATGTCTGCTAGTCCCAAGATCAAGGGAGATCATCTAAGTGAAGTAGTCACAAGCCATCAACTAATTCTTGGATCAGATAAAGTATTTAAATAGCCAAAGGTCAAAGTTGGAAGAAAACGGCAGGAAGGACACTATTGAAACATGGGTTACTGCTAATTTGGAAGAATTTATGAAATCAGGGAATTACTCCACCAAGCAACCTAGGTCTCAAACACCCAAGGTATTCCAAATTGGTTATGTAATGGTAACAGTCATAACTGTTACGCGTTACAGGACCGAAATGGCCGTAACAGCCCTGTAACAGTTCGTAACGGTCCTGTTACAGTTTTTTTTTTAAGGGGCTGTAACAACTGTTATGGCCCGTATCATAACGGTAACAGTGGTAGCCATTATGGCCACTGTTATAGCTATGGAACACCTTGAAAACACCAGACAGACGCACACATCACAGATGCAAGAACGAGCCCCACCAGCGGTCAACAGCCCCAAGAAGGTCCCTGAGCACCTACAACCTTTCATCATGGGTAGTGAGACTGTCAAAGCTACCCAATCTCATTATGCAAAAGATTTGATCAAGCATGTGAAGGTGGAGATTGCAGACGATAGTGATAGTGTACAACCTAACACCTAATGTCTTCCGCAACTAGTCGAAGTCAAGTAAATTTTATTTTGAGTGGTCTTAGCCGGCCAAGGAAGTCAACTTACGATTCGCAGCATTGATATTAAAGGGGCTAGCCTAAAGAGGTGCAACTCGGTTGGGACTGGTGAGAGACTTGCAGCATAATGGCTTTCAACCTATCTTGAATTGGGAAGAGATGAAGGCTAAGCTAAAACAGTGATTTCTGCCAACAAGTTATGAAGCAAGATTGATTTTTATTTTTATTTTTTGAAGGATATGAAGCAAGAATGTTCAGAGAGCTTTTTGGAGCAGTAGGATAGTCTCCTGCGGAGGAATACACCCAGAAGTATTATGATCTGGTTTCAAGGTGTGATTTAGTGGAATCAGAAGTGCAGCAGGTAAGTAGCTATCGCAACGGACTGAAAAGGAACATTGAAAATGAAATGGTAGAAGTCCAGCCAGAAACCATAGATGAGGCGTAACAGATTGCACTACGTGTATAGGAGAAGCACACATAGATGGAAGCTAGGTGTAAAAATTTGCAAGCCACGGAGCAATTCTCATCATACTCTACATTGAGTGGACTGGCTTTGCATCCTTCCAAATCCCATCCTGGAGCACAGTGCAACAGGGGCCAGTACAATGATAGGAGCCTTTAGGGTACTACTACAAGAAGTGGTGGCGGCAATCAATGACCACACAACCATGGCGAAATTCTGATGTTGAGGGTAAGGCAACTGTGCAGATTCAGGGAAGAACCACCAACACCTACTTCAAGTGTGGTGGAAGAGGTCATTTACCATCAACCTGTCCTTCAAGATATTTGCAGGTTGGTGAAGAGCAGGAGGGTGACTGGGATAATGAGGACAATTTCCTAGATGTAGAGGATGAGCATGATAGGGAGCCAGCAGATGACATTGATCTGGGAGTTAACAGGCTTAAAGAAAATTATTAATCACGTGTGGCTCCACGTATCTTAACTACTACTGACGAAGACGACAAAGAAGATTGGTCTGCACCAACATATTTCATACAGGAGTAAGTTGTTGTGGGAAAGATGCTAGAGTCATTATTGACAAAGGGGATAGCATGAATATGGCTTCACAAGCATGGTATCCAAAAATAGTTACATAATGTCCATTACGCGTTATGGGGATATTAAAAAAATGGCCATAACAGCCGTCACAGCCCATATTGTAATGCTAACGAGTAACGACGGTGGCCGTAATAGCCAATGTACTGTTATTGAATACCTTGGATCATTCCAATGAAAGTTACTCAAGTTCTTCTTGGGCAGCCATGGGTATATGATAGAAGGGTGGACAACTGAAGTTATAAAAACACATATTTTCATGTAGAAGGGCAGACCACTTATGCCGAATCCTATGAGTGATGAGAAACCCAAAGATATAAAGATGACAAGTTTGGGCTTATTGCAATTTATGGAAGAAAGTCAAGAGTCTTTCACAAAAATGGAAGAAAGTCAAGAACAAGGAGTAATGTACCCTTAATGGGGTGTGAGTGTAAGCCAAAGCCAACTAAGAAGGTTCTAGAACCACTACCTAAGTTCAAGACATTATGTCCCAATTTCTGGATTTGATTCTAGATAAGCTACCTAATGAATTGCCACCCATGCATGACATCTTGCATGCCATCAATTTAGGGTCAGATGCCACATTGCCCAACCGCTAGCATACTGAATGAAACTGACAGACCAAGTTTTGTTAGCAAAAGGATTTATTCATGGAAGCCTTAAACTGCGCTCTATGCCTTCCTTATTGACATGAAAAAAGGCCATAATTGGATAATGTGTATTGACACTTGTGCCATCAATAGAATAACGGCCAAGTGCCACTTTCATATTCCTCGTCTAGATGGAATATTGGACATGATGACATGCCATGATCTTTTTGAAGATGAATTTGAGGAGCGGTAATCATCAAAATAGGATTCATCTAGGTGATGAATGGAATACAACGTGCAAGACAAAGGACGAATGTTATGAGTGGTTAGTCATGCCTTTTAGGCTAACCAAAGCATCGAGCACCTTTAAGCATGTTATGATGCAAAACCTTCAGCCCTTTGGAGGAAAGTCTGTCATTGTCTATTTTGATGGCATCCTTGTTAATAGTCATTCACACAAAGATCATATGAAGCATCTTCAACAGGTGACAAGAACCAACAGAAGGGAAAAAAAAAAACCTGAAGCTTCCTTCGCTTGTCCGCATTCTACATGAGTTTCATCAAGAAATTCAGCTCTATTATAGCACCCATTATTACATGCATGAAGGCCGGTCTATTTGTGTGGATGAAGGTGTAACAGAGACTTTCCAAAAAATCAAACAAAAGATGATGGAAGGCCCAGTCCTTGGCTTTCCAATTTTAATAAGGTATTTGAGGTTGCCTATAACACATCCCATGTAGGCATTGGAGGTATCCTCAATCACAAAGGACATATGGTGAGCATTTCAACAAGACACTCAATGCACAAAGGGAGTATTTTACTTACAACATGGAGTTCTACACCATTATGCAAGCCTTGAAACATTCACATCATTACCTCACTCATCAAGAGTTTATCTTGTATTCCAATTGTGTGGCATTGTGTTACTTTTACTCCCAAAAGATATTGAGAGTGTAGCACAATAAGTGGAGCACATATATTCAGGAGTTCACATTTAATTTAAAGCATTGGAAAGGCATAGAAAATAATGTAGCAAATGCCCTCAACTAAAAGTCGCATATCTTGCCTACTCTATCAATATCCATTGTTGGCATCAAGGAACCCAAAAGAGACAATGCAATTGGTGGTGACTTTGGGAAAGTACTTCCAACCCTCTCTACAAATTTAAGCACCGAGTACCCATGATATAATTTGCAAGGTAAGTACTTACTCTATGACATGAGCTCGTGTCTCCCCAAAAGTTATTTGCACGAAATTGTGATAGGAGAGCTCCATTCAAGTGGCCTTGGTGGTCACTTTGGATAGAAATAACAACTCTGGTCGACAACTGCTTCTACCAGCCAGGTTTTAAAAAAGACGTTGGAATCATTGTTCAATAGTGTCAAGCATTGTCAACTAGTCAAGAGTAGCAAGCGGAACACTGCTCTTTATTTGTCAATGTGTAATGCACTATGGAAAGACATCAGCATAGATTTAGGATTACCTAAGATTCAACGTGACTATTACTCTATGTATGTTGTGGTTAGGTTTTCTAAAATGGCCCATTTGATTCCTTGTAAGAAGACATTGGATGCAATAAATTGTCAATGTATGAGGTGACTCATCTACATGAGGTTCTAAAGACAATTATATCTAACCGCAATGTTAAGTTTATGAGTCACTTTTGGCGAATAATCCGGTTTAAGATTAACATTAAATTAAAATTCTCAAGTTCCCCTCACTACAAATAGTTGGACAAACCAAAGGTGATATAAGACGTGGGATAGATACATTCCTAGCATGGCTAGACCAAAAGAAGGCCAAATGGAAGCGGAAGTAATCCGCTAGATCCAGGCCCAATTTTACGTAGGGCATGACATAATTGGGCCCCAAGTGCATATGTTTCGAAGAACTTCAATCCGGATAGGGAGAAATTGTCGTTTGAAGTGTGAACCGTAAATCAACCATAATTGTTGATCCAGGTATCACTACAGAACGCACGACCTATCAATCTTTACTGTAACAAGCCATCCAGGGTCAATTGACCCACGTAGTGGGTAGCGTCTAGTCATTCCAATTTTTTTGTATTTTCTTATTTTTAAAGTTTTAGATTTCCATCTTTTTTTAGAAATTACTTGTAATCATGCCAAGACTCTTCTAGTAAGATTTATTTGGACTTTTTATTTTTAGAAATTGGGCTTTAAGAGTTTTACTAGAATTAGAACTTTTATTAAGGTTAAATAAAAAATAAAAAAAAATTTGAAGACACAGGGTGTCCCCGCCTCTTTTTTAAGTGAGACTAATCCCTACGGATACACAGAATCACCCACAACCACGTGTATCAGGTAAAGCCAAAGAGGGGAATCGAACCCTCACCTATAGAGAACAAACCTACAGTGAAGACCATTCGCCCAAACCACGTTGGGTAAGGTTAAAATTTTGTTATTTTTGGTAATTACGAATTAGGGTTTTAATTTTTCTTTATTAGTAGTGTAATTGAGAAATCAGACAGATTACACAATATTGATTAATAAAATTCCAAATTTCCTTTTTTCTTGTGGATTCAAGGTTTTGCACACTTGAGGTGGACGGTGATCTTTCTCGTCACTTTTCCACGCTCTTCCTTGCATCAAAAGGTCATTAACCACAGCCTCAGAATTCTTCTTCAATATTTGGTTGCATCGGTTCATGAGACCTCATGTTGTCTAATGTTGAGTTTGCCTACAATAGTCCCATGAACAACACTGTGCAAGACTCTCTACTTCCGAGATTGCAACTAGCATTAGACCTCGAAGGCCTATTGATTTAGTTCGACTTCCTATTGCAACTAGACCGAGCAACGACGTCAAAACTTTTGTACAATATATTACGGAAATATATGAAGAAATTGAGCAAAAGATAGCCTATAATAATGAAAATTACAAGGGGCATGGAAATTTTCGGCAACACACTACACAATTTGAAGGAAGGGATGATGTCATAGTGTGACTCAAGCCTGAAAGGTTTACACTTGGAACTTGTAACAAGCTCCACTCCAAAAGGAAGGTTCTTATCTTATTCTAGAGAAGCAGTGATAATGCATACCCGAACAAGCTTCCACCCAAAATGAAGATTAGCCTCTTTTCCAATATGGCAAACCTTACGATTTGCTTTGGACATCACAAAGACAAGAGCATAGAAGAATGAGCTATCCAATACCCAAGTATTGGGGCATTTCAAGGAAGTCATTGAAGATGTGTTGGGCAATGAAATGGTTTCAACACATCAAGGAAATTTGAAATTTTTGTAGTCAGTGGAAAGGTCAGCGAGATCAGACAACAATGGATTCAATTAACAATTTCAAACACATCAACCCAGTGCTCCATAAGAAGTATACTACCCTAAACTTGATGGCGCTGAGTTCCTTTAGGCCAGGAGGAATTGATGCAATTGAAGGGTCCCCATCCCACACGTGCAAGTTCCACATGTGCACAAGAAGAGGCCCAGATGGGGTTCACTTAACCATGCTTGGCAACATTTCTTTTTTCTTTCTTTCTTTCTTCTTCTTCGTTTTTTTTTTTTTAAAGTAGTTTCCCCATATGTATGATGTTATTTTATAGGTTTTAGATTATTAAGAGTCTTTACTTTTTTCACTTTATTAAGGACCATCTGTGTGAGAGAACTTTATGAGATACTTTTTTTTTATCAATAAGAATTGTTGGGAAGATTTTGTAAGACTGTGGTCTTTCTTCTTCTTTCTATACTTGCATGTGGATGTTTTGAGCTTTAATCCAGCACGTAAATGTCAGTTTGCAATTAGTATCAACTTATTTGATTCTATTTGCATTACCCACCTTTTGAAAATTCACATACAGCAGCAGTTTTTTTTCCTTTTTTTTGGAACAGTGCCGCTGTACGTGATCGTTCTATCAAAAGAAATGACACCTGAGAATAAATTTCACAAATTGAGACAAAATGTACTTAAAAATCGATAGCCAGATTAGAGCTATGTTCCATTAGAACAATCCCTAGTTCTATAATTAGGTTTTTTTAACACTCACAATCGAAACCCTAAATCCCAACCAAAAACCAGAACAAAAATTCTTTAGAAAAAAACAAAAAGAAAGAAAGGAGACCTGGAATCGTCGTCCGAGTGATGATCGACTTCTTCGACCTGCAATTCCTCCGTTTCGAGTTCCCTTATCAGTTGGATCTGAAGGCGCTCGTTCTCCATCTCTTAGGAGAGAGAGAGAGAGAGAGAGAGAGAGAGAGAGAGAGAGCGTGCCCTGCTTCGGCGTTCCGTGAGGTTCCCCGGAAGCCTATCTGTAGAAACGAATACCCAAACCCTGTCCGAATCACCGATGAAATGCCCCACGTTGTCTACAAAGTGTTTTCGCGGGGCGCGGCTTCGGTGTATCCCTGGATCCACGAGGTCGGTGGATCACTGACTGTGGGGCCACCTCGATGTATTTTACTTGAATCCACGCTGTCCATCCGTTTTTACGGTTCATTTTCAGACATGAGCCCACGAATGAAGCAGATCCAAATCTCAAGTGAACCACACTAAAGGAGACTAGTGATTTACCATTAAAAACTTCTCTTGGCCCACAAAAATTTTTGATGAATTTGATATTTATGTGATCCTTTCATCCAAGTCTTTTTTACCTTATCAACAGATTGGATGGAAAATAAAAATTACGGTGGCTCCCAAAATATTTTTAATAATGGATATTCAATCACCATTGTTACCTGCGGTGTGATCGCAGTGTTTAATTACTATTGTTTCTTTTGATGTGGTCCATGCTTTTAATGTGGTTTACTTAAGATTTGAATCTGCCTCATCTTTAGTACCATGTCCTTAAAGCAGCTGTCAAAAGGGGTCGAGGGCATGGATTCGGGGCACATACATCACAGCAATCCACGGAAGCCGTGTCCTCGTCAAACCAGGAGAACCGGAATGTGACAGAGCAATCGCTCTACAGTGCACATAGAAGCGTGATGCCTCAATCGAGACACAGCATCTGGTGGGACCTATGGTGGGTGGGCCATGCTTGAAAAAAAAAATACACCTACCAAACAATTTTAATTATCATCTTCGTTCTTAATCTTGACTGTTAGTCTTTTTATTTTCTCCCGTGTCTTTGAAGGCCACCAACCAGACGGCTAGGATCATCCGATCTATGAATATCTTGAGCTACTTGTCATCCATGTAGATCCCAGTAGCTAAACAGTCTAGATATATCACTCAGCGATATTCAGATTCAATTGTACATACTGTATCATATTTCCTTACTGGTCCCACACGCACTTTCGCGATGCAAACGTGCTAACCTGGGTAGTGAGTCTACCAAGACCTTGCTCATCTATTCATTAAGAAGCTCACGCATGTAATTTCGGTCCAACAAGCCCACCCCAGCTTTCGATTGGCTTGGACCTATTAGCTTGGGCTGTGGGCAGGCTTCATGGTCCAATCAAGTTTATACCGGTGCTTGGGCTCAAAGCATTTTAGTCCAGCTAGCCAAACTAGATATATGAATGTCTTATGTCCTACAAATACCTCACTCTAATCCTTTATTCGTCAACCGATACATCTTCCTCCAGGTGAGCTTGAGCCTATTGTACAAATCTCATTGGGGCTTGGACTGGGCTTGAACCTTCAAGCTTATGTCTCAACCGGGGCTCAGGCATGCCGCCCCTATTTGTAAGCCATCCATTGTTTGCGCGCAAAGGTAACCGAGATAACCCCAATTTTTGTGTTACTTCATCAGCAACTCTCCTGCCTTATTATGATTGGTAGGTTGGGCTTGACACACATGACTCAACCCACCACAACTAATCCCAAGCTTAAGAAAGGAAAATAAGACTGCCGGAATGCAATATCACCTGGGCCTTCACTAAAGCAGACCAAGCTAGGTACCCATTTTGTGTTGCTTGGCCTTCGTTAAAGCAGACCGAGCTAGTTGATCGATGGGCTGACTTATTCATTGCTATCTTATGAAAATATTATTAATAGAATGAAGATTACATTAATTAAATCTCATGGGTTGTTTGCTATGAGTAGATGTGCAAACTATGATAGAAACAAACAATTACAAAGCAGTGAAGAAGAAAAAAACTGAAGTTGTTATGATTGTTTTGAAAGTGATTGTTAACACTGTTAATTAATCCCAACCCATGTGTCAGGTTGGCATGTGTGTTGCATGCAAATTACGTGTGAAGCCAGTAGGCCTCTTTGGGCATATCCCATTAAAGGGTGGGCCACTTAGAACTAAAAATCATCTCTTTGGATTGTGGGGTTCACGTTACATGGGCATTGGAACACTATTAACATCCCAATTCATCGGGGGGCGACGATTATTCCAACCCGTGGCCTGTGCATTGTGCAGGGGATATGAAGCTAGCAATCCACAATTGCGCAATTTGATGGACAATTGTAGATCGGTCACACGACATAAGTCATTCATTTAGACAAATATATATGCATTTGTACATACATAGATATATATAAGGTGAGGCCTGGTTTCTCTTAGACTTTGCCATGTGAAGGAAAGTAATAGAGAAAAGCAATTAAGTCTTTTAGGGTATTACTTAATGAGAGAAATTTTGTACCTAAGAAGAGTGGATTGTGGCATATGGTCTTTGTTAAAATGAGAAAAACCCAGATGGGTAGACTCATAGGATCTGACCATATTTGCATGATTTCATGGACCCTCACAATGTCGAAGAAAAAATGATAAACCCATACGAGGACTTTCATTCAATAATTTGTATATTTATTATAATAGTGAAAACAAGCTAATCATTTTTCTTATTCTACAATTAATATTATTATTGGATATGATTAACGATTTAAATCATATAATAAGAATTATTATGGACAAATGAGTATTCAATCCTTCTTCTTGAGCTTTTCTCTCAGAAAGAGCAGAAGGGATTTAGAAGAATTGGTTAGGATGATAATAAGGCCCAGTGCATCGCATTCAATTCTATCTCTAATAGCGCTATACCTTAACTTGAATTTAAATTCCCAGGGAAAGAAGTACCTGTTCAAAAAAAAAAAAGGAAATCATATGAAGCACATCGACAAATGATTGTCCACAACTGGCCCCACAGGCTCATATCCAACACAACCTAATAATCCAGTCCATCAATGAGCAGATCGCGGGACCACTTGGCAAATATATCAATGGCAGACTTTGGAGGACTAATAAGTCACGTGCGACACAAGTGCAGATAGGAGACAGGAAGCAGTTTTGCCATTACATTTAAGGGCCATTTGAATACCTTATCCTTAACTCGATTGTAGAGAATTCCAGTAAATCTGTTCTTGATTTACGGAATCTTCCTTGATTATAGGAGACATAATTTAGATTATACGGTTTCCATTTGTAGTTATCTTTCCTATTTTATCTCTGTATTCAAACTCTACTCTGCTTTGTATACGTCTATATAAATGGAAAACTCAACCCCATAAAAGAATGGTGGTTTTACAAACATTGTTATGGCATCAGAGCCTTCTTTGGATTAACCTCCTCGATCCCCTCATGGCCGATTCTTTTTTCTCCTTCAACACCATGATCCACATGGTTACTATTAAACTCTCCTCCACAAATTATCTTCTCTGGCGAAATCAACTTCTCCCCATTCTTCAATGTCAGAACCTCCTTAGCTATGTCGATGGTTCAGTTGTAGCGCCTCCAACCACCATCGCCTCTGATTCTTCCTCTTCTCAACCGAATTCCAAATATGTGGAATGGCAACTTTAAAATCAACGTCTTCTCAGTCTTCTCATCTCCTCGTTGACTGAAAAAGCCATGGCCGAAGTCCTTGGTCTCACCACCGCTCGTGATGTTTGGCTTGCTTGTTATCGATGCACACTGCATCTTGTACGAAATATGATAAGCACATGATCATCTACGTTCAAGCCCCATTATACCTAAGCCCATACTCAAACGCTTGGAATATGCAACCCATGCGTCACAATCTCCAAAGCTCAAGTAAAAATATTATATAAACATCCACGTATAAACCATGATTTTCTTTTTTTATTTCCAATGTAAAACAAAAGCTCGCATTATACGTTTCAATTTGAAATTTCCTAAAAGTGTTTGGGCAGAAAAAGGAAAATTCAGAATTTTTTTAATATTTTAATTTTTCAAGTGGGGCCTACCGATTGATGGTATGGATCTTACTTTGGACCTTAGGTGTGGCCGATGGCCCACCTTGATTCTCATGATCATTTCATGATGGGGCCATTCTTCATGAACCCCATCATGATGTTTATTTTTCTTGCATGAAAAGAGGTTATCTAGAACGTCCATTTTGGGTGGAGAAGGAATCTCCACCGTTGATCTTTGATTTGGTGGGCCCACATGTATTGGGACTCACTTGATGTATAATTGAATGCAAGGGAGGGCTCGTAGTGGCGGAGCCCTCCATCACACGTGTCCCTTCTCTCTCTCTCCCTCCCTCCCTTTTTCATTTATTTTTGTGGTTTGATGATGTGGCTGTGTGGCCCACCTGGATGAGCCCCCTCTTGATGTATGTATTACCTACGCCACTCAACCATTTTTTTCGGTGTGGCCCACATTAAACGTATGTGTTATACCCAACTGTCTAGTGTCCAGGGACGCTGGACGTGAACTGGAAAAAAAAAATATTAGCTTGATTTACAAGCCTTGGAGAGGGCTGTCCATGTAGGCCCCACCTTGATGTATGGGACTAATCCACACCGTCCATTCCATTTCCCAAATTATTTTAGGCGTTGAGCCGAAAAATGAAGCTGATTCGATTTTTAGGTGGGTCATAGCATAGCAAACAACGTTTTTACCGCTGAAATACACCATGATATTTTTGTATCCCAAAATATATCGAATATTGGGCTTGATGGGTCTGTCTTGGGCCATAAAAACCAATGGCTGGGTCGGATTCTGCTAATGCGGGCCCCACATATGAAAAACCACACAAAATATGGTTTTAAAAAAATAAGCAAACAACAGCAGCTGACGCTGCTGCTGGTGCAAGGATGGCACAGCGTCCTCTGCGTTGGGACGGTCCCTAGCCGACCATGGGTTCCCAAACGTGGGAACCACCACGATGTGTGTGGACATCAGCACCGTGCATTTCGTGGCCCCTTTAGGGCAGCGCGTCCCCTCAAAAAATCAGTCATATCTAGAACTCAGGGCCCACATCACAGGAAATAGTGGGATTGAACGTCTGCCATTGCAACCCTTTTAGGTGTCCCAGAAGTTTCGGATCACCATGAAATTTGTTTTCCCTCTTCATCAGGGTCTGTGTAACCTTATCAACGGTTTGGATGAGAAATAAATCATTATGGTGGGCCCCACGTGTGACCCAAGGATGTATGTGTTTTATTCACAGCGTCCACGGACGGTGGAACCCACCATGGTGTATGTGTTTTATACATGCCATCCACCCATTCTGTAAGAACGGTGGGTCCCACTGCTGTTGACATCAGCAAGGTCTGTGGAACCCACCATGGTTTATGTGTTTTATCCACACCGTCCATCCTTATGGGACCCACCATGATGCATGTGTTGTATCCATACGTCCAACCATTTTGAAAGCTCATTTTAGGGCTTGAGACCAAAATTAAGGTAGATCTAGGATTAGGTGGACCACACTATAGAAATCAGTGGGTTTGACCGTCCACCATTAAAACCCCTTTCAGGTCATTATGACCTTATGATCAAATTGGATGGGAAATAAATGTTATCGTGGGCCTTCGAAATTTTAATGGTAGAAATCATTATCACCGCTTATCTTGGGTATGGGCCATTTGATATGCATGAGGGCCCAATTGGTGTGGCCCATTTGATATACATATGGACCATGTGATGTGGCCCATTTGCCATATGAGGGCCCATTGTGATGTATTCAAAGGCCCATGGGATATGGCCCATTGCAATGTACATAAGGCCCATTGATGCGGCCCATTTAATGTATCTGAGGCCCATGGGTTGAGGTCCAAAGAGATGTATATAGGTCCATTGCAATGTGTGGTTTCATCGTGGTATATATAATGATGTTTATGGTGGGCCATGCATTGGGAATAATGATGGTTTGACGTCCACATTGTAAGAATAATGTTGGTTAAATGTCTGCATTATAACTCTCCCTAGGGCCCATTGATAGGCCCGTACTTGTTGTGTATAGGCCGTCTAGGCCCATCTGCGTTGTAAGGATAGTTCATTACTTTATAACATACTTAGTACAATTCTATGATTCATGCCCATATGCATCATATGTATGCTTGATACGAGGAATGTTTGATCATAGCATAAGCCGTTGGGCTGAAACATTTACGGGACTCCTTATGAGATGGAGTGCCCCACATGATCACGTGGTACGCGCCGGATTGCTGTATGATTTGACAGTGTGACTCATGCATCTCGCATACGTGTGACTTAATCATTGTACGTCCTAGGGACATCAGGGTCGTGGCTCCACAGGTACATCGTGGATGGCCGTATCGGATACCAGAAATACTTGGTTCTAGCACTGTGGGCACTTAGGATGTCCTTGGGTGAAAATTTCAGAACCTTTTTGGTACCAGGAGCTGCTCCAACGTCTAGACCGATTGGATACACGAGCACCCGAGTGCCGAATACCAGTAGGCCACGTCTCCTACTCTGTCATGGTCGGTTGGAAGGGGGTGTGGCCTTATCCGCCCGATTAAGGGGGTTATAAGATAGGCTGAGTTTGACCAGCTCGCAAATGAGTCCGCTGTCGACGAGGCAGGTAGGTATTGACAGACTACTGGTCAGACGGATAGTGAGGTCTATTCCGCTCGCTAGGCTATGCAGCTAGGGAAACGACAATCAATGTGGAGTATACTAGACCCCGGTGATATCCCAGAGAGAAACTGTACTGATATGTGTACTTGATGAGTACTGGTATGTTTGCTTTACATCTCACATATAACATTTGGCTACATAAGCCTTGCATCGCATGGCCTTGGTATGACCGATAACATTCATGCCTTGCATCACATAGATTTGGTACAACTGATAGCATTTATAAACTTATCGTATATTTTCGCATTACTCTGATATTGTACACTTGATGCTTGCCTTGCATACACACTTACACCACCCTCTAAGCTTTTGTAAGCTTATGCACGCCCGTTGCGTGCAAGTGGCATTGGATCGCAGCAGCGCTGAGGCAGGAGTGCACATCAGATCATTTTAGAGTTTTTGATCACCTTGTATTTCCCTTTCCACATTGTACTTAAAGTTTTTAATATAGTGGATATGTGGTGATGTTGTTTTGTGACTTGGTTATGCTTGTGGTTATGCTCAATTATAAAAAAAAATAATTCATACTGAAAATTCTCCTTGTAGGATCCTAGGATTGAAATCTAGCATATGAGTACCGAAATTCGAGAATGGGGCACTACGGAAGCTATCAGTGCCAAATTCGGCGATCGAAAATTTTATGAGCCCGTTTTTCGAGTTTGGGGCGTGACAGAAATGGTACGCCCCTGGTCATCAATGAGAAATCCCATGGGTTGTGGTTGTCACGGATCATAGTTGTCATGTAATATATGGTCGTGGTTCTCATGTGATATTGGTTGTGGTTGTAATGGGTCATTGTTTCCATGGGTCATCGTTGTCATTATATATGGGTTGTGGTTGTCATTTTAAATGGGTCGTGGTTGTCATGTTAAATGGGTTGTAGTTCTCATTATAAATGGGTCGTGGTTCTCATGTTAAATGGGTCGTGGATATAACATTTTTCCATATGATGTGATACAAATGACTATTATATTTACATGAAATTTAGGATACATGGTGAAAATATGATTCCTTGTGAGATGGATGGAATGGATCTCGTATAAACAATACTATGATATACGTGCCATCTAGACGTTAGAACAGTCAAACACATAAATGCTACGGAATGAGGCCGATTGACTGTGCACACAACTATCCACCATTAAAATCCTCCTAAAGCCCACAGTACTGTTTATTTGACATCCAATCTGTTGATTAGGTCGTATAGACACAAATGAAGGGAAGAAACAAAGATTAGCTTGATCTAGAACTTTTATGGCCCCCCAAAAGTTTTTGATGGTCTACAATGCTCATTGAACATTGTTTCCTCTAATGTAGCATGGATGAAACACATACATGGTGGTGGGGCCCATAGACCACTGAGCACCACCCATTGACTGGTGGTAGAGGGAGTAGCCAATCCGTCACTTTCTCAGGTTTTGAAAAAGAAGGTAACTTCTTATTCACTCCAGGACCGTACGACTTCTGACCAAGGACGGACATTTTCGTCTGAAACAATATCCAAAGCTTGTGAGAAGGCCACTTTTAAGATATATGAAATGTCATAGCTTTCTAGGTAATTTACCCAAACTTCGAAGTGAGTATGATCAAATTCCCACATATTACATTGAATGCTTCGTGTATAGCCGTGGGCTGGACTGGTCTTCCTGGACCGTATGCATTAGTTTATACATGGCTAACATCCTTGCTAGTTTCAGAGCTATGCTAAGCCCTACCATGATTGCATGTGCTATATCAACGCCGTCCATCAATTTTGTGAAGTCATTTTAGGGATTTGCCCAAAATAAGAAAAATCTAAAGCTCAAGTGAACCACACAACGAAAGCAAAAGGTAGTGGGGACAATGACATCCACTGTTGATACCTTTCTAGGGCCCACTATGATGTTTATTTGACAACCTTTTCGTAAGTTCATACAGACTTTGATGAAAGGAAAACACAAATATAAACTTGATCTAAAACTTATGCTCCTCCTAAAAAGTTTTCAACGGTAAGCATTCAATCCCTATTGCTTTCTATGGTGTGGTTTATTTAAGTTATGGATTTGCCTCAATTTTGAGCCATGCACTGATATGGAAAAACAAAAGAATGATGTTGATATAAAAAATACATCATGGCGGGGCTAACATAACTTGGTGATGTCACACCTTTAGAAATTAGAGTCATCCAAACATATAAATGATTCACATTAGAACTGCAGTTTGCCTGTTAAGGTGTGGAACCATTCGTCAACCTGCAGTTCATGAACAATGGAACCATACTCCATGAATAGTGGTACTGCATTCATTTTTTTTACCTTATTTATCTATGTTTTTTAAAAAAATAAATATGAGGGTAATTTTATCATTATCATAACAATAAAATCTCAATCATCTCCAAGAGTCAAAGTCTCTTAAGTCCTTGCTTTCTCTCTTATGATATTTTTCTTCCATTCTTCCTCTTCTCATGTCAACAACAAAAGTATATTATCTACCTTCTTCGCTACATTTTTATATGGCCAACATGTCAAATTTGTAAGATGATCATCCATTCCATCAAAAGCACAAATGCCCTGGGAGATTACACATGCCAAAAGGCCATGTATGGGATTGATGCGTCACTTCTATTTTCTTATTTTATTTTTCAAGCTCATTTCTTTTAATTTTTTTTAACAATTAAAATAATGGAATTAATATATATTTAGAGTTGAGGTTATATTTGATATGATTGATTGTTCTTGTGAATTCATGAGATTATGCTTTAAAATGAAGAGGTTGATTGTTGTCATTAATCAGGTGTAACTCACTATAAAAATTAGGGCTGAAAGTTGGGCAGGTTGGATCGGGTTGGTAATCAACCTTAGCCCAAGCCAAGGTTATTATACCTCAACCCTAACCTAACCCAACCAAACCTCTAGTTGCAAATTCTCAACCCAAGCCTAACCCAAGCGAGCTCCGTGGATACATGCTAATATTTTCATTATTACATTAAACAGTAATAAAATCTCTTGTGCCTTTAACATAGACAATTGGTACTCAATTATAATTTATAACTTATATATTAATTGGGTTCAAGTTGTGTCGGGCAACCTAAGACCTCAACCCAAGCCCGACTCATCTTTTCATAGGGTTGGTGTTTGTATATCCCAAGCTTGAGACCAAAGCTGATACATTGCACCCAAGCTCAGCCCAATGTCAAGTCGGGTTAAACAAGCTCAACTTCCAGCCCTAATAAAAATAAGAAACGATATAAAAATCAGCCCGATAACGAACTCAAGACAGCCAAACGACTTTAGCCGTTTTGGAAGCAATTCTATATTATTCCTACTGGCATTTCACATATTGAGTTTTAAAGAGCTCATCTTCAGCCTTGTGTCCAAATGATTGTTCTAGCCTGATCAACGGAGTGGATTTTACCTATACGACATACTAACAAGACGAGCCTCCCTGTAGACGGTCCAATCCAACCCTCTTATCTGATGTTACAGGTCATCATTACGAAGTTATCTAAACATGGGAAGATGAACATTTGAAGAAGATCAGGATGAAGGAATGTTATTATTTGGAAGGGCCTATCAAGTTAAAAAATGTTCTGTCCAAGGTCATATCTTTCTAACTTTTGGTGTGTCGTCCATTGTACATGTGCATCCAAGCGCCCAGTTTGGACCGCCCAAATATGGGGCCCCACTTAGCTTGGAGCATAGCCTAAAATTCACTTCGGATTAAAAAAATAAAAAAAATCTTTAATCATCTCTGCGGTTGATTTGGACTGATTACCATTTTATCTCTGAACGTTGGTTTGAAGTCATGAGATTGGGTGCTTAGAGCCGTTCGATCCATTTAAATTTTGAGCTGTGATTTATCTGTAGTGAGCCTTACAACATGGACGGTGGGAATCAAGTGAATATGCCACGTGTATGGTTGATCAGATGAGAAAGATTATTTCCCACTTGTGTCTCGCACATTAACACACCTTCCGAAAATGGGGCGTTTCAGGTTTCAACGCAAATAAGTCGAGAAGTCATCGAGTAGGGACTTTAACATAGAAGGTTCGGTTGCAGCCAAGATAACGTGCACGCGCATGCGAAATTTCAGGCAACTAGCAGGCACTTTATATCCGGACCCACGAAAAGATTATTACACATGTAAGGAAACTAAGGTGGTGAGTCAATGACGCGCACGCATGTGTCTTGGTGGAGCACATGCCGCAGATCTACACGAATGGCACGTGTGTCAGCAATCTGAGCCATTCATCATGTATGGAGCAGAGTGAACACGTACCCAAAAGAAAATTAGATGTTGCACTCAGCAAGAGAACTTACATGTACATTGAACTTGGCAGGTACCATTTCTATAACTGCAGGTACCGATCCAGTTGAATATTATTTTTTTAAGTCCGTGGCACGTTCATGTAATCTATTAATTTCTGTGCATATCATGTTTACGATAAGTATACATGATGAATTGTTTGGTGGCAGAGAGATTACGCGGCACATGTGAATGAAGATCTATATTAAATGTCCGTGTGTCCGATTAAGATAGTGGGCCTGTTAGAGTTCGCTTGACTCAAGGATTTACTGAATTGTCGATATCCTCGTTGGGATCCATAATTCTTTCAACCATATATTCTGCCCTCCTTTCACACTATTTGTTGAATGAAAGGAGGATAATCCTTTTAAATGAGTTTTTTTTTGGTTTTTTTTTTACATTATGACTATTATAGGTAAAAATGGATTGACAAATGAGATGAGGTCAAGTTGAATACTTGTGTAAGATATGAGGTCGGCCAACACTTGTGCACAGCATGAGGTCAGCCAACCCCAGTTATGACCAAGAAGTTCCTGAACGACCAGAAAGCAATAACATATTATTGAGGAAACGGTCTACTCTTCAAACTCAACCTCTAGAAGATGAAGTATACCCACTTCCATAAGACATCGAGCTCTTCCATAGTCCCATACATTTTCTAGTTGCCACTTGAATTGTTTCTTGAGAATAGTTCATGTCCCGTGTGATAGAATGAAAAGGATGGTCGTTTTAGATTTCGTCTACATTTCGCTAAAAAAATGACCTTGGCCTTTGTGCTCAGACAAATGTAGATCGGCAGGTCGATCATCCGCTTGATACTGAGGGAAAGCCCGACCATGGTTAACTAGAGAATTCAAGTCAGCAAATCGCTCTCAGAAGCAACCATATAAGTCACATTGGACTCTTCACCTCGGCCTCCTGCCACGTACTTCTACTAGATCTGACCCAGTATTGACTATCCAGACCTTACTAAACTTACTCATCCGAGATCCTAGCTAAGGATCTATGGAGACGACTGCAACACAGGTTTGTCTGAAATATTCGCTAAAGATCTCGAAAGATCATCATGATATGCCCTGGATACGAATTCATCTACAATATTTTTCTACTTAAAAGGGAAATTATCCCCTACGCCACCGCCATCTCTCACTTATACATAGGAGTATCTCTAATGGTGAAAGGTACACATAGTTATAAGTTTAAAAATTCTATTCTTTATTATATTTAGATTCCCTACCTAACTTAAGCATTAGAGGGTCCTCTGCTACAGCTAGGGTCTCCTTTGTCTTCTCTGTGTGCAGTTATTCAAAGGTCCAAGGAGGGGTAACCAGATTTTTGCATCAACAGTGATAATAGACGTGAGTCTACGAACTTTAAGACTTATTCTTTCACTAACACTTTAAGTTTAATGTACTTCTCAAATGATTAAGGATAAACATATAAATTAAAGAAGGCATAATGCAGTTAATTTATTTAATATTTAGAAACGATGTGGATTACCATCGACTAGTTGGTAGACAACTAAATGAATAGATTAAAAAAAAAATGATAAATACATGATACACCTATCGGAGCAGATGATTGAAGCGGATGTAATTAGCTAAATCAAAGCTCAGGGATTATAATCCTACAACTTAATATTGCAGAAATTTACTTATACTCGTAAGATATTATAGCGGATGGTGCTATGTAGTAGTTATGTAAAACTAGACTAGGGCAGGTTATGCTAAGAAAGATAAATGAAAGATAAATTAAAAGATAGGTTGATGTGTCTTGCATAAGGCCTCAAGCTTTTCTTTGATTGCTCCTTTAATAAATTGTCAATGCAATGAAACTCTCACGATGGTTTTGTTGTTGCTTATGGATCCTTTGTGATCACCTTGCTGGCTTTCCAAATAAGAAAATCTACTTTGCTGACATGCAACCTCCAAATCAAGAAGATCTTATATTAACTTTTCTTAGAATGGTAAGAAATAAGATGCAACATGATGCAACAATGCTTTACTTATATTATTGACCAATGGATCCCCTTATTTGAACACGATAGGTTGTGAAGGCTTTGACCCCACCCCTTTCGACTAAAAATTCAAAGTATACCATGCGAATTTCAAAGCCTTGCACGGAGGTTTCTCTAATTGGGAACTAATATTGTAAGGCATGGTTGACCATAATAAGTTAAGCAACCAATCATGCTACACCATGCGGTAGCTTAGAAACACTTTTAGAAAAAAAGAAAGAAAACAAAAAACAAATAAATCCATAAAAGACTATAAAAAGTGACTTATCAGCCACTTACCCTTTGTTGCTTGGTGACTTACCCTATTACGGTACACCATGGCTTACCGTATTCCTCTCTAATCCCCCACTTTCACGGGCTGAGAGCATGTTAGTGGTGCATTCTACTTCTGGTAATTTTGCTTTATTCAAGCCTAATCTCTTAGGTCATTCTCGTAATTTCTCTTAAATTTATGTCTTATTATATAGTCAAACTCCATTTCCCCAATAGACCAAACATAGAATAATTCCTTATCTCCGTGACACTGCGAGCACAAAATAGTCCACCACAAACATAAATAGGAAGTGTCATGATTCATGACCAGCTTCTTATGATGGGGTTGGGGCAGTTAAAGATCTGTGCGCACGTGGCAGAGATCCAGGCCATTCATTAGGTAAGATATACTATGAACATGCCACGTGTGAGGTTCCTTAATTATTCAAGTCAAAACTTGCAGGATAAAAAATGGTTGATAAAACGTCCAAACAGCTCAATAGATAAGTGTACTACCTTGATTTTTGGCATACGGTACGTTCACATGCACCCTACTTGATGAATGGCCTATATCTCTTACATGTGTGTCATAGGCTCAGTTCGGGCACTTTTTCTACCAGAGAACTAAGGGGCCACTTACCCTCTCATGTGAATCTGAGCCATTCATCTGGTAGGGTACAAAACGAATTGGCCATGGACCAAAAGTAATATTGGACCTTAGAATCTATACGTGCTGCCAATGGATAGATCTCTAATTCTAGATCGGGACACCTACGTCATTGGACAGGATGTGATAGAACCGGTGAAACCTAGATACGGTGGATCCATCTCTCTAAACAAACGTCCGAGCTACGTCATTGGACAGGATGTGATGGAACCGTTGAAACCTAGATATGGTTGAGCCATCTCTCCAAACACACATACATGGAAGGTTAATGTATAATTCTGACCGTAGATGTGGTTTTTCTTAATCTAGATGCGAAATAATCCAAAATACACGGCTATCAGATGATCTTAGCCAGGTGATCAATGGTCTTAAAGTGACCGTTTAAAACAAAAATAGTTAGCCGGTAAATATTCAGCAGCTGAGAGTGAATATAAGGGTGACGGATAGGATCTTTTAAAATGTGTGGCTTCGAAGTAGATAGATGGGCGGCTGTGATAGATGTTTAATGTTTCACCCTATCTCGTGCATCATGGGGAAAGGGGTCAAACCTATTTTGGTTCGTCCACCTCTATTATATTATCTCCTCCATGACCATACTCAAGAAATAGTACGGGGGATTCATCGCCACGGGCATACTTGCGCGTCAATCCCGAGCGTCCAAGTCAAGGGTCCCGATCACTGATACATGGTGTGTCCCACGATGGATATTATGCTACGGTAGGTAGCGCACGTGTCTTATGTAGTTTATGATAATTTCCGGACCATACTCTAGTTTCCATTCGGTGGCTTGTTGTCCCGACGGACCGACTCCCGCGCACACGTACCTTTACCCAGAGCGTGTAACCCATCCAAGCAGTGAAAAAGGCCGCGGGGCCCACCATGAAGATGACCGCATGCAACGGCTGAAGTTGGTCTAGTCATCAGGTGGGATGCGGATTGCGTGGTGACCCTAACACTGTGGGTCCCACCGTGATGTATTCGTTTTATCCTCTCCGTTCTTTCGTTCCACCTAAAATATTTGAATCATATTCGAAGCTCTCAGGGCCCATCCGATCTATTCATAAGGTCGCATAAACTTGAACGTAGAGAATATATATATATATATATATATATATATAGAGAGAGAGAGAGAGAGGTATTCAATCGTAACCTTCAATTCACACTATTTCCTGTGGTGTAGTCTAGAATGGAACATGGGTAATTTTAAATTTTATGGGCTCAATGCCCTGAAATGAATAGATGGACCGCGTGATAAAACACATGCATCATGGTGGGCCCCACGGAGTCCGGATACCATGTGGCTAATGGGGTGTTGAGTCACTACGCAACAGGCGTCATTGGACCGTTCGTACACGAAAAGAATCGGCTGTAGAATTTCAACGGTCTTTACACGTGTGACCCACCTGCCAAGGAGACCAACCTGATTTTAATAAATGGTATGGTCCACACTCCACGGTGTGAGGAGTGTGGACCACCCTATGCCAAGATTTTCCACACGCTTGCCAGCTGCCACGGTGCTGCGCGTGGGGCTAGTAAATCTCCCATTCCGTGTGTGAAACGCGGATGGTGTACTGTCGCCGCCCGTCCTTATCAGGCACGTATGGTTTTTATCCACTGTCCATCCCCTTTTTCATCTCATTTTTAGAGTATAAGCCTAAAAATAATTCAAATACAAAGCTCAAGTAACCACACCACAAGAAGCATCAGCATGATAATGACGCCACCGTTTAAACCTTATTTATTTGCCATCCAACTCACTCTTAAAGGTACATACATTGACCAGATAGAGTAAAACACAATTATCAGCTTGATCCAAAGCTTCCGTGGCCCCTTAAAAATTTTCAACGGTAGATATTCAATACAGACTGTGTGGTCCAATTGAGCTTGCATCTGCTTCGTTTTTTAAATTATAACCTTAAAATGAGATGAAAAAATAGATGGACGGTTTGGATAAAACCAATACATCACGGTGGCCCCTCAGAGGCCCTGCCTGTGCCGAGCTTGGGACAGGCATGCATAATACCTAATCCGCATCCCCGTTCCACCGTACACTTGGATTGATACTGTCCATCATATGGGCCACATGAAGGATGGCCTGTGGCCCACCTGATCCTGTGTGATTTAAACGGTGGCCCACGTTAGATCCCGCACATGGACAGTCTCGGTCTTCCATCGGCTGCCACGTGTACATCCAGATGTAGGTTTCCGGGAGTTTCAGCAGGGACGACTCTACCTAGAAAGAAGAAACACGTAACCTTATCGTTGACGGCATCCAATCATTACTATCCATAAAAATCTCAGGAGTGGCATCTGACGTAAATTTAATCAAACACATGTCTGAAACCGACCCCCGGATTTCGTCCCTAGACTCAAATACTAACCAAATTGTCCTCGACCCGAGCACATACGAAGAATCCTCGGGTTTTTAGTTTTTAAAAGTGGGACCCATGTTTCGGTGATCCAATCCGTTGAACGTAAAGGTAAACCATCTTCAAAAAATTCAATTGAAATTTCGGTCCTTTCTCATAAAAATATGGGCCATTTCTTTGATCCCTTATTAAATGTTTATTTTTCAGGACTCAAAGTGGAGGATTGTATTCCAAATCAAGGAGATTTTTATATCATACAGCAATCCACAGTGTTTTCTATCAAATCAACGGTCTAGATCACTTATACATGGCCCCTTAGGCACGAACCTAGAACTCGAGAATAGAGTAGATCCTCGGGTCGTGGACATCCAACTCGAAAGGCGATCCAAGGCCAACCTGCATTCCACCATCCCGTCTCTCTCTATAAAAGCAAGCAAAGAGGAGGAGGAAAGAAAAAGGAAAAAGCTCAGCTTCGTAGACTCGACCCGGCACGCTTCCGAGTCGAGTGACTCAGCCATGACTCGTCGCTGCTCCCATTGCAGCAACAACGGGCACAACTCGCGCACGTGCCCGTCGCGAGGCGGACTGAAACTGTTCGGCGTCCGGCTGACCGACGGCTCTTCCATGAAGAAGAGCGCGAGCATGGGGAATCTGTCATCCGCGCATCATCATTCATTTTCTTCCTCCCCAAACCCTGGCTCTCCCTCCTCAGATCTCCTCCGCGATCCGACGCACCTCGCCGAAGGCTACGCGTCGGATGATCCCGCGCACGCCTCTTGTTCGTCGAATTGCCGCGGTGAGCGTAAGAAAGGTGGAACGATCTTTTGCCTTTGTTTCCTTTTTCTTTTATCTTTTTTTCTTTATCAAATCTGTTCTGCTATGAATTTAGTTTATGTTGATTTTTTCAAGCATTTGTTTTGGTTTTTGGTTGATATTTCTTTTTTTTTTTTTTTTGTTTGTTTGATTTTTCAGGTTGTTGATTTGATTTTGATTTTGATTTTTTTGTGGGTTTTTTGATCGATTTTCTGTGATTTTTGGGAATTGCGTGGATTGCCAGCTAGTCCTTCATTTTCTCCATTTTATGCTTGAAATTTGAATGTGATTATGATTAAGGCTTCTTTTTTGTTTTTTTTTCCATTTTTTTTTCAATCAATCCGCCTGTTATTATCTTGAGGTAATGTCTGTTGTGAGCTTACCACTGGTGTTACATGTTAAATTATGGTGTCTCATCCACCTTCATTTGGTACAGACGAACAACAATCCAGACCATTGAAATAATGGGAAACGTTTTGGATGGATCAAAGCCTGAAAATCTCGCTAATCGGACTGCATTTACTTGATAATTTCACCCTATTGTGCTTAGACTGTTGACCATTTTCATTTTGAACCGTCCATTTGATGGCTGCCAATTGAATGGTAAGGATCATATTATCTTAATTTTCGATCTATGATCCATTCAGAATGAAACCCATGATTCGGATCATCTGGGGTCTGGCCTGAAATGTTTGCCACCTGTAGGTGGTTGGCGACCACCATTTAACATAGTCACGGCACCAGAGTCCAGTCCTTCTGGTTAGGGATTGTTGATTTATCTTGCTTGATCATTTTGACTAGCCATTTTCGTTTCAGAGTAGTTTGTTCATTTCCTAATTCTTTTGTTTGAGGAATTGGCTATCATTATTATTGTTTTAGCCTACTATGGAGGATAAATAAGAGATGCTGGGCTTTTCAGGCTTCTCGCCTTCAAAACACTGGCCACTGAAATTACTCAAAATTTCATAAGATGGTGATTTTTGTATTTAATTCATTTTATTGATTTATTTTTTTTTTCACCTGCACGGTTATCATCTCTTGTGACAAAAAGACTCCAGTAAGAGGATGGCATCTAACAAATATGATCAAACCCCTTCATCTCAATGCTCAATCTCTCAAGGAAACCTCCAAATCTAGTGCTCAGGTATAGCCATTGATTGGGATTCTCGATCGAAGTTTTTATCAATTGATAGGGATTCTCAATCAAAAGTTTGCCAAATAAAGGAGGGAACATTGAGGGCAATAGCTTTCTAACTTTTGTCCGAATTTTTCTCACTCTCGCTCAAATTTTCTTACTATTGCTCCATTGTAGGCTTTTACGGAGATTTTTTTTTTGAAAGGTAAGCAACTTTATTAAAGGGCAGAGAACTACTGAAAGAAAGAAGAGAGGGAGCCAACAGCCCAACAAGGAGAAAAATAAATAAAAATAAAAATAAAAATACAAAGGCCACAACCCTAGCCCAGAACCCAATCCCCACAAGGTAAAACCACACTTCACAGAGCCCAATCTCTGAACAGAACTTAGCACCTAGAAAATAGCAGCTGAAGAGAGGCTTCGGTTCCTAAACACACGGTTATTTATCTCCACCCAGACTGCTTAGAGGACCGCTAACAGGATACACCTCCATTTTCTCTTGCCTAAAGCTCCTCCGGACTCTGCATGCCAAGAGCAAAATAGCTGATCGAGGGAGGATGGCATAGACCAGGACACACCCGTGAGGCGGAGAACACTCCACTGATGTCAGCGCTGAACTGGCAATGAACAAAGAGAATGGCTTTTACAGAGAATTGTCTCAATGAATTATATAAGAAGTGATCATGATATTTATTGATTGATTCAGATGCTAGATAGAGTCCCACTCTGTCGATAATAGTTTGAATTCCATACCTGAGTTTCATGTGCAATGAATTTCAAAACCACAAATATTAACTATAGTTTTTTTTTGGAAAGGTAATGATGTTTTATTAAGAAGAGCCAAAAATCCAGTAATGGTAATGGGCTAGTGGGTGCTGTAAGAGGACAGTTTAGTTATCAAAGGTCTATCAAAAGGCCAAAATGATGACCATCTCTCACCAATCTGCTGCCAGTGCATATCAGACCCCAAGATAGAGGCATATTTCTCCAGATGGATTTTTTGTGCATTGCCAGGGTACTTCTTGAGAGAATGTAATGCACAAAAAATCACATTCCTTGGTTATCAGTTGCCAAATCATCTCAACTCGAAGAGTTATATTGGTTACGCTGAGAATTGTTATCATCTCTCAGTCTGTCCATTGTACTAGGCAGATTTGCATATGTCATTCGAAGGTCGAACTTTACATTACTTATCATGGTTGTTCTGTAAGTAACATTTCATATCTCTGCTACTCTTGTAAAACAAATTTCTGATTCTGGAAGAGTGAGAGGACAGCTAGAATACCTAGGAATACAGAATATGAGCTAAAACTTCCTCAACAAGGAAAATGATTTTCCTTTTCAGAGTTCCATGTCTGTTGTTGGATCCTACACAATCTTCCCTTGATTAAAGACCTACCATGGTATATGAAAGACATCTTACGCTACTCATTATGATAGTGCTAAGAATGTCTATAAAAAATGTGCTGATATTATTAAAAATTAATCATGTGGCCTGAATATGTGGCAGAGCCCTTCAAGACTCTAATTTCTTGTCCATCAGTTTTCTTTGTCCTTTCCTTGTACAAGGGGGAGAGATATTTAACATTTCTAATGGTGCTGGATCTTCTGTCCTTATTCTTTCTTTCTTCTGAACCTTCTTTTCAAAATTCCTCTGTTTTTCTAAGAATCCTCTGCCAATAAGTTTCAGCTTTCAATTCCGTTGTCTTAACTTAGTTCTGTTGATCAATAGGTTTTTAGTTGTTCTGTTCTGTTTATTGACAATGTACTTTATGATATTCTTCTTGGATGGAGTGCTATTATTCTGTTTGGTTATTTTATTTCTAGACTTCTGTTACTGGACATGCAACATACAATCAAGACAACAGTTTACATTCTAAACCTTTTCTTTCATCATAAAAGGGAAAATGTTTATGTCTGTGTCTCTGTCCTTTATAAAATGTACACCAAATTCTTGTTAAAGAAACAATACATTTAATTCAGAAGAAAAATAAAAATAAAAATAAAAATTTCTGTGGTTGTTGCTTTGGCACAACACCTTCCTTAGCTTTAGGCGGCATGAAACTTCATTTCTTTTTGTTAATCACATACCTGGCAGGTTATAGTGTCTAATCCCACACTCTTATTGTTTCTTATCTGAATATTTTACTGGTCAGATATAATCTCTTACCTGCTCATAATGATTTCTACAATCCCACTACCTTTTGATGTGTACTTTCTAAGAGTTGTATCTTTCATAGCTATTTGATCTGTTTAAAATGTTTACTTAAAAAGAAAAGTATTTGGATGCCTTACGTCTTTTGATGTAGTTATCTTTGTTATAGATTTATTATCACTGTCAGGTTTAATTCTCTGATTTTTTTTCTTGGTCTCTTCTAATTCACTACGTTTTTTAAATTACTATTTCTGTATCCTTTTCAGAAAAGAGCTCCTTTTGTAATCACCATGTGATCTTTGACACCTGTTAATGATTTATTTTTCATTAAAGACTTAATTCTCCAATGTGGCTGTAACAGCATTGCTATTTTCAGCTTTATATCTAAAAGATTGTTGAAAATTATTCTTGGACAACAATATATTGCTTCTCTAACCAATTTTATCTGAGTACACTTAATATTCGTGGATAAGATGCTCCTTTTCTTTCATTGGGTTTTCAGAATGTCAAAATTCTTCTTGGACAATGATATATTGCTTCTCTAATCAAATTTATCCAGAGTACACTTAATATTCGTTCAAAGTTATCTGAGTACACTTAATATTCGTACAAAGTTACTCTATAGTCAATTCATAAACTATTCCCGAATGTAAGTGGACTATCAGTTGATGAGGTTGCTGTCAACTGCCATAAAGGACCACCAAAAGAGGGAATGTTTGGCATCTGGTAAAATTTCAACCTTCTTCTGGCACAACTTTTTTTCATAGATTCCCTCGTGGCTGGTTTCTTATAGTTCATTTCTGAACGAAGAGGGGGTGCCTTTTTCATGCGGTTGAGGCTAGCTTGCTGCTGCTGCTTTTGGCCTCTTTGGATTGTTGGGGCAGTTATGCATTTTCTGAAATGCTTACCCTGTGATTCGGTTCTGATTGAGATTGCATTTTGGATGAGATCTTGGGTGATTCTTACTTTCACTTCATTATTGGCTGACCACTGGAGTTGTTGAAGAGGGATTCTTTGCTTCTATTGCTTCTGAAAAGGAGGAGTTTTTAGACAAAATTTCAACCTTCCAATATGCTTTTCTTTTATTACTTAGTAAAGACATCCTATGTCAGAAAATTAGCTGGACGGTATGTTCTCTGATTGCATTTTCCAATGTGATCTTGAAGACTGTACAATTTAAAGGTGTAATAATTGCCTGAAGCAAACAGTTTGTGGTCCCGATGCATCAGCACACAATTAAAGGTGTAATAATTGACTTAGCAAAATTATGTTGTCCTGAACATCAGAACATGAAGTGTCCTGTTGTCCGTGCGGTTAGGTGATCCAGACTGTTGATATGGTGGTCCCCATCATAGATGTGGGATGCCCCCAAAATTCCAGGCTCGAAGATCCTAACCATTCCATAACTGGCCTGCACAATAAATGGTTATGGAAAAAAACACACCTAGAGTAAAGACTGGATGGCTAGGATGTCTCGATCTGAAATTTTTTGAGGCATCCACTGGCCATGGTACTGTCGATCAGGTCAACAGTCTGGATCATCTAATTTGGGTCACAATTGTATCGACTAGGCACATCGGGATCTTATTCACATCCTGATTCATCAGGACCCTTTAATTTGTCTTTAACTGTAATATCTTCCATTAGTTTGACTTATTGATGTTGTAGGATTCAAAGGTATTGAATTCTTTTACAAGCATCTCTTCTAATGAGAGAATTTGGGCTGAAACATACTGTAGCTACATTTCTTACCTATTGCATTTGAAGCTATCATTGCACGGTTCCAAACCTTTATATGATTTGAGTCTGCCTCTTGAATATGAATGGTTTTCAGGCATCCCTTGGACAGAAGAGGAGCACCGGATGTTCTTAGTGGGTCTCCAGAAGTTGGGAAAAGGCGACTGGCGTGGAATAGCACGGAACTTTGTTGTGTCAAGGAGTCCTACTCAAGTTGCCAGCCACGCCCAGAAGTATTTCATCCGACAGAGTAACACATCCAGAAGGAAGAGACGATCAAGCCTATTTGATATGGTTCCAGACATGGTGGGTCTTGCATTTCATAATATTCTTATTTGCATGATCTTCCTTTATTTGCCTTTTGAAAAGAAAAGCCCCATTTGTAAGTGAATGCATGAAAATAACAGCCTGAAAATAACGGCCCAAACACCATTCAAACTGACCACAATGCCCTCAACAACTGTACGATTAGTGCAGCTTTACAGAATTATTTTGAAACTTGAGTGCATTTGGAAATTTAAGAAAAGGGGAATGCTCCACCCCCATTGGCCTTGGTGGTGGGACAGAGCATGTTTTTGTGGCCCCTTTTGAGAACCAAACTAGCAGCAGTGAGACATCCTGAACACCTTTGAGAATTCCTAGCTGGCTTACAGAGCTGTTCCTCATGCCGATTTACGTTGGTTTTTTGAAGTTAATTATAGTTTGCTAAGCCCACTTGTTGTAGAGCCCTGCCATCTAACAGGTGTGGTGTGCATGCATGCTTATATGACAGTATGCCAGATCCAAGCTTTCCATCTGGTAGGCCACATTGTTTGGATCTTGTGGCCAAAAATCAGGCTGTTTCACTCCCTGGGTGGGCTGCAGTGTGCTATACAATTGGATTTCTAGAAAAAAAAAAGAAAAAGTTTTAGCCCTCTATTTGTTTTTTGTGCATTTGTGGCCCAGCTAGGGAGTGAAATGGCCTGATTTTGTGGGCCAGAAGATCCAATCAGTGTGTCACCATCCTGATGGGCTCCTTGGATCTGCACACGTGCCATATTGGCACTTGTGTTTGCATGTAGGTGGACAGGGCTCTGTGTGTTCATCAATAGTTAGCAGTATCACATAATCATGCACTTGCACCCCTCTTATTTTATTTCAGTTAATTTGATATTTGTATACATATTTTCAGACAAACGAGTCGCTACCTGCACTTGAAGAACAATTCCTGCGCCCTTCTTTTCAAGCAAGTGAAACAGAAAACACAAATCCATCTCCCCCTTTAAATCTCTCTCTCAATCTCGAATGCAAACCCATGGAATCAACTTCCGACGACACTCCAATAGAGCCTGAAGAACACATAGCATGCAGCAGTTTTCCACCTATGCTCCCAGCATTCTTCCCGGCATATCTACCAATTCCTCCATATCCATTCTGGCATCCGAATCAGACACATGCTGGGAAAGAGGTGGAGACACATAAGGTCCTGAAGCCAACCCCAGTCCTTTCAAAGGATCCAGTCAATGTAGACGAGCTTGTGGGCCTGTCCAAGCTAAGCCTTGCGGAGCCTGTTGCTGGGCGTATAGAGCCATCTGCACTCTCTGTAAAACTGCTCGGTGCCCCTCTGTCAAGGCAGTCTGCGTTTCATGCGAACCCACCTGTTGGTGGGTCAGATATAAGCCAGAGCAACGGCAATGCAATCCATGCAGTTTGAGAGAGGGCGAGAGAGAATCCATGCAGTTTCAGAGAGGCTGAGCATCAAATGCCTTCTTTCTTTTCATTTAGTCTTCATGTGTATACGAGGGTTTCTTATCCTTGTCAAGAAAGCTGGTTCACGTTGGAGGCACAACTGTTTTTGTTTGTTGTTTTTTTTTTTTTTTTTCCCTCTTAGAAAGGTAAAGATAGAGTTAAAGAATAATTATTCTTTAATTAGATTTTCCCAACAACAACCTTATATATTTGTGTTTGATGTTGAAAGGTTACAATTTACTGGTACAAAATTTGGGCCTGACCAGGCTGTGGGAGTGGACCAAACTTGAACTGGAACTGGCCACCAAAACAGCCTGGGTCACCCTTCCTGTTTGATAAAGTAGGAAAATCCATATGAAATCCTACATTTGTTAGACGTGGATAAGGCTAATATGGCTTTGGAATTCATTATCTCTATAACAAATCAAATAAGAGAAAATATCAAATCAAGGCGGAGAATTCCTTTGTAGGAAATCAGACCCTCTTTAAGTAAGAATGCCACTTCTTGTTTGAATGTGACACCAACACAGTTAACCCATGTTGACGTCTTTGGTTCAGAAACTAGTGCTGTTTACTTGTGAAAGCGTGGAGACTTCATTCCAAAGTGCATCAAACCAGCATTTTTTCTGTCCATGTTTTCATGCATGTGTGGGCTGCTGGGTGAGGCATCTGATAGGGCTTGTTCACACTAGTCCCTTGTTTTCTTGAGCCAGGAATTGTTTGTTAACTCTTTCTATAACCATCCATTTTCTAAGAGATGGGTGGCCAACCTGATTGATGAAATGGCCTGATGTTTGGACCAGCACATTGGCAGCGGGCCCACACGATGAATAGACCAGATGGTGTGCTACTTAGCCTTCTCTCCCTGACTGTCGCTCTGGGCTTGGGGCCCAGGCATTGCCCCGCTGGTTTGTAGCTGGCACTATTGCAATTGGTTTAAGAGAGACCTTGATACCTGGATGATATCAAGTCACTTGGAAATTACATATGCTGTTTGGTTGTGGCTTAAAAATGAGTTCTCCTCTTATTCTGCCATTCCACTGGCCATATCATGTTTTTCTTACTTCCTCCATCTACATCTTTTGGAGCCATAAAGTACTTAGACATCATAGTTTATTTTTGCATATGGTTACAGAAAATTTAATCACGAAATTTCATGATATTTGGTGGAACTAAACAGACCTTTATATAAATTACAGGTTATCAAGATTTGAATAATCATTACGAAAGTCTTTAATACAAAACTGGTATTAACTTAAATGAGATTAACTCATTCTTTAGGTGGCTAACACGTAGGGGCATAAGAAATTGAATGCATGTGTACAAGTCCAATTAAATTATCCAAAGTTCCAAACTGTCCATGTGGGATTCATGGTGCTGAGTGGATGGCATCCAATCCATGGACCAAGTGAGCCCCACCACGATGATCATCATGGGCGCCTCAAAAATCATGTTTTTACAATCTTTAGGTGGGTCACACAGTAAAAAAAAAAAAAGGACATCCACCAATAAACATTTAAATTCAGTGTCCCCCTCTCATGGTGCAGCGATCTTTTTGGTAAGGGTTAGATTCTGTTAAAAACGACGGTGGGACCCACCTTATGAACGGCTTCCATGATATATAAACATCACGTGGGGCTCCAGGAAGTTTTCAAATTTGGGCGTCCCCATCCCACTGCGTCCCGTGATTTAGCCCACTTTGAGCTTTGGATCTGAGTTTCGGGCGCTCTCAGAACATGAGCTGGCGCAAGCGCAACTGACAGACGGAGGGGATGTAACACAGGCATCACGGTGGTTACAAAACTGGAAGTTCCCAGCTGTTGCTGAGTCTCTCTTCTTATCCTTCTATTTGGAGGCACGGGATGAAAGGTTACGGCTGTCCCGTTGAGCGTTGAGGACATCATCCGCTGTTGCTGTATTCCTCCACCGCCCGATGAGATGAGTAGACGGCCAGGATCATCCGCAACCACAGAGCAGCTAAGTGGGCCCCATATTGATGGGCCATGCCGGTTCGGAAGCGGATTGGCTGGTGTACCTCACACCAGCTATATAGCTGCTGTATTGACGTCAGCAAGTTCTATGGGTCTGATCGTAAGATATGTGTTATATCAAAATTGTCCATCCATTTGGCGAGCGCGTATGAAGTCTTGAGATGAAATATAAGACAGATCTAACTATCAAGTGGACCACACTGCCAAAACCAGTAAAGGATTGAGCGTCTACCATTGAAACCCTTTTGGGGGTCACAGAAGTTTTGCATCAATATGAAATTTGTTTTTCCTCTTCATTCAGGTATTTGTGACCTTATGAACAGATTGGATGTAAAATAAACGTTATGGTGGGCCCTTCAAATTGTTTAACAGTGAAAATCATTATTTCCACTGCTATTTATGGTGTGGTCCAGTTAATCTTTGGATATGATTCATATTTTGGATAATGCTCTAAAATGATCTCTAAAAATAGATTAACGGTGTAGATATAATAAATACATCACAGTGG
This sequence comes from Magnolia sinica, assembly GCF_029962835.1. NCBI lineage: Eukaryota > Viridiplantae > Streptophyta > Magnoliopsida > Magnoliales > Magnoliaceae > Magnolia > Magnolia sinica. Next base: position 14,876,278 of record NC_080585.1, on the reverse strand, counting down.
GGCAATGTAACTTTGATCTCCTTTGAACCGTTGATACAACTCGGAGCTCGAGGAGCGTTAGCGCTCGTCTTCGCACGACACGTACCTACAGCAGCTATGAGGTACACCAGCCAATCCGCTACCTGCCGGTTCGGCCTCTTACGGATGCGGTTTGGCTGGGGACCCCAACACTAGCCAGCTGGCTGATGTTAAAGCTCTGTGAGCCCCACCACGAAGTATGTATTTTATCAACGCAGTCCATCCATTTTTCCAGCTCAAGTTAGGGCATAATCCTAAAGATATGGAAGATCCAAGCCTCAGGTGGACCACACCACGGAAAACACCGGGCATTGAATGCTTACCCCGGAAAAAAATTCTCGGGGCATACAGAAGTTTTGGATCAAACTGATGTATGTGTTTTAACTTATCAAGGTATCTGTGACCTTATCAGCATGTTGGATGCCATATAAACATTACGGTGGGTCCTGGGAAGTTTTTAACGGTGTAAGTTCAATTAACAGTGTTTTCCTGTGGTGTCGTCCACCTGAGATTTAGATCTGCCTCGTTTTTTGATCTCATGCCCTAAAATGAGTTGAAAAAATGGATGGATGGCGTGGATAAAACATATCCATCATGGTGATTGGTGGGATCCACAGAGCTTTGACACCAGCTAGCTGGCTGGTGACCCGCGTCCGCCCCTTGCTATGCCACAATCTTTCTTTCCCCGGATGAAGTCCTCATCCCAGCGCGCGCGCGCGCACAGACAGAGAGGGAGAGTGAGAATGGGTCGCTCCGTTTTCTCCCATTTCTTGAATCTCTCCAATCACTCCCCTCGTTTTGCCGCTACAACAATGTACGGAACTCTCTTTTCATTCTCTCTCTCTCTCTCTCTCTCTCTCTCTCTCTCTTTCTGAAATTCTTACTATCTCTCTCTCTCTCTCACACACACACACACACACACACACTCTCTCTCTCTCTCTCCCCTTTTGCTTTTATCAGCGGATATCGCCTTCAAACTCGCAGGAGCTACTCAAAAAGAAGCGGAGGAATCGCACCACTCGGTCTCCCAAATCGATACACAGCCAGTGTCCGTTGCCTCTGTACTGTCTCCGCCACGCAATCGGACGTTTCTGAAGCTCCTCCAAGCTCCATCAAGTAAGTTATCATCTCTCGTTGTTTGATTTGGTAGAGCCTCGGATTGAAATTTCTGATTCTGATGTACTCTCTCTGGCACGCTCTTCGTCCTCATTTGTGTATGCTACAATGCCAGTTTCTGATGGAAGACATCGTTGCATTTCTCACCGATTGTTTTAGGGTGCGTTTGGATGTTGCCTGAACTGAATTCCGATTCATTTATTAGTGGAAATGGTGGAAGTTGGGCTTGTGTCGGTAACAATTTCGATTGGGGGGCTAGTCCCACTTTTGGTCATTTACCATTCATTGAATTGAAGTTGAGCAAACAACTGCAGCATTTGTATCAAGACTGATTCGTTGTTCAATTTGATTTTTTTTCATGACTAGCATCATGTCCACATTTTCCATGAGTTGTCTTCAATGACTTTAAGGACTGTTGAAATGATGATTTGTCTGGGTGATAGTGAAATTAAATTGCTAGTTGAAATTCGTGTATTCTTTGATAACCAAATAGTTCTGGCATATAGTACAAAAAGTGGAAGCTCATCCATGCTCATTGAGGATGCTTTTGCATCCCCGGAGTGTTAATTTTTCATGGAATCAAATTGAAGGTTATGATTCCAGAACTAGGATCATGAAATGCATACATATGCAATAATGTCAACTAGAAAACTACAAACTAGAAGTGAGATTGACCACATACCTTGAGCCATGCTGAAACAACAATGCACGACACTCCTCTAGGCAGTCGGACTTGATGATAAATAGCTCTGATCACTGCTGCACACGTCCTTGCACAGATGCCCTTGGCTTACCTTCTCCCAAATTCTCCCTTAAGTGTGCTTAAAGATGGGCAACCTCGCAGATTTTGAGCTCGGATGGAGAGGGTCAAGAGTCTTTGTTATTTATAGGCTTGGATGTCATTTCCCATCACAGAAACCAAGTCCACATGGACTTTCCTTCCTTGCACATGCTAGCTTGCTCTAATTAAAAGTTTTCTCTTATGATTGGGCCTTGAAACTTAGAGCTTAAGTTTTCCAAAAGCCAAATGCCAAAGTCGCCGCACGTACGTACATGCACATGTGTATGTGTGCGTGTCGGCCATCATATGGAAGACACGCTAACACAGAGTTCACAAGTGGCGTATCCCATTGAATATTCTTTGGGATTGGAATGTGATGATTAATGGGCATAGGTGGGTGAAGGTGGCAAAGGTGGTGTGGGTGCCACCCAAGTTGGTTTTATTAAGCTCAATTTCACCTTGTGCTTTGAGGGTGTAATTTGACCTATTGATGTCCTAGAGGGGAGTGAATAGGATTTAACTATTTTTTGGTAATCAATCTTAGAAAATAAATTCAAAACAACAATTAATATGGAAATATTGATTTCAATTGAATCGTAGGACAACCTTCTCCTAATCTCTTAAGTAAGACAACCTTATTTGACAATTTCTTTGATTTCAGTATTTCACAATAATAAATACAAGGAAAATATTATCAATCATCACAAGACAAATAAAGTTATAGTGGTTCGGTGTTGACACACACCTACTCCACTCTCAAAATTACTTCTCCATGTAATTTTGGCTTTCCACTATAATAAAGGTTTTTACAAGCTTACCTTAACAACCTCTTACAGTTTGTGATTTTAACAGGCTCTCACAACTAACCTCAAATGATTTTAACAGGCTTATCACTTCTCAATTCGATGAGATTTTTCCGGGCAATCTCATTCAACTCAAGTAAAAGTAATTTACTGAATGAAACGTGTATCTTCTTGAAGACGTGAGTTGAAGCGAATATATTGGTGAAGCTTTTGAAGATGAAGCTTCAGTAGATGCAACGATCTTTTCTTTTCTTAGATAAAAATAAACCAATGTATGCATAACCAAGAAGAATCTAGGGATACATAAATGTTCAAAGAGAAAAACCCTAAAAGCTGCAGATTCAATCCTCTATTCTCAAGTTGAGTATATGCCACTCTCTATTTGAATTTAACATGGCTTGAGAAGAAAATTGAATAAGCTAAAAAACAATATATGAAAGACAATGCAACTAGCTTAAAAAGAAGAAGAAGATTTTTCACTTTTGTTTCCTGTATATATATATATATATATATATATATATATATATATATATATATATATATATATATATATATATATATATATAGCTATATTTATAGCAAAATGATTGGAGCTTCGGTCAGCCTAAGAATCCCTTCGGCTGGCTAGAGTTTCACGATTCTGTTTCAACGGGTAGTAGATTTCGTGGGATCTGATTTGAATCAATCTTAGGCTGGCCTGATATAGAATTTGGCTGGCCTGAGATTCCTTCGGTTGATCGGAGACAGGGTTCGGTTGGCCTAAGATTCATGAAAGTCAAACTCATACATTGCTGGAAACTTGACCTAGGTCGCTCTCGAGCTGACCTGAGATGGATTGGCTAGCCAAAAACAGGGTTGGGCTAGCTGAACAACCCTAAATTTTAATGTAAAAATGCAATAAGTTATAACTTAGAAAACCACTAAGATGTACTTTAACCTAGGGTCTTTCCTAAGGTCTTCTTTACTTGTAGGTTGGCATATAATTGATTCTTCTCTTGAAATTCTTCCGAGCCTTCTAATCTTGAGATGTTGAGTCGCGCACTAGTCTTGAAATGTTGAAGTGAGCTGAAGTTCCATACACTCTATATTTTGTCTACAAAATTTGAATTTTCTACTCGTGTGCTTAAAACATTAGCACTTATAGAGTGTAATCGTATCCTGTTTGTGGCTGGTGGCATTTTGAGGGATGAGAAAGGAGAGGTGTTAATGACTTTCTTTGGTCCCTGTGGAGTGTGGAGGGTGGAGCTCTTAGAGAGGGTGTGCATTTGGTTAATTGCTCCGCTGAGAAGATAATCACTGGGGAAAGCTCTCTTTTGGTCTTTTTATATGGTATCTAGAATTTCACTGGGCAATGGAAGTTTGTTTGTTGTATTCAGGAGGTTAAGGGTGTGTTTGGTTGCCAAATTTCATCTCATGAAAAATTTGCACCAAATAAGACTCATTAATCATGAAATATCATGATGTTTGATACAACCAAATGCACCCTAAGGTCTCATTTCCCCAGATTGTTGCACCCTGACATTTGATGGTGCAATGAGGTGGCTGAGGGAGTGAGACAAGGGTAACTTGCTATTGGTCCTTGCCCTTTTCTGTGAATGGTAACAGAAACTTATTAACAGCAAAAAAAGGCCAAGAAAGCGACCAAAGATACATCAAAGATGATGAGAGATCATCTGGAACAAAGTTAGCCAACACCTCAACTTTCAATGATTTGCTCTCTCAAGCAACCGTGAATTACTTTTGTTGGCAATGTCTAGCTTAGGATCCTACTTTTAACCCTAGGCCAACAACCTCTCGCGACTCAGAGATATAACAGAAAGTTCTGTTGTTCTGTTCCTTCCAAAGCGACCAAAGACCAGTAACAAGGTAAGATGCAATCAGGACTTGCTCATACTTCTCTGCCAAACCATGTGCGAAGCTTGGAAGCTTCTATTGGTTTTTAATTTTTAAATTTTTTTTTTTTGTTGTTGTCAATTAAAATGCATGTATTTATTTTTATTGCTTATGAATCACTTTTTCTTACATGATTTTCTGGTACACCTATTATGACAATGGAAGTTATATTGATCTATAAGGGTGTGTTTCGGTTCCCAGTTGAATTGAATTAGGGCATCCTTTTTTTTCTCTTGAACAGTAGGACATCAGTTTAATCAAGAGGAAATTAACATATTGTGACGATGTTCCCTAGTATTTCATGATAAGGAAGTAACGTCAAATTGCAGTTGCATCTCTCTTGTGACCAACTTGGCAGTAACACAATTTCAATTGCCAGGAACATTCAATTGATGATATTCCTAGTATTTATAGTGGGGAAGTAGCCCTCAAATTGCAGTCATATTCCCTTTGAGTCCAACTTGGAGGTAAAACAAATGCAATTCAAAGCCCAGTTCCTCAATATGAATACAAAAGCTATTACAAATCTGTGATTTCCAGTTTGTTGAACTTATCAATGGAATTTAATTAAACAGCATATCCGACACAGACATAGATTTTCATTATTAGGAAATGGCTGAAAATGGGAATTAAATCAATATTATTGAAAAACATATAAATGTACTGTGAAATCGATCTTTTCCTCTCTCTCTCTCTCTCTCTCTCTCTCTCTCGTCCTTTCAATGAAGTGTGGTCTTGTTTTCAGTATATATTGTTTCTCATTTGAATCCTCGGTTTACAGGAAGAGGGTTGTTTCTGGGGTCCAACCAACAGGATCAATACATCTTGGAAATTACCTTGGTGCCATTAAAAACTGGACTTTGCTTCAGGTAGTTTGACTTTCCCTTCCCACAATGAAGTGTCTTTGCTATAAATTTTGCATATGGTATGTTTCATTCCTTAAGTATAATTTTTTTAAAATGAAAATTAAGAAGAGAGATGCTGTGATGATTCATGTGTCATGCAAATTATAAAGCTCAGTCCCCACCTCACATTCGACAGATGCTCATGGTCATTCTAAACATTGATGTGGTGGACCAAGTTATTGATTGGCCATAGCCTGAAAATCACATTGATTGGATGATCCTAACCATCTAATTGTTGTGTGTTTTGCTTGTTGAGGGCAGACTGTTGCTCAGTTTTGCACAACTTTGTGTTAACTGTCTATTACACAGGCAGCTGAGTCGATGGTTACCATTGTGCGGTTAAACTTGGTTTTGGCTAAGACCTATCCACATGGTGGCCCGCCATTCAATGCACAGTCCTGATCACCATAAATATGTGCCGTGTTTACTGTGTGGCATTGTACTTGGCACTTTGTGGAACTCCATGAAGCTTGCACGTCATAATAGCATTTCTCAAGTAAGAAATACCTTTGATGTCATTATCTTGTCATGGAACCTTCATTTTTAGAATACTGCAGAAACAAATTCCTTTACAATCTTGTAGCTTATGACCCCTGCTTTCATATTTGGCATTGTGGTGTAATAGTCACCAATCTGGTTCCACCTTGCAGAATACTTATGAAACACTCTTCTTCATTGTGGACCTTCATGCGGTATGCTTTAGCTTTTTGTTATGATCTGGTTCTCATTTTTCCAATTTATATCTCTTTGTTCTTGGTGTATATAGTGCTAATGTTCCTCTATATAGCAGCTTTAAGACAAACCATTTTATTCTTGTATCTACTATTCTTGGTGTATGAAGATTGCTCTGATTTGTTAGTACTCGCTTTTTTCTGATCACAAAGGCTGCAAATGTTGTAGGACTGCTGGCTAACCACATGGATAAACTATAGCAGCCAATAACCTGTAATATGCTGGCAAAACCTTTGTTGCTTACTGAAAAAGAAATAACATAATTATGTTTCGGATATTCAACCTTCTCTGCCACATAAGCCATGAAGATTTGGAGAGTGAAAACAAGTAGTGTTCTAATGGGCTAAACCACTAGGCTTTGGATTTCAATGCTATTAGGGCTGTCAACGGGCCGGGCCGAGGTCTGTCCAAGCCTCGCCTGCAAAGTAAAACCTAGGCTTGAGCCTGCCCAGCCTAGGATAGTGATGGGTCAAAACAAACAGGCCTGATTACGACCCTCAATGAGTATGCATGGCCCGAGCCTGGCTGCCACTTTTGCGCAAGACTGGGGCTGTTTGTTGTGCATGATAACAAAAATTCCCTTGAAATCCGAAACGGGCCAGGTTGGGTTGATGATCTCCGACTCTTCTATATGAAGCCTCAGTCTGGCCCTATTACTAACGGGCTTAAATTTTAGGCCTGGGTCAGGCCATGGGGCCTAGTATTCTGGCCCAAGCCAGTCCTGAAGGAGGCCAGGCCCTAAAGCTCATCGGGCCAGCCAAGCTGATTGACAGCCCTAAATGCTATCCAATATATTCATTGAGTTTTCTTGATGCGTTTTTGGTCCTTTTTCTTTCTTTCTTTTCATTTCTTTTTGTTTTTTTCTTAAACAGTTATGATCTAACAGGTGATATGAGTTGTCCCCATAGTTAGCAAAACAGCATACTGCAAAAAAAAAAAAAAAAAAAAAAAAAAAGGTACGGGAAATATCTGTGTTTAATTCAGTCATGACTGTTAAAAATAAGGTTAAAAAAAACCAGTTTGGACAAAAATGGAGTGAAAAAAGGGTATATATGTTCATGTATATTATAAATAATAATGTTAAAATAGAAGACTTTAATGCAAATAATTAGAATTTCTATATGTATGAACAAAATTTATATAATGGTTGATCAGTGATCCTTGCTCGTTCAAATCCTTTCTTTTTAAGTAATCCACATTCAGTCCGTCTCTACTACAAATTTTCACTATCTACAAAATTTCATCAATGGGAAGCGATATCCAAATCTCCATTTTCTAAATTGCCCCCAAAAGTTTTTTTTTTCTTGAACAAACATGTTTAATTAAGTTTGCCCCAAAACGAGGTTTTTTTTAAAATTATTTAATTTATTATTTAATTTTTTTAATTTTAAAAATTAAATGCAGAGTTTAACAGAGTTTTGCTAATAGAGGTTGTTCCACATAGCCATGAGGTCAAATGGCTATTTACTGTTGCTCACCCTAGAGGGCCACACTTTTTATCTTTTATAGTTTGGGTAATAAGAGAGAAGAAAGCAAAAGGATTGCATGAGGGAAATTGATCTCCTACTAACAAAGGACAAGTGATCCCTACCCTTGCTAGAGTTGGCCTCTCTAAGAACATGGGAGAAGGAGATTTGGATCCATCCATGTGATTCTCTTAGCTCGTTGGCCCATTTTTGCAACCTACAAGGATAGGCATCTGTATCATTTGCCCACTTAATGTCATTCAACGGACTCTCTATGATGAACATCCCTAAGAAACAAAAAGTGAGTTCCCTTACACCCTATAAAATTCTAATTTCTCATCAGAATCATATATCTCAATAGGGCCCAATTACTCCCCTTTTGTTCTACTCAATCCACAATCAGATAGCCTAATAACCTTTCATCAATATTTAACTTTATGAGGACCTACCATTTATGCATTATAATGCTTTGCTGGTCCATTCAACAACAGCACCCTTCTTCTTGGGGACGTGGGAATTTTGCTGAATTTTTTTAACCGACACTATTTATTCTAGAAATTAGTTGAAAGTAAAAAATTACGAAAAAAAAAGAAAATGAGATCAACAAATCTGATATAATGAATGCATACGTAGAGATGTAAAGTCTACATGTATTCTAACCATCCACACTCAAAATGGAAGAAAATTCAAACTGACATTATTGATTCCAGAAATTAGCTCAAAATAAAAAATAGGAAAAAATAGAAACTGAGATGAACAAATCTAATATAGTGCATGCATGTGCAGATGTAAAGAGTCTACCAAGGTCTTATCATTTTAGTTTGATTTAATATGTGCCATGGGTACAATTTCTGAGTGCAAGTGTAGCAAGTGTTATACGCCGCCTGAGTATCCTATTACATCTCTTTTAAAAGCTTGGCTATGAGGAGGACACACCACCCCTCTATTGTTTTTCTCTTTTGGTGTGTGTGTGTGTGTGTGAGAGAGAGAGAGAGAGAGAGAGGGAGGGAGACCGTTTGTATGATGGATGGGGGACATAGATTGGAATATTTCAACGTTTGACAAATTTCCTTTTGAATATGGACTGTCTCCTTTTAATTTTTGTTTCACAGATCATTGATATGATCTTCGAATCTTGAAAATCCTTTTCAGTATCCCATCCATGGTTAGGTTCGTCATAAAAATGGCTTGGATCATTGCAACACGACTGGTTCAGCACAAAAAAATGATTTGGATAATTTGCAACATCATCAGGTCCAACAACTATATTCCGAACATGAAAAATAGCAATATGTTGGGATGTACTGTAGCAATATGGACCGTACAAGTGTATAGTTCAGATTACAGCCATCTAGGTGGGCCATTTGATTGTATGGGTTGCATGTTCATTAACTTCAACCAACCTCAACACTTCACCTCAAGCTGCTGCATATCTAACATTGATGCCGAGCCTGGAAAAGATATGTTCAAAATGATTTCTCTTCAGAGCTTTAGCAAATACATCAACTGATCTTGAGATTTGACATACAACGTATAGATTTCAATCACTTAAGCCGGCACGAATAACATGTTTCGTGAGATGCACCAATCAGCCTAACACATTACTATATGCCAATCACAAACAATTTCACACGTCCTTATTTTATTTATTTATTTATTTATTTTTATTTTTTTTAAAGGATAAATTCACACGTCTTCACACCATGAGGATGACTACATCAATCACTCATGTCTTCATGCGCAAGCCGTCAACAAGCTCGATGCACAAACAAAAGAAAAACCTAGATTCTTTGAAGAACTCTCAAGAAAAGAAAGAGTACAAGAGAAAAAAAATGAGGAGAAAATAATTTTAAGAGAAGAAGAAAAGAGGGGAAAACTCTAGCTTGATCAAACCTGCTATGATACTATGTAGTTTATGAGAAGATTTAAGAGAGAGAAGAGGAGAGGGGAGAGAGTTGAGAGAGAATGGAGAAAGCGAAGAGGATTGGGGTAGGACATCCCCTCCCTTCCTTTTATTCAATTAAGTTAAAAAACCAAAAATGCCCAAAATGCCCTTCACTTGTTATAAATTAATGCATGCACCTTAAAACTCAAATATGATAAGTGAGGGGCCACAATTGATGAGGACATCACGTCACATACACCCTTGCGTACGTATTAGAGAAGGCGGGCTGCATCGATTTCCCGGTGGCTAAGCGAGTATTCATGATTGTGCTGAAGACCCCATGTGTATGTGCGAGCATCTAGAAGACCCCATGCTGGGAAGATGCACATGGGTTGCTTTATGGAGTGATTCAGACCGCTGGATTGGAGGGACGTGACGATCGGGCCATTGGATTGCATGGATCACATGATCAGGCCATTGATCGTGAATCGTCCACATTGGTTATTTAGATTTTATCATATTTTAAGACTTAGTTTTGATTAATTTATGTTTGGACACCTTTATGAGTATTTAGTAGATTCTCTTTAGATTAGGGCCATTTTAATTAAAATTTCATAAGACGGTGTTTTTTATAATTAGTGAAACTTGGTGAAACTATAAAAAGAGGGTGGGCATGTGACTCTCTCCCCCTCATTAGGTTTTGTGAAAAAAGAAAGAAAGAGACTTTTGCTTTTTTTATTCTTCTTCTTCCATCTTCATGAGATTTGAAGATACTTTCATGTGATTTGGAAGGGAGATTGGTGCGAGGCTAATCTTCATCAATGGAGGTGCGAGGTTTTCATCTATCCCCTCATCATCATCTCTCTTTCATCCATCAAGGTATTTTCTTCAAGTTCTTCAAATCTTCCATCCCAAGTCTTATTTTTCTCCTGAACCCATATTTCCCTTATCTATCTACCATCCAAACCCTAACTGACCTAAACCCATCCATCCCACGCCACACGCGTGACTGTACGGCCTCACATGTGAATCCTTGCCCTTTTTTGATGCGGACACAAGTGCATTCAAGGTGTACCAACGAAGAAAGCGCCAACCACAAGTGCCGTCCTTGTGGATAGGCGACTATTGAGGAGCTGAAGACCTTTCACATGTGATTGGACATATAGAAGACCCCACTTAGGGAAGACACATGTGAAGAAAGATTAGAGAAAGAAGACCGAGCGCCCAAACTTTCCCATACTTATGTTATTTGCACGTTTTTGACTTAGTTAGGGGTCTTTTAGTAATCTTATATCTTTATTTGCTTATCCTAGGGGTATTTTAGTAATTTTATGTCTTTATTTGCTTATTTAAGTGGGGTAAAGCCCTAAACACGAATTTCAACTATTGATGAATGAAAAGCAAACCCTTTGGTTGCCTCCTTCCTCTCTTCTCTCTAATGGTGCTTCTTCTCTCCCCTTGATCTTCTTCTTCTAATTTTTTCTTGTGCCCCTCCAACTTCCTCAAGGTAATAGCTTTCTTTCTTCTATTTTTTTTTATTTTGGCTAATTCCTCTTCGATCAAAATCTTGAAAACCGATCTAAACCCTAAATCCCCAAATTCTTAAATCCCTAATCCGAGAAACTTCTTGGTTCTTCGGACTAGTGATCTTCATTGATCGATTGGGTGTGACCATGCAAGATCGGGAGGTCTCATCCCTCGCCGGATCCAACCTAAGTAGTAATTGAATTCCATACTCCATGGTTGTAGTGATGGTCCGCTCCATTGCATGTTTCCTTTATGATTTTCTCAGTTATGATGATTATTGTTAGAATTTTAGATCATTTATTCCTTTTATTTCCGCTGTTTAATTATCTCCATGAGCATGCATCATAATTAGGGCTGTCCTGCGTCAAATTTGGTATCAAAGCCTAGGCTTGCATGGTTTTTGTCTAGATCGAGTTATCAAATTAGGGTTTTGATTTTTAGGTTTAACTTAGGAAAGTTTTAGGTTTAGAAAGTTTTCAATTTTAGAAACTTTCCAATTTTAGAAAGTTCCTAATCTGGAAAATTTTCAGATTTGAGTTGTTTCCTGTTTCAACTTAATTGTGTCAGTTCATAGTAGTTTTGCATTCATCGCATTCATCTTGAAAGTCATAGCACCTAGTAGTCTAGTTAGGTAGAGTTTGGTTCAAGTCTTCATTGTATGCCCACGAGAAGGGGTAGAGGTTTCGGACTTCAACCTACCATGAATAACGAGCAGTTATCTGAGCAACTTGCTCAATTGATACAAAAGATAACCGCCCTAGAAGCGGGTCAAAGGCGTGAGTTTGCCCGCCTTGAGAACCAAATTACCACCACCATGACCAAGGTGGAGCAACTAGAGGCGTCCCAAAAGGAAAACCCTGCTGTAGGGGAAGATGCGCACTCCCAAGTGGAAAGAATCATGGAAGAACGTGCTGTCACACGTGGTGGTAGTGAGGATAGAGATCGTGGTAACGGTCGTGGTGTGGTGCGAGAGGCACGAGCCACATGTGGTCAGCAAGACCGTTATGATCCAGATGAGCGTGCGATGAAGAGTGTGAGAGTTGAGGCCCCGAGTTTTGATGGGCGCTTGGATCCCAAGGCATTCCTTGACTGGGTTGCTGACATGGACCACTACTTTGAGTGGTATGACATGTCAGAAAACCGTCAAATGCGGTTTGCTAAGATGAAGCTTGTGGGTCAAGCCAAGCTCTTCTGGACCAACACCGAGCGTAGGATAGAGAGAGTTGGTAGAGCCCCTATCACACATTGGTATGAGATGAAAGAGAAGTTGAAGGAGAAGTACCTTCCTCTCTCATACCGTCAGAAGCTCCTTGACCAATGGCAATCCTTACGTCAAGGGTCAATGCCTGCCGCTGACTACATCGCTAAATTTGAAGAGTATGTGATGCGATGTGATATCCGAGAAGACCCTCTAGTAACGCTCTCGCGTTTTAAGACGGGCCTTTGTGCGGATCTTCAGCGCGAGCTTATTACTCGGCCCTTAACGGACTTAGATGAAGCATATCAAGTCGTGCAGGAGTTAGAGCAGTATCTGAAGGCTCCTGTCGTTCGTCGTTTTGAGTCCCGAGACTCCAATGCTAGATCTAGTTCCCAAGGAACTAGACCTAATATTGGTAATCAACCTAGGGCACAGGCGACCATTCTGCCTAGGCCTAGGGAGGACAAGGGAAAAGGGGTTCTTGGTGCCGGTCCTAGTAACATGAGCCAAGTGAGGTGCTATGAGTGTGGTAACCTTGGCCACATGTCTAATCAGTGTCTTACGAAGAGCCGTGGGAGAGCTTTAGTTATAGGCGAATCCCACGAGGGTGGAGATGACCAGAGTGATTATGAAGTTGAAGAGTATCACCCTGAAGGAGGACTTACTGATGAAGAAGTGGATGGAGAAGCAACGCTTGCAGTAGTCAGGCGTGTGTTAGCTTAGTCTAGAAGTAGTGCTGACTGGCGTCGAAGCACTATCTTCTACACTATTGCCAAGTGTGGTGAAAAGAATTGTAAGGTGATAGTGGACAGTGGAAGTTGTCAGAATGTGATTTCTACTAGCACCTTAGATCGCTTAAAACTGAAATCCACACCTCATCCAGACCCGTATAAAGTTTCTTGGGTTGACAAGACATCCCTACCTATCACCCAGCAATGTCTAGTCCCCATCGAGTTTGGGTCATACAAAGAGTCCCTGTGGTGTGATGTTTTACCTATGGATGTGGGGCATGTTATCCTAGGTAGACCGTGGCTATTCGATAATGATGTCACGATCTTTGGCCGTTCGAATGCGTGTACTTTTATGTATAATGGTAAAAAGATCAAACTTAATCCCATGCCACCTGAGAATACACTAGGAAAGAAGAAGGATGAGAAAGCAAGTGAGCCTAGAGAAATGGGGAAATCCAAACCTAAGTCTTTACATATAATCAGCGCAAGAGAGTTTGAAAAAGAGGCTAAGGAGGATTCTATGGTGTATGCCCTTGTGGCTAGAGAAATTACACCAAAGGATCCAACAGAGAAGCCCTCTGAGGTGACCTCAGTCCAGAAGGAATACAGTGATGTATTTCCTGAAGACTTACCGAATGAGTTGCCACCTATGAGGGACATACAGCATGCCATTGATCTTGTCCCAGGGTCTACTCTACCGAACCTTCCTCACGACAGGATGAACCCTGCAGCGCATGCAGAGTTGAAGAAGCAAGTTGATGAGCTTCTGCAAAAGGGTTTCATCCAAGAGAGTATGAGCCCGTGTGCCGTGCCTGCATTGTTGACGCCAAAGAAAGACGGCACGTGGCGGATGTGTGTGGACAGCCGTGCCATAAACAAAATTACTGTCAAGTATAGGTTCCCTATACCTAGACTTGATGATATGCTTGACATGATGGCCAGGTCTACTATATTCTCTAAGATAGACCTCAAGAGTGGATATCACCAAATTCGTATACGCCCAGGAGATGAGTGGAAGACGGCGTTTAAGACGAAAGATGGGTTGTATGAGTGGTTGGTCATGCCCTTCGGCTTGACTAACGCACCCAGTACTTTCATGCGGGTGATGACCCAAGCTTTGAGGCCGTTCATGGAAAAATTCCTAGTGGTGTATTTTGACGATATTTTTATTTATAGTACCACTAAGGAATCACACCTTGAACATTTAAAGAAGGTCTGTAGTGTCCTTAGGAAGGAAAAGATGTACGCTAATCTTAAGAAATGTGCATTCATGTCTAGCCAAGTTGTGTTCTTAGGATTTATAGTGTCATCTGAAGGGATACGTGCTGACCCTGAAAAAGTCAGGGCCATAGTTGAGTGGCAATAACCAAGGATCATTCATGAGGTGCGAAGTTTTCACGGCCTAGCAACTTTTTATCGTCGGTTCATTAGGGGTTTTAGCACGATCATGGCTCCCATTACCGAGTGCATGAAAAAGGGAGAGTTCGTGTGGTCTAAAGCCGCCGTCAAGGCTTTTAAAGAAATTAAGGTCAAGATGGTGGAAGCTCCTGTCATGCGTCTACCTGACTTTTCTAAAGTCTTTGTAGTAGCGTGCGATGCGTCTGGTGTCGGTATAGGTGGAGTGTTGAGTCAAGAAGGACACCCAGTGGCCTATTTCAGTGAAAAACTGAATGAGGCAAAACAAAAATACTCCACTTACGACAAAGAATTTTATGCGGTAGTGCAATCCCTGAGACATTGGCGACACTACCTCCTACCGCAAGAATTCGTTTTGTTTTCTGACCATGAGGCTTTGAGATATTTGCATTCTCAGAAGAAACTCAACCCAAGGCATGCCAAGTGGGTAGCGTTTCTTCAGGAATATTCGTTTGTTTTGAAACACAAGGCCGGGGTTGAAAACAAACCAGCGGATGCCCTTAGTAGGAGAGTGGCGTTGCTCAACTCCTTGAGTGTAGAGGTAGTCGGATTTGAGCAATTGAAAGATGAATACCCCATATGTCCTGATTTTGGGGGTACTTACGCGTCGCTCTCTAGTGACCAGCATATTATGGGTGAATATGTTCTTAAAGATGGCTTTCTTTTCAAGGGAGACAGACTTTGTATTCCCCATATGTCCCTTCGTGAATTCCTCATCTGGGAGCTTCATTCAGGAGGGATAGCTGGCCATTTTGGTCGTGATAAGACCATTGCCCTCGTGGAAGATCGTTTCTATTGGCCAAGCCTCAAGCGAGACGTAGCCAAAGTTTTAGGGCAGTGTCGAACATGTCAGCTGGCAAAGCAAAGAAAGCAAAATACCGGGCTGTACACGCCATTGCCAGTGCCACATGCTCCGTGGCAGGACATTAGTATGGACTTCGTGCTCGGGCTTCCCAAGACTATAAAAAAGCACGATTCCGTTTTTGTCGTTGTTGACCGTTTTTCTAAAATGGCACATTTCCTCCCATGTTCGAAGACGTCAGATGCGTCTCATGTTGCTCGTATCTTTTTTGATGGTGTGGTGCGTCTCCATGGGTTACCTAAAACCATAGTGTCTGATCGTGATGTTCGATTTACTAGCTATTTTTGGAAGACACTGTGGCACATTATGGGAACTCGTTTGCAATTTTCTACTGCTTACCACCCACAAACAGATGGTCAAACTGAAGTGGTAAACCGTAGCCTTGGAAATCTTCTACGTTGTCTAGTGGGTGAACATGTTAAGACTTGGGACCTAATTTTACCAACTCGAACTTGCTTATAATGGGTCAGTTAATAGATCTACAGGGTTGAGTCCTTTTGAAATTGTAAGTGGTTATAAACCTAGAATGCCCATAGATCTCTTACCTATGTCTGTTACCCAAAGGTCTTCTGAGTCAGCCGATGCATTCGCACGCCATATTCATGATTTGCATACACATATTAGACAGCGGTTAAATAAGAGCAATGATGATTATAAAGTTTCAGCTGATTCTCATCGTAGAGCGCAAGAATTTCAAGAAGGAGACTATGTAATGGTGCGAATAAGGCCAGAGCGATTCTCTCAAGGATCTGCAAAGAAATTACAAGCGCGTAGTGCTGGACCATTCAAGATATTACAAAAAGTTGGGTCCAACGCGTATCGGGTTGATCTTCCACCTGAAATGAGCATTAATCCAACTTTTAATGTGGAAGATCTAGTCCGTGCCCATACTCCCATTGTTGATACATCGTCCCTTTCATGGCCTTTTCCTGAGTTTACTACCCAACCCTTTCCACCCCTCCTCCACCCATTACCTATAAAGAAGCAATTGAGGAAATCTTGGATGACGAGATAGTATCCACGAGCGATGGGGGTTTCCAAAGGTATCTTGTCAAGTGGAAGAACAAACCATCTCTAAATCTACGTGGCTGTCGGGCGACGCATTGCAGGGTATTGATCCAGATCTACTCGAGCGCTACAAAAGTTTCAACTCGTCGGAGTCGAGTTTTTCTCATCCGAGGGGAATTAATGCGGACACAAGCGCATTCAAGGTGTACCAACGAAGATAGCGCCAACCACAAGTGCCGTCCTTGTGGATAGGCGACTATTGAGGAGCTGAAGACCTTTCACATGTGATTGGACATATAGAAGACCCCACTTAGGGAAGACACATGTGAAGGAAGATTAGAGAAAGAAGACCGAGCGCCCAAACTTTCCCATACTTATGTTATTTGCACGTTTTTGACTTAGTTAGGGGTCTTTTAGTAATCTTATATCTTTATTTGCTTATCCTAGGGGTATTTTAGTAATTTTATGTCTTTATTTGCTTATTTAAGTGGGGTAAAGCCCTAAACACGAATTTCAACTATTGATGAATGAAAAGCAAACCCTTTGGTTGCCTCCTTCCTCTCTTCTCTCTAATGGTGCTTCTTCTCTCCCCTTGATCTTCTTCTTCTAATTTCTTCTTGTGCCCCTCCAACTTCCTCAAGGTAATAACTTTCTTTCTTCTATTTTTTTTTGTTTTGGCTAATTCCTCTTCGATCAAAATCTTGAGAACCGATCTAAACCCTAAATCCCCAAATTCTTAAATCCCTAATCCGAGAAACTTCTTGGTTCTTCGGACTAGTGATCTTCATTGATCGATTGGGTGTGACCATGCAAGATCGGGAGGTCTCATCCCTCGCCTGATCCAACCTAAGTAGTAATTGAATTCCATACTCCATGGTTGTAGTGATGGCCCGCTCCATTGCATGTTTCCTTTATGATTTTCTCAGTTATGATGATTATTGTTAGAATTTTAGATCATTTATTCCTTTTATTTCCGCTGTTTAATTATCTCCATGAGCATGCATCATAATTAGGGCTGTCCTGCGTCATTTTTGGTTTTCCATCACCCTTAAATCAATATCCTCTTTATCTTTTCCCCAAATCCGCTGAACCAACTCACCCAATTTATTCCTATATTTCTCAAAATCTTTTAACCCTAATTTCACCCTAGGTTGTATTAGACATTCTACTTTAAAATAGATTATACCCTATGCTAAATGGATGCCCCTACATCCATTAGATCCTAGTTTCCTTTTATTTAATGATCTTGTGTGACAATGTTGGTAACTTAGGCTAAGATTATGCATGATGTTCTTTTGCTTTTCATGGGATTCATGATGATGATGGCAATGCTTATGTTTTTTTTTTTTTTTCTCTGTTAATTGTCTTAATTCTGCTACTTGATCTCGCATGTTATTTGGTTCATGCAACTGTCCTGCATCAACAATGCTAGAGAAAATAGATAAGATGGACCCTACAAGTGTAGGGGTCTAGATTACAGTTATCCAGGTGGGCCGTATAATTGTATCGCCAATATGTTCATTAACTTCAACAAAACCCCTCGGTGAATTTTGAATTAAATTTTGGCATACTTATTTGTCAATGGTCGATAGTGAAAACATTGTATTTGGTTACAAACTTACAATAGGTTAGAGCTGTCTTTTCTGTTTTGATCTGTATTATTGTGACAGAAGGAAGAGCTTCTTCTTCTTTTCCTTGTCAGGAAGAAGGGCTTGTTGCGAAAGATTCCAATCTAGTCAAAAAAGAAAAGAATTCCCTATTTCTTAATGTGCACTAGGTGAAGTTATGGAAGCTGCTACAAACATTAACTATTACTCTCTAAATCTAGGTAAAATTGATAAGTAGGGGGCATTATGGTATTGAGTTGGTTGGTCCTAGCCACAGGGTAGATTTAAAAAGTCGTGTGATTGTTTTCTAAAGCATCTTCTAGAAAATTCCCGAAAATACAGAAGTGGAACCAAGAAACACATGGGTAGCTTTTCTGCTGATTTTTCTTTAGTAGTTATGAATGTACTTTATGAAAACATTGTAACAGAGCAGAATGAAGTGTCCCACATTCGACTCTTTTTCCCTTATTTGCTTGTGTAATATCTTCACTTTGAACTATTTGGTCTTTGACAATGGTTCCTGCATTTCCTTGTGGACTTGGGATGGATTGCCGTCTCTTTGTAGTAGACTTGAAGTAACTGTGTCGTGGCAGCTCATATCTTGTACTGATGCTGATTCCTTTTCTTTTCCCAGTTTTTTTTACAAGACTCACCTTGTTTTACTGCTTAGTTTTCTTTTCCATGCTTAACATCTCTGTGTTTGTTGCATGCTTCCTCATTTTTCTTTTGTGAATGTTGGCATTCACAGATAACCCTACCATATGATGCCAAACAACTATCTAAAGCAACTAGGGATACGGCTGCTATTTATCTAGCATGTGGGATAGACCCATCCAAGGTCTTGACAACTTTTAGCACTTATGTTATGCTACCTATAGCTTGCAACTGTTTCACAAGCTACTTAATGTGAATGCTGCTTTCACTTTTACTTGCACCTGCAGGCTTCTGTCTTTGTGCAGTCTCATGTTCATGCCCATGTAGAACTGATGTGGCTACTTAGTTCCACCGCACCAATTGGTAGATTGAACAGAATGATCCAATTTAAAGAGAAATCACGCAAGGCGGTGCGTTGCCACTGTATGAAAGCTTCATCACCATTACTTCTATTTAGTTGTAATCCTTTTCCATTTTGTGGTTGTAGCTCATTCACCATTCTTCTTATTGCTTCACATTTATCATGATTTTTATCAATTTGAATTTCAAAGTCTATCAATCTGTAGAGCAGGGCAAATGTTTGATCATTCTCTCAAATGAAAATTTAAGATGTGTGCGTGCATGTTATTGCAAACGAAGGGATATCAGAAATAAAGTTTTTTCAGGCAATAAATGAAAATAATTTGATGATGCACTAACAGGAAAAATCTGCTTCAACAAAAAAAATCTCCAGCAAACCCTAGCCAAGGCAACACAAAAATATGCTACAACAGAAAAAATCCAGCAAACCCTAGCCAAGGTGACCCAAAATCTGCTTGAACTTAAGCTGGATGTTGAAAATCTAGAGAAGCAACTTAAAAAATCTGTCAAATCCGAATGTCCAGCAATACCTTCAACCATTCAACAAAAATCAGCAAGTCCTTCAGAAAAAGATCTAAAAAAAAAGAATCGAAGAAGAATTTCTAGCAACATCTTTAATTGGACATCAGAAAAATCAGCAGGGCTTCAAATTCAGTAACACATGATTTAAAACCCTAATTTTTTTTTTCTGCTGTAAGCCACCCTCGTCTCACAAATCACAACAGGTTAGTGAGGAAAGGCCCCACGACTCTCAAAATAGAAAAAGAATGAATAAGAAGAAACAAAGTGAAGGAAAAAAAAAAGAAAAGAGAAAAGAAGAGGGAAAAAAACCCTAGAAGAAGAAGAAGAAGAAGAAGAAGAAGAAGAAGAATAGACCCTAGGAGCACTTAGTCTCTGATACCATGTTAAGAAGAATGGGAGAATTTGAGAGAGAGAGCATATGGGACTGGGTCTCTTATCTATAATAATATAATAGAAGGTAAAATTACATATATGCCTTTATATAAGGGAAAAACTAAAGGAAGGTAAGGGGCAAATAAAAAAGCACGAAACAAAGATAGAATGCTGAAAATTAAGGGCAAAGACCCAGAATATAAAAATTAAGGATAAAAGCCCATAACATGACCCAGGTGTATGTACCTGTGGGCCCAGTCATAGGCCCACACGCACATACACCCACAAAAACATCTACTGAAATATTGCTCTTTAAAATGAATACGCTGTTTGCATGCATTGTTGAGACTATCTTTGTGCAAGCAACAATACCTATCGTTTTGAGGTTGAGTTTTGCTTGTCCAGTTATAGATATGAATATTGGTATCGTATTGGCCGATACAGCTGTATCGTATCCATATCGGCACGAGACAAAACGTGATACGGGATCATATCGGCCTGATACGAAAAAGTGACCCATATCGGCCTATATCGGCTGATATGGGACGTATCGGCACCGATACGGGGGTGACATGCCCATAAAAGCCCAATTTTGATTTATTTTTTTCAATTTAACTCACGTCTCCTCTCTCTCTCTCTCTCTCTCTCTCTCTCTCTCTCTCTCTTCATTTAAACCATGGAAGAAGCCTAAAAACTCATTTTAAGCTAGATCTATACCTATTTTGGGATCAAAACAAATGATTTGAATATGATTCGACAAATCGAAGCGAAGTGGACCATTATGGGAAAAATTGGAAATGGTATACCTTCACTTTCTTTTTTATATTTTCATCTTCTTTTTGTTGTATTGCAATGTAATGGGCCCTAGTTCACCAAATCCTGCTTGATTTGTGTTTAATTAGGGCCCATTTAGTTGACCTTCAACAAGTCAAACCGTTAGACAACATTCTCGTCAAAGAATGGTTTGAACACTAATGAATATATGGTCAAAACACAAAAAATGATATATTCTTGGATATCTCAGTTAGTTCGTCAACCATTAATAACTTGATTGTTGATTGTTTGATGGATAACTTGATAGTTGATTGTTGGAACTTGGCACTTATAAGCTCTTTCTTGTATTACTCTATTGTTGATGGTTATTTATTGATGAGATATTCTTGGGACTTGATGGACCTGATGCATTATATATTACATTTTATTAAGCTAGATTGCAATTTAATACCTAGGTTAAATACTTAATGCATTATATAGTACTTTTTTATTTGTTACATGTACAACTATTTGTTGTAAAGTCCAACCAAACTAGCTGCCCATCTAGTAATTTCATTTTTCTTTTTAATGTTTCTAACATTTCTAGTTTTTTGGTTTCTTTGCAATTATCTGATGCTTCTTATAATTGTGCATGTTACTTGGACGCTTCAGAGTTCGAAATGCATGTCCTACCTTTGTTTGGCAAGAATCAAGAATGGGTCCTTCCTAGGAAATATTTCCCCATCATATTCAATCCAAAACCTTAAAAATAATTCCCAATGTATCAGTTATGTCATTATTTATTAATAATTAGTATCTTAATAATGTTGAATTTTAAGCTTTGCATACTGATTTAGCTGCTAAGCATACACTTAACTCCCTAACCCATGATATATATATATATATATATTCTTGTTGAAGGTTAATGGGGTTTACATGATAAAAGAGAAGGTATGGAAAGAGGAAAATGGTGAACCATGTGGATCAAGGAGGGGATAGAGAGAGACTTTGGAGTAGAGAGAAAAGGAGATAGGGGTGGAAGGTAAGGTGGGGGCGAGAGAGAGGGGGGGGGGGGGGGGGGTGTCTCCTTACTTAGATGCTTTGTACGGGTGCGGGCTACACATGGAGAGGTTGGTGTGGGCTAATGCATTAAAAGAAGTGGGTGCAATCTATGCCATCCCTTGTGTGGTAAAATCTCAATCGTTCCCTGCCAAGCAGCTACGTTTTTATGAAAAATTTATCTGAAGAGTAATTGCGAGGGAAAAAATGTCGGCATTGTATATAGTAGAGATAATGAAGCCCTAATAGAAAAAAGGAATGGTACTTGAGAGTACACACGTAAGCAACACACACCCATAAACAACATATATACAACCATAATTTACTACATTTAAGTTCTGTTTAATAGATTACTTAAGAAAATAAATATGTAAACTTAGAGGTACCGATGTACCTACTTTTTTAGAGGTTGCCATGTCTCAATACTTCTATTCCTGTCATACCCAATGCCAGTACCTATACCTTTAAAATTGTATTCTTATTTCTTTCTCCTCAAATTTGTATATGTTTTCCAAATTATGTCCAGCATTATTGGAGCTGTTCTTAAATTTCTGAACTCTGCTGAAATTCACTAGATCCATACAGATTAAACTTGTCATTATTACATTTTTGTTTTATAGGGAGATGAAAATGTTGGAGTTGCCCTTCTGACTTATCCTGTTCTTATGGCCTCTGATATTCTTTTATATCAGGTAATTGATCCTTATATTCATGCTGCAATAAATTTAAGGGAATGCATAGAATTCTGCAATGCAAAAATTCATTGTTATATAAACACACATGCACATGCACTCAGATATATGTATGTATTTGCATGCGTGCACACACACACACGCACAGTATATGTATATGTATGTGCACACGCACATGTATCCTAGAACTCCTCATGATTGCTTAAAATATGTATATGTATGCGCACGCTCACGCTCACATGTATGCTATAACTCATCATGATTGCTTAAAATTTGGCTTCTAAGCCCACTACTTCGGACATCTTCATTTTATAACTTCACAAATATCCAATGTGTGCCTTTTGACTATATTATTTACTAAAAATCATCATGGAGAAACGTTATCCTTACAAGTTGCAGCATGAATCTACAGACTGACTTGGTCCCAGTTGGTGAGGATCAGACACAACATCTAGAGTTGACCCGAGAGTTGGCCGAGAGGGTAAATTATTTATTTGGAGGAAAGAAGTGGAAGAAAATGGGAGGGTAAGATTCTAAGCTATCACAACTGTAGTTTTAGACATCTATTTATGAAGGTTCAATTTTGTAATCTCTTTCCCTGCATCATGGATTTAATTGCCTCCATGTTTCTGATCACAGACGGGGTGGTGCACTTTTTAAGGTGGATTCCCTCTCTTTGATGCGTGGTTGAAATTCTTCATTGGAAGCATCATGGTAAAATTTGTTCCGTTGTTACTGTTAACAATTTGCTGTAGTAGGTTCCTGAAGCCCTCATTCCTCCATCTGGAGCTCGTGTGATGTCTCTTACAGATGGTCTTTCCAAGGTATTATTCTCATTTTTTCCTTTGGAAAATTATCAAAGGGAGGAAGCATTTGTATACATCTTGAATTTTTTTTTTTTTTTTTTTTCATATGATATAATGGATCTCTTTCTGCTTCAAATGGTTCCTAACAGTCTGATACACCTTTAGGTCGTCTAGATTTCTCAGACAAATTGAACTATACCCTCACTGTAGGTGGCTTTATTTGAAGATAATTTTTTTCTGAAAAACTATCATTATGTACCATGGTTTGGTTGGATCTTAATTTGAGGAAAGACTAATTCGGATCTGAAAAAGCAATGCTTAGTGGAATTCATTTTTTTGGAGAGGGGTCTGGTTGGAATTCATTAGGGCATGCTTGGATATCACCAATTCCATGGAAATTAATGGAAATGGAAGAGATTTTCTATTGATGTGACAGTTCGAGATGTTTGTATGGCAAAGAAAAGGGAGGATTCCATTTATTATCCAACAAATGCTGTTATTCAGCTTATATTGAGTATTGACTTCATTTCTTTTGCTTGCTTGCCAGATGTCCAAATCTGCACCTTCTGATCTGTCCCGAATCAATCTTCTTGATGCCAAAGATGTGGGTTTGCTATCTTTTCCTAATTTTGCATCCATCAATGTATTGAGTTATATGTTTATCTTAAACAGTACTTAGTGGACCCATTATTTTCTATGTGATATGTGAAATGATAGCAAATGCGACAGCAAACACAGAGCATGCTGATTGGTGGAAGGCTATATGCATCGCAATGTGCCAACCTGCTTTGCTACAGTCTCTGAAGTCTGAATATATTTAGGAAATTCATCTTCCGCTTATTTTATTTTCTTATTATTTAATTAAATTTTTTTTTTTTAATAAGTAAAGGATTTGTTTATTAGAAACAAGATAGCGCTAATGGTGGTGCATATATTTCTCAATGAATAAAAGTCCCCAGTGGCCCCTTTTCTTAGAGGGTTGTCCTTGTGAAGTGTGCTCAGTTTCCTGCTAAAGTTACTGGTTATTGTGAACAGCTTGGCAATATCATTCTTTAAATGACTAAGCTACATTGTTTATTTAGAGATCAGTAACATGAACACCCATCTAGTAGAAAAGGCAAATATGAGTAAAAATAAACAAAGTAAAGATAAGAGGTAGGAAGCAAGATCTTACAGGTGTCTTAGCATCAATGAAAATGAGGCCCACTTGGTGCCTTTTGCTGTGGTTTGCGAGAATGTTTACAATGCCTATTCTTAAATTAATGACTTGGACCATCACCACTGAATCAAATTTCTCTTCATACCTTTTGATAAAATGGGGTTGGGAAGTATTGACATTAACATTCACAACGTGGCTATTCAAAAAAATAAAAAAAATGAAGTGGTTTTTTTTTTTTGGTTTCTAGAATTAATGCTGATACATGTTGTACTCCTCTTTATGAAGGTTAATGTGTACTTGTCTATTTATTTTGGTGAATGTTAATTACATTTGCTGAATGCTGATGTGTATACAATACAACTTAGTTTATTGTAGAATTGAGATGTAAATGTTGAGTCATGTGAATCTGCGTCTCATGTTTAAAAATATCTCATGTTGAATAATAATCGTAACTCCAAGAACTTCTTTTTTAGCTTTGTTATTCTCCATTATCTCTTGTTTGGTTTTCTATCTTCTACATCCTTAATGTTGCATGTTGGTTCTGTAGGTAATTGCCAACAAGATAAAACGATGTAAAACGGATTCATTTCCTGGGTTTGTAACTCTACCCCCTTTCTCTGTATTTTTGTGCACGCATGGGTGTGGGTGCGTAGCGGCACCGGTAATGTGAGTATGGCAGTCAATGGGCTGGGCCCATGCCAAGTAAACTCAAAAATTGAATAGGCCATCACTACAGTTGATGCAGGGACATGTCAGGCCTGGCCCAACCAGTTCAAAATCCAGGCTGAAGACAACTCAAAGCATGGCCGAACCATTCAAAATCCAGGCTGAAGACAACCCCAGGCCTGGTCCATTTGACAACCCCATACTTGTGTGCAGAGTTGTTATTGATGTTTACTATATCAATTCTCTCTCTCTCTCTCTCTCTCTCTCTCTTTAATTCTTTGAATGGTATTATATGCATACATACTTTCCTGCTAGTTGTCTACTGGCTGTCAATTTTCATTGCTCAAATGTCTGGTCAATAGCTTGTTTTACTCAAAGGTCACTTTTTATTAATTTATATTGATCACATGGTTTTCAAAAAGTGTTATACATTGGCCATATCGTAATGGAAATGGCCAACCCTGTATGTGATATGAGGGCGAATCGGTCCATTATGAATAAATGGGCCATACTAGCACTTATTGGCCGATGCACCCCGTATTGGCACTATTGTGAGGCCAAATTGCCGTAAAGAGCAAATTTTGAAAAATTTTATCTTCAAAATTTTATTTTCAAAATTTCTCCAGTTTTTCCACTTCTTTCTTCATTTCAATCATGAAGGAGGCTTAAAAACTAATTTTAACCTAGATCTAGGCCTATTTTGAAGGTCAAAACACAAAATTTGAGTGGCATTTGAAGAACCGAAGTAGAGTGGACCATTTTGGAAAATATCTATAGAAGGGGTAAACCTTCACTTAAAAGAAAGGAAATTTTCCATCTTCTTGTATTTATATGTTAAGGGCCCTAGTCCATCGAATCATACTTGATTTGTGTTTGATTAAGGCCTACGTGGTTGAATTATAGCAAGTCAAGCTGACATTGTGCAGTAGACGACATTCTTACCATAGAATAGCCTGTTACAGCATCAAATACATGTCCAAAACCAAAAAAGAATATACACATTTGGGATCCTCACTTCTTCTTTTTTTTTTTTAATTTTTTTTTAATTTTTTTAATTTTTAATTTTTAATTTTTTTTTAGAATTTTACCAACAAGTTTTGAGATTTTTCCCAAGAAAGAAATATATTGGCCATTTTTAGAGCTGTACTGCATAGACTAGCAAGCTGGCTGATACGCTGGCTGATAGTGTCACATAATACCTTGATTTATGATGTTGCCTTATTTCCAGGGAGGTGTATGAAGCTAGAACTAGGATGTGTCAAAGGAAATAGATTTAGGGTGATTTTCTTAGTTTACAAGGAGCATGACTAGACTATATTTGCTAACCAATATGGTTTTACATGATTTCATCACAGAAGCTATCAGAATTGTTGTGTTCTTTTGTCTGAAGAGTCTCTAGTTGCTTGGTGCTCCAAATGGCTTATGATGCTATTTTATCTTGTGGCTAAACTACCATGTGCATTTCCACCATTAATATGATGGGATTTTAGTTGATGTGTCTGGTTTGGCAGGGGGCGATTTTAGTTGCTTGGAACATTGAGATATGGAGAAAGGTTGATTTTTGTTGTCAGATCTTACTCGGTGTCTGTTGTTTTCTGCCATATTTCTTACAGGCTGAAGTGGATTTATACTCCTTGTAGCTACAGGCTATGTGATCAACTGTGGAGTGAGCTTGATAGTGTTAAACAATTATGGGTGGCTGCATGGTGTGTTGGAAGGGATTTTAATACTTGTACGATTCTCCCATGAAAAATCTAAGGGTGGTCATGTGACTAGGAGTATGAGGAGTTTTTCTGATTGCATGGCCCGACACAATATTGTGGATTTACCACTAGGGGGAGTGAAATTCACTTGGTCAAGTGGGTGTGAAAATGCAACTCTTTCTTGTTTGGACAGATTTCTGGTGTTTGCTGATTGGATTGAAAAGTTCCCGTTGGTTACTAAGTGTGGTCTTCCTAGGACGGTGTTGGATCATCACCCCATTGTCTTACAGGTTGTTCCAAAAAATTGTGGTCCAAGGTGATGCAAGACTGATGCATGAACTAAGTAACATGTGAGATCAAATAGTCGAATTAAGATATTTAACAAAAAACACAAACATCGCTATAATAATTACAAATATCATGAAAATCAAAAGAAAATCATGCACCATCCTAACCTAAGCTACCAACATTGTAACACAAGATTATTAAATAAAAAGAAACTAGGATCTAATGGATGTAGGGACATCCAATTAGCATAGGGTATAGTGTATTTCAAAATAGGAAACTTGATACAACCTAGGGTGAAAATTAGGGTTTGGGTAATTTGGGAAAGTAGGAAAATTAAGAATTTTAGGTTTAGGGTTGGGGTTTTGGGGATGGAAGAAAGGGGTTTTGATATTGTAGGATTCACACGTGTGGTCGTACGGTCACATGTGTGGTGTGGGAGGATGGGTTTAGGTCGGTTAGGGTTTAGATTGTAGATGTGTATGGGAAAGTAAGGTTTGGGAGAAGATGAAGATCTGGTATAAAGAGATGAAGAACCTGAAGAAAATACCTGGATGGGGGAGAAAAGATAAGATAGTGTGGGGATATATGGGGACCTCACACTTTCGTTGATGAAAATTAGCCTCACACCAATCTTCCTTTCAAATCGCATAGATGTATCTTCAAATCACACGTGTGTGTGTGTGTGTGTGTATATATATCACAAAATTCAATCCCTTTTTTTTTTTATAGATTCAAAAAGTTTCAAAAATTACAATAATCCTTGTCTTGTGAGTCTTAACGAAAATAGCCCTAGTCTAAATAAAATAAACCAAAACACTCATAATGTGTCCAAATATAAAATAATAAAAAACTAAATCCTAAAAGGTGATAAAGTCTAAAACTGATGTGGACGATCAACGATCAATGACCCGATCATGTAATCCATACAATCCAATGGCTCGATTGTCGCGTCCCTCCGATCCAATGGTCTGATTCACTCCATAAAGCAGCCCATGTGCATCTTCCTAGTGTCGGGTTTTCCAGATGCTCGCACATGCACATGGGGTCTTCGGCATGATCACGGGTACTCACCTAGCCACAGGAAAATCGGTGCGGCCTGCCTCCTCTGATACGTATGTAAGGGTGTACATGACGTGATGTCCTCATCACAAGGCCTTTTAGATATGAAGCATCCTGGTTGGAAATAGATGGCTTCATGCATTTGGTTGTCGAATGGCGGTCATCTTTCTCGGTAGTTGGATATGCTGGATTTAGATTGAGCAGAAAGTTGAAATTATTGAAGGATAAAATTAATTTGTGGAAGAAAGAGGTGCTTGGAGCTCGAGAAGAGGTATTTGACAGAATGGTGGAAGAAATTCATAAGTTGGACCTCTTAGAAGAAAGGAGGAGCTTGTCAGTGGAGGATAAAGCAAAAAGGGATGCTCTTTATGTGTTATATGCTAACTGCTCCAAGGAAGAGGAAATTAAATGGCGCCAAAGATTGAGAGCGGTATGGCTTAAAGAAGGTGATTAGAACAAGAGATTTTTTCATAGTATTGCTAGCGCTCAAGCTCGTGCCAACAATGTTTCTAGTTTGATAGTGGATGGGTCGGCGACTTCGGATAAGAGTAAGATATGTGAAGCCATTGTGCAATTCTACAAGAAATTATGAAATTTTATTCAGTTGAAAACCTGATGTAATGGAGGAGTTGCATGCTAATGAATAACTGCAAATTTTCTTTATTGAATGCATGCCATCTTCCAGATGGCCTAAAGGTACATGCAACTTTAGAGTTGCATTTCATTGTGTACAATCAGGTGCATCCAATACTGAAACTTCAGTATTGGCGAAACTTAGCACCGGACAGTGACAAGTCTCTATTTCTGCTAAACTCCTGAAGGTTGACTGCAGATTAGATTATTTTTAATACTTACAGTGTGCTGCCTTTGTTACTCATTGAGGGTTTCACTAAAAGCTATATACATTTCTTTTCCTGTTCCTACTGACCTACTGAAGGCTAACTGTAATATAGGATTCCCTTTGTATGTAATTTTCATGGGCACCTATCATTTACTTCAGGGATCTGTTTTTATTTCCAAGCTTGATTTATTTTTTTTCTTGTATCTTTGTTGTCTAGGTTGGAATTTGACAATCCTGATAGACCTGAAAGTAACAACCTTCTTTCAATTTATCAGCTAGTTACAGGAAAGACGAAAGAGGTATTGGAATTTATGTTGTGGTCACCTGTTACAGTAAAATGGAACTCATGCTTTGTGCAATCTTACCTTCACTTTTCATATGCAAGTTATTTGTAGCTATTCTTTATTATTATTATTATTATTATTATTATTGTTATTGTTATTATTATTTTTTACTTCCTTTCTAAGGTTATTCATGTGTAATTATCTTATAAAAATTAGGGTGCGGTTGGATGCGCTATTGAATTGAATTACAATTCTTTGTCTGATAAAATGAACACGACCAGATAGTGATTCTGCATTGTTCATACTGACGGATTGTGAGCTACTTTTGGGTTGGACTTGAAGTGAATGCAACTGCTATTTGAGGACTGTCGTCAGTATGAATACTAGGAAATACTAAGAAACCTTATCAATTTTTGTTGTCATTATGAATACTAGGATAACTTGTCAAATTTGTCATTTCCTCTCGATTAAACTTACTGTCCGTGATTCAATTTACTTATGCATTAACCTTAAAATTATTCATGAACTAGGAACTATAAGATCTGTTTCTGTGACTTGCGAATCAACTTCCATATTCGATGTTTCCTTGTCTCATGATATGCTGATGTTGTGACCTTTCAATAGGACCTATAATTACTATGGGTCACCATGAATGTTCACATGTTGCAGTTCCACTGCCTGTACCTGTTGATGCAGGAATGACTACACTTGCTTCAACATCCCTCTTATTGTTCCATTATGCTGCATCGTGCTCTTCTATATGCATTAACATGCTTTCTCTAACATAATGTTCTATAACATCAAATAAGGAGGTTTATTTTCTTCATGTATCTTCAAATGCATGGTTTGGGTTCTTTTCCAAATAGTTCCCAAGAAAAAATAAAAATAAAAAATAAAAAACATGTTCTCCTGCTGACTGGAAAAAGGAAACCTGTAAAAAAAAGAGGGGTGTGGGGCCCCAGGCCAAAAGCTGGGCTGGGTGTCACACTTCTCCAGTCTCAAATGCAATGTCTTGGAGGGGATTTAAGTGGGGGTTTTGAGGCTAAACTTCAGTTGGTTTAGGTAATACAGATCGAAACGCGACAGTCTTTCAAGGACCAAAGGTAGTGATTCAACGCGATTCCTTCAACTGATGCTTTCGCTTGATCAATGGGCTCTCTGCCTGAATGGTTGGGATCTCATATGAGGTGGGGTGTCTACAGCTGTATATCCTGTTTCACCAATCAATTTTGAGTCCCTATGATGGGGACATCAATCTCACGTGCATGCCCCCACCTTACGCACGTACTCAAGGAGGAGGAAGGCCCCGCTATCGGTCTGAATCGACGACGACGACATCTATGGAGGACCTCTTAGTTAGGGGGCTGTGCTATGGAGCATTGGAGTGGACCCAATCATCATAGGGATTCCACCATTGGATCTCATGATCGTGGCCCACTACCCTAGATGATCTAGGATTTTGAGTTTTAGTTATTATCGTTATTAGAAATATCATGAATGGTTTTGATTGCGTTGATTAGTTGTTATTTTTGTTACTTCTTCTCTAAGTAATAGTGTGCGCACATGGCGAGGCTTTTGGGGTTTAGAGTTTTCTTATAAATAGGCAACCCCATGTAGGTTTTTTGTCGTTGAAGTTCATGAATAAAATTCTGCTTTTCTTCTTCTCTATTCCTTGGAGTTGAAGAAGCTAATTGGGTGCGAAACCCTCTCTTCCTTGAATGGCTAACTACCGTGGTACGAAGCCGCAACCATCCCAAATTGTCCCCGCCTCCTACACCCCACATCCATCATTTCCCACAGCCTTCTTATATTTAGGTTTCTCTTTTCTTTGCACCCAAATTCTCCTTTACAGCAGATTTTCAAATTCTGTCCCACCAGGGGGCCGAAACTTCGGTAGAGTACCACGCACACATCGGACCGCGGATTGACGTGAGGGTGGACCTCCCCTGGCTAACCAACCCCTAGCTGCCCGTTTCCAGTTTCGTGGCCCCCACACACGTGCGGACAGGAACTCACGCACGTGCGTCTAGGCTGGGTTGCTGTCCACACGTGTGGACTGTCTCAGGTTATTCTCTCTCCCCTATTTCACTCCTCTCTTGCCTTAAATCCCTAACCCTAACCCTAGATAATCCTAAATTCCAAGTTTTTCAACTTTTGTAAACTCTAGACTTTCTCCGAATTGAAACATGGTGAATCTCTTGAATTTGGGAACAATCCTTTGCAAGAGTGGATGAATCTTACACTCATTTGGGCATTACTTGGTTTATAATTTTATTTTCCAGCCCTAAACGTGTGTAGGCTTGGACCCCTGTGGATTCCACTTGTTGAATGTCTGATTGTATGTAGGATGTGGAATTTTGTGATTGTTTAAAATTGGTATGATCTAAAGCTTGAAATCCTTCATGTCATATTTAATTTCATGTCCTGCATCACCCTATCCTCGAACAGGCTTTCATATCCCTTCTGACCAACATCGATTCAACTCCCCTTAGGTCTTCGTCCTGTCGTCTTTTCAAGCCCTTTCACCCTAATCAACTGGTCTACATTGCACATGACCAAATCATCTCAATCCTCTCTCCATCATTTCCTCTTACTGAGACTAAGAGGATGCCTGGGATGACCTTAGTCTTAGTCCTATCCTTGTCAATCTTCCCTACATTCTTCCTGAGAGAGGAAGGGAGAACTTTTGCAAGCTTTTAATTTAATGATGTATAGGTTCTTAATGATGTTTACTTGGTTTGATGCCTTGATCATTTAGGGCCTGTTTGGATACCACCAAATAAGTTACTTTTTAACTCAAGTCATTAAGTTGTTTTTTGCACTTGTGTCTGGTTCCATGGCTCAGTGGTAGACAACCTCTATTTCAACACTGAGATCATGAGATTAAGTGCCCATGTGGTGTGTGTGTGTGTGTGTGTGTAAAAAAGTTGCTTTTTGCACTTAAGTTAGTTTGGTAAACATGATTACAAAAGTAACTTATGTGCTTAAAGCTACTTATCCCCATAATTTTTTTATTTTATTTTATTTTTATTTTTTTATTTTTAAATTAGCCTTTTAACTTTTCACTTTCTACTTCAAAGGAGGCCCCGCATGATGGACTGTCCACATTGAAGGTGGGGCCCACGCGATGGATGATCCACATCAAAGGTGGGCCCCACATGATGGATCACCCATATTAACGTGGGCCCACATAATGGATGACCCGCAACAAAGGTCGACCCCTAGTGATAAATAGCACACATCCGAAATGGGCGGGTATGATGGATGACCCACTTCAAAGGTGGGGCCCACACGATTGACGGTCCACATCGAAGGTGAGCTCACATGATGGGCAATGGACATTGAAGCTGGGCCCCACATGATGGATGGCCCACATCGAGGTGCCCCCACATGATGGACGGTCCACATTAAAGGTTGGCCTGTAATGATGAATGATCAACATCCAAGGCAGGCCCTACATGATGGGCAACTCACATTGAATGCATGGTTCACATGAAGGACAATCCACATCAGAGGTGGGCTACACATGATGTGCGATTAATAATAGTGGGCCCCACATGATGGATGATCCACATCAAGGTGGGCCCTAATGATGAGTGGCCCATATCCAAAGTGGGTCACACATGATGGATGGACCCACGTCGGAGGTGGGGTGCACATGATGGATGATCCACATCAAAGGTAGGTCCCACATGATGGATGGTGGATATTGAAGGTGGGCCCTACATGATGGATGGTGGATATTGAAGGTGGATCCTACGTAATGGACGGTGCACATTAAAGGTTGTCCCTAATGATGAATGGCCCACGTCCAAGATGGGCCCCACATGATGGACGACCCACATCAAAGGCGGGGCCCACACAATGAATGGTCCACAACAAAGGTTGGCCCCACATGATGGATGGTGGTTGATGGGGACCAAACGGACTTAAGGGATAAGTACTAATGATGTTGGAAACCAAACATACTTTTCTACTTATTGGCTGATAAGTATGTGGTTTACCAAACATGTCAAGTATGTTGTTTACCAAACATACTAACTACTAAATAAGTAGAAACCAAGATAAGCTACTTGTGGCATAAGTAGCTTATCTAAAGTAACTTACAATCCAAAGGCCCCCTTAGTATACACTCATTCATACACATGAACATACATAAAATACAAATCTATCCTTCAGCTAGCCTCAACATGATTGGCATGCATCATCATTATTCAGCTTATCAACTTCTACTTCTTCATCATCTTTTTATTATTTATTTATTTATTTATTTTTTCTACAGGAAGTCACACAAGAATGCAAAGATATGAACTGGGGCACATTTAAAATCAATCTCACGGACGCTTTGATTAACCATCTCCATCCCATCCAGGTTTCTATCGCTAATTATGATGCATTTGAAATGGATTCTTGGCATATTAGCTGGTTATTGCTGGTTCTCTCGGCAAATTCCTTGGCTGCCATATGAACATATTTTTAAATGATACAAAAATGCCTTCTATCAATAACGAGGTATTCCGTAATGGTAACAATGGTTGTTATACTCTCTCTCTTTAACTCTCCCCCTCGAAAAGCCTGTATATGGTTACAGGGCTGTCATGACCTTTACAGGGGGTTATGGGTCATTTTTTTCATTACGGCTGCTACCCCCACCTAATGTGTAACGGTTTCTACTGTTACCTTTATGTAATGGCCTATAAGGCCCTGTCACAGCTGTTATGGCACGCCATGATCAATAACCAGATTATGTGTAAAACTTCTAACACCCCTATGGCTAAGCATGCAAGATCACTTTCACCAGCTTCACCAAAATCATACATTTTTTTTGTCTTTTCGATATTTAGTTATCACAAGCAATTCTACTTGCAGACATTCATCTACTGCTGCCAAACCTGGATACCACATGCATTCCCATATGTGCCAATGTGGCAAATGTGCAAGATCTAGGTTGTTGATCGGATGAACCCACATGTTGAGCAAATAATGGACAGAAACAACCAGTGGTGCACATTCATCATGAGCACATCAGCTGATCTTCTCACAATGTGGGACGCATGTGATGAATGGCCCGTATCATGCATTCACACACCACACAGGTGCAAGTGGGGGGTCTGGGTTTCCTGACAGCAGTGATACACTCGTGCAAGTGGAGAGCATTCCTCAATTATCACTGGTTCCCATCACTACTTTTTTCCTTTTTCAGGTGCGCTACGAGGAAATCACATCTGATGCACCTTACTTGGATAAAGTACTGTTAGAGGGAGCTACAAAAGCTGCTGAAATAGCAGATGCTACTCTCAATAATGTCTACCAAGCGATGGGATTCTTGCGGAGATGAGCAGAATCGATGCCGTGAAAAGGTCAGTCGGAAAGCAACCTTAGAGTTAACTTTTGGATGATCCAATTAATGCCCCTTGAGTGATTTTATTCCCAAGATCACTTTCTTGATGAGGGTAAAAGGCTTATTCCATCAAGAAGATTCCGCAGCAGCGTAATTCCTTGATACGCAACAACCTCGTCTTCTTCTTTTCCTAGTATTGCTTTTCTGATGCTGCCATATTCTTTTCGTTTATTGAACTGCCAGCTTTAATACCAATAGCTGAATTAGGCTCGATTCTTTAATTCCTGCCCTTGTGAGGACAAGAACTGCTCTCCCTGCACATGCAAATGTGGTATCATGTGTGAGATCCAGGTCATTCATCTGGTGGGCCTGACTGCTTTAGTCCTTCAGCCTGAAAATTAGTTGTTTGTTTATCAGGTGGGATAGTAATATGAAGTATACTTTGTTTACTGCCAGGCGAATTATTCTAAGTTACTGCCCCCAGTTAGGAGCCCTTGGCCACTTGAGGGTTGAAATGACTGTTTTGCCCTGTCGTCAATTAGGAGCCCTTGGCTGCTTCAGGGGTGAAATGATTGTTTCACCACTGTAGTTTAAAATAATGCTATGTTAATTACAAGTTCTAATAAAGAGATGCTCCAATTAAGGTTGGCAATGGGCCGGGTAACCTACCTGGCCTGATGAGCGTGACCTGGCTTTGGGCTGGGCTTGGACCTACTAGCTTGGCCTATAGGCCATGCATACTCAATTAATTTTCGGGTTGGGCTTGGGCTCAAGTCATTTTAGCTTGGCCTGACTTCATATGTACGTGTGTTATATCTTATGAATATGCTATTCCAATCTTCAGTTGGCAAACCCATTCATCTTGAACGTAGACCGTTGGTTTCATTCCTCTAAAATGTATATTTCTTTGTACATTTGGCCTACTTGATCAACGGATAGATTAAGAACATTCAGGTGGGAAGTTAGGATTTTATCAATTTACCGGTCCAGCTGGCTTTTTGGGTTCAGGCCTGGACTTGCTTGGATGGGTCCACACTGGGCTCAGGCCTTGATTCTTTGGCCTGACTCAAACCCGGCCCATCACCACCCCTAGCTCCAATGCTCTCAGAGCACTGTAAGTTATATTGCTCCTAGTTGCATTGGTTCACTCGGACAGTCCAATCAATCTATAACATTTCATGGGCTATGTTGAAAAAATTCTCACTGATCTGGTTATCAAGTCAATCCCTGATGTGGCCTTATTTTCTATAGCCATCCTTTTTCTAAGCCATGGATGGAATGGTTACAATTGCCTAACAAAAGTGATTCTTTAGATTGTAAGTAATCAATGATGGGTCCTTAGAAATAGATGGATCAAAGCGTTTGAGTGGACCTATTTTTTGTGCAAACGATCTTGACCATCCATATTAAGGGTTATTGATCAAGCGCTGTTTGTCTGATTGGTGTGATGTTTGCATGGACCTAATGAACAGTCTGGAATAATGGATTGGATTGTCTAGGTGTCCGGATGCAACTAGGAACACTATAACTTAGTGCTGTGAGAGCACTGGAGCATTTCTCTCTAATTAATATGGGCAAATATGGTCTTGCTTTTCCTAACTGGAATTATGATATCAGTATGTGGCTTTTCTTTTCTGAGTCTTCTGAGAATGAGAAATAGGGCCGGTGGTTTAGCAATCCGTTCCAGACCGATGTTATATTGCGGTCCATGCTCTTAAAAAAAATTAATAAAAATAAAAATCCCAGTTGAGTAGGTCCTAGCCACAATCTTGGGACCTTTTTCAGCTGGATTCGTATCCATAATGCATTTTTCTTCTTAACCGTATATTTAGAGGCCATGTATCGAGATATTGGGATTGCCTTTTGAGGATTTTTTGAGCATGTTACATCTATCATGGGATGCAACTTATCATTAGTTTGGATTACTGAGCAATGTGCCTCACATGCCGGAACTGAAAACCTGTGTATACAGTGCAAAGCTCCGGATTCGTGAATCCTATAACTAGGGTACCCTCTAACACCATCAAAATCAAGCTGAAAAAAAACCTAATAGGTTGCTTGGATTTTTTTGTTTTTTTGCGGCTGCTTGGATGAAAGCAAACATGTGTAGGCACAGGCTATTTAGGTCTTGTTGTATGAGCATATGCTAACATTGACATTCACCACGCGTAGCATATGTCACATGTTGGGCGTTTGAAGATTGAAGGTAACACGTGCATTCATGGCACTTAAATGGTCTGCACGTGTGATACATATGCACATAACATTGTATTTTCTACGTGTACTGAATTAAGAATAAACAATTCTCATTGTTATTCCAATTTACAAAGACAAAAATTTGTGAATGGGTCTGGCCCAACCCGTGGAAAATTATTTCGGAGCCCGAGCAGGAGCTGGTCCACTGATTATCGTTCCATTGGTATGCCTTACACCCCAGTGTTTGAGTTCCTGACATGCATATGAAGTAATATCTGTTATATTTGCATACGTGTGTGGTTGTGCACTTGGCACTGAGTGAAATCTCGAGGTTGCACATTTGTGAGTTGCTTATGGTAGCCAGCACTGTTGATTCTTCCGCTGTAGGTGGGTGGGCCATAACACAAAAAATCAAGGGAATTGGATGTGGAGTCATCCGATCAGTGCCTGAAAACGGATAGCTCATCCAAAACAGAGCTGCAATCGCATTTAAAAATAAAAAATGCAACAAATGGATGGCTAGAGCTGGTCCAAATTCTGCAAAATTTGGCAACAAACGTATTTGCCATGTGAACGTAAGGATGGAACTGCTAGAAAGGCACCACATTCTCGCTAGTGGTGATTCTAGATTCTCTCTTTTGTTTCCCTGGGGTGCTTCTCTTTTTGGTTTGGTCTGCTCAGTGTCTAATAAGCAGTGGAGACGTGATGGTGCGTGTGAGACCCTGGCAGCAGTATATCCTACATTTTCATGCTGCTCCATACAGATCTTCACGACCCACATACCCTCTTTGTTATCTACAGAGAGATTCTATGATCCTCCCTGACTCATATGCACAGGATGCTCGATGTTTCTGTTTATGCCAATGAGCCATTTACAATCCTAACCCTCCATTGATGTCCATCTACATTCAACTGATAGAAGGTCAAAAGCTTGAATGGTTGGGATCATTCCGTAACATGGTCATCCACAATGTATCCCACAGTATCAATGAGTTCCGGATCATTAAACAGTGGCCCACTTGTAGAAATTACAGACCTGCATATCATCCGGACAGGATCATCTTAGATCCAAATTTAATGCACGATAAGGCTGAACTTCGGGTTGTTACAAGTTGGGCTCGGGGCTGAGCGATCCAAACCGTTGATCTGATATACCCAATCGGCATTGGGGTCTGCCCAATGAGCAGTTGTGATTGCTGAGGGTGGCCCCACCTAGGGTGGACGCCCCAGTAACTACGAGTCGGGGCACTCCTGCAGATTACCCACCTTGTGGTTGGGTAGTGCTCACTACTAAGCGATCTCATTCGCATGTTCCAAACAAGGCTGGCCAAGTCGCTGGTTGTCAATCGTCGCCAGCTGAATTCATCCCCTTTTCTGCTACACCAAGTTAAAAATAGGTGTTGATCTGGTGAGCCGTGTGAGAATATTGCCAAGATTTTCAGAATATTGTGATATATTCGCGAATTATTCATCGAAAGATATTATTGTGAATTTTCAAAATCTCACATATTATTGTGAAAGAAATGCGATAAATTCTCGCAGTTTTAGCATAAAAATTATTATGAGTAAAGGATAATTCATTTATATCTAAATAGTAAAATTTTGAAACATGTTTATTAATTTACAATAAATACTTTTTGATATTTTATTTTCAACGAGAATTTCGTGCTAATATCATGGGAAAATCATAAAAATCTGAAAACATCCCCCGAAATTTCCATGTCGAGAAGTTTTCCATATGAGATTTGTCACTATGCTGGTAATGCTATAAAATTGATATGACTCAGATAAGTTTTTCCGAGTATTTTCATGTCTTAGTTAAGTTTGCCCAGTCAAAAGAATTGTTATTAGTTAAAAATTTTAAATTGCGATAAATTTAAAACATGTGAGATTTTGAAAATATCTAAATAGTAAGAAATTTTAAATATGCTTATTAATTTATAATTAATATTTTTAATATCTTATTTCAGTGAGATTTTCCTAATAATATTGTGAGGAAAATCTGAAAACTTCCCCTGTACTTTCCATGCCGGGTGCCAAGAATGAGATTTGTCACCATGCTGGCGAGGCTTCAAAATCGAGATTACTCGGACGAGTTTTTACGGGGTATTTTCATGGCTATTGCTGTCAAGTCTTGTTTGGGTGTGTTAATTTGCTTTTGGTAGAGGTTCTTGTTAAAATCAATTGTTCTTTAACTATTTTTTCATTGACATAGAGGTTGTATTACGTCTAAGGTATTAATATTACATTATAACTACTAAAGTATGGTATAGTTAGTTTTTGAAAGATTTCTATTAGTATAGTATAATTAGTTTTTCTAAGAGTTCTATTAGGTGGGCTTACATGATCAATGGGGCTTAGATTGACGATACATATTGAATGTTGGATATTTGGAATGAGCATTACCGGTGAAGCCCATGTTAGTTGTGATTGGATATTTGGAATGAGCATTACTGGTGAAGCCCCGTGTGTACGTATACATAATATTTCAGAGAGAGAAATTCTTAGGGAAGACTCTTGGAAGAGTAATTACGATGGGTTGAACTACTCCCACCCTCATTTTTATAAATAAATTTTTGGTCTCGTCATTTACATGCATACATACAACCTTTTCTCCTATCTCAATTTTCTAGAAGATCATAATGTGTGAAAGATCAAGTATCATCATCGTTTGTAAATATCAAACATGGCTTCCCATTTAGGTTTATAATCTAAATTAATTATGAAATTGGAGATTATCATAATGTGACTCCTTGACTCAGTGTATTGCATTAAAAATTTGAAAGATTTTATTTATTTCCCTGTGCTTCAACTTAGAAGTTTGACGCAGGAAGGGATGTGAGGTCGAGCACCGTCTTCCTCAAGAGGATAACTATTCCGAATCCACAGAACTTCTCTGGACTCCTCACAGAGACTTCTCGAATCCACAAGGAAAGAAAGCAAGAAAATAGAAATAAATTCTAATAAATTCGAAATTAATTAATGAATGAATAAAAATGAGTTCACAACCCTTTAATTAGGGGTACCAAGCAATGAAAGAGAAATCAAAATCAAACTACGACTGAAATTCCTAGAATTCGCAACTTACTATAAATAGTAAACTTACTATTTATAGACGGTTGCGATGTCTATTAGTGCGCAAGGTTTTCGGCCAAAAATAGTAAGTGTCCTATTTGGCCTCACTAAGCTATTCTCTTAATTTTTCTAAGCTCTTTTCGTGTTGAGTGCTACTCCTAAAGCCCAACGGATGAAGAGTTATAATCAAACTAAAACTTACTATTTATAGTAAAAATGAAGTTAAAATAGGGAAACGATCATCGATCTGACAGTATTTCACAAATCTGGCTTGCACCTAAAGTAGCTCGTTCTACCCAAAATCATATATTTTACATCTGATAACTTATTCCGGATTGCGAGATATGCCTGATTTAAGGTCCGACGGTCCGGATCACTTCTGTTGTTGACCGGGCCTTTTCTGATCCATCTTGGCCATGTAACTGTCCGCGACCCACTCTACATCAGTCTCCTCCACTTCAAAAGAACTCGTCCTCGAGTTCTCATCGTGCTCTAATTCATAATACTTGGTCGGTCCGTGACGTTGAAAGTCCGTGAGATTGCTATGTCATCTAGAAGATTAACAACATAAGTGTTGTCATTGATCTTTCGAATAATTAGTACCGGTCCAATCTTTTTATTATTCAACTTGTTGTATGTTCCGGTCGAAAATCTTGCTTTACACAGATGGACCATTATTTGGCCACCCACTTCGAACACTTTTTGTCACGGATGCTTGTCCGCTTCCTCCTTGTACTTTTTGTTTGAGACATGTAGTTTGGTCTGTACCTCCCATGAATGTCATAATCCTGTCTACCATATGTTCCGCTGCAATGCTCATGCCAAGGAGCTTGAGCAGAGAGACCAAGTCGAGTGTGTGACAAGGTACTTGTCCGTAAATAACCTGGAATGAGGTTCACCATGTTTTCAATGCAAACTCCGCTTGAGACAAGGCCAAATCCCACTACTTCAGTTTTTCTCCTAAAATACATCAAAGGAAGTTTCCCAACGTGCGATTCATAACTTCAGTTTGCCCGTCAGTCTGTGGATGGTAGGCGTTGCTGAACTGAAGTTGTGTATCGAATCGAGTTCACAAAGTCTGCCAAAAGTGATTAACGAACTTCGTGTCACGTTCAGAAGTAATAGTCTTGGGAAACCCATGTAGCCGGACAAGAATAGATTCACTACGTGTGTTGCATCGAGAGTCTTCTTGCATGGAATAAAGTGCGCCATCTTGGAGAAACGATCTACTACAACGAACATTGAATCCATACCGCGTTGTGTTCGTGAGAGACCAAGCACGAAGTCTATAGATAAATCCTCTTAAGGGCTGTCAGGCATGGGTAACGGGGTGTAGAGGCCCGTATTATGAGATTGCCTCTTGGAGGTTTGACAAATATAACAATGTTGGACTGCCTTTTCCATATTAAGTACTAATTGCGGCCAGTAACACTACTCTTCCACAAGAG
The DNA here is from genome assembly GCF_029962835.1 of Magnolia sinica. Lineage (NCBI taxonomy): Eukaryota > Viridiplantae > Streptophyta > Magnoliopsida > Magnoliales > Magnoliaceae > Magnolia > Magnolia sinica. The sequence continues at coordinate 14,835,052 of NC_080585.1, read as the reverse complement.
CTTGCGTCTTGTCTCGCCCAATGTGTCCACTAAGGCCACCTCCATGTAGTTCTTGGATTATCTGTTATCTTAATGAACTTTTGGGGATGTACAGTTGATTCCTCTTGAAAAAGAACCCTTCTTTCATATGTAAGTTGTCGGGGTGACCTTCTTGGCATCTAATCTATGCGTCATTGAAATTGTCGTCATCGGCATATGTCCTTGAGGCACTCGAACCCAACAACCTCATTGCTCATAGTGACTAACAAAGTTGCACGACAACTTAGCACATCGACTACTTTGTTCTGTTGCCTATACTTATGTTTTAGCACGAACGTGAATTCCTGAAAAAATAAGATCCATCTAACATGCACACGGTTAATGTTCACTTGATTATTAATGAATTTGAGAGCTTAATAGTTTGTGTAAAGTATAAATTTCCTTTGAATAAAATAATGTTGCCAGTGTCGTAGTGCCTAGACCACTGCGTACAACTCGATCTCATATGTAGATCACTTTTTTCATGCATCGCTAAGTTTCTCACTGTAGAAGGCTACCGACCTACCTTCTTGAGACAAAACTCTCCCAATCCCTATATATGAGGCATCACATTCGACTTTAAATAGTTTATCGAAATTGAAAAGTACAAGAACCGGGGTCGTGGATAACCTGCGCTTAATTTTGGCAAAGCTCCTGTTGGCTTCGTCAGTCCACTGAAACTGCCCTTTCTTCATGCAATCTGTGATTGGTGATACAATGGTACTGAAAATTTTCATGAACCAACGATAGAATGTCGCCAGTCTATGAAAACTTCGCACTTCGTGAATATTTGTGAGAGCAGGCCATTCTCTTATTGCCTTTACCTTCTCCCCATCTACCCGAATACCCGTGGATGTTACGATAGAACCTAGAAACAACAAGCTATCAGTCATGAAGCTGTACTTTTTAAAATTGAGATACAATTTATTTTCAGTGAACACTTGACCTTCTTGAGGTGTTTCATATGGGTGGTTTCGTCTTGACTGTATATTAAAATATCATTGAAATAAACCACAACGAACCGCCCAATGAAAAGTTTCAGAACTTGGTTCATCAATCTCATGAATGTGCTAGGCGCGTTCGAAAGACCGAAGTACATGACCATCCATTCGTACAATCCTTCCTTAGTCTTAAAGGCCGTTTTCCACTTATCACCCAGTTGTATTCGAATCTGATGGTAGCTGCTCCTTAGGTCCAATTTAGAAAATATGTGCACCCTCCAGCATGTCCAGCATATCGTTCAACTGTGGTATATGAAACCTGTATTTGATGGTGATTTTCTTGATTGCCCGATTGTTGACACACATGCACCAACTCCCATATTTCTTTGGAGTTAATAGATCTGATACGACACATGGGCTTATATTTTCTCTAATAAGACCCTTATGAATCAGTTGCTCCACTTGTCCTTACAAAATCTCGCACTCATTCGGACTCATTTGATAGTGAGGATGATTGAATAAATTGGACCCAGGGACAAAGTCGATATAGTGCTGGATATCCCGCATGGGGGTAACCCATTGAAAAGGTCATCGGGCCAATTTTCTTTGAATTCGTGTAACAAGGGCCTTAGTCTTTCAGGGATGATGTAGGCTCGAGTTCTTCTCCTTTCACAATTAATGCATAAGCCTATCATATTTCTTTGGATTCTTCCACGAAGTCCAGTTTGGTTAAGAGAAAACGATCATCCACTTTAGAAGTTTCAAGTGGTCCCTCTAGATCCATAGGGACTAATATGGTCTTCTGGCCGTCCTTGACGAAGATATATATGTTATCTCACCCTTTATGAGTGACATCACGGTTAGATTGTTAGGGTCGACTGAATAGTATGTGACATGCTTCCATGTCAACCACATCACATACTACTTCATCCTTATAATATTTGCCAATTGAAGAGGATATGGTCCATCGTTCAGTTACCTTTGTTTCACTGACCTTCTTGATCCAATCGATTGTGTATGGGGAGGGATAACGCTCCGTTTTCAATTGTAAATTTCCACCATGACCTTGGAGACAATGTTCTTGCAGCTTCCACTATTAATAATCACGTCACAAACTTCGATTCACCGTACACCTAGTTCAGAAGATGTTATGTAATTGTGGATGCACTTCTTTTCTTGACACATATAATAATCGCCTCACGACGAGCGACTCACAGCGATCTTGCTGAACCCAACTTGACTCATCTGCTCGTCCTTGGTGGTGTGCTCCTGTTCTTTAACATCTAGATCTTCATATGCGTTATCAGCACTACCATCAGTGATGGCAAGGTTCGCCACTTTTCACTAGGGGCAAGTATTTGATAGGTGGCCTGGTTAGCCACAATGATAGCAGTTGTCGGGCCTTGGCTGAGTATAGGGGTTCGAAATTCTACTTGGACTACCAGCAGTTGATATACCCCTTTAGGGTTTAGCTTCCCCGCTTCCCTGATCTCAGCTCTCAGACGTAGGAGGTTGGGTGCGTGCTCTTATGGGCTCCTTCCCCTTGGGCCGTGGAGCTCCCTGGGGCGGACTTGCCGCAGCGACCCTTGCGGTAGGATAGGTCCATGTGTTAGAACGTTCAAGTTACACTTTTGCCCGGTTAGCCAACTTGATTGCATCATTCATCGTCCAAACGGACTGCATCTCAACCCGATCCTGGATTGCCATACGCAATCCATCGTTGAATTAGGCAACTTGCTGCGATTCAATCTCGACCAAATTGTTACGCGTCGCTAGGCATTAAAATTCTTTTGCGTATTCTCTCACTAACCGACTACTCTGTCAATAATTTTGATTTTGTTGGAATAATACCTGATCGTAGTCGCTAGGGAGGAATCGGGCACGTAGTAGTTGCTTCATCCGCTGCCATATGTGGATTGATGATTTCATCTGCCTGGTTCGTGCGAGTTGCAGTGATTTTCACCAAGTTGAAGCTCCGCCCTTTAACTTGTAGGCTACAAGCTTGACCTTCTTTACTTCAGGGATGTCTATATAGTCGAAGAATTGTTCAACTTTAGAAAGCCAATCGAGAAAATTCTCAATGTGTAATTGACCATTGAAGCTAGGAATATCAACTCACACCTTGAATTCCCGATCTGTTCGATTGCCGCCTGGTCTGGGGTGTTGGAAGATTATGTCGTTGATCTCCTCCTCGCTGGATCCCCCTTCATCAGGAATAACCCTTGGATGCACTGCCGGTACTATCCTGCGATCGGGGCGATTACGGGTTTCAACAATTGACAGTGGAGGATTACCACCAGGAATACGAAATTGCCTTAGGGTTTCTGCCAAAACGGTCGATAAAAGCCTGCAGCCCTTGCATGGCTTGCCGATTCTCTCACTGTGCTGTTTCGAAAGCTGCCGCGGTTAAATGTAAATTCCCTGGAGCACCGCAAACAGGATTATTACCTGACCCGTCGTTAGAAGCCATCAATCCGAGGAAAAACCTTACTTTGATACCAAATTGACGCTGGGAAGGACGTGAGGTCGAGCACCGTCTTCCTCCAGAGGATAACTATTCCGAATCCACGGAACGTCTTTGGACACCTCACAGAGACTTCTTGAATCCACGAGGAAAGAAAGCAAGAAAATAGAAATAAATTTTAATAAATTCGAAATTGATTAATGAATGAATAAAAATGAGTTCACAACTCTTTAAATAGGGATACCAAGCAATGGAAGAGAAATCAGAATCAAACTACGACTGAAACTCTTAGAATTCACGACTTAGTATAAATAGTAAACTTGCTATTTATAGACAGTCGTGATGTCTACTAGTGAGCAAGGTTTTCGGCAAAAAATAGTATGTGTCCTATTTGGCCTCACCAAACTGTTCTCCTAATTTTTCTAAGCTCTTTTCGCGTTGGGCGCAGCTCCTAAAGCCCAATGGATGAAGAATTGTAATCAAACTAAAGCTTACTATTTATAGTAAAAATAAAATTAAAATAGGGAAACGACCGTCAATCTGGCGGTATTTCACAAATCCGGCTTGCATAACCCAATATAGCCAGGTTGGTTGGCTAAAGTAGCTCGTTCTACCCCAAAATCATATATTTTACATTCGATAACTCATTCCGGATTACGCGAGATACGCTCGATTTAAGGTCCGATGGTCCGGATCACTTCTGTCGTTGATCGGGCCTTTTTTGATCCATCTTGGCCATATAACTGTCCGCGACCCGCTCTACATCAAAATCCAACAATTTTCTCTTTTTAAAATTTCTCCAATTTTTAGCATGGGCTTACAATTTTGGTGTCAACCATGGCTAGTGCAATCATTCAAAGAATAATCAATTTAGTAACTACAGAGGCACAAACAAAGAACAATTAACTTTTTTTATTTGGACATGACTTGTAAAAGAGGCACGCAAGCATCCAAAATATCGTATCTTCATATATACAGGGATCTCTCTACCATTTGTTATTTAAGCCATACTTTTACAAAGTTTAAATCACACACAATGTGTAAGTGTTAAATATGAATGACACATTTTATAATCATAAAATAATTTAATTTGGAAAATATAAACCACCAGAATCACCCTGACTCAAAACCTTATAGGCAAGCCGAGTCGAGTCCAAGTCTTGTGTTTGCCAACCTTGATTCCAAATTACCATATACATTGAGACGTGGGCCATTTATTAGGTAGGGCAGGCATTCGTTGCCAAAGAAATAAGATTGGTTCATCCATAAGCCACATGTGTAGACTAGTCTTTTATTTATTTATTTATCCTTGCATTTATTCAGACAGGCCTCACCCACTTGGTGAGTTGACTAGCCCAATTTTTGTAACAGGGCATGGTCAAAGTGCAGCTTATAAGATTTCTATTTGATGGGTCCCACATGATCAATGTTTTGGATATGACCGTTAAATTGTTTGGACTGAGCATATTGGTGGGCTCCATTCTAGTTGTGATTAGTTGAGATATGTAAGGGGTGGTGCACCTAAAGCATACTATATATGCATGGTATTTCAAGGAGACATCCACTCTTACAATGTGGAGGCTTTGTTAGAAGAGCAGTTGCAATGGATCAAACTATTCTAACACTCATCTCTTATAAATAAAGGCATAAGTCTTGGTACCCTTACCTAGGTAGAAGGTGTGGAAGATCAAGTCCATTCTCATCCGTAGTGTTAATGGTAATAGCTTCCCATTCAGTTATGTGTATAGATATTATTCATTGTCCTCATCAATTCTCATCCAAATAGTCTACTACTATTAAAACATGTGAATACTTTTTTTTTTTTTTTTTAAAGCCTTTAGTTAATTGCATTGGTGATGTCGAGTGGGTCGCAAACACTTTCATGTCCAAGATGGACCAGAGAAGGCCCAATCAGAGGCAGAAGTCATCAAGACCGTCAACGTCAAAACCTTAAAATAGGCATATCTCGCAAACCGGAATGAGTTACTCGACGTACCATATATGATTTTGGGGTAGGACAAGTTACTTTAGCTAACCAACCAGGCTATGCCGGGTTACCCACACCGAATTTTCGAGATTCCATCATATCGACGGCCGAATTCCATGTTTAGTTCTGTTTTTACTATAAATAGTAAATTTTAGTTTGATTATAACTCTTTATCGGTTGGGCTTTAATTAGGAGTTGTGTCCAACATAAAAAGTGCCTAGAATAATTTGGAGAATAACGTGGTTAAGCCACATAGGACTCTTATTATAAAATTAAATGCTTGGTATCCCTATTTAAAGGGTTGTGAACTCATTTATTTCATTGATTAGTCAAATTTCGAATGTATTAGAATTTATTTCTATTTTCTTGCTTTCTTTCCTCATGGATTCGAGAAGTCTCTGTGAGGAGTTCAGCGAAGCTCCATGGATTCAGAGTAGTTATCCTTGAGGAAGACGGTGATCGACCTCATCACGTTCATCCCTGCATCAATTAATATCAAAGCAAGGACTCTCCTCGGGCTGATGGCAAACAACAAAGGTATGAACAAAAATTCTGTGGACGGTGATCCAGGGATTTATTATCTTTCGAAAAGAATGGAGAGTCAGTTGACCATGCAAGAGCTGCAGGCAACCCTCAACCGTTACGGATACGCTAAATATTCTACCCAGAGCGATCTTGAAGATAGAAGTGAAGGAACCAATCTATACTAGCCAAGTTAAGGAGAGCATGAGTACATGTATTATGTCGACTCAAGAACCTAATGTTAATTACAAAAAAAGGGCTAATAAACATCAACATCAAAAGTTATCTTAGAATCATGAACCAAGTCCCTTGAGTAACTTGAGGACGAGTTTTTTCCAAGCGGAGGGGTCTGATGTAGAACGTGTCATAGATACATTCCTAGCGTGGTTGGACCAAAAGAAGGTGGATTGTAAATTGATCATAACTTTTGTTCTGGGTATCTTTATGGCGCACCAGACCGAATATCATGAATTGAAGCGGTACGAGAACTCGAGGACGAGTTTTTTTGAAGTGAAGGGAACTGATGTAGAGCGGGCTGCGGACACTTTCATGTCCAAGATGGATCAAGGAAGGCCCGATCAGAGGTAGAAATCATCAAGACTGTCAAAATCATAAAACAGGCATATCTCGTAAACCGGAATGAGTTACTCGACGTACCATATATGATTTTAGGGTAGGACGAGCTACTTTAGCCAACCATGTTTGCGAGATTCCATCTTGTTGATGGTCAAATTTCATGTAGTTTGATTATAACACTTCATCTGTTGGGCTTTAGGAGTTGTGTCCAACATGAAAAGTGCTTAGAATAATTAGGAGAATAACATGGCTAAGCCACATAGGACACTTACTATAAAAAGTAAATTTACTATTTATAGTAAGTTACGAATTTTAGAGAGTTTTAGTTATAGTTTGCTTCTGATTTCTCTCCCATATTACTTGGTATCCCTATTTAAAGGGTTGTGAACTCGTTTATTTCATCAATCAATTAAATTTCAAATTTATTAGAATTTATTTCTACTTTCTTGCTTTATTTCCTCGTGGATTCAAGAAGTCTCTGTGAGGAGTCCAGAGAAGCTTCGTGGATTCAGAGTAGTTATCCTTGAGGAAGACGGTGATCGACCTTATCACATTCATCCCTCCATCAATGAACGTGATGGGGTCGATCACCGTCTTCCTCAAGGATAACTATTCTGAATCCACGGAGCTTCTTTGGACTCCTCACAGAGACTTCTTGAATCCACGAGAAAATAAAGCAAGAAAATAGAAATAAATTCTAATAAATTTGAAATTTAATTGATTGATGAAATAAGCGAGTTCACAACCCTTTAAATAGGGATGCTAAGCATTTACTTTTATAATAAGTGTCCAATGTGGCTTAACCACGTTATTCTCCTAATTATTTTAAGTACTTTTCATGTTGGCCACAACTCATAAAGCCCAACGGATGAAGAGTTATAATCAAACTAAAACTACTATTTATAGTAAAAACAAAACTAAACATAGAATTCGGTCATCGATATGATAGAATCTCACAAATTAGGCGTGGGCAACCTGGCATAGCCGGGTTGGTTAGCTAAAGTAGCTCGTCCTACCCCAAAATCATATATGGTACGTTGAGTAACTCATTTCGGTTTGTGAGACATGCCTGTTTTAAGGTTTTGACGGTCTTGATGACTTCTGCCTCTGATCGGGCCTTCTTTGATCCGTCTTGGACATGAAAGTGTTTGTGACCTGTTCTACATCAGTCCCCTACACTTCAAAAGAACTTGTCCTCGAGTTCTCATACTGCTTTCGATCATGATACTCGGTTTAGTGTGCCGTAACGAAACCCGGATTAAAAGTTATGATCAATTTACGGTCCACCTTCTTTTGATCCAACCATGTTAGGAATGTATCTATGACACGTTTTACATTAGACTACTCCGCTTGGAAAAAACTCGTCCTCGAGTTACTCAAGAGACTTGGTTCATGATTCTGAGATAACTTTTGATGCCAATGTTTATTAGCCCTTTTCTTGTACTTGGCATTACGCTATTTAGTAGACATAATACATGTACTCATGCTCTCATTGACTTGGCTAGTATGAATCAGTTCCTTCACTTCTGCCTTTAAGATCTCATATTCCTTCTGATAATGTCGGCAATCAGGCAGATTTATCCCTGTGACAAGATTAATGTGGTTTTGTATATCTCGTATGGTAGACAATTTATTAGGGATTTCATCGAGTATAATCGCATTGAACTCTTGTAATACTGGTTTCAAATCTCCTAAGGTGATCACAGTCTTCATATATTCTTTCTTTTCAACTAATGCATATATATCTTTTGTTTCCTCATATTATTTAATAAAAGTTTGTTCAGTTGTAAGAGACTGTTCCTCAACTTTAGAAGTCTTGGGTTGGTTCTCCGTTCTCATAGAGACGAGGCCAATCTTTATACCATCTTTAGTAAATTTAAATACGTTATCCTGATCTCTATGCGTAGCAATAACATCAGTATTATTTTGCCATGGTCGACCAAGTAACATGTGACAAACTTTTATGTCGATTACATCACAAAGTACTTGATCATTATAATTTTTACTAATTTGTACGAAGATGGATGCTTTTCTGTTTTCAGCAGCAGCTTTTCCATCATTATTTTCTATACGAGATTCTCACTGTCCTGACATCAATGATCACATTACAGGCTTTTTGGCTTACAATGCACCTCGTTCGAAAGATGTTGTCTAGTTGCAAATCTATTTATACCTTTGACATGTATAACAGCTTCCTTATGATCAAAGTAGTGGCCTGCGATTTACTATAATTTGATGGTGCTTTACAGAAATCGGGGTTGTGTTATACAGCAACCACGGGCGGTTAGGCATCGCTTTGAGCTCGAGGCAGAATTAGCGCATCTGCAATGCGGTTGAGGGTTGCCTGTAGCTCTTTCATGGTCAACTGACTCTCTCGGTATAAAACTTTCATTATTTCTAAAAGATATCGAATCCCTGTATTACCATCTACAGGATTTTGGCTTATACTTTCGTTATTTGCCATTGGCTCGAGAGGAGTCCTTGCTTTGATACCAATTGACGCAGGGATGAATGTGATAAGGTCGATCACCGTCTTCCTCAAGGATAACTACTCCGAATCTACGGAGCTTCTGTGGACTCACAAAGACTTCTCAAATCCAAGAAGAAAGAAAGCAAGAAAATAAAAATAAATTCTAATAAATTCAAAATTTAATTGATTGATGAAATAAATGAGTTCACAACCCTTTAAATAGGGATTCCAAGTAATATGGGAGAGAAATTAGAAGCAAACTATAACTAAAACTCCATAAAATTCGTAACTTACTATAAATAGTAAATTTACTTTTTATACTAAGTGTCCTATGTGGCTTAACCACGTTATTCTCCTGATTATTCTAAACACTTTTAATTTTGGACAAACTCCTAAAGCCTAACGGATGAAGAGTTATAATTAAACTAAAACTTACTATTTATAGTAAAAACGGAACTAAACATGAAATTTAACCGTTGATAGGATGGAATCTCGAAAATATGCTGAGTTGGTTGGCTACAGTAGCTCGTCCTACCCCAAAATCATATACAGTACGTCGAATAACTCATTTCGGTTTGCAAGATATGCCTGTTTTATAGTTCTGATAATCTTGATGATTTCTTCCTTTGACTGGGTCTTTCCTGATCCATCTTGGACATGAAAGTGTCCGCGGCCCACTCTACATCAATTAGGTGATCCATTATTCTGCAATTTTGGCTAACATGGCTTACCTGATGAAGGGCCTGGATTTTGGACAGGTGCACCGTGAAGCCCTCTCTATCGATGCCATGAGAGCGAGTATTCTTTCCTTTGTAGCTTAACTTGTAGTGAGGCTTATCAATCCACGTGTTGAGATTCTTATCAACATAAGACAGTGATAGAAAGCAAGAATCGGCAATCGGTGAAGAAAGAAATATACGTATTCGAATCCCATCATAACCTTTTCTCCTTTTAACAAAGGAGTGGAGGCTGTCAATTCCAAAAAATCTTGCAAAAAACCATGAGAGAGAGAGAGAGAGAGAGAGCTAATAGAAATCTCCCCCTCTCCTTGATGGTGGTAGCATGGAATAAAGGGAGCATCCTAACATGGGTATTCTCCCCTTTTTAAGGTGTTGATCGTAGCTGAGAGAAAAGGGACGACAAGATCCCTTTGCGTCTCTACAGGTGTGTGAGGTGCTTGTACAACTCATGTGGCTGATTGAAATGGCCATTCGTACCAACATTTCAACTCTGTCACTGATCATCTCCATTCATCAGTTGTGGCTCACGGAAAACATACCCCTACCCAAATATCAGATTCGTCCACTTGCTATGTACCCCACATATTTGTATGAGAAAATTGCTCACTTAGAACAAAGGAAAACAGATGATGAACTCCATATATTGATTACACATGCATGGCCCACATAATAGGTGCAGCCCCTTGAATTTTAATCCAAGGTGGGCCCACTTGATTAGTGGGCTATACCCTAAAAGATGGGAAGGTGGGCCACCAGCTGTCCTCATCATTTCTCTAAAGCTAAAGGTCCACATTTCAATGATTGGTGGCAATCCCCGGATCGATTCCCTGGGTATCTGTTCGATTGGTAAGGGTTAAAGGCTGGTTATTTCATCATGATTTGCGGATGCGACAAAACACACCTACCCAACTAGAAATAATGGATCGACTACACTGTGCGTCCCTCACCCTCCTTCATTTAAACGGTGGTGACTTATCCATGATGCCAGATAGGCGTGGCGATCTAGACTGCCTCGAAATGTGGGTCCCACACCAAATCGACTATTTTCACGAAATTGATCTTTTATTCTTTTATTTTCGAACATTCCTTCTGATTTGGCACGATCAAACCAATCATTTGGACCATCTGGATTGACATCCATAAATTCATCGTGGAGTTATTTGATACTCTGGAAGACTATAACGCTTGATACGCAGGCGCATGAAATGGTATACGTTGGGGATTAGTGTAATTATACGATCCAACAGATTTTCCCAACTTACAGTCGGTAAACGTAACTTTGGGTCATGATACATCTACAAATATTTTGGACGGTTTAACTTATATTTCAGGTGTACAATTTTTAAGTAGTTTATAAGAGCCTGTGTATCAACCATCACACTCTTCTAGTAAATTAAAAGTTTTCCCACAAATATACGGGACCTTTTTACTGGCAGATTCCTTCGACACACGCGAGAGTAGTTGATTTGGTGATCCCGCGGGATGGATTTTGAATGATCCCTCGAAAAGTTAAGTGTCGTCACCCTTTTTTGGAGTAGCGTTATCTCTGCCTTCCACCTACTTTCTTCACGTGCGTTAGGACGTATGGTAAGGTATCGTACATTCAACCGGTGTGGCACCACCTCAATATTTATTTGTGATCTAAACCGTGCATATGGTGTAACTCCTCCTGTTCACCGTACAAACCCAGAATCATGCAGACTTAAAATTTAGGTGGGATGCAAACAGGGAGGAATATAAAAACACGCCTAAAGCTGATATATTCACTTTGTGTGGCCCCCTTGAGATTCTGAATTGTCTTATTTTTAGATTCCCCCTTCAAAATGGTGTTTCACACCTGATAAATGGCTTGGATGTTATATAAAAGATATGATGGAGACCATATTCCATCTTGAAAATTTCATGGCAGGCCTCATCCTTTTCATTGTTTCCTTTTTATTTTTTTTTTGGCCCACCAAAGCTTTCGATAGAACTGGGGTTTGGAAAGGGGTTGTTACCCCAGGTACACCCGCTGTCTTGTGAGAGCGTCGTTTTTTTAAACATTAATTTTTCAATGGGAAAATGCTGGTTTGTTTTGATTTTTCTGACAAAAATGGCCATAATTACATTTAAAAAAATAAAATTTCTATGCAGTATTTATCTTTTAATCATTACTTTTTGGCATAAACTCTTAGCTAAATTCTCCTTCTTTTAACTTATTATATTGAACTGAATTTGTTTAGAAATAAAATGAGAAAAAAAGTAGATGAAAAAAATTACAAATGTTTCATTTTCAGGAGAAATGATTTTTTTTTTTCAAAAGATTTTGTTTAGATGAATCTTTTGCTAATAAATAGATAGGAAAAAAAAGAAACAAAATAAAAAACAAATAAGGGTCCTACATTTTTGTATAAAGATTATGCTCAAATAGGATTGCTTAAAAAGATATTGATATAAGGAGATGTAAAAAACTCTATTTAAATTCTTTTTCTTCTTCTTATTATTTTCATACAAAAGCCGTCCAGATCTTTTGTAAAGTTGGTATTACTAAACAGCTTTGCATTCTTATAACCGTATCATTAGAGTATGATTTGTGGCTAGAAAAAAAAATCATTCGTTTGTCTAGGTGCCGTGAATTACTCTATTCTATACAATGGCCCACCTAATGCATTGACTAGCTGATTCATTAGTTAAGGAATCTGCATCGTCAAGATTACTTGATAGTTAGCTCAAAAACTGCACATGGCCCGTGTTACCACCTTTGGGATTCGTAGTATGAGTATGTTGGGGGCTTTGCACAAAACCTTAGGATCTAGCCTCCCAAAACAAACCAGAATTATGGGGATAATAAAGCAATGAAATAAATCAAAGTATAAACCACACGACACCAGAGAATTTTTACGTGGAAAACCCTCAAAGAGGTAAAAACCATGGGACATCGTCCAGATCAACAATCCATTATAAAGCAGAATGTTACAACCGATCACAAGCACACACCGCTTGGATCAATCTTTCTTTACTTACGCAGGAGAGGATGGACAATAAGAAAATAATGAAAAATAGAGGGATCTTACCAATCACGAGGACGTAGAAGCGCTGAGACGTGGACTACGAAGTAGATCACACATCTACGAGCAGAATCTCCCTTCCACAAGCTTCCTCTCTCTTTCTCTCACCTTTGATAACCCTAAGCCCTCCTAGAAAACTTTTAGGAAACCTTAGAATGCCCTGGAATACACCTCAATCCCGAAACACCCCTTTATATACGAATAGAAAGAGGTAGAATCAAAATAGAAAATAATTTCTGGAGAATCTGCGTTTGCGCAATCGCATCTGCGCAACTCTTCGAGATATCGAAGGTTTCTCGATGACAGCCTTCGATATCATCTAAGGTCCTTCGATAATATCGAAACAAGACCAAAACTGTCCAGCGACCAGGGGTGAAAAATTTCGATAATTATCAATGTCATCGAAGGTCTCTCGATGACAGCCTTCGATATCATTTAAGATCCTTTGATGATATCGAAACAGGACCAAAACTGTCCAGCGACCAGCGGTGAAAAATCTCAACAATTATTGATGATATCGAAACTAGTTCGATTTCATCAAACCCAGCAATGAGGAGAAAATTCCCATCAAATCTCTCCCTTTTCGACTCAGGAAGAATTCACCTTCTTCAAGCGAGCCTAGTTTCTACAAATCTCAAACTTGCCCTTGAATAAAACCTTAGTCAGCATGTCTAACCTATTATCGTCTGTGTGGACCTTCTCAAGCTGTAACATCTTATGTTCCAAAGTATCCCTGATCCAGTGATACCAAATCTTTATGTGCTTCGACTTGGAGTGCTGACTTGGATTCTTGCTCAAGTGAATAGCACTTTGACTGTCAAATAGACCACATGCTGCTCCTACTTCAGGTTAAGTTTCTGTAGGAACCTCTTCATCCAAAACATCTCTTTACATGCCTTTATGACTACAATATACTTGACCTCTGTCGTCAATAATACTACGACCTTCTGTAGCTTGCTCTGCCAAGAAACCGCTTCCCCTGTAAACATGAACATGAACCTCGATGTAGACTTCCTGAATCTATGCCGCCTGCCATATCTGCATCTGTGTAGCCCTCTAACACAGGTTTTCCGTCACCATAGCATAGACTCAACCTGGATGAGCCTCTTAGATACCGTAGTATCTACTTTACCGCTGCCCAATGTTCTTTGCCAGGATTGACAAGATACCGGCTGACAATACTAACCGCATATGCTATGTCTGGGCGTGTACATACCATAACATACATCAAACTTCCTACTGTTGATGCGTAGGGTATCTTTTGTATCTCTTCTACCTCTGCCTTCATCTTGGGACACTGTCTATCGCTCAATCTGAAGTGACCATCTAGTGGAGTATTGACCGGCTTTGCTGCATTCATATTGAACCGCTCTAGGACTTTCTCAATATACTGCTCTTGTGACAGCCAAAGCTTCTTGCTGCTTCTGCCACGGGTTATCTCCATTCCTAGGATCTGTTTAGCTGGGCCCAAGTCTTTCATCGCAAACAACTTGTCGAATTCCTGTTTCAGCCAGTCAATCTTCTTGATGCCTTTTCCCATGATGAGTATGTCATTAACGTATAACAGCAGAACTAACAAATCACATCTGAGAACTTGCGCGTGAACACACAGTGGTCCGATTCCTTTCTGTTATACCCATGCTTCAACATAAACGAGTCGAACTTCTTGTACCATTGCCTTGGAGCTTGTTTAAGCCCATACAAGCTCTTCCTCAGCCTACACACCATATGCTCTTTGCCCTTGACTTCGAACCCCTCTGATTGGTGCATGTAGATCTCTTCTTCCAGGTCACCATAGAGAAAGATAGTTTTAACATCTAACTGCTCTATCTTCAGATTCATGCTAGCCGCTAACCCAAGTAACACTTGTATAGATGTCATCTTCACCACTGGTGAGAATATCTCCTCGAAGTCTATACCTTTCCGCTGACCGAACCCTTTCACTACAAGTCTGGCCTTGAACCTCGTCTGTGAATTCTTCTGCTCAACCTTCTTTCTAAACACCCACTTATTGCTTAGAGATTTCTTGCCCTTAGGCAGTTTCACCATGTCATAGGTGTGGTTCTTATGCAAGGATTCCATTTTCTCATGCATAACTTTCAACCAATCCCCCTTATACTCATCGGCTAGGGCCTCAGAATAATCTTCTGGCTCTCCTCCATTAGTCAGCATAATGTACTCATGCGGCGAGTACCTCTTGGACAGCTGTCTGTCCTTAGACCTCCTCACCTGTGGCACTACAGGTGGATCAAGTGGGGGCTGCTCCCCTGGTCCATCTTCTGAAGGAACTCCCTCGTCCTCTGCACTATGCTGTACTCCCCCGTCATTAGGCACCACGAGAAGAATAATCGGATCCATGTCCTCTAGCTCACCTGAACTAGGCTGGTTCTTCTCTAGCTTTTCAATGTCTTCTATACATTGATCTTCAAAGAAAACCACATCTCTACTCCTTACGAGCTTTTTCTCAGTCGGATCCCATAATCTGTAACCGAACTTGTCATCACCGTACCCCAAGAACACATACTGCCTGATCTTCATATCGAGCTTAGACCTCTCGTCCTTTGGTACGTGAACGGATGCCCTAGATGCAAATACCCCGAGATGACTATACGATGGATCTTGTCCAGTCCACACCTTCTCAGGCACTTCTCCATTCAATGGGGCTAATGGAGACCTATTTATCAGATACACCGCCGTATGCATTGCTTCTCCCCAGAACATTTTAGGCAACTTCGCATGGGATAACATGCATCTAATTCTCTTTACAATGATGTGATTCATTCGCTCAGCTACACCATTATGCTGGGGGGTCTTGGGAACCATCTGTTTATGCCGTATACCCAGGGACTTGCAGTACTCATGAAAGTCGCCAATGTATTCACCACCATTGTCAGTGCGGATGCACTTCAATGATGTACCTGTCTCTCTCTCGACTGTAGCATGAAACAATTTAAATACACCAAAGACCTAGTTCCTGAATTTTAAAGCATAAACCCAAACCCTCCTATATGCATCATCTATAAAAGTAACAAAATACAATGCCCCATCCAAGGTTTTTGTCTTCATAGGACCACAAACATCAGAATAAACCAAATCTAATGCATGCACTTTATTAACATGAGAAACAGATTTAATAAATAAAACTCTATTTTGTTTCCCTGATAAATAATCAATATAGGCTTTGAGAGGTGTACCTGTCACGTCTGGAAGGAGCCGCTTCCTTGTTAATAGCTGAAGCCCTTTTTCCTCATGTGGCTTAGACGCTTGTGCCACATGTTAATAGTTGAATCTTCCGCTGCGTTCAACCCACCCTTACACATACTGACACTTGCCTTATAAAGGGTGCAACACTTCTTTCCTCTGGATACGATCAATGAACCCTTGATGAGCTTCCAGTGCCCACCAACAAATCGGCTTTCATAGCCATCATCATCCAACCTTCCCGTAGACATCAAGTTGAGGCGAAGGTTTGGGATATGCCTCACATCCTTGAGAACCAATGTGTAGCCCACATTGGTCTTCACATAAATATCACCGACCCCTACGATCTTTGATACGCAAGAATTTTCCATCTTCACGGTCCCATAGTCACCTGACTTGTAGCTTGTGAAGAAGTCCCTGCGTAGAGTCGCATGAAATGAGGATCCCGAGTCTATCACTCAGTTGGTATCCTGACTCGTAACCGTGAGACAAACATCATGATCTGCTGAAAGAATAACTATAATGTCGCCATCTGAAGCAACCGCAGTGGAATCTGATTCATCTTCCTTCTCCTTTCCTTTTCCTTTCTTGTCGTTCTTTTTACCACGACATTCATGCTTGTAGTGGCCCTTCTTATCACAATTCTAACATTCAACATCTTTCCTGGTACTCAACTTGCCTCTTAATTTATCTCGGGCCTTCCCGCTCTTCCTGTTCTTTTCTCACCCTCATTCCTATATCACAAGTGCTTCTTGCTGAATAGACCCCTGAGACTTCCTCCTTGTCTTTTCATTGAAGAGACAACTGGTGACCTGTTCCATGGATATCTTTCCGTCTAGCGCGGAGTTACTTAGAGACACCACTAATGTCTCCCAACTGTCAGACAATGAACTAAGTAATAATAAAGCCTGCAATTCATCATCCAGGACCATCTTCATAGCGGAGAGCTAGTTCACTAAATTGCTAACCTCATTCATGTGCTCGGCTACAGATCCACCATCTTTGAACTTGAGATTCATAAGTCGTCTTATTAGGAAGATTATATTACCGACTGTCTTCCTCTCATATAGCCATTCCAATTTCAGCCATAGGCTAGCGGCTGAGGTCTTCGTAGACACATGATGGAACATAGAATCATCTAACTATTGTCTAATAAACCCCATCGCCTTCCGGTCCAACTTCTTCCAATCATCATCAGACATATCCTTGGATTTTGCTGATATGCCTAAAATTGGAGAATATAGGTCCTTGCAATAAAGCAAGTCCTCCATCTTAGCCTTCCATATGGTCCAATTAGAACCATTGAGGTTAATCATCCTTAATGAGCCACCTTCCATAATTTAAAACCAATCCCACTCCATTCAATGAACTTATCTTTGATACCACTTTGTTGGGGGCCCTGCACAAAACCTTAGGATCTAACTCCCAAAACAAACCAGAATTACGGGGATAATAAAGTAATGAAATAAATCAAAGCATAAACCACACGACACTAGAGAATTTTTACGTGGAAAACCCTCAAAGAGATAAAAAACCACGCGACCTCGTCCATATCAACAATCCACTATAAAGCAGAACGTTACAACCGATCACAAGCACACACTACTTGGATTAATCATTCTTCACTCACGTAGGAGTGGATGAATAATAAGAGAATAATGAAAAATAGAGGGATCTCACTGATCACAAGGATGTAGAAGCGCTGAGACGTAGACTGCCAAGTAGATCACTTCTATGAGTAGAATCTCCCTTCCACAAGCTTCCTCTCTCTTTCTCACCTTTGATAGCCTTAAGCCCTCCTAGAAAACCTTTAAGAAACCTTAGAATACCTTGGAATACACCCCAATCCTGGATACACCCCTTTATATAAGAACAGAAAGAGGTAGAATCAAAATAGGAAACAATTTCCGCAGAATCTGCGTTTCTACAATCGCATCTGCTTAACTCTTCGATGATAGCTGTTGAGATTCAAATATTGCATAATTTTTGTCATTTATATATTGGTTTTATGAACGTAAATCATCTTAATATTCTATTTTACTCATGTATGTGTTGCAAGGTGAATTTATGATCTTGGATTGAAAAAGGGTGCTAAAAAGTAAAAATTTGATGCTCAAAAATCACCAAGGCAAGGGATGGATCTTAGGAGACCAAGATTGAAGAATTCACATGCCAAAGATCCAACAAAACCAAGTGAGGAATGAAAAGAATCGAAGATTTGAAGTGAAGAATCCTGAAATCATCTTGAAAAGTGTATTCTAAAGCTCTGAAGTCTATTTTGGAAAACTGCGCAGCAGGAAGTCTGTTTTAAATAAATTATGCAGCGAGAAGTCTATTTTGAAAAAATATGTATATTTGAGGTGTTTTCTAGGGTTTTCAACTTTGTACGAAAATTGGAGTTCCCTACTTATAAATAGGACCTCCTAGGGCATTCTTAAACATTATGAGAAGCATTCAAGAGCAATATTTAGGGTTTTTAAAGAGTTTTTAGTTTTATTAAAGCTTTATAAGTTATTTTTTTATTTTAGATCTTTTTTATTTGTATTTTTTTCTTCTTTCTTTCTTGTTGCTTTTTATTTCTGCAATTTAATTATGTTTTTCTAAGTTCTTTCTAGCCCAAGCTAGAAGGGAAGTACATGTGTTTAATAATTTTTTAAGATTATGATGATTGATTGTTTTAATAATGAGAAGAATGGTGTATGCATGTTATCTATTATTTGGGTTTTATTTTTTATCCTCTTATAAGATCCATATGTTTCCATCATATGAGATCCACATTGATGGATAGGCTTACCCTAGATCAATCAGATTTCCTAGATAGGAGATGTTCTCAACCTGTTATATTTCTTTGATATTTATTATCCTATAGATATTGAATACTTAAAATCACTGGCGCTTGAGAATATATGTCAATGGTGCAAATCCATTATTTTCTAATATTTTATATCATTTATTAAAATATTTAAAGTGTTTTATTTTCCGATTAGGCTGACCATAGTGCTCAGATCCTAGTTGTGTTATCCAAGTCATCATGATTTTGGAACATTAACCTATGTGTGGAACTTTGAAGCTTGGGTGTTATTTTATTCAGTTGAATTATATCCATTCAAAAATCCCAAAATCAAATCATCAGTTTAGTTTTTATTACTTAGTTTGTTTTGCATTTGATTTTTTCTTTCTCGCAATTTATCTCCCTGTGGGATCGACCATGTATTCACAGGATATTACTTATGAACCTCTGCACTTGGAGGCAAGCAATCAATAGCCTTCGATATCATCTAAGGTCCTTCGATGATATCGAAACAGGAACAAAACTGTCTAGTGACCAGGGGTAAAATTTTTTAAAAATTATCGATGTCATCAAAGATCTCTCGATGACAGCCTTTGATATCATCTAAGGTCCTTTGATGATATCGAAACAGGACCAAAACTGTCCAGCGACCAGCGGTGAAAAATCCTGACAAGTATCGATGATATCGAAACTAGTTCGATTTCATCGAACCCAGCAATGAGGAGAAAATCCCCATCAAAGTAAACTTGATTGTTACCCCTGGCGAACTTCGGAGATAGGGCATGCATGTGAGAGATCAGAGCTGCACATAGGAAATCACTCAGTGTAGATGCCATATCTTGAATTGAATGTCAGGTTGGCCATACATGTGAAAAAATAAAAAGAAAAAAAAGATTGGTTAATAGAAATTCAGCAACAATTCATGTGTTAAGAACATGCTTAGCCTACTTGATGATTAAATACGTGTTGGGAAACCACATACCTTTTTCTTTTATGTGCAAATTAATGGGATTAACAATATATAATATTTGATTAATGATAAATACTTTTAATATAAGTAAACAAATAATAAAACATGTAGGGTGCAAGAAATACATATATTTTACATGAAAAGCTCCCCAATACGAAGGAAAGAACCGCAGGATCTAGCATAACAAAATCCCCCTCTCTTATATACCCATACTATATTACTCAAAGGTGAATTACAAGAAACAATGAAAGAAATAAAATTTTCATTCTTTTAAAATTTTTTTAATTTTTTTTATCAATTAGGAATTGTATAAAACCTTCAACATAATTCTTAGAGAAGATAATCGAAGAAATCGGCAACATTGTGGATGAAGTCTCTCGAATCTGAACATAAAGATTTGGGCCGTAAAAGACTCTCGATTTTCTTTTACAAAGTTCATTCTCTCTTATTCTTTCTCATATTTTTCTTTTTCTCAAAATGTTGCAAAAACTTTTTTTCAGAGAAAAAGAAGATATTTTTCTCTTCTTTATGAAAATGCCCCCACAAATATGGTAAAAAAGATTACTTAACTCACATGTGTGGGTCCCACCTCCACACGAGGAGGGAATCCCAAGATCACGCCTGTCTTATATCGCAACAACTCAGTGGGGCCAGGTAAAAGCCGCTCCAATCTTACACGTGTGCATTGCATTACCATGTGTGGGTGAGTACACTAATCAAGTGCAATTGAGCTGGGTTCGAATCCTTGCCTGAGTGGTAGACTCTAAGGAGTTTCAACACAAGGTCTTGGGTTTGAAACCCATGGGTTGTGAAATCCCCATGATATGAGTTGGTGTGTGGCAGGTGCGTATGTAAAATAATTTATTATTATTATTATTTTATTATTATTATTATTATTATTATTATTATTATTTTTAATGAAAAAGTGCAGTTGAGCTGCCGAGGGAGTACAATTCTTCTTAGGCCCGTTTGGCTTTGTTAGCGTAACTGTTCTTTTCTCTTTTAAAATTCATGTTTTTTAGCCCTCTAAATGATGGATTTAAGATTTTTATTTATTTATTTATTTTTATTTTGTGTTTTTGTCCAATAGACTAGCCTCACTTGTGAGAGGCATTTATGTTTATACATGTGGATGTAAGGCTTATCCTACTTAATGTACGCTGTCCACTTGAGTATTTTTATGACATTGAATCTGTATATCATAGTTGCTCTACCATGAAAGATTTAGGGTTTTCCTATTTTATTATTATTATTATTATTATTATTATTATATCACTCATCTAATTAGACATCCTTCCATTAACAAGTAATAACTGTATCCTAAAATCTCTCTTTTTTCAGGCTTTATCTTATAATTATTGGATCAACATGCAAGAGGAAGAGAGATTGGCCGACTGAATTTCGGTAGGTTCAACCAAAAGCTCTACACAAGCCACCATAATTTCCACATGACATTCACTTTGTTTATCAGTTTTACAACCTCGTGTTAAGACATGAGCTCAAAAATGAAGTGAATCTAGAACTAAATTAAGCCACATAAAAAAAAAAAAAAACAATTCGGATGATCAAATCTTGAAGCCTACTGTAATGTTTATATGCCATCCAACCCATTCAAAAGGTAATTAACATTAAAATGAATGAAAAAACATAAATATCCGCCTAGTCCCATAGATCTTTTGGTTATATGGGCCTCATCCAGGACGTCACCAAATTTGAAAAGGGGAGTTAATTTCATTCTTGGGCTCCACACCAGACTTTGTTATAAAAGTACTTCAAAATCGTATAAATTGAAACATGACATTTGGAGCATTCTCATTAGTAAACATTCCTTCAATGTCCACCAATCTGACAGCCATATAATAAAATAAAATAATAGTAACTTTTTGTCCATATTATATCTAAATTGAGACTCAATGCTTTGGGCAATTTTATTTTAAATTATATATTTTAGATAGTTAAGACCCATATGATAAAATATTGCTTGCATATCATCTATCACACTCCGTTAGAGTAAAAAGTGATTTCTCTTTTTGAAAAGTTAGCATCGAAGGAATTCTTTTGCATATTAAATTTTTGGAAGGCTTGCAAGAGGACTTGTTTTTTTCAACGGGACATGCAATCTAAAGAATACAAAAAAGACCTATAACCTGGGCAAGGGAAAAGACACGTTCTTTCAGAAAGCAAATAAAAGACTCTCACACATGTTCACGGATGGTCTCCATGCAAGAAAAATTATAGGGCCCACCATGATGTGTGTGGCATCCACATCATCCATCACCTGGAACAACTCATTTTTATGATGTGAGCTCAAAAATCAGTCTTACCTGAAACTATAATAGACCACACTGGATAGAGAAGAGGGATGCAATGTTTAACATCGAAACCTTCTACAAGAATGGGTGCCACGGTTCAATGATCCGAACGGTTGATATGATAGGCCTCACTTTGAATTGCCCATACATAAAAAGGTAACCCACATGTCCCAAAATCCTAGGTGGGCATTCAATCCCCCATTGTTTTCTGCGGTGTGGTCCACTTGAGCTTTGGATATGTGTACTTTTGGTGGCCCCACAGAGATTAGGCCACTTCCTGGGGCAGGGATATCCCACCACAAGCAACCCTGATGTAGAGTGGGTCACGGACAGTTTCATGGCCAAGATGGATCAGAAAAGGCCCGGTCGACGACAGAAGTGATCCGGACCGTCGGACCTTAGATCGGGCGTATCTCGCAATCCGGAATGAGTTACCTGACGTAAAATATATGATTTTGGGGTAGAACGAGCTACTTTAGCCAACCAACCTACCGGGTTGTGAAGCCCGGAATTGCGAAAAACCCCTAGATCGATGGTTGTTTCCCTGTTTTAATTTCGTTTTTACTATAAATAGTAAGTTTTAGTTTGATTATAACTCTTCATCCGTTGGGCTTTAGGAGTTGCCCCCAACTTGAAAAGAGCTTAGAATAATTAGGAGAACAGTTTGGTGAAGCCAAATAGGACACTTACTATTTTTGGCCGAAAACCTTGCACACTAGTAGACATCATGACCGTCTATATAAATAGTAAGTTTACTATTTATAGTAAGTCGCAACTTCTAGGAGTTTGAGTTGTAGTTTGATTCTGATTTCTTTCCCATTGCTTGGTACCCCTATTTAAAGTGTTGTGAACTCGTTTTTATTAATCAATTAATCAAATTCGAATTTCTTAGAATTTATTTCAATTTTCTGCTTTCTTTCCTCGTGGATTCAAAAAATCTCTGTGAGGAGTCCAGAGAAGCTCTGTGGATTCGGAGTAGTTATCCTCATCACGTTCATCCCTGCGTCAAACTCTCTTTCTATTTTCTCGGGAGCGGATTAGCTGAGTCCTGGTAATAGCATAGTAGGTGAGTCTACATGCTGCCCATCCATTTTACTAGCTCATTGTAGAGTATGATGGATAAAAATAACAGGTGGACCCTACCATTAAAAAATTCCTAGGGTCCATTGTCATGTTTATTTTCCATCCAACATGTTGGTAAGGTCACACAGACCTGGATGAAGGGAAAACACAAATATCAGCATAATCCGAAACTTTTGTGACCCACAAAAAGTTTGTAGTAGTCATTCACAACTGTTTCCTGTGTAGTTCACTTGAGATTTGGATCAACTTTATTTCCGAAACTTTTGTGACCCACAAAAAGTTTGTAGTAGTCATTCACAACTGTTTCCTGTGTAGTTCACTTGAGATTTGGATCAACTTTATTTTTGGGCCGATGCCCTAAAATGAACTAGAAAAAATGGATGGACGGCGTGGATATATAACACATATATCGATTTGGGCCCCACATTCATAGATTCACCCACCAAGCTGTTGCAAGTTGCAACGGACTCACCTAATCAGCCCCGTTATTTCTTAGTAAGATGTGGATTTGCTGCGACTTTTATTATCGTTCAATTCCATCTGGTAGATCTAGTGCATGACGGTACACAATAAATTTAGTGCCGTACCATCTTTCCCTGCTAAAATGGAACTTTTGAAATACATAGGTAACAATAACATTGAAGCAGTGGACCCTACCATGAAGATCACTTGAAACAAAAATTAGGCCGTTGCACTAATGATCATCAGATGAGACACATTTTCGGAATCAATGGACAATGGACGGTCTGAATGAACACACAGGAGTGGCCCACCGAGTGAGTGGGTCAGCTGATTTTATAGATGGGGATCGTCATGGTGAGGTGCGGATGTCCTGAACGGGAAAGATGGTACCACAATACTTGTGGTGATGTTGCTCGGTGTCACACCATGGATGGATGCACCGTCAGATTTTCTATAAGGAAGTAATCCGTGGTTTGCAACTTCCAAGTGACAGTTAAGGATCAACAGCAACTGTCCACACTCAACGGGTAAAAAGGCAAGAGATGGACGGCTAAGAAATTCCAGTGTGGGAGATTTCTAGTGGACGGTCCAAACGATGACAAGGGAACTTCAAATCAGCGGTCTGGATCACAGAATCATGGCCCCAGCTGGAAGAAATCAACACACTTTACATGATGTCGACCCAAGATATGCATTAGTATTGTAGGGTCTGCTACCTTGTGATCCAAACAGTGGATGGACAATGCCCCGAAAAAATAGACAGTAGTTAAGACAAAGTATACAACGGTCCACAACCAATTGATATGGCCACATATTGGACGGCTATGATATTCGTATCTGTTTTGCCAGACGGTTGTATTGTCTAAACAATTGACATTGTGGGCCTCACTTTAGATGTCACACGTGACTAAAACAATCCTGATTGGAAGAATCCTAACCCTTTAATAGGGGTTGTAAAATAATCCCCAATTGGAAGAATCCAGAACCTTTAATAAGTGGTCTAAAGTAATCCTGATTTGAAGAATCCTAACCCTTTAATAGGTGGTCAACCAAGATGGCAAAGAAAGAAATTGAGCAATGGTTAATATTCAATTGATAAAAAGTTCAATTATCATAATTAGGGGATTTTTGGTGCATAGCCATGGTGAGTTCCGTTGTATAAATGGTATGGTTCATTGAACCTGTAGATTGATGTATTAAATTTGTAAATCAACATATTTGTCGATGACAGTTCGATGCTATCGAGCAAATTTTGATGCTATCGAAGTCCTGCTCGATGCCATTTTTTTTTTTTTTGAAATTTCCTATGTTGATTACTGGACACTTAGGGTGTCCTGTTCAATGCCATCAAGTGAGGTTCGATGCCATCGAAGGTTATTCGATGATGTCGAAGCCCTATTGAGGTAACATTGTAAAAATCTGAAAAATTTATGATTTATCGCTTGAACGTTTTGGTGTTTAGTTTGATGACAACGAATGTGTTCGATGCTATTGATAGTCTATCAATACCATTGAAGTCCCATCGAATGTACCATCGAACTATCACACAGAGTCACGGAGAGTTGTGTATCTATGGGATTTGTTTCCTATTCCGATTGTGATTCTCCTGGAGACTATAAATATACGTGTAATCGGGATTATAATGTATCTCGGAGCTTTCTAATTCATTCATAGAGTTTTCAAAGACTTATAAAGAGAGATTATAGGATTGTTCGAATTAGGTATTCTTTCTATCTTTTGTAATTTCTGCTTTCATAGTGCATTACTTTGCTTAGAACGGTGATTTTTTCTCAAAAGGAATTTTTCCACGTTAAATTCAGAGTATTTGTAATTGGACTTGGTTGTTGCATTTGAATTACTTTGCTTGATTCATCTCTATGTGCTTCCGCAGTCCCCCAATAAAACCATGTACCTACTCTTACAGATTGAAACCAAATTGTATCGACCTTGCCTGTGTATTGCAATTTTACCACAAAATAAGAAGAGGAACTAGAGTCCTGGTCCATTAAGATGTGAATAGTGCCATCGGGCACCAACTTCTTACAGATGGAGCCCAAGGTTTGTTAATCCAGATCATTGATATTATGAGATCCACATAACATAAAGGACCACCAAAACTCTAGCCTATTAAAAGATCTAGCCATCAACTCTTAACTTTTTAGACCGTTGTTATCTTTTCTCTTAACTCCTTATTATTTTCTAGAACATTAATCAATGGATTAAGGACCTCCAGTTTGGAAATTTTTTGGGGTCCCCATTGTACATACTATTTATAAGATCAATAGTTTGGATCCATAAAATCAGCCCAGGGTTAATTACCTGGTCTCTTGGAAATTGCTAGGGTAATTAGAACCTTTGATTTGGTTGGCCACCTTACCCATAAGCCATAGTGTTGAGGGTTAAATATTGTATATTATCCCCCATTTATATCATGGTTTTATGAACATGATAATGCTTAATGTTCTATTTTACTCATGTTTGTGTTGCAAGGTAAATTTAAGAGTTTGGATTGAAAAGGGTGTTAAAAGCATAAATTTGATGCTCAAGAATCACCAAGGCAATGGATGGATCTTAGGAGACCAAGATTGAAGAATTCATATGCCAAAGATCCAAGAAAACCAAGTGAGGAATGAAGAGAATTAAAGATTTGAAGTGAAGAAAATGAATCTTAAAATTGTCATGAAAAAACATATTCTGAAACTTTAGGTCATTTTGTGAAATTGCGCAGAGTGAAGTCTATTTTGAAAAACTACGCAGAGTGAAGTCTATTTTAGCAAACTGCGTAAATTTGAGACGATTTCTTGAGTTTTCCAACTAGGAGGGAAAGTTGGAGTTCCACAACTATAAATAGGACTACCTAAGATGTTCCTAGGCATCTTTTAGGGTTTAAGGAGTGGAGCAAAAGGGTGGAAAAGCCGTTGCCAAGAGTTTTTCTTCTTTTTCCTTAGTTATTTTTATGTTTTTTTTAAGAGACTTTGGTCCAATCATGTTTATGGTTGGCTAAACTTCTTAGTTAGGGATAAAAGGTGAAGCTTGTAGCATGATGAGATGTTTCTATTACTTTGATTCATGTTTATATTAAACTCTATGAATTTTAATTTGATACTTAAGGAATACTTTCAGTTTTTAATGGTTTATTATGACTCAAATTACAGTAGATTTGCAATAGCTTTGAGTATCTTCTTTTCTTGATTTAAGATTGTGAAATTAGTAAGTTCTGTTGTTCATCATCCTCCCTTGGGCATGGTAGGGTGATGGAATCCTTCATAATCTTCACTATTCTTCTGCGTTAAAGATTATAGGATTGGTAAATCCTGTTGTTTGCCATTATCTCCTTGGCATGGTTTGATGATGAAATCCCTATTAATTATTAGAGTTCTCATTCGTTGAGAATTAGGTCAATGGAAGTTCAGATTTGGTTTTATTGATATATTTTCTAATTGCATAGGATATGACTCCAATTCTAATTGTGTTACTTGAATTAAGCAAGAGGGCTCTCTGATCACTACAAGTGGATCCTTGACACCCTAGTTCCCACCTTTAAATTCTTAGTTTTAATTACTTAATTCATAATTACTCTTTCAATCACTTCAGAATTAGTTTTACATCTTTTTCTAGTTCTACTTCTACTTAATTTCAGAAACGTACAAGATCAGTCCATATGGATTCGACCTTAGTCTTATCGAGATTATTACTATATTGCGATCCTACACTTGGGGTTGTGAACACATAGCATAAGAAATTACTGACTACCGAAAATCATGGGTGATTGAGCATAAAATGAGCAATGGCTAACATTGTATGTGGAAGATATGGTTTTTCGATTTCAAGAATCTCGGATCAACCATTTTTTATTTATTTTACTAATTAATTAAAAGCACTATGTTAGTTTAGAAGCTAAAATGGATTCCTCTTAAAATGAATTTGGATTAATATATCATTTTTGGTCAACAATTGTAATTATTGGGTTGCAAATCCTATGGCTCGACCTTAGGTACATTATCTCCTACTTTTAGGGAAGGAATGTATCGACAAAATCTAATAACTTATGTTGGAAGTATGACATTTATAGAGGAGAAACCTTCTTAATCTAATCTCCCTTCAACTCAAAAGGCACAAGTTTATCGAAGAAACTCCACCTGATACGTATATTTTCTTTGTGGACAAGGAATCAAACTAAAAGTCTTTCCTTATCTCATTTATCACAAGAGCAAAAGTGATCTTTAAATTCATAAGCAAAACAATCAATGATAAGTAGGCACTAATAAACAATGATTGAGATTAATGAATTTTATCTTTAACTGTTGATTTCTTTTAAATGGGCTTGATCACATCCAATGGTTAAGATATGATGATCTTTACCTTAGGCTTACATAGATTGCTGGCTAAAAATGGTGGCCATGGTTAATAAAGGGATTTGATCAAATTGAGTATACAATTAAAGTAGAATCACAAACTTTTAATATAGTAGTGCATGCTAAGGTCTTCAGTGTTGGGCATAAAAGCGACCTCAGGTCAAAGTAAACAAGTAATAGAGAGAAAATTCTAAGCAAAACATATACAACACATGAAATTTTATGTGAAAAACTCATGCAGAAAAAACCATGGCCCAAAGCAATGATCAATCTAATATAATTAAATGAAGGTCACAAGAGATGTAACAACTTATAGTAGAAAATCCTAGCTTTCTTTCAAAACTCTTGAGAATTTGTGATAAGATCTAAAACTTCCGAGTTGGCTTTCACATTTTAACCCTAAGCGCAATTAACAAAGTATATATATACTTCCGTACAAGATTAGGAAATAAAAAAAATGTACTTACGCATTCAGTCAGTTGGACCCTGAGACATTCGATTAGACTGAAATGAACCAATTCACAAACCCTCGGTCGAATAAAAAACGTACAAAAGTGGACAACGTGCAATTAAAAAATCAACCCTAATTCAGTCGAACCGACTGGGACACCGGTCAAACCGAAGATGGAACTTCTCTGCACCAGATTAAAGAAACTCAGTCAACATGCAGTGTCGTAGAGCATCATAATCAGTGTCTCCAATACAAATTTAATTCCTCATTGTAAAATTCTATTTTAGAGGGAGAAGATTATGAGAGAACTTTGGAACCAAGCCCCCTTGACATCACCTAGTGAGAGACAAGAGAGAGAAGTAGAGAGAGATCCGTCATCTCTCCCTCCTATGTCACTAGTTTTACATGTAGGGATCTATCCTTACAGGGCTCTTGTGCATTCCCTTGACTTCTTCTGGTCTGAAGTTTCATTCTCATCACATTTATTTATCTAAGATAGATTGGAGAGAGATCTCTTAGTTTAGAGGATTGATGGCAACATTTTTCAATTTTCTTTAGCTTTAATTCAAATAATCTTAACCATAGAATTTGAGTTTTTAATTTTTTTAAAACTTAATAATATCTAATAGAGATATGTAGGAAAATGAAACTTAAATCTATAATTTTAAATTTCCTATTAGGGGATAATATTTCATTGCATATCAAACATCCAACATACAAAATTAACATGCGTGCCTATGGATCGAGTAAGACCACAATATAATTAAAATTGTAACATGAGATCAGATAACTATGATTTATGGGCAATGACCCATGTTGTGTGCCCACCATATTAAGGCTCCGTGTGGCCCTAACTTACTGCAACGTGCACAATTGGAGATGCTAGAAATGGGCGAGCATCCATCTAATAATAGACCTCTAAAGTAAAAAACGAAAAAGAAAAAAAGAGAGAATATTTCCTAGTCAGTTTTAAGAGCTTTTCAGTCACTTATTCCAACAACTTTCATTCTTCTTTTTGTTCTTTTAAGGGTTGTTTGAAATTTTGAACCTCTTTTAAAAAAGGGTCGTATCAAAACTTCCAGGCAAGCTTTTATTTTGCATAAAACTCGATCTCTATCTGTTTGGCATACAAGCTGTTTAATCTAGATAGTTTTTGAACGTTCTGTGGTAAACAGTGAGTGATTCTAGATGGTTGGTTTTATATATGATCCATCAGATGTCAACACGTGTCATTTGAGTGATTCTAGATGGTTGGTTTTATATATGATCCATCAGATGTCAACACGTGTCATTTAACTTTATTTGTTTGGT
The DNA here is from genome assembly GCF_029962835.1 of Magnolia sinica. Classification (NCBI taxonomy): domain Eukaryota; kingdom Viridiplantae; phylum Streptophyta; class Magnoliopsida; order Magnoliales; family Magnoliaceae; genus Magnolia; species Magnolia sinica. Next base: position 14,805,351 of record NC_080585.1, on the reverse strand, counting down.
TTTCTGATCCATCAGCCCACTGTCGATTGCACATCTCTCATCACCTTACTTATAATCAATGGCTAGAAAAATGGATGGATGGAGAAAGTCTAATCAATGGTTACGAAAATGGGTCGTCCATAGAGAAAGTCTAACAATTGATTAGGACTATCATCACGTGGGGCTCAGCTTTGGTTTTCCATCCCTCTTAAAAGACACTTTGACATGATGATCCTAACCATCTGACCAACGGATAGGAGACTGGGCAGCTTGTGTTGATTCTAAGTCCAACGGTTGATTAGGTACGTCCATCATGGGACCCTACATTTTATTGTCCATCCCTCTTAAATACACTTTAACATAATGATTTTAATAATTGGATTAGTGACAAAGAAACTAGACGGTCCATGTTGATTGTACGAGAGAAAGTTTAATAATTGATGTGGACCGTCCATCAAGTGAGGTCTACCTTTGATTGAACATCCATTTGAGTAATTATGATAGAAGATCTTATAAATTCGAACACCTGTTAGAAAACATTATTTTCAGCTTACTATTGATTTCCGTAAATGGTAGACTCTCAGGAGTTTCAAGACTTGGTTGAGGGTTGAGTACCCATAGGTGGTGAAATCCCACCATGGCGTGAGTGTGTGGTGGTGTGTGTGCGTGTGTAAGTAATATATATATATATATATATATATATATATATAAAACCCTCAACCGGTTACCCTTGATAGACGGTCCACATTGATTATAATGAGAAGTTTTAATAAGTGATCTGGACTGTCCATTAAGTGAGGGCCACTTTTGATTGCACATACCTCTCGGAGTATCTGTGATAGAAGATCCTAAACAGCCTATCAATTGTTAGAAAACATATTCAACTTACTATCAGTTTACCATACATGGTAGAATTTTGAATGAACAGTTAAAATTTTTAAATCAAACCTTTTATACCTGATAGGCAGTCTATGTTGATTATAAGAGAGAAGGTTTAATAATTAATCTGGATCGTCCATCAAGTGAGGGTCACCTTTGATTGCACATCCATCTTGGGGTCACTATGATAGAAGATCCTAACCATCCAATCAAATGTTAGAAAACAATTTCAACTTCCTACTGGTGTATCATACATGGTAGAAATTTGGATGAGCAGTTAAAATTTTAACTTAACTGTTATCCTTGCATGGAAATTGCCTCTTCTACACTTTAATTTCAAAGAATCTCAGAGGATTGAGTTCATGACACATTTCTCCTGGGAGGAAGTTTCAAATCTCAAGTACATTTATTTCACACCATCGAGATCTTTAACTGACCTACCATGGATATTCACTCAAAGACAATCCAAAATGGTCAGGGTTTAAGCGTGTGGAATGTGTGTAGGATCTGGGAAATTCATCAGACGCACCCCATGGCGAACATTCCCTGACCCTAAAATCGGGCCAACCAGCTAGATCGCCACGTGCATGGTAAAAATGGACAGTTTAACATAACCAGGTCAATGGTCGACATTCAATGTATACATGTGGCCCACTTGATGAGGGAACTAGATGATCATTTTTTACCAGGCTATGATCAAGATGGGACCCAGCTTGACGAACGGTGTGGATACTTCATGGGTTTACCATGGTAGCACGTGTGCCACGAAGACCATTCCCAGTAGCACTCTCGCAGTTTTGGCATTTCCCGATGAATAAATATCTGATTTCTTCGGATGAGAAGACATATTTTCTTTGGACGTTTGTCAATTTTGTGAGTTGCAGTCACATAAATTGCGTGCCCCCATATGGATGATCTGTTTTAGCCTTGCTTTTCTAACATTATATATAGACTCATCTGGGGTTGTATGTTTCACTACAATCACTTTGCTTTTCAAAGCCATTCTCTGCTTCTTGATTTCCCACCACCCTTCTTTGTCAAGCCCGTTCCCTTTTTTCTCTCTCTCTCACAATGGCAAGTGCAGAGATTACTCAGTTGCGTCGCCAGGCTGCTTACATAAAAAAGTCCCTCTTTGAGCAGGTTTCTCCTCTTTTGTTAAACGTCTATATATATATATATATATATATATATATATATATATATATATATATATATATATATAATTCCAACTTTCGTATGAAGCACTGTTTAAAATCCAGACTGGACGGGATTGTCGGATCAATTTGGATTGAAACCGGCAATCAAGACTGTCTGGGCCACTTAAAATGAAATGTAACTACATCCGTCAAGGCATGAACTGGCAACTTCTACTTCATAAAAATCAAATGCTCTAATTATTACATGAAAATGTAATAGATTAAGCAGATTTCTGAGTTCAAATAGACTAGAGCAGGCCGTCTAATCAAGATTTTAATACATTCTCATACAGCCAGGATGGAAGGTGGTAATTTCTAATGGGGTACACTCCACTAGTACGGTTTCCGCTGTAAAATTATCATTTACAGCAGCACTGGGAAGTTGTGTGGCCCACATGACGAAAATTCAGCATGATGCTAAACCAAGGCGGTCCACAGGGAAGGGAACAAGCTGGGAGGGAATGTCCACCCTTGAATTTCAAAAATTTGATCTGATCCTTCATCTGGACTGATGAAGGGTCTGATCAACGTCCTTAACTACATATACAGAACATGGTGGGCCCCCTAATGCTAATGAACAGTGGGTGTCCTTCTCAATATGTTCCCTGGGCTGTGGCTCATCTGAGTTTTGGTTGAGCCTGATTTTAGGAATCGTAGGTTTTATGAGGTAATGCATCTTATGGATGGGTTAGATTCCACAAACACATCATAGTACCCATATGGTGATCTTTTTCAATATTTTCAGAAAATGTCATTTCCAACTCTATGTTATTATCTCAATAATGCTCATCATAGAATGGAAATAATTCCATTGCGTTTTCAAATATTACATCTTATTGATTTTAGAAATCAGCGGTTATTTTGTAGTGGCCGTCACCTTTTCCATTTTTCCATTGTTTTTCATGCTTCTCCATTTTGTTGTGGCTATTAGAATTAGAATTATGACAGTAAAGCCGGTCACCATTAATTAAAATCACAATGCTGTTACATCATTTTACATGGACGCTACATTTCACTTTATCGACCTACGTTGGTTTTTTCAGCTTTTAGTGGGCCAGGTTGTTCTTTCTTTTAGAAGGTATTCAGGGTGCCATTTCAAATCCTGAGCAGTGGTCCCTAAACTTGGTACAGGGGCTTCAGCTTGAAATCCAGGTCTGGTGCCTTAGCCAATGATGAATGGCCCTGCCTAGGCATTGGCCTAAAGTAGTCTATGCCTATTTTGCATGACATATCTTGGCCATTCAAAATGTGGGTCACAACATAAAAATCACATCATGAAAAAAAAAAAATAGCATTATCTCGCATGCATAGTTGGAATTAATGTGCAACCAATGGTCTGAATTGATGCACATTTGTGTCCATCTAATGAGTGGATCTGATTTTTGCCCCAAATGATTTTAGGGGATCGGTCTAGTAGGACTTTGTATCCTCTTTAGACCATCAATCACCGAAATCTATTTTCTAAAAATTATAAATGGGCTTGGTCTCACCCATTTGTTGATAACTTAGTTTTAATAGGTCATGGGACTAACTGAGCCAAATCAAATGGGCTATACTAAAGGACTTCATCAAATGCTTATATGTGAAACGTTTAAAGCAATCCCAAGTCATGCTCCTAAGCCTGATTTGAGCCCAGGTCCGGCCTACGATGGCAGGCCCCGAAGCGCTGGACAGGTCACAATCATTGACAGCCTTGTGGAAGAACATGGGTGGATGATGACATGGCCCTTTGTTCATGTACTCTGACACTGACATGTATCAAATCTGGCATTGTTGCAGGGTTATCTGGATGAGCAGTTTCTTCAGCTGGAGGAGTTGCAAGATGATACAAATCCTAATTTTGTGGAGGAAGTTGTAACCTTGTTCTTCAAGGATTCAGCTAGAATCATAGCTAACATTGAGGCAGCAGTGTAAGTATTATCAGAATGGAATTCTTGGAAATTGTTTATGCTGAGGGGTGGCAATGAGCTGGGTTTGGGGCCCCAGCTCGGCACATAAGGTCCAAGGATCATGCCGAGGCTAAGCCTGGAATGAGTCTAGCACAGTAAGCCCAAGCCTCAGCTACATGAAAAACCCTCTTTCCCAGTTGAATGTTCATAACCTATCAGTTAAATAAGTGGGCTACACATAAGCCAAATCAGTTATCTACATTCAAGTTGCACGTCTTGCCTAGGATTAATAGAACAACGTATCTGGATGAAGTAAGACATGTACATATGAGCTTGGGTTAGGCCTGAATAAAATGATTTGAGCCCAAACCAGCCCATGGGCCCAGCTATGTCTCCAAACCAGGTCCAAATCTGGGTTGGGTTCATCTGGCAGGGTGGATTTCCTGCCCATTGCCAACCTTTATTTTAATGGCTATAAGGGGATGGGCCCAACTCTAGCTTTGGACCAGATTTTGAAATCTTTGGGCCAGGCCTACTCAATATTTTGAATTTGCTAAGCCGAGGCTCTTAAGTAATTTGAATTTTGCAATTTCCTATGTAGGGAAAAGACTCCTCTGGATTTCAAGAAACTGGATACATACATGCACAATTTCAAGGGTAGCAGTTCAAGGTAACTAGAAAACTACTGGCAGTAATTATTTTGTTTTTGTGGAGCACTTGAGAGTAACACGTGTCCCAAACTGTTACCATTCTGGCCTGTTCGTATGATGGACATCCATGATCGAAAACTGTACAGATCAGACAATCCTAGCTGTCCCATTGGTGGGCATTTCCTAGTTGCATGTGACCATTGCTGATATTCACCATCTTGCCATCCATCCACGCAAATGGTAAATATATAGGTCAGATGGTTAGATATTTTTGGGCCGTGAACCGTCCAAAGCGGACCCACTATATATATGAACGGTTGGTTTAACATTATGGGGTGTTTGGGACAGCATTGGAGCTCTTAGGGTGAAGAACGAGTGTACGCTGTTTAAGGAGCATTGCCAGCAAGGAAATGGAGAAGGGTATGCACATTTCATTTCATTCTTTCCTTTCCCATTTTCTGATTACATTTAAAAAACAAAAATCACGGATCACGACCGTTCAATAGACAGCCGAGCTATTGTTTCAAGATCTTAGCCATCCATGAGATTTTCTTTAATTTGAACTATATCTAAATGTTTGGTTATTGCCTTTGCATCCACATGCACGCAGATGCTTGAGGACTTTCCAGCAAATAAAAAGGGAGCACGCTACTTTGAGAAAGAAGCTCGAAACTTACTTTCAGGTAGCTTTTTCGTTGGTTGCATCTGAAACCCCATGTGGATGCAGTTGTATACGCAGAACCGTCCATCTTCTAAGTTTTATGGTGGACGGACACGGTTCGAATTCAAGCCTAACTGATGAACCATTGGAAAGAAATTTCCTAAGACTCATCATTTTGGCATCATCGTTTGATTATGGTGCTTTTACAATAGACGGTTTAGATCATCCAAACATCTCTCCATGTGGGCCCCATCAGTTGGCCATCTATTATTAGTTGATTTTCCTTTTTTTTTTTTTTAAAAAATTTTTTTTTACTGCGCTTGAACTCTTTATTCTTATGATGTTTTAGTTACTAAGACAAGCTGGACCGTATGAAACGGCTACTCGCCCCCAGTGAAAGTGGCCCACCGCAAGCGACAGTGAAGATGATAATCCTAGAATTATAGTTTCATAAGGTTTTTTTTTTTTTTTTTTTTTTTTTTTTAAATTTACTTAAAGTTGTTATAGATAGTGTACTTTAATCTAAGCACTTAAAAGTTTGGTTTGCCCTTAAAAAGTTTGGTTTTGATAGATTTAATTTGTTGGGAACCTGTTTGGTTTGGTTTTGGTGTCTTTCTATATTCTGTGCCATGAGGAATGCTATCTAGTATGACGTGGAACTTGTGGACCGTGATCAGGATCGTTGATTTGATGGGCAGCCACTTGGATGGACTACAGCCCAAAAAGCAAGGGTTGTTTGGACTGTTAAAAAAACAGAAAAAGAAAATCGGATCAATGAGCTGAGCTCGACAAAATCGAATGGTCAAAATTGTTGGATTACCATGATTGTTTTGCTATAGCATATGTTGGCGTGGTGTCCCAACTTATCAACGGTCCTGATCATCGTTGGACTATGGTGCTTTTACAACTATGGCAGCCACTTGGATGGACTACAGCACATGCTGTTCTCGTAATTCTCTACGTTCTTCATGGCCTCAAATAATAACACGTGTGCAAGATTAGATCCATACATCATACGATCACCACTGTTCAATGACATATCTCAAAAGTTAAGCCGATATCATTATATCAGCCAGCCACATGTGTACATAGAATGCACAGATGCTCAACCGTTCATTTATTTTGTACACGTGGTCTCAGTGATGATCATATCAGCATAATCATGGGACATAGCATTCATTCAAGGGTAATGATCACGTGCGATCAAACGTATGATAATACCACATGTTCAAGTTGTATGGGGCCCACGTGTGATTTGTGTATACAATCCAAACGGTGCATCGAGTGAGACTCCTCATGGATACGGTACATCCAAAAAAAAATCATTCAATCAAAGCTCGGGTGGGACACACCACATGCAACACTCTATTGTGCAGTTTCTACTGTTACTGAAAATATCTTTCATTTAAAACGTAACCACTCTGTCCACCCATGACTGCATTGAATTGAATGAATTGACGTGGGACGTACCATAACCATACGTGGGACCACCTTGATAATTGTGAGAAATCCATCCTGTATTTATGTTTTCTCGAGTTTTTAGGGTATGACCCAAAAAATGAGACAGTTCAAATGCTCAAAGTGGCCCCCGTGGCCCCAGGATGTTTCAATTGTGACGTTCAAACCCACCACTTCCTGTCATGTGGCCCACCTGTGCTTGGATTCGTTTCATTTTTGGGCCCCTATGCTTAAATGAGATGACGAGACAGATGAATGGAGTGGATATATCACAAAAATCAAGGTGCTCGCACTGCATAGCTGGGGAGTTATTACTCCCAACTACATTGTCACTGGCCATGACCTGCCATGTCTTGATGTGGGACCAACCTGGACTGTACGTGGCACCCACCTTGATGTTTGTGAGAAATCCACCCCATTCATCAAAATTTCAACTCATTTTAGGACACGGGTCCAAAAATGATGCAGATCTAATGCACAAAGTGGGCTTCACGATGGCCCCACCGTGATGTTCAATCCCACTATTTCCTTTTGTGTGGCCCACCTAAGTTTTGGATCGGCCTTGTTTTGGGGCATATACCCTTAAATGAGAGTGCAAAACAGATGAACCCGGTGGATTTCTTGGACCCCATTGCATGCCCATGGAGTTATTACTCTACCAAGAATGAAGTTTGCCTCTCCCACACTTGTATAAGGGAGCCCATCTACATTCCACCCCACGGGCCTCCTGTGATAGATGTGTGTGAGCTCCATCCTGTCTATCAGCCACGCCCCATGTGTAGGTGCCATTCACCAAAGGGGGTTGTTATGCTCATTAAATGGATCACAGCATCAGGAATTAAAGGATGACTTATTAGGAACAATTTCCTTAATTTTTCCTATCTGTCCATTTATTTTAAAAGCTTTAGCTTATCTGATAACTGGACCACCTCTAGTTTTGGCCAAGGGCATCTACAAGGTGTGGGCGTATCCATGTACGACTTGGATCTCACCCATGCTGCCATATTGGCACATGGATATGAATGTAGATGGACACCCTTTTACACCCATGGATATTGGTAGAGCTGGGGAGAATCCGACCCGATCCAAACTGTAGGCCAAAATCGGGTTGGATCGAGTAGGCCTACTTACATCTGACCGTACATCGAGTCGAGTTCGGATTAGTGGCCAATTCGGATCGATCCGATCCGATCCGGTCAAGTTACCTATATAAGATATTTTTACCTTCTTACTATCCTCATGTTCACACCTCAAGTATATGGTTGTGATGTAGTAATAACTCGGTAAGACCGAGGTCGAATCCACATGGACTGAAACCTATACGTGAGGGAATAATGGTGAAATAGAAAACTAAAATTTGTAAAATTCAAAGATAAGAAACTAGGGATTTAGAGGATCCACTTGTAGAGATCAGGGAGATCTACGCTTAATTCATGAACTCAACTAGACTTCGAGTCCCATCTTCATCCAGTTGGAAGATATATCACTAAAGCTCAATCTAAACTTTCTTTGATCCAGTTTTCAAGAGATAAGACTGATGTAAATTAGAATGGATTCCATCACAAGACCATGCCCATGAGACAAAGCAAACAATAGAATTAAACCAATCTACAGCCAATCTGAGTGATGTATGAATGTTAGGAAGAGTTTTGTCATCCAACCATGTCCAAGGGGCGATGGTGAATAATAGGGCTTCCTGACTTCATAATCATAAAACAGAAAAGGAAATACTCAAAGCCATCGCAGATCTATCATAGTTTCAGTCACAATAAACCATTAAAAACTAAAGGCATTCCTTAAAATCAAACTAAATCAAAATTAATTCAACTAGCATGAATCAAAGCCATAGATCTCTTCCCATCACGCCACAAGCTTCATCCCTTAACCCTAGCTAAGAGGTTAGCTAACCACAAGCATGATTAACTAAGTCTCAAAAGAAAAAAAAAACGTCTAATCTCTGTCTTGCAAAACGTCCCCTGATGGATCCCCCAACTCTCTCTTCTCTCTTCTTTTTATAGCTGCCAGGGTCGGTCGGTGGGGATGCCTCGGTGCATAAGGAGGTCAGCTGGAGTCGAGTTAGACACTGCTTGCGAAGGTTTTACGTAGCTAGCAAGTATTTCGCAGCCGGAGACGTTCTCCACAACCAAGAAAAACAGCAACTTCGCTGTTTGTTTGCACCTGCAACCATGATCCTCAACATGAAAAATCTACTCATATTTGGTAGGTTTTGGATTTCTGAGCAGATGAGCGGGTTGGATCTCCCCATCGGCCAGCCGTGGTGGCCCACCTGGATCGTCAGATCTGGTTGCGAAACAGATCTCGCACAACAGAGCTTGCGTATGCATGCTCTTTGACGTTGGTGGGGCCCATGATCAGTGTCATATAGAAAATCCAGTTCGTCCACTGGATTCCCCTTGCAAAACTGGTCAGATATGGATGATTTGGATCTGTTTTGGTGTGACCCACATGATTTTCTGCTTTGTCGTCCGTCTTATGTTTGGACGGTTGAGATCCGATTTCTTCTGCCTTTTGAAATACCGCCACCTAGGCTTTGGCCAGTGGGGCCGTGGAATTCCCATGGAAGGTCCGGATCGGACCGTCACATCATGATGGTGGCTCACAAAAACATGTCCGCAGGCTCTGTTTGAGCATTCGCAGGCGGGAGAAATCCTTCTTAAGAAAGGATCGGTCAAGAGGCGGTTTGACTGGTTTGGCTGGTTCAATGCACAGCGCCTTCACGTGTGCTGCGTGCACACACGACCTAAGGTGGGGTCCTCTGTAATGTTCATGAGACATCCATTCCATCCATTCACTTTTCCACCTATTTTGAAGGGTTGAGACTAAATTTGAAGCATATCCAGGTATCAGGAGGGCCCCAAATTAGAGTTTTATAGTCTGATCTGTCCTTTGATAACTTTCACAAGGATCCAATGGTTTAAGTTTTATGTGTACGGTTAATTTATGATCCTCAACCCATATATGAAGTTTCGAGCCGAACGGATGGTGGGAACCCTGTGATCTTGCATTCTGGACGAATTTCAGGCCTCTTTAACGTGAACTACTGGATTTTCTCGAATCCCGGGCGTGTGAATTCTTCGATCTCGGTCCCCTGGAGTCCGTCCCTTGCCTTGGTGATTTCAGAGCATTAATTCCATGCTTTTAGTACCCTTTTGCATCTAGGATCCTAAATTCACCTTGCAGCAGAAAAATAATTAAAATATATCATTAAACAGTATCATGTTCATAAAAGCAGGTAATTGGGGTCTAATATGCAATATTCGACCCTTAACACAACCCCTAATTAGCATTTTTCTAGTCTCGAACAAAGTATGCGAAAAATAAGTTGAGAATTACAGGACAATTTCTATGAACTCGAGTGAATTTTGAAAACAATTCAGATACTAGAATCCTAAGATTCATGAATATTGGGAATTACTTTCTCCTTGACTCAAGCGCACGGTAGACTTCATAATTAAGTTCAAAGTATTAAACCATCAATTAGAAAAAAAATTCTAAACATTGAGTTCCATAGGTGTATAGTGTTATCTCGGTTTATCACTATTAAGAGATCCAATCGTCAATTTCATGATATCATTGGTAACCAAAAAGAGAATTTATGACAACCAAAATCAAAACTTGCCTCATAGATCATCCTTTCATTCTACCCATTTTTGATTTTATTGCATTAAAAATAACGCCAATGAGGGGAATCAAATCTTCACCTATAGGGAGCAAACCTATGGTGAAGACCATTGCCCACCCCTTTCTGAATGTTAACCCTGGGAAATCAAATCTTCATCTATAGGGAGCGAACCTATGGTGAAGATTATTCAACCAACCCTTTCAATTCTTTTTTATAGATTGATGGTAAAATTTCTCAGGGTGGTTCCTTTCATGCTTAGTGATTACCAAGTTAATACTTTAATATCGAACTGAAACCTTAATATGTAAGTGAGATGTAACATGTGAAATCATGACTCAATTAATGTTTACAACTTCTAATCATGGATTAATAATTCGAATGTAACTGTGAAATCTAACAGATAACTAAATCCAAGAGTAGTAAATCACCAACATTTTGTATCTTATACTTCTTAAATCACGACTATCCTTCAAAATCACTTCGAATACATAAGAATTTTTAGAAAAATTTTAAAATTTTTCACAATTTTTGCTCAAAACAAGAAAATACTAATTAGGTAACCTAATCTCCCACCCCAACCTAAAATCTACATTGTCCTCAATGTAAAAGAAATAAGCATGCACTGCACATGAGACAATGAAAGTAAAAAAGAAGTGATGGAAAGATAGTACTTGACGAGATGATTGAATGACCATTCCAAAGAGATATCAGCGTGAGAGCGGGTCAGCACAAGAGTGAAACTAACGAAAGTAACCATCCAAAAACAACTTAGAAAGTAAACTAACCTAACAGTATAAAGCCAACGATCCTAGAATAACATAAAGCAAACTACCCTAGTCCTATGAAAGCAGGGAAAAAGCTATTCAGTCATGCCGCAAGGTTCTTCTTCCGGCCAATATCTGGATAAATTTCTCAGTAGGTTTCTCAACAGGATCATCTAAAAGCCCTTTTTGCAATAGGCTTGGATGCCCTGGAGCATGACTATCTAGAGAAACTTATATACCTCATCAAAAATTTGTCGTTGATTCACCTGAGGTATCCAAAGGATATATGATTCACCTGTGACAGAAAAAGTTTCAGAGTTAGTATCCTATGGTGAATCAGAGACTACAGGTAAATAAAATTTAGAAAATTTTTCAGGAAGTAATGTAGTCTCAACACATTCCGAAGTTCCAGACTTCGGTTCAATTTTCAGCTTCTCTTCCTTTAATGATAAACATTAAGGGTCTGGGGAAGGAGAGACTTCAGAATAAGGGTTCTTTCGATCCATGACATCTACTGAGGTATTGTCTTGCGAGGCATTTACTTTGTCTTTTGACATGGGATCGTTTAAATCTACAAAGTGTGCCAAACAATCATCCAAAGAGTTGAAAATTTTAGCTGAACGTGACTTATGTTCCACATTGGAGCTCGTGATGATTTGCCTAAGGAATCCATCATCCTTAAAAGTAGATGAAGGTACGCTCTCTTGCTCCAGTCCTGTACAGACAGATTGAATATCAATAGGGGGAAGCATCGATGTGATCACTCTGTTCATTGAAACTACTTAATCAAGGTGTTGAATTGTCAAATGTGTACAGCTCAGATGGTGGCTTCAACTGAGTGGTTTTAAATTCCAGAGTCGTAGCGAGCAACTCGCCCTTCTCCCGAATCATATCATCATTCGATTCAGAAGAGTAGTCCAAACATGTTTCAGAAGAGTTAGAAGAGTCGGTAGAAGAGTCGGTTGTAAGAGACTCATCCTCTACTTTTAAATCAGACATGTCAGGTGAGAGGAGTGGCTCATTATGACTGACCACTTCTTATACGTCTTGATCATTGACTTGGACCAAACTTGAGATTGATTCTAGGGAATTTGGGCTGCACGTTCATAATAGTCAGCCCAATATGCATCATCGTCTAATTCCGTGCAGTAGTGCACACTTGGGATGGGATCACTTTCTTCATATTTGATTCTTGAATTGGGTTGAGGTTCGAATAAACTAACCTTTACCTCATCATTGAAATCCTGTATGTCATGTGAGGGAGATGTGTTATCATCACTGTATTTGAAAGATACCCACGTCTCTTAACCATTCCTTTGGATCGTCATCGAGATCGACTCATCGGTAAATTGAACCATATGCTCATTAATAGATTCTAACTCTTCATTCGTAATTCCAGAGTTTTTCAAAAGCGAGTTAGGATCACTTTCCTTGCATTGTATTTCTGAAATGAATTGTGGCTGGGATGAACGAGCCTCCTCTACCTTATTAAGACGCGAATTAAACACTTTCAACGATTTGCTTATTTCCACAAGACAGGCTATGTTACGCTGAAATGAATCCTCTTGGATCGGTTTCTGGTTGGATCTCAAAGGTAAGGGATTTAAGAGAATAATTATTATAACATGTTGTTGCTTCATTTATCCAATTTTGATGTTTCCACTAGTTATAGTCATATGGATCATAAGTGGGAGAATATAATAGTTGATAATAGTCCTCACTCCCATAATTATGGTCGCGTAAAGACTTATTAACTGATGGAGTATAATATTCCAATTTGTTCTCGATGATGGTTTGAGAAAAATCTTGAGATATAGGTCGAATTCCAAAAGAATCATTAAATATTCCTCCCCAATCTCTCTTATCTATCTCAGCATTATAACGTACCTACTCTTCCATGGTGAAACCCTAACTCTGAGCTAGTCTACTCTTAAAAGAAAAAATCCTACAGTAGTATGGAAAGTAAAAGGAGGAGAAGTTAGAAGAAGTTACCAGGTTGGAGTGCCTATGTTAAGATCCTGTAAGAGAAAACAAAAGAAATTAGTTTCTAAAGTTATAAAGTTCCTACAAACCTAAAAACAGGAAGTAAACTAGTTTCTAAAAAAGGAAAAATTTCTAAAAGGAAAAATAAAAAGTTTCTAAAAACAAATTAGGAAGGTTCTAACTTAGATTAGAAGTAAGTTAGAAAAACTAGAAACTCAGAAAGAGATTACTAATTTAGAAAGTATATGTCAGAATCATACAAAATAGGAAAAACAGATTATTTTCTAAAATCAGGAAAATCAAAACCTAAAATCTAAGGTTAGAAAAATCCTAATCTTAAACTAATCCTAAAACTAATTAATTTCAGAAAACGTAACCGTCAGTCCTCGACAATGGCGCCAAAAACTTATTTACACCCCAAGTATAGGATTGTGATGTAGTAATAATAAGACCGAGGTCGAATCCACAGGGACTGAACCCTGTACGTAATCTGAAAATAACTAGAACTAGAATTAGAACTAGAATAAGATGGAATCTAAATCAAGTGAATATGAGGGAATAATGGTGAAATAGGAAACTAAAATTTGTAAAATTCAAAGATAAGAAACTAGGGATTCAGAGGATCCACTTGTAGAGATCAGGGAGATCTACGCTTGATTCATGAACTCAACTGGACTTCGAGTCCCATCTTCATCCAGTTGGAAGATATATCACTAAAGCTCAATCTGAACTTCCTTTGATCTAGTTTTCAAGAGATAAGACTGATGTAAATTAGAATGGATTCCATCATAAGACCATGCCCATGAGACAAAGCAAACAACATAATTAAACCAATCCACAGCCAATCTGAGTGATGTATGAATGTTAGGAAGATTTTTGTCATCCAACCATGTCCAAGGGGCGATGGTGAACAACAGGGCTTGTTGACTTCATAATCATAAAACAGAAAAGGAAATACTCAAAGCATCGCAAATCTATTGTAATTTCAGTCACAACAAACCATTAAAAACTAAAGGCATTCCTTAAAATCAAACTAAATCAAAATCAATTCAACTAGCATGAATTAAAGCCGTCGAGTCTTCCCATCATACCACAAGCTTCCTTAACCCTAGCTAAGAGGTTAGTTAACCACAGACATGATTAACTAAGTCTCGAAAGAAAAGAAAAAACTAAAACAGAAAAAAAAAAAACTAGAAAACAAAACGTCTAATCTCTCTGTCTTGCAAAACGTCCCCGGATGGATCCCCTAACTCTCTCTTCTCTCTTCTCTTTATAGCTGCCAGGGTCATAGGTGGGGATGCGTCGGTGCATAAGGAGGTCGGCTGGAGTCGAGTTAGACACTGCTTGCGAAGGTTTTACGCAGCCAGCAGGTATTTCGCAGCCGGAGATGTTCTCCACAACTAAGAAAAACAGCAACTTCGCTGTTTATTTGCACCTGCAACCTTGATCCTCAACATGAAAAATCTACTCATATTTGGTGGGTTTTGAATTTCTGAGCAGATGAGCGGGTTGGATCTCCCCATCGGCCAATCGTGGTGGCCCACCTGGATCGTCAGATCTGGTTACGAAACAGATCTCGCACAACAAAGCTTGTGTAAGCATGCTCTGTGACGTTGGTGGGGCCCATGATCAGTGTCATATAGAAAATCCAGTTCGTCCACTGGATTCCCGTCGCAAAACCGGTCAGATATGGATGATTTGGATCTGTTTCGCTGTGGCCTACATGATTTTCTGTTCTGTTGTCCGTCTTACGTTTGGACGATTGAGATCCGATCTCTTTTGCCTTTTGAAATACTGCTAGCTAGGCTTTGGCTAGTGTGGCTGTCACGCCCCAAACTCGGAGACCGGGCTCACAAAATTCCCGATCGCCGAATCCTGCGCCGACAGCCTCCGTATAACCCCATTCTCGGCTCCCAGCGCCCATTCGCCAGGTTCCGATCCTGGGATGCTACAAGGAGGGTTTTCAACTTCAGTTTGATTCATAATAAGCATAACCAAAGGCATAACTCACAAACAACAACCAAAAACTCCATCACATTTCCACTATAATCAAAAACTTTACAAGTACAATGAGCATAAGGGAAATACAATGATGATAGACCAAAAGCTCCAAAAAGATCAGCTACGCGCCCAAGCCTCAGCGCTGCTGCGATCCTACGTCACCTGCATGCAATGGTCGTGCATAAGCTTATAGAAAGCTTAGAGGGTGGTGAAAGTGTATGCTCAAGGTGGTAATGTAGCTATGCAGTATCAGAGTAATGCGGAACATGCTGATGAATGCTAAGAATCCCACTAGCCGTACCAAGGCCATGAGGTGCAAAGAATGATGTCGGCCATACCAAGGCCATGCAATGCGAAATGCAAGTCAAGCATACAAATCCTCATCTAAGTCCACATGTCAATACGGCTCAAATCTGAAATATCACCGGGGTCTAGTACACTCCAAGCCAGATTGCCGCCTCATCGCGCGCAATAAGGTGAGTGGAAAAGACCTCACTATCCGCCTGCCAAAATCGGACTCGGCTCGTCAATAGCGGACCCATTCCTCGAGCTGGTCAGACTCAGCCTAGCATTGCCCCCTACTCTCGGGCGGGTAAGGCCGCACCCCCTTCCAACCGACCACGACACAGTGGAAAGCGCAACCGTCTGGTAATCGGCACTCAGCGCTCATGCATCCACTCGGTCTAGACGTTGGAGCAACCTCCTGGTACCATAAGAGTTTAGGGACTTTCACCCAGGGATATCTATCGCACCCCATGTAGAACAGTATTTCCGGTATCCAATCCTGCCAACCACGATACGTCTGTGGAGGCTACGGCCCTGATGTCGCTAGGGCGTACAGTAACCATATCACACAATGCGAATGCATGAATCACACTATCCGGTCATGCGGAATCCTGCGCGTATCGTGCGCTCATGTAGGGCAACACCCTCTGACGGGAGCCCCTAAACCATCTGCCCGAAGGCATATGCTATGATCAGGCATTTCTCATATCAAGCATACGTATGATGCATATGATTATGAATCATGGAATTAAACATGTTATATGGGATGGATGATAATCATAACAAGGATGGGCCTAGACGGCCTACACATCAGACGTACGAGCCTAACAATGGCCCCTAGGGAAAGTCATAATGCGGACATTTAACCACACTATACTTGCAATGTGGACGTCAAACCACCATTGCTCCCAAGGCATATCCCTGACGTAAACATCATTACATGAATCATGTTGGGACTGCACATTGCAATGAACCTTAGGTATATCTCATTGGGCCTTCAATACATCAAATGGGCCGTATCTCATGGGCCTTATATTCATTAAGTGGGCCACATCAATGGGCCGCATCAATGGGCCTTATGTTCATTGCAATGGGCTATAACCCGTGGGCCTTAGAGTGCATCAAATGGGCCTGCTCACATGGGCCTTGTATGTATCAAATGGGCCTCGCCAATTGGGCCCCATACGTGTATCAAATGGGCCTACTCACATGGGCCTTATATTTATCAAATGGGCCTCGACAATTGGGCCCCATATGCACATCAAATGGGCCTCAACTTATAGGTCCTAGTACATCTTGACGGGCCTTAACCCATGGGCCCCTAACACATCAAATGGGCCTCGACCCATGAGCCCAAAACACATCAAATGGGCCTCGACCCATGAGCCTTACATGTAATCAAAGTGGGCCTCAATAACGGGCCAAAATAATTGAGATGGGCCTCCCATCATCATTATATTAAATATGATATAATATCTATAATATATATATATATATATATTATACATGTTATATTATATATAATATAATATTGTATATATATATATATATATATATATACACACACACACACACACGCACACAGCAACACACGCACACACGCACACAGTGGGCTCCACCGTCCAGGCGGACGGTGGAGATAAAACACTTACATCACTGTGGGCTCCATGTGGGGCCCACCATAATGTTTATATTTCATCCAACCCGTTGATGAGGTCCCATGGGCCCAGATGAAGGGTGAAAACAAATTTCACCCTGATCCAAAACTTCTGTGGGCCCGAAAAGGGTTTCAAAGGTAGGGGCTCATTCCCACTGTTTCCTACGGTGTGGGCCACCTGAGTCTTGGCATATAAACATCAAGGTGGGGCCCACGGCTAGGGCCGTGCTTGGCTGCTGGTACGTCCGTCCGCCCGGACGCTGGCGTGCGCAGGCAGCGCTGCTGCACTTCTGACGCAGCAGCAGCAGCAGCTGCTGCTGTTTATATTTTTTTTTTTGATTTTTTGATTTCCCATGGATTTTGCAGGTGGGGTCCACCTCTTGCAGATCTACTCCGTCAAATAGCTCCCCATGCCTCACGACAGGCAAAACAAGCCCAATATCGGGCATATTTCAGCATACACACAATCAAGGAAGCTTCCAATGGTGAAAACCACCATTTACTATGGTATGGCCCGCCAAGACCTCGGGTTGACACCATCCTTTGGTTCAACGCCTAAAAGAAGGATGAGAACGGAATGGGCGGCATGGATTGGAGACATGCATTAAGATGGAGCCTACACAAGTGGACCACCCCCCCTTGCAAAGCTAAAATTTGCTTTTTTTTTTTTTTTTAAAACGTCCAGCGTCTCTGGACGCTGGACCCTTGCAAATATATTAGAGGTGGGCCCTGCTTAGGTGGGCCACCTCATGGAGAATGGTGTGGATACTACACACAACGTGGGCCCCACTTGTAGGTGATTTGGATGAAATACATACCCTGTGGTGGGGTCCATTCAAGTGGGCCATACAATCTCATTATCATCACAAAAAAAATAAAATAAAATAAAATATAAAAAGGAGAGAGATAGAGAGAGATAGAGTGGGACCCGCGTGATGGAGGGACCTCGACACTATGGGCCCTCCCTTGCACTAAATCATACATCAAGTGGGTCCCATTACATGTGGATCCATGAAATCGAAATCCAACGGTGGAGATCCCTTCTCCACTAAGATAGACGGTATAGATGACCCTAAGCATGCAAGGAAATAAACATCATGATGGGGTCCATGGAGAATGGCCCCATCATAGAATGATCATGATGATCCAAGTGGGCCATCGGCCACATCTTAGGGTCCAAAGTGAGATCCAAACCATTGATCGGTTGGCCTCACTTGGCCCATCTTAAAAATATAAAAATCTACCCTATCAAGGCACCCACCACTTGATCTTCTTGCTCCCTTGGCTTCCTTAGCTCCTAGTGCTCCTCTTTGATGGAGGAAGATGAAAAATGGATGGTTGAGATGAGAGATGAAGGGGTAGGAAAGGTGGGCCTCACAAATGAAATTTTCTCACCATGAGAGGACCATACGTATGAATTTGCTATGAGAGAGTTTGAATGAGAGAGAGACTTGTAAGGGAGAGAGAGAGAGAGAATGATGGGTGATGGAGTGATGGATGGGAGAGAGGGATGGGTGTAAGAAGTTTTTTTTGACTTTTTGGCAAAAGGTGTAAGAGGAGTTATGGTTGTGTAAGAGCTTTATTGACTTTGGGGGTTGCTTGGGAAAGGGTGAAAGGTGATGTGTACTTGACATGATGGGATTGATTGATTGATGTGACACCTCGTAGAGATTCTCTCCGGATTCGCACGCGCGGCGTTTCCTCGCACCGAACGCTGGCCCACAACTCCCGACCAGAGCATCGCATCAGCGCGCGAGTCGCGGCATCGGAACCGCGGCGACGATGCGGTCGCTAAGGTATAAGTCCTGAGTTGAATCGACTCGGGTTGTCGGCACGAGAATCCAGGTCGCGCGCAAATACCGGTTAAGGGTCGAAGGTTGCCGAAATTCGACCGGGAAGACCGCGGAAGCCTATGGAATGGTACGGTCTAGGATACGGGGCTTACAGTGGCCGTGGAATTCCCACGGACAGTCTGGATTGGACCATCGCATCATGATGGTGGCCCATAAAAACACGTCCGCAAGATTTGTTTGAGCATTCGCAGGCCGGAGAAATCCTTCATAAGAAAGGATCGGTCAACAGGCGGTTTGACCGGTTTGGTTGGTTTAATGCACAGCGCCTTCACGTGTGCTCATGCACACACGACCTAAGGTGGGGTCCTCTGTAATGTTCATGAGACATCCATTCCATCCATTCACTTTGCCACCTATTTTGAAGGGTTGAGACCAAATTTCAAGCATATCCAGGTATCAGGCGGGCCCCAAATCAGAGTTTTATGGACTGATCCATCCTTTGGCCACTTTCACAAGGATCCAATGGATGAAATTCTATGTGTACAGTTAATTTATGATCCTCAAGTTATATATGAAGTTTCGAGCAGAACAGATGGTGGGAACCCTATGATCTTGCATTTTGGACGAATTTCAGGCCTCTTCAGCATGAACTAATGGATTTTCTAGAATCTCGGGCATGTGAATTCTTCAATCTCGGTCCCCTGGAGTCCGTCCATTGCCTTGGTGATTTCAGAGCATTATTCCATGCTTTTAGCACCCTTTTGCAGTCCAGGCTCCTAAATTCACCTTGCAACACAAACATAATTAAAATATGTCATTAAACAGTATTATGTTCATAAAAGAAGGTAATAATTGGGGTATAATATGCAATATTCGACCCTCAACACCTCACCCGAACGAAGCCCTAATCCTTTCTCTTTCTCTACCCGAATGAGCGGCGCCCACCCATCCATCTCAATCTGGCTACTCTGCAACCAGTCACACATTTTCACCGTTCATCTTCCTCCATTGATTAGGTAGGTTCCTTATTAATTTTATTTATTTATTTATTTATTTTATGTATTTTCGAGTGGTGGCCCGCCCTAGCTCGCTGGTGGACCGCGCAAGGTATTGGCTCGGCTACAGCGTCCCGCCCTTTCTCTCCTAATTTCTCTCCTGATTTTCCTCCTCTCACTCTCTCTCTCTCTCTCTCTCTCTCTCTCTCTCTCCCATTTTCCCTAGCACGAGAGTCTCTGGTTCGACTTGATTTAGTCCAGTCTAAATTGATCGGACAGACTCAACTCGATCCGACTTAGTTTGGTTTCCCTGACCGAGTCGGACTCGGTTCGGGTTAGGCCATCAAGGATTCAGATCGTATCAAGTCAACCTTGCTGGACTAGGTCTCGGATCGGATCAGATCGAGTTCGGGTCAGGTTCTTGGAAAAATCAGATGGAGTCGAGTTGGACCTAATCTGGTTCGACTCGACTTAATGCCCACCTCTAGATATTGGCCAAGTCTCAAGCACATGGATATGCATGTAGATGGGCACCCTTTTATATCCACGACCACCATTGAAAACTTCTTATGGCCAACCATGATGTATGTGTGTGATCATCAATGCCGTCCATTTGTTTTGCTATCTCATATCTCATATTAAGCCATGTGCCAATAAATAAAGCAGATCCCACCGCCGGTGGATTGTAACAAACAAAATAATAAGAATATTAATGCCCACCATTGAAAACTTCCTAGGTCCCACCATGATGTATGTGTCTAATCGATCCCATCCATCCATTTTTTCAATTGTTTCTGGTCATAAGCAAAAAACGAGGTAGATCCTAAGTGCAAGTGGACTAAACTAAATGAAATAGTGGGTTGGGATATTGATGTTGATTGATATCTTAAATATGTAAATCTAATGTTTGTCGATGACAATTCGATGTCATCAAAATTTTTTGAGAATTTCACAATTGGTTGCTAGACACTTTTAGTGTCCTGCTTGATGACATCTTAAATGGTTCGATGCCATCAACAAGCTGTCGATGGCATCGAAGTCCCATCGAAATGCCATCGCAAAAATCTAGAAAATCCATGTTTAATCGCTGGAATGTTTTAGTATTTTGTTCGATGACATTGAAGATGTTTGATGCCATCGACAGTCTATCGATGCCATTGAAGTGTCATTGAAGGTGCCATCGAACGATCACGCAAAAATTACGCAGAATTGCATAAGTGCAGGATTTGTTTCTTATTTCGATTGTGATTCACCTAGAGCTATATATATGGGTGTAATTGGAAATATGGGGTATCAAGAGCCTTCTAATTCATTCTTAGAGTTTCAAGGGTGTAGCTTGGGTGATTCGAGGCTTGTTCGAATCGAGTAATCTCCATCTCTTGCAATTTTTTACTTTCATAGTGCTCATTTGTCGTTTTATGCTGTAGTTTTTTTTTCCAAAAGAGTTTTTCCACATTAACTTTAGAGTGTTTGTGATTTGGCTTGATTGCTGCGATTGGAATACTTTGCTTAATTCATCTCTATATGCTTTCGCGGTTCCCTAACAATTGAAACCCACTATTGAAACCTTCCTAGGGCCCACTTGCATTTCAAGTTTGCCACAATTTTGGGCTCATGCCCTAAAATGAGATGAAAAAATAGATGGACAATGTCGATTACACACATACATTAAAATGGGCCCCATCGAATCTCCTGCATACCATTCCCCTTGAAATGGGGGTATAACCATTAAAATGAAAGCTCATATGGGCAAATTCAACTTTTTAACATGTTAAATGTGCTTTTCCATCAATGATCATTAATCAAAGTCAAATAAAGTATTTTTTCCACCATATTTATAAACGTGAGGCATGTTACATTGAATATTTTAAAAGTACGCATTTTTTCGGTGGATAGTTCTAAATGTAACGGTCATGATTTTTATGACTCACTTGAGACCTTGATTAAATAAACAAATTAATAATTTATTTTTTCTTTCATTAACAAAACTAAGCACTTAGCTTAGTTAGTAGGACCACTCTTGGTAGAGGGATAGGTTAGGGGATTGACTCCTAATACCACAAGAATTTTGCTTTTGCTAAAATCCATAAAATTCTGGTGGAAAAATTAGGGCCCTCCCTCTATTTAAAGAGAAGATCTCCATGAAATTTTTGTAGAAAACCCTAAGCCCAAAAGAGCAACCACATGAGGGAGAGAAGCCCTGCGAAAGAGGAGCCTCTGTTGGTAAGTTTTCATTAATTTCTCCTTTAATTTTTCGTTTTCCTTATTCAGAAACCTAGATCTAACCAATGAATGTGGTGAATTAGCACTACGCTCGTTGTTTTGATTTATGGAGAAGTTTTGATAATAATAATTAAATCTTAAGTGAAATTTAGTATTTCCGGTCGCCTTGGTCTAGGAAAAATTAGACCTATGAATCTTAATGCCAAACCGTGTAGAGCCTCAAATTCTAGATTGATATGACGAGTGAATTCCTCACAACGATAAATGGAAAGTATTTTCGGTAATAAATAATGTTGTAAAAACACTTCGATTTTAGAAATCAGTTATTATGGATCTGAACTTGCTATTTTTCTAGTTTTCGTTAAGAGGAAATCAATAGCTAGTATTAGGTCAAACCCTTATATTGATTGAGTTTATAGAAGCATGAGAGATGGAGTAGGAACCCTAGAAAATTTTAAAAAGTGGTTCATGTAGCCGATAAAACCCATCCGACTTCGATCAATCAATCGAAGGGTTCGATCAATTGAAGAGTGTTGATTTTTGTCTAGCAACTAAAATTCCAAATTCGTAACTTGGTTCGACTAATCGAACTCGAGGTTCGATCGATCGAGGAGATCCTCGAGCGATCTCGATCAATCAAACTCATTTGATTGATGACGATCAAATTTTTCTAGCGAGCAAGCTGATTTAATCCGACCAAGCTCGATCGATCGATGAGCAGGGTTTGATCGATTGAGAATGGCCAAAAGTATCCAAAGATTGAGAATTAAATTTGGATTTTATCGATCCAAGGGCGAGGATCGGAAGATCGATCGAGGTCCCTCGAGTTATCTTGATCAATTCACTGCATTGATCGACAGTCCCTGTTATTTTTAAAATTTAAAATTTAAAATTGATGTTAGGTCATCTTGTTTGGATCAAAGGTGGACCCCACTTGTTAGAATAATATGATTGAATTATGGTATGTTAAATTATTTTAATAGGGATTTGGAATATAATTTCCAATGCGTTCAATTATTCGAAGGATTCAACCCTATCACAAATAGGTAAGTTAATCTCAATGTGTCTCATATTTACAGGATTAAGATAGATGATTTAATGGTTGAGATTGTTCTAACTAATATAGTTGTTGTATGATTATTTAACGTTGTATAATTATGACAATTGCTTTATGATATATGCCTTGGAATGTTCTGATGAATGCTAAACATGAACATATGCCAATCATTGATATTATGAATCTGTATTTAATCTCAGAGAGATATGTATATAGTTGACTATACCTATTGATACATAAACATTGAGTATACATTACATATATCCATTGAGAATGCATGCATATATTGTGCCTTAAGTTCCTAGGGGATCTCTTTGAATGGTTATGCTTGGTAGGTTTGTTCAAAATGCCCACAATAGTGGAAGCTTACTCATAGACTAGATGTGTGATTACCCATGCCTATATAGGAGATGTCTGTCGGGTTCAGGTTACTCATGCCTATCTACGGTGGTTGTCTGAAGTATACAATTTTCAGGTTGACAGATATTTAACCTAAGCAAGTGGACGATCATCCCACTTGGCATGCATCTCATGAAATCCTTGTATTCATGCTCATGTTCCATACATATAATATGGTTTGGTTGTGCTATCTTATATTATGCGATATATGAATCATACTGGGTTTACTCACTAGCCTATCCAACTAATGTAAAGATGGATGCATGACGATCTAATTAAGTGCAGGAAAATGAGGTTGTGTTGGTGGATGGAACTCAAGACCATTGACAATATTTGGCGGAAGACGAGCTCACTGCATTAGACGACTGAATTGATTATACGATTAATCTTTAGGAATTTTAGTTTACATTCATTTTAGTTACTGATAATATGATTCAATTTAAAATATATTTATAGTCACGATCTTATTAGACAATGATTGATTATTTTAGTTGAATAAAGTCCCAAATGGGTGGACTTAGCCTGATTTTGATAGTTAATTTTATGAATGAGAATGTTATAGATGAAGTATTAATAAGTAATAAGTGAAATGGAAATAGTTGGGTATATGAATGTTAATGTGATGATAATTTAAAATACATGTAATTGTGCTACTTAATAATTGTATGATGGGTAAATTTATGTGTACTTAGTGTACGAGTCATGGACTGTAACTCACGTATGAGGATGCATACTCTATATCTGAAGTGCTAGGCCTGACACTAAAAGAAGGTGGTTGTATGAAAAAATCCATCAGTAAAATATGTACTGATATACCTTCTTGGACAATTGTGAAAGCAGGAATCTCAATTGACGAAGAAGTTGTTTTCTTGTTCAACGACGTACAAACTCCATTGCTCTCTTTGAGATAATTCACACCACTTAGTAGAATTTTTTTGATGCAGTAGGTTTATAGCATGTTGGATACAATCGCCTAATGTATGGTTTTGACAATGTGCATAGGCCGCTTGAAACCTAACACTAATAATAACAATATACTTTATTAATATGCCCAGAGAGAAGAAGAGAGATTTTGAGAATGAAATTTTTTTAAGTTGTGAAAAATCCAAGAGACAGTTTTTAGATAAAGACAGAGAGAGGGAGTCTTGATCTATCACAACATGATTAGATGCATCTTACGAATGAAGTTGCGTGACACCTTAGAGGAGAGTGCGCCACACTTCACACACACACAGACACTTTCTTTGCATGCCCAAAAAGAAGAAAATTTTGATGAGAGAATTTTGTTGAGTTGTGATAAGCCAAAGAGATAAAGCCGTTATTTAAAGATGGCGAGAGTCTTGATCCCACCACGATACGATTACATGTGTCTCATGCATGAAGTAATGTCGTGCATTTAAGGAGAGTGTGCCACACATTAGAGAAGTATTGAGGTCTGATGATCCTCTTGTTAATTGGTTTTGGGGCTGATTTTTCCTTTAGGTTGGCTTTGGGTACACGTGCATGTTAGCATATAATGTAACATATTTCAAAAGGTTATGAGAAAATTTTTGTAAACGCCTCATAATTTTTCATCCTATTTGATATGAGACAAAACGTTTGCATAATAAAAGAAAAAAGGCCACTTTGCAAAAAATAAAAAATAATAAAATTTACCAATGTTATTTATTTATTTAAATACTTCAAAAATCCTTCACTTATTTCTAAATAATAAAAGACTGGGCATGACAAATTGCTACTATGTCCATATGATTGTGATGAATTGTCTTAAACCTCACTTAGTGAAACGTGTTTGGACCACAAGAAAATTAATAAGCCAAGACTTGAATTAAATTTATTTAATGTAGATTGTATATGACACATGGTAGTTTTAAGTGTCTATAAAGTATTCAGAGCTACATATTACGACCATGTCCAATATTTCGGTTAGCCCAATTTTTATAGGAAGTGGCCTCACTTCTACATTCATATATGTGAATTTACAAAAGGGTCTCTCTGTAGCAACTATCACCCACTTTAAAATCTATAAACTCATTAAGAGATACACCCAACCTTGATCCATTTCAAAGATTCACATTACGTACACAATAGAGAGGGACTCAAAGAAATAATCTTTCTTCCAACATATAATAAATTTGACTAGAAATCACATGAAAACTTATTTTTCTATTGAACTTAATTGTTAGGATTTCCAATCTTTAGGTTAGGTTGTTATTTTTGGTAATTCATTTTTCAATTGGCTAAGTCTCATCTTCCTCAAAATTCTCCAAACATTCTCCTTGATCATTAGAGCCACTATATTTTCTTAGTATCTTGTAAAGTCAAGAGTTGTTGCATTGTTTTTCAATAGTTGTCTCACACAGGTATGATTCAGATATATTTGTCTGAATTTTTCATTATAACATTTGTTATTAGTTTTTTTTATGATAGTTACATTGTTGGAATTTATGAATATATGTAATACTAGTTTCACAAAAATGATATATATAATAATGTAGTTTTTATCCATTATGTCTCCTCGTTAGTTGCATCTAAAGTAATTAGTTTTGACTCTATCATGAAATGAGCTATACATTATGCTTATGATGTAGAGCGGGCCGTGAATACAATCTTACTTTGATTGGGCCAAAAGTACTCGAAACAAAAGTGGAAATAGTCTGTAAGATCCGAGCCCAATCTGACATAGGGCATGGTGTAACTTAGCCCCGGGCGTGTCTAGTTTGAAGAAATTCAGTCTAGGTAGGGAGAAATTATAGTTCAAAGTGTGGACCATATATCAACCATAACTTTTGATCCGACTATCATCACGAAATGCATAACATTTTGATCTTTATGTAAGGATGCTTCAGGGGTCAATTGACTTGTTACATTAGCTGGATTAATCCGTTTCACTAAAAAATGCACCCCTTTGGTTCAACACAGTGATTTTTAGAATTTTATTTTTCTATTTTCAGAAATTTTTTGATTTCATAGTATTTTTTTTTTCTTGTAGTTTTAGTATTTGTCTTTCTTAGAAGTTGTTTGTAATAATGTCGGGAGTGTTTCAATAAGGTTTATTCAGACATTTCTATTTTTGGCAGATTAAATGTTGGAGAAATTTTTACTCTTTTGGATAATTTTAGATTAGGATTTAAGTTTTCTTTATTAGTGATGTAATAAGAAAATTATATACACATTATTCAATAAAATTACTTTAGTTTTCTTTCTTAATTCTTGTGGACTCAAGAACTACCCTTGTGGATGCAAGACCTTAATTATTTGAGGAAAACGATGTTCTTCTTCTCATTATTTCACGTCCTTTCTTACTTTATTTTCTTTGATTTCCACGAGACAACGGTAGCACTCCACATGTAACTTGGTTAATCAACAAATGGCTTTACAAGAAATTGGTTGGGCACGACAAAAAGAAATGAGCCTCACTTATCCTAAGACACTGCCTAATTCGGCCTATACAAGAAGGGCCCAAAAAGCAACTATAAAAAGATAAAAGAGAAAGCAAGGCTAAGGATCTCTGAAATAACCAGTACAAAGTTGAACAAAGCCTCACAAAAACCCAACCAACTCCAGGGCTATGCAATGGGCAGCAGGGGCTTTAGAACAAAAGAAATTATATGGGATGCTATAAGGGGGAGAAGTAGCTAGGCTTCCTCTAGCTGCTTAAATATGCACTGAAAAGTACCACTGGTGTACGCTCCATTTGCATGTAGTTAACAAATGGTGATTTTTTTCATTGTTTCAAGAAAATGTCATTCGCACAAAAAGCATCTGTTAGGTAATGGGTGCGATTATCTCAATTGTTATGGGTAAAAATCAAGCTGACCTGATATATGAGGCAAGTGGCAAAAAGACTATCAGGGCAAATGATCTGAATTACCGAAGTACTTACAATGAGGGAAGTTGAGCTGAGCAAGGAAACTTAGGGTGTGTTTGGATTCACGGTTTCGAGTGTATAGTATCGTATTAGTGGGGTTGATGGGACATGTCCCTCATTTGGAAACGAACGACAGGCGACGCATTCAATGCGCACGAATATGCCCGAGAACCATTTTGCATCATCGATGGGATTGTACAGCGCAACCGGCTGGACGTTCAGTCAGACGTAAACAGGAGGAAAGCGTTTTCTTCTTTCACTGTGTTGCTGGTAATGCCCAGTATGACCGTCTTTTGACAAATCCACACCGTCCATCATCTTCCCCTCGAAATTTAAACTATAAATGGTGAGCTTTGATCATCTGATGATGTGGCCCACTGAGACAATCAAGCTGAAACAACAGCCGAACGGTCTTCTTTTGATCATTGTAGCGATCATGAGGAAGTACATGGCCATGAAAGGTCAACATGTTTTTGATGGGTTTTTCTCTCTCTACCTGATGAACGGTTCAGATCCACCTTTTACTGCATGATAGTGGCCCACAACGAAAAGACGACTCTGTGAAGTTTGGTGGCCCACTTATTGAAGCTTCTTAGAAAATCCACTCCGCCCATTGGATTTAGGATGAAAAACCATCCGGAAGGGAGTGCTTTTGGAGTGAAATCAGCGTGGCTCATGAGGGTGTTTACTCCGCCATCCATTTCATGTTTAACGGTTGAGATTCTACAATAATTTGCATAGAAATAAAAGGACACCTAGGCAAGGGTAATGCCCACCCTCTGAAGTGAATGAACGACTCAGATCATTCAATGGAACAGTGAGTGAGCCCCACTACATGCACGTATATACATCGTGTGACCATATCCAATCGTTTCCAAACATTGATCTGACATGAAATTGTATACATGCTAGAGTAATACGTCCTATCCAAACATTGGTTAGTGGCACGTCTCCGCTGGATGTATTCTGAATATCGCCCAACATATACATGAACAGTACCAGATACAATACAATACAACCAAAATGTGAATCCAAACACACCCTTAATAACCGAGCAGAATCAGTTAACCCCGCTCGGAGAAATGGCTCATCAACAGACCGCGATTCCAAATGTTGATCTCGACCTCTTATTATGACCTCGACCTCAGATGCCAACGTTGACCTCGGATGCCGACCTTGAGCTCGGAATAGAAATATTTAGAGAGAATCTCGTACCATATATGAGCAAGACTGCCCAATGCAATATTAACTTAAGATCATGCAAACCGAGGCATAATCAGAGGAATACTCGGGAACAGATTCCAATTCCAATATTGGCCCTTCCATCATATCTTACAGATCTACTCAGATACACAAGTCACCTAACAATACCTATAAATACATTGCACCACTGAAAGGGAAGGTACACAACTATCCCGATTCTAACTACACCTACTTTGAGTCATTTTATTTGAATTAGGCATCAGAGGGTTCTCGGCCACAATCGACGCCCCGGTGTCCTGTTATTCTCCATTAAAACATAGGTATTCAGTGGCTCATAGAAGGTGGAACGGGATTGACCAGATTTGATCGATGACATCATTAATATTACATCCTTATTTACATTGTTAAAAAATGTTACTCCATTACATTTTCAAATATTAAATCTTTTTGTTTTTAGAAATCTGCAGTTATTTTGTAGTGGGTGTGACCTTTTCCATTGTTTCATTTTATTTTTTTATTGGTTCTTTATTTCATCATGGCTATAAGAGTTATGATGGTTATGTCGATTAGCCGTAAAATTTGTAACGCCGTACTTAATGTTATATAATTTTCCATGGACTCTACATTTCACTTTGTCAACATTTGTTGGTTTTTCAGCTTTTGGTGGGCCAGGTTATTCTTGTCTTAGAAGGCATCCAGGGTGCCATTTCATGACTGAGGTGGTTAATGCCTTTTGTCTTTAATTTCCTACCCAATAAAAAAAGATAAGAGAGGATTCCGCATTCTCCAATGCCATTTACACACGTGAAAATGATTTACCAATGCCGATTTCAGCATCCCTTTACCCTTAATGGCAGGCCCCATTGACTGGACTTCTGCAGCGGGTCTCCAGGATATCACTTCGTTGGTTCCCCTTTTCAACTACAGGGAGGGCCCACGGGCAAGAATTAGTTCATTTCCATGATGCATTTAGTAGCCTTCCATGGCCGTCCAGGAGAGGCCGTGTGCATGCAACCACAGAACTTTCTCTACTAATTATTTATTTATTTATCTTCTTACTCACACTTCACACACACTCACCACGATGGGTACTCCAACCTTTGACCTCGACTTGAAACTCTTGCGATTCTATCAACATGAGTAAGGACCGTATTTTTTTTCCAATCAAAAGAGAGAGTACGTCACCTGACATTCACGTTGGGATATCTCACAAACATAGAGGTGGCCCCACCTAGGTTTCGAACGCAGGATCCTTATGTGAAAAGGCTTTACCAGGAAATCCACCTCCTATTTTCTGGAAGCGGTTTGCCAGTGGCAGGACCTGCAAGTTTTCCGATGTAGGCTTTCAAACTCCGTTGTTTTATGTGGCGCGGTACTTGACCTTTGGATATGCAGGACGCGGTTTGGCTTGTGAGGCTACCAGAGGCCAGTGGCAACTCGGTGTTCCATGGGCCCCAACATGACATATGTGTTTCATATACGCCCGTCCATCTATTTTTTGAGATTATTTTATGGCGTGAGATAAAAAAATGAGGTAAATCCAAATCTCAAGTGAACCACATCATGGGAAAGTGTTCATTGAACGCCTACCATTCAAAACTTCTCCGGGGCTGCAAAAGTTTTCTATTAAGTCGATACTTTTTTTTCTTTTTTCCCTAGGGCTTCATGACCTAATCAATAGGTTGGATGTGAAATTAACATTACAGTGGGCCCTAGGAGGATTTTAGTGGTGGACATTCAATCACTACTGTTTTCCTATAATGTGGTCCACCTGAGATTTAGATCTGCCTCGTTTGTGGGATCAAGCCCTCAAATGATATGGAAAAATGGGTGGACAGCTTGGATAAAACACATGCATTATGATGGGGCCTACAGAGCACTAAAGATGTCTACTGGCCGCAGCCAAACCGCTTCCGGATTTGCATCTTTTTTGGCACATGCCCTGAAATGAACTGACAAAACGAATGGAGGGCGTGGATAAATTAAATACATACATCTCAGTGGGCTCCATAGAGATTGGGCCATATCGTACCACAGGAATATTCTCCCTGGGCCGGCTGCCACAAGCAATCCGCTTTCCTATTTTCTTGGGCACCGATTAGGTGAGTCCGTCTACAACTTGGTAGGTGAGTCCCTGACTTTGGGGCCCACTTTGATGTATATGTTGTATATCTATCCTCTCTATCTTTTTTTTTTTTTTCAGCTAATTTTAAGACATTATCTCAAACACAAAGCAGATCCAAATGGATATGGATCATTGTATCAACGGTGAGTTCCATTGTATCAACAATTCCCCACTTGTACAAATGGAAAACTGAACTGTATCGTGCAACCTTTGGCGGAGCATTATAATATAACCAGAAAATAAGAAGAGGAACTAGAGTCCATCAAGACGTGAACAGTGCCCTGAGGCACCAAGTTCTTACATATGGGGCCCAAGGTTTGTTAATCTTGACCATTGATCATATGAGATCCACCTCAGATGAAGGACCACCAAAACTCTCATATATTTGAAGATATAGTCATATAGTCATCAACTCTTACCTTTTTTGGCCGTTGTTTTATTTTTGAGAACGTTAATCAATGGATTATTGACCTCTAGTCTGGAAATTTTTTGGGTCCCTTTTTTTTTTTCCCAAGAAAGTGGACCGGAGCCACTAATTCATTGATCCAGAAAAAACTGTACAGTTTGTCAAGCGGGCCCTGACAAAAGGTTCCGGGTCTCACTCCTCGTGTAGACAAACAAACAAAAAAGAAAAAAACCTGGCAGGGAGGATCGGAGGCAACATCCGATAGAAACCGCGAAGAGCACTATACATCGCAAACAAAAGGCCCCGATGCCAACATTGTCTAAAACGATGGTACCCCTCACAAGCCTGGGCAGAACCGACCAGGATTCATAAATTCTGTTTGGGCCGTCTTGCCAATGCATCAGCCGCCGGGGTCCTCACTATACAGAATATTTATCAGATCAACGGACTGGATCGCCTAAAATCAGCCAGGGTTGATTACTTGGTATCTTGGAAATTGCTAGAGTGATTAGAAACGTTGATATGGTTAGCCACCTTACCCACAAGCCATAGCATAAGAAATCACTGACCACTGAAAATAAAGGGTGATCAAGCATAAAATGAGCAATGGCTAACATTGCATGTGGAAGACATGGTTTTCTGGTTTTAAGAATCTCGGATCAACCCTTTTTTTAATTCCTTTTATTGATCAATCAAAAACACTATATTACTTAGAAGCTAAAATGGATTCGTCTTTAAATGAATTTGGAGTAATCTAGCATTAGACAAAATCTAATGCCTTGTTTGGGAGCGTCGATTTGAAACCCCTTGGATTCAGAATCCCCTAGATTCAAAATTCTCATGTTGTGTTTAGCACTCTAAAATCATAATCCCATCCAATCCAAAAGTAGCCATGCATTGTATATTTACAGGACTTAAATTTAATTACTAAATCAACTTTAATATCTTTAATTAATGTAAGTATGTAATGTTGGACAGAATCACTATAATAAGCCCATTGCAAATATAAGCTTTATTCGATAATAATGAAATACCAAGTTTTGGATGGGCCGCAAGCACAAGATCACATCCAAGTGTCTAACTAACGATTTTTAACCATTGATTTACATAGACAATGTTTGAATGACACATATCATCGTATTAAAGTAATTATAGTGATACAATTGATAGTCCGATTGTTTAGGGATATCATCAATAGGCCATGTGCCTAATAAATTAATAGCCTAGTGACACACATGTTACACTGCAACTCTTAGAAGGATTTTAGATGTAATCGGGTAATCTTTCACCTTGGATTTCAAACTCTTCTTTGAGGGGATTGGAAACCCTTCAATTACTTTATGGTGCCAAACATATAGGAAATTTGAAATCCCCTTAAACCCCTCGTATCCTTGTGCCAAATTACCCCTAATAATATATGCTAGGAGTATGTATGACATTAATAGATGAGAAACATGCTTAATCTATTCTCCCTTCAACTCAAAAGGCACAAGCTTATTGGAAAAAACTCGACGTGATGCATTTTCTTTGTGGTCAAGGAATCGATCTAAAAGTCTTTCCAGGTTTAGTTTATCACATGAGCAAAAGTGATCTTTGAATACATAAGCAAAACAGTCGATGACAAGTGGGGAATAATCAACAATATTGGTCGAGGTTAATGACTGTTAACTTTTAACTTTAACTATTGATTTATTTTAAAGTGGGTTGATGACCATCAACAGTTGGCGATTAGTACTTTAGGCTTGTATGGATTATTGGCTAAGAATGGTGGTCATAATAAGTAAAGGGATTTGATTAATTTAGTATATAATTAAGGTAAAATCACCAACTTTGCGTGCCCAACATGCATCACTGTGGACACAGAAAAGAATCACCATGCACGCCTTGTCTTGTTCAACATACTTTCTTATTCTAGATCGTGGTCCATAGAGAAGGTCTAACAATTGATCAGGACCATCATCGTGTGGGGCTCACTTTGATTTTCCATCCCTCTTAAAATACACTTTGACATGATGATCCTAACCATCTGATCAATGGATAGGAGAATAGAGAAGGTCCACCGGTTGATTAGGTATGCCCATCATGGGAGCCTATCTTTTACTGTCCATCCCTTTTAAAAGACACTTTAATATATCTAATCATTAGCTACATTAGTGACAAAGAAACTAGACAGTCCGTGTTAATTATAAGAGAGAAGGTTTAATAATTGATCTGGACTGTCCATCAAGTAAGGTTCACCTTTGATTGCACATTCATATGAGTAATTAACTATGGTAGAAATTATAAATTTGATCAATTGTTGGAAAAAATTTCAGCCACTATTGGTTTACCAGGCATGGTAGAATTTTAGATGAGCAGTTAAAATTTTAACTCAACGGGTTATCTTTGATAGATGGTCCATGTTGATTATAATAGAGAAAGTTTAATAATTGATCTGTGTCGTCCATCGAGTGAGGGCCACCTTTGATTGTACGTTCCTCGTAGAATCACTGTGATGGAAGATCCTAAACATCCCATCAATTGTTAGAAAACATTTTCAACTTACTATTGGTTTACCATACATGGGAGAATTTTGAATGCACAGTTAAAATGTTAACTCAATCTTATATACTTGATAGACAGTCCATGTTTATTATAAGAGAGAAGGTTTAAAATTGATCTGGACCGTTCATCAAGTGAAGGTCAGCTTTGGTTGCACATCCCTCCCGGAGTCACTATGATAGAAGGTCACTATGATAGAAGATCCTAACCATCCAATCAAATGTTAGAAAACATTTTCAACTTCCCTTTGGTTTATCATGCATGGTAGATGTTTGGATGAACAGTAAAAAACTTTAACTAAACTGTTATCCTTGCATGGAAATTACCTCTTCCGCACTTTAATTTCAAAGAATCTCAGAGGATTGAGTTCATGACACGTTTCTCTTGGGAGGAAATTTCAAATCTAAAGTACATTTATTTCGGACGCGGATTGCGTCCTACTACCCCAATCCGTCCGGGCAGGGCTCTGTGGGTCCCACCGTGATGTAAGTGTTTTATCCAAGCTGTTAATCGCTTTTCTCAGATCATTTTAAGTTATGAATCAAACACTTAGCAAGATCCAGGGCTTGAATGGACCACAAAGTGGGGATTTAATTTCCACCATTAAAAACTTCTTGGGAGCTGGAGAAGTTTCGGATCAAGCTAATATTTGTTTTTTCACTTCATCCACGTCTACATGACCTTATTAATAGGTTGGATGGTAAAAGAACATAACGGTGGCCCTTAGAAAGGTTTCAACGGTGGCTGTCATTATCACTGCAGCTTCCTCCAGTGTGGTCCACTCGAGCTGTGGACCTGCTTCAGTTTTACATCCATGCCTTAAAAATGATCTGATAAAAGCGATTAACGGCGTGGATAAAACACTTACATCACGGTGGGCCCCATGGAACCCTGCCCGGACGGATTACCGGGGTAGGACGCAATCCGCGTCCATTTATTTCACACCGTCGAGATCTTTAACTGAGCTACCATGGATATTCACTCAAACACAATCCACAAGGGTCAGGGTTTAAGCATGTGGATTGTGCGTATGATCTGGGAAATTGATCAGACCGCACCCCATGGCGAACATTCGCTGACCTTAAAATCGGGCCAACCAGCTGGATCGCCATGTGCATGGTAAAAATGGACAGCTTAACATAACCAGATCAATGGTCCACATTCAATGTAAACATGTAGCCCACTTGATGAGGGAACTAGTCTGATCCTTTTTTACCAGGCTATGATCAAGATGGGACCCAGCTTGACGAACGGTGTGGATACCTCATGGGTTTACCATGGTAGCACGTGTGCCACGAAGACCATTCCCAGTAGCATTCTCGCAGTTTTGGCATTTCCCAATCAATAAATATCTGATTTCTTCAGATGGGAATACATATTTTCTTTGGACGTTTCTCTATTTTGTGAGTTGCATTCACATAAATTGCGTGCGCCCGTTTGCTTTTCTAACATTATATATAGACTCATCCGGGGTTGTATGTTTCACTACAATTACTTTGCTTTTCAACCTGATTTCCCACCACCCTTCTTTGTCAAGCCCCGCTCTCTCTCTCTCTCTCTCTCTCTCTCTCTCTCTCTCTGACAATGGCAAGTGCAGAGATTACTCAGTTGCGTCGCCAGGCTGCTTACATAAAAAAGTCCCTTTTTGAGCAGGTTTCTCCTCTTCCGTAAAATGTCTTTGGAATTTATTTTTTTCCACTACTAAGTAAAACTCACAGCAGTTCTGCTTATGGAAAAATAGTTATAAATTGCGTTTACAGCAACACTAGGAAGATTTGTGGCGCAAAGGGAAAAAGCTGGGAAGGAATTTCCACCCTTGAATTTCAGAACTTTGGCCTAATCCTTCATCTGGGACTAGATGAAGGGCCTGAATGTGCGTCTTTAACTATATATACACAACATGATGGCCCCGTATGCTAATCAACAGTGGGACGTATCCTTTTCAATATGCTCACTGGGCTGTGGTTCTTCTGAGTTTTGATTCAGGCCGATTTTAGGAACTTGGGTCTTAACAATGTTCTTATTATCTCAACTATGCCATCATATAATGGAAATAACAGCTGTTATCAACACCGTATTTTAGTCGACTCCATTACGTTTTCAAATGTTACATATTGTTTTTTAGAAATTAGCAGTTATTTTCCATTTTTCCATTTTTTTTTTTCGTCTCCATTTTGTTATGGCTATTAGCTAGAATTATGACAACAGAGCCGGTCACGGTTAAAAGTCATATCGCCGTGCTTGATATTACATCATTTTCCAAGGATGCCACATTTCACTTTATCAACCTTCGTTGGTTTTTAAGCTTTTGGTGGGCCAGGTTGTTCTTGTTTTAGTAGGTATGAAGGGTGCCATTTCATGACTCTAGTGGTTAATGCCTTTTTCCTCTCTTACCCACCAAATTAGAGACTGAGGATTTTACACATGTGAAAATAATTAAACCATGCCCATGTGACATTCTATCACGTTACCTCTCATAGGAGGTCACTGACTAGACCTCTTGAGTGGGTCCGCGATTCGTCGCTTTGATGGCTTCCCTTTTCAATTATAGGGATGGCAAATGAATTGAGCCTGTCCTTTGAGAGAAGTGCCGGCAAGAATTAGTTCATTTCCATGAGTCATTCATTAACCTTCCATATTCATCCACACACATGCACACATGCAGCAATACAAATTTCACTATTTTTTTTATTTTTTATTTTTTATTTTCCTTTTCCCTTTTACCTATCTCTGTTGTTTTTAATTTTTTATTTTATCAAAGGAGATAGTTTCTGTCCTTCAAATTCATGAAAATTACTCGTCATGAAGTGGACCATCTATTAAAAATCAAGGGTCCACAAGTCTCATATATGCAAAATAAAAGAATTTGTTTGACGGATGGACCACCATGATGTGATTGCTTGGCCAAGTGAATTGTACCTGATTTTTTTAAGATTAGTTCATTGCCATGCGGCACATGCTTCAACTTTCCATCACACACATGGTGTATGTGCGCATCCACATGCGTGTATGTTCGTGCATGAGCTACTTTATTAAGAAAAGAAGATCAGAGAATAAGGAAAGATACAAGCATCCTCTAAATCTTGAAACTAGCCGAAATTCTGAAGTATGAGAGTCAAATCCTCTGCAGTGGGCCCCTAAACTTGGTCTTGGGGCCGGCTTTGACTTGAAATCCAGGTTCAGTGCCTTAGCCAATGATGAATGGACCCAGTTAGACCATTGGCCTAAAGTAGTTTATGCCTATTTTGAATAGCACATCTTAGCCGTTGAAAATGTGGGTCACAACATAAGAATCACATCATGAAAAAATTAGTATTGTCCCTTACGCAGGCAAACTGCATAGTTGGAATTAATGCACAAACGATGGCCTGAATTGTTGCACATTTGTGCCCATCTAATGAATGGATCTGATTTTTGCCCCAAATGATTTTACGGGATCGGTCCATTAGAGGTTGGACTTAGTTTTAATGGGTCATGGGACTAAGTAAGCCAAAGCAAATGGGCCATGGGAAAAGACTCCATCTAATGCTTATTTGTGAAACCTTTAAATCAATCCCAGGTCATGCTTCTAAGCCTGATTTGAGCCCAGGTCCAGCCTATGATGGCAGGCCCTGAAGCTCGACAGGACACACATCATTGACAGCCTTGTGGAAGAACATGGGTGGATGATGACATGGCCCTTTGTTCATGTACTCTGACACTGACATGTATCAAATCTGGCATTGTTGCAGGGTTATCTGGATGGGCAGTTTCTTCAGCTGGAGGAGTTGCAAGATGATACAAATCCTAATTTTGTGGAGGAAGTTGTAACCTTGTTCTTCAAGGATTCAGCTAAATTCATAGCTAACATTGAGGCAGCAGTGTAAGTTCTATTAGAATGGAATCCTTTGAAATTGTTTCTGAGTATAGGGGTGGCAATGAGCCAGGTTTGGAGGCCCAGCCCGACACATATGATCCAAGGATCGAGCCCAGGCTAAGTCTAGCATGAGCCTAGCACAGTAGGCTGAAGCCTTGGCTCCTAGAAAATTGGTTAGGCCTGTGCCAGACCTGACCTAACCCCACCAAAAAATTAATAAAAACCATAATTCTCACTCGAAGGTTCATAACCCATCCATTAATCAAGTGGGCCGGCTACATATGAGCCAAATCAGCAGTCTACATTCAAGATGCATGTCTTTCCTAGGATTAGAATGACGTACCTGGACGAGGTAAGACGCGCAGAAATGAAGTTGGGCCGGCTCTGGATAAAATGACTTGAACCCAACCTAGCCCATGGGCCCATTTATGGGTCCAAATCTGAGTCGGTCTCATCAGGCTGGGTGGGTTGGCTGCCCATTGCCAACCTATACTTTTAAGGGTTGTCAAGGGGACAGGCACAATGCTGGCTTTTGCCCGGATTTTGAGCTGTTTGGGCCACGCCTAGTCAAAATTTTGATTTTGTTTGGCTGAGGCCCAGCCTGTTGAAAGCCTTGTCTGCTTTTCAGATAATACTCTACCAACTAGTTAAAATGGTTTGCTTAGTTGTACAAATTTCATGAAATATCATGAAAATGTGCACCAAATTAGATTGTTTAATCATAAAATGTCATGAAAATAATCCTGAAATATCATGATATTTGGGGAAACCATACGCATCCTAAGTAATTTGCATTTTGCAATTTCCTTTGTAGGGAGAAGACCCCTCTGGATTTTAAGAAGCTGGATGCATACATGCACAAATTCAAGGGCAGCAGTTCAAGGTAACTACAACAACAACTAGTAGCAGTAGTAATAAAACTAGTTGTTATCGCTTGGATATGGATGAACCCACAGCCTTACCTGTAAGCTATTGGGTACCTGCACTAGTGAAGGACAAAGGGTAATGAGAGTCCCGGGTGTAGCCGGGGATAATCTGATGCATAAGGCAGGTAGGTTTAAACCGGAGTAGGTGTGGCCAAATTGTTTCTGTGTGTACCTTTTTCCCAAGGCAGGGAATATATTTGTAGGTTCTTTAAACAATCTGCATATCTTAGATGATCTATCAAATATGTTGGATGGGTCCTTATTGAAGTAGGAATCTGCTTTTGAAAATATCTTCGATTCCATCTTGATCAGTGTGATTGATGTTCGGTTGGAATATTGTCGGATCAATCCTGACATAGTATGATACAGGATTTTTTCTGGGCATTTTTCGTCTGAGGTCGAGGTCATGAGGATCATCAGTTCGGTCAATGAGTTTTATTACCAAGTTCCGAACTCGACCAGTTCAGCATGGAGGCTCAGCTTGACTTTCCCAGGTGGTCAATATGTTGATGGCTCAAGGAGTTTGGTCTGTAGATTTTTTGCCAACATCGCCTCCATCATTATGTATATATGTCCCATCTTGCTGGTCAGTTTGGTTTTTCCCATAACACTAGTGTTTTTGTGAAGCACATGAGAGTCACACGATGTCCCAAACTGCTAGCATTCTGGCTTTTTCGTATGACCGAAAACTGTACTGATCAGACAACCCAAATGGTGGACATTCTCTAGTTGAATGTGGACCTTTGCTCTATTCATTGTCTCGTTATCTATGCGAATGATATATATAGGTCAGATGGGCAATATTTTTGGGCCATGACCCGTCCATAGTGGACCCACCAGATGAACGATTGGATTACTAGAACTCTGTGCCACATCAAGTTTAAGTGATTATCTTTGTAATATTCCTATGGCGTGGTGAATATAACACATAACATTATGGGTTGTTTTGGGACAGCATTGGAGCTCTGAGGGTGAAGAACGAGTGCACACTTTTTAGGGAGTATTGCCAGCAAGGAAATGGAGAAGGGTATGCATATTTCATTTCATTCTTTCATTTCCCATTTTCTGATTACAGTCTTTATATATATATATATATATATATATATATATATATATATATATATATATATATATATATATATATATATATAACTATTCTGAATTCATTATGCCAAAATCGTGGATCATGACCATTCAATAGACGATTGAGACCGAAAGATACCGTGTCAAGCCCAATTTCTCTCCATCCTAGCCATCCATGAGAATTTCCTTAACTTGTACCTATTGCCTTTGCATGCACGCACGCAGATGCCTTAAGACTTTCCAGCAAATAAAAAAGGAGCATGCTACTTTGAGAAAGAAGCTCGAAACTTATTTCCAGGTACTGAAACCCTTATGCGGATGCAGTTGTATAATTAGAACCGTCCAACTTCTTTGTTTTATGGTAGATGAACCATTGGAAAGAAATTTCTCACGGCTCATCATTTAGGCATCATTGTTGGACAATGGCCTATTTACAATAGTGACAAGAAAGACGGTTTGGATCATCCAACCATTTCTGCATGTGGGCCCCATCAGTTGATCATCTATAATTAGTTGATTTACCTTGTTTTTTTTATTTTTATTTTTATTTTTATTTTTTACTTTAACTCTCTATTCTTATGATGTTTTAGTTACTAAGACAAGCTGGACCGTATGAAACGGCAACCTCCTCTCATTGAAAGTGGCCCACCCCAGGCGACAGTGAAGATGATAGATACTAGAATTACAGTTTCGCGAGCTTCTTCTTTTTTTCTTTTTTTTTTTCGTTTTTTTCAGTAAATGTAACTTAAGTTGTTATAGATAGCGTACTTTAATCTAAGCCTTTGAAGTTTGGTTTTGATAT
The DNA here is from genome assembly GCF_029962835.1 of Magnolia sinica. NCBI lineage: Eukaryota > Viridiplantae > Streptophyta > Magnoliopsida > Magnoliales > Magnoliaceae > Magnolia > Magnolia sinica. The sequence continues at coordinate 14,765,026 of NC_080585.1, read as the reverse complement.
ACTGAATTTTTTGGGGATTTAATCCTGTTTGGTTTTGGTAAGTATCTTTCTACACTCCGTGCCTCGAGAAATACCATAAGTACTATGACGTGGCACTTGTGGACCACGATTAGAATTGTTGATTTGATGGGCAGCCACATGGATGGACCACGATTAGAATTGTTGATTTGATGGGCAGCCACATGGATGGACCACAGCCCAAAAACCAAGGGTTGTTTGGTGATGTAGAGCGGGTCGCAGACAGTTACATGGTCAAGATGGATCAGAAAAGGCCCGGTCGACGACAGAAGTGATCCAGACCATCGAACCTTAAATCGGGCGTATCTTATAATTCGGAATGAGTTATCTAATGTAAAATATATGATTTTGGGGTAGAACGAGCTACTGAAGCCAACCAACCCACAACACCGAGTTGCGCAGCCCGGAATTGCGAAAAACCCCTGGATCGACAGTCGTTTTTCTGTTTTAATTTTGCTTTTACTATAAATAGTTAGTTTTAGTTTGATTATAACTCTTCATCCGTCGGGCTTTAGGAGTTGCGCCCAACGTGAAAAGAGCTTAGAATAATTAGGAGAACGGTTTGGTGAAGCCAAATAGGACACACACTATTTTTGGCCGAAAACCTTGCGCACTAGTAGACATCACGACCATCTATAAATAGTAAGTTTACTATTCATAGTAAGTTGCGGATTCTAGTAGTTTGAGTTGTAGTTTGATTCTGATTTCTTTCCCATTGCTTGGTACCCTTATTTAAAGGGTTGTGAACTCGATTTTATTGATCAATTAATCAATTTCGAATTTCTTAGAATTTATTTCTATTTTCTACTTTCTTTCCTTGTGGATTCGAGAAGTCTTAGTGAGGAGTCCAGAGTAGCTCCGTGGATTGGGAGTAGTTATCCTCATCACGTTCATCCCTGCGTCATTTGGACTAAAAAAAGAAAAGAAAAAGAAAGGATTGCCAATGAGCCGAACACGACAAAATCAGATGGTCAAAATTGTTGGATTGTTATGATTGCTGTGCTATTGCTTGTGATGGCGTGGTGTCCGAACACTATATATATATGGAAAAGTTGTGTGGGCACCACCGTGATGCGTGTCGACCATCAACACCGTGCATTTGATGGGTCCCCTTTAAATTATAGGATATCCCAAAAATCAGCTATATACAGAACTCAGGTGGGCCATACCATCTAAAATCATGTGAAGACATGACTAAAACATATAAAAGCACTTGGAGGGGCCCACCTGAAATCTGGATGCATCTGAAACTTGGTCTAACCCCTCATCCAAGTGGGACACTCATAATGGATGGGCTGGATTTGTGAACCACAACTCCATAGGCCCAACAAATAATTATGAATATTTTAATAGAGGGTGACCCCTCTCAACTTTTGTATGTGGTGTGGCCCACGAAAGTCACGAATTGACTTGATTTTTAAGCCCCAGGCCTACTATGGAATGGTGCATCTGACTGATGGGATAGATGGTCAACGGGAATCCGACCGCACCAAGGTATCCTGCGGGATGGTTCCCAGGAGACCACACACACACACACACACACACACACACACACACACATATATATATATATATATATATATATATATATATATATATATATATATATATATAAAAGCAAACAAGGAAAGACACAAGCCTCATCAAGGCCCAAATTCCAAACACAAGAGTCAAATCCTGCGTCTGGTGGCCCTAACCATGGTCTATGGGCTGGCTTTGGCTTGAAATCCAAGTTCCTTGCCTTGGCCAATGATGAATTGCCCCGTCAGACCATTGGCCCATGAGAATATATATATATATATATATATATATATATATGCCGTTTCTTTATAACACTCCTGAAAACTTAGATAAAAGTGTATGACCAAAAGTCATCAAATCATAAAAAAAAAAGTTATGTGAGTGGTATGTGTAGTTGTTTACTAAATGGTCAGTTTAAAGATTGATAGACACATGATTTCTGTAAACCTGTATTATTTACTCTAAATGCTGATTAAAGTTGGATTGACATCGGCATTATTATACAACTTTATTTTTTATGTTAAACTGAAGTGTTTTAAATTTGAAACATGTGGAGAATTATTGTATTTTAAAAAGGATTTTAAAATAATTTTATTTTATAATTCAAACTTTTCCCTCTATATTCTTTTAGGGTATTTTTGTTTTTAGTGTAGCTCTTTTGTCCCACATAGGAAAGAACCAAAGAAATCTCATATATATAAGAGACGTAGTTTGTATGAGGCTTGAGTCTCTGAGGAGGAATAACCATTTGGATTGGACCATCTCTTTACAACATTTGCACGCCTCGAGCCAAGTCGAGTCATAGTCGTGGTTATGTGACGTGCATGCTTCGAGCTAGGTCTGGGTCTAATGGTTTTTGTTCCATATTCCATGGGTATACTCGCACCTATCAGTTTTGCGCAAAATTTCAAATCAGGGATGTATTTGTTAAGGTGGTTGCACCAGTTAGGTTCAAACCCAACAGACTTAACCCATTTGAAACGATGCTTTAAGCACCAAATCGTGGTCTACCTACTCCCTTTTACGAATTCATTCATTTGAACCAACGATTTCTTTCTCGACTTCTTCAGAAATTGTCTCTGGTTTGGTGTTGTTTTGCCAACTAAGTTTGCTACGGGTTAACTCACGTCATTTAAGTTTTGCACGTTGGTTTGAGCTCGGGTACAATGAGTGCACCACACCATTGGAACAAGTAATAGTTGTTATATCCTAAAGACCAAAGTCTAAAATTCCTGTTGCACTTGGACGCAGTCCAAGGAAGGTAGATTTGGTTTCAAGCCGAGTGACTCAGTCACGCTTTAACCCAAACAAACAAGTCATATTTTCTTTCTTTATTTTTATTATTCATATTTTTATTTTTCTAAATTTTATCTACTGTTTTCAATACCTTGTTTTCAATAGGCATGATCTTTTTTATTATTCCATTTTTAACCTGTTCTCTATTTCATCATAGCCATTAAAATTATAACAGTAAATCCGGTCAGCCATTAAAGTCATAACACCATTCTTAATGTTACATAATTTTCTATGGATTCTATATTTCACTTGTTTTTCAGCTTATGGTGAGCTAGGTTATTCTTGTCTCAGAAGGTATCAAGGATGCCATTTCATGCCTTTTGCCTTTCCTACCCAGTAAAAAGACACAGAGAGAGAGAGAATACCGCATTATCCAATACCATTTACCCACGTGAAAATGATTTACTCATGCTCATGTAGCCCCTTTACTTCTCATGGCAAGCCACTGACTATACCTCTTCAATGAATCTCCATAATTCCCTGCCAGGATATTACTTTGCTAGCTTCCCCTTTTCAATTACAGGGATAGCTAGCAAATGAATTGAACAGTGGGGGATAATTAGTTCACTTTCATAACTTCCATGGCCATCCATGGGAAGCTTTGTGCATACATGTGCACTGCCGTCTGCACACTTGCAACAATAAAACTTTTTCTATTGTTATTTTTCCCCTTCTATTTCTTCATAATTTTTTTGCCTATTATGACAAACTATTAATCAATTACTCTAAAAGCTCGAGCCATCAGAAAATGGTGTATCAATATATCAAAGGAAGTTTAACAAAAAGAGATGGTTTCCATGAAAAATGTCATCCACATTTACGAATATTACTTACCATGAAGAGAAGCATCTATTGAAAATCACAAGGGTCCCCAGCTCCCTTGGTTTGAACAAGTGAATTGCACCTGATTTTGTGAGAATAGTTCATTGCCATGCGGCATACGTCAACCTTCCATCACATGCATGGTGCACCCATATATATATATATATATATATATATATATATATATATATATATATATATATATATATATATATATATATATATATATATGCATGAGCTACTTTATTAAGAAAAGCAAACCATAGAAGAAGAAAAGATACAAGCCTTGCCAAAATCTTCAAACTAAGCCGAAATTCCAGAGTAGGAGAGTCAAATCCTGCGTCTGCGCGGGCGCCTAAAGTTGGTCTAGGTGCCAGTTTTGGCTCGAAATCCTGGTCTGGTGCCTAGGCTAGTGATGAATGGCCCCTCTCAGACCATTGGCCTAAAGTAGTGTATGCTTATTTTGTGTATCACATCTTGGCCGTTCAAAATGTGGGTCACATCATGTGAAAATTACTATGGTCCCTTACTTGGGAAAACTGCATAGATGGAATCAATGTGGAAGTGATGGTCTGAATTGTTGCAAATTAGTGGTACCCATCTAATGAGTAGATCTGATTTTTGCCCCAAATGATCTTGCAGGATCAGCCCTAGCTGAGTTTGGACTTTGTAGATTCTCTTTATATCATCAATCACCAAAATAAATTTTCTAAAAATATATTATGAATGGCCCCAGATATGGGCTTGGGCCCACCCATTTATGGAAAACTTATCTTTAATGGGTCATGGGCCTAAGCAGGCCAAATCAAATTGGCCACGGGAAAAGATTCCATCTAATATTGCTTATATGTGAAACCTTTAAATCAATCCCAGGTTATGCTCGTAAGCCTGATTTGAGTGTGGGTCCAGCCTATGATGGCCAGGCCCAGAAGCTTGACGGGGCACACATTATCAATGGCATTGTCGAAGAACACGGGTGGATGATGACGTGGCCCCTTGTTCATGTACCTGGCGTTGTTGCAGGGTTATTTGGATGAGCGGTTTCTTCAGCTGGAGGAGTTGCAAGATGATATGAACCCTAATTTTGTGGAGGAAGTTGTAACCTTGTTCTTCAAGGATTCAGCTAGAATCATAGCTAAAATTGAGGCAACACTTTAAGTACTATTAAAATGGAATCCTTGGAGATTGTTTCTGAGTAGAGATGGCAATAACCGGTTTGGGGGCCAAGCTCGACACGTAAGGTCCAATGATAGAGCCCAGGCAAAGCCTGGCATGGGCCCAGCACAATAGGCTAGCTTGTGCTCTGAGAAAATTGATTGGGCTTGGTCCCGATCCGACCTAATCTGGCCCAAAAATTGATAAAAATCTTACTAGAATTTTCATAACCTATCCGCTAATATTACTTGAGCTCAACCTAGCCCATGGGCCTAGCTAATGGTCCAAGCTAGGTCCAAAGCCACGTCCGACTCATGTGGGTTGCCCTACCCATTGCCATTAGGGCTATACATCGAGTTGAGTTGAGGTGGGCCAAGCTTGGCTTGACTTGTCTATGCTCTTCTCAAGCTCGAGCTTGCCATTGGAACTTGCCTTGTTTGCCAAACCTTTCGAGGTGAGCTCGAACCGAGCTAGTGGATCGAGTCAAGGTGAGCCTGCTCCCACCTCATTTTATTATATTTTTTTGCTACAATATACAAATTAAAAGTAAACAACAATAGGTCCAAAAAGTCCCACACACCACAACATGCCCTAACTCGAACCACGCTTAACTCAACCCAACCCAACCGACCCAACTGACCCAACTTGACCCACACCTGCAACCTAGCCCTAAAGTGAACCAAATCCGACCTGACCCGACCCACATGCGACCCAACCCAACCCTAACTCAAACCACATCTGATCCAATCCAACCCTCAAATTAAAGATTCAAAATTCCAATCCGATTTCAGCTCGTCAAGGGTCATCCGTCAGGTTCACCTCTGGATTGAAAGAGTAGGCCCAGCTCTCCCCTCCCCTAAATCACTGTCACGTCGCCTAGCCTCCTCATTGGTGGACCTTCGTATTGACAATCCGGCACCTAGGCCAAAACTCCCCTTTGTTGTAAAATGGATTAGACCCCAAAGGGGCTGAATCAAAATAAACGCTGATGGCTCTGGGGAACCCAGGCCCTTCGGGGGGTGGGGGCGTTGGGAGATGAGCTGAAGGTTTTTTCTTCTTTGGTTTCTTATCAAGCTATGGCACAGGATCCAGCTCTTGTGCCGAATTTTGTGTGATTTGTGATGGCCTGGCCAAATGTGTTGAGCTAGGTTTCTCTAAGATTGAAGTGGCGTGTGATTCCAAATCTATTGTGGTGATCCTCTCCAAGAATGTGTGTCCAGCGTGGTCCTTACACTACTGGTATGCGAGGGTGAAGACTTTGAGGGAAAGTTTGGACATATCTTTCACCCATACCCCGAGGGAGGCGAATGCAATGGCAGACAACCTGGCCAGGTTTGGCAGCGCGTCTCAGGCCAACCTTTCCTTTGCCACTCTAGCTTTCCTCCCTACCTCCACAAGAGGTCTTCTTTTCCTGGATAGGATAGGTATGGACTACCTAAGAGAGCCTTAGTTTTCTTTCTTTATTGGGCTTAGTAGGTTGTCTGCTCAGGCGGTAGTTTTTATTTTTATTTTTTTCTGTCCTTTTGTTGATATTTAGGATCGTTTCAGGCTAGGGGGGCCTTCTCCTTTTTTGTGTGGCCCTCTCAATATACTTGTATATCTTCCCTTACGAATGAAATCATTTTTTGTTTAAAAAAAAAAAAAACTCGAAATATCAATTTTGAAATTTGGAGTTTTCTTATTTTCAAAAAAATTTACATAATTAAAAAAAAAAAAAAAAACAAAGATTAGATTTAGAAGTAGATTACTATTGAGAAAGAGCGAGTCTGGTGGGTGGGTTTAGGTTGAGCGAGTGGCCAAGGAAGGAGAGAGAGAGAGAGAGAGAGAGAGAGAGAGAGAGAGAGAGAGAGAGAGTAGGCAAACATGGTGAGTTAGGTAAGGAAAGAAAAAGGTAAGAAATGGATTGGACAGGTAGGGTAGGGTTTTTTTTTTTTTTATATTTATTTTAATTTTTTTAAACATAATACACACACACACACACACACACACACACACACACACACCATGTGATGTAGCACCCCATGAAACCCCTAGTGCCAAGTTTTACCCTTATCCAAAACTTTGGTGGGCCCAATTTTTTATTTTTTTTTAATTTTTTATTACTATTATTACTATTATTATTATTATTATTATTATTATTATTATTATTATTATTATTATTATTATTGCCTTATTGGTGACTTCAAGATTTGTACCAAATATCAAAATATCATTTGCGTATCGATAAACTAAAACTTCATAATTTTCAAACACCTTCCAATTAAAAAAGGCATATACATTCATTAAATTTAAATATGTTGGACATCATGACTTATTCAAACTTACCATGCCACTGCTTATGAATTCGTTGAAGTACATACAAAGATCTTATAACAGCTTACACACCTTATATTTTTTACTTGATTTCATAAACCCTTCAAGTTGAGTAATATATATTTATTCATCTAGTTCACAGTTTAAAAAAGTGATTTTAATATTTATATGATGAATTAGAAGGTTATATATAGAATCCAATGACAATTAAGATGTGAACTGATGCCGCTTTTTACATAAGAAATAAGTATCAAAGTAATCAATACCTTTTTTTTCTCAAACTCTTTGTCTACTAACATAACCTTGTATTCAATCGATCAAACCACCAGCCATATATTTCTTCTTCATTATCCATTTACAACCTAAATAAAGTTAATTTTCCTAGAAGGTAAGTTAACTAATTTTCATGTATTACTAGATCCGATGGGCTCTACTTTATCAATGAGTGCTTTTTTCTAGAAAATAAAATCATAAAAGGACATAGCCTCTTCGAATGTCATAGAGTCATTGTCTAATTGAACTTGGAAACATAAAAATCAAGACCTAGTCCTTAACAATTCTAAGTTGTTTGTTTCTCTTAAGTTCATCATCAAACTTAGATTCATCTAAGAATAGAGGATTTGACTAGAAGGCTCATTAATTTTCACTGAAGATGAACTCTTAATGGTATTATCGATTTGTCTTGATTGTCAGATGTTTTGTTCTTATACTTGGTTTGGACTTCTTTTTTAGCCAGGATTCTGGTTCAGTTTCGTGTTATTAGACTTTTTAGATTATTAATGAGTGTTTTAATTTTTATATTCACCATATACATTTTAAAAATTTCTTTGATTTTGATTTTTATTATTCACAATATACACAAATGAAGTAGAGCATAATATATAGTACTTTTCAAGAGGCCATAGTAGTAAAAGTCTTATAAACACTTCATAACTCCTCTCTCTATCCCATGCCGGATTAAACTTTTGCACGATAAAACCAGAAAAGCCACTTTGCCAAAACTTTCTTTTTCAGCCTTTTATTTTTATTTTTATTTTTAAAATACCCCAATATTTAATCTGATGAACAGCACTGATCTAGCTTCTCATCCCAAGGTGTGACGCAAGTGACCCTCTTTCTACTAATGACTGATTAGGGTGCTATTTTTTCATAAAAAAGTAGTAGTTTCATTCATTAATTGAGTCGAGTAATTCAAAACAACATCCAAAGGGTCAAAAAAAAATGGCCCACAAGGATCTTTACATCGCTACCATCAAATCCAAATAATCCAAAACAGATCAGCCGCGGAAACCATAGAGGGTGCAGCCCTGGCACTTAAGGGCATAGACAACATCCATGCCATTGACAATCTTGCGGGCATGCTTGTATGCCTATTCTAACTTAGGCATCGGATGGCCTCTGGCCATAAACGGCACCCCATTGTCACTTAGTTTTGTAGGTACACAACCGGCTAGCTGGGACAACCAGATTGTAGCATTAACACTCGCCGTAGGTGATAGCATTACGTATGACGTTTCTAAGGAAGATCTTGAGAACCCATCCTGTGTTGTCATAGATCATATCCCATATTCTCTTTAGTGCACTACCGCGGGCTTCGTAATATTCCTTGCATGTTGTCTCTCAAAACCTTCCTTATGCCTCTTAGAGCATCCATTCTCAACCTGAATTATTAAATATGGGGTTTCTATCGTTACTATTTAGCTAAAATACTACACATAATACACTCATTTTTATGTTACAATATGAACTTTCATGATTGAAGTTTAGCAAGGTTAAAGAAGGCCCCTCGCTTGCTCTTGAGTTGTGCATAGGTCCCTTGCTCCATAATCCTTCCTTCTGCAACGAATGCGATCGAATCCAGCTTCTTAATGGTGTTGAGACGGTGGGCCACCACAATGGTGGTTCGCCCCACCATTATCCTATCAAGGGCTTCCTGCACTACTTGTTCAGATTGCACGTCCAGTGCACTTGTCGCTTCATCTAGCAAGAGAACCGTCGGATTCCTTATGATAGCTCTGGCGATTGCGATCCGCTGTTTCTGGCCCCCAGATAACTGCACTCCTCTTTCACCGCATTCCGTATCATAGCCGTCCTTAAGCGATCTGCATGGGCCCGCAATCATCAGAAAACAGTATGGACATGTTACAAGCCGTTGAGCTATTTGGTGATCGAGGAAAATTTTGCCATTTTAAGGACAGTGGACCACCAGCAATCATCACGTGGGCCCGCATTTTGGGTGGTTATCCATTGTTTTCTATGATATGGCCCACCGTGTTGTTTTTATAGGATCCAAACTTTGAACCCCACCATTATGATGGGAGTTATAAAATCAGGTCTTTATCATCATCCGGTGGGCCACACCGTAGAAAGCAATGGACAGTTAACCCAAGACATCCAAAAAAATGTGGTGGCTGGATTGATCTGATTTGTGGGGCGCACCACTTTCGTGGTGGGATGAACCTTTTGTATAGGTTACATCCCATACAAGCATAGTGGTAGGGCCCACTCGCAACTTGTGTACAATAAGCTTGTTTGACAAACTTCATACTCAATTCTGCAAATTACCAAGCTTTTAAAATTTCCTAGTTTGAGTGCAAGAGCACATAAGCAAGGGATGCGTGTTGCGCACCATGCCCCCTCTAGAATGGCCCATTTCAGAAATTCAAATAACTTACGATATGAAGTCATGCGCGTTAGCAGCTCTGGCAGCTTCCACCACCTCATTCTCACATGCTTCTGGCTTCCCAAATACAATGTTGTCACGTATGGTGCCTGAAAATATCACCGGCTCTTGGCTAACAAGCGCGGTGTGCCTCCGATACCATCCTATATCCAATTCCCTTATATCAATCCCATCTATCTTCACCACTCCCTTCTCAGCATCATAGAACCTCAGGATCAAGCCTATCACCGTCGACTTACCGCACCCACTCCGGCCCACCAGACCCACACTTGTGCCCTCCTTCACCTCCAAGCAGAACCCATTCAGCACTAGGCTCTGTGGCCGGGTTGGGTATGCAAAATCCACCTTCTTGATCTCTATCCTCCCACATATCTTTTGTAGCTTGGTGCCCCCAGCCCCGTTGTCGCTAGCCTGATATGTCAAGTGGAATTCGGCCCACCGTTAGATGATAATTTTACATATATATCAACCCATGTGCACAAATATATCTGAAAAATAGTGGCGGGAATTCTACTCATATTTTGAAATGTGATTTCAAAATTCAGTTATAGAATCAAGCATCTTCGAGGAACTTGGAAAATGAAGTTTTGAGTACAATGTGGAAAGCTAGTAAAAACATGTAATAAGAGAGACGGTATTCAGTGTTTGCTATGAAAAACAAACTGGCAGTGTTGGCGATGGAAATCTAAACCGTCCATATTGTGGCCCCACCAAAATACTAGATGAATTGGATGATCCAAGATGTCCCATCTAGTTATTGACTCTTGACTGAGCTGAATGTTTGCAACCCAATTCAATTGCACATCCTTTTACAGCCTTATTGTCTGCTCGCTTGTATGGCACCAATCAAAATGGCCCATCTACACTGGATGGACAGTCTTGATAGGCATTCATGTAGCCTAGTGGAAGTGGCGCACACCACATACACCATAGCATCTCAATATTTTTTAAAATGAAAGAAAATAATCGCATTCCTTTTGACTAGTTAGATCACATCCACAGCAGGTTTGGAGGAATTCCAACCATTTTTTTTTTTTTTTTTTTTTGAAGGATTACTTTCAAGGGTGCAACATTAGTGGGCTACACTGACATTGATGTGTCCACATCACAACCGTTTGATCTGATTTGGATCAGATGGTACAGTGTGCAACACCAAATCAAACGTGATCACTGTCCCAGCGAATTCATCTGAGCGGTGACATTCAGCGACATGCCAAATTTCATTGGGGCTAATTCATCTATGGTCATGAATACATTCTCATTTGGGCCACACAAAATTAGAGAAGAGTAGAAAAAAAAAACAGCAAGATCATACCTGGTAAGATCCTGTAATCAAGGATTGCCTATCTAGCACCTCAAACACCGACGCCACAGCAGTCGCACCCTTGGCTAGATCGGATGTCATGCTTCCAGCATCTGCTATAACCTTCCCAGTACTCACCAAGATGAAGAATGTCTTGAAGACGGCACCCGCTGATATCTGGCCGGATTCGACCAATTTCCCTCCATACCAAAAGTCCAATGCCCAACACATGAATGTCAAGCACTGGGCTGATCCCATGCCTATCCCTGCCAGCCATGATTTCTTCGATGCTGCCTTCCTTGCATCCTCTTGAGCCTCATCAAAAAGATGGAGCAACTTCTCTATGCATCCAAATGATGTAACGATCCGATGATTACACACGGCCTCGACTGCAATCTGGGTGCTCTGGCTCTGCGCCTTGATGAAGTTTATAGAAAGGCCTGAGAGTAGAACCTTTCGAGTGTAGAAGCATAGGATCGTTAGCGGTTGGACGGCGATCATGACTAGAGCGAGCTTCCATGCCACGATGAGGCCCATCACCATTGCGATTATCACAGCAGATGAGGTTTGCACAAGCAATGAGACCCTATCTGCAACAAGTGATTTCACCATTGAAGCCTCATTGCTTAGCCTAGAGCACAGTGCACCACTCGAGTTTTGCTCTTCATCGAACCATGCGGTCTCGAACGTTAGGATCTTCTCGAGCATCCTTAGTCTGATTCTTCTTGTTAGGCGCTCTCCCATGTAGGCAAAATTGTAGTGCTGTGAGAGGTTGACGATGATGGAGAGGATTGAGAGTGAGAAGAAGATTAAGGAATAGCTGCGGATGTGGGACCGCACTTCGCTGTGGCTTGGGAGGAAGTAGGCTGCGATCACACCGCCGACGGTGATCGCATAAATGGGTTGGATGGCACCGAAGACAACCGCAGAGAAGCTACCCATTAGAGCTTGCTTCCATTCAGGTGAATTCAATGAGAGAAGGCGGCGGAAAGATGGAGGGGGATGAGAGATGGGATCTGGGTTTTCTTCAGGGAATGCTGAGATGAAGGAACCAGGGCTTGATTTGGCAATGCTCAGTCTGCTCGCACTGCTTCTTGCGACGGAAGTCGCATGTGATTCCATCATGGAATCTTGATCATCACAGCTGAATTGCCTCTGTAGTTTCGCTAGCCGTGCATAGTGGCCATTTTGTCGAAGGATCAGATCGTTGTGGGAGCCAATTTCAATGATCCGGCCATCATTGATGACTGCGATCTGGTCTGCATTTCTTACTGTTGCAAGCTTATGCGCTACCACCTGATTAAAAGATAGGAAGATGGTAAGATGAGTGATTAGATAGGGTTTCTGGCAACGATTTGAATGTTTTAGTGCTCTTATGTCTGCATGGAGACACAAAAACACGTCCACCCTACACTTGCCAGGCGCCCGGCGGATTCGATGGGGCATCACGTGGGTGGACCATAGCATGACTAAAGAGAAAGGACAATAGTAGCCGTCCAATGTTTGTTTGGCCAGTTGATGGTTAAGAAAATGAGTACTGAATACATACAGTCAAATGAACCCCAGATTGGAGCAAGATATACAATCTTTCTATCCAGATGACACTTGTGTAGGACATCAGTACCGTTTAAACATAGGCCCCACTATGAAGATCACCCTTATTGAAAAGCAGTATCATCTGCTCAAAAAGTGGACCACACCCGTATGTTGAGTCAGACTATCAGTTGTCTATTGATTCTAACTGTATGGCCCACCTGATGAGATTGAGGTAATCTTCATGGTAGGGCCTACCATTTCCATGGTACCGATGACTTGCATAAGTGGCATGCTAGCAGGAAAGATGGTATGGTACTACAAGATGTGGAAATGAGCCACTGGTCCACTTTTATCACTCGAAACACAACAAAACGAATGGTTAGAGGATGTCCAATCAACATGATTTTTGGGCCCTGGGCTATCACGCGGTGGGCCATCAGATCAATGGTCCCAATGTGTACCTATGGTGATCGTGGTGAGCTTGTTGACACGAGTGCCATGCATAGGAAAGGAGGAAACCATCCATGTGCTTGAGAAGTAAGATAATACCAGAGTAGTTCTTCCGAGGGAAGCCTGGTCGAGAGCATTTTGGACCAGCTTTTCAGACTCGGAGTCAAGGGCGCTGGTGGCTTCGTCGAGGAGAAGAATGGCTGGGTTCTTTATTATAGCCCTCGCAATTGCAATCCTTTGCTTCTGCCCTCCTGATAGAAGTGCTCCCCGCTCTCCTACCTGCTCAGCCGTTGAAAAATCAACATAAGCTTTGTTAGTTAAGAGATTAGTCCGCATCATTGCTGGATTGTGAGTTACCTATCTACAGCGGATTTACCCTTCCCTATCATTGGCTCATCACCTTTGATAATGCAGGAGCGGGAGCGATCAGATTGAGCTAATCATTTCTCTAGTCGCTTTTCTTCTTGTAGAGGATTTTGGGCATGTGATAGGTGGTGTGCCATTTTATTTTATTTTTAATTCCTTTTTTGTGACACCCACCAGAAATTGTATTGGTTGTTCATATTTTCTATTAATAAAATATTTCTTAAAAGAGAAAGAGAAGTTCACATCAATGTGTGTTTGTATAGCCCAGCTCAAACTTTGAGTCAAGCCGAGTTTGAGCTTCGAGTCGAGTCGAGTTAAGCTCTACTTTACTCAACTTCTACTTATTTTAAAAATGAGTTGGATCATATGAAGTTCAACTTGCATTGATTCATCGTTAAGCCAAATCAAATTAAGCTAATTTGAGCTAAGCTGAGTGAGCTTTTTGAGCTAGCTTTGCTCGTGTACTACCCTACATTTTCATAGTCGATTACTTATTATTTTATGCCGTGGTTTTTTTTTTTTTTTTTCTCACAAGAGTTTTTCCATGTAAAATCGTGTGTTCTCTTTATTGCTTTGTTTGTATTTGTTTCATATTTATTTAATTCTACTCTATATGCTTATTTCCATAGTCCTCAAATATGATTTGTCCTAGATGGTCAAAACAATGCTCCACATTCAATGGAAGAGTTCATTGAACAGCTGTCTACGATTTTGTGATAAATTTTATTTTATTTTTTGTACCATAACCCGTCGGGCCCAGCAGAGGAACGGCCCTGATCTACCCACCATGGGGTCTCGGGACTGAAGCAAATTCACGTATTCCAATTACCCTTGATAACGCACCTTAGTCTCGTAGCCTTCGGGAAGCTGCCTTATGAAGTTGTGAGCATTTGCAGTCATAGCCGCTGCGAACACTTCATCCATGGTAGCATCTGGCTTCCCGAACATGATATTCTCCTTGATAGACGTCCCAAAAAGTCCATGTTCTTGGCTAACGAGGCCCATCTTCCCTCTAAGCCACTTAAGTTGCAGCTTCTTTATATCCACACTGTCTATTCTCACCACCCCTTCATCCGCATCATAGAACCGTTGCACCAGTGCGATCGCGGTTGACTTCCCGCTACCGCTCGACCCAACAAATGCTACCGTCTTCCCTGCACCCACGGTGAGATTGAAATCTTTCAAGATGATCGAATCGGGTCGTGATGGGTATGTGAACTTGACATGCTCGAACTCAAGCTCGCCGCGAATCTCGTCCAGGACTAGGCCTTTGGTATCTTCACCGTCGATCATGGGGACCCGGTCGATCTTTTCAAAGATTCGGGTTGCTGCAATGGATGCTTCTGTGAAGTACTTGAGGTCAGGAAGAGCTACTCCCAGTGATCTGCAATGCATGCACTAGCGATGTTGTAGGGAGAATTGTATATATGTATATAATCATGCCCATATACGTACAATACTGTATTCATACAACGTGTCAACCGTGTGAAAAATCTGATCCGTGCAAAAGGTGGGCCTTGCCATATGAAGATCGCCTAATAAGAAAATCACATATATGGACGGTTTAAATTGGAGTTGCCACTGCCTGCTTCAACGAACATGTGTAGCCCGTATGATGAGTGGGCTGGATTAATTTTTGCCCCAGGCGATCTTCATGGTGGGCCACCATTGAAATTGGCACATGTACACCCCATTGGAGTGAAGTTCGCACTTAAGCATTGCATTGTAAGTGGACGGTCTTTATACGTTCGTGCGTACAAATGCACACTACGGACACGCACACCATGCACATGCACAAACGTACGTGAACAAAAACTCATGCAGACACATTCGCAGATTCGTACCATGTAAGTATCTAACACGAATACATCATTTGAAATTGTCAATCTTGGATTTAATCGGACCGTCTGGATCATCGTTTTTTGGGCGAGGATCACTGCTATGATTGGTGGGGTGCTTATGGAAAATCAAGGTTGCTGTGGGTGTATCAGTGTCTTCGGTGGAGGTGCTGATATCTTGGTTTTATATATTTTATTTTCAAAATCTTTATGTTTTTTTTTTTTTTTTTTTTTTAAAAATTATTATTTATTATTATTTATTATTTTTTTAATGTTGTGTACACGTGGGAAAAATTACAGTTTTATATGCACGACTAGCAAAGTTACTGGTGTGGCCCACCTTTCTGAAAAGAGAGAAAGAGAGAGACGGTCCGGATCACTTTTAAAAGGTCATTGGCATTCATAGTGGACGAGGAAAATGTTAACATGCAGTGTTCTCCTCACGGCACACGTGGCAAACGTGTTGATCAGGAATGTTTTTCTGAAGGGCTACAAAGTGGATAGGCCATGTCCCATAAACTTTTAGGAAAGGAATGATCGAGGACAGAAAAACAAAGGGTTGGATTAACAGTCAACATTCAACTATAAAAATGAACAGTCAAAGTTGTCCAATCACTATAACTTTTGGACTATAGCCATTTACACGGCAGTCCGCTAGATCAACGGTCCTGATCAACAGATAAGTTTGCCAAGTGTACCGTGAGAAGCGATTTTGCATACAATGGGTGGATGCATGCGTAAGTTGGGTGCGCTTTTTAGAAGAGCCATCAGGCCCACCACTAAGCAAGCCGCGCAAAAAGGTTCTCTTTAGTTGGGTGGTCTACATGCAATGGGTGGACCACATTCGTCAGCATGCCAGCGTCATCCCTGCCTTTTAAAAAAATAAATCTACATGAGATGATGAAAATTTTAATTGGGGCAGCGCATGAAAACACAAGTGCCGCCCACGTGCGGACTTGATAAGCATGTGTCTGATTGACATCTAATCTGTTCATCAAAGGGGCCCCACCGTGTAGATATCCTCTCCCGGAAACAGGCTTGTCTATTCATTAGCCAGTCCCTGATCGTACTTTGGATATGGATCGTTGGCTATATTTCCTTTACCGGCCAGTTTTCTGATGAGTGACCAGGAGAAGTTTTGGACCAGGTCATATGCACGGGGTGGCTGTAGCGCCTGATAAGCAGCTTGGATTTTACGCACGCTGTACACACTGACACGTGCGTTTGCGTGTAGCGTCCATGTTGATAGGTGCGTGTGAGATTAGTAAACCATGTTATAATAGTTGTCCACTTACATTTAAAAAAGAAAAAAGAAAAAACCCTTCAACGGCTCTCCTTTGAAACAAAGAAATCTGGGAATGACGTGTGTGTACATGCACCCATGCATGCATGAGACAGACATACTCAAACGTGTGGAAAATGCAACACACGTACACAAAGACATAAATATAGATGCATATGTTTTGAAAAAAAAAAAAAAAACTGATGACCCCGCAACCATCATAACGCCGGCCCTATCTCCAAAAAAAAGATATAAAAATAAAAGAACATGCGCAAAAAAATAAAATTAAAATACTTACAGGCCACCCAAGATGAAGGAAATCCCAGCCGCATAAATCCTCCCACCACTCTCTCCTTTATACATGACCAGTCTACTCCCATACCAAGCCAGAAAAGCCCATATTGCAAAAGAAAGCCCAGTACTTCCAACTGCCAGCCCTTTTGCAAGACCTTGCTTGAGGCCCAGCTTGACAGTTCTATCCAATATGGCTGAATATCTCTCTACAATACTCTTCTCTGCAGTGAATGAATAGACGGTCTTGATTGAGCTTAGTGCTTGCTCTACTATAGTGTTTGCCTTGCTGTATTCTTGGCGGGACTTCTTGGAAAGATAGAGTAGGTATTTCCCATAGATTAGACCAGGTATTATCAGTAAAGCCAGCAATGGAAATGCTACCAAAGATAGTCTCCATGAGAAGTAAGAGGAGAATGCTAGTCCTGAGAAGAATACTGTTGAATGCATTAAAAAGAGAGGCACCTGTAAATAAAAGAACCAAAAAGATAGCAATGTTAGGATATTGATGGTGATTATTTGGGTATGTCACTGCATACGTACGTGTGTGACCTAAATGCCTATTTTTGTAGATTGTACTCAAGATCATGTAGTTAGTGGAAGCCGTAAATCTGGAACACTGTTTATGAAACATGACTGGTGTAATCCCCATATGTGAGAAGATGAAAATATGCCTCCACTTTAAGGGTGTGTTTGGTTGCAGCAAATTTCATGAAATAGCATGTCGTTTTGCACTAATAATGAAATTTCATGATATTTGGAACAACCAAATGCACCCAAAATAAAATAAGAAAAGAGATAAAAGATTATATGTAGCAATGTGCAAACCAGTCCAAAATCCGAGGAAAGGAGAGCTAATGTCGAGTGGACAGGTGATCTTCAAACTTTTGCCATGCAATTATGAGAATTTCTGTTTTGAACCTCTGGTTAGGGAAATGGGATTTATAAGGCCGACCCGAAATAGCTGGGAGAAGCCTGCATGTGGAGAATTACGCCCTAAGAATCATATTAGGGCTTTGTTATGAAGAAACTGCAATTGGGCCAAAAGTGGAAACCTAGCAAGTCCCTTTATATGCGATTAGCAGCGAGTGTTATTCAGTGAATCCTAGCCCTTAGTGAGGGATTTGTGAAGCACATCTAGTGTTAGATTGGACCCTGTGGAACGCGCTAAGTCATAGTGTTTTATCATTGATGAATTTTGTTTATGGGCAAGTTCTATTTTTTAGAGTTCAAATAGTATAATCTGGGTGCTAGTGCCACACGAGAATCTTAATAGGAAAGATTGCAAGTACGCATTTTCTTATTTATTTATTATTTTTATAAAAAAAAAAAAAAAAAAAAAAGGAATAACCCTCTCCTTCTCCATTTCCCACCTTTCTTTCTTTCTTTCTTTTTCTTTCCCTTTTTCTTTTTTTCTATTAACCTAACCATTATGCCAAAAGCCACTAGACTGGTAGAACACAAGTTAGGCTATTGATCCATTAGAATCGTAACATTCCACCACATTCTGCAGATGATGTATGTAATAACCCACTCTATGGCCACACTTACTCTGGCTTCTTTTTTCAAGTAACCCTTTCCACTCATGGTTGCTATCCCCTAGTTGTCTAGGTAGCCCTCCCCATGTCATGGCATCTTTCACTCTTGTTTAGATTGTCCTTTCCATAGGTTGTCCCTTCCATAACTCAAAAACAAGACTTGGTATTAGCTCTGATGCCAATTGTTAAGAACCTAACCAATGCACCAAAGTCCAAATTAATGGAACATGTCAAGTTAGGCTATTAAACCATTGGGATCATATCACTTTCTCAAACCCTAGCTTCTAAATACTTCCAAATCCTATCCAAAATCTGTCCAAAGCACCCTCAGTGTTCATTTATAATCACCTTTTCTCCTCGTGCCTTGATTTTTTTTCAACTCACCACACCACCCATCATCAAACCCTTTTTCTCCTTAGAAAATGCCACCAACACATCAAATTGATGGGGGATGCATCTCAAACAGCTCCTCTATAAACACAATGTGACCAAATGTCCATTTTGTTCACAGAAAACTCAATAATAAGAAAATATTTTCTTCACCCCACTTGCAATCTTTATTTTCATTGGGGAATCAACCATTCACTACGATACACACTCTATCATCCTACTTAAGAATGTGTATGTCTTTCCATTATATTATTTTCATTTGCAGCAAGAATTAGAACAGGGAATTTGGTTGGGTTGTCTAACGTTATTGTCTGCTTGTGGGTCAAGTATCTTCTCCTAAGATGTTCTATGACTATTTGTATAAGGAACGAAATTTAAATTTGAAAGCACAAATCTTTTGGTATAATAGCAAGGATCTACACAGATTATGCTGACCGCGAGCTAAGAAAGAATGGGGTGGAAGAAACTATAAGAGCAGTTTGATCAACACAATGAAGCTCTAGCACAAATCTTTGAACAACTCGAGATGAACAGAACACAGTGAAAGATAATGGCTGCCTTGAAATTAGATTCCAAATCTGAAGGTGTGAAGCTAGATAATGAAAACCCACCAGGAACAAAAATCCACGCTCGGATGTCCGGACCCAATTTTGAAACTTGAAGGAGATGATCCTGCAGGATGGATTTTTAGGGCAGAGTAATTCAGAAAACCATTTAGATTCCTGACAACCAAATGGAATCGACTAGCCTTGATTCATTTAACAGGGAATGTGATTCCATGGCTCTAGTGGATGGAGCAAACAGTCAGGGCTTGCCCCCAATCAAAAGACTCACACTGGCTGAAATAACAGAATGGAGAAAAAGGGGCTTATGCTATAATTGGAGTATTTGATGGTGATCCTCAAGATGATCCAATGTAAGGCACAGTTAGCCATGATTATTGGAGTATTTGATGGTGATCCTCAAGATGATCCAATGTAGGAATAAGGTTCTAATATGAGCTTAAAATGACAAGAGTTTTCTTTAGGGGAGGGAAATGATGCTCACCCTCTCTCTATCTCTTTCATTTATATTGACTTCATTTTCAGCAAGTACTAGATTAGAAGATTTGGTTGGGTTATCAAGGGTTATTGTCTACTTGTGGGTCAAGTCTCTTCTTCTAGTCGTTCAGATGTAGTATGATTACTTGGCATAAGGAATGAATTATTGAATAAGGAGCCGCGAAGAGATCAAATCAGACTATTCATATGTACAGGAGCATATCCAACTACATTTACATTCTCATTGACCCCTTCATTCTCTCCTATAGACCCCTG
Organism: Magnolia sinica; assembly: GCF_029962835.1. Classification (NCBI taxonomy): domain Eukaryota; kingdom Viridiplantae; phylum Streptophyta; class Magnoliopsida; order Magnoliales; family Magnoliaceae; genus Magnolia; species Magnolia sinica. Next base: position 14,744,908 of record NC_080585.1, on the reverse strand, counting down.
TTTGTACCATTTTCACTGCTTTCCCTTCTCTTTTGTTTGTTGTGAAAAAAATGGATAGAAACGTGAAGTGAGAATTACAGCAAGAAACAACACAATAAATTACATGGTTCATCGTGAGAATGACTACGTCTATGGGTGAACACAATCAAGAAGATTTCACTATAATGATGATTATATAGTACAAGACCTCTCTCACTCAAATCAAGAATTTGCAACCATAACTTATATACGCGTTCCCTAACCCTAAATTAGGAAAAGATAAAAATACCTCTTGTCAAACCTGAAAAAAAAAAAAAAAAAAAAAAAAAAAAAAAAAATAATACAAAATTTCGCTCACAAAAGAGACCTCCCAGCAAACTTCAAAAGGGGCACCCTCTGGCCTTCAATCATAGAGCCTTTTGCAGCAATATAACATAGAATTCAAAACAAAAATAACACTTTTTCATTACTTTACGATCTTTTATTATTGAGACAACATGATTGCATACTCAGATCTCTAATCATGAAATTATAAAACTGTAAGTGAAATCACGATGACAAGGCACTTTGGTGTGCTTGAAATTCCTGTTACCATACATGCTATCGATTCTAGCCTTGTTTAGATAAGTGGAATCCAGGGAAAAAGAAAATGTTTTCCCTTTTCTTAGCCGAAGGTCGGAGCACACCACCTACTATGCATTGATGATAAAAGGATCGCCTACATCTGTATTGGAAAGGCCTTTACCTAACTCTCATCCAGCTTTTTAAAAAAAATCTTGCAAAAATTTCAAGGACAAAAGAAATAAACTACTACAGCCTTAAAGGATTTATTTAAGGTTTTTTCCTTGATTTAACATTTTCTATTATTTGGTTTGTAAAGAAAATCATAGATTCCACAAATGATTTCTCTCTTTATTCAGAAATGTGATTCACAAGAATTTAGCATTAGACCTAGAAACTAGCACTGAATCTGGAATATACAATTTTCTCTTGCGAAACAAACACAACCCCTAAGAGTCAAACCCATTTTTCAAACATTAATAATAGAAATAATCATTATTTTTCTCTTTTGCACACCTCCGATTCTGCCTTGCCAACCACAAGGCCATATGCTTCCAACACAAATATAAAACCCTACAATTGATTTCCACATACCCACCCATACAAGAGGCGTTAGCATCTCTTAACCAATGACCCGGTTGTAGACCTGATCAATGGTGACGCACAATCAGGTTGGAAATGGCAAACTTGGTTGACTAAAATCAATCATTTGAGAAGGAAAGGTACAACCAGAGTTGTGCACGTCCTTAGGGAAGGAAACTATCCAGCAAATTTTATGGCTCGTCTAGGAAGTGCTTCTCAGTCTACTGTTTTTTTTTTTTTTTTGACAATCTTGCAGAGCTTCCTCGTCAGGTGGGTGGTTTCATTTTTCTAGATAGAGTTGGCTTGGGATCTATTAAATTGGTGTGATTCTGTGGATTTTTTCCTGTAAGTATTTTGCCATTTTTCTTGTTGGGTCTCCTGTTTTATGTAAAGGGGTTCCCTGTTGTACAGGAAGTTTTGGAATGAACATAGCAATTTTTTTGAAAAAAAAAAACTGTGAAATAAATACTTTTTCATCTTTTTTTTTTAAAAAAAAAAAAATTTAATTTTATAACTATGTTTCTTATTGCTTGTTGCATGACACAAGCAACAAAAAGGGACAATTATAAAAACTTTTTTTTTCCTTTTTTTTTTTTCTTTGAAGACTTGTACTCTATATTACTAAAAGTGGTATACATTACACGCCAGGATGGATGAATGGCTACAATTCAAGTCAGCGTCAAGCAATCAACAAATGAATGGGTCCAATACTCCTTTAGTGACATCATTGTTATGACCCCACCCTTTCGAGAACGAAGACTAATAACACAGTCTTTAATGAGCTCAAAGTGTGTGTGTGTGTGTGTGTGTGTGTGTGTGTGTGTGTGTGTGTGTGTATATATATATATATATTGAAAAGTCTTATCTTCTTTTCTTTCTTTTTTTTAATTGAACGGTTGTTTCATTTTTCGAGAAAACATATTTGTAATGAAATACAAAAGAAAGATCCCCTTCTCATGTTTCTCCCTTTCCCTCTCTTTTCCTTTTCTCTCATTCCTCATGTTTTCCCCCCCTTTTCTTTATCAAACCTTAACTTCTAAATCCTAAAAAATATCACGTAAATTCCATCTAAAAATTACTTGAAAATTCCCTAGCGGTCACTAAAGAAACCATCTTCTTGAATTACATAATTCATACGATAGGATCCGTGCGTAAAATAAAATAATAATACGAAACGAATAAAGAATAAAATAAAATCACAACTAATAAGGATAAATGGGACAGGTGGATTAGATTAGATTGATGATATTTTGTTGCTATTTTTTTTATTATATCCAAATCATGAAAAGATCATATCATTGAGATATCTAAATTATGGGTAGATCCTAAGTTTTTCTATATATTTAATTGCTATTAAATAATAAAGCAAAGATTGATTCTCATAAACCATTTAGTGTCTTGTGCCCCCTTTAAAAGGATCAAGCACTCGTCCTACTTTTGGAGCAAGGATCATATCAACTAATATCATAGCATTAATACTGGGAATGTCCAAATAAGCCGCTCAGGCTCAATAGATGGAGTTGATGAAAGAAACTGCTAAAAAGTTGAAAGAACAAGTGCAACAACATTCTGAATTATTATGGGAGATCAAAGAGACCTTGTCAGCCACTTCAATACAAGTAGTTGGAATCTTTAGTGAACAAGGATGATTAGATTGATGATCAAAATGCAAGGAACAAAGCAGGTGGATCTAATGGTAGGCCCAATAGAGAGCGTGGTACCCATCCAAGCAAAGTACATACATCTCAACTTTTCAAAATTTAGTGGTGAAGATCTGACTAGTTGGGTTTATCGTGCTAAACAAATTTTAAGTTTCAAAACTACTGAAGGATCAAAAGTCTCTATTAATGTCCTTCCAATTGAAAAACACAAGCAACCGTGTCATTGGACAATTTCGTAAAGGTTTTGTGCATCCATTTCAAATGAATTGAAACAAAGATTTTGATGCCACATTCTCAAAATTACAATAGAAGGGAACCATTCATGACTACCAAACTAATTTCGATAGGCTTGCAAATCAAGTTGAAGGATGGATGGAAAAGGTGCTTGTGGATTGCTTCAACGGAGGGTTAAAGGTAAAGAGATCGGGGACAATGTTCGAATAATCGAGCCCCACTACTTTGATAGCCACAATCGAGCTAGAGCACATGCAGGAAGAAAACACCAACAGCTTCATTGTATCAAAGAGAGACAATCTACACCTAACACTACTCTACTGATACCCAAAGTAGGACCCACTCCTTAAAAAATTGTCATGAGCGGAGATACTGGCATGCAAAGAAAAGGGATTGTGTTACAATTGTGATTAAAAGTTCATCGCAAGCCATTGCTAGAAGTTTCAAAAATTATCCCTACCAGATGGAGATGCTGAAGAGGAGGTTAAGGAGGAAGAGGGACCTAAAGGAGATCAAACCTTCAGGACGGTCCTTCAAAAGGGGGCTAAACTGATAGGACTAAAGAATAAAATAAAATCCTAGCTAGATAGGACTAATGGTATGAGATTATATTACATCGGGTGATTTTTTGTTGCTATTTTTGAGATTCCAAATCTTGGGTAGATTCTATCTTTGAGATATTCAAATCTTGGATAGACCTAGATTTTTCTATATGTTTGGTTGTTATTAAATAATAAACCAAAGATTTATTCACATAAACTCTTATGTCTTGTGCACTAGAAGGTAGATCGCACTTGATGAGGATCATGCAGTTGTCCTTGGACCATATCATCATATATTCATTTCCAATCACAATGCCAACCCTTCTTGAAACTGTTTTCTCTTTAGAAAATGGCACCAAAACATTGAATCAATGGGGATCCATCTCAACGGGTTGCTTGCCCTTTTTTTTAAGAAGAAGAAAAAATTATTATTGACGAAAGGGCTGTACAACAGGGGAAAACATTGGACAGCCTGATCGCCCAACCACGGGCTACCTATCGTATGAAACTATACAGCCTAACACGAAAAATCAAGCCAGCTCAGGTCGGTTTCTAACTAAGCCAGTGAACATTTCCGTCATCCCCACACAATAATAATATACAAAAATCCAAATGAAAAAAAAAAAAAAAAAAAGTGTATTTACCTTATAATAGAGCATATGGTGGAGCCCACCCTGAATGTGCCCCTGCATTCCATAGGCCACCCACTCGAGCCCGATGTGAAAATGCCACGTATTAACATATCATATTTATGTCATTAGGGAATATATCATAGGAATACAGACAATGTTATTTTATTTAAGGCATGTTTTGATCATAGCTCATTTTGCTTCATTTAATTTTTTATTTTTTTTTCGTTGACAAGGAGAAATGGGCTTACAAAAAACACTGAGTGGGGGCTAAGGCAAAAAATAGCCTAAGACCCCCTGCTGTACAGGAATTCACATTCAGGAGGTCCATCCTAAAGGCCCTCCTATCATATAATAGAGAAAAAAACAGGAAAAAGTTAGGAGATTCGGACCGTCCCTAATCCTGTCCTATCTAGGACCAGCTCCCCTTTGGCGAAGAGAGGGAGTTCGGATGCCAAATTGATGAACCTGGTCTGTTGAGTAGAGCTACCCCATTTTGCTTCATTTACTTATGCCTTAAGTGTCTGTTCTTAGTTTCTACTTTTTCAATGCATAAGTATGTTTGGTAAACAACATACTTAATTCTAAAAAGAATCCATAAATTACAATATATAAATCATTTTTGCAACATCAATTTTGATGTAGATCATCCATCATCCAGACCCACCTTTGATGTGAGGCCATCCATCATGTGGGATCCACTTTTAATATACACCGTCATCCATCATGTATGGCCAACCTTTAATGTAGATCCTTCATTATATAGGGCCCACCTTGGCCCTATTTTCAATGTGAACCATCCATCATATGGGGCCTACCTTCAATGTCGACCATCCACCTTCTGAGGCCCACATTCGATGTGGGCTATCCATCACGCAAGGCCCACCTTGGACGTGGATTATCCATCATGTCAAACATTGGATGTGGATCATCCATCATGTGGGGCTCACCTTTAATATGGACCATCCATCATGTGGGGCCCACCTTAGATGTGGGCCAATCATCATAATTAGGGGCTAACCTTTGATGCAAACCGTCCATTATGTGGCACCACTTCGATGTAGGTCATCCATCATGTGGGGCCCACCATCGATTTTAATTGTCCATCATGTGGGTTCCACCTTCAATGTCTACCACCCATCATGTGCGGTCCACCTTCAACGTATACCACCCATCATGTGGAGCCTGCCTTTTATGTGGACAGTCCATCATGTGGGTCATCCATTATGCGGGGCCACCTTTGACATGGATCGTCCATCGTGTGGAGCACACTTTGATGTTGGTTGTCTATCATGTGGAGCCCACCTTCAATCCCTCTCTTGGTCTTTCTCCTCTTTCTCTCTCTTTAGCAAAAGTAAAAAAGCAAGATTTTTGCTTAAGGCCATAAATTATTTTAAACTGTTCAACGACTTTTAAATGGCATTTTACTGAACTAACTTTTGTCACATAAGTGATTGATTTGTTGTTGTTGGTCAAATAAGTAGCTTATCAACGTGTTCCTAAACTCACCCTCACATTTTTAGCATATGTTGTTGTTCTTTTCTTTGTTTAGCATATTAATATCTTTTATTTTTCGTAATTAAGAGGTGGATGGTAGATTGCTTATTGGGAGACTTGTATGAAGAATGCCTATGTATTGATGTACTCTCCTTGAAGAAATCAATGAATAAGTTCTATTTTCTTCTCCATTTGATATTTAGCAATTAAGGAGGTCTCCCCCCTTGAAGTGGGGACAATCTTCTCTTAGATTCCTAGTTGAAAAAACCAATAAAACTCTCTTTGGTAAGTGAAGTTGTTGCATCTAGTAACATAGCTAAAACATCCTGCCCAAAAAACAAAGAATAGAACAAGAGCCTAAGATGCTACAAGATGTGCATGAAACACGTGGTAAGGTCATGGATATTCTACCAATTCCCATGTGATGATTCAAGAACCCTAGGGGCACTTGAAATTTTCAACGTTTGATGGGAACGACCTAAAATGATTACGGTTCAGTTTGGTTCGATTGAATATGAAGATTTTGCTGAAGACTTAGTTAAAGTTGCAACAAAACTCCTCTCTTTGTTACTGCTGTACTGAGTTTGAGCAGTAATCGAATCATACTCTAAAATTGCCAAAGACATTCTTGATAAATTGCTATATTAGCAACCCCAAGGACAAGATTTGATGGGTTCCCAAGAGCCACAAGCCAACTAGCTGTAGAGATGATCTTGAAATAAATAAATGATATTCAAATAGCTATAGCCTTAGGTGTAGAATCTCTTGTTTAGGAATTTAATTATTTTGTTATCGCAATGTGAACATCTTGTATATATGGCCCTATTGGTGTACTACAATTGAATTGAATCATTCCATCAGTTATCTTTGCCTGGTAGCCATCGTCATCTTGACACTAACTTGGAGGAGGTTGTCTTATTGGCTCGCATCCACAACAAGAAGCTCACAACTTCAAACAAGCAAGACAAGAATGGGCAAGGGACAAGCAGATCTCTAGCTGGGAACACCTCTAATCAATGACCAACTATCCTCCCTTCAAGAAATTATGTGATGGAAATGAAAGAAATGAGCGAGGATGGGCTCTATTATAATTGCATTTTTTATTTTTTATTTTTGCATTGACTAGTTTGCTCCTAGCATCTTTGTAAAACACAACAATTCTTCTCCATTAATGAAGCAAAAAAAGTCCGACTCCGATGAGGAAGTGACAACCAAAACCAGCACTCATAATACTCAGAAAATTTCTTCATTCCAACCTTCAAGACAAGGTGGATGTTAATTGGGAGGATGTAATGAACTGGCCGAAAAAAGCTCAATGGCTGGCTATATTAAATAATGGCCTACCTAGCAATTTCGAAATGATGGACATCATATTTATGTGATTAAGGCATATCTTATAGCATTAGGGTTCAAAGAATGCATGTGTGTGTGTGCACACCTTGAAGAAATCATTGAAATTAAAGTTATCCATTTGTTGTTTAGCAGTTAAGGTCTTCCCCCTCCATTTGTTGTTTAGCAGTTAAGGTCTTCCCCCTTTGGACAACAGAATCTTCTCTTGAATTCCTATATGGAAGAACTTCTCTTTATTAAGTGTTATTGTTACACTTTACCAAATTTTCTTTTTTGTTTCGTTAGTTTAAATTTTCTTGTCTTTTTTTCATTAGTTTAAATTTTATTCTTTTTTTCCATGAGTTTATTGTTAACTCATTATCAGGTCAGCGTGATTCATCACCAGCATCCTTTCAAATCTCCATACTAGGGCCTTGCACTCGCCCTACATCACATGTATTTTCTGTGGCTCCAACAGTTTGCTCGGATCAATTATGAGCTGTTGACAAACCGAATTAAAAGTATCAGCTTTGACAAATCTCATGAAAGTCTTCATCTAGTACATTTTATTTTAAAAATCTTCTATGACTACTACAATCTCAAACAAGTTGTTAATCTAGCGATGCAACCGAATTTCTGACCTAGCAACATTGGTGAAATTTATTTGTTTCGAATAGGAAACATCATGACCAATGATCCATTGCTTACCCAGGTATTTAGCCCCCTAAGGCAATTATCGCGATGATATTACTTCATTGTTAATTCACTAGAGCCACCAATTAACTGAAATTGTGATTTTCTAAATCTTGTTCTCTACATTGTTATTGTTTAGATGGTCTAGACTTCTACATCGAGCATAAACATAATATATGTATCCCACATGTACTGTGACAGTTACTCTACCAACCTGTCAAATACCATGATTTTGAACATTACCTTTTTCAAGCCAGTTAATATGATGATGATGATGATAATTAAAAATAAGAAGAAGGATTTCCTTCTCTCATGGTCATTATGACATGGGACATGGATGCAATTCACATGAGTACCTTCTCACTAAGAAGCTCTTGTATAAGTGAAGTGTCTTTGGATATGCTGTGGATAATCTCAGAAGTGGTTGCTTCTTGGGAATCAAAGAACCCAACTTCCTGTCTAAGAACAGCTTCCAGATATTTGTAGCGAATCCTCAGTACCTGCCTTTCACTGGTTCTACTCCAACAATACCCTTCTGTATACATGATTCATTCAAATCAGTACATTTCAAAAAAAAAAAAAAAAAAAGACACCCCTTCTCAAATTTCCATTTCATTTATGTTCAGATGATATAAAAAATGGGAAATTTTGAATTTTGGAAATTACCCATAAAAGCCACCACCAAGACTGCCAATCCCAAGTACACAAAATAAAGAGCACACTACATAAATCCAAAGAAAAAGAAAACACAAAAGAATATGTTAGTTCTGCAAATAATGAGAAAAGTTTCTTTAGGCATCGTTGGGATGTACTTTTCAATCGAATTGCAATCATCGCTATTGAATATTGTGGGAATGACCAGATTGTAATTACCTTAGCATTCATGCTGAAGTAGCTCTCAATTGTTTGAAACCTAGATTTTCACTGTGAATACTTACAAAAGTAATTGCAATACAATCCAATGATGCATCCAAACGCAGCCTTAACTATTTTGTTGCTCTAAGATACCAATAACTTTTTAAAAGCAAGGAGGAAAAAGGAGAGAACTGACAACTAGTTTTAACAGATTCTCCCTGGGTAGGGAAAACACCATGGTGTGCGTTTGTCATCACTTGCTAAATGATGGCAACTCATTCGATGCGAGGTGGATACATGAGTTGCAATCCAGACCATCCAGACTGTCCGAACCATCTCTTCCAATATTGATGGAGTGTAGCCAGGAAATCACACCGAGTTGGATGATCCTCACTGTCCGTCTAGTAGCCGTTAAATGGGCCGGTTAAATAGAAAATGATCAGTGATTCAAACTCAGCTGTAGGTGATTAAAATCATCCCATCAGTGTGATTTTTGGGCTGTCTTCCATAATCAGCTGCGCCAGTGATTTGGAAAGGCTGGATCAGCATATGTGTATGATGCATTTACGGTGCATGAAATGCCACCATACAGTGAATAGTGCAAATCACACACCAAAGAGAAAAAACCAGACTAAAAGATATCGATCGAATCAAATGCCAACTAAAAAGAAAAAAGAAAAAAGGACAGTGGGTCTTGCATTTCTAACCTTTTCAACCTCATCCATGAATTTTTCATGATTTCCTGTGGTGTTACCATACCCCAAGCTATTCATTATCCTGCTTGCAAAGAGCAACAGACAGTTGGTGGACAACCCATCTCCAATTGCTCCTACAGTACCCAATAACATCAGCAAAACATCAAGCCAATCAGCATATCTGAATATCAGAGCCATTGATTTCTTCTCTTTCCTCCCCATCTCTCCTTTCTCAGACTCATTCCCTTTCTTCCAAGGACTCATTTTTCCCATTATGGTAGCTGGAATTGCAGCAAAAACAAACCAAAGAAAACAACCAAGATGGAATAAAACGCATGCGGGACTTGAAACCTTAGTTCGACATTGCAGGGCATTCAGCTATTTATATAAGCTTAGAAGAAAAACTTTGATACTCTGGTAGAGTGTTGTGGTTGATACACAGGCACTAGGAAATCGTATAAGGGGCTTACAAGCAAATCCAAATTATACCGTCCAAATTGTGGCCCCTAGGTGAGATGGATCACATACGAAAAGTTACACTGATGTGATGTTTTAAATGGAAGATTAAGGGATATTTATTGGACGGTTGACATGGTCCAAATATATATAATAAAAAATATCCACTAATCAGAGTTTAGGATCATTCATTAGATCTGATTTTGAGAAGATGATCTTCCCGTGGTAGATCCCACAATTTGGGCGGTTTAATATAGTTAATTTATGCCACAGGTACCCTAAGTATAACCATGACAGAGGGCCAGAGCATCAAATAACACCCCCATAAGCATATATGCATGTATACGGTACAGACTGGACTGTTTCCTTGAAGCTATCTTACGCACCTGCATGTGGGCTAGCACATGCTCCTTTCTAACAAAAGCATACATACTCTGGCAGAGCATGGGTGTCAATACTCCTACACATCGGTGGCAATGTAGATTTGGATTACCCATACATCAATTCAAACTATCCGAACTGTGTGAGCCCACTATAGATGAGACAGTCCCAAAATCATAATGATTGGACAGCCTCAACGTCTGATTAGTGGAAATTTATTTGTTGAACTAGGGCAGTTGGGTTTATTCCCATTTTAACCGTCCATTTGATGGCCAACAATTGGATATTTATGATCATCCATCCAGTGTGATATTTTGGATTATGACATCGTTACAAAACGCCCCACGATTTGGACAGTCTGGATTGAAACACATGTATGACATCTGTGCACTGTTTTGTGGACTTAAATACTCCACTAGAGTAACAAAGAATTCCTCAAGCTTTTTTTTAATGGTGTAGATTGCTTTAGTGCCACCAAAGCATGGACAGACATTTCCAGGGCGTTCAAAAAGCTGGTTGTCACCACTACCACATAGCTTCCTTTTAGGTAGTGTTTGGCTCAAAGGTCGATCTTTTTCTTCCTATTCTTTTCTTTTTCCATTTTCGTTTGGTTTTGATTCGTTGGATGGCTACGTATTATTTTGTGTATTGGGTTGGTACGTTTGGATCTTGCATCCAATTTCTTATTATGTGGGCCTTGATTGCAATGTTGCAGATCCATCTTGTTTTTATAATTGAAGTTTTTATTTCTTTGTTTTGTTTTTTTAAATCCCAAAGTGAATGTTGGAAGCTTTTATTCCTTTGGTGGGAACTCCACTCCTCCTTGACTGGGAAGCGGATTGCCTGAGACACACGCCACAGGGATATCCCTGTGGCACGACGTGGCCCAAACTCTGTGGGAAATCCGTTTCCCCTTACGGAAAACTCAGATTTCTCACACGTATTCCATGTTTGCATGTGTACCGGCATGTGGATGTGTACGGATCTACACGGTGTGAAATTAGCAAACTCCGAATAGAGAAACGATCAAGTGCGCTCAGTGCATGGAAATCTGTCCATGCACCTATTTGTATTTGGACTGTTGTTATCGGCATCACCTATCCAGACCGTTCATTAGGTTAAAATCACTCTTCGTCCATTAATTTAAAAGATCACAGCAGTCTGATGGTCCTAAATATCTATGACTGGACTTATGTTCCAATAATGTTATTGTCCATCCATCTTTGCATGCCACTGATTTTATCGTTTTGATCATCTGCTTAATTTGATTTTTTTCAAGGTAGCCTACGTAGAGCGGATCTAATGAACCGTTCGGATAGGAGAGGGAGGATGCCAAATAGGCTCAAATGCAACTAGGGGCATAGAAATATTTCCATACAGTTAGCCCACTAGATCATTTCATTGCCGAAGAGAAATGCAGTCAGTGCATGGAACCTTCCCACAACAGAGTTGTATTTGGACTTGATAGCATTGAGATCACCCATCTGGACCGTCCATTAGGTCTAGTCTAATCTTCTTCCGCTACTGTGCAAGAATCATAGCAATCGAGTGGTCCCAAACCTTCCTTTCTTGACCCATCTTCTAATGATTTGTCCAATCCACTTTTTATGCCACTAATAGGATGTCTTGGACCATCCCATATAAATCGATTTTTTTTTTTTTTTTTTTTCCAAAGCAGCCAATAATGGTGGACCGGACTAGACTTGGGCATGGGACGACTTAATTGGCCTGATTCGACTCATCCGGCTCGTTTGGACTCGACTCGACCTGAACTAAATGAATGAATTGTTCCAAACTGAGTAGGCTTCCTCCAATATGAACTCAAATCAAGTCGAGTTCAAATTACCCAGTAACTCCACCCGGCTCGACCTAAAACTTGATTTGATCAAACTCGACTCAATCCGAATCTGACTCAGCTCGGGTTCTAATTTTTAAATATCTCTAACCTATATACCCGCCTGAACCCGACCTCGACCCCAACCCCGACCTAATCCAAACTCTCTCTCCCTTCTTCATCCTCCTCTTCCAAGCCCGGCAACCACCCACTACCATCACCACCCTCCTCCTCTCTCTCCTCTCAACTCCCTCCCTTCATCCTCTTCCAAACCTGGCAGCCACCCACAACCATCATGACCACCCTCCTCCCCCTCCTTTCTCTCTGCTCTCCACTCCCTTCCTTGATCCAAATCAGTGCTGAGTCGAACCAACTTGGTACGTTTGACTAGGTCGGGCTTGGTCCAGATTAGTCCAGGCCAAACCCAACTCAGATCGATTTAGGCATGCTGGACTCGATATCGAGTCAAGTTTGGGTCATGCCTATTTCAAAACCGGATCGAGTCAGGTCAGCCCTAACTCGATCTGACTCGAGTCGATGCCCAACTCTAGACCGGACCTTATGGAGGGCCCAGGTAGGTGATATGGATGCCAATGAGTCCAAATGCAACTGTGTGCATGGGAAGGTTTCCCCTGCACTTAGCCCAATGTGGATCACTACTCAATGTTGAAAAGAGAAATACAGCGATGGTCCACTTTCAACTGAAAAAAAAAAAGGTGGAAGTTAATGGCTAGGATTGTCCAAGAAGGGCTACAATAGATAAAAGAATAGACGTGTCCAGCCCACCACTTGAGAAAAGCAACCCCAAGTGAGTGGATCACCTAACGAAAGGAGCATTCGTATAAGCCAAAATGGATGATTTGGTTAGGTGGGTCAATCAGCAGGCGTGAATTGCCTCTTCCAGACGCACGAGTGGGCCCAATCATCCTCAATTGGAAAAATAGTCCAAAATAGAGGCCGCAACAATGATATAGTTGAAGATACACCTGAAGATTTTTTTCATATATAGAGAGATTAGATTCCTCTGCCCACGTGATGACGTTGGGACAAACAAGCTTAGCCGTATGGCTTTGCAGGGTGTAATAATGGCAGATGCGCGCTTCTTAGAAGCATGGGAAGCACAAATCACCTGAATGGAACGTGAGTTCACAGACGTGGAGATGTTTGGATTGTTAGACATACAGTAACGTCCAGTGGAATAAGAAAGCTGACATGTGTTTGTGTATTTCTAATTACCCTTGCGTGTTTGGAAGTAAGCTTAGTTTTGCCTATTTCGGATAATTTATATGGGATACCGTTTGTTGAGCACATCGTCCTAAGTAACATAAAATGAATTGTGATTGATTACATATAGCACATATAGATTAAGAATATAATAACACATGTGGAGTGCTTGAAGATGGTTAGCCGTATGACATGTGGTGAATGTGTACAGGGTGGGTACACGTAGGAGTAGAGAGCAAAGTTTCATTCCTAATTATCTATTTAGGATAACTTGTCATTGGTAGGGCATGGCCTTTGCCCCTCCCCATGCTACCATAAGGGCACTCGATTTGAGTAAAAACCTTGGAGGTTTGCGAAACTACCAACTTAGTAAATGCCCTGAACTAGTGATGTGGGTGGGACCCTGACCATAGGGCCCACATCGATATATGCATTTATATATCCACACTGTTCATCTATTATTATTATTTTTAGATTATTTTAAGCCATGGACCTAAAACAGAAGTATATACTAATTTCAAGTGGACCACACCAAACAGTGGTGATTGACCATTAAAAACCTTTTATAGACTACAAAAATTTTGGATCAAGCTGATTTTATTTTTTTTCCTTTTAACTATGTTTGTGTGACCTTATCAGCAGGTTGGATGGTTAATAAAAGTTATGAAGGACCTTCGGACATTTTTAATGGTGAGTGTCCAATAACCATTGTTTCCTGTAATGTGGTCCAAGTGAAAATTTTATCAACTTCATTTTTTGGATCAAGGCCTAACATAATTTGTAAAAACAGATTAATGCTATAGATATACAATTCATACAACAAGGTGAGCCCTATGGTCAGGGTCTCACCCACATCACCAGTTCCAGCACACATGAGATGACTTCAGATGGATGGTATAACAAGTTGCATGTAAGGTATGCTTAAAGATTGGTATTGACGTATGTAGCACATGGGTAGTTTTAAAATGATAAAGGCATAGATGACACATAATGACATGTTAGTACCATGGAATGCTTGATGATTGACGTAGCACGATGTGACATATGAGGCAATTAAAGGTTAACGGTGGCACATGGGATGCATATGCTCAAAACAACATACACTAAGGTTACCTTAACGATTTTCTATCAAAGACGTGTGAAACTGCTCTTACATTTGGAAAAGTAGGTTATTCCCATTCGCCATCAAGTAAATAAAAGTGTTGACAGATTAGGAATAATAAAGCTAGCTCCGAACAGTTATCTGTCTCATCTAAATATATTCATAATAGTACTATTGTTGCAGCCAAATAAGCTATTAAACTTAAAGAAAGAACTGGCCTAGGTAGTACGATATAACCTTACTATGTTGATGACTCAAAACTAGTGTTAAAAAGATTGCCTTTTACCTAAAATTCCGGGATCGATGATTTGATGCAACTTTTGTACCTAACTTGTAATGACTGATGAATTGATACAGTTTTAGTCAACAACTGGAGAGAAATGAATCTAGCAAATTTTCTTAATTGCTTGCTTAACGTAAGACACCTCCTTGAATAAAACCTACCTAACAGATGATTGGAAGGTCACAAATCATCCATGAGATTAAAGTAGATTTGCGAGAGGAAGCTTTGATTTGTTACCATTAAACTTTAATTCTTTCATATAAGGAGATTACAGTAAATGGTGGATTGAGATGTGGAAGTACTTCAGATGTGACACATCAAATGAAAATGGTTACAGGACCACACATCTTTTTCAAGGCTACAACTGGATGATTTGACTAGGCAAACTTAACTCGTTCGGCTCGCTTAGATCCTGCTCGATCTGAGCTGAGTGGGTGAGTCGATCCGATTTGAGTTGACTTCGTCCAACCCGAGCTCAAACTGAGTCAAGTTTGAGTCACCCAATAACTCGACTCGAGTTGACCCAAATCCCAAGTTGGTACTGATTTGACTTGATCTAAAATTTGACTCATACATATATATTTAAAAAATAATAATAACAACTCAGATCAAACATTTCGTATCTAAGATGTTGTATGATTGATAAAGAGGCTACATTTTGAGTTGTGATCTCAGCTTGTGGATGCCTTGCATCCGACCCGACTCGGTACTTATGATTGGGTCGGACTCGGTCCGGATTAGTCCAGGCCAGACCTGCACCCGAATCGGGTCAGGCATGCCAGACTCAGTACTGAGTTCGGATCACTTCTATTTCAAAATTAAACCAGATCAAGTCAGATCATCCCTAACTCAGTCTGACTGGACTCAATGCCCACCTCTAGCTACAATAATAGGGCTAAGAATTACCTTCAACGTTCACCAACTAGAGGATGAAGAATCGATGGTCCAGATGGCTTGGCACGTTGCTGCTGAAAAGATGAACCGGTACAGCTATGACTGATCAAAGTAAGATACTCTCCATCCACACAAGCTGCATTGGTTAACAGAAAAAAATGTCCCCAAATCCCAACTGCCCAACTTCTCCGTGAGATATTGACTGAAAGGACAACAAAAGAACACACCTGAGATACATGGGTTTTACAGCTTTTCTTTAGTTTCAAAACAAACCCAAAGGTCTACCACAACACATGCCTCTATATAACGGTTTCAAGATCCATTACAAACACCAAAAAGTGGGGCCCAAACAGGCCATTAATCTGGCCTTTGGATCACCTCACAATAATCTCACGTGTTCAAACCCCGCAAATCCCGACTATATATAAATACTCCCAATATCTTTGTCCATGAAATTTTTATTTTTATTTTCCGTAAAATCAGTGACGGTAGTCAATAGTAAGCATTAATATATACATCATGAATCATCTACACCGTCCAATAAATGCATTTTGATCATCACCGAAAATGCACTCAACCCAATTAAGGGAATGCATTGAATTGTATATTACTCACCTTCACGTGGTATTTTCAATCCATTCCTCGTGCCAAAATCAAGCTATATATTTTTTAATGAATATTCACACCTCCACTTCATGGAACGTTGTACACCATAGGCCAGACCAATGTCGAGTGCTCTTCACAGGTGTTTGAATCAGGTTTGGTCGGGTAGTTTCCTAGGGTGGTCCTGATTAGTGGGTATTGGGCTGATTAAACAAGTGATAAACATGGGATTTTAGTGGTGTGATTTAAACTAACTTTGCATTTTTAAAATCATAAAATTCCCTATAATGACAAACATGCCCTCCAATTTCATCATGATGAGGTCTGCCCACTTCTGCAACACACGGTTAAAGTGGTCAAAATCAGACAGCCCTACCCACTCAGACATTTTTAAAGATTTTCAAGGGCTTATGTTTGTATTAGTAAAATGCATGCACATTGCTGTAAGATACTGAGGTGGGGTTTCGTGAAGGTTCATGGTACGGTTTGAGGAATGTGCATGTGTACAACATGGTATTAAAAAAATTTATATTTATGTATTGAACGGATAGTTGAAGATAATGGTCCACCCCGTTATGCGATGCATGATGGATGAGTCCATTCTATAAAATAAAAATAAAAAAAGGGCAATCCTACTCGGTTATTCATCATAAAGATTTGCAAATGGATGGTAGAGAAAAAGTCAGTGTGATTGGACAATCTTATTCATGAAACAAAATTTTCTACAAAAATTAATGGCCAGATTTTAGTGAATTTTCATACCATTTCGTAAGGAAGCGGATTGCGTGGTGTGCCACACACCACCGAGACCATTGTGGTGTGTTGACGTCACCAAGTTCTGTGAGCTCCACCATGATGTATTTGTTATATCCACACCGTCCATCCATTTTTTGAGATCATTTTAGAGGAAGGGCCCAAAAACGAAATATATCCAAAGCTCAAGAAAACCACACCTCCGAAATCAGTGGGGATTGAACGCCTACAATTGAAAACTTCTTGGAGGCCACAGAAGTTTTGAATCAGGCTTATATTTTTGTTTTCCCTTCATCCACCTCTGTGTGACCTTATGAACAGATTGGATGGCAAATAAACATCATGGTGGGCATCATTGTCCCCACTGCTTTCTGTGGTGTGGTCCACTTGAGATCTGGATATTTTTGGTCCAATGCCCTAAAATGATCTTGAAAAATGGATGGACGGTGTGGATATAACACATACACACCACCGAGGTCAGTGGTGTGTGGCACACCACGCAATCCGCTTCCTTCTGAAACGATTAGATTGTCAGTGTTGGGATTTTTGGATTATGGCTTCGTTATGATTTTTCCTGACGAATGGA
The DNA here is from genome assembly GCF_029962835.1 of Magnolia sinica. NCBI lineage: Eukaryota > Viridiplantae > Streptophyta > Magnoliopsida > Magnoliales > Magnoliaceae > Magnolia > Magnolia sinica. Next base: position 14,727,535 of record NC_080585.1, on the reverse strand, counting down.
CGGTTTGAATCATCATACACATTTGGCATGTGTATATTATAGAAGTGGACGTGGACCACTGGATCTCATCCCAACTCTACGGTACCATGTAAACTGTACATTAGTCAAATTTGTAAAACGATCCAAACCATTCTGCGGACTTAATCATGATTGGTCACAGCTCAAAAATTGGACTAAAGGAATGATCCTAACCATCCACTTGGTATCTTACAAATGGACAGTTAAAAAGAAAGTTGGGTAATGATCCACATTTACCTGGCAGTTTTTCTGTTATGGCCCATCTGTACTTGCCTACATAAAATGCCACATGTACATTTTATATCATGTGAACCCTTTTATTTTGGAATATATATGGAATATACTTTAAAGTAATCCTCATCAACGGTTCAATGATCCTCACCGTTCGTTCGACGGGCTGCATGATGGACAGTAATTAAGCATCAGAAATCTCCAACCTGGAATGTCCTAATCCTTCGATCGACGGCTTATTCTCAGCAGATCTTTTCCTATATTTTGTTCTCAACTCTCTAGTCAAAAGGACATCAACAAAAGAGTTAGGAATATATTCCGTAATGGGAGAATTTTTTTTTTGAGTCATCCTCCATTCAAAAGTGGCCCCATCAACTCAACGGTCTGGATCAAGGATCCATGGGTCCCACAAGCATAGAATCCTTCACCTGACCAATCTACACATGCCTTGAGGTTCAGGGACCAATACGTGAACCAAAAGCACATGGGTTATTTCAATTTAGCTGTATAAACATGTATATCATGCGATGATATTATACCACTAATTACCACTTTAGTGGCCCACTTCATCTTATCATACCCTTAGAATAGTACGCCCATGTTCTTAACGTACGCCATTTTCTAATTAATATTTGTCCTACTTGGCGGCTACAGGCCACTGACCCACCCATCACAGTTATTTTAACCGACCATGTAAAAGCACAAATAAAAGTATGGAGCTTTGCATGAGCTTTGCTAAGTGCACACGCGTATGAAATAAGGCTCATGTGCCAGCATGGCATCTAGGTACGAGATCCATTCCATCCATCATGTTGGTCCGACCGTCTACATGTGGACTGGTCCACTCAACATGTGTGCCATAATATCAGATGGCCCACCTGACCAGTGGATTAACCTAATTCGGAGGCCTGCAACGTCGATCCAGTGGAATGGATTGGATCTGGCACCTATCTTGGCGTGTACATGAGCTTTATTGCACACATGCATGTGAGGTTAGCAAAGCTCGCTTTTCATAATTCATACGCAACCAATAATTTCAAAGCTAGAGTTTTGCTAGCCCCACGCGGACGCGGAATAGCTACTCACAGGTTGAGCAGGGAGAGTCGCTATTGAAGTGACGTCACCTAATTTTGTGAGTCCCACCATGATTTTATTTTTTTAAATCCATACCGTCCATTCATTTTTAGAGGTCATTTTATGGCATGAGCCAAACAATGAATCAGATCCAAAGCCATAGTAGACCCCACCATAGAAAACAGTGGAGAGAGTACTGCCCACCATTAAAAACTTCTAAGGGCCACGAAAGTTCTCGATCAACGTGATATTTTTTTTTCCCTTCCTTCATGTGTGCGTCAACGCATGAACAGGTTGGATCTCAAATAAACATCATAGTGGACCTTAGGATGGTTTCAACAGTCGGAATCACTCTACCCACTGTTTTCTGTGGTGGGATCCACTTCAGCTTTGGATCTGCCTCATTCTTTGGATCATAGCCTAAAATGATCTCTCCACATAAATGGACGGTGTGGATATAACAAAAATCATGGTGCGGCCCACAGAACTTGGTGACGTCACTTCATTAGCGAGTCTCGCTGGCTAATCCGCGTCCGCCGCACGCAGGCTGGCCGATGCTGCATACGTGAAAACCCAATGAGTCTGGGGAACATCTGAGCCGTACGTCCATAAGGTGGCCACTCTGCAAGGATGGTCATATGCCAAAGCCAAGCTGATTCGCTCATCAGGTTGGCTATTTTCATTCAAAAAGAACGAGCGGCTTACAAAATCTCGATTATGGTCTCAACGTACACATGTAACCCACCAGATAAGTGGACAAACCTTTTTTATTCGATGGTCAGAATCATTTTATGCACGGCTTGGATGTTCCAGGAACTTGCCAAGTTGGCACGTGTGGTAAAGTGGAGGGAAGTGCATGTGGGCCCTTGTTAAAATCTTATTGGGGTTAATTGATGGGATGTTACGTGAAGTACGTTGAAGGTTCGCTACATATTAGACGGTTGAGAGTCGATGGACACTGATACAACAACACAATCAAAAGCAAAAGCATGGATGGCGTTGAGTGTTTTTGCTTTTACGTGAAACAGAACTGTGGATATGTTGGCATTGCTTTTCCCATATAAAGCAAAAGCATGGATGGGGATGCACCGCAGGAAAAAGAAGATTTGTTCTGATCATAGTCACCTGATCCTGTGCTGATGCCATCACAGTCCCCCTACTAGTAATTTCTAGGTGGGAGGGATTCTATGGATTATGATCCTATGGACCATTGACCGTACACATGGGTTCTCATTTTGTATAATCCAGCAGAGCATTGGTCTGTTTGCGCACTCTATGTATGATGGACCCTCACTGGATAATCCAAGATGGGTCTTTTATTCAGTTGAATTTGGACCGTTGCTGCATTTCTCTTCTTAACCGTGTATTTCGAGGACGGAAGTTGACAGGTCAGGAAGGATAGCCGTGTTGAGAGGGTCTTTTAACACTGGTACTTTTGGACGCGGCTTTGGTGGATCGGGGAACACAACGTGGTGTATGTGTTTTATATCCACGTCGTTCATCTGTTTTCCCAGTTTATCTTAGAGCATGAGCCTAAAAATGAAGGTTACCCAAATCTCAGGTCGACCACACCACGGTAAACATGAGTGATTGAACATCCACCATTGATCAAAACTTACTGGGGCCACAAAACTTTTGGATCAAGATGATATTTGTGTTTTCCCTTCATCTAGGTCTGTGTGACCTTATTAACAGGTTAGATGGAAAATAAAAATTAGGTGGGCCTTAGGGAGTTTTTAATGGTGGGTGTTCAATCATCACTGTTTCCTGTGGTGTGATACAACTGATATTTGGATCTACTTTATTTTTGGGATGATACCATAAAATGATCTGGAAAAGCGGATAGACGGCTTGGATATAGAAATAGAAATCAAAATGGGCCCCACAGTCCTGGAACCACGGAGCTCGGTAGTTCCCCGGATCCACGGAAGCCGCATCGGGTCCTTCTGCGGTTCAACAAACCAATGGTCGAGATTATGGGACTGGATCTAAATTACACATATCACGTCAATCCAGACTGTCCAAATCATTGGCTCAATTAGTTATTCGGCCAAGGTCCAAAGTTCACAGGATTAGATGATCTTGCAGTTCGATCGGTTGGTGGCCATCATATTGGTAGCTGAAAAGAATACCATCAAAATCAACAGAAAAAATCAATGTGGTTAGGATCATTCCACGGTTGTGATTTTTTGGGCCATTACCATCCACAACGGAGCCCACCATTTGAAAGGCCCAAATCGTTATAAATGTGTGCCATGCATACCGTAGACGTGTGCACACATATGATCCACCATACTCCGCCAAACTCCATACTATATTATAATACCTCCTGAGGAATAATCCCCTGCAGCTCTTTGAATATGCCTTCACATGGTACCCACCTCACGTGCCAAAATGTAACTCGTGTAGGACATCTGAGTCGTTCATAAGGTCTGTCCACCATGATTATCACTAATGTAAATTCAGGCCTGTTTCAGTAATCACGTGGGTTGCCCTTTACAAATGGACAGTACTAAATCATCCTTCCCATCAGTCTGATTTAATATAGGAATGGCTAATCTGATAAAAGGACCGTCCCTTTATTTTTCTCATGTTCGTGGTGGGACCCACCATATGTGTGGATCAGATGTCCTTCAAATGTGAGACACGTTGACACACGGGGAGAGAAACGATTGGGTACTGAGCCTTAGCAAACGGATACACTGCGAAAGTGAGAGATTCGAAGCATGTGATGGTTCAGTGGTCCATACCGCTATTTGGTCCCACATTTGCCTGTCCCCCGCCTGCCACAGGAAGTTTAAGTTTCTGTGGTCGAAAGCTGTGTGGAGCCCACAGAGATGCCCGTGACAAATCCAATCTGTCCATCAGTTTATAAACATCACAATAAGATTAGCAGTCCAAAAATCACACAGATCCAAGACTCAGGTGGGCCACACCAGACGAAACAGTGGGGATTGAACAGACACCATTGGAAACTTTGTGGGGGCCACAGAAGTTTTTTATCAGGATGATATTTGTTCCTACAGATTATCTGAGTGGTAATAACCCTATGAACATTTTGGACGGTATATAAACATCATGGTAGACTCTAGGAAGGTTTCCTCTATGGATGTTTCCGTTCTCACTGTTTCGTGTGATCTGGCCCATCTGAGATTTGGGTCTTCCTGATTTTTGGATTCCTGTCTTATTGTGACGTTTAGAAACTGATGGACGGAGTGGATTTGTCAAGGGTATCTACGTGGGCCCCAAACAGCTTCCCACCACAGAAACTTCTTGTGGCCGGGGGCACAGGCAATTCCCATACCCAAAAATCTCCTAAGACATCCAGCCATCCATTTTTTTGTCATTTTCAGGATATCACTACAATTTTATTTTTTTTAATTAACCATCTATAGGCCGTTGATTGAAGGGTTGGGATCTTCCAATCTTGTGCTTTCTCCATGCATCAGCCATCTACAATGCTAGCTCTCAGATCGACTCTATAGATGACAAAATAATACTCCCATGCACCACACCAGACGGTTTCTATTCACTATCATAAAGGAATGACTCGATATCATACACCCACCTCGATGCTGTTCTTTATCACCATTAGATAACGATTATCACACGCCGCCCGCCTCTCACAAGGAAAAGCAAAGGGCCCATCACCATCAAATCTTGATCGGATGGTGACCAACATTCAATCATTTTCCTTCTTTAAAAGTATGCACTGGAACCCACACTAACCGGATGTCTTTAAAAGCATGCACCAGACCCTCTACTAATTAGATTTTAGGAGGTCTAATCACTATTAAGCTTGATAATTATAGATATTAGAGTGTGATAATTTTCAAAATGGCTAATAAATTAAGGTAGCAAGGGGCCCAACTAAGGCCGGGTGGGGGTTGCCCTAGGCCAGCTCTAGTCCTTTATGTTGTGTCCTTAGCTGTAGATCGCCTAGCTCTACCAGCCTGGCCCTTTAAGGAAAAGATTAAATAATCCAAGGATTCAAACAATCTAATCTAAGATCTTCTTAGGATCCTCATCTATAACAAGTCCCATCATATGGACAATTTGGATCATTGACATATGATATAATTCCAACGTCCGTCCTTAGACTATATACATGTATGGTAAATGAATTTTGCCTGCAAGTATCTTTAAGTAGTTCATTCTCTTTTATAATGGTGGCTTACTTGATAATTGGACCAGGCCAAAAAAGCAGGCTGGGGATCTTTATCATTGTTCCAAGGTCTTTCTACCCTGACCACTCGGCTAAGGTTTCAAGCTCAGTCTCGCCCTCTAGCCAAGTTTTTGGAGGAGCCTAAGCATTCGCCTTAGGGATTGAGCGCCCTGTCACAGGGTGCAGTTTTGGCAGGTTGGTAAGGTTGAGGGTCCACTTAATTTCAATCCAATCTCAAGAGGAGTCGGCCAAAGGCTCAACTCAATCTCAAGATCTAACCAAAGCTACCCAACCCAACTAAGGAATTGAATACTTGGCCCTACCAAAATTTAAGTAATAAAAAAAAGGTCAAGTCGAGTTGAGTTAGTTGATACCTATACTTAATAAACTAATACATAAGTTAAAATATTTAACCATTAAATAACACATATAATAATGGAAATAACACTAGTAAAATAAAGTCTATAATTATCGTTCATAAATAAATGAAATTTAAAAAACAAAAAAATAAGATAGATGTCACACTACATGATAAACCCCACAAAGCTCGGGTGTTTTGCAAACTGCGTGAAACAGGTTGCAGATTATTCCAACTTATATAATCCGTGAATATTCAATGAAGAACCTTTAATGTGGAGGTGTTAACACGTGTGAAAGATCTCAACAAACCACATACATATTAGAGATGGGTGTCATCTCTCAAGTAGTGATCAATGCGAACATGCTTAGACAAAAAATAATAAGAGAGTCGATCATACCAGTCAAATTTCCATGAACTCTATTTTTATTTAAGCCATGAGTAACATTTAAATCATGTATGTTAGTCATAACCTACATGTATATAAGGTCAGATTTTGATTGGGTCGGGTTGCCCAACGCCCTATCCTAAACCCAACCCAACCTAGGTCGGGTTGAGACTAAAGAATTTAAACCCAAAGTCCAACATAACTTCAACCCAGCACGGATCAAAGTTTAAATTGGGCAACCAACTCAAGTTCCACTTCTAGTTATAAATAGTTTTTATGTACCTAAGCATAGTATATCAATACATAAAGTGAATCGGACTTCTTCTTTTTTTGTCGAGAAGTCTCACCCGTTAGATTTCACCATGATATTTGCTACAGCACATCGCCACGTATTTCTTTCAAATGGCAGGACTGTAGCCCGTTGGGTGTTGGATTTGAGGTTATCCAATGATGCAAACCGCTTATATGATGGGCCTCACAGTGACGGGAGAAATCCCAAAAGAAGGGGTAAAAGAAAAGAAAAAACACATGATGTTTCAGCCCTCTGATCATTTAATGCATTTCCTTTCAATATGGACCATGCATTAACAAATGCTTGTAGGTCATTGCTAGGATCTTCTGGTCTAAATTAAGAGTGTGTTTTTTTAAGCATATCATTAATCCACTGTGACGTGATCCATCATATAAACCGTTTGGATCATTGGAATTGGAATTGGAATGTGACCCCAAATCCAATCTGTTCCGAGAGAATAAAAAGAAATTTGAGGTATTGCATCAAACCTTTTCTGTCTTTTACTCTTTGGAAATCAAAACACCTAAATTTTCTTGTTACTAGGAGATTACCTTGGGTATGCCGTTTAAATGAACAGGGAGAAAATTATCATGCACGTATCCATCCATACACACGATCTCTCCCAAATCATGCATTGCACATGGCCCAAATGTTACACCAGTTACATGATTCAACCATCTGATCAAAGGCCATCAAACCATTGGTTGGAAAGAGTGGTTGGGTGAAAAAAGGTTAGGATCATCCTATCAATAAAGTTCATGGGTGATGCAAAATCACAAGTGGAACCGAGATTTGGATATCTTGAATTACATATATTCCATATATTAAGCTGAGCATGATTGTGGTCCACCCACTCTTTACATTCATTTTCGGCACATCCTCATAGATCAATAAGATGTTGTCACATGTTGGCGCTACACGCCTAATAATAACAGAATCATACTTGTTGGTCCTTGATACACATTGATATCCCCATCATCTAACTGCTCGAGTTTTTAAAGAAAGTAGTGATTTAACATGGTATTAGCGTGGAAAGTCTTTTGTTCGAATTTTGAGAATAGCAAAATATGCCTTCCTAATATATTTCATGAGTATTCCTCCTAGAGATATAAAAAGAGAACGCGATGAAGAGCTTCAGGTTCACGCCAAACATAATTTATTTTCACGGGACAATGATATCTGTATCTTTTATCTTAGCTTAGTTTTAGTCTCTCTACTTCTGTCCAATCATACTGCAAAATGTTTGAAGTTTAGATTAGTATAGATCGCTATTGTCTAATGCCATTGTTGTTGTGCGCTTGGGAGTAATGTAAATATTATAACTTTTCATTGTCAGATCTCGATCAATTGAGTCCCTACTTGGAAGATCGAACACCCCAACTATATCATGCTGACCATCCACATAGATCGTTTGTCCACACGAGCACTTTAGGTATTTTCATCTCTAATTTTATTTTTATTCTCTAGTTTATTTATTACTTTGTCAATTGTATTGAGCATTAATCATGCATCAATAAAATCAACATTTTTTAAATCCCTTTTAGTTTAATTTGTTCATCTTCGCTCCATTGATAAATATATTGGCTACGATTACCAACAAAATAACAAGTCCTTAAGACACAAAGTAAAAAAGAATTCATCAAGGATGACTAACTCCTACTTATCTGTAAATCTTCTGATTATTGTTACAACCAGTGGTTGAGAGGGTGGCTAAGTCATTGAATTCAATCTTAAATGGTCTATTTCAATGCGGGGGCACTAACATTCAATCAAACATTAAGTCGAGAACAACTCTGGCATGCCCACACTTCCCTAATCACACACGTTAATAGAATACAGGTTGTTGTTAACATGTGTAGCCTCTTGTTTGATTGAATTGTGCAAACACCAACAAGTGTATGCCTTGATTTATACCGGACAAAAAAGGGCTTACTTGGATACCACCAAATAAGTTACTTTTTGAGTTACATTAAGTCATTAAGTTACTTTTTTCACTTAATGTATGGTAAACATGATTATAAAAGTAACTTATCTGCTTAAACCTACTTATTTCCATAAGTTTTTTTAACTTTTTAAATTTATCTCTCTCTCTCTCTCTCTCTCTCTCTCTCTCTCTCTCTCTCTCTCCATATCAAAGGAGGCCCCACATGATGGACTGTCCACATCAAAGGTGGGACCCACATGATGGGCAGTTCACATCAAAGGTAAGCCCTACATGATGGATCACCATATTAACAGGGACCCACATAATGGATAGTCCACATCCATGGTCAGCCACTTGTAGCGCACTTCTTTAGTGTTGGCTCCGCTCAGGGGTTGACTCTTAACCTCACCCAAGCTCAGACGGTTAACAACCTTATATCAAGTCAATTTAAATAGTGGCCCAATTGGATGGAGCATCCTTAGGATCACATGTTTACTATTGCGATTTATGGTAAATACTGATTAAAGAGAAAATTCAGTGGTCTAATTTCAACGTAAAAAAAAAAGTGATATAGCTCAAAAAGAAGGTATAGGATTTTGTGTCTATCCAGCATCATTCAGACTGCACAATTCCTTGATTAGCAGTATAATTCCTTGATTGGTGCATTATAATGGTTGATCCCAATGGTCCACTTAGTGGGCCACTTCTTCGGTGATTCCATGGACCCGAACTCACGTTAGACAATTGTGCATAATCTAGATAAATGGCACAAAAGAAGTTTATATATCGAGTGGTTACAAACAGCTTATTGCTACATAAATTTAATCCACATCCATGTGGGGCTTGCATGATGGAAGGCCCATAACAAAGGTAGGGCCCACATAATGGATGGTCCACATCAGAGGTGGGCTCCACATGATGGCCAGTGGATATTAAAAGTGGGCTCCACATAGGGGTGTACACGAACCGAGCTAGCTTGGTTAGCTCGCTCGACTCGACTCGATTTGACTCGGTTCGAAGCTAATTTCGAGCCGAGTCAAGCTGATTTTTTTAGCTCGAAAATGAGTTCGAGCTAGCCCCAACTCGACTCAACTCGACTCGACTCGGATCGAATCCAGCTTGAATCAAACTCGGATCGAACCAGTTCAGTGACTTGGTTACTTTGCCATTGATGTTGCTCACCAAGTGTTTGATAAAATGACTCAACGAAGTGTTTGAGTCGAGTACCTGGGTTGGGCTACATCTGATGGAATGTTGTGTTCGAGTCGAGTACCTGGGTTGGAATGCACATTATCTGAAAATGGTTTCTACAATGGTGGGTGTGGATCCATGAAGCTATTTAGATTCTTCAAACTCTGAAATCTCTATATATACCTGTTGTAATCTCATTTTCTGCAATGAAATGATAGTGGAGAAGTTGAGTATTGTTATTTTTTGTTGTGTTCAAGAGCTCTGCTATAGCAACTCTATTTTTTACATTGTTTAGAAGGGGCAATCCAAGTATTTTGAAGGTGCAGTGTAGGTATTTGAGGATATGCCTCAATGGCGAACTCGGCTCAATCTTGGCTCGAACTCAGCCCGAGCTGGCCCGAGCTGCTGACCAAACCGAGACGAGCTGACCAGTCAGGCTCGAGGACTGAGCCAAGCCGAGTTCAAGCTAAGGCCAGCCAGTGGTCAAGTTGAGTCCAGCTCGACTCGGTTCGACTCGATGTACATCCTTAACTCTACATGATGGATGATGTCACGCCTCGAAATTCAAGTACAGAGTGTGCACCCTCATACTCGAGTTTCGAATCGTAATTCGTACACAAAGTGTACTAACTTTACTCCATTATACGATTATTCAAAGGCAAAAGTAATATTCATTTTTACATTCCAACTATGTCTATTCACAAGTGTAAATTAGACATCATTCACTAATCAATACAGCTTACCAATGAATACTTGTTACAAATTTAGAACATTTCAATTAAATAAAACCAATCAAATACTTAAAAATCCTACAACTAATACTATCATTCATTATATATAAATCAGATCATAAAAACAAAAGAAATTCTAATTAATTAATTACAAATGGTTCAAATGCGGTCAATTCCTCTCCTGACAGATACGGTCATATCTCACGTGTGTCGTGCACCAGTTCAGTCACAACTTCTTAATATTCCTGCGCCAACTCATCAGCTAATTACTTATCTGTATGGTTTTTTCATCAATAAATATGTAAGGTGGTCAGGCTTAGTGAGAAAACACAACATGGTTCATGCTTATTGAAATTAAAATATAATAAAAATAGAGTATGCACAATGATATAAATGCAATTATGTATGAATGCATCAAATGGGATGATTGTTCATATGCTTCAGTTGGAGATCGTCAACCCACAACCACCTGTTGGGTAGGCTTCCACCTTTCAGTAGGCTTAGGCATAGCCCGTATCTGGTAACGCTCTACTAGGATCAACATTTCTTCTAGGGAGGGCCCTAGGATCGACCATGTATTATGCAAATGTAATGAATGATGGATGATGTATGAATGTATTATTTTTATAATTGTCATAGATAGTTGTCTTGATAAGTAAATTCAACTTACAATTATAATTTCATACAATTTCACACATTAGCATATAATTTACTACATCATACAATATTGCAACAAAACACTCAAATCAGTACATCAATCAATCAAACCATCACAAATAATTTATTTTAATTCCAATTAATCATGAGACACGTTGGGTTACTCACTTGAGTCTGGTAGTGTAAAATCCATCAAATAATTAGCTTGATTTAAATTCAAAGATTCTATCAATTATATCAAAGATATTATTACTCGTCCAGTTTTATTACACGATAGGACCCACCTTTAATTAACATTTTAGGTAGCCAAACCATAAATGATCAAATAATTTAAAATTTCATATATAATATGTTTATTAAATTTAATTATCGAATTTTAGATTTTGTTTTTAAGATTCTGAAATTGAATGGAAATTTCTTGATAGGGGTGGCCCACCAGATGATTAGATCATCCAGATTCTTGAGGTATTGATATATTTTACCTCTATACATTAGATGAATGGTGTGGATCTAACCACACATATACCGATGACCCATCTCGAGTTTCTAAGCCAAATTACCAGCACTTGTGCAGAAATCTAAGATTTCCTTATTAAATATTTTCAAAACGGATTAGTGTGGCCCATTCGATGGTCAGACTGATCTGGAAGGTAAGACCCTTGTATATTTTAGCCTCAAGGATTGTATGATCCGTACAGATCTAATCTGATTCGACCAGATGTGCACCAATCAATCTCTGTGACAAGAAACTTCGCATTTAATTTTAGACATGCATGATCTTTACATCAGATGCAACGATAGATCAATGCAATGAACGTGTGGCCGATCCACACCATTCATTACATAGATCAAGTCAAAATTTTATTAAATATACAAAAAAGTAATGAGAGAATAGACAATAACTTACCAGATCTAAGTCCTCTAAAATCCTCTTCCTTTCTTAGTTGTTGCAGGGTGTCTTTTTATTAATATCTAAGTTAGAGTGGAACTCCTCTTACGACACACTCCGTAAAAGGAAAACTTATTTGAGGGATTGACACTTGAGAGATATGAGGAGGGTTAGGGGCTCTACATGATGGCCAATGGATATTGAAGGTAGGTCCCACATGATAGACGAAAACATTGATGGTGGGCCCCTCATGATGGACAATAACTTTGATGGTGGGCCCAACATGATAGATGACCAACATCAAAGGTGGGCCCTACATGATGGATAGTGTACATTAAAGGTCAGCTCCTAATGATGAATAACTCACATCTAAGGTGAACCCTACATAAGTGGGGCCCACACAATGAACAATCTACATCAAAGGTTGGCCCATATGATGGATGGTAGATGTGAGAGGGACCAACCAACTTGAGGTATAAATACTTATGACGTCGAAAACCAAACATGCTTTTTTACTTTTTGGTTGAAAAATATGTTGTTTGCCGAACATAGTTATATGTTGAGTAAATAGAAACCAAGACAAGTTACTCGTGGCATAAGGTGAGCCCCACCTTATAAATGACCATCAAGGTGAACCCACATAATGGATTCCACATCAAAGGTAGGCCCCTAATGATGAATAGCCCACATCCAAAGTAGGCCTGTATGATAGACAACCCACAATGAATGTGGGGCCCACACGATGGATGGTCCATACCAAAGGTGGGCTCCACATGAGGGGTGGTAGATATTAAAGGTGGCCCTATATGATGGACAATAACATTGAAGGTGGGCCCCATATGATGGATGACCCACATCAAGGTGGGCCCCAGATAATGGACAATCCACATTGAAGGTCGGACCCTAATGATGAATGCCCCACATCCAAGAATGATGGATGACCCACATCGAAGGTGGGGCCCATGCGATGGACTGTCCACATCAAAAGTGGGCTCCACATGATGGAAAATTCATTTTGATGGTGTGCCCCATATGGTGGATGGCGATGTCGGCCCCACATATTGGATGGTCCACATCAAAGATGCCAATGATGAATGGCTTACATCTAAGGTGGCCCCACATGATGGATGACCTGCGTCAAAGGTAGGGCCACATGATTGACAGTCCACATCAAATGTGGGCTCTACATGATGGGCAGAGGATATTAAAAGTAGACCCCACATGATGGACAATAACATCGATGGTGGGCCCCACAAGAGGACAGTTCACATTGAATGTGCATCGATTTCCACGCCCCTCTCTAGATAAGAAGCAGAACATGCCATCACTTACAACCCTTTCCTCTGCCGGGGACTTCCACAAAATGAAAACGGGCAGCATCGTCGTATGCTCGACATTTATTGCCCTGGTGTATATCCTGGAGTACTCCAATGGGCCCTGCATGATGGACGGCCCACTTCAAAGTCGGGCCTTGCATGATAGACGGTCCATATTAAAGGAAGGCCCACATGATGGACGACCCACATCCAAGGTTGGCCCTGATGATGCCTACATCAAATGTGAGTGTGACAAGGTGAATGGTTCATATTAAAGATAGGCCCCACATGATGGACGGTTCACATTTAAGGCAGGGCCAAGGTGAGCCCAACATTATGAATGGTCCACATCTAAGGTTGAGCCCACATCATGGACAGTGGATATTAAGAGTGGACCAAACAAACTCGAGGGATAAGTATTGTTATCTTGGGAGCCAAATATACTTTTCTACTTTTTGGCTAATAAGTGTGATGTTTACCAACATACTTATCTACTGAGTAAGTAAAATCCAGGATAAGCTAATAGGCTACTTGAAGCTTAAGTAGAAACCAAGATAAGCTGATAAGCTACTTGAGTAAAAACTAAGATAAGCTAATAAGCTACTTGAAGCTTAAGTAGAAACAAAGATAAGCTGATAAGCTACTTGAAACATAAATAGCTTATGTAAAGTAACTTGCGATCCAAGCGCCCCCACGTGTGATCTCCACTCAACAACTGTATGGTGATTTCTATTCAACAAATAGATGAATCATAAGCAATCCATGATGTGCCCTAACAAATAGATGAATCATAAGCAATCCATGATGTGCCCTAACAAATAGATGGATCTAATTGCTGACTGCACTTTTTTCTGTAAATAATCTTGACCGGCCATTGATGATAAAAAGAAAAAGGTCAATATTTGTCAGATTGGTGTAAGGACTTGGACCTAATGAAGTCTGGATCAATGGCTTAAACTAAGTACTCTAATGCAACTAGGAGTACTATAACTACCAGTGCTTTGAGAGCCCTGGGGCATTTTTTCAAACGGCTGCAATTTGCGAGCTACTTTCACATATCGAATACTGGGAAATAAGAAATAACCATTTGTATGGAATTTTCCTATTGATTAAGCTGAATGCTGACGATTCAAATCATCAATTCACAAATGGCAACTATTCTGTGCGTTTGGATGCTTTAACTGATCTGTTTCACAATTCATGATTTCATCGTTGAAGTGAAGGTGGAACAATAAGTTCCCAATAAAAATGCTGATGATGATGAATCCATGTTTTCTGAGGTGTAGTTAGTTTCAAGCTTCTGTCTTTAAAGGGAGAACCTACTTGAAACTGCTACATTCATATGAAATTACGGGATCTTTAAAAAAAATTCCAATAAAAACCCAAACACTGATTACAATTAAATGCGTTTCAAGTTGGAATCAAAATGATAGTAATCAAAACCAACCAGCTCCAAAACAGATGCAAGCTCATTTCTTCAAATAGGAAGTACAGAAGTCATTCTGCTCAATGCAAATACGGTGACTTTCAAACCATCCCTCTGCTGTGATGCATAGCTACATCTGGTTCATCACATGCGCCCTGTTTCGCCTGCCTTCCCACGCTCCAAAGGAACAAACAGGATAAATTATTTAGTTCCAAATTTGTTTTTGTTGCACTTTCCAAGACGGCCAACATAACTTGAGCCAGTTCAGCCTGGGTTGTTTCTGGATTTAGCAATTTGCCAAAACCAAGCTAAAAAAAAACGTGTAATTTCAGTTTCGGATCTTCAGAAGTTTCTCTTGCAAGTGCTTCTGTAACATGTGAAGAAATTAAGCATAGAGATCCGAGCACAGACTCCATCCACTTTCACATCTCCATTTCTCTAAGCGCTGATGGATGGCCAACATTAAGGAGAAGGAGAGATCTTATCTCTGGCAAGGAAACTGAAGACCTGCTTCAGATTGCCTCTTGATGGCCGAGCATTTATTGCAAATTTGCAGATAAATACCAGTCGCCGTCGCATCTCCCACTTTGTAATGCACGTCTCCTTGAAGGACTTGCCATTGTCGAAAGATCCTAAAGAGGAGATGGAAATTAGAATATACAAAAGTGAATAGAACCATTTTGCAACTTCTTCATAACTAGAAGGGGGAGAAACTAATTAGAAAGATCCAAAATATCAAAAAAGGGAACAAGACCCAGGGTAACAAACAACAAGAAGGTAGCAAGTGTAAGATCACGTGCAGTTATGAGCATGCACACGTGGCATAAATGAGCATGTGTTGGATTTGACTCCCAGATACTTTAAAACATGTGTATTCTCTGATTGTTTATGCTACTGGTAGAAATGTTTAGAGTGCATTTGGATGTGCAATTTAACAGAATTACACTTCTGCTCTGGCAGTTTTCATGTTGTTTTCGGCTCCTGCAGTTGAACCAGTCCCTGTATTAGTTTCTGCTGTTCTTTCAATAATATTTCTGATTACCAATCAAAGACAAAAAAACAAAGGAAAAAAAAAAGGGAGGAGAAGAAAGAAAGTAAGAAAACTACTTTGTTCAACTCACCATAGAGGAAATGGCAAAGGTGGGGATGGCATCGCTTCTATTATTAATGAAAATCAAACCCCTCACTACAACTGCATGTGTTTTCAGCTTGGATATGAGTAGTGGCAATTAGAGCTGGTCCATTATGAATACAGTAGGACTGCACCCATGATCCTCCTTCGCACATTTACTCTTTATAATATTGCAATTCGATTCAACTGAGCATCCAAATGCAACCCTAGTCTTAATTTATGAATATCAAATGAGCGATCAAGAACAGAATGGTACTCTGAACTGGATCAGACAATTTATGAACTGAAATTGCATAAGATCTAGACTACAAAACAGCATTCAGGACAAGCTAAAAAAGATTTGATTGAGTCTTAGATGCCAGATACTTCTATCTAGAAGATCATGCTTTAGGAACTGATCAGATTTGTGAATCGCTATTTACACATCAGGGGGTGTTCAAACTGAAAAAGGGTCTGGAAAACTAACACAACAGCTCACATAATACATAAATATGAATATAAATATGAACAAGAATGATCTACAACCAGTTGCATGTATACTTCACATGCAACTCACATGTGAAAGGTGAGCCTCATCATGGAGATTAGCTGGCAAAAAAATAGGGCTGGTTCACCAATCAGGCAGGTGTTCATTCCTCAGTATGAATTATGCATTTGTTTGTCCATGTGATGTGAGTAATGTGATGCGGTTGACTCCTCAATGGTTGACAGAAAATTAGAATACACAAAGATCGATCATAAATTGGGTTGCAACGTGGGCCGTTCTCAACCTGAACCCGACTGGCCCAGCCCAACCTCATGGTTGACAGAAAATTAGAATACATGAAGATTAATCATAAATAGGGTTGCAACTTGGGCTGTTCTCAACCTGAACCCAATTGGCCCAACCAAATCTCAAGAGATTGGTCCAGGTTGGGTTAAGGTTGGATATTTGTAACCTGATTTAAATTCAGGTCAGACCTGGGTTCATGTTGAAACAGAACCCGACCCAACTCCAAACTAGAAGCATTTTGGGTCATCTGATGGGAATTTGTCATATCAATGGTTTGGATCAAGTTTTCATTAACCAAATCCAGAAATTCATGTTGGCTCGAGTTGGGTTTTTGTTGGGTGATATGCAATTAAGTCGGCCTCAGGTTGAAAATCTAATCAGGTTGGTTTGGGTAGACAAGTTGTTTGGGTGGGGTTCCAGTAAAACCCAAACTGAGGCAAACTGACACAAGTTGCACCCTCGGCCAGATAGGGATCTTGGGCAAAAGATACAATTTTATCATTTCCATATGGGAAGTTCTTCGTTTCACAGGTATTTGGGTGATGGTGTAAGTTAGAGAAGAACCAAATGTGTATATGTAGAGAGCTTGGCATATAGCAAGTTTGAGTGGGAATAGAGGTATTGGGGCGTATGATCCAGTTTAGAAGGGGACTTCGATTTTGTTTACTGTATATATTGCTTTTGCTATGTGAGTTTATGTACACTTTTTGGGAAAGCTGTTTCCTTTCTCTTTTTTTCTTTCAGAACAAGCAACTGGGGAGTCTATTAATTAGGAAGAAAGGAATGAATTCCCAAGACAAGAGGAGCAACCAGCACCCTCAGTTGCTAAAGATAGTGCTTCTACATTGGACTATGCTCTTACATGAGTAAACAAAATGTTTAATCTAGAACCTAGAGCCCTAATATCATTGAAGATAAAGCAAAGACCCTGTTGGCTAGCCCTGACTCAGCCCAATAACTGACCAAAGCCGATTGACCTTCAACAATAATTGGGGTGGTGTTACCCTCGTCTAGAAGGCAAAAAGCTTCTCTAACAGCTTTGGCCTCTGCTTGTACCAGAGGGCATCGAGGTGTCAGGCCTAAAAAGGACAGCAGCACCTGGCCCTCTGGTTCCTCAATTATTCCCCAATGCCCACAGTCAGCTGCAGACCATTGGACACAGATTTATCTTCCATGAACCCACAAGGGGAGGACACCAACTGCACAAAGACCTTGACATGCACGGACCAACCACCTTTGAAACTCATTCCTCAATGACTGCGAACAACCTCAAGTTGATAAACGCCTTACAGTTAGTGGCCCAATCAAACAGGGAACTCTCTATTCTGTTAATCAGGGCCTCTCCCATCAACTGGGATTCATTGAACAAGCAATTATTCCTCTCCTTCCATCTCCCAGAAAATAGCATATGACAGAAAATCCCACGGTTCCCTGCCTTCTTACTAAAACAGACCTCTGCCCATGTGAGTTAACTCTTCCCAATGTATTGGCTCAAGACCCACCTGATGTGGAACCTTTTCAGTAACTGACTCCACGCCCTTGCGACCACCAAGCAGTGAAGGAACTGGTGGTTACCTATTTCCTCACTTTCCTTGCACATGATACACCTATTAAGAATAACCGTGCCTACACCTATTAAGAATACCGCGCCTCTTCGCTGAAGTTTATCAACTGTGAGAACTATACTGTGTGCTACTAACCACATGAAAGCAATGACTCTCGGCAAGGTGGCCGATTTCCAACGATCACAGTGGAAGGAATCATAGTCAAGGAAGGGAAGTTGCAGAAATAAGACTTAGCTGAGAACATGCCTGACACCTCATGTATTCATATTCTGGTGTCCTCCACGTTTCTGTCCAGCCGAACCTACTCCAGCAAGCACAACAACTGCTGCAACTCTTCCTCCCTCCTTGAGATTTCTTCCCTATCTGATGTCCCAAATCTGCCTACCCTCAAACCATTCCATGCATTCACTAACCGCTGTTTCCTTTCTTCTGGCTATTCTGTAGTCTTGGAAAACTGCCAGCTAGAGAGCCCTCACCCAAACCTCTCAGACTCCCTGGTTTGCCATAAATCTTAGCCCCTCTGCTAGAACCTTTCCCCACACCTTGCGGCGCTTGTCTCTCCACCCCGAACCTCCACCACCCAGAAGACTCCAATTGCGCTCTCTTACCTTTCCTACCCCTATTCCCCCATCCTTCGATATGAGGAAGAACTTCAACCTTATGCTTATTTAGTATTTCATAGCATGATCCCTTGCCCTGTAATTGATTACCCTATTTAGGGCAAGGCTTAGAACAATAATGCCAACCATTACTGCTAAAGCTACAGTTCGATTATCGGGTTTGAGCTGGAGAGGATCAAAGACTTCTGGTTTCGTGAACATGTCCATAACTTTATCATGGATATGATTTGGATGAATACACGGGAAGCCCAGATTCCTCATTTTTGCACATCTTTCCACTTTACCAGATGATATTTCTGCATCTTTGTTGAGTCACCCCATAGAGAAAGAAGTCTTGCCCTCCTGCTAGAACCTTTCCCTACACCTTGCAGCGCTTGTTCTCCACCCCGAACCTCACCATTTGCAAAGAAGGCTCCAATTGCACTTTATCCTGCCTACCCACATTCCCCCTTCCTTGTATTTTGCACACCTTTCCACTTAAAGAGATGATATTTCGGCATCTTTGTCGAGTCACCCCATAGAGATGGAAGTCTCTCTGGATTATTTTTTTTTCTTTTCTTTTTTCCAAATTCTTTCTCCCACAGCCCCTGTATTTCGAAAAAGGAGAAAAGTACACAGGTAAAGTCATATCTTCTTCTTCTAATAACTTCTTTTTCACCAAATATTAGATTCTAATAACTTCTCTCCTGCCAATATTAGATTCATGATATTAGACTCTAACATTTGATTCTTAGTGATTTCTTCTTTGACAGGGATTTTTTTTTTCTTTTTTTTTCACACACGCACACACACCCCACACACTCACACTAGAGGAATTTCACCACCTATGGGTACTCGAACCCTTGACCAGGAGTTGAAACTCCTGAGAGTCTACCACCCCAGCAAGAGTAAGGACCCCTTCTTTGACAGTTAAAAGGCTAGTAAAGTATAACACAAAACTGTTCTTACATTTTTATTTTTTTTAATTATTATTATTATTTTGAAGGATAATACTGTTTTTACAATTCTCAACTGCATAACTTTGGACTTAATCATGACTGAAGCATTCCTCACGTTCAAGGTAGGTGCTTAGTGGTATCACATCCGTGCAAGATAGGCAAGTTCACAGATTTGAGTATAAATCTGTCTCCATCCAATTACATGAAAAACTATAGGAAGACGCCAAATATTATGGTTTTATACTTTATAGGCATAAATAGGCATAACCACAGAACACCGTATTACCTCCATCATTATATAAGGACGTTAAGATTGCAAGAGAGACACAGATACTAATATCTTCCCCTGCAAACAGAAGTCATAAGATATCTTAGTACAAACAGTTAGCACCTGTATATTACTATGTAGGTCAATGTGATATCAAAAATCAGCCGGGCGTTATGCATAAATTATTTGCCTTACCATTATGACAGCAGACCAAGAGCTTCTTCTCTCTGGTCAAATGCATCTTTGCAAAGTTAACTGCTAAAGGAAGATTATTTAGCAAGGAAAACCGATTTACTTTTGAGGCCTGTCCAAAAACAACCAGACAGTAAATATATATAACATATATAACATTGTCTGCAAATAAGTGATAACCATTATAAGAACCAAACAAACCATTTTGTATTTGCTACATACGCACCACTATAGGTAGATGCAAATAAGCATCAGGGCTTGGAAAACGGATTGATGCTGACTCACTGTCACAATTCAATATGCAATCAATATCATTGGGCGCATCTGTAACTGTGTGAAAAAATAGGTGAGTAAGCTATGTGCATGAGAAATAACAATTGAAATCACAGTTATGAAAAATGACCACATGCCCCTGAATGGATGGTAGGTTACCGTCCACTCCTAGCCCCTAGCACATGTGGGCATGAAATCCAAGCCACACAAAAGTTAGGCCCTGAAGATCACCAAGCATGAAAATCAAGCCAGTCAACCATTAGGCAGGCTAATCATTACCAAAATAATGAACAGTTTAAATCAAACCTGCTAACAGTTTGCTCCAATGTACATAAGCTTGCCTGATGACTGGACTGGCTTGATTTTTATGGCCAGTGAACTTCATGGTGGGACCATGTTTTTCCATGGCTCAGATGTTAAACACACTTCATGCGTTGATGCAATATATTACCAACCACAAGAATGATAAAAGCAAGTTGTCAAGTCGTCAAACAGTGTAATGGGAAAAAAGAACTGAACCAAGCCATTTTTTACTTTGCTTTGGAGAAAAAACAGGTGGTGGCCCCACATCTTAACCATTTTAATGGAAAACTGTATGTCTTTTCAATCAATTAACAAGGAAAAATAGAAGTCCTGCAGAACTCAAAAGACATGCAATCCAACATAACATAATCAATAAACATCTATGAAAATCTGAAAAGACACATTACAGGCATTAAAGAAAATATGCCCGGGAGTTGCTAAAAATATTTTGAATCATGTGTGCATAAACATAGCATTACAGGCATTTAAGGAAATATGTCTGGCAGTAAAAACAAATCAACTTCATGTAGATGGATAACTTCAGTCATTTCAGCAAAACTAGGAAATCAGCATACCATGTTGAGTTGTGCCCACTGCAAGATTAGTTGAACCCAGCCAAGAAAATAAACACTGTTCACCAAAAGATCGTTCAGACGTCAAGAATGAAGGATAAATATTAGATTCTTCACTAAAAGTATCACCACTAATTGCCGATATTTTGTGAGGCTTGATTATAACTTGAGGAGCACTCTCTCCCCTTTGAGCACGGTAAACCCTGTCCTTTTCAACAATTTCAGCTACTCTTTGATTACACAAATCAGGCCCTGCATTGATGAGATCAAATGCATTCTTCCAGAAGAGGTGAGGTGGCAGTCCCCTGGCCCAGCTTTCTTCATCATCTCCTGCTCCAGATATATAATGCCAGCTAAACTCTGCGATGGTCCTTTGCTGTATCATGCCGTTTGAGGAAGAGGCAGAAACAAGTATGACAGGTGTGAAATCCCAAGAATCACAATCAGGTACTTCATTCAACCAGATGACAGTTTTTGGTGAAATCCATAGTGTACGTAGGGGCTTTCTCAGGGATAATGCAAGAGAAGCAATGTCTGTACCAGTTGCTTCCAACTGTTTCGTCCATTCCTCAAGGTGATCCTCAATAGCTGCTTTCTCCATTTTGGAGACCCAAAGAGGGAGATGCAAGGAACAATCCCAATCAAGAGAGAGATGCCCTGCATGGGCAGCTTCATGAGAAGTATTTAACTCCTGTTAAAAAATATGAATATCAGATACTTCAATGAATTCATGCATATATGTTATGTGTATATTTATGCATGTCAATACAGTTGCAACAACAAAATTACGAAGGAATAGAATTCTTGTGTACGCTAATGTGCAGTTCTTCCATCTTTAAAATAAATAAAATGTGCAGTTCTTCCAGGTTAACACACCCACAAGAAGTTCAAGATGACGAATTACAGGTACAGAGATAAGATAGCGACCCAGATGTGGATACCACAGATTCTCAATATCACTATTGGCATTGAAATCTATGATACAATGACATTGAAGGGCGGGTCCCATATAAAGGGTACCTTCTACACTTCTACTGAGAAGTTGAAGCCTTCTGCCAGCTGGGAAGTTTGATAGCGGTTGTTAGCAGCATTGACCAGCTGGCTTAGGAGTGTTTCTAGAGACAATGGTAAAGATGCTGCATATACAGGACTATTGGCTACTAGAAATACCATGACAGCCAAGATATACCCTTTGCTTGATGGCTTGAGGATTTTCTTTTGTTAGTTTTCTGGCCTTGTTAGAGTGGAATGGCCAACCCCAATTAGTTGGGACAAGGCTTAGATGATGATGATGATAACGACAACGACGACAACGACAATGATGATGATGATGATGATGGTGATGATGAGTTTTCTAGCCAGATTGTGGTGAAAGAGAAGTTATTCAACAATATCCAATATGCAAGTTGAGATGGTCCCAATTCCAAGGAGGCTTTTAACAAGTTATGGAAGATATGAAATCTAAGGGAGTTAATGGACACCACATTCCATCAGGTTCTGAGAGAGGCCAATGAGACTTCAGGTTCACTCAGTGGGGATGATGTGATAAGAGTATCTATTTGCTGTTAACTCCTTTACCTTTTTTCTCCTGATAAATGATTACTTCCATTGAAAAGCTAAGACTCAATTCTTGTGTTTTGGTGTTTTTATTTTGGATAATAAAAGCAATGATATGGAACATTAGGGAAGTGAGTAGCAGCAAAAGATAATGCTAATAAACATATCATAAAGGCAGGTTAAACAATATCCAAAATATCAAATATTTGCATCCCATTTTTATCGGCAAATATTTGCATATATTGCATCAAAACATCATGTATACATTTTTATAAATTATAAACGTCGATGACTTGATGCAACCAACTGCGGGCTCTTATTTACTGACAAGTACTATTTGCAAAATCACAGCTCCTTAGATGAGATCATCATGTGATTTTGTAAGAAAAAGCTATAACAATTATAATAAAATAAAACATATGATATGCGTATATTAGGAATGAGAGAACTGTAAATGTTGTACTTGCTCAAGTATGTTAGTATATTGGTATCCTTTTGAGCACAGCCCTATTCTAATAGGCAGTCATGCATTGATAGAGCATAACAACTACATAACGAATAATGACTTTATCTTCTTTATTACTCACCTCTTCTCTCCTTGGACCATTTTCTGCAATCTTTTGAAGATGATTCTTGATTGCCCGATTCAACACGCAAGCCCAAATGGGTATTGTCTTTGACATGCTATCTGGAAATCGCTTCCCTTTGCGTGTAGAATCAACAATTATGCAACCTCCTTTCTGCCCTAGCCACAAAAAAAAAATAAAAAAAATACACCCAATGGTAGAAGTATTATCGCACAAGAGAAATGAAAGCAGCCATAAAAACAATACGGTGCAGTAACGCATGTTCTTTTTCAACACTAAGCGCCCATAGGTTTCCTCCCCTAATGAAATTCAACAAATCTTAGATTTGTTACAGATTGAGTGGAGCTTTACTAAGCGCATAAGCATACGCAATAAAGCTCATATACATGCCATGCATGTGCCAGCATGGCACATAGGTGCGAAATCCAATCCACCGATCAAGCTGGTCCAACCTTCTACATGTTTTCCGAAAAATAAATCCAGTCCACTCAGCATGTCAGCCCTAGTATTGGAAACAGGTGGATGGGTTAGAAAACTCTAGCCAAAGTTTTTCAAAGCCATACATCTGTTTTAAAGCTGTGGCCCACCTGATCAACTTGATTCTTGGTCTAGGGCATAAATATGATGGTTCCCTTCTGATCAAGGTCTTCAAAAATAGTTACGTAATGGGCATTACGGCCATTATGTAATGATAAAAGTGGGAACCGTTATGTGTTCGTAACAGCCGTAACAGAAGAAAAAACTGCCCCATTAGCCATAATGCCCATTACGGGGCCAATATAGGTTTTTTATCCAAAAAAGAAAAGGCCGTAATGGCCATTGCGAACAGTAATGGAGGTGGCCTACCGTTATTGAATACCTTGTTTCTGATTGATGGATTGGAACTTGGATCTATAGCGACATGCTGGCAGGTGTGGAATGTACATAGCTTTATTGCTCACACATGTGCTTAGCAAAGCTCAATTGAGTTATAATATAACTTCCAAATTATCCACCAAAAAGGTCTTTAGAGGGCATTTTTTGTTAACTATTTCTTGCCATAGTAGCCATAGGAAATTGAAGCTAATATCTCTGCTATTTTTCTTAGTAAAGTTAGCCATACTTCGCAAGTGGAGCTTGAGGGAAAATTGGAAAATGTTTACCATTATGGTCAAGACACACCATTGCAGTATAAAGAGTGTAGTGATATTCCTTAATCTGAGTAGGAGTGTTTAAACTTTGAGAAGTAGTTGCATACTTGCATTGCCAGGCCATTTTTTGGGGGAAGGCTTGCAAGGGCAACTCATACTGTTGCATTTGTGAGAATTTGTTATTTCTTTCAGTCAGCTTTTCAGCATGGTGCTTTTTCTTTGAAGCAATCCAGCTTTGCAAGCACGCCATCCTAGATTGGGTCCCACTTGACACATGTGGGATAGCTTCTATTAGCAGTTAGTGCATATGTGGGGCCCCCTCTATCACATGCATACTTTAACTAGGAAAGTTATGGTAATTATAACTCTTTTACATCTTCTTTATTTTTAGAAGACCTTAATTTACTTCTAGTCAGAATCAACCAGAGAAACTCTACAGGTAATTAGGCACTCTATAAATATGGCTATGAATCCCGGTTTGCCTAGGCGAGCAATTCCTGACTCCACATATTCTTCCTCCTATTTTCTTCTAGGGTAGACAACCTGCCATTCATCTCACTATGTGCTTACCAAATAACCCAAACCGTTCCATCAATAGTTGTATGGCTCTCATGACATCACTCTTAGGGCTGCAACTTGGGTCCGGGTCAACCCAACCCAAGTTCAGGTTGGGTTCAGGTTGGAAAATGTCAATCCAACTTGAAATTGTGTTGGGTTTGGGTTGAACAATTGCAAGTCAGGTTGGGAATAGTCACATGTATTTGGGTCTGGTTGGGTCAAGTAGAGAGGAATTTGGGTTGGGTCCAAGCTGGGCACCTCAAGTCGGAATTCAGGTCAGGTCGGGTTGCGGATTGGGGTCTCTTGAGGTCAGGTCAAGCTTGGGTTGACCCTCAAACCTACCCAACCCGCCTGAGTTGCACCCCTAATCACTCTAGTTTCCTCTAACCATCTTAGGACTGATTACAGGAAGCCCAGATGTTTGTGGGCATAAAATCATCATGATAACTTTAAAATAAATAATATTTATAAATTTAAAATAAAATAAAAAAATAAAAAAATAAAAAACATGTGTATGGCCAAGGCCATATTCATAGAATCTCATATAAGTTTTCTCTTATAACTCATTCTCTATTTCCAAGTTATACATAAGGATCTTCTAATCTAAGAAATAACAAATGAATAAAAGATAGAAGAACACAAACGTCCAAAAACAAATAGAACACTGCAATTAAAAGTGCTAATGAGAAAAAATGAGAAAAAGGAGGGATTGGAATTCGCGTATACCGGCGAGCTGGGCGACATGAAGATTGAGTCGAGATGTGCTGAAAGACCAGTTATTGCAGTGTCCGTCCGTGGATTTGAAGTAGCAAGTGGAATCGAAGCAAGAAGAGTACCAGAGGCCGCAGCGGAGGTTGGCGAAGAGCGGAAGCTCTCGCCACAGCTCAGCAATCTCGGCGACGAAGATGGAGTCTTCGTAGATGGATCGGAGAGCATTGTAGAGGGAGTTCTCCTTCCTTTTGATGCTTCTGGAAGCTCTGTAGATACTCATCCGCTCCTCTTCGGCCATGGCGGGAAAGGTTTCAGGAAAGGGTTTCTCTGTTTTCCTTTTCTTTTTTTTCGGCGGAGAAGAAGGGGGGCGGATTAGATACTAACAAGATCTGTAGCCAAATCCCTACTGAAGTGACGTCACCCAGCTCTGTGGACCCACCATGATGCATGTGTTGTATTCATACCGTCCATCAATTTGGAGAGATCGTTTTATTGCATGATATAAATTATGAGATAGATCTAAAATTCAAATGGACCCCACCATAGAAAAAGTAGGTACAGGGACGTCCACCGTCCAAGACTTCTTAGGCCATAGAAGTTTTCGATCAAGTTTATATTTTTGTTTTCACTTCATCAATTTCTGCGTTAACATCAGGGTGGCATTATTAATGTTTCAACGGTTGGTGTGACTGATCTTACGTTTTTCTATTGTGGGTCCACTTGAACTTTAGAACTATCTCTTTTTTTTTTCTTTTTTTTTTCATGCTATAAAACTATCTGTACAAACGGTTGGACGGTATAAATACAGTACATGCTATATAGTGGGTCCACAGAGCTTGGTGACTGTCACTTCAGTAGCAATTTGGCTACTGAACTTGTCAGTACGTAATCGCCCCCGAGAAGGAGAGTGTGCGGAGAACAGGGCGTATTTGGTTTTCAGTTTCAATGGTTAGTTGCTGGAATCAGAAACAGGTAACGATTATTTAGGGCGTGGTTGGGAGCATGGATTTGTAATCATCGTAGATTTGGAATCCTTAGCCATCCTCTCTAATCCAAAAGTAACAATGCATAGTATATTTATAGGAGTTTAAATTTAATTACTAAATCAATTTTAATATTTTTAATTAGCGTATGCTTGGTACAATGGTTGTAATAAGTTGGTCCAAAATATTTACTTTGCCTAAAAATGATAAAATTTCACATCTTGAATGAGTTACAAGCAAAGGATTACATCCGAGTGACTAACCAACTATTTTTAACTATTGATTTACATGGACAATGTTTGGCCGACACAGATTATATTATTAAAGTAGTTATAGTGATGCAGTTGATGATATAATTGTTTTACGATATTATCAGTGGGCCATGCATCTCATAAATTAGCAGTCTAGTGACACCCATGTTACACATGCAAACTCTTGAAATGATTTTAAATGTAATCCAAGCTTCCACCTTGGATTTCAAATCCCCTCCTTGAGGGCGTGTTTGGGCCGTGGGATTAGGTGGGATGGGATTCATCTAGTCCTGTGCCAATTCCACTCCATGTTTGGAAGAATGGAAATGCTTGGAATTAGATTAGATGGAATTGCATTGGCTTCGGTGCCAATTTCATTCAATGTTAGCAAGTTGCGTAGGTCCCGCCATGATGTGTGGGCTAATATCCACACCGTCCACCCATTTTTCGAGATTATTTTAGAGCATGGGCTAAAAAATCAGGTAAATCTAAAGCTCAAGTGGACCCCACCATAGAAAGCAACAGGGATTAAATACTCACCGTTGAAAACTTCTTTGGGGCCACATAAGTTTTGGATCTACCTCATTTTTAGGCCCATGCCATAAAATGAGGTTACAAAACAAATGAAAAGTTTATATATAACATATGTGTGTTATTCCCAGTAATTTCAAATGATGTTGGGTATATCCATTTAATGTACCACCATATTACCAATAAAGCATGGCATTAATCTTATCCCATGCCAAAAGGGGACAATCCCTGCCATGGGTAATAATTATGTTTTTTGAATCTCATCCCACCTAATCCCTTCTAATCCCACCGCCCAAACAAACCCTAAATGGTAAGGAATTGCATTAGATAGAAGTAAGGCAGTTGCACAGTAATTAGGGCTGTTTGGTCGTTTAGGATTAGGTGGGATGGGATTCAGAAAACATAATTATTACCCATGGCAGGGATTGTCCCCTATTGCCATGGGATAAAATTAATGTCATGCTTTGTTGATAATACGATGGTGGATTGAATGGATATACCCACCATCATTTGAAATTACTTAGAATAACAAAAATGTTTTATATCTAAACTATTTATTTGTTTTGTAACCTCATTTTATGGCATGGGCCTAAAAATGAGGTAGAACCAAAACTTATGTGGCCCCAAAGAAGTTTTCAACGGTAAATATTCAATTCCCATTGCTTTCTATGGTGGGGTCTGCTTGAGCTTTAGATTTACCTGATTTTTTGGCCCATGCTGTAAAATAATCTTGATAAATGGGTGGACGGTGTGGATATAGCCCACACATCATGGTGGGACCTACACAACTTCCCAAACATTGAGTGAAATTGGCACAAGACCCAGTGCAATTCCATTTAATGTAATTCCAAGCTTTTCCATTCTTTCCAAACATGGAGTGAAATTGGCACGGGACCGGATGAATCCCATCCCACCTAATCCCTTCTAATCCCACTGCCCAAACAGACCCTGAGGGTATTGGGAAGCCCATAGATTTAAATGGGTGTTTGCCGCATGGCATTGGGAAGGATTCAGTGGGATGAGATTCAAAAAACATAATTATTACACATACCAGGGACCATCCCTGTTACCAAGGGATAAGCTTAATTCCATGCTATGTTTATAATATGGTGGTACATTGAATGGATATACCCACCATCATTTGAAACTATTGAGAATAACAGGTGTTATATCCAAATTGTTAATCTATTTTGTAACCTCATTATATGGCATGGGCCTAAAAATGAGGGAGATCTAAAACTTATGTGGCCCCAAAGAAGTTTTCAACGGTAGGTATTCAATCCCCTCTACTTTCTATGGTAGAGTCCAATTGAGCTTTAGATCTACCTGTTTTTTTGGCCCATGCTCTAAAATGATCTCGAAAAATGGGTAGACAGTGTAGATATTGCCCACACAGCATGGTGGGACCTACACAACTTGCTAACATTGAGTGAAATTGGCATGAGACCCAATGTAATTCCATCTAATCTAATTCCAAGCTTTTACATTCTTCCCAAACATTGAGTGAAATTGGCATGGGACAAAATGTAATTTCATCCCACCTAATCCCATCTAATACCATGATCCAAATGTTGGCACCAAATATATCAAGGGATTTGAAATCCCCTCAAAATTATGGTGCCAAATGACCCCTCACCACTATAATTATATGGTGAAATCGCTAAGTAACTTAACTGAGACAAGTAACTTTACGTTAAGTTCAATTATAAGTAACCTTTTTACTTAAAGAAAACTAATCACTTCAACTTAATAAGTAGAGACCAAGATAAGCTACTTGGGGCAAAAGTAGCTCATCTTAAGTAACTTATGATCCAAATGCCTCTTAAATTTGGTTGCAATGATTAGTTTGCTATTATTGTTTCTTTAAGAAGATTCACTATAAAAATAATAATTTTATATGTAAAAATATAATTATTATAATTTATTATATTACTTTCTTTCATAAGTGTATTTAGCCCTAGATTTACAAGCTATAATTCATGTATTAAAAAGTAAATAAGCAATCATTATTATTTTAAAGTATTTGTTTAAACTGAATTGCAACTCATAAATCAAGAGTTAAATACGATTGCAAGAAAAATAGATTAAATAAATTGTAATCATTACATTCACCGGGGAAACAACAATATCACAAAATTATCATCATAGTCAAAACACAATTACAAAAGTAAATAATTATTATCTATTTATGAACATTTAGTATTGTAATTAGAAAACCAAATAAGTCATAGATGACCCCAGCCATATCAAATAATCAACTATATAACAAGCGTTCATCACATAGTTTAGACTCATCCGATAGACAACATGGATATCATGCATACATTGCCACACTAAAGTCATTCTCTTCTCCTCTGTAACAAAAAAATATATATATTTTTTCCACTGCAGACAAAAGAAAGAGTGATGAGCTAAAAAGTTTTTAATGGTGGGTATTCGATTACCAAAATTTATCGTAATATTGTTCATTCGAGACAAGGAGGAGCAATTCGAGAGTATACTATCGCGCGATCACACAAGCTTGCTCTCGTTTCTAGCATCGAGCGATTATGCAAAAACGGTCATAAATCCCTCGTTACAACTCTGATCGAAGTGATCTTATGCACGTTGGAAAGAAAATTTGATGAGCTTTAAAATGAATTTATAATCACTTCATTTGGAGACCATTTGAACATCTAAAAGTGGATCCAAAGTCTATGCTGATGTTAGTTATGCTCGCGCGATTGACCGAGAGTTATGAATTTTGACCCAACTTTGAAATACCATAACTCCCTCGTTACAACTTTGATTGGAGTGATCTTATATTCATTAGAAAAGTAATTCAACGAACTTTCAAATAGATTTAAAATCTTCATTTTGGACACCATTTGAACATTCAAAAGTAGGACCAAAGTCCATGGTAACGCTAGTTGCGTTTGCATGATCGCCTGAAATATCATAACCCCTTCATTACAGCCCTAATCAAAGTAATTGTGTACTCGTTAGAAAGGTAATTCAATGAACTTTCAAATATATTTCGAATCATCTCATTTTGAATACCATTTAAACATCCAAAAGTGGGCCCAAAGTTTATGATAACTTTAGTTGCACTCATGTGATTACCCGAAAGTTTTTTTTATTTTGACCCAGCTTTAAAATGTCATAACTCCCTCATTACAACTCTATTTAGAGTGATCTTATGCTCATTAGAAAGGTAATTTGATAAAATTTCAAATAAATTTAGAATTATCTCATTTTGATATCACTTTTCCAAAAGTGAACCCAAAGTCCATATGATGCTGGTCACACTAGTGTGATTGCTTGAGAGTTCTAAATTTTGAACCAACTTTAAAATGTCATAACTCCTTCATTACAGTTACAATCGGAGTGATCTTGTACTTATTAGAAAGGTAATTTGACGATTTTTTAAATAATTTAAAATTATCTTAGTTGAAGATCATTTGAGCATCCAAAAGATTGCTCAATCTTTATATTCGTCCAATTCTAAATAATCAGACGATCTTTACTCACTTTCGTTTCTGGCAACGTGCAATCATACAAAAATGGTCATAACTCTCTCATCACAGCTTCGATAAGAGCAATCTTGTGCTCATTGGAAAGGTAATTCGATGGACTTTTAAATGAATTTGGAATCATCTCTATTAGACACCATTTGAATATTCAAAAGTAGGCCCAACGTAATCATATTCACTCTCATTTTCAGTTGTTTGCGGTCTAAAAGAACGATCATAACTCCCTCGTTTTGGGTCGAATTAAGGTGATATTGCACTCATTAGAAGATAATTTGGTAAGCTTTAATATAGAATTAAAATTTATTTGGATACCGTTTTCCTATTCAAAAGTGGGCCTAAAGTTTATGATGTCGTCAGATTCTATTTGCACTCATTTTTCGGCATCAAGTGACCCACAAAAACGGCCACAGCTCCCTTATTTTTTGTTGTTTCTTTTCTTTCATTCTATCTATTTCTTGGCAAAAGGTTCGTTTATGCAAAAAAAAAAAATTGAATAAAGAAGAAAGAGAACCCATTTTCTGAGGAGAGTTGATTAGATGGAGTGCCGATTTCGCCCAAGGCGATGCGCCTCTTATCATGGGGTCAACTTTGATATAATTGTTTTATATCCACACGGTGCATCCGTTTTGCCATATCATTTTAGGCTACGGGCTTAAAAATGAAGCATATCCAAATCTTATGTTGGACCATACTATAAGAAACAATGGTGATTGAACATCCCACCATTTTTACTTCATAAGCCCACCGTAATGTTTCCTTGATGTTTATTTGCCATCCAACCTATTTTAAAAGGTCACATCAACCTAGATAAAGGGAAAACACAAATATCAGCTTCTTTCAAAGCTTTTATAGCCCCTTGTTAATGGTTAATCTCTATTGTTTCCTATGGCATGGTCTACTTAAGACTTAGATCTACTTTTTTAGGCTTGTGCCCTAAAATGATATTGAAAAATGCATGAACGGCATGGATATAGAATTCATGCATCAAAGTGGGTCCCACGGTAAGGGTCAGACTATCCTAGGTGAGGCTAGGGCCGCACTAATCTGTTCCATTTTCTGTGATGCATAAGAAATTTAAAAAGTTAATAGAAAAAAAAAAGGGGTATATAGATAGAAAATTTATCATAAATTAATGACAAAAGAAAGTACTATCATACATATATTTGAAAAAATACTCAAAAGTAATTTCATCTAGAAGAAAAATGAAGCCAATGCACGAACATATAAAAAACTAAAGTTTTGAAAAATGTGATATTTTAGCCCTCACACGATACGATGTGTATATATATATATGTATAGATGAGCCTACAACATTGACCACTACCGGCCTCGCCGGGTAGGGTAAAGACTACCAAATCCGAGAATTGCGTGGGATTGCTTGCGACAGTGTCCTATGAAGTGCCCATGGTCAGAAGTACGTGGATTCACCGTGATTTTTGTGAGAAATCCAACCAGTCCATTCGTAGTGTCAAATCATGTTAGGGTATGAGCCGAAAAATGAAGTTGGTCCAAAGCTCAAGTGGACCAGATCAATGTATCGATCAGGTCGACCAAGACACTGACATTGTCTCCATTAATTTCCACACGTTTTATCTCACTGCATATTTAACTGTTAACTGTTCTTGTTATCTACCTCACTTTAATGGCTACTGATCAGACGGAGAGCGTGCTCTACCATACAATATAACATATCATTCCCCAACTAGTAATACCCGGGAAGAGGGACGTGGCTTCGGTGGATCCCTGACTATGGGCCCAACGTGATGTATGTGCCTTACATCCCCGCCGTCCATCCGTTTTGACAGCTCATTTTAGGGCATAAACCAAAAAGTGAAGTGGATACAAATCCCAGCTAGACCACACCACAGGAAACAATGATGATTGAATACTTGCCATTAAAAGTTTCTTGGGGCCCACCGTAATGTTTATGTTCCATCCAGCCTGTTGATAGGGTAACAAAGACCTGGATAAAGGAATTGCACAAATATCAGCGTGATCCAAAACTTTTGTGGCCCACAAGAAGTTTTTAGTGGTCAATCACCCCTATCCTGCGGTATGGTCCACCTGAGATTTGTTTCCGCTTTGTTTTTTGGTCATGCCCTAAAATGAGCTGTCAAAACAGATTGACGGCGTTGATGTAAGGCAGATACATCACGGTGGGCTCCACAGTTAGGAATCCACCTCAGCTGCGGCAAAGAGTGATGGTTGCCACGCAGCATACATGTGAGTTAAATATAACCGTCCAAATCGTGGGTCCCAGTTTTGATGGCTTATAAACCGATAAATTACCGTTACTGATGAGGTTCGCCAAATGAATGGTCTTCATCACCAAAGATAGGGCCCGAACGCGAAGGATTAAATAATAATAATAATTTGTTCAAGCATTAGAAATAAGGAAAATGGTAATCGAGTACACATGAGGCAAGCCAGCATGGGAGGATCATTTCAGGAAAGTGGGGGCCCTGCTGAAAGTCTGTGAGAAAGAGTGGGCCCTCAAGATCTGACGATCAATACAATATAGGACCTCCATGAAGTCAATGATGAACGGTCTAGGTCTAGCAATCCACCTAACCACTACTGGAGCAGATGGGTTTAATCACCCCTTTGATTCTACAATATAAATGGCCTCAGATTACGTTATATTGTTTAGATCATTTAAAGGACAAGTTAGATCAACAAATATTAATCTCCCAATCATTCACTATAGAAACTCTTCCTTAGGGAAAGGCCAGGAGTTTGGATGAGAATAGAGATTATTCCATCTAAATCTTCATTTAGAGTTGAATTTGTAAGTTAACTTTACCTCAAAGAAATAAAAAGAAATAACTAAAAGAGGATGCGGGACCCACCCACTAGTGATTGCCCATAAGTGAGCCCCACGGGCTTATGTCCAGCACCTTCGACATGCATATGCTGTGTACTCCCATGTGACCAAAAGCAAGGCCCTTGATCCTAAATCCCCTCAATGCTTGATTGGACTGGAGAGGGCCACCGTTGATTTTTAACGGCCCCATATGTAACGGCCCCATATGTGATTCAAGTGGGTCACACCAAGGGGAACAATTTGGAGGGTGTGCTTCTCCCTTTACACTGTTTCCAACTGTGTGGTCTACTTGAACGATGCATGGGGCTAATTTCCGAGACCTGGGTCTAATATGGGCTGACACACCTGATGGTCAGGGTGGATTTCACATTAACACTGCAGTGGGGCCCACCTGAGACACCAACTCCTTTCCAAAGTGTCTCTGAACATTTATTAAATACAAGGGTGCGTTTGGATGTCAATCAGATCTATGCAACAGATATCGCATTCCAGTTGTCCTCACCAGTTTTCCTGCTACAGAGCACAACTCCATGTCTTCTTTTTTTTTTTTTTTAGTATTATTCTTTTCCACTCTCTGTTGCAAATTACCAGGACAAACATGGAAGGCTGGAAAAAAAATGATAACATTTAGGACATCCAAGTACAGACTAATTCAAAAGAACTAAGGAAGTCCAATGCATTTACCAGCAGAACATTTTTCCAACTATGACAAGATAATTTCCAAAGAAATGCAAATGATACAAAAGAGGCCAAGCTAAACCAAGCTTCCATGGGCACCAACTAAGTGCACCTCAACACTACATGACCTAGTCCTTTGTGTTTGAACTTTGAACTTTACAGAAAATATGGTTCTTCAGCTCCCTCTTGCCGCCATCATGTCCTATTTACAGTTCAGCCGTTGCGAGTTGATTACTGTAGGATGCTGGGCTGAATTCTACCACCCTGAAAAAAGTGGAAACTTCTAAGTAACGTCACAACGTAAAGCGGGTTTCTTGCCTCAACAACGTTCTGAAAGATGGAAGGCGTCTTTGATTTCCACTAAAAATGGAGCCTCCAAACCCATTAAGATATGCATGCTAGCAACAGTACCGCTGTGCAGGAGGCTGCATTGAAAGGAGCTTGGATGGACTCCACAAATACATTGGTACATATTGGTTCTGATGGAAGTGGGTTCATTGGTAGAAATTAAGATAATCTATTATACTACGAAAGTATAGACTGAGAAAAGAAAAGAACTGATGCGGAGAAGATTCCTTGCTAGTTATTTTTCAGATAAACAATGACTCGTCTGTTGAGTTATCTTGAACCGAGACAAGTATCCATATTTTGGAGAGAGTATTTGCCATTGCAGTTATCTTGGCACCCAATTAGTTGGGACATGGCTTTCATGATGATGATTTTTAAGTGCTAAATGCAGAAAAAAGGCTCTTGCTTTCAAGATTTCCCGACGGACTTGTGTGCACGCAGGGTTTCTGATGTAGGACCGATGCATGAACCAAATAATATGTGAGATCAAATAGCAGAATTAAGATAATTAACAAAAAAAACACAAACATTGCCATAATCTTCACGAATAACATGAAAACCAAAAGAATTAGATCCTAGTTTCCTTTCATTTAATGATCTTGTGTGACGATGTTGGTAACTTAGGCTAGGATTATGCATGATGTTCTTTTGGTTTTCATGATATTCGTGATGATTATGGCAATGTTTGTGTTTTTTTTTTTTTTTTTTTAATATCCTAATTCTGCTATTTGATCTCACATGTTATTTGGTTCATGCATCGGTCCTACATCAGTTTCCTTGGCCTAACGGATGTGATTCATGCCCGAGAAGGTTGGATTCTATTGTCTGGCTTGACACGTGATTTGTTTCTCTCATGCTTAACAAGCCCCGTAGAAAGTCCAGCAAATTCTAGAGGGGAAATAGGGCATTTTAGGCTCTCAAATTCACATACCTTTTGGTGTTTTACTTGTCAATGGTTTCACATAGCTGCCATTGGTAAGATACTATTGATCATCTCCAATATTGGGATATCCCACATATGATGGATGTCTTCTGAGAATACAAAAGCTTACCCACTCATTTGTAGTTTGACAAAGGCACGTCTGGGTTAGTCTTCTATGTTTCTTCCGGGCAGAATTGGCCTTTTTTTCTTAATCGAACAAGTAACGGCGTTGTGCCCCTCAGAAATGAAGGCTTCTTGATGCAGTTGATGCCCTGTTGTGAAAGATCATAAAGTGGCAGTTCATACCCACTGCTAACTTGAAGAAAGAAATATTAGATGATTGATGTGCATATAAATGAAATCAAACCATGCTTGGCGGCATCTAGCAGCTTCCTGCCGAACGGGCCTCTTTGGATCATCGAGAGCCTTTGATAAAGCCTGTAGTACCTGCAAAAGAGTTTTTCAAATATGTACTACATAAGAAGCTTTTGCAATCAGCTGACATGAAAAGGCATCAACTATCATAAACAGTCCAACAAAATGCACATAGGGGAATTCATTTCGTTGAGATTACAAACATAAAGGGAAACCAACCTGCGGTCTCATGGGATAAATCGTCACATGGGGCAGCCCTGACATGGCTACAAGGCATTGAATTGCTGTTTCACGGACAAGCTGAAATATGCCAAGAAAGTTTTCTACGAATTTCAGGTAATCTTGTTGACTTCAAAATAAGTTCATTGCCTAATACACCTACTTAAAAGAGTTACCACTCTTAATGCATTTTAAATGACTTGGTTATAATGATAAGCAAATGAAGCAAGAAGACCTATGTAAATTGGAAATGAATACATGTGTAAGTGTCAGACATGGAGTGTCAAACATGGAGACCCTAAAAGTTCCAACATGGCAGCACCCCTGTAAGATAAAGTGATTGCAAAATGTATTATTGTACAAATGTTACTTTAGGCTACGTTTGGTTGCAGAAAATATCATGATGTTTCATGATTAATCAGTCTAATTTGGTGCAGAATATCATGAAATTCCATGATATTTGGTACCAAGAAAAAAAGCAGCCTTGTAGATCAATGACAAGGTGATTAGAAATGAAATTAAGAAAGAAGAACCAGATAAGAAGGCATCGGTTACTAGTGGTAAGAAATGAAGTAAAGAAATAGAACTGGTTAGGTGGGAAAGTAATAAACTAACCAAGGAAATCAATGTATGGCACGAGATATTACCATCATGTGTGGGTAGGAAACCAATCCAATAAGATGAGCTATAATGGTATTTGCATTCTCTAAAATAGCCTCTTTCCCTGTTTGTACATGCGGAAAACAGAAACTTCATATGAAACTCTGCATAACAATCACAACATAGAAGATGCAAAGCAAAAAAGTAAACAATGATTCCATAACAAAATATAACCAGTTTATGTTTGCACATACGCATCAACCAAACAATTTTTCGCTGAATGGTAAGATTTTCGGTATTTCCATTCTAGAACACTTCAATAAAATTGACAGGTAAGACCTGGAATTTACAGAAGTTCATATAGTCAC
Source organism: Magnolia sinica (assembly GCF_029962835.1). Classification (NCBI taxonomy): domain Eukaryota; kingdom Viridiplantae; phylum Streptophyta; class Magnoliopsida; order Magnoliales; family Magnoliaceae; genus Magnolia; species Magnolia sinica. Next base: position 14,690,086 of record NC_080585.1, on the reverse strand, counting down.
GGAAGTTCACATAGTCAAATACCACAACCTGGAAAATGCTGAACACACACACACACACACACACACACACACAACGGTATTTCCATTCTAGAACACTTCAATAAGATTGACAAGTAAGACCTGGAATTTACAGAAGTTCACATAGTCACGGAAGTTCACATAGTCAAATACCACAACACACATGCGCACGCGCGCGCGCGCACAGTTTTTTTGTCAATTAAAAAGCCACAGCTTCCACACACACAGAGTCTACAGTTTTTTTGTCAATTAAAAAGCCACATCTTCCTCTTCCCTTATAGTGCGAAAAAAGCATTGAACATATTCACCGTGCATGGCTGAGTGAAGTTTAAAATAGCTGAACTAGAGATGTTGTATCCAAACCCAAAAGGCCAAAAAATTCAATGTGTTTAAATGAAGCTCTTGAAATTGGCTACGCAAATAATCCAGCTGAAGAACTTGTTGAGCGCCCTATCTTCCTTGGTCTCCTTTTCTACAAAGCTCATATTTGATAATTAACTCTACAGTGGGCATGACATGAGTGTGTTTGAAAAAAAAATGAATGACATGTGATGTAGAAAGTAATCCATTGGCATGCCCATAACTGAATAATCAATCTAAGTGTTCATAAACATATGGAATGCTTACAAATACACACCGAGAGCCATGATATAACCCCTAACATGTGAATCCATCATTAGACTATACATTATGGGACAACCCAAAGCACGTTTGACTTTATGGAATTCACAATTCAACACTACCACCTCATGAATTGTTTGACAACAAAAGCTTTGGGATTAAGGTTCAGCCGTTCAGGGAAGGATTTTATTGCAAATAATGTCAATATGCACACTGAGAAAGCATCATGTTCTCCATCACCATGAGTGGGGTGTATAAAACATACAAAATGGCGAAAAAAGAACAGATGGTTATACGATACTGTGTATCTTCATGCACCAACAAAAGACAGCACAGGCAATTAAATAAACTAAATTGAAGATGCAGATATAGGTCATAGAAACTGAGATCTCACCATTCTCATCCATTAAGATCCCAGATAAGACCAGCAAGAGGCTATAGGTCAGATCCTTATTCACAACATCCAGACTTAACATGGCTATGCCATTCAATAATGATGGAATGATCTGTGAAAGAGAAAATCTCAAAAGAAAATGAAAATCATATACACAGAAACTGGAGAAACCATTTAAAAACAAAAACAAAAACAAAAAAAACAAAAAAAAAAAAAAAAAAAAAAAACCTTCAAGAGTTTTGAGATGTCCAAAACTAACCTTCTTGGCTGCAGTTACTAGGACACTGAGTGGAGTCTCAGAAATTATATGCCCAAAAGCTCGATATAGCATCGCTCTGGAATTAAATTAAATCTTATAAACGCAAACCAGACTGTTTTTTAACATTAGAAAGTGATGTACACATAAAAAAAATGAACTGTAGCACACCTTGAACAGTAGCAGAAGTGAAACCTTGAACAGTAGCAGAAGTGAACTAGGCAACTTTATGCAGTTGATAGACATCCATCAATTTCAATAATCTACAAGAACATTTTTCCAGAAGGATCTAGTCCTATTTCATTCACATTGGCATGATAGAACAGATGTTCTTTGAGATTTTGTGTTGTCCATCAAAAAGTTAACCAAAGCCAACCGCAAAGATGAACCAATGTATTATTCATGATATTCCTTGCAGATTGGAGTCTTCATAAAGTTATTAACCCAATAAAGTACAGAAGAAATACTCCCAAATCACAACTCATGGACACTTGAAGTAGAATAATATATCGTCCCATATTATTGCACATGGCACCACAGATATGTATCCATCAGACAAAGGAGAGCTAATAGAACATGCTCTTACAAACTTATGGAATAGAAAACATTGAAAATGGTGCCCATCCAACCCCATGTGCCCCTCCAACACAAATTTTGTAGTTCATCATTCTAGCAACCAATGACATCCTAGTCTGTGATGATCTATGATAGACATTCCAATCTACTGTTGAGTTCACCAAGAACTCCCTCCAGGCATGCGAGAACAACTATATGGAAGAGATGAAAGAGTAGATGAGTATGGCGACAATTCTCTTATTGGAATTAATACCCCTAGGCTACTTTCGATGACTTCATTCGTAACTTTATTCTTGTCTTCCTACACGTCCATCACAAAAACCTCATCTCTGCAACACTAAAAAATCTTTGCTCATGCTGCCTTCAACTACCCAACACTCTACCCCGTATAGCATAGCCTGTTGAATAGTTGTCTTATAAAATTTCCCTTAGTCTCAAAGGTATGTGATGGTCACACAACACTCCAGAGGCACATCTCCACTTCATCCACCCAGATCGAATTCTCTTGGAAATATTCTCACCAATCTCATATAAATAATAAAGAAAATTTAAAATATGTTCAAAACAAAAAATGAATATATATTTAAAATATTTACATTATTCTCGATTTTCTAGATATTTTTTCAGAATTTTTCGGGCAAAAGAAAATTTTCAACCATTATGAGGGTCATAATGGCCATTACGCCCCCTATACCCCTATCGGTAATGCACGTCCACCGTTACCGATACGGAATACCTTGCAAAGACCCTTTTGTGGACACAAAAGTGTACCACAAGTGCCACAATGTATGTTCCATTGATGGGTCAAGGAATTTAGCCATTATGAAAGATATTTGGTCCCCTTTTCTATGCTCTAATCCATCCCAAAACTCCTCAGCAAGAACATTAGCCCGATCCATTAGCATTTGGTTGTCCACATCTTCATCATACTCCCCAAGTTTAGAGGGACCTCGACCTAGAGTCTGATATGATGTCGGCCACCCTGTATAGTGTGAAATTAGCAAAATTGAACATATTAAGTGCCTGCGGCAAGTACATCAACCCTATCCATCAGCATTTGGTTGTCCACGTCCTTGTCACTTGACCCCACCCTAAGTTTAAACTTGGACTGTGACATCAAGCAATCAGACCTAACCTAAACCCATCCCTATATGTATAATATACTACATGTATAATTCTATATAGGAAGTACTAGTGTGGTCATGGATCTCATATTGAGATTGGGTTAAGGTTGAGTATTCAATGCCTTGGGTCCAGCTAGGATTGGGTCACTATTGGTCAGCCTTGTTTAATCCCATGGGCAAAAACTGGCATTATGGAGCTCCTCCGAAAGTGGCGACTTTAGGGTGGCTTGTGGTTAGAAATAGAGTATTGACGGTTGAAAACCTCTCTAAAAGAGGATTAATTTTACCTAACATATTGCCTTCTTTGTTACAACCAGGCTGAGTTTGTAGACCATTTGTTTTTGCACTGTTCATCTCTTTGGGAGTTTGGGCTGGGATTCTGAGTTTGGCTTCGGTTTACTGGGTTATGTCGCATTCCATCGAAGATTTCTTCAAAGTGTGGCATGCATCAGATGGAGGCTCTCTGGGGAGGAAGAAATTGAGACTCGCGATGGTAGTTGGGCTGTGGTCTCTCTAGGGAGAAAGAAACAATTGTTATTTCCGGAATTCGAGTTGCTCGATGTCGAGGGTCATTAGTAATGTTGTTCAGCTATTCCAGGATTGGGCACATTAATTCTTGTTCCTGGGTTTCAACCATGGTGTTGTCTTGTTGCTGTATTGATAGTAGGTTAGCTGGGTTTTAGTTTTTAGGTTTTTTTTTTCTGTTTTTTCTTTGCTTTTATTTGTCTTTCTTGGTCAGTTAGGTCTTTTCTTTAGGCTTTTTCCTTTTTTGTTTTGTTGTTTGGCTCTGTGTGTGTGTGTGTGTGTGTGTGTGTGTGTGTGTGTGTGTGTATATTTCTCTGGTTGTTGCCCAATAAATTTCATCTTTCCAAAAAATAAAAGAACTCCTCTTAAGGTAAGGTTGAGCTTAGGTTGACCCTTAATCCAAACCAACCCACCTAAGTTGATCCCTACTTGACAAACCTTGCTAGGTCTAGATTTGAGCAAAATTTAGAATTCATTATGAAGTTCAAATTCGAAACAAATCTAGGATCAGTTAGTTCTTTTTAAAAAATAAAAAATAAATAAAAAAATTAATAATTAAATTTTATTAAATAAAGAATAAAATAAAAATATGTTGTGTACCAAGTCAGGTACCTGACCAAAAGCCAATTTCTAATTTGATCTGAATGTGGACCTGAGCATGACCCAATTATTGATTGAGCCCAAAATCCGAATCTAGATCTGATTAAATCAGGTTGAAGACTTCGAATATTTATAGATCCAGGTACCCATTGATAGGCCTAGCCCAATGTTTGAATTCTTTGGAATTCGTGCGTGCACGGATGTGTTGCCACAATTTAGTGAACTAACTCATCTTTAATTGTAAGAAAATACCTTTCCTTGCTTTTCTCTAAAATATTGCACCTTTTCAATTGAACTTGAATGGCTGACGATTGCATTAAGTAAATGAAAACACAACCAATGGTACAAATAAACAATTAACGTTGGAAGTAAAACAACAATTTTGTTGAATTTATTTTGTTAGCACAAAATAGGAAATTTTTTATGTGTAGTCGAAGCTAATAACAGCCCATTGGGCATTGCTAGTAATACCCAGATTCAGGCCACAATTTTGAGCCTGCTAGGCCCAGGCCTAAACCATGGGCCAAAAAGTTAAGTCTGTTCCAGGGCCTTAAGTTAAAAGCCCATTGGATTACTCAGTCCATTGACAGCCCTATTTTGGATGCCAAAGTTAATCAATAAAGACACCAAACCCATAGAGGCAAAACATCAGTGTGAAAAAGCATCAACCAAAAACTAAATGAGAATGAAAAACCATGCAACAAGGGTTCAGGGCTTTCCATAAGCTGCTAAGAAACATAAAATAGTAAAATGCAGCACATTTTCCATTGCCAAAGAAGGAATATTCATGGCCAAGTAGTATAAGGAATGAACACATTCTTAGTAGAATATAGACCAGTAGCAAGCATCTTTTATAATAAAGATTTATTAGGCGTCAATCATCATGCCAATGGCTTTTAGCACAAAAGAAAAGGAATTGAGATATCAATCACTCACTTGGATAACACAATGACCTGGAAATATTGACAAGTGAACTAAGTAGGGATAACATTGTTGAGAACAAAATCATCATAATGCAGAATAGATGACCTTAATGATTGACAATGCATCACACTCAAAGGAATAAAAATGAAGTGAAAAATATGAGAACTATGGAGCACATTTCACTCTTGATCAACAATAATGAGCATTCAATCTTATCCCATGTTGATAATCCAAATTACTATGTTGAAGATTTGAACACAGTAGTAAATTACATAACATCATGGACATGATATTGAGGTAGCGACAACTTAGCTTTAAAGCAAGAAAATCCCATAGGAATTACAACCAATCCAGGGAGAAACAAACAAAGATTTTGATACTGCTCATGTATGTACCTTGTAAATGCTGAATCAGATTCTTTAATTAACGACAGCATAATGGGCATCATGCTTGAGAAGAAATGTTGCTTATAGAGTGGCCTTATGGTTGCATGGAACTTTTTGTTCAAACAAACTTCTGAATCACTCAGAAGAACATGGAAAGCATCTGCAGCAGATCTAGCGAAAAGAGGATGTGTATCCTGCCCATCATTGTCTTCCAAGGTATCCTTCTGCAGTGACACAGTGTCTGTCTTTCTACTTAACAGTAAGCATTTCAAAAGAAGCTTTGTGATTTCCTTCACTTTCTCATGCCCTCGCATGACTAAACCTTTTCCTATCCATGCCAATCCAACTATAGCATGGGTTTGGACCAAACTATTACTGCCAACAATGGCACATAAGTTACAAGGAATATCCATACTTGCATATACGCCATCACATTTCCTCAAAGGACCATTATCAAGAACATTCCGTGGTCCCATCTCGAGAATTGCATCCAATGCTTCTTCAAAAGAACAGGAACTTGACACCTCTGTTGTGTTGGCTTTTATATTCCATTTGTTAATTATAGAACCCAAGGCTTGAGCTGCTGGAACATGTCCTTTGACAAGAACAAAAATCATGAAGAACTTCACTATTACTCTCACCTCCGGAAGAGGTGTTTGAGGACGAAGAGCTGTTAGTACTGCAGCAAATAGTGAAATAAGCCATTCATCCCTACACGAAAGACTAATTAACTCATGAGTGAGTTCTGAGCCTTCAAGTTTGACAGAACTGAGGAGCTTTGATTCCTTCAATGAAGAAAACGTCCTCAGTGATAGTATATTATAAGCTCTTTGGACAATCAGACCCTGATTTTCTTGCATACATCCCCCAACAGCCAGCCTCATTGCCTTCATGGTTGCATCAAGAAGCACCTGAAATAAATAGGATATAGTATTGTCAAAAACATATTGAGTTATTATAGTTTCAGCACTCATAAAAATCCAGCCACCTAATGCACTAATGAATATAGAGTTAAAACTGTCGTGGATAACTATAGCCACCTGCCCGTTATTCCCAATGTTGAAAGTCAGACTGTTATCCAATTGGTCGAAAATCTTGAGAGCAAAACGCATTGCAACTCCCTCAAAATCTCCATGTTTCTCAAACCTGATCCCAAGTAATTTAATCAGAAGAATGAGAATTTTTACAATGTAGCTATATTGAACTATCAAAATCTAATCCAATATCACTCAAAGTTGCCTCAAGGAAAGTTCTTGACAAGTACATTATGCAAGTCTCTGAGGAATATCATTTTTCTTTCTAGCAACCAACTAACTAGAAAATACAATCTTACAATTAGAAAATGGATTTGGCACAGAATAAGAATCATACAGAATGATCCTAAAGCATCTGGGGAACGGTGACTGAGCAGGTCCAATCACAAGTTGTTCTTTTAAAAAAGAAAATTACTTTGTTATGCATTTGGCAAAGGTTAATGTTACATTAGAAACAAGACCCAGCAACTTGGGAAAATTCTTTAACCAAAACCTAGATGAGAACTTGCAAGCATAAGTCCCAAAAGCATGGCTTTTTTTTTCTTTTTTTTTGTCATTTTTTAACAACTTGAAAAAAGAAAGCCCATCAAAATTTCCTTTTCTATCAATAAAGACCTTAATCAGAAAGAAGTAAGCAGGGGATGAAAGAAGGAAAATAAAATTCTGTACCATGGAAGCACTCGACTAGAGTAGCTCTCCAGTAGAAGAACTAAAATCTCTGTGGACTTCAGATTTCCTTCAACCTATACAGGAAACAACAATAAATTCTTTGAAGTACTAATAAGATGATAGGAAAACAAGAGTCATATACATACTGCATCTTTAGAAAAACAAGAAAAACATCTCAATAGCAAATAGGGATTTGTGTGTTTGACATACAGAAGCTTCCACAAAATTGGCAGATATGGCTTCTTCCAGCCCTCGAACCACTTTTAACATAAAATGCAGCCCCGCAGTGCCAATGTCACATATGGCCTCCAGTTTCAGTGTAAGAAAGACATCACAATAATCACGTGAAAGCAGTGAAACAATATTTTCAATGACAATATTCACGTAACTTGTTCCTTTCTCAGATTCATGAAATTTCCCAATGGATGTACCAATTTTTTTCAAGGCCTTCAAAGTCAATTTCCACAGGAATTTCTCTTCAAACCTTCCGGTGACAATAGACACGAAGATCATCAAAACATTTTCATATATTGTCTTTGACAGTGGCATGAAAGACCCTGGAAACATCGCCAATAATTGCAAGCCCTTCACTGCAAACAATATCAAAGAAGGCAGCACTATCAAAATACAGAATAATTAATATTTCATTACAATGTCATCCATTATCAGCAAGGTTAAGTGTTCCCAAAATCAAGGAATTAAAGATTTTCTCAGAGATTGTTGCCAACAAATTTAATAGCCTTAAAGAACAATAAATTTGGATGTGTCTAGACTAGAAAAGCAAAAGAAGAAGAAGAAGAAGAAGAAGAAAGAGGAAGCAAAGCCATGACCTTAAGTTCAGGTTACTCACAAGAATTGCTCACAACTTGATGCAAAATGCAGACTGCATCTAGGCAAACCAATTTCCATCTTTGATTTCCGTATAGGACGCAATCTAACCATCCAAAAGCCTAGACTTTTATGATCATGCTAGCATGAAGAGTCCTTTGACTGATTGAAGGTGGGTTCTCGCGCCAATAGCCATCTCGCACGCCGCTTCTCATCACTGTCCTCTCGTCAACACCATCCAGCGACCACTGCATCTACCAGATCTGGAATTGTCTCGTGCTTCCCCTTCTCCTCTGCCTCTGGCCGCAATCGTAATTGCAACAGCATTGGCACTCCGTCCAGCGAACGGCATCCCCTTCTCGATTTTGAATGCAAATCAAATCGACACCCAAACCCAACATTCCCCGTTCTCCACCATACTCAGATCCAGCAACTGTTCTTAGCAGCAGCAACAGATCCTCGATTGTTCTCCATCAGGTCCGACTAGAGAGAGGGAGAAGAAAGGGCACTCGGCCCTCTTTTTCCTTTTCTTTTCTCAATTTTCTTTAAGTGCTCCATGAGTGCACTAGACTTCCATGCAGGCCCATCGCCACCCATACTTTTCTTTGAGTTTCCTTTGCATTGGGTGCTCCTTGGGTGTACCTAATTTTGTGCACTTCCAACCGCCTTCTTCATACATGTTCTCCATGCATCTTCTTTGATGATGTATCTTCCTCGTTGCAGCCCTTTTGACAAGATGTGTTTTTTGTTTGTGTCGCGCATATGGACCGGACTTGTTTTTGTGTCGGGCATATGGACCGGACTCGTTTTACATGGAGCATTTTGGACTGGACTCATTTTTACGCTATGTTTGGACCAGACTCATTTTGTGCCAGGCATTTGGACCAGCCTTGTTATTGTGTCGAGCATATGGACCGGACCTCATTACCCTATTGGCCTTATGGCATAATTTTTTTTGTTGTCGGAACATCTAGACCCACCGGAAGAGTAATGGTTGAACTCCCAGCCACCAGAAGTGTATGTTCACCAGAAGAGCCGCAAGATCGTTCTAGGTCATTTGAAGTACTAATGGTTCACATCCCATCGTCAAAAGTGCCTACTAGCCTCATGCTACTCGTCATTTCGTCGCTTCATGCTTGCCTCATATTATTATTGCATTTTTCTTTTGTTTTTGAATAAATGTTCATTGTACCTTTCAAATTCAAGTTACCCCTTTCAGAGCACCATGAGTTTGAGGGGGCATTTTAGAGTATATTAAGGTCATCTTCCTAGACTATGATATTCCTATATTTGTTAAGATGCATATCTGCTAAGATCTCTACACATCTCACATCTCTTCTATATATTCATGCTATTCTAAGATAAATAAACAAGTTAGAGTATCCACAATGCAGTCTCTTATGGTTTAACAGTCATCACTACCTGATTGAATGGTAGCCAAAACATTCTAAATTTCCCATCAAAACAAACACAACATGCCAATCCAACATTCAATTTCATTGAAAATGATCCATAAATAAGGAACCATACCAAAAACAGTCCATTAATAAGGCAATTACCCTCTACTTGATCAAATGTAACTGGCAATCAGATAAAGAAATGATGAAAAAACTCTTTTCTTTCCTATGAACAGCATGATAACAAAGTTTTGCCCACAAGAAAAAATGTAAGTCCAAAGAAAATGGAAGTAAAGGATAAATGGAAAGCAAGCTTTTACCAGCACAGTAAACATCAGCCTGTTCAGCATCTAGACTTTTAGTTGTTGCCAGAATAGATCCAAAAGCACCAGCTAAAGGAGCTGAAAAGTTTTGAAGCAAGACAAACCACGTATCTTTCCTTGAAGGAGATTGCAGCGAGACTTCTTCAGAGCTCACAGCCAAATCTCTGCATGCAGTGAGGAGTTCAACACAGAGGTAGAGGGCTCCAATATTCAGTCTTTTGGGAAGTACATCATTGCCATTTGAACTGCAATCCATGGAAGGTCTTGAAGAAATTCCCAAGACATCCATCAGGCGAGGGAAATTTTTTTGCAACACTCTATTACAGCAAGCACTGGAGACTTTTGCTGAAACAGATAAGATGCTTCCGATTGCATGCAGTTTCTGCTTGTTTTCTGCACTAATATCCTTGTAACTTTTATCGCTTATGACAGACCTAAAAATCGTCTCCAGGTCTTCATTCTCGATAATCAAACTTATAAACATATTGCCACTGGAATTGTCTAATTGGAACATGAGCCTTTGCAAGCATATTAGAGCTTCTTTTGCAACTTCATTTTCCTGGGATCTCACATCCTCCAGCAATTCCGAGGCTAATGAGGATAGAGGATCTTGAGATGAAGTAAATATTGCATCTTTCAAAGAAGACCAAATAACTTCAGCATGCTTCGCCATTCTATCCGCACCAAAATGCAATACGCAATTGCTAAGATACTTTAAAGAATCAAGCTGTAAGGATTCAAGTGGTCATCTCGTTAGCAACTTGGGGAAACAGTTAGAAAAAGATAACACCATAAGAAAAATACCTGCGGACAGTCCATAGTATACAGAAATAAATTTTAATGCACCAACCTTTGCTAATAGTAGAGAAGAAGAAAGTTTTTCAAGCAGCAATGGGATTGCAAATGGCTCAAAAAATGGTGTTGAGGAGAAGGCATGCTGCAAAGAGAGTTTCCAGTAAAGGTTGAGCAGACTATATAGTCATTAACTATGAAATTCAAGAAAAACCAATATTAGCTATAGAAAGAGTAACAAGTGTTGGAAGTATTATTGTCAGAATCTTCTAGGATTAAATGAACGTGTTATGAAAGAGATAGCAAACAACCAAGTACATTTAGTTCAGTAATGGTATGACATTGGTTCTTAAAAGGGACCAAGAAACTAAGGCATATGTGGAACGGTCCAATGAGCTTCCAAGCAGTTCTAATTCAGTATTATCTGCCCATCTGCTCCCTTTGGTATTGTAGCAATCCTAGGATTCATTAATGCATGTCCCATGTGAAACACGGATGAGAGATCTGAGCTTTCCATCTGGTTTGAAATAATTAGGTAATTCCACCGATTAGGTAGGCCAAAACGTACAAAGTAAATTATTAATAAACTGTAGTCCTCCTGAGTTGTGAAATTGACTCATTTTTTACATGAAAAGATCTAAAAGGTGTAGCCCACTAGATGGAAAGCTCAAATCTTGCACACGTTCAATTAGCACATGTTCTTCTATGAATGGGTAGAGCTGCCACATGCATATGCAATAAGCAATCTTCATTACTTGATTTAATTTTGGGAGGTCAGATCCTCTGCAACTATGGAGAGTATGCTTATTTTAGGACTCGTGCATGTGGGACCCACAGTGATGTTTTCATGGCATCCCACCCATCCACGATGATTACTCCATGAAATTGTGATGCCTCAAAAATCAGGCTGATCCAATCATCATGCGGGCCACCGCATGAATATGAGGTTTTTGGGTGGTCATCCATTGTTGTCTATGGCGTGGTCCACTGTGTTGTTTTGATGTGATCCAACCTGATAATCAAATGAGCAACACAATTATGATGGGATTTCCAAAACTTTTGGCCCGTACAATCATCAAGTGAACCACATCATAAAAACAATGGATGACCGCAAAAACTTCTCCAACCTCACTTGGTGGCCCACATGGATGGGTATTCCAACTTCATTGTTAGGTGACCCTTCTAGACAGTTGGATGGGCATTCCAACATGGATGCCACATATACACCTTGGTGGGCCACAACCACATCCACAATAAGCTCATTCTACAATGGCAGATGATTCCCATTTGGAAAGGATCCTGCCCGTTTTTTTCGAAGACTAACCTTCTGAAATCCTTTATGACACCTGTTTTATCGAACTTGTAAAATGCCCAAGCTCTTTGAGCCCTATATGACATCCACTCCATCCATCAGGTTCGCTCCTCATTGATAGGCCTTGATGCCAAAAATCAGCCAGATCAGCATCTCAAGTGGGCCACACCACAGAGAACAATGGAGTGGGACACCAACCATAGGTTTCTATGTGGGACCAGAATGGTATCTTACATCATAACCAGTTCATCAGGTGGCGCTCACAAGCATGGAGGGAAGTTGAAAAATCCAGCCTGTTCTGAAACTCAGGCAGGCCACACCATGTGAATTTTGAAGGTTATAGGCATAATGTACATGGTTTCCATTCATGCAGCCCATCTGGATTTTCTTATGGGCTGATACATTGTATGTATGGTGAATATAAGAATCCTCACTTGATGGACAGTGGATTTCACATATAAAAAATGGTGGACAGGACGGAGCTTGTATGTTTTCTGCACAGCCTACATGAGGTGTTCCTGGGGTATTGTTGGAATAAATCAAAATAATAACGTTGCTTCGCCATTTTCCTTAACAGCCTGGGTAGATGGTATTATTTAGTAGATTTAGGGTGTGGGCTGGAACAAAAATAAATAAATAGGAAGAGGCGGTCTGTCCCAGAAACCAGACTAAGAGGGCATTTGGTCTTTATCCCAAAACAAAACATTCAAGGACTTGATAGATGTAAACAAAATTTTATTATTCACTGATCAACTAAAGACTGCCATTGTTAGCAATATTAAGTTGTTGTAGAAAATTCTCCCAAAGCAGTAAAAGTTCCTGAGGAAGCATTTTAAAAAATAAGCTGCATACCATTAGTGCCATTGAGAGGTCATCCCTTTTAATGTCAAGTTCATCATTTTTTGGCTGCATACAGCAGAAGAATAGATTCATACATCTGAACAATATGAAGATGGGCACATGAAGAGAAAATATTCACAGGACAAAAGAATAAGAAAATCATAAAAGAACAAGCCAACAAGGACATACACTTGCCCCTAAACAATAGGAAGATAAAGTAACAGATATTCCAAGAAAGCAAATTGCTTAGAGTTGACAAACAATACTTATTCTCAATGAACAAAAACATGAAGAAGAGGATAGGAAGTCCAAATCTCACTAACATGTAATTTATAAGCCAACTTAGTGCAAAGACCAAAAGAGAACCAGAAAAAGAGAAGCCCTTCCAACAATGCAATTTTAATTGTGCAGGATATTTAGAATTACCACTAATACTTACATAGGTAAATATCCAAGTGCATGAACAATGATTTTAAGCAGAGTTCGATGTATCAATGGTATCAGCCAATGCTATCAGTGAGTCAGCGTAGAAAACAAGGGGTGTATCACAAAAATACACTGTCGATGATATTATCATTGATACATGCTAATATCTCACAATATCCAATTATCGGGAGTATATCAGCATGAGATATGCGTTATAAATGAAACAGGAAAAAAAAAATTGCCCAATTTTTTGGGGATAGTGTTTCAATGTGCTTTAACAATTCCACGATAGTTGTTTCACACCAAAACATCAATTTGGAGGAGAAATCCGATATGAGCGGATTCAAGCTGAAAACTCAAAGGTGAGCAACAAATTAGAAAGGATACAAGAAAAATCCATATTTCTGCATGAGTTTTATGCATAGAAATGGATTTCAAACAAGAAATTTCAATTTTGAAAGTGTAAAACAGAAGAAATTGGGAAATTCCACTTTCACCCTTTGAAGTTGCAACTTGCAATGTCAGAGTGGAAATTGATTATATATAATAAATATGTAATAGAGAGATCATTATATGTTTATGTTATTAAAAATATTGATTATTATAAAATATATTATCATCATCTAAGCCTTATCCCAATTAATTGGGGTCGGCTACATGAATCCTGCTCTGCTATTCTAGTCTATCAAGGGCCAAACCTTCAGTTAGACCATAGGTCATCAAGTCTTTTCTTACTACCTTCATCCACATCCTTTTGGGCATTCCCCTTGCCCATTTAGAGCCTTCGACTTGTACCAACTTACTCCTAACCCATGCAGTTCTTGGTCTCCGTTGCACGTGACAAAACCATCTAAGTCTACTTTCCCTTGTCTTATTACCTATTGGTACTACTCCTAAGTTCCCTCAAATGCATTCATTTCTAATCTATCCTTCCCAGTCTTGCCACTCATCCCTCTCAATATCCTCATTTTGGCTACATTCATCCTAAGAACACGTTCATTAACTGCCAACATTTTGTCCCATAAAGCATGGCTGGTTTTATAGCTATCCTATAAAATTACCCTTTCAGTTTATAAAATATATAATTAATTGAAATGATTTTAAAATATAAAAACTTAAAGAACCATATTGATTGCTATTTGATTGTGGAGAGGTGACCATGCCACCCAGGAACCAAGCTCATGTACTCAACCAGGAGTTCACTCTTCGAACAGATTGCAAGTCAGTTAAAGGAGTCCTTGCCAAGGATGTTAAGGCCCTAGCTGCCACTCAGATCTTTGCACGTTGTAGGCAATGTTCTCCATGTTCAAATGTGAAGTTGAACCCATCAAGGGTGATTCGAACTCTCTCCCGGATTTTCTCACTAAGGAATTTCTTCAAGGTAGTGTCACTGCACCAGCTGTCTCCTCACCCCCTGGGGAGAAAGAAGACGGAGATAGAGAAAATTCATCCACTGACAACGAGAACTCAATCTAACCTCCACTGTCTGCCCTTGGGCAGATCGACTCACAAGAAATGCAGCTAGCTCGCCAACCAACTGTTCATGTTTGAGCTATGGGCTCAAGCCACGCCTACAATTCTGAATTCAACGAGGAATTGCGTACAGGCAGACATGCCCAAAATCCCCCAGCCTGCAATTCCGAATTCGATGAGGAATTGAGTACGGGCTGACCTCCAAAAATTTTGAAAAAAAAAAAATTTATTGCCAAAAAGCACATAACCTATGTAACATGTTCCTAATGCGCACGGAGGCATTCCCGAATAGGGAAGCCCGAGTGCACATACGAGTAAGTTCTATCCTGTATGGAGCTGGTTGGGGACTTGGTCGCCTGTATGATAGGGGCTTTTGCTTCCAAAGGCGACCCTCTCAAGTTTCCGGCTCTTTCCGTCATTGAAGTAGCCTTTCGTCGCCCTACCCTAAGAAAGAAGTCACTACCCAAACCATAGTGCTCAGCCAGCAACACACGTCTGTGAGCAGGAGAGCTTAGTTAGTGTTTCTCACATCGCAAGAAAAAGCTAGCATACAATGAGGAAGTTATTGCATGGAGCATTGGGACCACGGACGCTAGTGATGGGCAAGGAAGCTCCAGTTCAATGTTGAATTGTGGATATAGCTCCATCTATGGGATTACTAATGACTAGGACATCCATTCGCAGCCATCTGGCTATAGCTATGGTCATTAGTATGCCTATGGATATGAACAAGGGTATCATTATGGACGTGTATCCAGGATATGGATATGGGTATGGAGGTGTCAGCCACAGCCAGTGCCACTAGGAGCAATGGTGAGTGACAGTTCCAATGATTGCTCAGTATACGTTGATGGACATACTGGTGCACATTGCTGAGGATGTGTAACAACAATATGTTAAAGAGTACATGGCCTGATATCATAACTTCATAAGTTAGGCATAGTACTGTAGCTTACGTGGAGCAGCAGTATTGTAGCCACCCCTGGTACAGCAACAAGAGCCATCTTGTAACTCCGTGCAAATTAAAGACAAGTTTTATATATATATATATATATCCTTTTTTAGCATTTTGTTGTATTGTTTATGTTTTATTAGTTGTATCATATGATACTTGAATGATCAGAACTCATTAGGGATAAAATTGCATCACTTGTTGTTTCTGACCATGCATAGTTCTGTCCCCTAAACAAAGAAACTTATTATACATAGTTTACATAGTTTTTTTTTCTTCTAATGATTTGAGTTCTAAATGTGAAATCATGTATTTTTTAACATCTCTTAAAGTTTCACTGAAAAATTTACATTAAAAGTATCCCCAACATTTCCCTCTTATTGTGATACATTCTGTAATACATGTGATATCTGCCGATGTTCCCATGATATTTCCATATCCCAAGGGTGCGATTCATGATGCAATAACAATACTTCAAGCAATGATTTTAAGGACTAAGTTCCTGTAACAAGGAGCACCTAGTTGATTACATCCAAAACAGTAACATTCACATCCACAAACGGTAAGGTAGCAGAGATACTTAAGGTGGTTTGATGTTGGAAGGGAAAACTTTTGAGAATATAATCAATGGAGTTGCTCCCCATCTTTAAGCTCAATAATTATTGAAGTCCTGAGGTGTCTAATATAATTATAGAAGTTCGTAGATTTGGTTGTCACAGGAAAAAAAATAAGCATTCATCATTGTTCTCGGAAAGTTATAGTATTAAAGAAAAACCATCAGCCTAGTCATCGACAAGAAAAATGATGTTCAGCATCCATGATATGCACCGGTTGTACTAATCTGAAAGGAACAATAGACTTCCACCAGCAGGTTGCATCATACAACTAGAGACTATTAGAGAGTAGCATATGAAATTTGAGATGAAAAATGCAAAGATAGCAGGTATCAAATTCATAGAATCATAGAAATACTAAATGAGCTCAATATAAGAATTGAGGTATACTACCCAACAAGCAGCAGTCCTAATGAATAAAAGATATTTTTAAAGGATAAAACTAAATGCTCCTCTGAAAATGCAAAAATTAAAGAACGGCATAGAGGATGCGCATAATGAGAATGTGTGCTCCTCTTAGTTCAGCTTACATGTGTGAAATAGATAGGAAAATAGCGGCCCAAAATGTCGAAAAGATCACCCGCATAACTTGCTATTGGACCAGATGGATCTGGGAATAGTCGCGCAAGAACTTCCACAAGATGAAAAGTAAGCGTTAAGCATCGAGGATCCTTTTCTTCATCAATTGCTTCACATGTCCCATAAACAAGGTCATCACCCTATAACGGAAGTAATGATTCGATAAACATCAGAAACTACAATTGTGCAACAATTTTTTTTCCAGAAAAAGGATGAACAAAAAAATGCAAGAATCATTGAGTACTGGAATATCTTTTAGGAGGAACAAAATGAAAGAAAAATACAAACACATTTTCACTGAAGAGGAAAATAAGGAAATATACCGATGCATAGTTTAAATCTATTTTAGAATCTATACATTATGTACAATAGTAAAAAAAGTAATGTACAATCACTCGGTTGAAGGCTCAAATAGGAGGAGATCAAGATTGAAAATACTACCAGAGTTACCATAGCATCAGGGTAGTGATCTAAAAGGCAAGCAAGAAGTTCAAAACATAGCTGCAAGAAGATTACAAAAGGCAAATGTCAGGAAGCTACAAGTTGAACAGGAAAAAAAAAATGTCTAGCAATACAAGTAGTGCATCACTATGTACTAAATGAATTAATGCTCAAAAGATGTGTTTGAGAAACCCACCTTACGGTCATGCTGAGCTAAAGACTGCACTTGTAGATTCTGTAAATAAGACTTGGCAAGCATCCTTGCGTCACTGCCTAAGACCATGCCAACATTACTCTTCCTCCTCACAAGTGCCAAACAACCAATAAGTGCTCCACGTAAAGCTTGCCAATCTGCCTGATGCAAATAAGAACATCACATAACTTATGAAGAAAACAAAAGATAAAGACATAATATAAATGAGCAACCAGATCAGCATCAAAATGTAGTAGAAGATACAAATGGAGAGGACATAAAACATAAATACAATCAAGCAATAAATAATGAAATGATGTAACTATTAATATTTACTAAAAAACAGCAACCCCAAACTAACATTGGAACTCACCAGTCTTGATGTGAAAAAACCTATCAAGCTATGTATAGTAGCATTGTCAAGTGGCTTTGATATAAGACGTGTCAGAAGTTCTGCTAAAAGAAGGATACCTGAAATTGTAGCAAAATGGCAGATAGTGACACAACATAGAAACAGAATTGCAAGGCACATATTGCACTAAGGGAAGAAAAAGGAACCGATATATATATATATATATATATATATATATATATATATATATCAAAGAAAGAAAGAAAGGAAGGAAAAAAGAGGCTAAAGGATGGTGAATGAAAAACTACCTGCTTTGCATATGATCTCATCTATCAATTCAAAGTGGAAAACAAAGGCCAAAACAGCACCATCAAACATCAATCTGAACCTTAGTCTTACGGTTCTCTGATCTCTTAACTAAGTTGCTAAAGGAAACTTGCATCCAGCAAATTTAATTTGCAGTTCACGGATTTTTATAAGTGCTACCATAAGCAAATCCCAGTTCCAAGTTCATTTAAGCTATTGTTTGTTTAAATTTTGTGTGTACTTGAGGTAAATTGGTAGAATTGGTTTAGAGGTAAAAGACCAGAGCTAATAAAGCCTGGAGTTCAAGTTTTAAGCCCTACATGCAGTACTTCATCTGGAAGCATACTTCTGGTTAGGGGTTGATCTTGGTCTCCAAGAGTTCACCTAGAAGTATCACATTATAATGTGATATACAAGTGGATAGGAGAAATCCCTTAAAATAAAAAGGATTCTCACAGTCAGGTTTATGTCATATATGATATGGAATTGCAGGAGAAGCATGAAGAAGAAGGCATGAGCCAAATCATAGTGGACCAAGTTGATTCAGATGATGAGCAAATATATGAAAATAAGGCCTGATTCTCCCCACCAACCATTTTGGGGCTTGAGGATAAAAATGTTCCCTCTGAAACCTAGGACTGTCAATGAACTGGGCCTGGACCAAGAAAAGATTAAAATTTTGAATACGGCTGACCAGACTGGTTCAGAATCCTATCCCGTTTTGCAGACCAACTCTAACCCATTACATTGACAACATTTGAAATCAGTACACTGAGCAGATTACAGAGCTAAATTCAAGAAGAGAGAGTTAAGTAGTAACTTCTACTGCTGTTTATATCAGGTTTCCTTTCTTCTAAATTCATCTAACCTTTTTCTTCTAATGCCAGTGAAAGTAAATGCAAAAATAACGTTGTGCAAGTTACAGGGGACATGGTTTGCCTCCAACTGCTGGCGTGTCCTAGTGAAAAGGCGTCATGTGTAGCAGTCAGATAATGGCCCCGCAGTGAAAAGAAAAGATTTCCCTTTGTGAAATGATGTTTAGGCCCTTTTCATTGTGGGGCCACATTTGACAGATGTGCATGTGCTTTTTTAATGGGCCACATCAGGCTCCTGCAGCCCCCGGTTGCAGGCAATTCACGTCCAGTTAGAGGGGAGAAGGAAGAAGTTAGCAAGGAAGGCAACGATGCAGAAAGCAACAAACATGGGTCTTTCCAACACAGTGCTTCAAAACTCAGCTGCAGGGTGTAACTGACGAAGCATATATGGTTGCCATTTGTTGAGTTCTCAGATGAAACCAAATAGATGCACAGTTACTGGTCCCAGAAGGACAACTCTGTTCATTCTCCAGTGCAACCGAGTCAACCCAAACGAGCCAGCAAAGTTTAAGCAAGTTTTAGAACCTCGAAAAATGACAACAAATGCATGAATTGGACGACAACAACAAAAATCTGATAGATGAAGATAGCACTTTTAACAGAAACGAAGATACATATAACCCTTGTGGCAGACAGCAAGACCCAACTCAATTGTAACCATTGTTTAGAGTAGCCCTGATATTATTTGTATCTCTAGCTTGATGATACTGATAACGCTGGTAGTCTCAGAAATTCCAGGTACCAGCGATGTATCGCTAAGGGGTCATTTGGATGCCCGTAAACTTTTAAGTTGTAAACACTTTACGCTTGAAAAGAGTTTCAGGTGTAAACTATTTACATGCTATTCTGTTTGGCTTTTTAAGTGGTAATCCGTTTACAGGCAAACAGATTATGTTTTTGTCTAACTTGTAAAGTGTTAAAATGCATAAAGTAGGTATTCGCACCACATAGAGCTCGGAGCGGTAAATTCAGCCAAAATTTGCAAATCACTTCAAAAGAATTATTATTATTATTATTATTATTTATTTATTTATTTTGGGGGGGAACCATCCAAGCAATGGACGGATTGGATGTCCTCCATGTTGTGGCAGTGGAATTCTACCACAGGGGACCTCTTCATCCTTTCGTCCGTACAGCTATCCATACGGCCACGTAAGGTGAAGCCTAATTCCTCTAAAGTTTCTCCATGTGCTCTCTCATGTGGTGATCCGAATAAGGAGGGCCATACGTAGAGATATTTTATTCCATTAATTCACCTTTTGGGATATTCCTTGGTGTCAGATTCCTTGTATGGGTGGGAGAGAGGTAAGTTTTGTATTTCTATTTCTCTTGTTTCTAGTGAAGAAGAAAACTTTGTGTTGCTACCCTGTGGAGTAGACATATTGCCAAACCACAAAACTTTCTGTGCCTTTTGTCTCTTGTTTTTGGTTAGCCCTTTTCTTTTGTGTTTTGGCCTCACCTACATTGATCTCGTTCGGGCGTTTTTCTGCAACACTCTACTCATCACAGTGGGCCCCAAATGCAGTCCGAAAGTTTTTTATGGTGGAGATGATTATTCATGGATTTTTTTTTTTTTGTCATAAGAAAGCATCAAGGGAAGCACATGATGGACAAATTGGATGTACCATACACATTACGGTGGGGTCCACATATCACAGTGTATATCAACTATTGTGTTATATCATGTATTTTTAGTTGTAAAGGCTTTACCTATAATCTAAAACATGGTTTTTTTGTCAAGTTTCATATTACAAATAAAACTTGTAATGTGTTTACAGGCCTTGTAAACCCTTTATAGGCAAGTGCAGCTATCCAAACAGCCCCTGTAATCCGTTTACAACTTAAGGATTTTACAGGCATCCAACGACCCCTAAGTATCACCAATGTATCAATATTGCTAATGTATCACCAATATTTTTGCCCATGTAAATTATGGGTGTCGCTTGTATCGCTAATGTATCAACATCACCAATATTTTCGACTGTACAAATTCCAAGTGTCACTTGTATCACCATATTATCGACGATATTTCAATAATATCACCAATGCATCAATATCACTAAAAATTTGTTTATTTCCCATTTCAATATTTTTTTTGGCGCATGGTTGTATGCGGTGTGCAACTTACAAACAATAATATCGATCAAATTGCAATATTGTTGTTACCACAACATGCGCAATATCGAAACGATAGTCTTTTGTTTCCTCTCCAATTGTCGACAATTTCTAAGCGAAATATCGTGTGTTGTCGATATTCCGAAATATCGAAGAATGTTTAGATGGAAGGTTGGATAGTCAGATGGATGGTTGGATTGGTTTCTTGCGACAACACATGCTTTTAGGCTCCCATCAGATGGAAACTTATTATGTATATACTCTTTTTGCAATTTTTTTATTCCAAAATATGCAAATATGTGTATTTTAATATCTCTTGAAGTTTCACTGAAAAATTTCACTGTCTTCCCCATGTTCCCCGTTGTTTCTCCTCATTTCCGGTTATCGACAACATTATCGACGATATCAATATTGTTTCCTTATCCCCAGTCAGTGAAACTTGTAGCAATACTGATAATTCGAGCACTGATTGTAACTATGTATTTCAAAGAGTAATGTTCCTTATCATGCAAAAAGAAGATATAGTAATTTGTGAAGACATTCAAACTCATGGCAACCAAGGCAACGTTTGGATGCCCTATTGAATTGCATTTCAATAATTAGCTCACTATATTGGAAATGACCCAATTGTAATACCTTCCCTATTGTTTATGACAAGCAGCCTTCACATTGTGGAAACATCCCTTTCAAGTTTGACTAAAAAGTAAGATATATGCGTTTTGGAGCCTAATCCCTCAATATGAATACAAAGGATGGTAATTGCAATGTTGTCATTTTCACTTTATTGTGGTTTTTGCAATTTGATTCCATAGTGCATCTAAACAGGGCCTAAAAGAGCAAGACGTGATCAATATTAGTTTATAAGCTTCCATCTTTACCTACAAGATAAAGACCATTGCTACCATTCTTAGATGTCTAAATAAATTACATGAGCTATTTAAGGGCAGATTTTTGTTCAAATCTCAGAAGAATTATCCCAGTAAAACTATATTCTGACAGGCTGTCGAAAACTGCCACATCATCACCACTTTGGCCTCATCCCCCCTTGGCCCTAAGGCAAACATTTCTTCCTACAATAACATGGGGAAAAGAAAGATGGGTGGCAGCTCTCCAACAACACATTTGGATGTGTTTTTGACAGGTAAAACATCTCAGTATAAAACAAAGAGACCCTCAAAAATATATAATGTTAAGCCCATCAAAGATGATGGAAAAAGAATACCTCTTGCACGGAGGACATTATCTGAAGTCGTCAAATACATTTCCATTTCTCTAACCTAGGGGAAAAAAGAGATGAGAATTAAATAAATAAAAATTAGTACAAGGAGATGAAATTCATCACATGCAAAAAAGAAAAATATGACGAAAACTCACCAATTCTTCAATCATTAAGGTGTCATTCTTCACTAGTGCAGTAATCACATCGAGGCTTGCATCCTGTAACATAATAAATCATACAGAAGAAAAAAAAATTGAGAGGAAATTCCCGGGGGGGGGGGGGGGGGATCGTTTGGCAACCTAGAAGTTGACCCATTTCGAATTGGATCCCAATCCAAGGCCAATTCTTACATTTGGCCGGAATTCAATTCATGAATTTTAGCTCATTAATGATTCCCAGTGAAAAGCTGGCTTGCAAATCTTGGGGATTAAAATACTCCCCAATGGTCATATTTTGAAACTACCTATGAAAAGGGAGAGATACCGATCAGACAGCTCCTTGCCAGATCTCTACGATTGGAGCCTTACCTGATCTTCTTCTCGGTGACGAATCAGACAATTGCTTGCTCGAATTAATGGTGGGTTTGGAAGAAGTTGGGTTCAGGTTTTGCATTTTCTTGTCGATGGAGTTGGGTTTGGGTTTGACGGATGCAAGTTGGTGGGTATTTGCACTCCCAACTTTCTTTACTAACTACCTTTTCGGACACTAACATGCTTCAATCAAGGTCGCTCCGGTGTCCGCGGTGTGATCAATGGTTTCATTGTCGAACCATGGCCCCACTTGTAGGAAATGAAAACTTGAGCATTGTATAATACAACTACAAACTACTGGCCTAAGTATAATTTTTTTGGGAAGTAGGAGCCTAGGACCGTGGATGCCAGGACAGATTGTGGTGAGCTAGTGGCAATTAGGGCCACAACTTGCATGGATCGGGTTGACGCTCAACCTGAGCCCAACTCATAATCAAGTTGTGTCAACCCGTGGCAGACCCAATTCAAGCCCAATCTAGTGTACCATATCTTCAGCCCTAACCATTCTCAAGTTAGGTTATATTGAACCAGGTTGGTCAGATTAGGTCAAGTTGCAACTAGGGCAAGACTCCTGTATTAGTATAGTATCTTATATACATACATTAAACATAATAATTTATACTATTCACGTAATCTAGAGTCTGAGAGGGAATGGCGGAACAGGAATCATGCATTTGACCCCAATTAGTTGGGATAAGGCTTAGATGATGATGACGATGACAACGTAATCTAGAGTAGGGTTTGGGTTGGGTCAAGTTGCCCGGGTCCTCAATCGAAGCTCAACCTAACCTGAACTCAGGTTGAAGTATTCCAACCGAGCCCAACACAACCTCAAACCCAACCCCAAGCGACCAGACCCAAATTTTGGGTTGGGCAATCGGGTTCAGGTTGAGCCTGACATAAGTTGCACCCCTAGCGGCAATTCAGCACTCATGTGCTGCCATGTCACCTGCATGTAGGATCTAGACCAACCATTGGGTGAATGACCCTATCCCAAAATAAGGCAAATCCAATCATTTGATGGTGAGCACATGTATGAGAAAATGGATGTTGGAGAAAACATATCCAACAATCCATATTATTCAAGTCCAACAATCTATATCATTCAACACAGAGTTGTAGACCTCGTAGAAGTGAACAGTTAGGATATTGCTTGGAAAAATGGAGGGAACCCATCCCCACATAGGCACATATGTTAATATGGAGCATGTAAGATCCGTGCAATCCATCTGGTTGGAAATAATGTTTATCATCTGCATAAAAATCAGAAAGTTTAGTGCTCAAGTGGGCCACAAGCCCACAGTGCACACATCTAGGGTTTTAGCTCAAATTATCAAATTAGTGGGCCCACTTTTCTAGACCACCTGATGCTTGAAATTGCCTTATTTTCGGGCCAAGGCTATCTGACAATGGGCTCAGTCCAATGATTGTCCACATATTGCACACACGTCATGTTGGCATATTTGATATGATTTACCTCTTCGAAATCATTCTCCTGTGAATATACGCAGTACAATGCTTGATAATTATATTCCAGCATCCAAACACATTTCAGGATTACATAGAATGCAACTCCAAGTAGAGCTGGGCAATCCTAACCCGATCCGGTGGATCCGACCTGATCCGACGGTCTGGATCGGTGCAAATCGGGTTGGTTAGGTTAGATCCGAAATCTTTTCGGGTCGAATTCAAATTCATGCTTACCCGGACAGACCCAACCCCGGAATCCGAACCGATTCGATCCGACCCAACCCGGTTCGGATGTATGTGTTTCATTCATTCCATTCATTCATTTTTAAAGTTCAAGTTATGACTTGGTACCAAAAATGAGAGTAATATAGATCTTAAGTGGACCGCACCACATGAAAACAATAGGGGTTGGATATCCAGCATTAAAATCCTCTTAAGGCCTACTATACTGTTTATTTGATATCTTAGGCCTACTATGCTGTTTATTTGACATCCAATCCGTTGATTAGGTCATACAGTCCCTAATGAAGAGAAACAACAAAGAACACCTTGATCTAAAACTTTTATGGCCCTCAACATGTTTTTAATGGTCAGCTCTCATTCAACACTGTTTCCTGAAATGTGGTCCACTTGAGAATTGGATATACCTCATTTTTAAACTTATATTGTAAAATGATCTGTAAAAATATATGGACGGCATGGATGAAACACATACATCATGGTGGGGTCCACCTAGCACCGACTTATGTCAGGGAGAGTAGCCAGTCCGTTCCCCTCTCCGTACGCTTACATGATCTGACATCCCCTCTCGTCTCCAGCTATATATAGGTACGTGTCGTGAGAAGACGAGCACTGACGCTCCTCGAGCTTCGAGTTGTACGAACGGTTCAAAGGATATCAAAGTTGCATTGCCCACCATGATGTATTTATTATACCTATACCGTTTATATATTTTTAGACATCATTATAGAGCATTATCCAAAAAATAAATAATATCCAAATATCATCTGGACCACACCACAAATAGCAACAAAGAATAATTTTTACCATTAAATAATTTATGTGGTCCCCACGATAGTTAGATTTGTCTTATTTTTTGTCTCAAGCCTTAAGATTAACTCGCAAAATAGATGGACGGTTTGGATATAACACATACCCCATTATTAGCAAGTGATGTGCTTACATACAGCAAGTATTATGCAGGTGATGTGAAAAGTACGGTACTGCACTTGCGTGCAGGTAAACATGGTAATACGCGTGAGAAAGCACCGATACAATTTTTTTAAAATTATGTGGGGCTCACTTCACTGTATATGTTTTATCTAAGCCGTTCATCTATTTTGACTTATCATTTTAAGCGTTGAGTAAAAAAATGTAGTATATTGAAAGTTAAAGTAGGCCACACTAAATAAAATAGTTAAATTAAATTTAAACTATCGGAATCCTATCAAATCCAATCCGGCTCGATTTCTCTAACCAAATTGGAATCGGTTCAGCTCAGTCCTACCATCTGTCGGATCTGTCCGACTCAGCTGACTAGGACTCGATCCCGGATTTATCCCAGTTTGGATCAGGGCATAGAGATTACGGGTCTAATCGGGTTATACCCAATCCGGACCGATGCCCAGCTCTAACTCCAGGTTACCAAACACGAATGACAGTGAGATTCTCAGGGATACCAATCCGTGGAATTGGATTCTTAAGTAATTCTCAAATTCCAGGTTGCCAAACGACCCCTTAGCAGAAAGGAGCTCAAATTAAGAACGGAGAAAAGAGATAAACATAAGAAAAGGAATCAGAAATAGATGGATTGAGAAGCCTAACTTCTAGGTACGATCGAGATTGTCGAAAGAAGACGAGATTTTTCCCTAAGAGAGTGGAATTGAGAGAGAGAGAGAGAGAGAGAGAGAGAGAGAGAGAGAGAGAGAGGAGATGAACCTGCTGATTGGACGGGCGAGACGAATCGACGAAGGTTTCTACGTGCGGATTCCAAGAGCTGAGGTTCGCCATTTTCAGAACAACGGAAAGCGAGGGTTTTTACGCGGAGCGAGGGTTTCTGATGCCGCGAAAGGCAGGTATTTAAAAGGTGAGATCTCTGAAAGGAGAATCTTTGATACTCTTGCAATGTGGTGGATGATACGCAGGCACTTTAAATTACATAGAACCTGCTTATGTGACATATAGCTAACTCAAATTAAATCGTCCAAATCATGGGTACCGGTTTAGATGAACTCAAAATTAAGCTTATTTGATTATCTGGCTATCAGATTAGCAGACATTTATTGGACAGTTTAAAATGAAAAATACATTGCAATCCTATTTCAACCGGCTAGTGTTCACACATCAAATGTTACCACTGTTCAACCAATTTGATTTGGGGCTATGACTTAAATATCTTCAGCTCATTAGTGAAACTGGCAGAGACATTATAGTGAGAGTGTGAGTGATCCAGGTTGGATCCCTGGTTATCCAGCTGAGTTATATGAAGCGGGAGTCACTGGTGTGGTGTGATAGGGTTTTTGAACATTGTACCATTTTGAAACATTCCGAGCCCACACCTAGCAATAGCATTAGGCACGATTTTACAATTTTCATGTGGCAAGACCCACCGAAGTTTTAGAATGGTGTGATGTTCAGTTTCAAGACCAAACATTAAGCTGTGCAACTGCTTCGTGGCGTGGATAACCACATGGAGCGTTTAATTATCTGTTTTGGTGGAGCTGTAATGAGCATGGTTATAACACTTGTTTGAGTCAGTTGCTGCTCGGACTTAAAAGAGGACAATCAGGTTTAATACCATGAATCAGGATTTCGGGGAGGTGATTTGGACAGATTCGTCCAAGTCATGTAGGATGCAATGCAGTGTGGGCGAGTCAGGACAGATTCATCCCAGGTGAATAGGCACAATAATTGGAGAGAGTGGATATAACCAAGATAACTTGGTGGATCCCACTAAATTGTGGAGATGATTTGGCCCAACTAGTCGAAATTGACTTGACTCTGCAGTGAACTAGTTTAAGACACCGAGCCTTTTAACCATGGAACTGAACATGGGTGCAACCTGTGCAGGTTGTGCTGGGTTCAGGGTCCACTCAAGCCTGACTTTACCTCAAGAGGAACCAACCTGCAATCCCACCTGACCCGAATTCCAAGCAGATGTCCCCAACCTGGCCCAGACTAAATTCTCCCTTGCCCCACCCTAAGCTCACCCACCCTAGCTCAAATACAAATTTGATTATTCCAAATGAGACCTAAACCAACAAGAATTTGCTCAACGTGAACCCAGGTTGGTGCTTCTGGACCTTAACCCGACTGGTGGACCTTAACAAACTAGGGTTGAAAGCCGGGTGGGTTCAACTTGACCAACCTGACATTAGATTGGGCTCAGGCAGGATGTATTGGGTTTGATCTTGGGCTTGGGCTATACAAACACCGACCCGATAAAACTTAGGTTGGGCTTAGGTTGAGGTCTCGGGTTGCACGACTCAACCCAAACTTGATCAATATAAAAGTTACTTATAAAATATAATTGAGTGTTGATCATCTATATTGAAGGCACATGAAATTCCAATACCGTCAAGTCTCATTGGTCCATGTCATTTTCAATTACTTAGGATAACAAGACACTAGATTTCTCTCTCCCAAATAAATTGCATGTTACACAACACGACTTTTAAAGCAGTAGTTGTCCTCTATTTTAACTTGTTTGTTTGAAAAAAAAAAAACGTTACTTAGAATAAATAATTGCACATATAATTAATAAAATTATAAGTACAAAAAATAAGATGTGTATTAAATTATAATAAACTAATGTAATAATGAAAATATTAACATGTATTCACCCAATTGAGCGGTTTAAGTTGGGCTTGGGTTGAGAATTCCCAACCTAAAGTTAGATTGGGTTAGAGTTGACGTATAGGAACTTTGGGTTGAGCTAGGTTGAGCACCAACCCTATTCAACCCACCTGACTTTCGGCCCAATAAAAGCCTATTTGGATGCTTGTAAGTTATTTTAAGTTGTAAATAACTTATAAGTGAAAGTCACCTATTGGGAAGTGATTTCTCACCCTCAGTCTCTTGCAATTTTTTTAATAGATTTGCCTGTAAGTGACTCATACATCGTAAGTTACTTACGGGTGAATTTTCTCTCCCAAACACTACCTATAAGTGACTTCCCTATAAGTCATTTCCCACTTACCCAATTTACAAGCCTCTAAACAGGCCCTAATAAACCTACTCAGAGACGTGCCCGCTGAATCAGAGTCGGTTTGATCTGACTCACACCCAAGTTGCAGCCCAAGCAACGGCGCGTCGATTGAAGGTTTAGTAGTACGCGGGTTAAAAAAAACAAAAAAGAAAAAAGAAAAAGAAAAGAAAAGAAATACGACTGTCCCGTTCCAACTCGAAAGGAGGCCACGCATTGGATGGCTGGATCATATCTAGCAGAGATCGGGCGGTTCTCCGTCCATGATGAGATCCATCGGACCAACCGTCTAGGCAAGCAAACCGTTGGCCCCACAGCAAACAAGAGGCGTTCCCTGTCCCGATTCAATGTACTCGGCAGGCCTCTTCATGTCCAGCTTCAAAACCACAGGCAAATCCAGGCAACCTGCAAAAATCTAGGGCACGAAAGTGAAAAAATGACTACGGCAGCACAAGGGTTCATAGAGATCCGATTGCCAGAGCAGAAATCAGGGAGCGGATATGGTCTGTTTCCCACCGTCCTCTCTCCAAACCCATCTTTCGTTACCAATCTCTCTCGATTCACAGACTCCGTAAAGAAGGAGAAGCCATGGCTGGAAGATGTGCTGCTCTCGAGCGGAGCTATCCTCCTGAGGGATTTTCCCGTCCAAACCGCTTCTGATTTCAATGCGGTAGTCGAAGCCTTCGGGTACGAGGAGCTGCCCTACGTGGGAGGAGCCGCTCCTCGGACCAATGTCGTCGGTAGGGTTTTCACCGCTAACGAGTCACCGCCCGAGCAGAAGATTCCGTTCCACCACGAAATGGCTCAGGTGATTTTCTTTTTTCCCGTACCTTTTTCTGTCACGGAGAATTGAAGATGGAAGACGAACACGTGGGATTAATGATGATTTGCAGGAAGAGATCCCATGATTTATGTTGTTTGCAGATGACATAGTTTTGATTGACAAGATAAAGGAGGGTGTGAGCACAAACATAGGTTTATGAAAGGGTGCTTTAGAACCTAAAGGGTCATTTGGATGCCTGTAAGTTCTGTGTGTGGGAAGAGATTTACAAGCAAGTCAGGTGTTTGGGGGAGGAAATTCACCTGTTAAATCACTAACAAGATGTAAGTAACTTACTGGCAAAACTGCCAAGAAATTTCATGGGGCTGGGGTTGAGAAATCACTTCCCTCTAAGTGACTTACAGCGGAAAGTCACTTTCAGGTGAAAGTCACAAGTTCAAAACCTACAGGCATCCAAAAAACTCCAAAGGATTTAAAATTAATTGGACAAAACAGAGTACATGGAGTGCAATTTGAGTAACAATAGGAGTGAAAACAAGGAATTAGTTAAGATTACCGACTAAGAAGTTTCCCAAAATGACACTTTTGATACCTTGGGTCAATAATTCATGAGAGTGGAGAGTTTTGGAAGGATATTGTCCTTAGAATTCAAGCTGGGTGGAAGATATGAAGATCTGCCTTTGGAGTTTTATGTGATTGTGGTATGCCTCGCAAACTGAAAGGGAAATTTTATAGGATAGGTATAAGACCAGCCATGCTTTATGGGACAAAATGTTGGGCCATTAAGGAATACCTTGTTCATAGGATGAGTGTAACTAACTGACATGATGATGTTGGGATGGGCGAGTGCCGAGATCAGGATAAATTAGAAATGAAAGCATTAGAGGGAACGTAGGAGTAGTACCAATAGGTTACAAGACAAGGGAAGTAGACTTAGATGGTCTAGTCCTGTGCAATGGAGACCAAGAACTTGGCCAGTTAGAAATGGTTAGTAGAAGTTGAAGGCTCTAAAGGGGCAAGGGGAAGGCCCAAAAAGATGTGGATGGAGATAGTAAGAAAAGATTTGATAACCTATGGTTTGATTGAAGGTATGTCCCTTCATAGAGTGGCATGGCGGAACAAGATTCATGTAGCTGACCCCAAATAATTGGGATAAGGCTCTAATGATGATGATGATGACGACGACGACGATGACGATGACTAGTACATGGGGACTATGCTTCATGGTTGGAATGTGGAACCATTCATTGAGTGGATCCCACTATGGATGGTCCATGGCACAGAAATCAGGCTGATTGGACGGATCAGCAAGTCCTACCACCATGGCCTGCAAAGGAACAGTGAGAACCGTAAAAGTCCTGTGGTTCATTTTTCTACTGGCTGAAATCCTTAAAAAGGGTGGTTTGTTTGGTCAAGTTCTGGCACTGTGGGCTATGGCTCATGAGATGAACGCTTCTGGTGGGCCTCTTGTATGATGGTGGGGCCTGTTGACTAATAAAACAATCATCTCGTTCATCCGGGGTCTTGAATACATGACTCAAGAGTTTTTGTTTCCTTTTTTTAAGGCTATGCTTGGATGTACTGTTGATTTGAACTGCAAAACTTTTTTTTTTTTGGTTCCTGTTTGAAATTTCTCAGTTGGAGAGTGGGGTTTGGATTTAATTTGCAGATAAATGAGTGAATGTTTTGATCATTTTAGGGCTGTGATGTGGGTTTAATGAAACTAAGGGAACAGGAGCTATGCTTCCATGGTACATGTGGCATAAGCACAGGCACTCACTGTACAAATCATGGACCCTATTGCAGGAGCATGGCCCAAAAACAAACCTCAATTGCTTAACCATCTATTACATGTTTACATGGACTTTTAAGAAAAATGAGATATTCAGCAGTCCTAATTCAATGGCTGAATGGGAAGCTAAGATCATCCAATCAGTGTAATTTTTGCTCATGCGCCATCCACAATTGGGCCATTGATTTGGACAGTTTGGATTGATGTGTAAGCAACTAATGCAGGGGCATTTTCACAACGGGTTCAAGTGGGGTGGCTTGTGGGATGTAGGGGTACACTCGGGGTGGGCGGCACCGATGTGATGTGGGGCCCTCGAGAGGATTTCAGCCGAGGTTCTAACCCATGTGATGTGGGGCCTGTGATATGAGATAAAGGGATTAATTCGCCATACTCTCCCGGGCTATGAGATAAAGGGATTAATTCGACATGCTCTCCGGGATATGAGATAAAGGGATTAATTCGCTATGTTCTATTAGTTTGAGCTTTTAGAGAAAGTGGTTAATTGTTCTGCATCAAAGTAGTATTAGAGCGGGAGGTCTCGTGTTCGAGACTCCTCACCAGGGGTGATTAATGCAGGGGCATTTTCACACCGGGCCCGAGTGAGGTGGCTTGTGGGATGTAGGGGCACACTCGGGGTAGGTGGCCCGTGTGAGATAAATGGATTAATTCGCCATGCTTTATTAATTCGAGCTTTTAGAGTAAGTGGTTAATTGTCCGGCCTGTGTGAGATAAAGGGATTAATTCGCCATGCTCTATTAGTTCGAGCTTTTAGAGTAAGTGGTTAATTGTCCTGCACCAGCAACTGTATCGTGGGTGTGGTGATACCACTCCATTACATGGCAGTGAACCTCGCACCATGGTCTAATACTTCTTTTCTTAAACTACTACAATGACTTTTTTCTTTTCTTTTCCTTTTTCTAAAGAGAACAAAATTTATTAGAACGCTCACCCAAAGGCAGGAAAATAATATAACTCAGAACTAAGACGCCACAAAAGAAAAGGAATCAGCCTTAGCTGCCTTTACATGTGGAGCTTTGCCCTTAACAAGATCCAAACATATCTTAATTATCCCCTCCACCGTGGACCTTCCATTTCTAAAACACCCCTCATTCCTCTCTTTCTAGATTGCCTAGAGAGTTGCCATAATGATCAGCCTCCAAATGACTTCACTCGCCTTCCTGCCACCTCCATGCCATGCCTAGAGAAGAGCCTCCATAGATTCCGGCATGACCCAGGCCATGTGAAACTCAGCAAGGGAGTAGTCCCACACTTTCCGAACAAATGTGCAATGGATAAATAAATAAATAAATAAGTAGTTTATTCACTCTGCGTTGTCCATGCACATCAAGCAAATATTTGGGAGTACAACAATGATTTTTCGTCTGGTCATTCTTTTTTCTCTTTCTTTTTTTAAAGGCGGTGAAGATGTGTTATGTTATAGGTTTCAGTTCTGTGGGGATAACTTCTTCAATTCTTAGTGAGACACTGTAGAATTTATTGTATTTGGGTTTTCATTTTGTTAGGGAAATCTGGTGATAGCTTTTCAGTCAAGGGGCAACTTCTGCTTTCGATGATGTTTTTGTTTCACTCTGATTTGTCCCTTTTTTTTTTTTTTGCAATTACTGGAGGTGAATGAACTGGATTTAGATTTATGAGCAAAATGAAGTTTATGAAGGTCGTCTTTTCTTATGTTCTTTTGGACCTATGAAAAGAGCTTCATACAGATTTCTTAAACCCACTAGAAAGAATTTTTCTTTAGATGTGACTCTTTGTTGGTTACTTCTTACAGGTTCCTGAATACCCAGCCAAATTGTTCTTCTTTTGCGAAGAGGAGCCTGGAAGAGGGGGTGAAACTCCTATAGTTCTCAGCCATCTCATTTATGAAAGGATGAAGGAAAGGTTCCCAGAGTTTGTGGAAAAACTTGAGGAGCATGGTTTGATTTATACACGGGTTTTAGGGGCGGAAGACGACCCTTCTTCTCCTATTGGCCGTGGGTGGCAGTCAACGTTCTTAACCAAAGACAAAAGAACAGCCGAGGAAAGGTTTGGGATCTTATCCTTTTTACATGATTTTCTGGGAGATATTATATTTCAACTTGCAGTTTTATTTTCGGCATCATGGGATGCAATCCATGGTGTTATAACAGGTGGAATATGATATTTTCTGCAATAATTGTTAGTTCCATGTTAATCATGGAGTGCTTTTGGAATTATTTTATCTGAAGATTTCACAAAATACTGATTTCTTCAAAAGGAAAAAAAAAAAAAAATGGATATCAGCTCTGTCTTTTGATTTGAATGTTGATAATCTTTAGTGACACAAACCCAACTTTGACTTGATGAGGGCACAGTCCAGTTGACTAAAATTGAGTCTGGTTTTTGAAGCACTTGGTGAAGAGTTTTTGAGTACTCAGTTGATTTTTTTCCTTTCCAGTCCTTTTATACACTATGATTGGATTAAGTCGGCTTTGAGCTTTTCAAGCACTTAATCAAGATGGTCTCTTCAGTGGTTTGCCCATTATTTCATGCACTGATTTTTCAACACGATAAAACTGTGTCTCACCAAGTCTAGGATTTAATTGTGCAAATTTCTAGTGACAATCTTTTGTATTATTGGTCTTTGGTTTGTTGACTTCTCAAATCATCAAATGTAATGTAGGGCTGCTCGACTGGGTACGAAACTGGAATGGGTGGACGATGGGGTGAAAACAGTTATGGGCCCAATTCCAGCTATTAAATATGAGAAAACAAGGGGGCACAAGATATGGTTCAATAGCATGGTGGCTGCTTATACTGGCTGGAAGGATAACCGCAATGATCCTGTTAAGGCAGTTACCTATGGGGATGGGACGCCATTGCCAGCTGATACTGTGTACGATTGCCTGAAAATCCTAGAAGAGGAAAGTGTTGCTATTCCTTGGAAGAAGGGTGACATCCTATTGCTTGACAATTTGGCTGTTCTTCACTCTCGGCGATCATTTGATCCTCCTCGCCGCATATTGGCTTCACTCTGCAAATAGTGGTGTGCTCTATTCTCCGATGTTTTACAGATAAGCTCCTGCTTATAAGATTATCTTCTCCTATACAGAGAAAAATGTCACTTGCCACGGTGTACATGGATGCACCCGTATATATATCTCCACTGGCTAGGCTTGAAGCCATCATCTGAAGATGGCATTGATGCTATATTTGTAAGCTAAGCAGCTTGGGCACGATGGATATCCTTGGGACGGCAGCCTGTTCAATATATTACATGATTTGAAACTTTTTGTTGCTTAATTTGTAAGACATGATAATGTAAATACTGCACAAATTAGTGCACCTTACGATATTTAGAAGTTTGTTTCTTCTTCTACAATGCGATACATTAAAATATGCCTGCGATGTTCTTCTGCAGCATGTTTATAATTACACAAAGTGAGAAGATTGTTTATTCACTAGAGGGAAAAAGAAAAAAAAAAAAAAAGAAGTACAGTACAGAAGTTGTATGGGCAAATCTCCAGTCCCACCATCCATTGCAGCAGGGTTGAATCCCCATGCACATTCAAAAATGGGATTTCTGGAAATCCCATTTTTGAATGTGCAAAGGGACTCCCCCAACTGCCAACGGATGGTGAGGGATTTGTACAGTTGATAGGCTCAACGTTTCTTCTTTGCCGCATTCTTCACCATCGCCGATGGGAGAGACTTTGCAGGATTGATGGCCTTTCTGAGCTTGAAAATGTTCCAAGCTGTGCCCGCGGCATGCCCTGCAGTGGCAAACACATCTTCCGTCACCTCCCCTGCGCTCTCTCCAAACCTTCAATTCAGCAAAAGATAATTGTCAGGTGAATCTTGGAGAAAAAGTTGTCAAATGACTAAAATCACCCAGATTCCTATCAAGGTTTTAAATATCAACATCTGAGGCAGTATTGGGACCCAAATTTCTGATGTGATATGGGCTGATACAGCCCCCTGTGGGGATGAGGGTTCTATAGGGCCACATCGTGCCGGATTAAAACCATGATGGTGCCGGATTAAAACCATGATGATCCGGATGGAGCTTGGTTTTGCAATCATTCATCTGCTGATGTGCACATGTGCACACACACATATGCATAGATACATGAATATTCACACACACGCGCACATAATATGACGGCTCACATGCAGCTGTTTGGACCACACATGTGTGCACACAATCACATGCATGCATGCACACTGGTCTTTACCTCTGGGAGACCATTCTTGTTGCTGCGCCGGAGGTGGCAGTGTATGCTTCTTTTTCAGCAGCCTCCACTGCATCAATGACCTTATCTGCAGTTCCAGGACCAGGAACAAGAAAAATTAAGCTCTCTTTATAGCGTGTTCCCAAATGTTGATATGCTACTTGCATTCTGATACTAAAGCATTTCATTAAAACTGAGATGGGTTTTCAGTAAGCTTGCACAGGGGGCAATGTTTACTTACCAATTGCATCCAATGAAGCTACCAGAACCTGCCCTGGGACCATGGCCAGAAATTCCTTGCCAGCTTTTGATTGGACCAGTGGTGCCGCCACTGATCCAGTGACTAACAGAACTCCATTAAGCAGGCTTTGGCTAATCTTGTGTGTCATTTTTGACAGTTTCCTCACCCTGAAAACACAGAAATGTGTTCACACTACAGATATGGGGGCAGTTCTGTAGTACATGGTTTGAAGTGCCTCACCAGCTGAAGAATAAGGGGGGAGAAAAAGAAGAAGCACCAGAATGCACATCCACGCCCCAATACATGGCATGTGATATAAGCAAAACTAGTTCTCATTTAAAAGGAAAATTTTGTTCTGGGTACTTGTATAAGTGGTTATAGTTACTATCTTCCAAGGACATTTGTTAATTTGTGAATGCTTCCTTGAGCCAATGAAGTTTGGGCCACTAATCTAACTGTGATGTGCGCACAACCTCATGTGTGCACTCTGCCTACTTGGATGCATGACTTTCTGCCAGATTTCAATTTGGGATGCTGAATTTTGAAGTACTCTTTGAGCTGCAAGATGTCTGAACTTGCTTAGCTAGCTTCAGCTATTGGCCTCTCCAGGAAACATCATTTTAGAATGCCCTCAAAACAGGCCTCTTCTGAGTGTTTGTAGGTATAGTTGTTATCTATTTTGTTCAGGACTCTTTTTCTACTATTTTTTAATTTCTAATTTTGGTTGTTTTTCTTGTTATCATTGTAGTAAGGTTTTAATCATCAAAGTTTCCTAGCTGCAATAGGTTAGTGTTTAGAATCATTTAAATAATTTACTTTTATGATAAATGGTAGCTCTCTGATTTGTATATCACCGATTTTAGGTGATTAGGTAGTTGTTCCTACATGTAGCAAGCTTTTTGGATAATAAGGTTGCTTTGTCTGGAAATTCGTTGAAGCCACTCCAATGGAGGATCATTCTTCAAAAAAGGATATAAAGAGGTGGTAAAAGAACAGGTTAATGTTCTTGTTAGTACCGTTTCAGGCCTTTCTGAGCTCCGCTTTTCTTTTCCCCAGCTTTGCTTTTGCTGATTTTACTACCCTCTGTGGTAGAGCTCCTGTTCCTGCCCTCCACAGCACCAGCTCGAACCATCTCTCCACCCTTTTGAACCTAATATTATTTTTCCACCAACACCATTAGTTTATGTTTTCCAAAGAACAAATGGAATGCTAATAAAAAGACAGATTCATTAGCTTTACCCTGAGTTTGGTGGCACTAAATATCATGATATTTCGTGATTAATAAATCAGTCTAAACCAGGAAATTTCACGATTTCTGACAAACACACCCTTCAAGAAAATGCTTTGCATACTTTCGGTTTACTATCAAGGCAGAAATTGTGTCGGCTAAGTGTGTTTCGAAAGTGAGTGCCCACATCTCCACCACTGGTAAATGGTGGGCCGATATCTTAGCAAACATCTGAATGGGCTTTTGAAATCTCAAAATTTGAGATGTTCGCTGGATTCCCTCTAGCCGACTTCGAATGGGACTATCCTTTGGTGCAAAGGGTGCACTGACGTAGTGCCATAATATCAATTTTCAGCTTTCAAGAGCTAATCCTTAACTAAATTCAGTACATCTTTGCAAACATGGAAGATGATTCTCAAATCCGCCTGTGTTTTTTTTTTTTTTTCATAGAGAAAACATGTAATGAAAATTTCCATTTAGTTATTGTAGGTGCACCAGAGTCAGAGATTTTGGTTATCTCCAAGACTAGGATTCAACAGATACTATGAACGGTTTAAGATATAAGCCCCATCACTTGCAGATTTGAAAAACTAACACTACTGAGAAATCAATGGAGGGTCAATAGAAACCTCTAACCTTCTTTGTGTAAGCGTTGGTGCACTTGAAAATCCCCTTAACAATCTCACCTGTCCCTCCCGCAATCGCCTTAGCCAAAACTCCATTGTAATCTTCAATCTTGGGAGCAAAATCCTTCCAATAGAGCCCTTGAGAATCCAAAGAGGAAGTAGTAGCAGTGGAGTTCAAAGCAGTAGAAGATATTGAGAAACATGAATTTTCCTGAAGAAACGAATCCAGCGAAGCCAAACCGCTATTGGGTTTGGAGAAAGAGATAGCATAACTCAAAATTTCTCCATCTTCGCTTGGCAAGGAGAAGATATAGTGGAGCCCGTCGAGCTTGACCACCGGCTCGTCTCTGGTCAGAGGCCATTGAACATCAGTGCCGATTCTTATAATTGTAGCGAGGATGACATTTTCTTCAGTGAGTCTGAAGAGTGTGAAATCTCCTTTGGCCAGTTCGAGTGGCTCTCCATCTTCGACGAGGTGGGCTGTAGAGCCTGGGATTTGGAGTAGGATTTCTTCTTTGGGTGTGGATTTTGGGTTTTCTTGGCTCAACGGAAGAGTGGTTTCAGGGCTGGAAGATTGGGAGTTACTGTTACGTGACGAACTGCAGCAATTCAGCATCTTTCCAGCTTTTGATCAGAGTAAAATAGAAGTTGGAGAGAAATGTAAGAGGAGAGGATGGCAACACCCTGTCTTCTCTCATGCACAAAGGAATAAGAGCATTCCTTTCTTCATGTAGACGCTAGAATCATGGCCGCCGCCTTTTTTTTTTTTTTTTTTTTTATTCTTGATATTGTAAATCACTTCTATTTTGATTTCTGGAAAATATCTGGCATCAGCGAACGCACGCCAATCTGTCACTAACCAAGCAGTGGATCCAACATGCAATGAATGATTTGCTCTGCTCTGAGGGGGCTATAATTACGTGTAGTTAAGTAATAATTACTTACCTTTGTATTTTCTGGAAATGCACAGCATTAACAAATCTTGCTTTGAACACCGTGCTGTGGCAAAACTTTGTGGCCCCTACCATGATCTATGTGTTTCATCCAAGACATCCATTCATTTTGCCAAATAATTTTAGGTAATGAACCCAAAAATGAGACAGATTCAAAGCTTAATATGGACCCACAATCGGAACAGTTACATCCACCATTGAACTCACTGTTATCTGTGATGTGGTCCACGTGATCCTTGGATCTGCCTCATTTTTGGGCTCATGCCTTAAAATGATTTTTTTTTAAATGAATGAATGATGTGGATATAATACATACATCATGGTGGGCCCATAGAGTTTTGCTTGGAAAAAAAGCTGAAATTTGCAATGTTCTCAACGTGAAATTCCGTCCCTTTCAAAACAGAGGCAAATGCCATTTTTATTCTTTTACCGGGCGCGGCTTGGGTTGGGATCCCTTACCGTGAGTCCACTGTGATGTATTTGTGTTGCTATCCATCCGTTTTGAAAACTCAGGGCATGATCCGAAAAAATGAAGCACATCTAAATATCAAGTGGACCATAATACAGGAAGCAGTGATAATGGACCATTAAAAACTTCTTATGGGCCACAAAAGTTTTGGATTAAGCTGATATTTGTATTATGTCTTCGTCCACGTCTTTGTGACCTAATCAATAGGTTGGATGGAAAATAATCATTCCAATGCCCCCATAAAGATTTTAATGGTGGGGATTCTATCACTATTGTTTCTGCAGTATTGTCCACCTAAGATTTGGATCTGCTTCAATCTTGGAGTCATGTTCTAAAATAATCTTTCAAAATGGATGGACGGTGTGGATGTAAGGCACATACATCACTGTGGGCCCACAATTAGGATCCACCCAAATCGGGTCAACTTTTACCATGGATTATCACTGTTTACTTCCAATCAAACCGACTCCCTTTTACCACGGATTATCACTGTTTACGACCCTAACCAAATAGTGGATCCAGCGTGCAATGATTCGCTCTGCTTTTATTTTACTTTATTTCATTTCAAAATGGATTAGTCACGACTTTCAGAATCCTAAGTGATGGATTACAGCCCCGTATTTGGACGGAGATGCGTGCACTGTTTCTTTCGTGCATTTTGTGTTCACACAACCTTTACCTTTCAGGCACTCGTAATCTACGCTGGGAAAAGATGTACGTCCCATTGCAACAAAGTCTATGGACGCGACTTCAGCGGTGTGGGTGTGGGACACTGACCGTAGATCCTACCTCCATGTATGATTGTATATCTACGCTGTCTATCCCTTCTTTCAGCTCATTTTACACCATGCATCCAAAAATAAAGAAGATCCAAATCTTAGGTGGACCACACTGCAAGAAACAGTGGTCATTGGCTATTAAAAACTTTTTTCTGAGCCACTAAACTTTTGGATTAAGCTGATATTTAAAATAAATAAATAAATCTTCATCCAGGTCTTTATGACCTTAAGATAGCAAATAAACATCACGATGGACCCTAAGAAGATTTTAATGGTGGGCATTCAATGACCACTATTTTTTGTGGTCCACCAGAGATTTAGATGCTGGCAAAACGGATAGACAGTATAGATATACAACACATATATCAAGGTGGGCCCCATGATCAGGGTCCCTTCCACGTGGTTGATTTCGGGTCACATCTAAGTGGGGTACAAAGTCTATCAATCTGTTTTTTATTCTATTATTAAAGGCCATTTTTTATTTTCTTATTTTTGACAACTTTATTCTGTCCTTGTTTGGGAGCATTTCGGTGGCAAAGCTACTTTTAAGGGAAAAATGAGAAATCATACCCCACGTCAGTGGGGAGGGAATGGATGCTACTTTTGACAGAATCTGGTGAATTGTTACATGCAAGGTATGTATGTGCCACAATGCTATCTGTCCTAGTTGTGGAGTCACACTTTGGGTGCATGAAATATAGGACCAGATGATTGGATAGCCCCAATTAATATGAGTGTGCCTTTTGAATTTGAATGGCTGGCATTTCTGTTACGGCTATTTTGCTGGCCAAATTCAGTATAATTTGGAAGTTTGTGTTGAGGGTAGAGATATGGCACATATGTAATGGAAGCGGATTTAGTGGTGACCCTAACGTCACCCAGCCACATTGTGATGTATATGTTTTATATGCAAGCTGTCCATTCATTTTCTCAACTAATTTTAAGGCTGAACCCAAAAATAATGGGGATCCAAGCTGGTAGACCACAGCACAGGAAACAGCAGAATAATAACACCCATCATTGAAACCTTCGCGAGGCTAACCATAATGCTTATTTGCCATCCAATATAAACATGGATGAAGGGAAAACACAAATATAAGCATGATACAAAACCTTTTGTGCTCCTGATAAGTTTTTTAATGATGGGCATTCAATTCAACTGTTTCTGATAGTGTAGTCCGCTTGAGCTTCGGATCTGATTCATTTTTGGGCTCATTCCTTAAAATGAGTTGTCGGCGTGGATAAAAACGATACACAACAGTGGCCCCACAGCGCGCAGCACCACCTAGCTGGGTAGTGTTGGGGTCACCGTCCAATCCGCTTCCATCTACAATGAGGCGCACGCGTATGGCTCCTCTTTACTCAGGCATAATGTATATCGTGTAGCATATTGCGTACTGAGTAACTCATGACCCTTTAGCGTGCTGAGTAAACTCTGTGGGCCCAACATGTGATGTATGAGTCGTATCGACGCTGTTCATATGTTTTACCAGCTTATTTGAGGTCATGTGCCCAAAATTGAAGGATATCCAAAGCTCAACCCTAAACCCTTGAAAACAGGGGGGATAATGATGTCCACCATTGAAACCTTCCCGGAGCCTAATGTTTGTTTGTCATCCAACCAGTTCATAAGGCCACAGAGACGTGGATGAAGAGAAAACACAAATATCAGCTTGATCCAAAACTTCCATATCCCCGAGAAGTTTTCAACTTTAGGTGTTCAGCTCCCACCGTTTCATATGCTATGATCCACTTGATCTTAGTATATACTTTAATTTTGGGTTCATGCTCCAAAATGATATGTAAAAACAGATGTACAAGGTAGATGCGTTACATACATGATGGTGGCAAGGTAATGAGTTAGTAAGCATGCTACCAGGTCGTTTGGATACCTATGTAGTCTGTGTTTGGATGTTGAAAGTGCCTATAAGTGATTGGATGCTTTATGGTACCTGTTTGGATGCCGAAATCACTTACAACTTCAGCCCCATTTAATTTATAAGCAGAAAACTATGATAAAGTTGTAATTTCATTTACGGCCTTTCCATTCATAAGACTCAAATAGTTAACTTTAAACACCTTTGAATAATTTACAGCTAACAAGAGAGGCTCTAAATAATCTAGACTTGTAAATCATTTGTTGGGAGCATTGCACAAAAATCTTAGGATCACACCTCCCATAAACACTAGAATTATGAGATATAATAAAACAATGAAATAAATCAAAGCACAAACCACACGACACGAGATTTTACGTAGAAAACCCTCGAAGAGGTAAAAACCACGGGACCTAGTCTAGAGCAATAATTCACTATGAAGTAGAATGTTACAACTGATTATAAGCACACACCGCTTGGATCAAACCTTATTCACTCACATAGGAGTGGATGAATAATAAGAGAATAACAAAAACGGAGAGATCTCACCGATCACGAATACGTAGAAGCGTTGAGCTGTATACTGCGCAGTAGATCACCTCTAGGAGCAGAATCTTCCATTCCACAAGCTTTCTCTCTCTCTCTCTTTTCTCTCTCACCTTTGTCGTAAAAACACTTTAGCATACCCTAGAATAGCCCTAGAGACCCCTATTTATAGTTTAGGCAACTCTCATTCCACACCTCTGCGAAATTGCCTCAAATTTATGCTGTCCACACAAACTCCTTGCAGAATTTGCATAACCCTCGACTAGTCGAGTCAGGTCCTCGATTGGTCGAAGGACCCCTTCGACTGGTCGAGTTTGATCCTCAACTAGTCGACGCCAAAAAATCTAGCACGATGGACTTCGAGTCGAGTGAGCCTCGATCGGCTCCCTTCGACCGGTCGAGCAGTCCACTCGACCGATAGAGCAACGCGGTGACACAAGATTTAAGACATCTGTTTTACAACGGGCTGCACTACCTTTCCTCTAAACTGAGGAGGAAAACCTC
This sequence comes from Magnolia sinica, assembly GCF_029962835.1. Taxonomy (NCBI): domain Eukaryota; kingdom Viridiplantae; phylum Streptophyta; class Magnoliopsida; order Magnoliales; family Magnoliaceae; genus Magnolia; species Magnolia sinica. The sequence goes on along the minus strand of NC_080585.1, from coordinate 14,647,714 downwards.
ATTAAATCTCCCCCTTTCTGACTCAGGAGGAATTCGCCTTCTTCAAGCCAGCCAGGTTTCTACAAACCTCAAACTTGCCCTCAAGTAATGCCTTGGTCATCATGTCTGACTCATTATCGTCCATGTGGACCTTCTCAAACTGTAACACTTTCTGTTCTAAAGTATCCCTGATCCAGTGATACCGAATCTTTATGTGCTTCGACTTAGAGTACTGACTTAGATTCTTGCTCAAGTGTATAACACTTTGACTATCGCAATAGACCACGTGTTGCTCTTACTTCAGGCTAAGTTCCTTTAGGAATCTCTTCATCCAAAGTATCTCTTTACATACCTCTGTGACCGCAATGTACTCGGTCTCTGTCGTCGACAATGCTACGACCTTTTGTAGCTTATTCTGCCAAGAGACTGCTCCCCCTGCAAACGTGAATATGAACCCTGATGTAGACTTCTTGGAGTCTATGTCACCCGCTATATCTGTATCTGTTATCCTTCTAACACAGGTTTTCCATCACCATAGCATATGCTCAACCTGGATGAGCCTCTTAGATACCACAGTATCCATTTCACCGATACCTAATGTTTTTTGCCAAGATTGGTAAGATACCGGCTGACAACACCAACTGCATATGATATATCTAGGCGTGTACATATCATAGCATATATCAAACTTCCCAACGCCGATGCGTAAAATGTCTTTCTCATCTCATTTACCTCTGCATTCGTCTTTGGACACTACTTTTCGCTCAATTTGAAATGTCCATCCATTGAAGTACTGACCGGCTTCACTGCATTCAGATTAAACTGCTTTAGGACTTTCTCAATATACCGCTCTTGTGACGACTAAAGCTTTCTGCTGCTTCTGTCATGGGTTATCTCCATTCCTAGGATCTGTTTAGCCAAGCGCAAGTCTTTCATCGCAAACGACTTACCCAACTCCTATTTTAGCCTTTTAATCTTCTTGATGTCTTTACCTATGATGAGTTTGTCATCAACGTATAACAACAGAACTATGAAATCACTATTTGAGAACTTACGCATGAACTTCTTATACTATTGCCTTAGAGCTTGTTTCATCACATACAAGTTCTTTCCAAGCCTACACACCATATACTCTTTACCCTTGATTTCGAACCCCTCTAGTTGGTGCATGTAGATCTCTTCTTCCAGGTTACCATGGAGAAAGTCAGTTTTAACATCTAACTGCTCTATCTCCAGATCCATGCTAGCCGTCAACCCAAGCAACACCCGTATAGATGTCATCTTCACTACTGGTGAGAATATCTCCTCAAAATCTATACATTTCTTCTGACCAATTCCTTTAACCACAAGTCTAGCCTTGAACCTCGTTCGTGAATTCTTCTGCTCAACCTTCTTTCTGAACACTCACTTGTTGCTCAAAGCTTTCTTCCTAAGTTCGATATCAAGGATTCCATCTCCTCTTGCATACCTTTTAACCACTCCCCCTCATGCTCGTTGGCTAGGGCCTCGGAATCATCTTCTAGCTCTCCCCCATCAGTGATCATAATATACTCATGCGGTGAGTACTTATTGGATGAGTGCCTGTCCCTAGATGTCCTCCTCACCTGTGGTTTAACAGGTGGATCAAGTGGGGGTTGATCCCTCAGTCCATCTTCTGCAGGAACTTCCTCATCCTCTGCACCTTGCTGTACTCCCCCGTCATCAGGCACCACAGGAGGAGTAACCAGATTCATGTCCTCTAGCTCACCCGAACTAGGCTAAGGCTTCTCTAGCTTACAAATGTCTTTTATACATTAATCTTTAAAGAAAACCACATATCTGCTCCTGACAAGTTTTTTCTCGGTTGGATCCCACAATCTGTAGCTGAACTTTTCATCATCATATCCTAAGAACACACATTGCCTGATCTTCGTATCGAGCTTGGACCTCTCGTTCTTTGGTAAGTGAACGGATGCCCTGCATCCAAACATCCTGAGATGACTGTACGATGGATCTTGTCCAGTCCACACCTTCTTAGGTACTTCTCCATTCAATGTGCCTGGTAAAGACCTGTTTATCAAATACAATGCCGTGTGCATTGCTTCTCCGCAGAACATCTTGGGCAACTTTGTATGGGATAACATGCATCTGATTATCTCTACAATGGTGCGATTCATTCGCTCAGCCACACCATTATGCTAGGGGGTCTTGGGAACCATCTGTTCATGTCATATACCCAGAGACTTACAATACTCATGGAAGTCACCAATACATTCACCACCATTGTCAGTGCGGATGCACTTTAATGATCTACTTGTCTCTCTCTCAAGCATAACATGAAACATTTTAAACACACCAAAGACTTCGTTTTTGGATTTCAAAGCATAAACTCAAACCCTCCTAAATGCATAATCTATAAAAGTGACAAAATATAATGCCCCACCTAAGGTTTTTGTCCTCATAGAACCACAAACATCAGAATAAACCAAATCTATTGCATACATTTTATTAACATGGGAAAAAGATTTAACAAATGAAACTCTATGTTATTTTCCTGATAAACAATCAATACAGGTTTTAAGAGGTATACCTGTCACTTCTGGAAGGAGCCGCTTCTTCGCTAGTAGCTAAAGCCTTTTTTCACTCATGTAGCCTAGACGCCTGTGCCACATGTCAGTAGTTGAATCTTCTGCTGCGTTCAACCCACCCTTGCACACACTGACACTTACCTTGTAAAGGGTGCAACACTTTTTCCCTCTGACTGTGATCAATGAACCATTGATGAACTTTCAGCGCCTACCAATAAATCGGTTTTCATAGCCATCATCATCCAACCTTCCCGTCAACATCAAATTGAGGCGAACGTTTGGAATGTGCCTCACATTCCTGAGAACCAATGTGCAGCCAACATCGGTCTTCACACAAGTATCACCGACCTCTACGATCGCTAGAATTTTCCATTTTCAAAATCCCAAAATCACCTAACTTGTAGCTTGTGAAGAAATCCTTGCGTGGAGTCGCATCAAACGAGATTCCTGAGTCTATCACTCAGTCGGTGTCCTGACTCGTAGCTGTGAGACAAATATCATGATTTGTTGAAAGAATAACTAGAACGTTGCCATCTGAAGCGACCGCAGTGGAGTATGATTTATCTTCCTTTCCTTTCATTTTCCTTTCTTATCATTCTTCTTCTTATGACATTCATGCTTGTAGTGACCCTTCTTACCACAATTCCAACATTCAACATCCTTCCTGACACTTGACTTGTCTCTTGATTTATCTCGGGCCTTCCCGCCCTTTCTGTTATTTCCTCTCCCCCGATCTTGTGTCACAAGAGCCTCTTGTTGAGTAGACCTCTGAGACTTCCTGCTTATCTCCTCGTTGAAGAAACAATTAGTTACCTGTTCCATGGACACCTTTCTGTCTGGCACAGAGTTACTCAGAAACACCACCAATGTCTCCCAATTGTCAGGCAATGAGTTAAGCAATAGCAAAGCCTGTAGTTCATCGTCCAAGACCATCTTTATAGCGGAAAGCTGGTTCAATATGTTGCTGACTTCATTCATGTGCTCAGCTATAGAACCACCATCTTTGAACTCAAGATTCACAATTTGTCTTATCAAAAAAATCTTATTGCCGGTTGTCTTCCTCTCATACAACCCTTGCAATTTTAGTCATAGGCTAGCAGCTGAGGTTTTCCTAGACACATGGTGGAATACGGAATCGTCTAACCATTGTCTAATAAATCCTACCGCCTTTCGGTCCAACTTCTTCCAATCATCATCTGACATATACTTTGTCTTTGCTAATATGTCTAGAATTGGAGCATACAAGTCCTTGCAATAAAACAAGTCTTCCATCTTAGCCTTCCATATGGTCCAGTTAGAACCATTGAGATTGATTATTCTTGATAAGCCACCTTCCATAATTCAGAACTGATCTCAATTCGTTCAACCAACTTGAACTCTCTGATACCACTTTGTTGGGACCGTTGCACAAAAACCTTAGGATCTTGCCCCTCATAAACACTGGAATTATGAAATATAATAAAGCAATGAAATAAATCAAAACACAAACCATACTACACAAGAGATTTTACGTAGAAAACCCTCGAAGAGGTAAAAACCATGGGACCTAGTCCAGAGCAACAATTCACTATGAAGTAGAATGTCACAACCGATCACAAGCACACACCGCTTCGATCAAACCTTCTTCACTCACGTAGGAGTGGATGAACAATAAGAGAATAATGAAAACGGAGAGATCTCACCGATCACGATGACGTAGAAGCACTGAGACGTCGACTGTGCAGTAGATCACCTCTACGAGCAGAATCCTCCTTTCCATAAGCTTCCTCTCTCTCTTTTCTCCCTCACCTTGGTCCTAAAAACGCCTTAGCATACCCTAGAATAGCCGTAGGGACCCCTATTTATAGTTTAGGCAACTCCCCTCCCGCACTTTTGCGAAACCGCCTCAAATGTACACGGTCCGCACAAAATCCGTATAGAATTTGCGTAACCCTCGACTAGTTGAGCTAGATCCTCGACTGGTCGAAGGACCCCTTCGATCGGTCGAGTCTGATCCTTGACTGGTCGACGCCAAAAAATTTAGCACGCTGAACTTCGAGTCGAGTGAGCCTCGACCGGTCGAGCGGCTCTCTTTGACCGGTCAAGCAGTGCAGTGACACAAGATTTAAGACATCCGTTTTACAATAGGCTGCACTACCTCTCCCCTCAACTGAGGAGGAAAACCCCATCATCATTTACCACTTAAAACTAGTTATAGGCATCCAAATGAATCTATAACATAACATAGGTATCAAATTAGACTTGAATAGCATCTTATCAATCGGTGATACCCATATCTGCATCTGGGCCCTGGATTTAAGGAATGCCAAGTCATGTCCATGCTTTCTGTATTTGTTTTCTCCTTTTCTTTTTCAACAAGGTGGAAGCACAACAACTGTAACATTATGGATATATAAACAAGGATTACAACCATTTGGGTGGGCTCTGCAAAGGGCTCTACAAATAAAACATAGGCCTCACCTATCGTATAAATCACGATCCACCGACTGAAATTCACAGAAACAGGGACTGAAAAAAGACACCCCTTCAACAGCATATTTAAAAAAAAAAAAAAAAAACACATGGAAGCCGGACATTTTTTTTTAAAATTTTTTATTTTTTAATTTTGGGTTAACTTGTTATTACACACCCTACTGTCAGTACACACTTCACTGTTAGCCACCCCCACTAGAAAATCGATACCAAGACCTCAGTGTTGAAACGAGGTATATTCACTCAGTCCACCACTTGAGGTATGGATCAGACAAGAAAATGCAAACAATGCCAAAATGGTCTACAGCAGCAGCGCCATTGCATCAGCTTCCCAGACTGAACTGGAACAAAAAAATAATAATAATAAATAAAATAAAAATGCATTGTGGCTCCAAAGGCCACAACTGAACTCTCACACAAAATCTCTATGCATCTAAAAGCACTCCAGCTCTATTCCTGCATTTGTTTCTATATCAGCGCTTGGTTATGACAGATTACAACTATCAAGACTTTTTTTTTTTCCTTTTAATGTTGCAACTATCAAAACGTACCACTTTCTAAAAGGGAAGGAACATGAACATCCATACTCTTGGAGTCAAAGAGTATATGGCAGAAAAGTACCTCAACTTCCTCGAAATGTTGCTTACAGAACCCTCATTCATCACAATTTATCTTCCTTTTTTTATTTTTCCCAATAACAGAACAGCTATTCTGACGCATCAGCAGTTCTTGGTGTTGTCCTCTCTTAACAACTATCGTAACCTCATGCAGTGCTCGTGTTCACCATCACAGGCTGAAGTTACAGTTAGGAAGAATCTAAAAGGGTTTAAAAGTTGCTGGACACAATCAGTTGATTTTTCCTTTCCAGTTCCTTTTAAATACTATGATTGTATTAAGTCGGCTTGGTGAGCTTTTCAAGCCCTCAATTGAGATGGTCTCTTCAGTGGTTTAATAGCATGATGGCTGCTTATACTGGCTGTAAGGACAACCACAATGATCCCATGAAGGCATTTACCTTAGGGGATGGGATGCCATTTCCATCTGACACTGTGAGGAAAGTGTTGCTATTCCTTGGAAGAACGGTGACATCCTACTGCTTGGCAATTTGGCTGTTCTTTAGTACTCTCGGCGATCATTTGATCATCCTCACTGCATATTAGCTTTCACTCTGCAAATAGCAGTGTGCTCATTTCTCCATTGAAAACTGTCACTTGCCACCATCTACATACATGCATTCATAGATGTATCTCCACTGGCAAGGATTGAACCCATCATCTGAAGGTGGCATTGATGGTTGGACTCGGGACGGCAGCCTGATCTATATATTAAGTTATTTGAAACTTTTTGTCGCTTAACTTCTTCTTTTTTTTCCTGAGAAATAGGAGCACAACACCTGTAACTTTGCTAAAATTATAAAAAGATGCATAGACTTCAGGGTGGGCTTAACAAAAAAAACCAAGAAACCTCACCTATCATATAGTATGATGAGTCAGAATCAACAAAAAAAATTAAAATTATAAAACAAACATTCAGATTCACGACAGACTTTGAAAACAACCCCAGTCAAGGGCACTCCAAATCAGACCCCCTTGTGCATCCATTTATGGAAGTAGGGCAGCCAATAGCTAGAATGATGATGCCACCATCAAGTCTGCAACAAACTCAATGCCACAGAAGCATCCACTGCCTAAGAGCCATTAGCCTTTGGGCCACTCCAATCAAACAGGTTGCACCATCCAGGGACACACCTCCCAAATAGACCCCTAGTCCCACCACTTGCCTTGAGGAACAACCCAAAACCATGAAAGGAAACACTACCAGCAGCAACCTGGATCACCACACATCCTTCTCCAACCAACACAACCGGCATAAGTCTGATTTTGGCCTCCTACAACACCCGTAGCTAGCCGATGCTACATAACCCACTCCAGCAGCTGCTTAGTACCCACAATAGGCAAGAGCCACCAGCCACACATCACCACCACAGGGAATATTTGAACAAGAAAACCCACAGAAGCTATCAGCCCTTGTCTGCACCTTACAATATTTAAAGCTTGTTTCTTGTCCTATAATGCAATACATTAAAATATGGCATCTTAATTCTTCCGCAACATGTTGTAATTACCCGTAATATAGAAGTTGTATGCACATATCTCCTGCCATCCATTGGCAGCAGGGTTGAATCCATATACACATTCAAAAATGGAAAATCCAAATTTTGAAAGTGCATAGGGACTAAACTTCCAATGGATGGTTAGATAAAGGTACGGTTGATAGGCTCAAGGTTTCTTCTTTGCTGCAGTCTTCACTATCGCTGAAGGGAGAAACGATGCCTGATTGATGACCTTTCTGATCTTGAAAATGTTCCAAGCTGTGCCAACGACATGCCTTGCAGTGGCAAATGCATCTTCTGTCACCTCCCCTGCACTCTCTCCAAACCTTCAATTCAGGAAACATAATTACCAGGTGAATTTTTGAGAAAAAGTTGTCAAATGATTAAAATCTCCCAGACTCCTATACGGTTTTAAATATAAGCATCTGAGGCAGTATTGAGACCCAAATTTCCAATGTGATCTTTACCTTTCAGAGACGATTGTTGTTGCTGTGCCTGAGGTGGCAGTGAAAGCCTCTTTTTCAGCAGCCTCCATTGCATCCATGATCTTATCTGCAGTTACAGGACCAAGAACAAAAAATTAAGCTCTCTTTATAGAATTTTCTCAAATGTTGATATGCTACTTATATTCTGACACTCTTAAAACATTTTATTAGCCGAGATGGGTTTCAAGTAAGCTTGCGCGGGGCAATGTTTACTTACTGAAAGCATCCAATGAAGCGACCAGAACCTCCCTTGGGACCAAGGCCTGAAATTCCTTGCCAGATTTTGATCGGAGCAGTTGTGCAGTCACAGATCCAGTGACTAACTTGACTCTGTTAAGCAGGCTTTGGCTCAATTTCTCTGTCATTTTCGACAGCTTCCTTACCCTGAAAACATAGAAATGTGTTCAAACTGCAGATATGGGACAACGCTGTGGTACATGGTTTGAGGCGGGGGAAGCAGCAGAATGCACAAACATGTGATATTAGCAAAACTAATTCTCCTCCTCATCTACAAGGAAATCTTTGTTCTGGGTACTTAATTTAAGTGGTTATAACTACATCTTCCAAGGAGTGGGTCCTTCAATGTGTTAGCTTTGCTGTTGGGAATGGAGTGAGAATTTGTTTTTTGAAAGAAGCTTGGGTGGGGTCTCTCCCTTTGAAGGCTAAATTCCCCTGTATATTCTGCCTTGCCCAAGATTCCTCTGTCGTTATGGCTGGTTGCTACTCTATCATCAGAAATGTGGCGATTTGGGTGCCTCAATGTAGATGCTTTCTTAGGGATGAGGAGTGGGAGGATTTTTGCGGCAATTTTGGACCACATTCATCTTCACTTCCGGGACCCCTCTTCCATGGATAAAATGATATGGAACCAAGATAAATCTGGTTCTTTTTCAGTTCGGTCCCTCTACTCTTGCATTTAAGTGAAGAAGAGGCATGGGGAGGTGGTTCATACGAAATTCGTTTGGCATTATAAAGTCCCTCCTAAGATAGCTGCTTTTTGGTGGTTGGTGGGTATAAAATGATCTCGACTATCGATAATCTGCATAAAGGAGGGATGATTATTCTTATTATATGTCTATGTTGCAAAGGTGACGAGGACTTGTTAATCACCTCTTTGTGTATTGCTGCTTTGTTGGGTCTGTCTGGATGGACTTCCTTGTTGTTACATCGTCTCTTGGTCCACTCCATTGCAGGCGGGAGATCTTCTGCTTGTGTGGCACGGAGTTGGCCTAGGGATGGCAGTGATGAATGTCATTGCTGCTATTTGTTGGGGCGTTTGGGAGGAAAGAAATGCAAAATGCTTTAGGAATGAAAGCAAGCCGGCGGAGGCTATTTCTCAAGGGCTATATTGCTTGTTGTTGAATGGGCCTCTACTGTTCTGATGCTTAAGGGTTGTAATCTTGATTTTCTTGGGTCTAGCCAGGTCGCCATCTTGGCGGCTTCATGCCTTAGTTTTTGTTTTTGTTTGCTCTTTTTAATAGGAGTTTTGTTATCTTTGGAAAAAAAAAAAAACTACGTCTTCCAAGGACATTTGTTAATTGTGAACGCTTCCTTGAGCCAATGAAGTTTGGGCCACTAATCTAACTGTGATGTGCACACAAGCTCAGGTGTGCACTCTCTCCACTTGGATGCATGACTGTCTGCCGGATTTTAATTTGGGATGCTGAATTTTGAAGTACGCATTGAGCTGTAACATGTCTGAACTTGCTTAGCTAGCTTCAGCTATTGACCTGTCCAGGAAACATCATTTTAGAATGTCCTCAAAGCAGGCCTCTTCTGAGTGTTTCTAGGGATAGTTGTTATCTATTGATTGTTTAGGTCTCCTTTTCCACTATTTTGTAGTTACTAATTTTGGTTGTTTTTCATGATATACTCATAGGAAGCTTTTAATCATCAAAGGTTCCTAGCTGCAATAGGTTAGTGTTTAGAATCATTTAAATAATTAACTTTATGATTTGTATATAACTCACTCAAGGTGAGTAGGTAGTGGTCCCTACATGTAGCAAGCTTAACCTTGGCTGCTCTGGAAATTCATTGGAGCCACTAAAATGGAGGATCATTCTTCAAAAAGGATATAAAGAGGTAGGAAGAGAACAGCTTAATGTTCCTGTTAATACCGTTTCATGGCTTTCTGAAGTCTGCTTTTCTTTTCCCCGGCTTTGCTTTTGCTGATTTTACTACCCTCTGTGGTAGAGCTCCTGTTCCTGCCCTCTGCAGCACCAGCTCGAATCATCTCTCCACCCTTTTGAACCTGATCATATTTTCCACCAACACCATTAATTAATTTACTTTTTCTGAATAATAAATGGAAATTACCAAAAAAATTCATTGTCTTTTCCCGTACTTTAGTGACACTAAGGGCCCGTTTGGATACTACCAAATAAGTTACTTTTTCTATTTCAGCAGTAGATAAGTAAGTTTGGTTTAAGCTCAATTATAAGTAACATTTTTGCTTAAAGTTATTCACTTCAGCTTAATAAGTAGAACCCTAGATAAGCTACTTGAGGCATAAGTAGCTTGTGATCCAAACACCCCCTAAATATCATGATATTTCATGATTAATCAGTCTTAAATCATGAAATTCATGATAGCTGGTGCAACCAACACACCCTTAAAGGGTGTGGTTAAAAGATTTCATGGTATGTTAAAAGATTCCAACACTAGATACGTTGAGTAATGTGCATCACTCGAGGTAAGAAAAAGATTCCATTGTATGGTTAAAAGAAAAATAAATTCTTGGTAAAATCTTGTTATAGATTCATCAATGGGTGGTCGGGTGCAAGTCGTGCGAGTCATTCAAATTATGTGTGGTGTTATGGAGCTCTTTCAAAGGTGACAAGATCTAGCTTAGTTAGTGGAGTGAACCAATTGGCTCTTATGATGGACAATTTCTGCAAGAGGAAGATGGTTTTATCGAATGTGTGCTTGGTGTGCTATCAGAACAAGGATTTATTGGACCATCTTTTTGTTCATTGTATCTTTGCTAAGAAAGTATGGAAGTGTTTATTTGTTCTATTTAGATTAGTATGAGTTTGGCTGAATTCTAGCTATTCTTTTCTAGTTGCCTGGCATGGTGGAGGCATCGGAAAAATCGAGAAGAATGTTTGGAGGCTTAGTCTACGAGCTGGGATATGGTACATCTGTTAGAAAGGAACAATCACTATTTCAGGAACCAAAAGGGGCATTTTGAGATTTCCAATAGGATTAAATTGAATGTAATAGAATAGATGAAAGCATCCAATTCTATAGCCATCGCTCCTTCCCTTGATTTATGGTCTGAGTTGTAATTAATTTCCTTTTTTCCTTTTTTGCTTTTGTCCTCTTGTTTTGTGTATAATTCTTTAGGCTTGGGCCTCTCCTCAATAAACTCATCATTGTTGAAGATTAAAATTTTTTTTTTAAATTTTAAAAACGCCTTTAAAGAAAGATGCTTGCTTGGGTTTAAGTGTCAAGGCAAAAAATTGTTCAGTGAAGTGTGAATCAAGGGTGGGTCTGCTCATATCTCCACCATCCGTAAATGGAGGGCAGGAATCTTAACAAACTTCTAAAATTTCAAATTTTGATATGTATTTGTAACAAAATCAGTACAGACCAAAGAAATGGTTTAGATTTAGCCATATGGCACAGAAGATATTTGAGAAGCATGCGTCAGGGATTCAAAGATCGGTTCATCCTTTTGAGGTGTTTTTCACATTTTATTTTTCTTTGGATAAAGGCAATTACTCCAGTCACATTAGGCTTAAAGTACAGCCTAAGCATATAACAAAGATAAGATCACGATTGAGGAAATGTAACCGCTCTTTTCCCAGCTAGTTGCACACGAAGGCGCCACGTGAACGGGCGGTTGTTCTTCCATCTTGTCCGGAAAGCTATAAATAGTAGAAGCAGATCCGGAGCAAAGGAGCCCCCTCCAAATCCAAAATCCAACTATAAATCCAATGCAATGTTGTGTATCTAGGTTTATTTCTCCCCTGCTCAGCAACAATGGACCTTTAATGTAGATCTAATCTCAGTCCATCCCTGCACATACATCAAATCGACTCTTAGTCATAGCTAATAGTTGTAATTCTCTTCCATTTGCTCCTGTGTGCCGGATCTGAAAAAAGACCTTATATTAAGAATCCATCTACCTATGCTCAATAGTCTGCACCAACCTTAGTAATCGTTGGCATTGCTTTTGCCTCACTCATCATCACGCTACTCTTGAAAGCACCTTGTTGCCCTTAGCCAAGCCGTTGATCCCGTTGTAGTAGTAACTCACATGCCTTTTTCCATATCTATCTCTCTCTAATCCTTTTTTGTTTCAACCATACAATTAATGCACCTGAAAAAACCCTTAAATTTTCAAGGCAAAAAAGAGCTCATTGGAGGAAGAGCCCCAATCTCTACCAATCGCTCGAGCAATGAGCGTACAATAGTTGGCTAAATATACAAATGATCGAGACAATGACTGAATATCGCTTTTATCTCGACGCAAGGGGTCGATGGTCACGGTTCGAATCAAACCCAATCTGTTTTGGCACCCCTGCAATCCACACACGTGTTCTACGTGGCCGAATTTGAGACCAACAAGATGTTCATTAGATTCTCCACAACCGACTTTTAATGGGACTCTCCTTTTGTACTAAGGTTGCATTAAAGTGGTGCCCTAATATCAATTTTTAGCTTTCAAGGGATACTCTTGAACTAAAATTTCAGTACACCTTTGCAACCATGGAAGATAATTTCTCAACCCACATACAATTTGGGGCCGTTTGGATGCTTGTAACTCAACTTGTAACTTTCTTACAGGAGAAAGTTGCGAAAATCTCATAGGCAGTAAAGCTGAATTTCAAGTTACCTACAACTTTGAAACAACCTAACGAATAAATTTTTTTAATCTAAAAATGCTTAGGAGAAACATAGTTGGCAGTAAGGACATCGTTGATGAAGAACCACTAACCTTGGAGGAAGGACACCATCTCTCTCTCTCTCTGCAATCATCTTGGCCTCTCACCCTCCCATCCCCAAGTACGGTTTCATGCGTCCTTTTTTCTTCGATCTAAAAGTGGATGGGTTTTACTGTCGCTGCCATAGGAACTTGCTGAGAAAGAAGCTAGGGTGGGGTGGCCCATGAGGTGGGACTTGTGAGATGCAGGATGGCCCCAGGATGGGGCCCACTGTGAGACCCATGAGATGCGAGGTAACCCACGAGGAGGTCTCATTCGGGCTGCCCAGGAGGGCGAAGATAAAGGGATAGTTAGATGCTTCCCCAACAACTCTAGAGCTTTTGGTGTATTGGCTAGTATTCCCTGCATCAAGTGGTATTAGAGTAGGAGACTGATGTTCGAGTCTCCTTACCAGTGTGGGTGGATGATGCAGGTGCATCTCCACACTAGGGTCAATTGTGATGTGAAGTGATTTTTCTTTAGAGAGTGTTGTAGCCCATTCTCCAATCGTTCATACGTGCATGATGCTTGCATTGATCAAATGGTTCAAGAGAGAAATCAACTCCAACAAATTCAAAAGAAAATGAGAATTATTATTATTATTATTTTTTTTTTTGCTTACCTTGAGTTTTGTTTCACATTATAGGTATTTTGAATCTTTGGGTCCCCATAATGATTAGTTTACTCTAATAATTAACCTTAATATTCATTTACATGGGCTTGCATACTTTTGTTGAAGCTTTTTATGTGTCAATTTGGTTTTGAAACCATTTCTTACTCTAAACTTTTGTTAGTGTGAACATACCTTACAAGTTATCAAAATACAAAAACGAATCTACTAGTAAGTAACCTACGGCTTACATTCAAACAAGAATACCAGTAACTCACTGTTTGACAGGAAACGTGCTTTGTATAGCTAATTTCTATGTATAGATAATTGATTATGATTTTATCTTTTTCCTTGTATGGTTGATTCTGATTTTATCTTTTTCCATGTATAGATGTGTGTATATCTCTATATATTCAACCTTTTAGGGTTGTCTAAAATACAGAAAACCAAAGGAGAATCGTTTTCTCTTTGCTTTCATGGTATCAGAGCTATACCGATCTCAACTGATCTGACCCTGCTCCACCATCTTCAGCTGCACATCCTGATCCAGCACCTCCTTCCTCACCGGCACTACCTCCTGACAGATCCGGCCTCTCCTACATCAGCAAACCCCTGCGGTACCATATCCTGACAGATCCGGCCCCTCTTACGTCAGCAAACCTTATTCTGGACCACCCCTGCGCCCCTTTTGCGCTCCTGCTGCGTCAACAGCCTCCGTCCAATCATCCCCAGGTCCATCCGATCATCCCCAGCCCCGTCCGACCATCCTCAGCCCATGTCAGACCATCCCCAGGCCCCGTCCAATCAACCCCAGGCCACGTCCGATCATCCTCCACCCCTGTCTGACCATCCTCAGCCCTGTCCGACCAACCCCAGCCCCATCCACAGCCTTGTCCACTAACCCCAGCCTCGTCCACCTTCCCCAGGACCACTCAACATTGCTGTGCCCATCTCTTCTCACGGACCAGTTCTTCTTCTAGCTCTTCTGCTACAAGGTACATCCTTCCTTGGCGTTGTTTATATCACTTCAGATATATGGACAAAGACTCCTCCCGTACAGAGGCCCCACGATGTGGTTCGATGGTACAAACTACAACCTATGGGCCATCCACTTTCAGAGTTTTCTCAAGGGTCGTAGTTTACCGGGAATAATTGATGGATCTGTTACTATCCTCACTTCCACAGATGCCGACAAAATTGCTAACTGGGAAATAAAAAATGTATGAATTATTACCTAGATTCTCGATTCGGTCGATCGGTCAATTGTCGTTGGCCTCACGCCACACCGCACTGCTAAGGCAATGTGTGAGCATCTCTAGACAATTTATCAACGGAGCAATGCGGCTCGGTTATATCGCCTGGAACAAGATCTAGTTCACCTTACTTAGGATGACAATAGTATTCAAATATTTTACTCTCAAATTGTTACAATTTGGATAAAGATAGCTATGATGGATCCAGAATTTCCTCATAACTTTAAGATATTCCAAACAATGCGTGATAGTGCGCAAGTTCGACAGTTTCTTATGAAGTCGCGTTAGGAATTTGAGCATTGTAGGGCTGCTCTACTAAATTGTAGCCCAACTCCTTCATTAAATTCGCTTATTAATGATTTATTAGCTAAGGAACAACTACTGAAAATTCTCTCCCACTTCCCCATCTGATTTGGTACTCGCTGTATCCACCTCTGCACCAAACCGTGGTTCCGCTCCTTTCATTTGTCGTAGCTATAACAAAGTGGGACATGTTGTTGCTCAGTGCAAAGATTGGTGCGCTTATTGTCGACGGACTGGTCATGGTATTCAGGACTGTCGGTCACGTGCCTATGCATCCTCTTTGGGCCATGGACGTGGTGGTCGAGGTTGTAGCTATGGTCGTGCTCTTTCTGTTACTTCTACCACTATTTCTACCGAGCCCTCTGTTAGTGATACTGCATTTATTATTTCTGCTAAAGGACTTTCCTCACCTTTGACTCTTGAGATGCTCTAGCAGATTGTGCAGGCCTTGTCTAGTGCCGGTATGTCAGGTATATCCTCATCCTCTACATGGTTTTTTGATTAGGGTGCTTCTAATCATATGACTGGTGACGTATCACATCTTCGCGACATTCGTCCCTACACTAGCAATCAGGCAATTTCTACTGCGGATGGCACCAAAATACCCATTCAGTCCGTTAGCTCATTGACTTTCTCTCCTTCTGTCTATCGCCAGTTCACTCTTCGTAACGTGTTTCATGTCCCTAAACTCTCTTCCAATTTAATTTTTGTTGGTGAACTTACATCCAATAACTGCTTGGTTATATTTCTTCCAAATTGTTGTTTTGTGCAGGATCTGACAACGGAGAAGGTACTTAGGAGGGGTAGGCGGCATGGACATTTGTACATGCTGGACTTTTACCCATCCGTCACTCTAGCTCGTTGTTTCTTTTCTCCATCTTCCTCAAATATTTGTTCGGCAAATAAAATGTGGAAAGTCTGGCACTTTCGCTTGGGTCATCCACATTCTGATCGGTTGATTCAGATATTTTCTTATGGCATGTTAGGGAATGTTTCTCTTAATAAAAGTAATTTGGATTATTCTTGTTCTTCCTGTTGTCTTTCAAAAAGGAAGTATATTCCCTTTCCTCTAAGTACTACAAAATCATCATCTATGTTTGAGCTAGTGCATACGGATGTCTGGGGTCCTTCACCAATTATGTCACTATCTGGACTGCGATACTATGTTATATTCATTGATGATTTCACACGTTACACCTGGATCTATTTTCTACATTATAAGTCACAGATTTTTAAAAAATTCAAAATATTTCACTCTATAGTGGACACTCAATTTCAGGTCAAAATTCAAACTCTCCGCTCTGACTCAGGGGGGAGTATCTCTCCACCAATTTTCGTACATATCTTCAGGGTCATGGGATTATTCATCAAACCACCTATTTTGATACTCTACAATAGAATGGTGTGGCTGAACGAAAAAATTTTCATATTGTTGAAACTACCAATACCCTGATGACAGCTATAAGTGTTACTCGTTCCTTCTGGGCGGAAGCTATGATGCATTCCGTCTACTTGATTAACCAGATGCCAACTACAATTCTGAATAGTAAATCTCCCTACTTTGTTCTTACTGGTTTACTTCGTACATATTCCACATTTTGTGTTTTTGGTTGTGTATGGTATGTTCATCTGGCATCATGTGAACGCAACAAACTCTCCTCAAAATTAGTCAAATGTATGTGCTTGTGACGCAGGGGAGGACGTGAGGTCGAGCAACGTCTTCCTCAAGAGAATAACTATTCCGAATCCACGGAACTTCTCTGGACTCCTCATAGAGACTTCTCGAATCCACGAGGAAAGAAAGCAGGAAATAGAAATAAATTCTAATAAATTCGAATTTGATTAATGAATCCATAAAAATGAGTTCACAACCCTTTAAATAGGATACCAAGGAATGAGAAAGAAATCAGAATCAAACTACAACTAAAACTCCTAGAATACGCGACTTAGTATAAATAGTAAACTTACTATTTATAGACGGCCATGATGTCTACTAGTGCGCAAGGTTTTCGGCCAAAAATAGTAAGTGTCCTATTTGGCTTCACCAAACCGTTCTCCTAATTATTCTAAGCTCTTTTCACGTTGGGCGCAGCTCCTAAAGCCCGACGGATGAAGAGTTATAATCAAACTAAAACTTACTATTTATAGTAAAAATGAAATTAAAACAGGAAAACGACCGTCGATCCAGGGGTTTTTCGCAATTTCAGGCTGTGCAACCCACATAGTGGGGTTGGTTGGCTAAAGTAGCTCGTTCTACCCAAAAATCATATATTTTACATCAGATAACTATTCCGGATTGCGAGATACGCTCGATCTAAGGTCCAACGGCTCGGATCACTTATGTCGTCGACTGAGCCTTTTCTGATCCATCTTAACCATGAAACTGTTCGCGACCTACTCTACATCAACTTGGGATTTGGAGAAACTCAGAAGGAATTTTGGTGTTATGATTCGGCCTTTCGTTGTGTTCGGGTGTCACGACATGTTGTCTTTCTTGAGCATATTGCCTTTCATTCTTTCGTTCCTCCTCCGCCCGCACCAAACTCTCCCGGTCTTACAGTTTTTCCTGACATTCTTGTTGCCTCGAGTACACTCCCTTGTCCGTTGCAAGTTTACTCACGACAACCACGTACAAATCCACCACTTATTGCTCTCCCTACTGTACCTGTTATCGATCCAGATCCTACCTTGATACGTCGTTCCAATCGTGTACCTGATCGCTTGATATACTCTATGTCTGCCATGAATGTTACTTTGGATACTGTATTTATTCCTACTTCAAACCCTCAGGTAGCCACTCATGATTGTTGGAAGAAGGTTATAGCAGAAGAACTTGAAGCATTGGATGATAACCATACGTGGGACATTGTCACTCGACCCACTGACCAACAATTAATTGGTAGTAAATGGATTTATTCTGTAAAGCTCAAGTCTAACAGATCATTGGATCGATACAAAGCTTGACTTGTTGCTTGGGGATAAAAACAGGAACATGAAATTGATTATAATGAGACATTCGCTCATGTGGCCAAGATGAAAACTGTTCGCACTCTTCTGGCAATATCATCCGTTCGATCTTGGCCACTTTTTCAGATGGATGTGAAAAATGCTTTTCTTCATGAAGACCTTCAAGAAATAGTATATTTGAAACCTCCTCCCAACCCTTTAATCCCTGCCAATAAGGTCTGTCGCCTACGGAAAGCTCTGTATGGCCTCAAACAGGCCCCTCGAGTATGGTTCCAACGCTTTCACGATGTTGTTACAGGTGCTGACTTTACTCAAAGTGGTCATGATCCATCCTTATTTCTGCGCACCACTGATGGCGGAATTGTCATTGTTCTCATATATGTTGACGACCTACTTCTAACTGGTAGCGATGCTACTGGCATCTCGGCATTAAAAGAAGTTCTGAAATCATCCATCAAGATGAAGGACCTCAGCCATCTGACATATTTTCTTGGACTTGAATTTTCACCTTCTAAACGTGGGATCCTGGTCAGCCAGCGTAAATATACCAAGGATCTTCTCGCCTTGGCCTCATTAACGGATCAGAAAATATTTCTGACTCCCTTAGAACTTAACATTCAATATGGTCGTGACGATGGTGATCTCCTTGAGCAGCCCACATTATACCGTCGTTTGCTTAGGAGTCTGGTTTACTTAACAATGACTCACCCTAATATTGCTACGTTGTCCAAGTAATCAGCCAGTTTGTATCTGCTCATCGGACTCTTCATATGACTGCGGTATTGCGTATCCTACGGTACCTACATGGAACTCCAGATCGATCATTGTTCTTCTCCTCCACGGCAACTCTGGATCTTCATGCTTATTCGGATGCTGACTGGGCCAGTTGCGCTTTCACACAACGATCTACCACTGGCTATTGTGTTTTTCTCGGCACTTCTCTCATCTCTTGGAAGTGTAAAAAGCAGGCCAATGTTTCCAAATCAAACATGGAAGCAGAGTATCGAGCGATGTCAGCTACTTGTAGTGAGCTTCTCTAGCTACATGGACTTCTTTCCGACTTGGGCCTTCATCTACAGAATCCTACTCCGCTCCATGTAGATAATCTCAGTGCCATTCAGATTGCCTCTAACCCTATTTTTCATGAACGGACAAAGCATATTGAGGTTGACTGTCACTTCATCCGAGAGAAGCTTCAGTCTGGGCTCATTTCTCTTCCGCATGTGGCATCCCATGATCAGATTGTAGACATTTTCACAAAGTCCGTCACTTCTGCACGTCACTTATTTCTAGTTGGCAAACTATTACTTGTCGATGACCAGCATCAGTTTGAGGGAGGATGTTAGACAAGAAACGTGCCTTGTATAGCTAATTTCCATGTATAGATAATGGATTTTGATTTTATCCTTTTCCTTGTATAGTTGATTCTGATTTTATCTCTATATATTCAACCTTTTAGGCTTGTCTAAAATACAGAAAACCAAAGGAGAATCGTTTTCTCTTTGCTTTCACTCACAACTCAAAAAATTTATAGACATCCAAACACACCCTTAAGTTATCCTAAGATTCAACAGATATTGTGAACGGAAGATGTGAACGGGTAAAGATATAAGCCCATCACTTGCAGATTTGAAAAATCAACACTATTGGGAAATCAATGTTTAAGTCAATAGAAACCTCTAACCTGTTTTATGTAAGCGTTGGTGCACTTGAAAATCCCTTTGACAATCTCACCCGTCCCTTCCGCAATCGTCTTAGCCAAAACTCCATTGTAATCTTCAATCCTGGGAGCAAAATCCTTCCAATATAGCCCATGAGAATCCAACGAGGAAGTAGTATCAGTGGAGTTAAAAGAAGTAGAAGCTGGTGTCGAGAAGCATGAATTTTCTGGAAGAAACGAATCCAGCAAAGCGAAACTGCCATTGGGTTCAGAGAAAGAGATAGCATAGCTCAAAATTTCTCCATCTTGGCTTGGCAAGGAGAAGAGATAGTGGAGCTGATCGAGCTTGACAACCGCCTCATCTTTGGTCAGAGGCCATTGAAGATCAGAGCCGATTCTTACAATGATTGCAAGGATGACATTTTCTTCAGTAAGTCTGACGACTGTGAAATCTCCTTTGGCGAGTTCGAGTGGCTCTGCATCTTCGATGAGGTGAGCTATAGAGCCTGGGATTTGAAGGAGGATTTCTTCTTTGGGTTTGGGTTTTGGGTTTTCTTGGTTTGAAGGAAGAATGGTTTCATGGTTGGGAGATTGGAAGTTTCTGTTACTTGCCGGCTCGCAGCAATTCAGAATTTTTTCAGCTCTTGGCGGAGTAAAATGGACGTTGGAGAGAAATGTAAGAAGATAAATGAAAGAGGAGAGGATGGCAACACCCATTCTTAGAATTCCTTTCTTCTTCTTCTTCTTCTTCTTCTTCTTTTCTCCTGATATTGAAAATCACTTCAATTTTGATTTCTCGAAAGCATCCGGCATTAACAAACGCTCTCCAATCTCTAAACAGTCGACACAGCATGCAATAATTCCCTCCGCTTTTTGGAGTTTTCCAGAATAGTACCTCATTAATTTGATATTTACATTTCAGTTAATTAAATTTTCATTAAGCTACCTCATTAATCAAGTTAATTTCAAACGGATACCTACTGTTAATTTTCATTTAAAGTATGATTTTTACTAAAATAACGAAAATGCCTACCAATTAATGAGGTTGATTGATAAGAATTAAGTAGGTACCGAAATGCAAATATCGTTAGTAATTATTATTATATAAAAAAATTGAAAAAGGTCACAAAAAATAATCTCCCGATGCGGATTGCCAGTTGTAGGGACGTGGCTACTAGTCGGTGCTTTGTTGGACCCATAATTTTTATGTCTTTAATCAACACTGTCCATCCAATTCCGCAAGTTATTTTAAAGTATGATACAAAAAATGAGGCATATACAAATGTCAAGTGGACCACACCACAGGAAATAGTTGTGACGAATGCCTACCATTAAAAACTTCTTGTGGGCTATAAAAGTTTTGGATCAAGCTGATATTTGTTTTCTTCCCTTTCATCCAGGTCTTTGTGTCCTTATAAATGGGTTGGATGTGAATAAACATGATGGGGGCCATTACATTGGGCCCTAGGAAGTTTTTAATGGTAGGCTTTCAATCAGTACCGTTTCGTACGGTATGGTCCAGATTAGATTTGTATCTTCTTAATTTTTGGGTTCATGGCCTAGAACAAGCCTGAAAAACGGATGGACGGTATGGATATAAAATACATACATCAAGTTGAGCCCCACGATCAGGGCTGCACCATGTTAAGGTAAGCCGAACCGCACCTAATCCGAAAATCTTTAACCGTCGGCAAAGACGGACGCGATTGCTTGTCCCCTGGGAATGTTGGTAATTGGAAGCTGTGTGGGGCCCACAGAGATTCCCGAAACAAATCTACTCCGTTCATCGGTTTTTTAACACAACAAATGACAGAAGTCTAAGTGTCAAGGAGATCCAAAACTCGTGTGGGCTACACCACACGAAACAGCAGGGATTGCATGGCCACCATTAGAAACTTTATGGCAGTCAAAATTTTTTTCTATCCGGATGATATTCGTTCCTACCGTTTATTTGAGTATTAATAACCCTGTGAACGGTTTGGATAGACTGTAAACATCATGATCGGCTCCAGGAAGGTTTCAACGGTGGACATTTTAGTTCCCACTGTTTCGTATGGTGTGGCCCAAAATAATTTTGTATCTAACTGATGTTTACAAAACTCTCCTATTGTGTTCTTTTAAAACTGATGGACGGAGTGGATTTTTAAAATTCTGTGCGGTCCACACCATTTCCCACTACAGGCGCACAAGGCAATCCGCCGTATAGGCAAATACACATAGGGGTTACTTTAACCTGGATAGCATATGGTGATCCGTGGCCCGCCATGATTTATGTGTTTAATGATGCCATTTATTCATTTTTCAGATCATTTTAGGGCATCACCCCAAAAGTGAGGCAGATCTAAATCTCAGGTGGACCACACCGCAGAAAAAAGTGGTGATGAACACCCACTATTAAAGATTTCTTGTGGGCTACGAAAGTTTTGTACGAAGTTGATATCTATTTTTTTCTCCGCCTTCCAGGTCCTTGTGACCTAATCAGTAGGTTGGATGGAAAACGAACTGGAGGGCTTTAGGAAGTTTATAATGGTGGGCATTCAATCACCCTTTTTTTCTTACTGCGTGGTCCACTTGAGATTTGGAGCTGCCTCATATTTTTGTATCATGCCCTGAAGTGATAGTAAAAAATGAATAGACCGTGGATACCGATCAGTTGGTCACTTCTTCCTGCTATGCAATGGGCATGCAGAGATTTTTTATTATTATTTTCTTTGAATTGCTGGGCATTTTCATCGGAACTTTCTTTTAAAGAAATTTATTTTTTCTTTTTTTCGGTTAGCTTGTTAGTACACACCCATGTCAGTAGACACACTCCATGTTAGCCACCCCGCTAGGGATCGATACCAAGACCTCAAGTTTTGAACGAGGTATCTCCACTCAGTCTACCAGTTGAGCTATTTCATCATAACTTAATTAATGAAACAGCTTAATAAAAAAAAAATTTAAAAAAAGCAACGAGCCATAAATAAGGTATTATTTTGTAAAATTTACTTTATTTTATTTTATTTTAACGGCACCAACTCCTTTAATCCATGACTTAGAGGTTAAGGAACCATCATATAGACAAGCCTTACAAAGGCTAGGGAACTCACCCAAGAAGGTGCGGCCCTTGGCGTGGGGCCTACTTTGATCTATGTATTTTGTATCCATGCCATCCATTCATTTTTTTTTTTCCATATTATTTTAGAGCCTTATACTAAAAATGATAGATCCAATTATCAGGTGGACCACATCATAGGAAACAGTGGTGATTGACCATTAATAGGCTGTAAAAGCTTTTGATCAAGCTGATATTTGTTTTTTCGGTTCATTCAGGTTAATGTGACCTTATTAACAGATTGGATGGTAAATAAACACTATAGAAACATTAATGTGTGCCCTAAGAAATTTTTAATGGTAGAGCATTCAATCAACACTGTTTCCTATGGTATGGTCCACCTGGTAATTGGATCTACTTCAAGTTTTGTATAATGTGGTAAAATGATATAGAAAAACGGATGGACGGCATGGATACGGAATATATAAATCGAGGTGAGCCCTACGGTAAGGCTGTACTGTCTTGGGTGTGTCCGGGGTCTCAACTAATCCACGCTCCGCATATGGACGGGGAAGATGTGTGCACTGGTTCCAGGAAGATGCGTGCACAGTGTTCACACAAACTTTACCTTTCAGGAACCCGCAATCTACGCTGGAAAAAGATGTACGTCTGTTCTTTTTATTCCATGACAAAGACCGTTCTTTTCTTCTCTCGAGTTTGGATTAGGTGTAGCCCCGGCCTCACCCAAGATGGTCAAGTTCTTACCCTGGGCCACCTTGTATTTATTCTGAATCTATGCCGTCCATCCACTTTTCAAAATTATTTTAGGGCATCAGCACAAAAATGAAGCAAATTCAATTTTCAGGTGGACCATAGTAATGGGAAAAGTGGTGATTGACCATTAATGGGTCACAAAAGTTTTGGATCAAAATTATTTTTGTTTTTTTTCCTTCATCGGGGTTTATATTACCTTATCAACAAGTTTTTAATGGTAGAGCATTTAATACCAATTTTTCCTATAGCATAGTCCACTTGATATTTAGATCTTTAATTTTTGGGGTCATGCTCTAAAATTATCTGAAGAAATGGATGGACGACATGGATTTAGAATAAATACATTGAGGTGGGTCCCTTGGTAAGGGCCACACCATGTTGGGTGTGGCCAGGGCCGCACCTAATCCAATCTCTCTTTTCTTGCTTTTTCACGAGTTCTAACCTTATTCTGTCCTTCAGAGCATCTTGGTGCAAAGTTGCTTAGGAATTGGAAGAATGAGAGTATGGTGTCAATGGGCCGGGCTCCAGCCTGTGAATCAGAATTTTGAATAGGGTCAGCCTGACGTACGGCCTAGCCTAAAACAGTTTAAAATTTGGGTCAAGACCTGTTGATGCAGTTTTCTAGCTTACCCTCTTTGCTACTCTCAAACACTTGCACATGAAGAGGACAAAGGAGATCTTGGCTAATGGAAGGGACCTCTAATGCCAAAGTCAGGCCTCGAATCAGGGTTTAATAGTTTGTAAGAGTTTGAGGGTGAGAAAATGTGTGTGTACCTTTCACCTTTAGGCGTCTTCTATTTATAGAAGAGATAAGGTCCCGTGGTCTTGGGATCCTTCCCTGGTATATTGGGGATTTATTGCTATCCAAGATAATTCCAAGATCCTAGATCTCCTAGAACTCCATGATTTTTGAGATTAGGCGTTATCTTTCGGGGATATTGGAAGATCTGTAAGATCTTCAAGATTTAGCCGAGCCCTCAGATCGGCTCTCGGTCGGATCTGGTGGCGAGTGTCCGATTGGGAACAACTAGTGTTTCTGCTTGGTTCAACAGATTAGGATTCACCTTTTCTGACTGTCGACCGAGTTAATAGCGTCAGCTGTATTCAGAAGCCTCATGCTGGCCAATTCTTATACCGACCATATTATGGTCGACCAATGGTGGCCGATCTTTAATCAGCTGTCGGTTGAGGTATGGTCGATTCGTAATCGACCTATTACCGGCTGATAGTTGACCTATGGCCGACTTATAGACTAGGTCGGACTTGGGTCAATCTCAAGTATGGTTGATCTGTATCCGACTGACCTATGGACTAGGTCGGTATTGTATGGCCATTGAGGGGCTCTTTGAGTGTCCTTAAAGCTGCATCGGCCTCCTTGGAGGTCTCGCCTTTTGGATCTTTTGACAAGTGGGCCTCGGTCAGGCTCGACGCCCCATTCCATAAGCCGACTTATCGACTTGTCAGATTTTTTCCCCAACAAGACCTATTGCAGGCCCGACCCATTGACAGCTCTAAATAAGAGGTCATTCCCTAGCCGGTTGCGGCTTCAATGGATCCCAGATCCACCAAACTGGGTGGGATCCTTGACTGTGGGGCTCGCTTTATGCATGTACCTTATATCCACTCTATCCATTGGCTTTTGAAACTTATTTTAAGGATTGATCCAAAAAACAAGGTAGATTCAAATCTCGATTGGACCATAATATAGGAATCAGTAGTAATCAATCATTAAAAACTTCTTATGGGCCACAAAATTTTTAAATGAAGCTAATATTCATGTGATGTCTTCATTCAGGTATTTGTGAACTTGTCAACAGGTTGGATGGAAAATAAATATTCTAGTGGCCCATGAAGTTTTAACAGTAGGGATTCAATCAAGATTGTTTCCAGTGGTATAATCCACCTAAGAGTTGGATCACTTCAATTTTGCAATCATGCCCAAGAATGAGCTGTCCAAAATGAATGGGCTGTGTGGGTGTAAGGAACATAGATCAAAGTATCCCCACAGTTGGGAATCCACACAAATCTGTGCCCTCCCCCAATCATTCTGGTAAGGGGGGAGGGGATATTAATTAAAATAACCCTAATAAAGGTGCTGGTACCATATTTTAAATACATATGTTTTTAAGCCTTATTGGTACTTTTTGACCTTTTCCATATAAAAAAGTCTTTCAGCTGTTTGTTCTCTCATACGTCAGTAGCTTTTCGTGGAACTTGAGAAGGTTTTTTGAGAATAGAGTGTGGTCCTAATAAATCAATAATTGAAGCCACTCTTTGACTAACCCAAATTCGTCGCAAAATCTTATTGTGACAGACCTAATGCGTCGCAAATTTCCGACAGACCAATCTATCTCAGACCTCATTTTAGCGATGGACTTGGTCCATCGCTAAATCCTGCCACTTGTTTCCAACTACATCTACACCCTGATCCATCTCAACTAGTAGACTGAGTGGAGATACCTCGTTTCAACACTTGAGGTCTTGGTATCGATCCCTAGTGGGGGTGGCTAATAGCGGAGTGTGTGTATTGACATGGGTGTGTACTAACAAGCTAACCCAAAATAAAAAATAAAAAAATCATGTGCGACGGACATTTTCTGTTCGCAATGGATGCTAGACTTTTTTACGACAAATGATGTCCATCAAAATCTGTCGTAAATTTACAATTTTAGAGTACTGAAGATGAGAGGCAAACAATATTTTTCTACCTCACCACTCTACATGCAGCACATGTGATTAAATAAAAAAGATCATCCGATCTTCATGAATCAAAGTTAACTAATGTACGTAAAAAATGATA
This sequence comes from Magnolia sinica, assembly GCF_029962835.1. Classification (NCBI taxonomy): domain Eukaryota; kingdom Viridiplantae; phylum Streptophyta; class Magnoliopsida; order Magnoliales; family Magnoliaceae; genus Magnolia; species Magnolia sinica. The sequence goes on along the minus strand of NC_080585.1, from coordinate 14,621,766 downwards.
CAAAGATTACCTCCACAGGAATTAATTTCTTAGTGGGCTATCAAACCAATTGCACAATGTATTTTGTGATTACGTATTATCTAATAAAATATAATTCACTTTAAAATAGAAATATAAGATAAAAGAAGTGAGCATGAAAAAATGTGTTGTCAGCTGGTATTTTAAATACCAAATGACAAATGATAAGTCTATAATTTAGTAACCTAATGAGTTTAACCTAATAGCCCACGAGGTTACATTAGAGAGATTAAATTGGATGAACTCCTTCAAGTTGCAATATTTATTGAAAAATTACCTCTATTGTGGAATGATTTTAAGAATTTTCTCTATCACAAATCCTAAAACTATCTATGGAAAGCCTTGTTATACACCTTCATATCAAGAAAAAGAAAAGGCATTAAGATAAAGTGAGGAATCTACGAAGAAAGTTTCTAAAAGTCAACATCGTGAATTAGAAAATTCAATAAAAACCTAATAACCTAAAACCAAACCGGAACACTCAGTTTAAAAAGAAGTCAATACAAGCCCAATAACAAAAATAAGAATAAAAAACCTGGTAGCTAAGACAAAGTTATTGGGTGATATGTATGCAGCAAACCCGATCATTTTGCTAGAGAGTATTAACATCTTAGAAAAAAAAAAAAAACTAACCCAAACACCAACGCCTTAAGAAAATATGACCAAGGAGCCTAAAATAGTAATTATTGTCATAGAAAATAAATATGGCTCAAGTAGAACCGTGTAATGGATGGTGGATAGACAGGTGCCAGTGTACATGTGTTTCAATCATTGCTAATTCAAAACCCACGAAAATATTATAACCAATAGCAAAGTCCAAATGGGAATCACTATCATTACAGACGTTGTTGGACATGAGAAAGTGGAGCTGATATTCACCTCAAGAAGACTATCACATTAGCTAATGTTCTTCACATTTCAGAAATGCACAAGAATTTGGTCTCATTTACATTTCGAATAAGGCTGGTTTGAAATAGCTTTATAACTCAAAGCAAATTATTGTTAATAAAAAGGTATCATCAATTGAAAAGGGCTACGTAAATTATGAATACATGTTTAAGCTGAATATTAAAATGAATAAAGCTTCATTTGTTTACATGGTGTGCAATATCCCTTTTTAGTATGGTAGAGTAGTTAATCTTAATGTTAAATTCATTAAAATTAAACACAACTACTTGTAGTTGTAAAATGATTCTCACTTTAAGGAACAATAAATTTGAAAAAGCGTGAATCCTGTTTAATCTAAAGTGAGCAGAAAACTCACTCTTAGTGTAGAAAAGAATTTTGAGTTACTATGACTAATTCATTATGATATTCGTGATCTTAAAGAATCCCTTACTAGAGGAGATAAAAAATACTTTATTATCCTTATTGATGATTATTTTAAATATGCATATGCATATCTGTTAAGATGAAAGGATGGAGCACTCTCTAAATTTATAGTTTTCAAAAGGGAAGTAAAAAAATCAATTAAATAGAAAAATCAAGATCTTAAGAAGTGATAAATGTAGTAAATATACTTCGAATGACTTTGATAATTTCTGTAAATCCAATGAAATTATTTACGATGTTACTGCTCCATATTCACCTCAGCAAAATGTAATAGTATAACATAAAAATATATCTTGATTAACGTGATAAATGCAATATTACTTGGTTCTGATCTTCTTCTTAGCTTTTGAGGTGAAACTCTTCTCCCTGCTTGCTATATTCTAAATAGAATACTTACAACTAAATCTAAGATAATTTTCATTGAGTTATGGAAAAGTAGAAAACCAAATACTAGTCATCTTAGAATGCGAGGCTATCTAACCCATGTTAAGCTTACAAATCCCAAAGGGCTTAAATTAGGAGCCCAAACCTCCAAGTGTGCACTTGTAGGGTATGCATCTCATAGCAAAACATATATATTTTTGGATATTATTAAAAACATTTTTATTGAATCTAAAGATGTGAAATTTCATGAAAGCATCTCCCCTTAATCATAAACTAAAGAATAGTGGGGTCATCCTAATGGGAGTTCCTCTTATAGAACAGATAAACCTTCTAACTCGACTCTTGTTATGAATAACATGGATGTTTCTGACTATTTCTCCAATGCTTTGATGAGGCCCACTTAATCTGGACCGTTTCCAACTTTAAAAAACATGTCTACTAATAGTCGACCCATCATTGGAGGCTAGAAACGATCAAACGTTTCTAACCGTTTGTAATTAAGTACTTTGTGAAAAGGCTCTTTTTTTAGTCTATAAAATGTTGTTGCTTGGGTCATTACAACACAAATTCAGCTATGTAACTATACTTATTCTCTTAATACTCTCTCTCTCTCTCTCTCTCTCTCTCTCTCTCTCTCTCTCTTCGCTGGGCATACAAGCTAGTCTTTGATGTGGGGTGCACACTGTAGATAACCAAGCTAGACATTGTATCTTGGAGGTGGTGCGTCGGGGATCCTACTCCACTAGTTAAGAAAGCCAAGGGGTACAAACTATCTCAAAGAAAGTGACTGTGTCCACGCCTCACCCTAGCAAAGATTCAAAATCTTCTTCCTTCTGCAGATACATTGATCAGGTGTGAGGTCTTAGGTTTTTATTACTTTTCATTTAAGGTTATTTTCTGTACATTTGTTCAACAAGAGATTTGTGCAGTTGATATGTTGGAAATTATACAAATTAATGTATTTCTGTATAATGTGGAAACCGAAAAGTGAAAAATAATCAGAAATCAGGACAGGCTGAAGCACGTATGAAATGCTGTCCTTAAAGCGTTATTTGCCCCTACTCAAGTGAATTGAGTATGCTGATAGGTTACAGGCAAATAGCTTCTAGGATACGACGAGCCTAGTGTGGGTCTGCGTTCAGCAAACACGAAGGCCCACCAAATAGAACTCAATTACACGCTTTTTGGCAGTATTACAGTATAAAGGAAAAAATCTCAAAAGAAGAAGAAAAGAAGAGAAAAGGAGTTCTGACTTCTGCACAGGTCAGTTCTTCAGCTATTGGTTCGATTGAACCGTTCTAGACCACACCGTCTGTTTTTCAAGATTAGGTTTAAGCCTTGTTGTGTTGCTTGGAAACACTAGAGTATATGAGTGGAGAGGGGCTAGTTTGATGGAGTGAGTTGAGATGGTTTGGAAACTCATCCAGACCTTCCTTTTATAGGCTATGATGGTTGGGGGTTATGGTCGAGAGACTTAAATTCCATTAAGTCATTTACATGTTGAAAACTAGCCGTTTATGGACGTTTATTGTTGTGCATGGACCGTTATCTGTTGCATCTTGTTGTTGTGAGACAATAGCTAGCCATTTTCTATGTTGGGCTAGCCATGCAAGCGATTCTTGGACCCTACACTAATGGCTCAGCTGTTACAGTTTCTGCTGTAACAGCTCTTTTCAGTCCCTCTATTTATACTGAGAGATTTCTCTCTCAGTTCTTTAGTCTCTCTGCTAACCAGCCTCCCGCCATAGCCAAGGAGTGACACGATGCGAATGTGCGAAGTGCAAAGTACGCCACTAGCGCCTCCACAGCCACACTGCCTCACATGCCCACGCCCTCGCACCCGCACTGGAACATGCAAGGTCCATAGTCCACGGACTAAGTAGGTAAATATTATAATACTCCACATTCTTCATATACACCATAGGTTTTTCTCTTCTCTTTTCCATGTGGGACTATTCCCAAAAATCCGCAGAAAAGTGTTTTTTCAAAACAACTTTTTATATTATATGTTATTTTATTATTAAAATAATTTTTTTTATTAAAATCAATATTTTTGCAACATTGATATAGGCTCAAGGTTTCTTCTTTGCTGCACTCTTCACTATCGTTGAAGGGAGAGATGATGCAGGATTGATGACCTATCTGATCTTCAAAATGTTCCAACCCGTGCCAATGGCGTGCCCTGCAGTCGCAAACACATCTTCCATCACCTCCCCTGCACCCTCTCCAAACCTTCAATTTAAAAAGATAATTATAAGGTGAATTTTGGAGATAAAAAAGTTGTCAAATGACTAAAATCTCCCAGACTCCTATCAAGGTTTTAAATATCAGCATCTGGGGCCTTATTGGGACCCAAATTTGTGATGTGATACAAGCGGATATGAACCGTATCTGGGGATGAGAGTACAATACAGCCATATCATACCGGATTAAAACCATCCTCTTATAGTGCTAAATATTAATATGAATAAAATGCTACGGATGGAGCTTGGTTTGCCATTACTCATCTGCTGATGTGCACATATGTGCACACATAGGCGCACATACATATTCGTACACATGAATACATGCGTATTCATATGCACACAGACATAATATGACATCTCACATGCACACTGGTCTTCACCTTTGGGTGATGATTTTTGTCACTGCATCTGAGGTGGCCGCGAAAGCTTCTTTTTCAGCAGCTTCCATTGCATCCATGACCTTATCTGCAGTGCCAGGACCAGGAACAAAATAAATAATAATAAAAATCAGCTATCTTTATAGTGTATTCTCAAATGTTGATGTGCTACTTATGTTCTGATACTCTAAAACGTTTTATATTAAAGCCAAATGTGTTTTCGGTAAGCTTGCATAGGGGGCAATGTTTACTTCCTGAGAGCATCCAATGAAGCCAGCAGAACCTCCCCTGGGACCTTGGCCAGAAATGCCTAGCCACCTTCTGATCGGACCAGTGGTGCAGCCACTGATCCAGTGACAAACAGAACTCCATTAAGCAGCTTGGCTAATCTTCTGTGTCATTTTCGACGGCTTCCTTAACCTGAAAACACAGAAATGTGTTCAAACTGCAGATATGGGGATATGCTGTGGTACATGGTTTGAATTGAAGTACCTCACCACGGAAAAAATAATAATAATAATGAAGAGCACCAGAATGCACAAACACATGCAAAACTAATTCTCCTCCTCATTTACAAGGAAATCTTTGTTTTGGGTATTTCATGTAAGTGGTAATAACTACTATCTTCCAAGGACATTTGTTAATGTGCGCACAAGTGGTGAGCTCTTGGCCGCTGGATTGCCTGGGTAGCTGGATCTGTCTGCTGTGTTCTGTGCATGATGGTTATGCTAGATGCTTTGCTATGTGGGAGGAAGTTTTGGAGATTTTGTGTTATGGATTGTTTTGCAGTGAGTTTCAGGCTGCAATTTTGGAGTCATTATGCTTAGAAAGCATTTGGTAGAGGGTGCCGCTGATCAAGTTAGAAGTCGACTGTTCTCTGGTTGCAGGACTGCATGGTTCCCATCAAGAGATGCTTTGTTGTGGGTTTGCATTTTGTTCAGGCCGTCTATCTAGAACACGCGGTTAATTAGATGGGGGTTGTTTGGCTTTTGTTCCTGGCAGTCATTGTGGATGTGGAGGTCTGTTATGATTGCTGTTGGGTCCTCTGTAGTTGGGAGCCCTTCATGTGTCTTTTTTATGTTAGTTTATTTATTCCTTTCCCTGCTTTGTGCTGTATAAAGGAGCCATGCGATAGGTGAGGGCCAGCTATTTTGTGGTGCCCGCTTAAATCTCGTACAGTCAGTTTACCATATTAACAAAGTTAAAAGTGGTGTGCTCAGTTTGCACACAAGCTCAAGTGGGCACTTCCTACTTGGATGTATGGCTTTCTGCCGGATTTCAATTTGGGATGCTGAATTTTGAAGTAGTCTTTGAGTTGTAAGATGTCTAATCTGCTATTGATTTGTCCAGGAAACACCATTTTAGAATGTCCTCAAAACAGGCCTCTTCTGAGGGTTTCTAGGGATAGCTGTGATCTATTGTTTTGTTCAGGGCTCCTTTTCTACTATTTAGTAGTTACAAATTTTGGTTGTTTTTCTTGTTATCGTTGTAGTAAGGTTTTAATCATCAAATTTTCCTAGCTGCAATAGGTTAGTGTTTAGAATCATTTAAATAATTTACTTTCTGATAAATAGTAGCTTTCTTATTTGTATATAATTCATCTAAGGTGAGTATGTAGTGGTCCCTACATGTAGCAAGCTTTTAGGACAATAAGCTTGCGTGCTCCGGAAATTTGTTGGGGTCACTACAATGGAGGATCATTCTTCAAAAAGGATATAAAGAGGTAGGAAAAAGATCAGCTTAATGTTCTTGTTAATACCGCTTCATGCCTTTCTAAACTCCCCTTTTCTTTTCCCCAGCTTTGCTTTTGCTGATTTTACTACCCTATGTAGTAGAGTTCCTGTTCCTGTTCCTGCCCTCTGCAGCACCAGCTCTAATCATCTCTCTGCCCTTTTGAACCTAATCTTATTTTCCCACCAACACCATTAGTTTATGTTTTCTGAAAAATAAATTGAAATTTTTAAAAAGAAAAAGAAAAAAAAGAAAAGAAAAGAGCTAATACAGAACTAAAATTTCAGTACATCTTTGCAACCACGAAAGATGATTCTCAAATCCTCTTGTTTTTTGTTTTTTAAAAAAAAAAAAAAATCTTTTTTCTTCTCTTTCTTTCCTTCTTTTTCTTTTTCCAATAGAGAGGACATTTAATGAAAAAAATCCAAGTTATTCTAAGTGTATCAGGTGTTAGAGATTTTGGTTTATCTCTGTAAATAAACCAAAAACAATGAAGGCTTTGAGGAAAATGATTCTCCTTTTCTTTTTCTGTATTTGAGACAACCCTAAAGGGTTGAATATATAGAGTTTTACAATGACCATATAAGGTAAGATGATAAATACAAAATCTTCTATACAAGGAATGTGGCCTGTCTAACGTCCCCCCTCAAACTAATGCTTGTCATCAACAAGTAATAGTTTGCTAACTAGAAATGAGTGTCGTGCAGAAGTGAGAGACTTTGTAAGAATGTCAGCAATCTGATCATAGGATGCGACATGTGGTAGCAAAATGATCCGAGACTGAAACTTCTAGTGGATGAAATGACAGTCAACTTCAATATGCTTTATCCGTTTATGAAAAACTGGATTTGAAGCAATCTGAATGGTACTCGGATTATCTACATGGAGTGGAGTAGGATCTTATAGATGAACGCCCAAGTCAGAAAGAAGTCCACGTAACCAGATAATCTCACTACAAGCTGCTGACATTGCTCTATACTCGGCTTCCGTGCTTAATTTGGAAACAGTAGCCTGCTTCTTACACTTCCAAGAGATGAGAGAAGTGCCGAGAAACACACAGTAGATAGTGGTAGATCTGCGTGTGAGAGTACAACTGGCCCAGTCAGCATCTGAATAAGCACGAAGGTCCAGAGGGGCCGTGGATGAGACAAACAGATATCGATCCAGAGTTCCATGTAGATACCATAAGATGTGCAATACTGCAGTCATATGAAGAGTTCGAGGAACAGAAACAAATTGGCTAACAACTTGGACCGCGTAGGCAATATCAGGATAAGTCATTGTTAAGTAAATCAGACTCCCAACCAAACGGCGGTATAAGGTGGGATTTGCAAGGAGTTAACCATTGTCACGACCATATTGAACGTTAAGTTTCAAGGGAGTCTGAACTGTCTTCTTATCCGTTAAGGAGGCCAAGGCGAGAAGATTCTTGGTATATTTATGCTGGCTGACCAGGATTCTACGTATAGAACTCGAAAATTCAAGTCCAAGAAAGTATGTCAGATGACCCAGGTCCTTCATCTTGAAGGATGATTTCAGAACTTCCTTTAAAGCCGAGATGCCAGTATCATCACTACCAATCAGAAGTATGTCATCAACATATACGAGAACAATGACAATTCCATGCTCAGAGGTGCACAAGAATAATGATGGATCATGACCACTTTGAGTAAAGCCAACTCCTATAACAACATCATGAAAACGTTGGAACCATGCCCGAGGGGCTTGTTTGAGACGTATAGAGCTTTCTTCAGGCGACAGACTTTATTGGTAGAGATTAAAGATCCAGGAGGAGGTTTCAAATACATTGTTTCTTGGAGGTCTCCATGAAGAAAAGTATTTTTCACGTCCATCTGAGTGAGTGGCCAAGAGCGAATTGATGATACTACCAAAAGAGTGCGAACAGTTTTCATCTTAGCCACAAAAGCGAATGTCTCATCATAATCAATTTCGTGTTCCTATTTGTATCCCTGAACGACAAGCCGAGCTTTGTATTGATCTAATGATCCGTTAAACTTGAGCTTCACAGAATAAACCCTTGCCAATTGATTGTTAGTCAATAGGTCGAGTAACAATGTCCCACGTATGGTTATCATCCAATGCTGCAAGTTCTTCTGCCATAACCTTCTTCCAATAATCTTGACTAGCTGCCTGATGGTATGAAGTAGGAATAGATACAGTATCAAGGGTAGTATTCATGGCAGACATATAATATATCAAGCGATCAGGCTGTCGATTTACACTAGTGGAATGAGGTACCAAGATAGGATCCGAATCGATTACGGGTACAGTAAGGAGAGTAGTAAGTGATGGATCTGTACGTGGTCGTCGTGAATAAACCTTCAATAGACAAGGAGGGATACCCGAGGCAACTGGAATGTCAGGAAAAATAGTAAGACCAGGTGTGGGCGAAGGAGGAACAAATGAATGGAAGACAATATGCTCAAGAAAGACAACATATCGTGATACCTGTACACAACGAGAGACCGGATCATAGCAAGAAAATCCTTCTGAGTTTCTTCAACTCCCAAGTACATACATTTGACTGATTTTGGAAAAAGTTTGTTACGTTCACGTGATGCCTGATGAACATAACATATACAACCAAAAATACGAAATGTGGAATGTGTAGGAAGAGAACCGGTGAGAACAAAGTAGGGAGATTTACTATTCAAGACTATGGTTAACAACCAATTAATCAAGTAGACTAAATGCATCATAGCTTCCGCCCAAAAAGAACGAGGAACACTCATAGCTGTCATTAAGGTATTGGTAGTTTCAACAACATGGTGATTTTTTCGTTCAGCCATCCCATTCTGTTGCGGAGTATCAGAACAGGTGGTCTGATGAGTAATCCCATGACTCTGAAAATATGTACGAAAAGTTGTGGAGAGATACTCTCCCCCTGAGTCAGAACGGAGAGTTTGAATTTTTACTTGAAATTGTGTGTCCACCATAGAATGAAATATTTTGAATTTTTCAAACACCTGTGACTTAGAGTGCAGAAAGTAAATCCAGGTGTAACGGGTGAAATCATCAATGAATATAACATAATATCGTAGTCCAGAGAGAGACATAATTGGGTAGGGCCCATGACATCCATATGCACCAGTTCAAACATACATGATAATTTTGTAGTATTTAGAGGAAAGGGAATACACTTACTTTTTGAAAGGCAACAAGAAGAACAAAAATAATCCAAATCACTTTTATTAAGAGAAATATTCTCTAACATGCCAGAAGAAAAGAGCTGAATCAAACGATCAGAATGTGGATGACCCAGAAGAAAGTGCCAGAGTTTTCACATTTTATTTGCCGAACAAATATTCGAGGAAGAGGGAGAGAAGAAACAACGAGCTGGAGTAACAGATGGGTGAAAGTCCAGTACGTACAAACATACATGCTGCCTACCCTTCCCAAGTACCTTCCTCATTGCCAGATACTGTACAAAACAACAATTTGGAAGAAATATGACTAAGCAGTTATTGGATGTAAGTTGACCAACAGAAACTAAATTTGAGGAGAGTTTAGGGACATGAAATACATCACGAAGGGTAAACTGGCAATGGTCAGAAGGAGAGAAAGTTAAGGAACTAATGGACTGAATTGGTAGTTTAGTGTCATCTGCAGTAAAAATAACCTAATTGCCAGTGTAGGGACGAATATTACGAAGATGGGAGACATCACCAGTCATATGATTTGAAGCACTAGAATCAAAGAACCATGGAGAAGATGCGATTATACCTGACATCTCGGCCGCAGAAAGGATCTACACGATCTGCTGGAGCATCGCAGGAGTTAAAGGTTAGGAAAGACCTTCAACAGAACCAGTGGATGCCTTATCACTAATAGAAGGCTCGGAAGAAGTAGTTACAGAAGTAGCAGAAAGAATACAACCACGGCCACGACCTCGACCACCATGTCCACGGCCGAATGAGGATGGGTAGGCACATGAACGACAGTCCTGAAAACCATGATCAGTCTTTCGACAATACGTGCACCAATCTTTACACTGAGTGATGACATGTCCCACTTTGTTACAGCCGCAACAAGTTAAAGGAGTGGAACCACGGTTTGATGCAGAGGTGGATACAGTAAGTGTCAGGTTAGATGGTCCCTGAGATGTCCCCTGAGAGAGGACTTGCAATCGTTGTTCCTTGGCTAATAAATCATTAATAACCGAATTCATTGAAGGAGTTGGGCTACGGTTCAGGAGAGCAGCCCTGCAATGCTCAAATTCTGAACGCAGTTTCATAAGAAACTGTCTAACTTGCGCACTCTCGCACATTGAGTGGAATAATATTTTAAAGTCATTTGGAAATTCTAGATCCATCATAGCCATCTCTGTCTAAATTGTAACTATTGAAGAGTAGAAAGATTGAATACTTTTGTCACCCTAAGTAAGGTGAACCAAATCTTGTTCCAGGTGGTATAACTTAGCCGTATTACTCTATTGATATATTGTCTAGAGATGCTCCCACATATCCTTAGCAGTGCGATGTGGCGCGAGGCCAACAGCTATTGATCGATCAACGGAATCAAGAATCCAGGTAATAATCCGTCCATTTTTCATTTCTCAATCAGTCATTCTGTCGGCATCGGTGGAAGCAGGGACAGTAACAGATCCATCAATCAGTCCCCACAAACTACGACCCTTGAGAAAACTTTAAAAGTGGATGGCCCATAGATTGTAGTTGGTGCCATCGAAATTACATCATGGGGCTTCTGTACGAGAGTCTTTATTCATAGATAGGACAAGATTTTAAAAAAAACGATGCTGAAGAAGAAAGTACCTTGCAGCTGAAGATCAGAACAGCAACCGGCAAAAGAACAAAAGGGATCAGATGTAGCAAAAGAGAAATAGATCAATAGAGCAGGACGTGCAACAGTAGGTGTAACAATAGATACTGTTGTAGAGATCGGATGGAGCAGGAGATAATGCAGCAGGGATCAGCTGTAGTAGGACATAATGCAGCGGGATCGGATGCAGTAGTGATCGGATGCAGTAGGGATCGAAAGCAGCAGGGATCGGACGTGCGCAAGGACATGCGTAGGTGCGGACGCAGGTGTAGTAGGGGCCGGACGTGCGCAGGGACATGCGCAAGTGTAGATTAGACGAGCGTGGGGAGGGCCGGACGTGCGCAGGGACGTGCAGACAGGCTTGGGGAAGATCGGACAAGCGTGGGGAGGGCCGGATCTAACAGGGGGGGAGCCGGATCGAACAGGGGAGGACCGGATCTGACAGATGGAGGGGCCGGTGATGAAGAGATGCCAGATCAGGAAAATCAGGTCCGACTCCGGGACTGAGTAATCAAGCTCGGCCTATTTATGGTGTGAGTGTCCCTCCACCCTCGTCAGTATGTTCCCGTGCGGAGTTCCCATCCCGCACGGCGGGCGGGTGTTGAAGTGATAAAAGTCCCTTGATATACATTGATACACCACACTCTGACAGCTTAAGCTTTTGGAGTGAATGGTTGTTTGACATGGTATCAAAGCGGAAGATCCTATGTTCGAATCTTGAGAGCGGCAAAAATATGCCTATCTAAAATATTATTCAAAGAAGGTATTGAGAAGTATGAATTTTCATGAAGAAATTAATTCAGTGAAGCCAAACCGCCATTAGGTTTGGAGATAGAGAGCACAGCTCAAAAATTCTCCATCTTCGCTTGGCAAGGAGAAGAGATAGTGGAGCTCATCGAGCTTGACTACCGGCTCATCTTTGGTCAGAGGCCATTGAAGATCAGCTCCAATTCTTTCAGTGATTGTGAGGATGACATTTTCTTCAGTGAGTCTGATGAGTGTGAAATCTCCTTGGGCGAGTTTGAGTGCCTCCTCATCTTCAATGAGGTGGGCTGTAGAGCCTGGGATTTGAAGGAGGATTTCTTCTTTGGGTTTGGGTTTTGGGTTTTCATGGTTTGACAGAAGCAGTTTCATGACGGGGATATTGGGAGTTTCTGTTACGTTCTAACCTGCCACAATTCATCATCTTTTCAGCTTTTTAGGGATAAAATGGAAACTGGAGAAAAATGTAAGAATAAAATTGAAGAAGAGAGGATGGCAACACCAGTCTGATATCATATACAGAACAGTGGACTCGTGAATTCCTTTCTTATGTGAACATTCGAATCAGGCTGTCTTTTTTATTTTATTTTTTTCCTTCTTCTTATTATACATTGATACATCATCATCTAAGGCTCGAGCTCTTATAATAAGTGATTATTTAACATGGTATTAGAGTGGAAGATTTTGTATTCAAATCTCAACAGCAGCAGCAAATATGCCTTGATAATATATTCTAAAAAATCAAGTTCATTTAGTAACTAAAAATTTAATCCAGGGCCATTTATGGTGCAAGTGTTGCCACATGGAGTGGAGCATTAAAAGTCCCTCAATATACATTGACTCGATCCTCTAATGCTCGAGCTTTTAGAGCAAATGATTATTAAACAGACATTGTAAGTCACCTGAATTTTGATTTCTTGAAAGTATTGGGCATTGGCAAACGCACATCATTCTCTCACTAACTAAACAGTGGACCCACAATGCAATGATGATTAGCTCTGCTTTTTACTTTATTTTGTTTAATTTCAAAATGGATAGTTACAAGTTTCAAAATACTAGGTGATGGATTAGTGGACGGGGATGTGTGCACTGGCTATTGGTGCAGACGGTGTTCACACAACCTTTACCTTGAGGCACCCGCAATCTATGCTGGGAAAAGATGTACGTCCCATTGCAGCGAATCTAGTCGTCTGTTGGTATGATTAAAGGCCGTTATTTATTTTTCTTACTTTTTAGCATCTTTTAGCAACTTTATTCCATCCTTGTTTGAGGGCATTTCGGTGGCAAAGCTACTTTCAGAAAGGAGATATCATTCCCCACCCTAGCGAAGGGAAGCGGATCACGTTGAGTGACACACACCTCCGCGTCACCAAGTTCTGTGGGTCTCACCATGATGTATGTGTTATATCCACACCATCCATCCATTTGGCAAAGATCATTGTAAGCCATGAGTCCAAAAATAAAAATAAAAAGATCTGAATCTCAAGTAGACCACAAAAGTAGTGCGGACAATGATTTCCACCGTTGAAACTCTCCTATGGCCACCATGATGTTTATTTATCATCCACTCTGTTTATGAGGTCAAAAAACTTGGATGAAAAAAAAAAAAAAAAGTTCCGTGGGCCCCACCATGATGTATGTGTTATATCCACACCGTACATCCATTCCGCGAGATCATTTTAAGTTATGAGTCCAAAAATAAAAATAAAAATAAAAGGATCTAAATCTCAAATAGTGGGACAATACTTGAGCTTTGGACCTGCCTTATTTTTGGTCCGATGTCATGAAATGGATGGACGGTCTGGATATAACACATACATCATTACAGAACTTGTTGACGTCAACACATCACGCAATCCGTTTCCGTACAATGGGGCGGCTGAATGCTGAGCGGATTAGCTTTTATCCCGCTAACACCTTACTCGGTGTTACCCTGACCGTGTTGGGGCCATCTTAATGTAATATTTGTATATCTACGCCTTCCATATATTTTTTCATCTAAATTTAGAATTCATCTTAAATATTAAGATGATATAAATTTCAGGTGGACCACACTACTAAAAATAGTGATGGATAACCATTTAAAACTTTTTGTGGGCCAACAAAGTTTAGGATAAAGCTGCTCTTTATATTTCCTTTCATTCTCGTCTTCTTGATATTATCAATAGGTTGGATGGAAAATAAACATTAGGAAAACCTTACCATTGGCCCTTTGAAAATTTTAATGGTTAGACACTCAATAATCACTGTTTCCTGTAGTGGTCTACCTGAGATTTGGATATGAATAATTTTTTGGACTACATCCTATAATGTACTTGAGAAACGGATGGACGGCGTGGATATACAATATATCATCAAGGTGGGCCCACGGTATGGTAACCGTGTCCCTCGCCCCATTGTAATGTACTAATGTATGTGCCACAATACTATTTGTCCTATTTGGCTTCCATTTTCCAGGACGCGGATTGGGTATTACCCCCGCCTGTCCCTGGCTCCGAACGGGCAGTTCTGTGGGCCGGCCCACCGTGATGTATCTGTACATCCAAGCCGTCAATCCCTTTTCTCAGATTATTTTAAGGGATGAACACAAAAATAAGGCAGATCCAACGCTTAAGAGGACCACATTAAATAATAAGCTTGGTTGCATTAAAATGTACAAAGCATTAAATGTCAGATGCATTAAATGCAAGAGTCATCTGTGGTGTGGTCTATTTGACCGTTGGATCTGCTTCATTTTTATTTTACTGCCTTAAAATAATCTGAGAAAAGGGATAGACGGCTTGGATGTACAGATACATCACGGTGGGCCCGCCCACAGAACTGCCCGTTCGGAGCTAGACGGGCGGGGGTAGTACGCAATCCGCGTCCCGTTTTCCAGAATGCTTGTAGAGTTACGTTTTTTTCTTCTAATGATATATCACACACGCACTCACAGCCCCTCATAGACCCACGCACTTTACGCTTTCTGCAGGCCAACGATTGGGATCATTTGATCCGCTTATTTTAGGGTATAAACCCAACATAAAAGCATATCCAAAGTTCAATTGGACCACAACGCATGAGACCATGTGAACTGAACACCTGCCATTGAAATCTTATCCAAAGCTCAAGTCGACCACACCACAGGAGACCGTATGAGTTGAATACCTACCATTAAAATCTTCACGGGCCACAAAGGTTTTGGATCAAGCCGATATTTTTGTTTTACCTTCATTTGTGTATGCGTGTGACCTTATGAACAGTTTATATATATGACAAGTAAACATCACGGTAAGACCTAGGAAGTTTTTGACGGGGACATCATTATCCTCACTGTTTCATGTGGTAGGGTCCACTTGAGCTTTGGTTATACTTCAATTTTGGGTTCAATCTTAAAATGAGCTGAAAAAATGGATAGATAGGTTGCTTGATGGACAATAGGGGAGTCACCTTACCCTAGAATCTTTTTGTTATGCTAAACTCCTTGGAAGCCTTGGAACAATTCATCACCTAAAACAAAACGACTCTTTTACCAACATAAATTACTTACAACTCTCTATTTTAGGGCATGAACCCAAAAATGAAGCAGATCGAATTCTCAGGTGGACTATACCATTCGAAACAGTGGTGATTGTCCATTAATGAGCCACAAAAGTTATGGATGAATCTGATTTTTTATTTTTTATTTTTTTTCCATTCATCCAGGTTTACTTACATTATCAACAGGTTGTATGGCATACTTACATTATCAACAGGTTGGATGGCAAATAAACATTACTGGAACATTGCGCTGGGCCTTAGAAAGTTTTTAATGATAGGGCATTGATTTTCTAAAGTACAGTCCACTTTGAGTTTTGAATCTGCTTCATTTTTGGGCTCATGCCCTGTAATGGTCTAGCAAAGTAGATGGCCCCACGGCGTGGATGTAGAATACATGTATTAAAGCAGGCCCCACGGCAAGTGCCACACCGCCTAGGGTGAGGCCAAGGGCCGCACTTAATCTTCTCCCTTGAGCAGCACATGCCACACGTGCGCACAGTCCAGGTCATGTAGTTGGAGCTCGAGGTGGACATGCCAACTTGAGAGCTAGATGGGTCCATTAAATGTGGACCACATGTTCAGTATAAGTTGTTGATTTATAAGTTGGAGCATGTTCACGGTGGGCTCCAAGAAATGACTGGTTCAGATCTTGTACACTTGGGTCACATGACTCACATTGGCACGTGCTGCAAGTCATCACCACTCCTATCTTGCTTTCCACTATTTCTTGTGGTATTCCTTCCAGAAACTCATCTTCACGCAACCGAGCCCTAAACCCTAAACCCATGTGGACGATTCTGAAGTTAAAGAAAAAAGAAGAAGAAAATAAGAAAGGTAGAATCAATGAAGAGAGGGCAGAAAGGAAAGCAAAAAGGAAAACGAGAAAGCAGCGAGTTTCGGTGGAAAGCAATAACAGGCAGGGCATCTCCGGCAGTCCCTCTAAAGATGCTCCCCATTCCAACAAAAGCACAAGGAACTACACACCATAATGTGCTATATAACACTAATAAAGAAGAACTGTTATAATCATAAAGGAGATGAAGGGGTGGAAAAATGTAGTCCAGTAACATCCAAAACACCAGATACTGTGTAATATCTGTATGCTGAGGAGATGAATTACTTTATCCTCTACCTATCTTGGGCCTAGAGTTCATATGAGTGGAGCTATGGTTAATTGATCAGACCATTGATCTGCTAGGCCCGACTTTTGATGGATTGCATCACCTCGCGTGAAAGAACAATGCCATCCAATTCCGGGCTTCTTACTTGGTGTATCCTGCTATAAGTGCCTATTGGCAGCCCATGAAACTAGAGATCTTCATGTCTGAGAGAATTTTGGGGCATGGGCTATCAGAACAACAACATAGATCACTGAACGATGTGCTCCAAGTGCATGAACCCGAGGCTGAAGAACACAGATCCTCGATCAAGAGAATCATATGATTCCTCATGCACAGATAAAATTACAAGATTCCTGATCACCACCATGTATTATTCCCTTTACAGTAATCAAACCCTAAGCTTCTCAAATGGCTTGCAAGCCATTCAAAGGAAATCATATCCTTTGCATAATTAGAACATTATGGTACAAAATTTTCTCACACAAAAGAATACAAGCTTTCGATGGAAGAGAAAGGTCTTTTGCAGCAGAGATGTTACTGTCCGTGGATACTCTTTGCTACTATACACACAAAACACACTCAAAAAGATGTAAGAAAAAGGAGACAGTAGAAAAAGGGACTGACTCATCATCACCTTCCTTGTACAAGGCCACTGAAAACTTGGCTGTTTCCAGCAAGGGTTGCTTCCCATTCCACAGAAGACAAGAGGATCTGTGACAGGGAAATCACTACTTGCTTCATGTCCGGTCGTAGAATTGGATCTTCTTCCACGCATTGCTTTGCCAGGATAGCCATCTACAAAACAAGCAGGCGAGGAAAAAGATCAGAGGTGAGTATCACAGCCTTCAGTTTTATAATTGATAAATGCGCTTACAGTAATTCATTTAGGGCTGTTCTGGATGTACCAGAACAGTGAACAGATTTTTTGTCAGAACATAGCAATACCTTGGGCAGGGTGATTGGTGCATTCAAGGCAGACTTCTGTCTCTGTGCCCCAAATCGTAATTCGATGGGTTTCAGGCTAGTCCTGAAATGCAATGAATGACAATGGGGGCATCTTGCCTTCCCCCATACCAAGGGGCATCCAGATTTACCATTGGTTTGTTTGCACCACTCAATCTCAAGGTTGAGCCTACTCTAACATCATGGTATCAACATCGTGGCATCCTCACCAATAGAAAATGATAGGCTACTGTAAGGAATACCTGATGTTGATGCCGTATGCCCTATGTATTCAAATCCAAAATCGCAGTAGTCAAGTAAGGATCAAGAATTTTAGTCTGTTTCTATGATACCCAAATACTTCTATAGGTCAAAATAACAGTGGAAATATGAGACAGATATGCATCAATGAAAGAGTCAACAGTTCTTTAAGATTAACTTTACACATTCTGATACTGTAAACAACCATATTCCCAGACCACCTCTGCATGTATCTGTAGCCGATTTTTTGGGAAATCCCTAGCCATATCCAGATATACTTACCTATATACTACAGGTTTTAAATGCCTTTGGGCCTATAAATAGGGCTAGAGAGATGGCCATTAGAGATGGAATTAAATAGCTATTGTGAACTGGATGGGGGCAGAAGAGAAATTAAGATAGTTTAAAGAGAAAAAGGGTGTTGAAAAATTAAAGGAGAAACTTTGACAGTTTGAACCTCCAAGAGATGTTTTGTATTCTTTCTGAATCGTACATCTTCAACCTCGAAACCTAATTCACAAAATCTACCGTACATCAAAATTTTCATCATATCCACTAGATGACCCGCCCAAACTTCAGACAAGAACCATCAACGTGATCCTCTCGTGACTCTCGATGAATCTACCGATTCATCTTTCGCATCGGACCACGTCTAGGCATATTTCCGAAGATCCCAAAATTCCCAGGAAAACTCCTCCGAGTTAGCAATTCCTAAAAACTAAATAAACTATATACACTCACCTATACCCCACACCGTACACCTTCCACCCTATAGATCACAATCTGCTCATCAATCCACAAAACTAACCATTCATCTACAACCTTATACTTCGAATAACCCAGGGACCACTTGTCTCGTAAATCTATGATCATCGCTTCTTGATCAACCCCTTACAACTATTTGCTCAAAAGAGCTTATTGGAACCGTCCCTTCATCAATCTGAACCACCTAATAGGAGGTTCATCTTGTGCATAAACTTAGGGACGGAGTGCAATCTCTGATCCAGCCCAATCTCTCGTACAAAACCCGAGCCCAAATCACACCAACGCATGTACATGCATGCAACCTAGGAACCCACAAGAATCCTGGCAGCACTCGAACGTAACCTTCCTCGTCATTTTCTTCGTTTCAAAACCCGATTTTGCTATGATCTTAGAGAGCTTCCTTCGAGAACTCACAACTGTCCATTAGAAAGATCATAACCACCCAATACTAGACCACTTAGATCAGTGCTTAACCGATACAACCAACAACAATCTACCGTGCTTTCCTTTCTGTCTTCAACCAATTACCTATTACGGAGGAAAGTTTTAGAAACTACAAGGGACCAAAACAAAAAAAGACCATTTAGACAACTTCTAAATGATTCTGAAATCCCCTATAAGGCTCAAGAATATTCGGACCTCCGAAAATGGGTCAGGAATCTTCATCTCCTCACGGCAACAGTGTCGGCCGCCGTACTCTCCCTCTTTGAAACCCACCAGTTTAAGGAATCTTGATCTTCGATTTGGCGGGCCTCCAAGCTCCCTTCGAAGCATTCAAACCATCTAATAGTGTCGTTTCGGTGGAATCTGTAGGCAGTGCAAATCCACCATTAGAGGGTGTCATCTTCCAAACCGAGAACGGTGAACCATTAATCTCCATTCGTCAATCGAACGGCCAGCAAACTACCCAATTTAAAACCGGAATTTCAAAGCAATGATCCAAGCCCTCCACACCATCAGTGTTTCCGAAACTATCACCAAAATACCACGCCAAAATCTCCCAGCATGCAATCACACGCAACTCTTGTAAAACCGGAGTGAAGAACCAAAATCTTCATAAACATTTTATATAAGGAAACCTCTCGAATGTGAGAGAGATAGAGAGCTTTTCAAACCCTAACATGAGGAAAGGAAGAAATTTGAGAATTTCTGATCATAGGACGAGTTCAGCGCAACCGGGTTGACATTCAGGATAGTTTCAAGTATTGTTGGCTTCAAGTTCGAGCAGGTCCAGCGATGTGTAGTTTGAGATCTGAAACTCCAGCCATGGATTCATGAGGTCTAACACACGCTTGTGCGTGCACGCAGACACACACATAAAGAATACTCTAGCATTGTGATCAAATGAGAGAGAGAGAGAGAGAGAGAGAGAGATCAACTTGTGGTTCATTGTCGGATCTTCATTTAGATTAATCTAACTCTAGATTGAGGCATGACAAGAGGAGATAGAAGAGAGAGCCTTGAACACCCCCACCCCTTAGACATCACCTGCAAAGAGAGAGAGAGAGAGGAGAAAAGAAAAGAAGTACAGAGAGGTTCCATCTCTCCTACCCCTTCCTTCATCGCACCTTCTACACACGTGGGGTCCACTTACATGGACAGTTCAATATGTCTTCCTTAGCCCTAGTCCAAGGGCTAATGTGTTAGATCTCTACCCTCTCCTTCATCTAGGATAAATTGGGGAGAGATCTTCTAGTTGAAGGAATGACATCGACAAAATCCACGGTTCATTGGTGGCATTGATCAAGTAAATTCTAACCATTGGATTTATGTTTTTCCTTTTCTAGAAACTTGAGAATATCTGAATGGGGATCCTTAAAGCTGTAAAATCTAAAATTTGATTTTTGAAACTTTTATTTTCCACTACATTTCGAAAATCCTAACACATACTGTTAAGGACTAGATGTACACACATACACACAGAGTTCCTCATGTCAAGTAATAAACACAAGCACCTAAGTTGGCACCGGGGCGCACACACGTAGCACCACAGGACCTGAAGTGGAAAGGGCGTGCTCAAGTACTTGGCTGCAATGAATAGTAAGAAGCAACCAATACCCATTTACAAAATACCGCTCACATGCCAAGGAGCCCCCACAATCATGCCCAACACTATGCTTTAGTCTAACAATAGTGCGTAACCTAAAGGGAGAATTTACGGACAGTCAAAATCAAAAGAGGTTTCTCTTAGTTTGCACCTATATCCTTTTCACTTTTCTCGGTGGGTTAAGTATCGGTTTAACTCGAAGCTGAATGCTACAACCTATGAATCTAGGGTATCCAGATGGCTCATAATGGATATCATATCTGAAACTTCAACTTATTATGCAAAATCTGTAACTATGCTGCATGGTGTATTTGAGTATCATAGGTGATGAACCCATCCTAACCACTTGGCCATGATGCTTGATGCAATTTGTGCAATTACTAATGATATTAAGTGGAATTAGCATGACATACTCACCTTGTATGCACAGTCATGAGGATACAAATCCATCAAGTTCGGGTCAATGCATTCTTTCAAGCTGGTCATGCTCATTGAATTTGGACAGTTCCTAAGAGCTGCTAACATCTGAAAAATTTCCATGTTAGAAAAGGCAATTTTAACAGAACTAAAGGTCTTTCCACCCAAAATAATAATAATAATCATGAGCTTAAACTGATGTTCAGCAAGAGAAAAATGAGGCACAAGGTGTCAATTTTTAAAGACATTAATAAGAAAAAAAGAAAGAAAAGGCACTCATATAATTGAAGGAAAAAAATGCAAAAAAAACTATGAAAATATTTGTGAACTTGTAATTACTAAGTGTGAACTGCATGGTTAAATGTGTCAGCTCTAAAACTCTGGAGTAAGCAATGGTTCAGCAAAAATAGCTCTTATGGCATTGGGCATGTTGGGATTGAGAACTTGGATAAATAACCATTTGGCAACACAAGTTGCACACCCTTTCTTCTTCTTTTTTTCTTCTTCTTTCCTTTTTTTTTTTACACACCCATCCACGCACACACCCCACATGGGTGCTTGAACCCACAACTTCAGTGTTGAAATGAAGAGCAAGCATCTACCACTGAGCCATGCATCGAGACACAGTTGCACACCTTCCGTTCGTATCTTTCAGAAGAAAGAATATATAACACTATTGTCGATTGGGCACCTAGCTCAAGCATGCATGAGAGATATCCCATGATGAAGGGTGCTTTTGACTGTAAGGTTTTAGCCAGTTATCACGAATTTCCAACTTTTGTGTTTTGCACTGGAAAAGCACCAGAAGGCTTTTGCCTGTACTGATAGTTGATGGCATCCATGGCTTAACCCTGGATATTTGCATGTGGCAAGTGGTGTATGTTAAGAAATTGCAGTGTAATATTGCATGAGTGCATTCTTTGTAATTTTTATAATGTATGCAAATCTTTTAAATAAGACTGAGAACAACTCCTAGATCTCTCTAGATAAACTTGAGAAGATTTATAGAATCTAGATAGCCATGGAATTTGGGAAGCCTACAAATACCCTTTTTATACTTTCAGGGTTAATAAGTCTTTTGGTTTCTTGTTGCCAAAGGCCATACCTTTGCATTTATTCCATCAATTCAAGAAACGATTCCCAAGCTTCAAGGTTCTTTTTCATGGTATTAGAACAGGACCTCTAATCCAACTCTACTTGTTATTCAAGTGGGTAGCCAATATAATCCCTCCATCCACTAGCATTCAAAATGTTTAGAAACAATTCCCAAGCTTCAAGGTTCTTTTCCATGGTATCAAAACAGGACCTCTAATCCAACTCTCCTTGTCATTCAAGTGCGTGGCCATCCGATCGCGTAGACTACTAATCTTATCCGCTCAGTTTGTTTCCATTTTCTTTTTCTTTCCTCTTCTCCTAAATTCTTCAATCAATTTCTTCCCAAATCTCCTTCTTTCCCTTCATTCAATCTCTTTCATTCCAAAAATTAATTTTCTTCGTCTTTTTTTTTTTTTTTTTTCACAAATCACTCATTTTCTCTCCATCTCCAAAATTGTTCTTTTTATTTACTTATTTCAAAGCAATAACCCTCTTAAAATTTTAAAAAACATTTCATCTTTAGCAAAATAAAAAGAATATTGTTTTCTAAGGCCTCTTCTCAAACCTCTTCTTCCTCTGATATTCCTTATCAATTTTATTCCAGCCTGCTACTCTTGCTTTCAAATATTACCAACATAGTTTCCATTAAACTGACAGATCACGATAATCTTTTGTGGAAATGTCAGTTTCTTCTCTCTTTCACCTATAGGGTCTTGAGAAAGTTATTGATGGCCCCTTTTACCTCCTCATTGTCTTTTACCCAAGTCCTCTGCAAACTGAAAATCTGATGCCAGCATTTTGTGGAACAATTGGTATTGTCCTATACCAATGCCACCCTCAGGTTCATATTGAGACAAACTTTACTATCCCCAATCTTAAGCACACACTCTTTATTTGAAGCAACAGCGTCAGTCTCCTCAGTGTGGCTCTTCCTCCGTCACTAACTATTTGTGCAACATCAAGAGCATTTATGATAAACTTGCAGCTATTGATTGTCCTGTCTCTCATATAGACAAATTACACATGGTATGCAGTGATCTTCGACCCAAATACGAGTCATTTTTGATACTCTTCTCTTAGCGTCCACCATACCTACCATTCCTCTCCAGCAAGAAGCACATCCTAAAACCTACTATATGTTGGAGTCCAATCAACCTTCATCCATTATCGCTCATCTTGGCAGTGTTGGTAGGCAATAGTGATGGTTGTAGTGGTTCAGCTCTCGGTGCTCAGTAGGATGGCCAAGGTGGTGGCTATGGCTTCTTTCATGGTATTAGAAGATGTGATGGTCCAGCCAAGGTGATGGTGGCAGAGGTGGTGACTATCAGTCAACCTATATCCATCCCAACAACATTTCTGGTGCATCCCTTCTCAGCGTCAAATCATTTGTTAGATCTGTCATTATCTATGGTAATGGTGTATCAACCTATCTCTAACTGCTTCTTCCTACCAGACTCCACAGGCTCTTGCTGCATTCTATGGTTCATCTTCTCAGTCCGATCAACTTCTATATGCACTCACGACTTTTCGTAATCATTTTATTGCTTCCCATCTGATCACACAATGGTACCCTGATGCTGGTGCTACTACTCACACAAGCAGTGATCTTGGGATGCTTTCTCAGCTTATTCTTTACACTTGTTCAGACACTGTTATTTTGCTAATGGTACTTGTCTTCCTATCTCTCATACTGGATTCATATCCATTCCCTCCACTTGTGGCAGGATAATTATACCCAATATTCTGCATGTTCATCATCTTAACATACATTCTTAACACTCCTTATTCCAGCATCAACATGATATAAGACTACTACTAGTACTTGATTCAAGTATTCATAGAATACTAGGTTTATGTTCCACAACATTTTTTTCATCAAAATATAAAAGAGCAAAGCCTTGAAAAATCTTTACTTGTGTGTGTGTGTAAAATTAATATGCTCAATACATTTTGCAAGTTGCTGAGATTGAAGAAAAAATGAAAATTACTACCAAGTATACTTCTATAGCAGAGGTATCAAATTAGACTTGAATGGCATGTTATCAATTGGTGATACCCATATCTGAATCCAGGTCCTGGATTTAAGGAATACAAAGTCATATCCGTGCTTCCTGTATTTGTTTCTATGTCAGCATTTGGTTATGACAGGTTAAAACTATCAAGACTATTTTTAAGGTTGCAACTATCAAGACTTGCCACTTTTTGAAAGGGAAGGAACATGAACATCCATACACTTAAGAGTTGAGAGTATAGTGGCAGAAAAGTACCTCCGCAACTTCCTAGATGATGTTGCTTACAGAACCCTCGTTCATCACGGTTTATCATTTTTTTTTTCCAAAAACAGAACAGCTATTATGACGCAACAGCAGTTCTTGGTGTTGACCTCTCTTAACAACTGCAATTCCAACCATTTAAAAACTTTTCATTCTCCTCCATTTCTTCCTTTACAGTTATCAGTTCTCTTTTATCCCTCCTCTTGCTTACACAGTTGTTTCCAGCCAGATGTTTGGATAAATGTGTTTCGTTTTCTTATGACCCTCACCTTTGGAAAAAAGCATCCATCTAAAAAACACCTTTCCACTATCCTTTGACTTCTCTATTTTCTGTACCTTCTGGTACTTCTGATTACCAGATCACAATCTGCAAGATATGGAAGATGCCTAAATTGGGATGGGAAATACATTGGCTAAACATGGAAGCTATGAAATGGTCATTCATCACTGTTGTAACCTCATGCTATGCTTTTGTAGTTTACTACAGCAAGCCATTTAGTGAACAATGAACCTATCAACATGATGTCTGCCAAACAGGAGCCATAAATCTTTTGAGACAATTTCATGTGCACAATCACAGGCTGAAGTTTCAGTTAGGAAGAATCTATTTGACTTTCACTCATGCTTAAAGCCTTAAGTGACAAACTATGTAAAGGGACCCCCTGTTAACATCACAATGAATGTTGGTTAAAAGTCAAGAATAACTACTTTGACTCATTTTTCCCTTCGCTGATGGTATAGGTGATGGTTTGTTCGCCATTTAACAATGTTTTTATTTTACAGAGAAAATTACAGAATTGCCACTGAAAGTGAACAATAATTACTTTCTGACTCATTTTGCCCTTGGCTGATGGTGAAAATGTAACATAGGTGATGGTTGTTCTCTTCTTCTTCTTCTTTTTTTCTTTTCTTTTCTTGTTTGGTCATTTAACAAGGTTTCCATTTTAGGGACAGAAAATTGCAGAATTACCTCTCAAATTAGTGATAAAAAGCTCTTCCTGCAAATGACTTCTTCCTTCCAAGGAGAGAAGCGAAATCAGTGGCTTCTTTCTGGAGTAGCCAACCAAAATCCTACTCTCCTTACATCAGCATTTATTGCATGTGAAGGATCCCATTCCTTCGTAAAGTCAGAAGAGGAGGAGGCCTTACATCTTCATTTGTTGCATGTGAAGGATGTTGTTCCTTCATAAGGCAAGAAAAACTCTGAATAATGTTTGTCAACTAGCCACCTCCTTGTAATGGCATTTTATTTTATTTTTTTGGGATTTTGCAGGAAGGTACAATGACCAAAAAGACTAAATAACCAAAAGCTATATTGCAATTTTGCCATCACCATGGGCCAAATGACTCCAAATAATGCTAGGGACTTGTTAATGTATGCTCCACTTATTACAAGGCAAACAAAGATAGCCTGGAACTAAGTTCCTCAAAAATAGTATTCATTTGACGAAATATTGGGTGGATGAATGCAAAATGTACAATATGGTGCCTCCTGAGATTTACGAGAATGGAACTTACAACAGATGCTAATGAGCGCCTTTCAGGATTGACCAACACCTTGCCTTCAGTTCGTGTTATAGCCTCCTTTCCCGATATTAGCTCAAAAAGGACGACACCAAATGCATATACATCACTTTTCGTAGTGGCCAGTCCATCGCTCAAGTATCTGGTAGGGACAAAATTAATGACTGAATAGAAGCTCGCTGTTGGAAGAAATGGTTTTAGTTTGTTACTTTTTTTTTTTTCTTTTTTTTTTTGACATTTTGAATAATCAATAAACCACAAGACAATGCTTCTAGATTTGCTTACTCAGGAGCCAAATAACCAAAGGTTCCTACAACTCTTGTGGTTGAAGCTTCTCCATCGCTGGTTCTTCCAACAAGCTTTGCTAGCCCAAAATCAGAAATCTACTTACGAAGAACATGGTCAATTAGATAAATGTACATGATACCTACAAACACAACTGAAAAATCAAGAACTTCAGTGTTGATGAAAACCTTTGCTCTCAAGGCAGTATCAAGTAAGATGTTGCTTGTTTTGATGTCTCGATGAACATAATGAGCTTTGGTGTGCTCGTGAATGTATTCCAAACCTCGAGCAGCATCAAGTGCAATCTGAACTCTAGCGATCCAGGAAAGGGATGTATGACCTGAATATGCAATGGTGATCAATTGCAAATATCAGAAACCAACCAGACATATATTCATACAGACACAAGAACACACACAAAGCTGTGGAACTTTTAATTTACAGACACGGTATCAGTGAGATTGTAGAGTTTTTAGGTGCCAGAGAACATACACATTTAAGTCAGATACACCCAGAAAAATAGTTCTGGCTGCCAAATGCAGATATGAATGGTTACCAGTGGAGAAGCCTCAAAAGGGTATATTATATGTATTTGTATACTGTCTGTGTATTTTTATATGGGATTTTGGTCCATATGATATTTGTCTGCAGCATAAACAAAAAGGGTCTGTCTTGTTTTAACTTTCCTTTGACAGGCCACTAACAGGAAATTAGGAATGCCTAGTTTCTGCACCAAGAACCACTCACAGCAGGGCCCACTGGGTTGTTGGTACTGAACACCAGAAATCATACACATGTGGTAGAGACTGGGAGACCATCTGGAGGTCTCCTGGAGTGACACAAAACCTGACCTATCTTACCTAAAATCAAAATGTCCATGTCATTAACATTCAGACATACAGACAAAAAGAAGTGCCTGCTTTTAGCAGGAAAAAAAAAAACTCAAGGGAAACTACTAAAACTATGAGGTTGCACAAAAGCAAGATCCATACAGGCAGTGCTATAAAAACCTTGCATCAGTTAATGAACATGTGATCTTACCCTTGCTTTGAGGATCATGTAGATGACTTCTAAGGGAACCTTTATGAGCATACTCATAAACAAGGAAGAGCTCATCATCACTTGCCGCATAACCAATCAATTCTACCTTGACAAATAAGGTCAAAATCAGATTCTTAGTTTTAAAAAAAAAAGAAGAAGAAGCTGAAATCAATGAGAAAGTGAGGTTGAAGAAAAAAACAAAAAAATCAAAGCCGATTCAAGAGTACAGGGAGCAATACCAAGTTTGTGTGATGAACCTTACAGAGAATTTTCATCTCTGCCATAAATTCTTTAGTCTTTGTAGCAGTCATTCTTTTGATTGCAACCTCCTAAAAAATGATTCATTGTTAAAATCAATGAAATTGTAAAGGAAAAAAAAAACCCGCAAATTTATCATCATCGTCATCATTATCATCATCTAAGCCCTACCCCAACTAATTGGGGTCCAGCTACATGCATCTTTTTTCCACCATTCCACTCTATCAAGGGCCATAACTTCATTTAGGGCATAGGTCATCAATTCTTTTCTTACTACTTTCGCCCACATCTTTTTGGGCCTTCCCCTTGCCCTTTTAGAGCCTTCAACTTGTACAACTCACCCCTTCTAACCGCGTTGTGCTTTGGCTTCTATTGCACACAGTGTTCGAAGTATTGGTATCGCTACAAGTTTCGCTGTCCAGGGATACAGAAACAATATCGATATCGCCGATAATATCGCTGATAACTAGAAATGCGGGGAAACATGGGAAAAATGGTGGAATTTTCAGCAAAACTTCAGGAGATGTTAAAATGTACATATTTGGATATTTAGAAATACAAAAAATTGTAAAAAGAATACATAAATAACAAGTTTCTATTTAATGGAGCCTTAAAAACATGTGTTCTTATAAGAAATGAGTCCAACCATCGTATCCAGCCGATTTAATCATCCAAACCTTCTATGCAAACATCCATCGATATTGCAAAATATCAACAACATATGATATTTCACTAAGAAATCATCAACAACTGGAAAGGAAACAAAAGATTGTAGTCTCAATATTGCACGTATTGTGATGTCAATAACATCAAGATATTATCAATATTATCAATGACAAATTGAACACCACATACAACCATGTGTCCTCTCATAAACAAAATTTTGATGATATCAATACATTGGCGATATTATTGAAATATCGTTGATACACTTACGATACAATCATTACCTAGAATTTACATAGTTGAAAATATTGGTGATACATTGGCGATATTGATGCATTGGCAATACAAGCGACATCGAGAATTTACATAGTTGAAAATATTGGCGATTACATTAACGCTATTGATATGTTGGCAATACTTAGCGATGCATTGTAAATACCTAGAATTTCTGATACTACCAGAGTTATCGGTATTGCTACCAGTGTTATCGGTATCGCTGAGCTCGAGATAAAGATAATATCGGAGATATTTTGATAATTTCAAAGATAATTCAAACAATGGTTGCACATGACAAAACCATCTAAATCTACTTCCCTCATCTTGGTGCTACTCCTAAATTCCCTCGAATGCATTCTTTTCTAACTCTATTCTTCCTTGTCTTGCCATTCATCCATCTCAACGTCCTCATTTCAGCTACAAATCATATGAACATGATGTTCCTTAACTTGCCAACATTCTATCCAATAAAGCATGTCTGGTCTTATAGCTACCCTATAAAATTTCCCTTTCAATTTGAGTGGTACACGACGATCACATAAAACTCTATAGGCACATATCCATTTCTTGCCTTGCTTGATTTTTTTATTTTTATTTTGAAAGATTAAGAGTGTCTTATTATTATTATTTTTTTATATAAAAAAAAAAGGCCAAAAGGTGAGCTACGACAAAAACATTGCCTCACAGACCTATCACGAGGTTGAAGGCCTTAGAACAATTGAACCAAGAAAATACATCTAACTTTTCTTTCTCAAAAACATCGTCTTTTGACCCACACTTGTCCTGGAAGAAGTGATTTTTCCTTTCCCTCCTCAAAGCCCAAATGACTGCCAACATAACTAACCTACACACTACCCTACCTTCACCCCCACCTCCTCCCCCATGCCATTCAAGGAACAACTCACCAATAAAACCTGGCATCACCCATGAAATCTTGAAGCAAACCAAGAACCTATTCCATACCATACCTTCCTTGCAAATAGATAGAGGATGAACAAGTAGGTCACCGACTCCTCATTCTCTATGAACTTTAGGCAATAATTGGGAATCAACATCAATCTCTTTTGCAAGTTGTCAACTGTGAGCACTCTATTCCTTCCTAGAATCCAATCAAAAGTTGCCACTTTAAGACGGGCTCTGTAGGACCAAACGAAAGACGTATAAAATCCAATTCCTTTGATTGACTTCCACCCAATAACCTTTTTTTTTTTTTTCTTGAAGTATGACTATTTTATTATCAAATGGCAAGGCCGAAAGAATACAAGAAAAACAAAAACCCACTACGCACTTAAAACGCTATAGCCCATTCAAGAAAGAACCTTCATCCCTAGAAGAGGTCGCTGCCCATTCAACAACACTTGCTTTTACCCCCAAAAAACGACACCGCTTGGATTACCGCAAGCATCTCTAAAACATCTGTTGTTCTGCTCTTTCCTAAGAGCCCAAAGCCTAGCCAGTAGAGAGCCTCCAAACTAATGATCGAAGATTACCAGGGCCACTATCATGCCATTGCCTGAAGAAGCCTTCGATTGACATCGGCATAACCCAAGAGATTCCAAATGGCCCGAAGAAGCTTCCCAAACTGTTCTAGAAAAAAGACAACGCAAGAAAAGATGATTCACCGACTCTTCATCTTACCAACACAAAGGGCAAGTATTAATGATGACAAGACCCCTCTTCCTTAAATTGTCAATCATCAGCACACTATTCCATCCAACTAGCCATGCAAATGCTGCCACCTTGGAGGGGGCTCAATAGGATGAAAGAGTGAAAGTATGCACTTTCTCAAATACACTAGGGCCCTCTGAAAGCATAGAAAACAAAGACGTGACTAAGAATTTCCTAGAATTGGTCCCCAACCACAATACCGCATCATTCTCTTCCGAGAGAGAAACCCCCAATAGCTGATTTACGATAATTCTTCTATTTTGGGTCAAGAAGATCCCTTCTACATAGGGGAGTCCAAATTCCCTGATTCGTGCTCGCTGATCCAGAGATCCTACCAGAACCTAATCCACATCCTGTCACCGCACAAAAACCTAACCCCTTTCTAGAAATTCTTTATCACTCTACCAACTGCCTTCCGTATTACAGAGGTCCTATAAGAATATGAGTCCTTAACCCACCATTGCCCTTCTTCAACACCATATTCACTTACAATCACCTCCCTCCATATTCTCTGTCTCCACCCCAAATCTCCACAGCTATTTCTCAAGCAAGCAAGATTCATCTTATCCAATTTCTTTGTCCCCGCTCCCACTTCCTAGTATGGTTTGCACAACTCCTCCCACCTGAGACGGTGAAATTTTTTCTTCACTTCAACACCTTGTCTAAGAAAATCACACCTCAACTTTTCCAACCTATCCAACGTTATCAATGGACATTTGAATAGGGACATATAGTAGATTGGAAGGTTTGATGATGCAGCTTTAATCAATGTCCTCCCTCCCGAGGACAAATGTCAACCTTTCCACCTGAATAGCTTCCTTTCAACCCTTTTGATGACATTGTCCCACGAATGCTTGGCCATTTTATCAACACACAATGGGAGCCCAAGGTACATTGATGAAAAGTCCCTAGCCCAACACCCAAATATCGTTGCTAGCCATCCTACCTCTTCTTGGGACATGCGGATCTCCAGCATCTCACTCTCTGAATATTCATCTTTAGCCCATAAACCACCCCAAAGCACCTCACCATCTTCCAAAGGTTGTCCACCATTCCATCCTCAACATCACAAAAGATGATCATGTTGTCAACAAAATAAAAATGAGATAACTAGATGTTAGCTTCCTCCACTCTGAAGCCACTTACCAACCCAACATACTAACCTTTTTCCAGCATCTTACTCAATGTTTCCGCCACCCCCATGAACAGAAAGGGAATAGCAGCCTAACCCAAGAATTGGTTAAAGGATAGATTGTCCAAACTAAGGATGAACATAACCTTCATATAATATTAACTCCTTATAAAACTTCACAATTGAGTCGTAAACCTAATCCTTTTCCTCAATCCTAGTGCCATCCACTACCACACTATGGATTAATGTTGTTCCTTGCCCTAGCGTTTGCAATTCCATGGAAGAATTTAGTATTCTTGTCTCCTCCAAACCAAGTCAGGTGAGATCGTTGCCTAAATCTCTTCTTCCCTTAGATGCTTCTAATCTTGTAAGGACATG
The DNA here is from genome assembly GCF_029962835.1 of Magnolia sinica. Classification (NCBI taxonomy): domain Eukaryota; kingdom Viridiplantae; phylum Streptophyta; class Magnoliopsida; order Magnoliales; family Magnoliaceae; genus Magnolia; species Magnolia sinica. Next base: position 14,590,448 of record NC_080585.1, on the reverse strand, counting down.
GTAGCACGCCTTGCCTTCTCCACCTTTGAGACCTCCCTGCTCTCCTCCTTAAGATCAGGGGCTTGGATCTCTTAAAGAATTGACTCCATTTCCACTTCACCCCTTAGCACCTCCCTCCTCCAACCATTTATCTTCCCCTTTAAAAGTTTTAGTTTTTGAAAGAGTCTGCAAAACCATCAACTTGGAAGGAGTTCCACCATTCCTTAACAAGCGCCGGAAAACCCACCACCTGAAGCCCCATCAACTCAAACCGAAACGGGTTGGGCCTCCTATTGTCCCCAACAACCGCCACCAAGATCAAGTAATAGTCGAATACCAACCTCGGAGGCCACTCTACCGAACCATTAGATACTTCTCTACCCACTTGGAAGAGACAAGGAACCAGTCCAACTTGCACCTAATTGCTTTCTCTTGCCCATTCGTCCGAGTGTACTCTATGTCACCCATGAGGAGGTCCACCAATTCATTATGAGTCACCCAATCAAAGAAGTCTCGCATGCTTCTTGAAATCCGGCTGCCTCTAGATTTCTCATGAATAAATCCTATCACGTTGAAATCACCCTCGACGCATCACAGCCTCTGCAATCTTTGCCGAATGTCATCTAGTTCCTCCTAAAAAGCCGAACACAACACTACGTTGTTCAGACCATAAACAACTGTGAAAACCCATCTGAAGCCCGATGATGCCTCCCTTAACAACACTAACAAAAAGTACAACACGCACCACGTGCCCTCCTTCCACGGGGAGGAATTTCATACCACTAGAACATCTCCAGTTGATGCCAATGCACTGAGGGCCACCCTATCCTTCTATTTTCCGCCCCATAATTAGTCCATCATCTTCACGTCAACAACATGGAACTTGGTTTCCGATAATGCTACTATCAGAGCCTTGAATTGCAAACACTTCCTTAATTTGAATTCTTTTCTCCCTAGTCCCTAACCTAACATTCCAGCTGATAATCTTCATTGGTGCACAGTTCTTGTTTCCTTTCCCCTTCTCACTCCTATCTGCAGCCCCAACATCACAGTTAACTAATGCTTGACAACTCTCCAAATGTCTTCTCCCTCTATGGATCTTTGAACCTTCCTCATATCACCACCCCTTATTTGCCCTCCTCTTTCCTCCACGAAATGAACCAACACGATAATATCTTCATCATAATCCTCGAATGTCAACTGCACCAACCTTCCAACGTGACTAACAGCATCTTTAATATGTTTCATGCCTCGGGCCATGCACATAAGGCTCTTGTTCTTCCAAGTGAGTGAAAGTTTGGTGTTCACCCTTGGACTAGGTAAGAACCCCTCCCCCTCGACACCTTGTACTGATGCAGGACATGAAATTCAAGTATGATGTGCAAGATTTTTCAGGATTTAGATCACACTAGTTCAAAAACAATTACACAAAATTCCACATCCCACACAAAAGTTCAAACACTCAATCAAGGGGAATCTTATGCAGATTCAAACCTACATATGCTAGGGCCGGATCAATCAAAATTATAGACCAAACAAAAATTAAAGGAGGATAAATTCATTCACACATGCACAGAAATAATTCCCCCAATCCAAGGGATTCAAAAATTTCAATTCAGGAAACCCTAAGGTTGAAGAAAGGGCATAAAATTGGGGATTTGAACAATTTAGGGTTAGGTTTAGGAATTTTGGGTGAAAGCAGGGTGAAAGAGAGGAGAGATATGAACCAGAGAAGTACCGCACACGTGGATAACAACTATGGCCCAAACGCACGTGCGTGTGATCCCGGTTGCACGTGTGTAGGGCCCACTATTTAGAAAAAGGCCACCTTAGCCCTGGTCAGCCAGGGATGGACTCCAAAATTTTCAAATCTTAGCTCGATCCGATGCACAATTTGTGCGTGGTGCTCCGCCGAAGTTTCAACCATCTTGCAGGGCCAAATTCCAGAAATCTACTGTAGATGGGGAAACACCTGCAAATATTGATGGATTTGCAGATGGAATGCTTGTAGGAAAGAGAAATATGGACGGTAGAAGGTGGGGGCAAATCGGAATAGGTGTGGCTTTGCACCAGGGTAGTTAGCCCTTCGAGGAAGGGAGGGTTTCACACCCAATTGAATCTCCACAACTCAGGAATTTAAAGGAGCAGAAAAATGCAGAAATTTTATTAATCTTCATTAAATTAAAAAAACTACAATGGGTGCCTATTTATAATAAAACCCTATACCCCAAAACTCGTGCCATGTGCGCAACCTATTACTTGGCGACAAAGTAATCAAAAATAACAACTAATCAAAGCAATCTAAACCGTCCATGGTACTCCTAGTAACAATAATAAGCAAAGTAAAGTAATAAAAAATAACAACTAATCAAAGCAATCTAAACCGTCCATGGTACTCCTAATAACAATAATAAGCAAAACCTAAAGTACTAAATTAATTGGAATAGTGGGCCACAATCATAAGAACCCATAGTGGGATTCACATGACTATCGGGTCCACTCCAACGAACCAAAACGCAACTCTCTAACTAGGAGGCCCTCCCTGGACGTCACCATCGATCCAAATCGATGGTGGGTCCCTCCTCGTTGCGTACGTGCGTAGGGGGCGTGCATGTGCGTGAGATGTCCCCATCACGTACCTTTCGCAAATGTGAGATATCTAATGCCTCCTCCAAAGAATCCCCAAATCTAGATTTTCCTCCCTTCCCCTCTATCACTGGCATAAACCACATGGATGTTGTCTTCAAGGAGACCACCGCGGGGGACTGCTCCACCTCACCATGGATCACGACCCACCTTGCAAGACACCCTCCAGGCTGGAACCTATCTCTATCCGTTGAGGAGAAGCAAAGCTCCACATGCCAGAAGAGAAGAATGAAAGAGATTTCATGATGGGGACATCATGCGCACACGCACACGCACACCACCACCCCTACGCACGTACGTGCGCAGGACCCCACCATCGATCTGGCTTGATGATGACGTCTAGGGAGGGCCTTCTAGCTAGAAGACAAGTTTTGGTTCAAAAAAAGTGGGCCCGATAGTCAAGAAACGCTCATCATGGGATCTCATGATCGTGGCCCACTCGTCGGATTGATTTCATATTTTATGTTTTGCTTATTGTTATTATTTAGAACATTGTAAACGCTTTAGATTTCTTTATTTGGTTTTTATTTTAGTTTACTTTATCGCCAAGTAATAGGTTGCACACATGATGCGAGTTTTTGGGGTATAGGGTTTTCCCTATAAATAGGCACCCCTTGTAGTTCTTTTCATTCATTCAAGTTTAATAAATCCCTGCTTTATTTTTCTGCTCTCTTCGTGAGTTGTGGAAGAATTCAAAAGTGAGTGTGAACCCCTCCCTTCTTCGAAGGGCTAACTACCGTGGTGCGAAGCCACGTCTATCCCCATCCGCCCCTACCCTCTTCCATCCATATCTCTCATCTTCTATCATCATTATTGCTTTGCATTTTTCAGCTTTTGCAACTATTCATCCCCCTACAACCAGTTTCCAAAATTTGGACCTGTAGGAGGGCTAAAACTTCGGCGGAGTACTACGCCTCGACCTTACGTCGGATCGTCATCAAACTTGGAGGGATTGGAGGTCTCCCTTGGCAGACAAAGGCTTAAGTGTCACTTTGGGGAGGCGGGCTTCCATCACACGTGTGGCCAGCCCACTCGCGTACGTGCGTCAGCCCTGGGCCACCATCTACACGCAGGAGCTTTCTCCGGGTCAGGTTTTCCTCTAGTTTTCCTCTTTTCATACCTATTTCCTAAACCCTAGCCTTAGTTTACATTAGCCCTAATTTATTTGCCCCCTTTTTTCACCCTAGGGTTCCTTGAATTGAAATTGGGGAATCCCTTGGATTATGGACTGATTTTTATGCATGTGTGGTTGATTTCTATTTCCTTTTGACATCGTTTGGTTTATAATTTTTATTGGTCCAATTCTAGCCTGTGTCGGCCTGGACCAGCATAGATTCCCCTTTTTAATTGAATGATTTGGATTGTCATGTGGGATGTGGAATTTGTGTACTGTTTCTGAATTGGTATGATCTAAGCCTGAATTCTTACACATCATACTTGAATTTCATGTCCTACATCACTTCGGAGAAGAGAGAACGATAGGGAGACTTGGCTCTCCCCTCACCCTTCTCCCTTTCTCCTCGGCTCAAATGATATTAACAGGCCTGAGAAGGCCTCACACATGAGAGGGAGTAAGTTAAGTGGCACATGAACAACGAGAGAGGGAGAACTCGCACGCTCTTAGATTACCATAGAAGTCAGCTCCTGGAGCTTCTCTCTTGGACTCATGATAGCCCGTTCGCCGATTGTGCTGGTGGTGTCAACACCAAACCCAACTCTTTGATCTCTCCCTACTCTATTGAACCGACTAAAGTACTCTCTGAGTAGCCAACCGGACTCCAAGCCTTCTCTCTCCTACCATTCATCTCCTCACTCTCTGCCTAGTCAAACGTGTGTCCTGAGCCTTTAGAGAATTTGATTTGAACCTACTCCAAGCCAGCTACCTCTTGCTCCGAGACAACTTACATCTCCATGGCTTGCCATCCTCACGAAGGTAAAACTACGAAGCTTTGAAGATCAGAAAAGTTCACTCTAATTCTCCGAATAATCCACCATAAATAACATCAAAAGCTCCGTGAGGGGACCACCCGTAACACCCTTCTCCCTCCTTGTCCACCATTCTCCTTTGCCATTTCTCTTCAACAGGCTTCAACCTCTTCTCTCCAAACTGCAACTCACATCACCCTTCCTGGATTTCCCCCCTCTTCTCAATACCTATGCTTCCGACTCGCCTCCTCTCCATGCCTTCAATTCGTATCTCCTACCTTCACCGAAGCTCCGATCACTTCTCGAGGATAGGTTTTGATTTCCTTCTGCTGCTCAGCTTCAGCCTCGCATCTTTTTCTAAATCCGATGCTTTCTCCCCACTTGAATTCCATGGGAAACATCCTTCTCAATCTCTCCACTCAAGAATTATCAACCCGAGCTATGGAAAGTGGTCATTTTGGGAGACTTCTTGGTCTGCTATCTTTACTAATTCCTCATTCTCACTCCCATTGCAACTAAAATTGCACTCCATATACTCTGTATTAGTCCGGCTAATTTTAAATCCTTTAGATTCTAAAGCACCCCTCTATAAGTTTAGCTTTGTGTTTACGCTCTCCCTCATCTTGTCAATCAAACTATGTCATCTGCAAACAACATACACCATGTGTGTGTGTAACAAACCAGCAAAAATACAAGCAGTAAATGAAGCTGCAGACCTGGTCACGAAGAACTGCAAAACATACAGAACCATATCTCCCATGCCCAATCAGATTAGAATCAGAGAAACCATCAGTTGAAGAAAGAATTTCCTCGTATGTGAAAACAACAGGCTTCTCCATGTCAAGTACATCAGTCATCATAGCTGCACAGAAAAAGATGAGAAAACTAGAGTCACATCTTAGCTCAAGGAAGAAAATGAATACACCAGAACAAAAAGGGTTCTATCATTAGCAGACAGAACTAGTCAGTAGCATAATCAAGAGGATCATGATTTCTTAAAGAACTGGCACGAAAAACCCACTGCAGACTAATGTCTGAACCCGTTGAAAAGTTAATCCAAGAAGCCAATTATGCATGGGCAGAAACAGATCATTTGAATCTTTTGCACTCTCCGCAACTAAGATATAATACTGGAGGAAATAATATAAAAAGATGAAACAATAAATTTACAGTTGGATATCCTAGCAAGGTAGTTTTGCTGCTATTGAATCTGATGGATAGTTTAAGACCTTTAGGAATACTCATCTGGTGATTGCCGGTATCCACTGTGGTTGGCTTCCAATCCACGGACTTGCAGCAGAGGTACCTTCCTGAACCATTACAGAAACTTGTCCTCCGAAGGATCCGAAATTTATGAGAGCTTGTTCTATCAGGATCTTTTTCGCGGCTCTCTTGTGTGCAGCACATCAATGACTTGCATGAAATACAGACAAGTAGAGCCACGAGAATCAGAACTAGACCCACTCCCAGGCTCCCTAGAATCCATCCATATGGGAAATGAGCAGAATGGTGATTTTGATTCACTGCAAAACAGGTAAATGCAAGTTACTATATATTTGTAATAACAACAAGGGAAAGCAGTCTAACATATCACAACTGAGAATGACAAGAACCAAGACTCGACCTGTTATCTCATCTAGCACCACCACTACCCATAATGAATAGTTAGAAAGAAAATTAACTTCCGATTGTACATGATCAGATTGTTAATTAGTTATGTCAGTTCAAAACTCTAGGAATATGTTTTGCTAAACACAAATGGCAGTTTCATTATTGCGGAGTCCCCCGTACTGAATTGGGTATCATGAAAGAATGCAATATATTACATATCACTTGTCTTAAAAGCTTCTTGACTCAATCAGGTGCTTCCCATATCAATAGCTATGAATTCTCATCCATCACCAAATTTCAAGATCACTCAATAACACAATAAAATAACAAAAAAATTTGACCCATTTATTCAGTAGTTTCAAAAAGGGAATGTAAAGAATGAATCATAAAGGGAATGCTATATTGCCAAAAGAATGAATCATCTGTACCTGAGAAGTTGTAAATGGACGTAGCAGGAGCAGGGGCAGGGGAAATCCCCTTCTTTACAGAATAAGGTACGCCAGGAACTACAAAAGCAAAATTATTGCCAAAAGTTAGAGACACTTCAAGGTGAGGAAAAACCATAGATTAGTTAACCCTTGAATTCTACCTTTCGAATATATGTGGCAAGCATAATAGCACAACACGGACAGAAGTAATACATACGATAAATAAAAATTTAAAAAATAAAAAATAAAAAATAAAAAATGGTATGATGATACATATTGCATGGAAGTTCCAATGAAGCTTGGTCCCCACTATGCATATGGAAAATGTGTGTGGTGATTGTTGTTATTGATCAGGTAGACCACCAAGGGTGGGACATGAACCAAAAATCAGTGTGATGGGACGATCTCAACCATCTGGTCATTATTAATGCATTGAATGTTCACCCTTTTTTATTAACTGCTCGATTTTGTATTAGCCATCCATCTGCAGGCCAGTAATTGGATGGTTACCACTGTCCAACCACCTTCATTGTTGGCCTATGACCCATTCCAACAAATAAATATAGGTTAATATTTGAATCTGATTTGCACTTAATAGTTCAGGGGTGCGTAGATCTTCAATAGAAAATGATAGAATTCATGATGTAGGAAAAGGCAGACCTGAATTCAGTGGGATGTAATATACATCCCCCACCGAAACGGTATCAGGATCTGAAATTCCATTCGCCGCCTCAATGCTATCCATGCTCACGCCAAATCTACTCGCCAACGATTCAATGGTATCCCCATCCTGCATTACATAACTCAACAAATAATTCCACAGCCTGCTTGAGCACCCACACAAGAGGTGCAGAGAAATCACTGCACCCGCACGGGCTGTACGTGATGAATTGACCAGGACTGTGAGCCCTCCATATGCTTCCGTGACCATCCTGTAAACATATCCTTCCTCCTCCTTCACCGTAAATGTCGTATTCGTCAAATACTTCTTGGCCTGCTGGGCGCATGAACAGTTCTTCTTGATGAAAAGGTACCCTCGATCATCACCATCCTCGACTGTGATGTCTTCGGGCAAGACGTCGAACATACTCTGGATTTCAGAGATGGGTTGGTGCGGACTGGGATTGTATGCGAGGAAGGATGTGCAGAGACGGGTGGTATCGGAGCAATTCAGTGGTGTGGGAGAAGAAAGTGAAGTGTCAAAGCTGAGGAATGAGAGGAGAATACAGAGGGAGATCTGAAGGAGCCTCATCAGAATTCCGAGATAGTTTGTACTTAAAATGAGTTATTTCCACGGAAAGGCGACCAACCACAAAGGGATTGTTAGATGGAATGGTGAAAACGGAACTACAGATAAGAGTGAAATGATTAGGTGATGGAAGAAGAGGCAAAAGGAGGAACGATGAGTTATCGACAGTTAGAAGGCGACGCACGTGATGAAGACGAGAGAATCAGACATCGTAATTCTGGAAATTCAGCTCAAATAGTGGAAATCTGGATAAAATGAAAAGATCAGACATGGATTTGAAATAAACGAAGAAGATCGACAACAATCTCTTAGAACAGAGTAGAAATTCCAGACAGAAATGGTTGTCGAGGAACAATTAAGGGGAAAATGCAAGAAAATTTGCAGTTTTTAGTTCATACCAAATCACAGGCGGCTTCGATTTCAACCAAAGACGATTGATTTAAAAAAGATGAAGAAGAAGAAGAAGAAGAAACAGATTACCTAGATGAAATCTGGAGAGAGGGCGTAGATGAGCAGATAGAGATATAGAGACAGAAGAAAGAGAGATTGCAGATGAGAAAAGCGGAGTGAGGTGAAGAGAAGAAATCGTAGCTAAAAATGGCGGAGGGGTTGAAATGAAATGAAATTCGGAGGATGAATTTCTGGTGAATTTGGAGTGGATTTGGGGAGAAACAGAAGGGGGTGAAGGGATTTGGGTTTTGAAGGAGGACAATGGAATCATACTCTCAAACTACACTGCTTCTCTTAACTGTGGGCCCGTGTGGAGTTAAAAATAAATAAATAAAGAGTAAACGGACGACCTGAAAAGATCAAGAGGAGACTGCTTTTTTCTAGGTCAGCAGTGACCTCGTTTTGACCCGATATTACTGAATAGAGATGGTACGGTAGAGCAGGTAGAACTGGAATATGGTAGAGCCGTCTCTCAGCGTTATACATGAAAAGGTTTTCCATCAATCTAGACTGTCCAACTAGTGGACCTCGTTATGGATGGACTTGTATTTTTTTAATTATACTTATCAGAAGACTGTAATCATCATTAATATTTACTTTCTAGAGCTTAGTTTTGACTGTTAACTGTTTTTCTGCTCACCGTCGATTTGAAGGCCACCGTTTAGATTAATAGGAGCGTCTTATTTATGTGTAACTTTGAATCAATTTCTATCTGTGTCGTGTCCCACTAGATTGACAATCCTGATTGGAAGATAGCCTTGCCATGTGGAATGTAGTAATGTGGACTTGACAAATTCCGGTTATTTTGGCCCTACGGTATAACCTCCCACGCGGGAAAGCTAAATTACTCACGAGCCCTTGCAAGCTCGTGCTTAGGGGTATTTAGGTGGTGGGAAAGGATGGGAACAGGTGTGAGTAGGTGGGAGTAAGTATCCTTGGGGCATGGCATTCGGAAGGATTAGGTGGGATGGGATTCAAAAAAACATCATTATTACCCATGGCATGGCAGGGATTGTCCCCTGTTACCATGGGATAAGCTGCATTCCATGCTTTTTTTGCAATACGGTGGTACATTGAATGGATACACCCATCATCATTTGAAATTATTGAAAATAACATATATGTTTTATATCTAAACTGTTCATTTGTTTTGTAACCTCATTTTATGGCATAAGCCTAAAAATGAGGCAGATCCAAAACTTATGCGGCCCCAAAGAAGTTTTCAACGGTAAGTATTCAATCCCCATTGCTTTCTATGGTGGGGTCCACTTGAGCTTTAGATCTGCTTGATTTTTTGGCCCATGCCCTAAACTAATCTCAAAAAATGGGTGGATGGTGTGGATATAGCCCACACATCATGGTAGGATCTACACAACTTGCTAACATTGAGTGAATAGGTACGAAACCAATGCAATTCCATCTGATCTAATTCAAAGCTTTTCCATTCTTCCCAAACATTGGAGTCGAATTGGCACAAGACCGGATGCAATTCCATCCTACCTAAGCTCATCTAATACCATGCGCCAAACACGCCCTCGTGGATTTTGGCTTGGGCCTATTTGGGACTGATGTTGGAAGTGAGTTTGAAGGATCTTCTTGGAAGTAGCGTCGGCCTACTTTGGGTTTCGTGTGACTAGTGATGGGTGTTAGGTAGACCCTACCATATTATATGAGTTTTATCTATGTTATCCATCCATTTTAAAATATAATTTTAGGGCTTCATCCCAAAAATGAGGTAGATACAAATCTTGGGTGGACCACACCAGGGGAAAACAGTAATGATTGAATTACACCATTAAAAAACTTCTAAGGCCAATTGTGTCGTCCACTTGAGATTTGGATCAAACTCATTTTTGGGTTCATACCATAAAATGACATGGAAGAATGGGTGGACAGCATGGATAAAACACATACATCATGGTGGGGCCCACAAAGCACCAACTGGGAGTTGTTGAAATCCTTCCATCTCATGTCATCCAAACACCATGTCATAGAATCCTATGGAATTAAAAAACCCATGGCATTGTAAGACAATTCTCTTACAAAGCCCATCATTACATTTTTTAAAACATATCTCACCTAATACCATCTATTTCCACCGTCCAAATACCCTCTTAGGATTTTTGTTGAGGTGCGAGAAGGGGGATGGTTGATTACATGTGGCGGTGCCACAGGGATATCCCTAGGACATGAAGTCACCCAAGCCTATATATATATATATATATATATATATAAGGTTCTATACGCTCGACCGTATTATACCTTCCATAAGGTTGAGCGCTGGCATCATGTTACTCGTTAGATGATGAAAATTTTAAACAAACCAAGAAATTTTAAAGGGAAATTGGATAGACAAAACCGGTGTAATGGGTTATTAAAATATCCCTCCACCTCTATCTCTCTCATGCTTATTTTATACCAAAAACCTTGCTCTAGAAACTTACATGGGCCCTACTGTGGTCTTCTTTTTTTTTTTTGAGAAATCCACCCTGTCCATCCATTTTTCCATATCATTTTAGGACAAGAGGCCAAAAATGAGTCAGATCCAAGACTCAAGTAGGCCGAAAATGTGAGGATTGAACATCCACTTTTGAAATATTTGTGGGGCTATAGAAGTTTTAAATTAGGATAATATTTTGTTTTTAGTTCATCACAGTAGGAATATTGTTATGAACGGTATAGATGCAATTGAAACATCACTTTTGACCTAGGGAAGTTTCAACAGTAGAAATTTCCCTATCCACCTTTTCCTTTAGTGCGGCCCACTTGAGTCTTGGATCCGACTCATTTTTGTCCCTGTGTCCTAAAATGATCTCAAAAAATTGATGGATGAGATGGATTTCTCACAAACACTATGATTTTCGGTGATGAAAAACAGTGCAACCCTGACACGCCACAGAATTTCTCAATGATCAATTCATGGTGATTCTATCCACCTCAAGTGCAATCGCGGATTCGAAGTGAATTGCATACTGAATAACTCAGTACCATTAGAGTACTGAATAAACTCTGTGGGTCCACCATTATTTATTTAGTTTATCCACTCCATTAATCTTTGTTAACAGATAAGTTTAGGTCTTGAGAACAAAAAGAAAGCATATACAAAGCTCCAATGAACCACACCACAGTAAATAGTGTGATTAAACCTCTACCATTGAAAATTTCTTGGAGGCCATAAAAGTTTTAGATCAAGCTGATGTTTGTGTTTTATCTTCATCCATGTCTTTTTTATATTATTAACTGGTTGGATGGCAAATAAACATTAATGTGGGCCCTAGGAAGGTTTCAACGGTGGAAATCAGCATTCCACACTGTTTCCTATGGCATGGTCCACTTGAGCTTTGGATTTACTGTAATTGTGGGATCAACCCCTAAAATTAGCAAGAAAAATGGATGGACAGCGCCGATAAACCACATACATTCACGGTGGGCCCAACTGAGTTTACTCAGTACGATAAAAAGTGTACCTGAGTAACCCAGTACGCAATCCGATTTCTGTGGATTAGCTATGACCGGTTGAGTAGCGAGATACGTTGCTGAAGTGATGTTACTATAGGCCCCACCATGGTGTATATTTTGTATCCACACCTTCCATCCATTTGGGGAGATCATTTTAAGGCAATATCTAAAGAATGAGTTAAATCCAAAGCTCCAGCGGACTCTAGCACAGAAAAGAGCGGGGACAATGACGCCCACCATTAAAAACTTCTAAAGGCCACGAAAGTTTTAGATCAAGCTGATATTTGTGTTTTCTCTTATTTCATGTCTTCTTTAACTTTTGAACAGGTTGGATTTCAAATAAACATTATGGTGGCCTTGGGATAGTTTCAATGGTGGGAATCACTCTCCCCACTATTTTCTGTAGTGGGGTCGACTACAGATTTTTATCTTCCTCATTCTTTGTCTCATGCCCTAAAATTATATCTTAAAATGGATGGACGGTGTGGATACAACACATACATTGTAGTGGGACCCACGGAACTTGGTGACGTAACTTCAGTAACCGACTTGCTACTCAACCTGTGTCAGGGACGCGGATTGCGCCCTACCCCCACCCGTCTCTAGCCCCGAACGGGCAGTTCTATCGGCGGGCCCACTACGATGTATCCGTTCATCCAAGCCGTTCAACCCTTTTCTAAGATCATTCTAATGCATTAACACAAAAATGAAGCAGATCCAACGCTCAAATGGACCCCACCACATAAGACTCTTGCATTTAATGCAACTAGCCTTTAATGTTATGTGCATTTCATGCAACCAAGCTTATTATTTGGTGTGGTCCATTTGAGTGTTGGATCTGCCTCATTTTTGTGTTAATGCATTAATATGATCTTAGAAAAGGGATGAACGGCTTGGATAAATGGATACATCAAGGTGGGCCCACCTACAGAACTGCCTGTTCGAGGCTAGAGACGGGCGGGGGTAGGACGCAATCCGCGTCCACCTCTCAGTATCTAATCCGCATGCATCCACTTCCTTTAGGAACGCGCGTCCTACTCCGTCCGGGCAGGGCTCTGTGGGGCCCAATGTAATGTAAGTGTTTTATCTACTCTGTTCAAAGATTTTTTCAGATCATTTTAATATATGAACAAAAAAAATGAAGCAGGTCCAGGGCTTAAGTGGACTACAAGGTGGGGATTGAACGTCCACCATTAAAAATTTCTTGTGAGCTCGAGAAGTTTCGAATCAAGTTGATATTTGTGTTTTCAATTCATCCACGTCTACATGACCTTATGAATAGGTTGGATGCTAAAATAACATAATGCTGGCACTTAGAAAGGTTTCAACGGTGAGTGTCGTTATTAGTACAACCTCCTTTATTATGGTCCACTGGAGCTATGGACCTGCCTCATTTTTAGGATAATAACTTAAAACGATATGAGAAAATCTTTTAATGGCGTGGATAAAACACTTACATCATGGTGGGCCCCACAAAGCCCTACCCGTTTGGATGACGCAATACGCTTCCTATTAAAAGTTGCAATGGACTCCAACGCTAGCTAGACGCAAATTAACTACGACAGGTCACATCACCAGACCCACCATGATATATGTGTTATATCCATACTGTTCATTCACTCGGAGATATCAATTTAAGGTAAGAGACAAAGAAGGGTCAGATCCAAAGCTGGAATGTACCCACCACAGAAAACAATAGATAAAGTGATGCCCACCATTAAAAATTTCTAAGGGGCACAAAAGTATTCGATCAAGTTGAAATTTGTGTTTTCCATTCTTTCATGCATGACTTAACTTATGAATAAGTTGGATCTTGGATAAACATCATAGTGGGCCTTAGGAAGGTTTCAAGGGCGGGCGCAAGGCTTTCGCAGAAAATACACGTGAGAGAGGTGGATGGATATTTTAATAACCTGTTTCACCGGTTTTGTTTCTCCAGTTTCCCTATAAAATCTTCTCATTCATTTAAAATTTGCCAACACTCGACCTTATGAAAGGTATAATACGGTCGAGTGTATAGTACTGTTTCCCTATATTTATATGTATGTATATATATAGGGAAAAAGTACTATACGCTCGACTGTATTGGACCTTTCATAAGGTCAAGTGGTGGCGTCATGTTATTCATTGGATGGTGAAGAAATGTTATAAGGAAACTAAATATTACGACATGATCCAGAGAACGAGTCAGATCAAAAGCTTAAGTGGACCTTTTATAAGGAAACTAAATATTATGGCATGACCGTATAAGGAAACTTTATACGGTCGGACCGTATTGGACCTTTCATAAGCGTTACAAAAGTTAGACTGAAACTAAATATTACGGCATGACCATATTGGACCTTTCATAAGGTCGGACCTTTCATATGGTCGAGTAGTGGCGTCCATTTGGAGAGATCATATTACGACGTGATCCAGAGAATGAGTCAGATCAAAAGCTTAAGTGGACCACCACAGATATTAGTGGAGAGAGTGATGCCCACCGTTAAAAACTTCTAAGCGTTACAAAAGTTTTAAATCAAGCTAATATTTGAACTTTCCGTATTTCATGTCTACGTTAACACATGAACAGGTTAGATCTCAAATAAACATCATGATGAACCTTAGGAAGGTTTCAACGATGGTTGTCACTATCCCCGCTGTTTTCTATGGTGGGTCCACTCGAGCTTTGGATCTTCCTCATTCTTTGGATCATGCCCTAAAATGATCTCTCCAAACGAATGGACGGTGTGGATACAACACATATATGTGGTGGGCCCACAAAATTCAGTGACATGACTTCTGCAGCGAGTTTGGCTACTCAACCCTTCACCAGCTAATTCCCATCCGTCAGGAAACCTGCTATAATACGCGCACTTCACTCCTAGGTTCTATGACTAGCTAAAGTCACGTCACCAAGTTCTGTGGGTCCCAGCATGATGTATGTATTATATCCACACCGTTCATCCACTTTAAGAGATCATATTATGGCATTATCCAAAGAATGAGGCAGATCAAAAGCTTTAGTGGACCCCACCACAGAAAAAGTGTGGAGAGTGATGCTCAAGCTTAAAATCATCCTAAGGCCCACTACACTGTTTATTTGACATCCAAACTATTGATTAGGTCATGCGGACCCATGTGAAGGTAAAAAACAAAGATCAACTTGATCCAAAACTTTTATGGGCCCCCCAAAAAAATTAATGGTCAACACCTATTCAATAATAATAATAATGGTCAACACCTATTCAGCGCTGTTTCCTATAATGTGGTCCACTTGAGATATGGATATACCCTATTTTTTGTCTCATTACCACAAAATGATCTAGAAAAACATATAGACGACATAGATGAAACACATACAACATGGTGGGGCCCATATAACACCAACCACTCGCCATTTGCCGTGGCGGGGGAGTAGCCAATTCACCAACGAAAGCGGATTTCCTATTAAAGCCTTTCTGGCTAATATTCGCAAAAGGATTCTGTGTGGAGCCTGCTGTGATCTTTGTGTGAAATTCAACCCATCCATTCGTTTTTAGATATCATTTTAGGACGTTATACCGAAAATGAGGAGGATCCAAAATTCAAGTAGGCCATACGAGATGAAATATGGTAGAAAAAAATGTTTACCGTTGAAACCTTCCTAAGCTTCACCTTGGTGTTTATATTCCATCCAAACCATTTATAAGGTCATTTTCATTGATATGAAATGAAACACCATGAACATAAACCAATACAAAACTTTGTAGCCATATAAATGTTTCAACGTTGGTAACTAAATCCCCGTTGTTTCCTTTCATGTGTCCCATTTAATTTCTGAATCCTGCTCATTTTTGGTCACATGTTGTAAGATGATTTTAAAAAACGGATGGACGGGTCGGATTTATCACAAACATCATAGTGGGCCCCACATAGAATTCTAGCACATGATCTTCCAACAACGAAAGGCTCGCAAATAAATTTCTTACAATTTTGTTTATTTAGTTTCTTATAAAATTTTCTCACCATCTGCACAAATAACATGCGGCCACCACTCGACCTTATAGTGTTGATGTTCGAAACGCATCACGGTGGGGCCCACACAGCTTGACCTCATGGGACGGACCCGTGAGGTCGAGCGCATAGTACCTTTTCCCTATATATATATATATATATATATATATATATATATATATATATATATATATATATATATATTACCCACACTGTCCATCTAATTTTACACCTCAATTTAGGATTTGTCCCAAAAATTATGCATATTCAAAGCTCAAGTGAACCACACCGTAGAATATAGTGGGATTAGACGGCTGCCCTCGAAAACTTCTCGGGCCACAAAAGTTTTGGATGAATATTATATATATTTTTTTATTTCCCTTCATCCAGGTCTTTGTCAAGTGTTGTGACCTTATGAATAGGTTGGATGTCAAATGAAAAATCACGGTGGGTCCTGCGAATCTTTCAACGGTGGGAGTTCAATCCCCACGGTGTGGTCCACTTGAGCTTTGGGTCTACATTATTTTTGTGATTATGCAAGAAAATGACATGGAAAATCGTATGGGCGGCGTGGATAAAATACATAAATCACGGTGGGCCCGTAGAGCTTGGGCAACGTCGTGCAACAGGCAATCCGCTTCCCGAGAAGGTCATTTTCGGAAAATGAATGCTAATGTGCAGGACGTTGCATAGAAGTTTTATGTAGTTTCCTCCCTTTACCGTACACGTGGAAAAAGTTTTATGGTGATCGGAACCGTTGTTCTAGTGGACCACCATGTTGATGGACTATGCGAACAAAACATCTTTGGTTGGAGAAACCTGTAACCATCCCGGATCTGAGTTGTTTTAATTGGTTGTAGACCGCTGATCTTGGTAGCTTTTGTAGATCGTTGATCGATTGGATATTATGACGAACACGTGGTTGCATCAGAACCGTTGTTTCTAACATAGTTTGCCACGTGTACTGGAGGAAGGAATTGGACGGTGCTTTTATGCAACAATATGGATGTCGGCATTAGCTGGAAAGCTAGTTTAAGCTGTCGGCTAATTGCAGTCCGTATAGTCATGCTCTGCTGACGTATCATAGTCCACGTCAGTCTCAGATATTATACTGTTGGGTCTTTGAAATAATCGGTCATGGAGAACCTTTAGTCGCGGTACATGCTCGTCATCACGGACCCACCTAATGAAGCCGTGATCAGCAAAAAAGGAGTTACTTGATAGGTCTCAAGCGTATGACGAAGTAACAGGCACGCAAACATCCAGTAATTCATTTATTCCAGTCGTGATTCAATCTAGACCATCCAAATCAAGGGCCCAGTTGTGGTTGTTGCATGTTTTAAAAGCTATACTGAATAAAGGATAACAGTAGCTATTTAATGGACAGTTAGAGTCACAGAGTCAATAGTTCAATTGCAATTAGAAAATGTCCATTACTCACGGGTTAGAATCAAGCATAGATAATTATCTTGTGCTGTGCACTAAGTGGTGGGCCCATGACATGACAGTTTTGGACTGAAATACATGAGTGGATGGATGCAGATGAGGTGGCGTTATCCACCTACTCCCACTTGTGGTGTGGTGAGGTGATGGTGTATGTTTTTTATATCGCTGCCCAGCTGTTTTGCCCTTTCCTTTTAAGGCAGGAACCAAAAAATAAAGGGGATCCGACACCAAAGTGGACCACACTACAGGAAGTAGTGGTGATTAAATGCCCACCATTAAAAATATCCTAGGGTTCACAAAAAGTTTTGGATCAAACTAATATTTGCATTTTTTGGAACGGATTGCGTCCTAACCCTGTCTGTCTCTAGCCCTGAACGGGCAGTTTTGTGGGTGGGCCCACTGTAATCTATCTGTTTATCCACGCTCGCCATTCTTCTTCTTAGATCATTTTAAGTTCTCTACACAAAAATGAGGTAAATCCAACACTCAAGTAGGTCACCATAAATAATAAGCTTGGGTTAAATTAGAAGGACAGAACATTAAATGCCAATTGCATTAAGTACATTAGTCCCCGCTGGTGTGTTACATTTGAGCATTGGATCTACCTAAAATTTGTACTTATGCCTTAAAATGAAGGGATAAATGGCATGGATGAATCCATAGATAACCATGGGCCCTCCCAAATAACTGCCCACTTGTGGTCAAAGACAGGCGGGGGGTAGTACAGGGTCCGTGTCCGCATTTTTTCTTCATTTATATCCGTTTGATCTTATCAACACATTAGATGGGAAATAAATATTATGATTAGCTTTAGGAAGATTTTAACTGTTGGGTGTTATTATCCTTGTTTTTCTTATGAACATTTTATTTAAGCTTTGGATCGGCTTCATTTTTTGATTCATACTTTAAAACGAGTCGGCAAAACAGATGAACGACAACACCGGCGGGAACTTCGCAGCTCCCAACAGCAGCAGCAGCACCACCTACTCCGCATCATAAGTGGACGAGTATGGAAAATCATGATATTCCAGAGCAAAAAAAATGCTGTACACAGAGCATGCAGCAAGGGTTGAGAGTATCAGTACCACCAGTTCAGCCCAAGGGAAACTGGCCTCGACTTGGTTGGCCACGAGAATCACTCATAACAGTGGGCCCACCTCGCATCCCAGTGAACCGGTTCTCTCGCCTTCGTGCAAAAAATAAGTGGTGGCTTCCGGTCGCTATCGTCCATGACTGGCTATATCGGGTCAAATCGGACGAGTAGGGATGATCCTGACCCAGTCGCCCCTGCACTACTCGCAGAGAGTTCATAGAGTATGGTCGTGGGGCCACCCATAATGTCTATACTTAATCCATTCCGTCCATCGGATGAAGCCCTCAGTGATTGGTCCCTATGCCAAGAATAAATCCAAAGAAGAAATAAAGTGGGCCACAAGGGTGGAAACAATTGAGGAGTATGCCCACCGTTGGAAATAATCAGAACGTGCTTGGGTGCACTTTGGTGTCTATCTACCCATCCAACAATCATAAGGTGCATCCTACCAAGATGAAGAGATGTACAAAAAAATCAGAGTGATCCAAAAATCAAGTGGACCACATCACTTGAATTTAGAGGTTTTAAGGTATGTTTTTACATTGCTGTCTTTGCGATGGACCACCTAAGTTTTGGATCGGCCTGATTTTTGGGGTCTAATATCTTCATATTGGGGCACACCTGATGCACCGTTTGGATGTGACACATACATCAAAATGGTTCACAAACATCTTAACATGAGGGCGTGTACATGGCGTGTAGGTGGGCCGCTGTATTTGCTATAGAATACGTGATTGACTACGCAAATGACGAAGTGGCGCATGCGAGATCTGGTCATGTATTAGCTGGCTCATGACCTGATACGGAAATCAGGGCAGTCCATTCATCACGTGGACGACGAGAGTGGAAACACCAACTTGTGTGAGGCCGTGACCATGGGGCTAACCTTGATGTACGTGTTATGTATCCACGCCGTTCATCCATTTTTCCAGCTCGTTTTAGGACGTGATCCCCAAAATGAAGCAGATCCACATATCAGGCGTACCACACCACAGGCAACAGTGGTGATTGAATGCCTACCATTAAAAACTTTTTTGCACCCCAAAAGTTTTGGATCAACAGGTTGGATGGCAAATAAACATTATGGTGCGCCCTGTGAAGTTTGTAATGGTGGAGGTTCAATCACCACTGTCTCCTGCATTGTGGTCCGCCTGAAATTTGTATCCACTTCGTTTTCGGGCTCATAACCCAAAATGAGGTGGTAAAAAGGATGGACGGTGTGGATATGGACATCACCTGCATGAAATTGGGGCAGTCAAAGAGAAAGACAAATAGTCTATGTTCATTGCACCGGTGATCCACTTGATGACAGCTGGACCGTCCTGATTTTTTCCACACACAAGGTTCATGGTGGGCCCACCTGATGAATGGATCGGATCTCGCACACATGTGCCATATTGTTACGTATGATGCATATCGCCTGACCTCTCGGCGCTTGTCATGTTTTCCTCCAAAGAAAAGAACAGTAAGGAAAGGACGGCTAAGTAAGTACGGAGGTGGGCCCCCTTTCCCACCACCTCTGGGGTGTCATGTGAAGTGCGCTGGAAGCTTGGATTAAGCAATCATTAGTTTAAGAAAATCAGAAAATAATTATAAAGAGATCGAAAGGTGTGGTGTTATTTAATACTCCAGCGTAGTGCGGTGGATGATACACAAGCATTTATTTTCGTATATATGGAATACATCTGACTCATGTAAAACCGTCCAAATCATATAACCCAATGTAGATGGGTTACAAACCTAAAATACTACTAACTGAATCATTTCCATCTCTGATTTATAAAAATTATTTTGAACCATCAATTATTGTCATTTGGTCGTACGTTAAATATCAATTAATTGACCATTTAAGGCGTAATTTCAGTATAATGATCATTTTAGTAGCCACCTAAAGGGGGGCCACTATATGAACGGTTTAATTTGAGTTAACCATAATCCACTTGTACAATTAGGGATTGCATGCGTATCATTCAGCCTACTCTGGCAGAGTATGAAAGGGTTTCTCTAGAAAAGCAATCAATCAATGGTCCTGACTCCAGACTGGAATTCTGTGCAAATTATGATGGATACATGGACGGGTGATTCCGTCTTAAACGTCAGCTAAAAGCATTATCAACGAAATATCGGTTTTATTTCTCGGGAATTCGTCTCTTGTCATCTCCCGTGAAATTGAATTTCAAGCTGGTTTGCATTGCGAGCTCTTATTTAAGCCACACGCGTGACCAAGGCATACCATCTACACGATTTTCCAGCCGTCCATCAAGCGGATCCGAGCATGTGGATGTTTTCGCATAACATCAGTCTGTTCGCTCATCAAAGTGGACCACGAAGTACGAAAATTGGAAGGCTTAGACAAATTTAGCCATTTATTTGGCAACAGTAAGGATTCAATCACGACTACTTCAAGTGGTGTAGTCACTTAAGATTTGAGGGAGCTTCAGTTTTTTGATCATGTACTAAAAATGTGCTTTCAAAATGGTTGGCATTCATCGCTGTGAACCCCACAGTCAAGGGTCCTACTCACCTCGGTGGGTAGAGGTTATAGCCTACTAAGTAATCTCAGTGGGACCCACCGTAGAATTTTGTGTCTTAGTGGTGCTGTCCATCTGTTTCTCATATCATTTTAGGGCCTAAAACTGAAGTATATCCAAACCTTAAGTGGACTGATGATAGCATCCATGGTTGAAACCTTCTTAAGGCCCATAGTGATGTTTATTTATCTAAGTTGTTCCTAAGGGCATGCAGCCATGGATGAAAGGAAACACAAATATCATCTTGATCTAAAGTTTTCAAGGCCAAGCGTTTAATTCTTATTATTTCCTATGATGTGGTCCAGTTGATCTTTGGATATGATTTAATTCTTGGTTCAGATGAATAGCGTAGATAACAGATATACATCACAATGGATCCCACAGATTTTACTTAGTAGGTTAGCCGACCTGGCTACTGGTTGATGGAGGACACAGATTGAGCACCCACAATTAAAATCTTGCCTGTGCATGGGCTGAGCAAGCTCTTGCATTACCTTGAGTGTCGAAGTAGTATTTGCGTTGGCTCCCATGTTAAGATGGTGCCAAGCTCATCGTGCGTCCATCAATATCAACTCGAACCCTTGGACCGCCCATATTCAGGCCCACTTTGTAGATGATTTGTATTTCAAGGGGCTGTTCGGTTGCTGTGAATCTAGTTGGTTTATATTTCCATAGGAAACCGGAAAAAGTGGTAACTGTTTTCCTAAAATTGTTAAATAAGTAGCAAACATGTGAGAGATCTAAGCCATTTATCAAGTGGGCCTATGATACTTGTACTGTCCTAAATTTTGGACCGCACAACTGTAGCCACCAATACATGGCGAAAAATTGTAAGCCTTAAATGATTATGTTTGTCATCTCCCACTTTAATTGCCCATCTCTTTCTAAAAGCAAGTGGATGATTCTATTGTATTCAATCAATCAATTGTTAGGAAGACAGATGGTTTATATTAATTATATTAGGGAATGTGCTATCAATGATCTGTATTGTCTCTCTTAAAAGTGACTTTGATTAGATGGTCATAATCAACCAGCCAATGGCTATGGAAATAAATAGACCATATTAATAATACAAAAGACTTTATCATAGATCTAGACCGTCCATCATTTGGGCAACATTTGATACCCATCCCTTCCAAAAATTCATTTTGATAACATCATCCTAATAATCTGATCATGATTAGGAAATGGATAGTCATTGTAAATCATGTTGGGCCGGCCTTTGATTGTCCATCCATTCCAAAAATCACTCTCGTATGATAATGCTAAATGTTTGAACTAGGAAATGGAAGGTCCATTTTGCAGAATTAGAAAGGTGTAACTGTTGTTGAGGCCATCATAAAGTGGGGCCCACCTTTGGTTGCCCATGGCTCTTGAAATTACACTATCCGATTAACTATCAGGAAATGGACGGCGCTTATTATTATACTAGAAAAGGTCCGGTCATGGTACATCATGTGATCTAAAGCTCTTAATTATCTAATCAATGGATGAGGAAATGAATAGCCCACATTAATCGCATTAAAAGGGGTTTATATAAGTGATTTAGACACCCTGTGATGTGGGGTCCATATTTGTCGTATTGGAAGAGACAGTTGCCTTGGAAGAGTGCGATAGAGGAGTTGAAAGGTGCACGGAGAGGAACAGGCTGTATTGTTTAATCAAAATTTTCAGCTTTTTCTTTGAAAATATTCCAAACATGGGAAAATAATTCACAAAGAGTATGGGGAAATTGAGAGAGAGAGAGAGAGAGAGAGAGACTTACTCAAACACATCACATGCTCTTAAGAAAAGTTGAAAATCTTGTTTCCGGAGATAATAATAATAAGGGGGCATTTGGATTCTATGTTATTTAGGATAAGCTATTTGTTCCTTAAGTTATTTTGATTTTTTACTTATTAAACTAAAATATAATCTTTCTGATTTTCTCTTAATTGACAACTCATTGATTGATTTGACGATAACTCATTGATTGATTTGACAACTCACACCAACACTTACTTGGCGGTATCCAAATGGGCCCTAAAAAAGGCTGAAAGCCTCTCTCTCTCTGTTTTTTACCTCAACCCATTTTAGATATTTGGGTTTGTCTTGCACGTGAGCCATGTGTGGATGGGTTGGTGCTGTTTCTGAGAAAGAAAAGGGGCTTGAATACATACCATAAGTAGCTGTACTATGGATTTCTTAAAATTTTTAATATGCTCAGCCCAGCCCATTTGGAGGGGATTTTGGTGAGGGGTTCCTCATGTCAGAGATCCAGTGGGGCGGGAGTTCGGTGGATCCAGGGATCCAAGGAGGTGGGTGGGACCCCTGACTGTGAGGCCCACCATGATATATGTTCCTCACATCCACTCCGTCCAACCGTTTTGGAAGCTAATTTTAGGGCAAGAGATCCAAATCTCAGTTGGACTAATGCAACAGGAAACAGTGGTGATAGACCACTAAAATCTTCTCATGTGCTACAAAAGTTTTAGATCAATCTGATATTTGTGTGGGTCCTTCATCTAGGTCTTTTTGACCTAATCAAAAGGTTGGATAGCAAATAAACATTTCGGTGGGCCCAAAAAGTTTTTAATGGTGTGGATTCAATCACCACTGTTTCCTGTGCTATGGTCCACCTAATCTTTGAATCTGCTTCAATTTTTTATATCATGCCCTAAAATGAGTTGTCAAAATGGATGGACGGCATAAATGTAAGTTAAATAAATTATGGTGGGCCCACAATTAGGGATCCACCGACCACGGGGGATCCGCTGAAGCCGCTTATGATCCGGGGCAATCATCAGGTAAAACAAATTGCAAACATGCCGTACAACCAAAAAAATCAGGACAGTACACTCGTCGAGTGACCCACGCACGTACCGTTCTGCATCTATTTTTTTTTAAAAATAAAAAATAAAAAAAATTCTTGTCGAGCAAGCTAGACATACCTGTCATGCAACGTGTGCCGTACCTAATTAACCAAGACGAGATGAACTCATTTTTAGGCCTTTATCAAGTGGGCCCTAAGATTTGACCAATCATCATTATTTATGTACCATAGAGCATCCTTGTGAAGGCCCACTGCATGAAAGTTTAAGTCATCTAAAGCACTCTTCTTCACCCTTCATGTGTTTGCATGTGACTGTACTTTCTCGAAGAGGAATATAATTAACATGTAGGTGATTGTATGGAAGTTGTATGCTAATCCGTCCTCAGTACACCTCAAAATGATGTTTGGTGACTGGGATTGTTGGTCTGCTTGGCCATTGCTTGGATGGACCATAGACTAAAAAGTTGTAGTGATTGGGTTGCCCAAATTGTTACTGATTAGCATTTTAATCCAAGGGTTACTGATACATATCATCCCAATTCATTAGTATTATAGTCTTATTAACTGGCATTTGGATAAGCTACTTATGCCATAAGTAGCTTATGTGGTAAACAACCGACTTACCAATCAAAAAGTAGAAAAATTTGTTTAGTTTACAACATTATAAATAATTATCCCTCAAGTTTGTTTGGCCCCCCTCACTTCTACCATCATTGGACCTCCTCATATCTACCATCTATCATTTGTGGCCAACCATTAATGTGAACCATTCATTATGTGCGCCCACTTTTGATGTGGGCCATCCATTATGTGGGGTCTACCTTATATGTGGGTCATTCATCGTTATGGCTTGACCTTTAATGTGCACCATTGGTTTTGTAGGGCCCACCTTTGATGTTAGTCATCCATCAAGTGAGGCCCACCATCAATATTATTGCCCATCATGTGGGGTCCACCTTCAATGTCCATCATCCATCATGTGGGGCCTACCTTGATGTGGATCATCCATCATGTGGGGCCCACTATTATTAAGTGTTCATCATGTGCAGCCCACCTTTGATGTGGATTGTCCATCATGTGGGCACCACCTTCAATGTGGGTTGCCCATCATGCAGGGCTTGCCTTGGATGTGGGTTATTCATCATTAGGACTTGACCTTAGCTGTGGACAGTCCATCATGTGGGGCCAACTCAACATGGGTCATCCATCATGTGGGACTCAACTTTTATGTCCATTGCCCAACATGTGAAGCCCACACCTGAAGTGGATTGTCTATCATGTAAGCCCCACCTTTGAAGTGGGTCATCCGTCGAACCAACCCACTTTGGATGTGAGCTTCATTTCTTTTTTTTTTTTGTTAGCTTGTTAGTATACCCCACCGCCGGTTTAGTTCACACATCATCGTTAGCCACTCCTACTTGGATATGAGCTCTTTATCACTATAGGTCAACCTTTAATGTGGACCTTGCATTATCCATTATGTGGGCTCACATTAATATGGGGTCATTCATCACGTGGGGCCCACCTTTTATGTGGACCATCAACCGTGTGAGCCCCACCTTCGATGTGAACAATTGACCATGTGGGGCCTCCTTTGATATGGGCCATGAGAAAGAAGTAGAAAAGTCATAAGTTAAAAAGCTAAACAAATTTACTTAGTAAGATAAGTTGCTTTTATAATGATGTTTATCAAACTAACTTAAATGGAAAAAAAAAAAAACTACTTAATTACTTAAGTTAAAAGGTAATTTATTTGGTAGTATCCAAACAAGCCCTCAAATCACAAGAGATTACATTGAATGAATTGTAACTTGTGTTGTATCGCTACACCTACACGCATTGGATGCTAATGATACAAAACCACAAAAAGAGGATTAAAAAAAAAAATTTAAAAAACTTTAAAGGCCAAACTAAAAGCAAGAGACAAGAAGTATACAAATTTATGTTATTCGACAATATGCCCACATCAATAGGGCAGCAACATGAAGCTTTATTCTTCATTAAAATAAAAGAAATTAAAAATATAAAATTTACCTCTCAGTCTCGTTCCTTCATTGTATAAGAAATCTCTCACCTAGAGAACCTTAAAGATGCACTTACCTTCTATACATGTTCCCTTTGCATAGAAAACACTATACGAGAGCACTTGAAAATTAAAAGTCAAAAGAAACACATGAGAGAGAGAGAGAGAGAGAGAGAGAGAGAGAGAGAGAGAGAGTGGTGTGTGTGCACGCGCGAAAAGAGAGAGATGACATCTTATGGTAGGAGACATGTAGATGTTTTCCACCAAGAGACGTCACCGCGCAACATTATTCCACTTGAAGACTAATCTAACCGCGCAAAACAAAAAATAAAAATAAAAACAAAAACAAAAACAAAAAAGTAAAACTCACAAACATCACGGTGGCCCCACCTAGCATTAGGGGTGTACACGAACTAAATTAGCTTGGTTAGCTCGCTCGACTCGGCTCGAAAAAGCTTGATTCGACTCGGTTCGAAGGTGAGTTCGAGTTGAGCTGAGCTGATTTTTTTAGCTTGAAAATGAATTTGAGCTTGCCCAAGCTCGACTTGACTCGGATCGAACCCCAACTCGAATCGAACTCGGATCGAACTGATTCGGTGACTCGGTTACTTTGATATTGATGTTGCTCACTAAGTATTTGATGAAATAACTCAAAGAAGTGTGGCTAGTGGCAAGGAAAGTACATATATGAAAACAACATCCTTTTTTTCACTGTTTTGGACTTTCAAAAATCCTTAAATTTTTTTAAAATGAAATTAACTTATATTATCACTTACTGACCATTAGCACTTAATGTTAGTTTATACACGGGTGATACCAGTAAAGAACCACACAAGTCCGATTAATCAACCGTAGGAAGCCAACGAATCCGCCCGATCACTTGAACATCAAGTTTAGCCCCATGATTTACTCACATAGGGCCCAAATCTAACCGACCCATCGCTAACTAATCAAGACAATCATAACTAAATTAAAGATCTAACCGAAGCTGAGTCAGATAAGGCCCGGATCTTGACTAATAGACCAAATCAACCCCGTTACTCTTTTAGCCTAAAACCGACGGTTTAGAGTAATTATGACCAAATCTCCACTTTCACTAGTTATAAATAGGCCACACTATGAACATAGTTAATCCAAACCCTAATCATTACCCACGAGAAATCTCAATACCTAATTCATTCCAGAAATGCCCCGATTTTTCGAACAAGCTCTAGACCGCTCGTTGGTGGGCCACTAGTTCCAAAACTATAGAATAATGTCCGTCTTACTAGGCTCGACGTCCATCACGGGAGTCGGACCTGGGTACTGTCCAGAACCGCTCAACTTGAGCCAAAGGACGAGTGCATGAGAAGTGCAAATACCCTAAAGGAAGAAGCTGAAACTTAAGTGAATTGGGTCGTCCACTCTTATGCAAAGTTGAGGATTTCGAACCGTCGGTTTACGACCAAACTTCACACGTGGAGTAAGGATATTTTCCTTCTCATATCCATATAGCTGCGGCCCCGATCGACCATCGGTGACCGTTGAACTGACTTCTAATCATATCTGTCGATCAGTGCATCCAAATGGCAGGTCGATCATATCTATACGTAGATCATCATTAGGGTTAACTATCTTATGGTGTATATCAATATGTATGCCCCATAGTGGGCCCTAGAGGTTAGAAAAACCCACCCATAGGGCTAGTATAGTAAAAACCTAGCCCTTGGGGCCATTTACATCAAATTTGGCACTATATAAGGGCCTCATTTGGGCACCCTATCTCTCCATACGAATTTACATTTTTCAAAGGAGAGAAAGATAAAGAGAAAGCAAGAGAGAGAGTGAAGAGAGAAGGGAGAGAAAGGAGATAAAGAAGAAGGGAGAGAGGGTGAGCCGTAGTTGAAGGTGGGGCCCAAGGGAGGTAGAGTTTTGCAACTCCTTCCCTCTTCCTCAAGAAATTCCTTACCTACAATCACAAAAACAACTCTCCGCCGATGGGATAGGTAATCACTCTTCTTCCTTAGAAACCCATTGTATTAAGCTAGGCCTTGCATGTATTCTAATATGCAAGTACATTTGACTCAGGATCTCTACAAATCGACCTGCGAGTTAGCAAACCTAGGTCGACTCTGCAAGCTCTTGACGATCCGTAGGTGTGGACTATTATCCTTAGGTGGCTTAACACCAATTTTACTATGAGTTTAATGATTATGAATGTTAGGATGATGTGCTTGAGTAATCTAGAGAGAACCTAGCCAAGACCCTACATGATAGGTCCCCCTAAATTCCATGAAATGAATAAGTGTTATTTATTTGTTCTTCAACATGATTGGGTTTGATTGTGGTGTGGTATGTTCACCCCATATATGATTTTACTAAATTTTATGACATGATTGAGTGTTGTTTATTTGCTCTTCAACACGATAAGGCTTGGTTTAATATGGTATGTTCATCTTGTATGCGATCCTAGTATAACCTTTCTTATGGCATGCATGATTGCATTAATCCTTGTTGTATGTTTCGTAGTCGCTAGCTTTCATCACCACCTGGCGAAGAGCCTCCCTCCGGACATGGGCATACGCTTGCTCCACAGTGGGAAACGGGTGCATCTGCAATACGTCGCTGCGAATATTGTCCAACCTGTCATCAAGACCATCCAAGAATATATAGACCCGATCTTCTTGGAGAAGATTATTATAACGTTCAATATCGGCAGGGCACTCCATCTGATTGGGATGTCGAAAATCAATCTCACGCCAGAGGCCTTGCAAATCGGTGTAGTATTTTTTCAGGGAGCCACCCGCTTGGCGGAGATGTGAGACGTGCCGCTGGAGATCATAAACTTGAGAGGTATCGCCACCATCAAAATAGGTGGTAGCAACTGAATCCCAAACCATTTTGGCTATGGAAAATCGAATGAAATTGCCAATTAACGCCGGATCCATGGAGTTAATTAGTCATCCTTTAAAAATGGCGTTGCCGGTACGCCATTTGCAGAAGGACAGATCGGCATGAAATGGCTGAGGTAACTCGCCATTGATGTAGCCCAACTTGTCTTTGCCGGAGATGTACATCTCGACAACTTGGGACCATAAAGCATAATTTGAACCATCCAACTTGATGTCAATCGGTACAGCCACAGGTTCAGAAAGCACGGTCGGGGCCTGAGCTTTAGACAGAGCTTCAACCATTTTTGTGGTGAATATTTCAGAGAGGAGCGTATTATGCTCGATGGAGGAGTCACCGGACTTCGTCGAAGTTTCGGTGTTTCCCATATGTGAAGGTGGCGGCGGAAGAAGGCTATGAACAAGGGTTGGACGTAAACCAAGACCCAGAAATCGACTAGCTCTAATACTATGTCAGAATTTCTATTATCGTATTTCTTTCATACTATCTTTATAGAGATATTGTACAAATATATAGGGAGATTAGCAACCTTATTCTTGGCTATACATAAATATTGTACAATCAATCAATGAGCTGTACAATCACAAATATAATCTTTCTGATTTTCTCTTAATTGACAACTCATTGATTGATTTGACGATAACTCATTGATTGATTTGACAACTCACACCAACACTTACTTGGCGGTATCCAAATGGGCCCTAAAAAAGGCTGAAAGCCTCTCTCTC
The DNA here is from genome assembly GCF_029962835.1 of Magnolia sinica. NCBI lineage: Eukaryota > Viridiplantae > Streptophyta > Magnoliopsida > Magnoliales > Magnoliaceae > Magnolia > Magnolia sinica. The sequence continues at coordinate 14,561,203 of NC_080585.1, read as the reverse complement.
TCTGTTTTTTACCTCAACCCATTTTAGATATTTGGGTTTGTCTTGCACGTGAGCCATGTGTGGATGGGTTGGTGCTGTTTCTGAGAAAGAAAAGGGGCTTGAATACATACCATAAGTAGCTGTACTATGGATTTCTTAAAATTTTTAATATGCTCAGCCCAGCCCATTTGGAGGGGATTTTGGTGAGGGGTTCCTCATGTCAGAGATCCAGTGGGGCGGGAGTTCGGTGGATCCAGGGATCCAAGGAGGTGGGTGGGACCCCTGACTGTGAGGCCCACCATGATATATGTTCCTCACATCCACTCCGTCCAACCGTTTTGGAAGCTAATTTTAGGGCAAGAGATCCAAATCTCAGTTGGACTAATGCAACAGGAAACAGTGGTGATAGACCACTAAAATCTTCTCATGTGCTACAAAAGTTTTAGATCAATCTGATATTTGTGTGGGTCCTTCATCTAGGTCTTTTTGACCTAATCAAAAGGTTGGATAGCAAATAAACATTTCGGTGGGCCCAAAAAGTTTTTAATGGTGTGGATTCAATCACCACTGTTTCCTGTGCTATGGTCCACCTAATCTTTGAATCTGCTTCAATTTTTTATATCATGCCCTAAAATGAGTTGTCAAAATGGATGGACGGCATAAATGTAAGTTAAATAAATTATGGTGGGCCCACAATTAGGGATCCACCGACCACGGGGGATCCGCTGAAGCCGCGTATGATCCGGGGCAATCATCAGGTAAAACAAATTGCAAACATGCCGTAAAACCAAAAAAATCAGGACAGTACACTCGTCGAGTGACCCACGCACGTACCGTTCTGCATCTATTTTTTTTAAAAAATAAAAAATAAAAAAAATTCTTGTCGAGCAAGCTAGACATACCTGTCATGCAACGTGTGCCGTACCTAATTAACCAAGACGAGATGAACTCATTTTTAGGCCTTTATCAAGTGGGCCCTAAGATTTGACCAATCATCATTATTTATGTACCATAGAGCATCCTTGTGAAGGCCCACTGCATGAAAGTTTAAGTCATCTAAAGCACTCTTCTTCACCCTTCATGTGTTTGCATGTGACTGTACTTTCTCGAAGAGGAATATAATTAACATGTAGGTGATTGTATGGAAGTTGTATGCTAATCCGTCCTCAGTACACCTCAAAATGATGTTTGGTGACTGGGATTGTTGGTCTGCTTGGCCATTGCTTGGATGGACCATAGACTAAAAAGTTGTAGTGATTGGGTTGCCCAAATTGTTACTGATTAGCATTTTAATCCAAGGGTTACTGATACATATCATCCCAATTCATTAGTATTATAGTCTTATTAACTGGCATTTGGATAAGCTACTTATGCCATAAGTAGCTTATGTGGTAAACAACCGACTTACCAATCAAAAAGTAGAAAAATTTGTTTAGTTTACAACATTATAAATAATTATCCCTCAAGTTTGTTTGGCCCCCCTCACTTCTACCATCATTGGACCTCCTCATATCTACCATCTATCATTTGTGGCCAACCATTAATGTGAACCATTCATTATGTGCGCCCACTTTTGATGTGGGCCATCCATTATGTGGGGTCTACCTTATATGTGGGTCATTCATCGTTATGGCTTGACCTTTAATGTGCACCATTGGTTTTGTAGGGCCCACCTTTGATGTTAGTCATCCATCAAGTGAGGCCCACCATCAATATTATTGCCCATCATGTGGGGTCCACCTTCAATGTCCATCATCCATCATGTGGGGCCTACCTTGATGTGGATCATCCATCATGTGGGGCCCACTATTATTAAGTGTTCATCATGTGCAGCCCACCTTTGATGTGGATTGTCCATCATGTGGGCACCACCTTCAATGTGGGTTGCCCATCATGCAGGGCTTGCCTTGGATGTGGGTTATTCATCATTAGGACTTGACCTTAGCTGTGGACAGTCCATCATGTGGGGCCAACTCAACATGGGTCATCCATCATGTGGGACTCAACTTTTATGTCCATTGCCCAACATGTGAAGCCCACACCTGAAGTGGATTGTCTATCATGTAAGCCCCACCTTTGAAGTGGGTCATCCGTCGAACCAACCCACTTTGGATGTGAGCTTCATTTCTTTTTTTTTTTTGTTAGCTTGTTAGTATACCCCACCGCCGGTTTAGTTCACACATCATCGTTAGCCACTCCTACTTGGATATGAGCTCTTTATCACTATAGGTCAACCTTTAATGTGGACCTTGCATTATCCATTATGTGGGCTCACATTAATATGGGGTCATTCATCACGTGGGGCCCACCTTTTATGTGGACCATCAACCGTGTGAGCCCCACCTTCGATGTGAACAATTGACCATGTGGGGCCTCCTTTGATATGGGCCATGAGAAAGAAGTAGAAAAGTCATAAGTTAAAAAGCTAAACAAATTTACTTAGTAAGATAAGTTGCTTTTATAATGATGTTTATCAAACTAACTTAAATGGAAAAAAAAAAAAACTACTTAATTACTTAAGTTAAAAGGTAATTTATTTGGTAGTATCCAAACAAGCCCTCAAATCACAAGAGATTACATTGAATGAATTGTAACTTGTGTTGTATCGCTACACCTACACGCATTGGATGCTAATGATACAAAACCACAAAAAGAGGATTAAAAAAAAAAATTTAAAAAACTTTAAAGGCCAAACTAAAAGCAAGAGACAAGAAGTATACAAATTTATGTTATTCGACAATATGCCTACATCAATAGGGCAGCAACATGAAGCTTTATTCTTCATTAAAATAAAAGAAATTAAAAATATAAAATTTACCTCTCAGTCTCGTTCCTTCATTGTATAAGAAATCTCTCACCTAGAGAACCTTAAAGATGCACTTACCTTCTATACATGTTCCCTTTGCATAGAAAACACTATAGTAATGTAGAGAGAACCTAACCAAGACCCTACATGATAGGCCCGCCTAAATTCCATGAAATGAATAAGTATTGTTTATTTGTTCTTCAACATGATTGGGTTTGACTTTGGTGTGGCATGCTCATCCCACATATGATTTTACTAAATTTCATGACATGATTGAGTGTTGTTTATTTACTCTTCAACATGATTAGGCTTGATTTGATATGGTATGTTCATCTCATATGCGATCCTAGTATAACCCTTCTTATGGTATGCATGATTGCATTAATCCTTGTTGTATGTTTATCCTATGGATGATGTGTAGCTCTTGTTCTCTTCGTTAACCCCACACAACACACACACACATTTATTTCATATTATTGTTAGTAGTTGCAATTATATATATATATATATATATATATATAAAATAATCTGAATTTATATGTTTAATGTATGAGTGCATGACATCACTTGTGTTAGATGATGAATTCTGATTTGTTGAAGTGTTATTGAATGTCGTAAACCCCTGGGTTAGTTAGGGAACTGAAGTGGGAGAAGGTGGTTTCGTTGGTAGGACCATCTTACGGCTAAACTAGTGGGTTTGGGTGGATGCGAATGGGCGATAGTAGTTGGACTACATGGGTCGCTTGTACCCGATGTCGTCCGTCACGTACTCGTTTGAACTTACACGGTCTAGTTCACTTACTGACCAACCATATTTATTAGTCATGTTTGCTCACACCTGATGGAACCTATAACACCCTTCAACCACTGAAGCTTATTGATAACCATTTGAAACCGATCCACTGACTTGAGAGCCGGGAATGGTGGAATGAGATACTGTGTCCGAGCTGTCAGCCTACGCTGGGGTGACGAGCCTCCCCGTAGTGACCGTGAGCGATCCCTCTTCTCAGCACTCCCCATGTGCTAGAAATCAGGGATGGGGAACCCGATGGGATCAAGGATCGTGAGGTCCTGGCCTCGTATGTTGAGCAGCCTTGGCCTAACAACTAGTTGAGGGCAATGATACGTGGGGTGTACCAGTTTTCCCAATCTACTGGATGAACGAAATTAATTAAAAACTCGGCTAACACGTTCACGATCGCATTGCACTAGTTAGGTTGGCGACTCGGCAGTTGAGGTCACAATGAGGGAGTGTTGGTCATGCGCGATCATTAAACGAAGTCGCTCGAGGGAGTATTATTGCGAGGGCATACATCATACCATAACACATGCATATACATTAACAAGACTAGTTAGAGATTTGTGAAAATATGTCTTTTATTAAATTCATCATATAATTGACGCTTGTTGTAACTTAAGGCTAATAGCAACCACTGAGTTAGCTACCGACTCCCACTCTGGGACGGTGTTTTAAAACACCAACTAAACCCTTTACTAGATGCAGGTGAGGCGGAGCTCGACGAATCGAGCAAGGTGAGCATGGATGAGGAAGGAGAGCTTCCCTGCCTCTAGACTTTCGGCGGATCCTTCTAATCTGAGTTCGGGCTACCGTGGGGTATGACCCAGGGCTCTAGTCACTTTGGGTCATATATGGGTGTGACTAGTTCCCTATTTAGATGATTTTATATTTAGTGGATTGAATATTTTTATATTTAGTGGCACTTAATACTGTTTTATGACTTACTTATGCTTCACGCATTGTTGAACTCTTCATTGTTTATGAGATCATTCAAATGTAATTAAAATCTGAAGACCATTAGGACACCCGTAACACCTGGGAATTCGGGAGCCGAGTTCCTATACAGCCCCTGAAAACTCGGGGTGTTACATTCGAGCTCATGATAAGCCCCACTCCGTAATGAGGATAAATTTACATCAAAAATACAATATAATACAATGTAAAGTTGTAATGATTATAAATATTTTATGTAACTCATGTTACACTTGACTCGTAAGAGTCTAGTGGCCGAGCTAAGGCCAACTTAACTCGGTTGACTCGATGTACACCCCTATATACATCACTTATTACTAGGAAATATCAAACTTAAGAAAATTCATGCACCAAACAAACTTCTATCTTGTAACAAACTTTGTCAGTATATATGTTTGTCATTAATGTGAATTTTTTACAATGACACTACACCTCCAAAGATAACTTCTCAAATCTAATAATATCGAACATCAATGTATTTAAAGTTTGCATAATAAGCTTGATTATTAACCAATAAAGGATTTTGACTATCATAATCGACATAAAATTTTGTTCTTGTTCTAAACAAGTTTACTAAGTAGGCCTTTTAATCATAAGACTTATTTCACGGCGGCTTCTGCAACAACCATATACTTTACATCATTGGTAGATAGAGCATCCTTTGATTGTAAAGTTCGTTTATAACTAATTGGATATAATCCATAATAGGCTGTCTTTTGTTTAAATTATTTACACAATCAGCATCCACATGTTTATATAACATTACCTTTTTGTCACATATCCACATCAAGATGTTTGATTACATTGTTAAAACTTTGATAGAAGTGCGACATGTTCAAAATCTGAAGAAAGTTTTGATATCTTTGTATGCGGACTTAATGGTTGTAAAGTAAAACAGAGTGTGATACTAAAAAAATGCATGAAAGTTTAAGTCATCTAAAGCACTCTTCTTCACCCTTCATGTGTTTGCATGTGACTGTACTTTCTCGAAGAGGAATATAATTAACATGTAGGTGATTGTATGGAAGTTGTATGCTAATCCGTCCTCAGTACACCTCAAAATGATGTTTGGTGACTGGGATTGTTGGTCTGCTTGGCCATTGCTTGGATGGACCATAGACTAAAAAGTTGTAGTGATTGGGTTGCCCAAATTGTTACTGATTAGCATTTTAATCCAAGGGTTACTGATACATATCATCCCAATTCATTAGTATTATAGTCTTATTAACTGGCATTTGGATAAGCTACTTATGCCATAAGTAGCTTATGTGGTAAACAACCGACTTACCAATCAAAAAGTAGAAAAATTTGTTTAGTTTACAACATTATAAATAATTATCCCTCAAGTTTGTTTGGCCCCCCTCACTTCTACCATCATTGGACCTCCTCATATCTACCATCTATCATTTGTGGCCAACCATTAATGTGAACCATTCATTATGTGCGCCCACTTTTGATGTGGGCCATCCATTATGTGGGGTCTACCTTATATGTGGGTCATTCATCGTTATGGCTTGACCTTTAATGTGCACCATTGGTTTTGTAGGGCCCACCTTTGATGTTAGTCATCCATCAAGTGAGGCCCACCATCAATATTATTGCCCATCATGTGGGGTCCACCTTCAATGTCCATCATCCATCATGTGGGGCCTACCTTGATGTGGATCATCCATCATGTGGGGCCCACTATTATTAAGTGTTCATCATGTGCAGCCCACCTTTGATGTGGATTGTCCATCATGTGGGCACCACCTTCAATGTGGGTTGCCCATCATGCGTGGCTTGCCTTGGATGTGGGTCATTCATCATTACGGACTTGACCTTAGCTGTGGACAGTCCATCATGTGGGGCCAACTCAACATGGGTCATCCATCATGTGGGACTCAACTTTTATGTCCATTGCCCAACATGTGAAGCCCACACCTGAAGTGGATTGTCTATCATGTAAGCCCCACCTTTGAAGTGGGTCATCCGTCGAACCAACCCACTTTGGATGTGAGCTTCATTTCTTTTTTTTTTTTGTTAGCTTGTTAGTATACCCCACCGCCGGTTTAGTTCACACATCATCGTTAGCCACTCCTACTTGGATATGAGCTCTTTATCACTATAGGTCAACCTTTAATGTGGACCTTGCATTATCCATTATGTGGGCTCACATTAATATGGGGTCATTCATCACGTGGGGCCCACCTTTTATGTGGACCATCAACCGTGTGAGCCCCACCTTCGATGTGAACAATTGACCATGTGGGGCCTCCTTTGATATGGGCCATGAGAAAGAAGTAGAAAAGTCATAAGTTAAAAAGCTAAACAAATTTACTTAGTAAGATAAGTTGCTTTTATAATGATGTTTATCAAACTAACTTAAATGGAAAAAAAAAAAAACTACTTAATTACTTAAGTTAAAAGGTAATTTATTTGGTAGTATCCAAACAAGCCCTCAAATCACAAGAGATTACATTGAATGAATTGTAACTTGTGTTGTATCGCTACACCTACACGCATTGGATGCTAATGATACAAAACCACAAAAAGAGGATTAAAAAAAAAAATTTAAAAAACTTTAAAGGCCAAACTAAAAGCAAGAGACAAGAAGTATACAAATTTATGTTATTCGACAATATGCCTACATCAATAGGGCAGCAACATGAAGCTTTATTCTTCATTAAAATAAAAGAAATTAAAAATATAAAATTTACCTCTCAGTCTCGTTCCTTCATTGTATAAGAAATCTCTCACCTAGAGAACCTTAAAGATGCACTTACCTTCTATACATGTTCCCTTTGCATAGAAAACACTATACGAGAGCACTTGAAAATTAAAAGTCAAAAGAAACACATGAGAGAGAGAGAGAGAGAGAGAGAGAGAGAGAGAGAGAGAGAGTGGTGTGTGTGCACGCGCGAAAAGAGAGAGATGACATCTTATGGTAGGAGACATGTAGATGTTTTCCACCAAGAGACGTCACCGCGCAACATTATTCCACTTGAAGACTAATCTAACCGCGCAAAACAAAAAATAAAAATAAAAACAAAAACAAAAACAAAAAAGTAAAAAACAAAACAAAAAAAATAAAAAAAAAATAAAAATACTATGAGTAACAATTACCTATACATCTGTAGGTGTACACGAACCGAGCTAGCTCGGTTAGTTCGCTCGACTCGACTCGAAAAAGCTTGATTCGACTCGGTTCAAAGCTGAGTTCGAGCTGATTTTTTGAGCTAAAAAATGAGCTCGAGCCGAGTTCGAGCTGGCCCCAGCTCAACTCGACTCGGATCGAACCCAGCTCGAATCAAACTCGAATCGAAATTGTTCAGTGACTTAGTTATTTTGATATTGATGTTACTCACCAAGTGTTTGATGAAATGACTCAAAGAAGTGTGGCGGGTGGCAAGGAAGGTATGTATATGAAATCAACACCCTTTTTTTTTCTTGATTTTTATGTTGCTTAGAAGGTGTTTGATAAAATACCTGTAAAACCATTGTTGTTGTCTCAAACACAGTGAGATTTTGAAGGTGCAGTCCAAGTGTTTGTGAAAATGTTGCAATGGCAAACTCGGCTCGATCTTGGCTCGAACTGGCCTGAGTTGTTGACCAAACTGAGCCGAGCTGGCCAGTCAAGCTTGAGGACCGAGCCGAGCCGAGTTCGAGCTGAGGTCAGCTAGTGGCCGAGCTAAGGCCAACTTAACTCGGTTGACTCGATGTACACCCCTATATACATCACTTATTACTAGGAAATATCAAACTTAAGAAAATTCATGCACCAAACAAACTTCTATCTTGTAACAAACTTTGTCAGTATATATGTTTGTCATTAATGTGAATTTTTTACAATGACACTACACCTCCAAAGATAACTTCTCAAATCTAATAATATCGAACATCAATGTATTTAAAGTTTGCATAATAAGCTTGATTATTAACCAATAAAGGATTTTGACTATCATAATCGACATAAAATTTTGTTCTTGTTCTAAACAAGTTTACTAAGTAGGCCTTTTAATCATAAGACTTATTTCACGGCGGCTTCTGCAACAACCATATACTTTACATCATTGGTAGATAGAGCATCCTTTGATTGTAAAGTTCGTTTATAACTAATTGGATATAATCCATAATAGGCTGTCTTTTGTTTAAATTATTTACACAATCAGCATCCACATGTTTATATAACATTACCTTTTTGTCACATATCCACATCAAGATGTTTGATTACATTGTTAAAACTTTGATAGAAGTGCGACATGTTCAAAATCTGAAGAAAGTTTTGATATCTTTGTATGCGGACTTAATGGTTGTAAAGTAAAACAGAGTGTGATACTAAAAAAAAAGCGGGCAACTTGTATGAGCTTCTAGGGAATACAGTTTCAATTAAGCAGTAATAACTATTTCAAGTGATGTAGATCAGACACTTTTATGGCATGTATTTACATAAGAGGAACTTGCTTAAGGGTATAAATTTTTGTTAGTTAGACTTTTATGAGCACATTATTTTTTTAAAGCAGTGCAAATTGAATTTTTAAGTGATTCATCGTACTATATGTATTTTTTTATTATGTACACACTTAAATGTCTGGGGTTCCTCTAAAGTTACTTCAAAAGAATGATCAAATTATTTTATTTTCCTCATTAATGATCACTCTAGGAAAGTATGGGTCCACACTTGAAGCACAAGTCCAGTATATTCGTTACTTTTAAGCATTAAAAAGCCTTAGTTGAGAAAATAGACAGGTAGGAAAGTAAAATACTTCAAGACAGATAATGGTAGAGAATTCAAGTCGGTTGAATTCATAAAATTCTGCAAAGACATACGATGGCATTGCACCTCACTTCACTGCACCAAATACACTATAATAGAATGGTGTTGTAAAATGGATAAATAAGACACTCTTAGATAATATGTTAAGCAATACTGATTTATTGAAGGATTTTTAGACAAAAGTAATGAATTTAACATGTTTTCTTATCAACATATCATTAAGCATAATAATGCAATGGTATTTTCATACTTAGCTCAAGTGGGGTGCTCCGTGAGATGTAGGGGACACTTCGAGTAGGTGGCCTGTGTGAGGCGGCTAGCTCGTGTGAGGAAGGGCCCACCCATGTGATGCGGGTGGCTCGTGTGAAGTGGAACCCATGAGATATGAGGCTTACAAGGGGGAGGTTCAATCGAGGACCTAATCCATAGGATGTGGGGCCTGGGCTATGAGATAAAGAGATTGATTCGTCATACTCTATCAATTTGAGCTTTCAGAGCAAGTAATTAATTATCCTACATCACATGGTAATAGAGCTGAAAACTTAAAAATAGGCATGGTCTGGCAACCTTTCAATTACTCCAATTTATATATATTTTATTAGCTTATGCATATTCATTTGACTATTAATAAGTTGGAACCGATGGTAAAGAAGTGTTATATTTCTTGGTGATATGGCAGGTGTTAAAGGTTACCTATTATGTTATCCTAGTTTTAAGAAACCTAAATTCATTATCAGTAAAGATATCCGGTTTGAAAAGTTTACTATGGTGAAGTTTAATATCAATTATCACTCAGATAATGATACTTTGATAGATGAGACAAAAAAAATTACACGGATGAATCAAATGTATATGATGAACTTGAGAAGGAAGAATGGTTGCAAACATATAAAAATTGAATATTTGAAAGTGATCGAAAGCCTAAGATAATGACAAATCTAGTTGAATATGTTTTATTGAAAGAGTATAAAGATCCGTCTATATTTCAGAAAGCCTTAAGTGATCAAGATTCTAGTAAGTGGAAAGATATTATTAAGAGAAAGATGAAACCTCTTCATAAAAATTGGACATGGATCTAATTAATTTGTTTAAGAGAAAGAAAGCTATTCGTTGCAAATTGATCTTTAAGGAAAAAATGAACTTTTCTTGATTCTTGAGATATAGTGTATATGGTAAGATCAATAGCAACAAATAATTCATAAAAATAAAGTATTAATTTCAATGAGATCCTCTCAGCAATCGTAAAACACTTTTATATTGAAATCTTTCTAACCATTATTATGATATTTGACCTTGAGTTAAAGTATTTTGATGTTAAAACAACGTTTTTACATGGTGAGTTGAAGAATAAATGTATATGCATAAGGCATAAAGATTTTATTAGGTAAAAGGTAAGTAAGTCAACATATACAAATTAAATAGTCTTTGTATAGTTTCAAGCAATTTCTAAGGCAATGGTACAAATATTTTGACATGTTTTTGGGCAGACAGGTCTAAACTAGAAGCAAGCATGATTAATGTTTTTATTTTAAGAAGCTTTATGATGATTCTTTCATATACTTGGTAATATATGCTGATGATGTGTTGATAATTGCAAAAATATATGTTTAAAATTAATGTGTTGTTTTTGATGCAATAGGAAGTTGAAGATAAATGATTTGAACATTATAAAGAAAATCCTTGGTATGAAAATACACAGATAGAAAGGTGGGTAAGTTATATTTATCATAAAGTAAGTACATTAAGAGAAGTTCATAATAAAGAACTCATAGTTAGTTGTTATTCCTCTAATTGCTAATTTTAAGCTTTCGTCAACTCAATCATAAAGTATAGATAATGAGAGGGATTGCATGTCACAATTCCTCATTCTAATTTAATTAGTAGTATGATATATGCCATGGTATGCATATGGCTAGATATTTTATATGCAATCAGTGTGTTGAGCAGGTATATGACAAATTCATAAAAAGTATATTAACATACTGCAAAATAGATTTTTATGCTACTTGAAAAATATTTAAGATGTTATGTCAGTGCTTAATAAGAATAACTTGTTTGTTTCATTAATGATAATAGGAATATAAAGAAGAAGTGAGAGATCTATAGAGATATGTGGAGATCTTAATACATATACATGAATCCATCTAAATAACTAACTATATTATGTATCTTATATTCTAGTATCTTCCTCTCTCCAATTTTTTCAAACTCAATGTGCTCTTAAAAAAGTATCTTGAATTTTAAAAGATACGGTGAAAAGAAATAAAATGATAACATGACAACAAAATAACATGTAGTATAAGGTAAGTAGGTATTTTGTATGACTTTTGAGGCGTAAACCACCAGTACTTCCAACAACTCAAATAATCTAGTGACACTTTTAGTGATTGGGATTTTAATTATTGCTCTTATAATGGATATACACGTTCAATGGTTGGAAATCAAATATTGCTCTTTCTATAACTCTAAATACTCGAAAAAAGAAAAAAGAAAAAAATAGTTCCGACCATAAGGTCGACAAGATAAAGGGGCCTTGTTCAAAAGCCAAAGACAAACAAAAAATAGATATTGTTGAAAGGTTTAATAAGAAACATTGTATTGTTGAAAAATGTACAAGGTCTACTAAATTTGGTGCACTCATTGAGCACCATGGATAAATAGTAAAGGCATGTACTTGGGCGCACCAATGGAGCACTAAAAGAAAGGAAGTGAAAAAAAGAAAGAAAGAAAGAAAGGAAGCGGATGATAAGCGAATAGGCCATAATAATAAATAAGTATCGACAAAGGGGTTATGGATTATTATGTTCAAGGAATGCAAAAGATTAACGACAACTATGATGCAGGCATAGGTGGGTATGAAAAGTAGGTAAGATGAGTTCCATTGTAGTGAATGATGAACTACAAAAATTTGCCGCAAAGACAACAATGCCTCCATTCGATGACACTAAGTTGTAAACGCCAATAATGGCAGTTAGGTGATTATAGAGATATGTTTTGTTATTGTTGTACTCTATTTTTAGCCATTTTTGAATTAATCAATCAGGAAATGACATGTGTTGTTGCACAAGAAAATATAACATGTAGAAATATCTTTAAAAATATTTGCAATACTTTTTACGAAAGCATAGCTAGCGCTGAGTTGGCAATACATGTCACCTGATGATGGGGTGCGGCCAAGAAGTCCAAAAGGTGGGAAACGGTTGGGAGAAGTAGAATGGTTAGAAGAATATAAAAGACAAAAGGATCTAGAAATCCAACATGGCAACGATTCAACTACTGTAACAGTTGAAGTGAAGACAAGAAACAAATATAAAATATCTGCATAGTAGAGAAGTTTATAAATAATAGAATAAATCAACAGAATAAATCTTCTAATACCAATCCAACAAATCCAATCAAATTTACCTTATCTTTATCTTTTCAATCTTAACTCTATCTTAGGAGTAGCAGTAATCTTTTAGTTAAAATCTAAGTCTACGCCCATACATTGGACTTTATCTGTTCTCCACACAAGCAGTTTTCATTTAGAAAGATTCATTATAGTTGCACCTTGACTGGCTGTGAGTATTTCCTTTTAGTTTGACAACAACCAAGTATAAAAAGTCATTTCATATAGAAGGCAAAGCTTAACCCATTTTCAGAAGAAGAATCACACCCTCTGATTATTGACTAATATTTTTCTAAAACAATTTTCGAGTGGCTAAATAGGCAATCGATCTGCTCGAATCTCGAGCATATATGATCACAATGATTATATCTGACTATATTGGCACTTGGGGTCAAGTTGTTCGGTTGGAATCGAGTCACACAGTCAGTTTTAGCACGCCTGCACGCACCACACGTGACCACAAAACTCAAACAGGAAAAAGTATTGAACCGTTATGGTAAATTTAGATGATGATGCAAATCTTTGTTCCAAATTATGATGTAATAGGGCTAATGTAAGGGTACCGTTGGATGTAGGTGATCGGTGGAGTCATTAAATGTCGTCAGAGATTAGGCATTTTAAAAGTAACTGGATCGAATAAATGGACAACAACAAGGATAATAGGTGGTGTGTAGACGACAATGCATGGGTGAAAGGCCCACGTGAGATGGAGATGGACATAGTTGAATAGGGGTGCAATGGATAGATCTAGTGGATCTTGGTGATTTCACAATGGGTTTTGGGGGAAGAACAGGGTTGAGGCTACATCAATATGGTAGTAAGGCTAGGGAATGTGCAGGCACGCTGTACTCAGAGTTCAAAAATCGGCAACACATGGATCAATGATGTTATGCAACCTGTGGAAGAATAACTTGAATATGATGACCTATAGCAATAATGGGGTCATCGAGCTCCAATTAGTTAAGAGCATCAAGAGGACAACAACATTAGATTAACACCGTATCAGTGACTAAGATCCAACAGTAGTAAGATGCTTGTTGCAGATAGGATGCAAGTAGGATTAATCAAGACTATAGTCAATAGCTAAGATTGAATGTTGTACATGGTGAATCTAAATATGGCTTTGATATCACATTAAAATATAAGGGACTACATCCTAGAGCTAGGCATTGAGTCAAGTCGGACCGAGTTAGGGCTGACCAAACTCGACCCAATTTTGAAATAGACTTGACCCGAACTCAGTACGGAGTCCAGCATGCTTGACCCGAACAGAGTCCAGGCCTGGCCTGGACTAATTCGAACCGAGTTTAACCTGTTCACAAGTATTAAGTCGAGTTGGCACTGAGTCGAGTCGGCACCAAGTCGAGTCGGGTGCAACTAGTATCCACGGGTTGAAATCACAACTCGAAACCTAGGTGCACTTGCCATAATTGCAAGCCTCTCCATCAGCTACATGACATCTCATATCTAAAACATCATATCCAAATTATATATATGTGTGTATGAGTCAAGTTTTGGATTGAGTCGAGTCAATACCAATTATATATATGTGTGTGTACAAGTAAAGTTGTGGATTGAGTCGAGTCAATACCGAGTTAGATTTTGGGTCAAATCAAGACAAGTTGCTGGTTAACCCGAACTCGACTCAGTTTGAGCTTGGATTGTATGAAGTCTACTCAGTTTGGATCAAGTCGGGTCTAAATGAGTCGGATGAGTTGAGTTTGTCAAGTTAAGTAGTCTAGTGCCCAGGTCTACTACATCATGGAAATTATAATTTATTTATTTTATTAACAATAATAAAAATATATAGAAAATGTGAGAAATCTATAAAGATCTTAATAGATATGTATGAATCCATCTAAATAACTATTTATAACATCTTATATTCTAATTCGTCCCAGATGATCTGGATCTTAGAAATGCACCTACAAAATGGTTACTTGCAAAGGAGGCCGATTAGATACTGACAATGTCAGTAGCCAAAATCGCTACTAAAGTGACGTCACCAAGCTCTGTGGGCCCTACCATGATGTATGCTTGATATACACTCCGTACATCTATTTGAAGAGATCATTTTAGGAAATGAGCTAACGAATGAGGCAAATCCAAAGCTCAAGTGGATCCCACCATAGAAAAGAGTGGGGACAGTGACATCCACCGTTCAAAACATCATAAGGGCCACGGAAGTTTCCGACCAAGCTGATATTTGTTTTTTCACTTCATCTACCTCTATGTTAACTTATGAATAGCTTG